>NC_090941.1:176096488-177346488 GCF_040938575.1 Ambystoma mexicanum | reverse complement strand
CTCCGATTTGTTTTGCCAAACAACTCTAGTGTATCTTGACGATATACTAGTATTTTCCAACAATGCCAAAGAACACGAGGAACATGTCAAGGAAGTTTTCCGTAGGCTTAAGAACAACCACTTATCCGTCAAACTTGCTAAATGTGTGTTCTCCGCTTCATCCATACCTTATCTGGGTTATATCTTGTCCAGTCAGGGTATCTCAATGGACCCCCACAAGGTGTCTTCTATCCTAGAATGGCCTTCACCCTCTTCAGTATAAGAAATTCAAAGATTCCTGGGTCTGGTAAACTTCTATCGTAGGTTCATTCCCAATTTCTCCCAGAAGATCCTGCCCATCACTTCTCTTCTCAAGAAATCTTCTGAGCCGTTCAGATGGTTGGCTGAGGCAGGGGACAGCTTTGGGGATCTTAAGAACGCCTTTTGTGCTGCACCCATACTACTACAGCCTGACCAGGAGCTGCCCTTCATCCTGGAGACCGACGCCTCTGCTCTGCCATAGGAGCTGTCCTTCTCCAAGAGGTTCGTGGAGTAGAGCATCCAGTCGCCTACTTCTCAAAGACTCTTAACGCCAGTCAAAGAAACTACTCTGTCATTGAACGATAATTACTAGCAATGAAATCGGCTTGTGTGGAATGGCGGCATCTCCTTCAGGGAGGCAGGTATCCATTTACTATCCGGACAGATCACAAGAACCTGCAAGTCCTGAGGCAATTCGAGTGCTACAACACCCGACAGGCCCGATGGGTTCACTTCTTCGCCCAATTCGATTTTCACATCACTTATATCCCAGGAAAGCTGAATGTGTTGGCTGATTCCCTTTCACGTCGTTGTGATTACTTACCCAATTCCGAGTCTCCTCCTGAACACATGTTTCCCCGACCCAGAAGTATCGGAATGGTTTCGACGTTCCTCAGTCAGGTAAAAGAAGAATCGGGAGGGCGCTTTGAAGTAGAGAGACATCCCAAAGGCTTGGCGTACAAAATTAGAGATGGTCTATATCTGGTCAAGGGTAGACTCTACCTACCCACGCCTGCCTTTCGCAAGATGGCTTTGAACTGGTGTCACGACACAAAACTTGCTGGTCATCGGGGTGGAACAGGTACTCTGGAATTCCTTCGTCGTCACTTCTACTGGCCTAGAATGAGGGAGGACGTGGATCGTTATGTTCAATCTTGTATCATCTGTCTCCGAAGTAAATCCCCTCGTCAACGACCTATTGGATTACTAGAACCATGTGCTGTGCCAGACGGCCCCTGGAGCTCAATCTCTACTGATTTTATTGTGGATCTACCCATCTCACAGGGGTGCACATGTATAATGGTGGTGGTTGATTCATTTACTAAGATGGCTCACTTTTCCCCTTTGCCCGGAGTTCCCACTGCAGCCAACATGGCCGAAGTATTTCTCCAAGACATCTTTAGACTGCACGGTATGCCATCTAAGATCATCTCTGACAGGGGAAGTCAGTACACCTCTCATTTTTGGAAGGCTCTCTGTGAGTGGCTGGGGATTGAAAGAGCTCTCACGTCGGGTTTTCACCCCCAGTCCAATGGACAAACTGAACGGCTAAATGGAACTCTTGAACAATACTTAAGGTGTTTTACTAATTCCCAACAAGACAACTGGCACTCGTTATTGGCTCTGGCCGAATTCTCCTACAACAATTCTGTGCACTCAGCTCTAGGGGTCAGTCCATTTTTCTGTAATTATGGCTACCATCCCCGGTCTATTCTTCCTGTCTCCTGTCTTTCTACCGATGTACCATCTGTAGATTCCTCACTCACCCGCCTTAGAGAGATACACAAGAAGGCTAGGGAAAGCCTTCAGGCAGCGCAGGAACGCTATAGGTCCCAAGCCAACAGACATCGTCAACCCGTACCAGGTTGGGAGGTGGGTTCTAGAGTAATGCTTTCTACGAGATACTTACCTCGTTGGGCCCATCCATCCAAGCTATCCCCGAGGTTTTTAGGGCCTTATAAGATTGTACAAAGGATCAACCCTGTGGCTTTCCGTCTAAAACTCCCTGCCAGCCTGAACAGAGTTCATCCTGTCTTCCATGCTTCTCAGCTTAAGCCCTTTCATGTTGATACCTGGAGGCGTCAAGCTGAAAGAGTCATTGTTCCTCAGGATTCCACTCCGGAAGAATACGAGGTAGCTCAAATATGTGACTCCAGGTATCGTAGAGGCAAACTAGAATACCTTGTACGATGGAAGGGCTTCCCCTCCTCTGAGAATTCCTGGGAACCCATCTCCCATATTTCGGCCCCTACCCTGTTGCGCAAGTTTCACTTTTACCATCCAGGCAAACCAGGGGGAGGGTACCTTGGGAGGGGGCATACTGTCATGCCACGCGGCACTTGGCGCCTGTGGAACCGCTGGCGGCGCGGACATTATTCCGCCGCGCACGCTGGTAGCCTGTCATGCCCACCTGCAGCTCTGCCCGTGCGTATGCGCGCTGACGCGGCCCGGAGTTTAAATACAGCTGCTTCCGGGTTGCGTACACGTTGCAACGCTTCCGGTTTCCGCCGTTAGTGCTGTCTGCCTTTTGCCTGCTCTTCCCTCGCTCACCCTTGTTGCAGTATTACTCGATCTCTATCGGGTCCTTGTCCTCTTTCTCCTTGTTTTGCCTGCTGCCCTTTTCTTCTGCTATTTTCCTTCCTCTCTCCTCGCCACCCTCCTTCTCCCGGTTTTTCTCTGTTTCCGTTCTTCTACCTTATTTTTTTCCCCTTCCTGTTTTTTTCCTACTGCCTGCCTCCTTGTGTACCAGACCTAGGCCTGTTTTCTTGGATTGCTGATTCTACTGTTCGGATACCTTCCTCTGTGATCTCCCTTGTACCAGATCCTGGCCTGTATAAGGACTGCCTATTCTCTTGTGCTACACCTATGGACTTGGTTCCCCTTGTGAGATTCCTTACTACTTACCGACTACCTTCCTCCAGAGCATCTTCCTTCTACCACGGAGTTCAGCTTCAGTCGACTGCATTCTCCCAGCATATCAGCTCATTCCTTAGGAGAGTCACGCAGGTCGCTTAGGGGTTTTTTGTGCCTTTTCGCTTTTTCCCCTTCCCGGCGTTCCCGGGAAGAGGCACCAGGTACCCTTCTTGGGTGACACGGTGGCTTCCTTCCGTGGGCCCCCTTGCCTACATAAAAAAAGGAGCGACCAAGAAGTAAAGGAAAGAAGGGTACAGGAAGAAGAGATGAAGGTGAAGAGATAGGGGAGGGTGGTGAATCGGATTCTACGTTCTCGGACGAGGATATCACCAATCCTGGTGACACCTACAGAAAGGTACCAGTGCACCAGGAACAAGATCCAGACAGCAGTCTTCTGGTCGGTGGGGAGGAAGGTCGCTAGGTGTCTTTTCTGTCACTACCTCTGCGTATTCTTGTAGATGATGTGGAAGACAATGTATGAGTCTGGAGTCGTAAACACTGGTAGTCTGTACAGTCTCAAACTTTGGTTC
This sequence comes from Ambystoma mexicanum, assembly GCF_040938575.1. Classification (NCBI taxonomy): domain Eukaryota; kingdom Metazoa; phylum Chordata; class Amphibia; order Caudata; family Ambystomatidae; genus Ambystoma; species Ambystoma mexicanum. The sequence continues at coordinate 177,343,024 of NC_090941.1, read as the reverse complement.
AGGTAGACATTCAGATCTACAAAAGGTGGACTGAAAACTGAGTACGTTCTTTGCCCAGTCAATGTGAGGGTTGTGCTTTCAGAGCCAGTTTATCCCTAGTATGATAGGGAAATGGGCTGCTCGGATGATGTCAAACGAGATCTTTTCGGTATGTTGCTGGATACTTAGGTCTAATTCTTCAGTGGTGTGTGTGATCAAGCCGGAAATCAAAGGCTCACCATCCACTCCTTCGACTTTCTGATCCTCCTGTTTGGCCAGACGATTTATGCCCTTTTCTTTAGCCCACAAGGTATCTATGAAGTTGCCGGCTGCACCACAGTCGAGTAAAGCCTGAGTTGGGACCACGGTCCTGCCCACCGTAAGAGTGACTGACAGAACCAACTACCTAGAATCCTCCGGTATACCAGAAGATGCTATCGACAGAGTTGCATAAGGACTAGGAATGGCCCCTTGGGAGTGCATCCCAACACTCACCGAGGGTGCTCGTTTCCCGAACGCCTCGGAGGGACGTCAGGACAGTTCCGTAACAGATGGCTAGAGGCTCCACAATACATACACATGTTGCCATCCCTTCGTCTCTTCCGTTCTTCCGGGGTGAGTGGTGCACGAGCAGTACCGATCTGCATCGGTTCCTCTTTGCCTTGATGTGAAGGTGGTAGAGAAGAAGGCAACTAGGCTTCTAGGGGAGGGAGACTGTAGAGTTTGTTATTTTTTCTTTCTGACCGTCGTTCCGAGAGCCGGAAATCAATCCGAAGAGCAGCCGTGATGAGATCCGAAAAGGAGGACGGACGGTCGATACATGCCAGTTCGTCCTTGAGATCCTCTCTCAACCCTCGACGGAAAATGGCATATTAGGCCTGTTCCTGCCAGCCAGCTTCGGCGGCTATCTGCTTGAACGTAGTGATGTAGGAGAGAAGATCTGTGTTTCCCTGACGGATGTCTAAGAGGTCCTCAGAGGCCAGAAAGGTGCTTTCTGTGCGTAGAAATGTTTGCTGCAGCAGGGTTTTGAAATCATTATAGTTCTGCAGCACAGGATCTGGTTGGTTAACAAAAGGGGTGGCCCACGCCAGGGCATTACCCGTCATGTGGGTAATCATGAATCCTACCTTGGCATGATCTGATGTGAAGGTCTGTGGACGGAAGGAAAAGTGGAGATTACAGGCATCTAAGAACTCCTTGACTCGTTTCGGCGATCCATCAAATTTGCCTGAAACCAAAGGGAGTGAAGTTAGGTCTGCAGAGGGTCGCTCCCGTTCATTCATTCTTAACTGCAATGCTGCGTTGGTTGTCGTAAGGTTCTGAACCTCCAAATTAAGGTTTTGGACGGCAGCTATAAGTTCCTGTACTTGCTGGGGGGTTGCCATCTCAGTTTCTTGTGGGCGTTGCAAAATGTCACAAATGTCGGTTATATCTTCTTCTTCTGATGAAATGGCGGATTCTCCCCCTTCCCCCAACTCCTCACCTTCCTCTTTCTGCTTGACCTTTCCGTCCTTATGTCGTGGAGGCTTCTCTTTTTTCTTGTGAAGATAAGGACGCCCTCGATAGGATGCCACCGTGCCACTAAGATAGGGGCAACGGGGGTTATCCTACCGAGAGCGCCTCACAGGGGGAAAAAAGCCGGAAGGCACAAAAAAACCCTAGAAGTAGTATTTCAGGTGGATGATCGAAGAAGGTAAGTTCGCTGATGGAAGAGCAATCCGAAAAGCAGGCACAGGTCGGGCAAGCAGAGATTCCAATATAGGTACAAGGGATTGAACACAGGCAGTCCGGTAAGCAGGCACGGGTCTGGTAGATGGAAGTTCCAAATAGGTACAAGGGATTAAACACAGGCAATCCGGTAGGCAGGCACAGGTCTGGCAGGAGGAGGATCCAAATAAGGTAAAAGGGATAGGAAAGAAGGACAAAACTGGGAAGGATGGGGAAAAAGAAAAAGGGGTAAAGGAAGAGGTAAGAAGAGGCAAAAAAGAAAGGGGAAAAGGAGAAACGAAGGCTAGACAAGGACGAGGCAATGCGCAAAGCAGAGAAACAAGGGTGGAACACAGCTGCGTGGAAACAGCGAAACGAAAGGCAGAAAGGCAGGAATATCACCAGTAACGGGAGCGGCAGCAACACAGGAGGGAACCCGGAAACGTTGCAATGCGTATGCGACCCGGAAGTGAAGTAATTTATACTTCTGGGTCACGATCGCGTACAACGACAAGAGCGGTACGCGGAAAAGACGAGGAGTGGAATGCTATGGCGGACAGAACCGCCAGCGATTCCACATCCGCCATCCCCGCCGCGGCATGACAGCCTCGCACAAGGTCTTGAACGGTGGCCTCCATTTCTGTAACTGTATCAATTTGTTGGCGTCTCAATCTGTCACAAGTCTCTCCCCTTCTCACCTGTCTGTGTTGTCTACTCGTGATCTTCGGAGATGTCTTCTTTCGCACAGTTCGGGTTTTATATAACCCCGTGCGTAGGTCCTCGGGTTCCAGTGTGTGGTTCATAACCAAACTCCAGGATATGTTCAGATGTCCAGGACGGAGACCAGGAAATAACGAGGTTCGCACTCAAGGACCCGAATGCGATAGAAATCCAGGATATGGAAAGGTAAGGATGAGAGGAAGGAAGGAAGAAGAGGAATTCAGGGAACCGGGAACCAGGAATCAAAAGGAAGCGTTGAATGAGCTCCGGTAACACACGTCCGACTACTGCAAGCGTTAGCGTTGAGACGCACAGAGCTGCAGGGGCGTGTCTGCTTTGTAGAATGTAGAGCGTGTAACGCAGAGACTGGCAAACAGCGTTCCGCATTCAGCGGCCATGTTGAGAGGACTATTCAGTCCCCTATGGGTCAGGGACCACGAAGTCCAGAAGGGATGCAAATGATGGTTCATGACACTCACACGGTCTAACGGATACGATGACTCCTGCCCGGTCCTTTTCACCTGCTCTTTTAAAATTTCCACTGTCTCTTTAGCTTTCTCCACATACTTTTCTAGCTCGAAAATGATTTTCCACAATCTCCCTCGATGTCCTGCGTGCTCATGTATTGTATTCCTTTCATTACCCAAAATCCCTCAATCTCTACCACACCATCTGATCTTCCTGGTAAACATACCTCTTCCCAGCCTCTACAGCCTCTTTATTTCTACATCCTCTCATTTTACATTCCCGCACCTGTACCACTTTGCTCTGGATCATGTGGTAGTAATTTTCCCATTCTGCTATATTTTGCTATCCATCTTCTTCAGTCACCTTCTGTGCTACACCTTCATGTACTCTACTTTTTCCTAAACCGCTTGCCGCACAGTTTCCCAGAAACTCAATTTGTCTACAACAGTGAAGAGCAACCATCCTTCAAAAGTTGTTTGAGTCAAAGCCTCTTCATACTTTGATGGGTATTGTCTTCTTGAAGATTTAATTTAGCCAATAACTTAGACCAACATTTGATGCCAAAAGCCTTGCATAAAATAGAAGTTATTGTTGTTTCACATAATAATAATAATAATTATTATTATTATTACTATCTCTACTATCTCTCCATATTCTGGACTGCCTCCATTGGTAAAAATAAAAGCACTGAAAAGTATGCCTTGCTTCGAGGATTCATTATTAGTAACAAAAATGAGTGCCCCTCCTCCGGGTTAATCGCTGCCCCATCCAATAGCTCGTAAGCCTGATGTAGGTTAATTCCCAAAGATTGTTCTCTTTATAAGTTTGGGTCACGTTGCTCCTCTTTCAATTACCGCTGTACAATTCCTCCCTCCCTGTCTTTTGCTGTCAATAGCAGTTCTATGTGATAATGTCGCCTGGAAAAAGACGGCAGGTAGGTGACTTTTTTTCCTGATCCCTAAAATCCTTCCCCCAAATATTCTAGGGAGGGTAGAATTTTATATTATAAATTCCCATTGTAGAATATTTGAGGAAAGTGTTTGATTTTAATGAGGGTGCATTTTTTGGGAAATGTCACCCTCTGGTGGCAATTTCCCGGGCGACTTTATCGTTATATATCATATATCATATATCACTGGACACCCTCAATAGCTACACTCTGCTAGTGTATCTTTCCACCAAAGCAAAACCTTTTTTTTTATCTTCTTCCTACAACTCCTCTGCTGTTTCACTTTCCTATTTTGTACTGTCTTATACATTTTCTTATACATTTTGTATCTTGGTTCCTTATATGACGGATCTTCACCCTTCCCAAAATTAGTTTGCGCTACCATCCTCAGATCCCTGATGGGGTACAACTGAAGATAAGTCTTGGGGTACAGGACCCCATAAAGCCCACCACTGGGCTTGCTCGAGCAGAAGCATTTGGTTCAGCCTTAAGCCCGCAGCGTGAGAAAGGGGTGAGGCAACCTGTCTGGAATTTTAGCAGTAAGATGTGACATTAAAATCCAGTAGGCCCAGCTTTCTGCTGCCCTTGGAGGAGTCGCTCAACAAAAGAGGAGACCTGAGAAGGATATCCAGCCCTGTTTACCATCCTGATACCAGTCCTGTTTCATTAGAAGTTGCCCAGAGATTCGAGTTGGTCCACTTTTGAGGGGATTCCCGAGTAAAAATCCTTGATATTAACTCTATATATGAGTCTTGGCATCCTTTTGATTCCCTGAGTTAGTCACAGGTGGTGTCAGGAGTATGATTAGGAAGGCCTGACCAGTAGGTCAATCAAGCCCTAACTCCAAGTCTCCAAATGGCAAACCTTTCTGCACAACAGACAGGGTGATACCCACCTCATCTGCCCTAGCCCAGGAAACATGTTTACCTCCTAGTCAGGGAAAAGAAGGAATCCCACTCTTGGTGCTACCAGCCAGTAAGTAGGGGAGGCAGATGTGAGAAGGAATATGACCAGGGGACCAAGCAGAGACAGCCACGAGAACCACCATGATTTGGGTACATTAGATTGAATCACATGGCACAATGCCTACCCAGAGCAATCCTTGGATCCCACACTTCTACATTTATTTTACTCGTAGATTTGGAAGATTTGGGATTTAAGAAGATGCTAATGGCTACAGGCATAAGGGTCTGGTATCAAACTGTAAAGGACCCTTCACCACCAGTTTGACTCAGAAGGTTCTGACCGTAAATGCCATTGAGCCAAAAGACCACCCGCTAGATTTAAGGAATCTGCTGGTCAATTTTTCCTTGACACTCTTCAATGCCCAGGATGGGAACATACAGCCGTACCTTCACATTGAAACAATAAATTGTCTGGAGAAGATCCATAGACAAAAATAGGTCTTCAACACCAAGTATGACTAAATCAGTGAACCTGCAGGTATGTTGAGAGCATCTGCTCAGAGCTCCCAAATGTATACATCATCATTCCCATTTGCAAGGAGGACCTTGTGAGATCAGGAAAATAAACCTCGACCCATGATCCTGAGAAGGACTAAAGAGGAACTGGATGGAGCCATCACTCTGGTGTCAGAATCCAGGGACAGATCTCTGTATGTTACTGTCATGGAGGAGGCTCTGGAGTGAACAACCAGCAGGAGGCTGTGGCCAATGGAATAACAGAGCCAGTGATAGTGGAAGGCAAGCTCCAGGCTCAATAAATAGGGATGTAATGAATGCCCACTCAAAGGCCTGGAAAGATCCTACCGTTGGCTCTCTGGAAACAAGAATGAGAGAGGAAAGTAAGGTTTGTGCACTCAGCAGAAGGGCAGAAGCAACCATCAAGCATGCCTTCAATGGATGGAGGAAGGCCTGCACAGGCTATTTCAGGAACCTGACAGTAGTGTTTACAGGAGACCTATACCACCAGTAAACTGAAGAGAGATAAGGGAACAAGTCAGCATACTCAAGACTTCTAACACATCTCACCCTGCCAGAATGGCTTCAGAGTAAAATAGTCACGTAGAAAGACCCATCTCAGGCCCCACCGTGTACACTATTGGTCTGGATGGCATTGTTGGTGATGGGTTCAATACATGGTTGTAGACTCCTATGAGAGGCTGATCACTGCTGAAACACAGCCTCCATCACCCTCAGGGTTGTCAAACAACTCCTGGGTATGGGACGAGAAACCGGAGCAGGCCTAGCTGGACCACACCATTCCATTTCAGGGAAGGTGTAGTGACCTCAAGAATGATGCAGCGAGGAAGCAAAGAGAGTTGTGAGGTATGTGATTCTGGTTTTGGGGTCCAAAAAACTAAACGCACAGGAGATCTGGCACCGCCCAAGCCAGTGGATGGTGGGCCTGGGGTTGGTATGGAGACAATTGCCTTGTCACCTCACTTTGGCCACATCATAAGGCAGGGGACAGTCACAGTGCCACCTCCCCGCAGTGCAGTACTGGGGTCCCAGACGTTCCCATCTAATCCATTAGCCTACTTTGGCAATCCTGGAAGCCCAGGCACTTCTAAAACCCCTGGTGAGACCCTGCAGTGTAATGATAAGGCACCCCTTCCCCAAATGAGATAGCCTGCCGTCTCTTTAAACAAATGTCCAGCTCCAGTATAGAAAAGGCGATCTTTCCCTTCAAGGGAAAACCTTTCCATTCCCTAGATGCTGGTAGTATGTATTGCAACATTGATAACACCTCTGCCAGAACATCAGGGAAGGCACTTCGACACTTAAAAGGCACATGCGATGAGGCATGTAGTTCCACAGATGCAATGCCTGCAACTTCCCGAACATCCACGCTTGGGAAGTTGTGGGCATTGTATCTGTGGAACTTAGTTGCAGATGCATTCACTCTCTGCAATGCGTTTCTCTGCCGAATATACAATGTTGCCGTTTCCCCAAGCACACTATTTACTAAACCAAAGAGTGTAAACTGCTTACCCGTTGTGTTTCCGGGAGTGAATTCACATGCTACAAGAGCAGGGACTTTCAGGGCATAACAAGCAGCACAAGGAAGGATCACAGAGAGACTACTGGCTCCCAAGATAGTGAAAAGGGCAGTTATAGACTTGCTCACACCCCTCCCTCCCCTGACTCCCACCAAGCACAAAACAAACCCTGGTGTGCTCAGGAAGCATAATCAATCGCAGTCCAATGTCGTTCTGAGAACAGAGATGCAGGACCTTATTCATCGGACACATGAGAAGAATGGAGAGACTTATCAAACACAGGAAGGCCCAGTCTGGCAGTGTAGGTTGCAGCAGCAGGAGGCTTGAGTTTAGTTAGGGCTGCTAACTAGAGAGTAGTGGATAAGGTGATGGCTGGAGAAACGGAAATGGCTGGAGAGGGGACAGCAGGCTAGAGTAAGAAGTGACCAGGCACGTCATTTCACCAAAATGCCAATGGTAGCGGAAGTGACATCACATGACCCTTGACCCCCTGATGACATCCCAGGAAGTGATGTCATTTGACCCCACCCCAAAGTGATATCGCGGGAAGCGATGGAACACGACCTTTCACCCTTTGACAAAACAGGAAGTGGCATCACATAGCATTGTACACTACGAAAAATATGGTTACAATATCACTATAATGTGATGTAACTTTCATACCTCAATGGATCGCCATATGTATCAAGATCAGTGTGTATGGGCCCATATCACCAAATGACTGTGATTGCAAGCATATGTCCATGACCAAATGATAATGATGTGTTATTATATAGCACTTAAGCTTAAGCGCTTTACATAGAAGAAATATGCACCCAATATCACCCAACCTGTGTTGGTACCCATTTATCCATCTCAGAAGGATGAAAGGCTGAGTTGAGGCGTTTGAGAACAGACTAAATCAGTGACTCACTCCCTGAAGTGTGCCTGAAATAAACCTTTAATGAGTCTAGCAATTATTGTATAGAATTCCAGAAAGACACATTATTTGGTATTCCTATTCTTTCTTATTTAGGGTCAGTGCTGAAAGTGTTAGACTTGTGGCCTTCATGTTCTTATTTTTCATCTTTTTTTAAGGGGCCTGAACAAGAAAGCCAGCCACTCCAGAATGACAGCCCAGGAGCTTATATATATATATTTTTTTTTAGAGGTCGCAGGGGAGACCACAGAGGTCGCAAGGGAGACCTCAGAGGTCGCACTGGCGACCTCTGGCGACCCCCAAATGACGTCCCTGGAAGTGACATCTACAGAGGGGAAGCACGTGGTGAGACAGAAAGGAAAGATGCAGTGATATCAGAAGGGAAAGCGGTACTGAGATCAAAAGAGAAGGTGGTGCCGGTAGTAGCAGAAGTTGAGGAGGAGGTGGTGACAATGAAAGAGGAGGTTTTAGTGACCCAAGTGGAGGAGGTGGAAATCCCTGAGAAGGAGGGGGTGACAACTAAGGTGGCAGCGGTAGCGGGAGAAGACTTGAACAAGGAGGATGTGGTAAAGAAGGTGCCAATGGAGAAGTTGGAATAGAGCTGGGTTGTTGAGGAAGCATGGGTCATAAGAGCCGCCCACAATGGTATGAGCAGGTGATAGCCCTAAGAACAACCCACTGGGTCAGCGAGGAGACAGTGACAGTTGAGGAGGAGGTATGACAACTAAGGAGGGATGGTAGCAACAAAAGAGGAAGATTGAGGTGGAGATCATAGATCATTTAAGAGGAAGTGGTACAAATGAGGAGCAGGTGGTAGTAGCCGGACTAGAGGAGCTGGTGACAGATGAGAAGTAAGCAGGGGTGGAACGGTAACCAAAAGAGGCCCTGGAAATAATTGTCAAAGTGGCCCTAAATTACACATTTTCTGCAAGCCCAGCCCTTTTCCTATTAGAACATTTGGAAATAGCACACAAAAGAGGCTCATGGTGCAGAGGCCTACCCGGAAATCTCCAGAGTTCCCTATAGGCCAGACGCTCCCAGGCAAAATGTGGTATTAAAAACAGTAGAAGAGGAGGAGGTAACTAAAAATGCAGTGCTAATGAGAGTAGACGAGGTTGAATGCAGAGAGGAAAGTACTGGTGGAGAAAATTAGAATGAAGAAGATTATAGAGACAAGGTGAGAGAAAGATCTCATGATGAGGAGGAATAGAGTGAGGAGGAAGAACCCCCATATACTGATGAGAGGGGGACGAGGAAAGAGGGGGCAATAGATAAAAGGGACAGAGACGTCATCTTCAAATTAATCAGCTAGGCAGAGGACTGTGGAAAGATGGTCCAGTCAGATGTCAGAAGAAGAAGGTTCTAGAAGGCTGTATCATGCTCTATGCAGGCTCATAAAACAGGAGAGGTTTCAGTGAGGGTCAGGGAGTTGACTGTCTTCTCAGAGAGGAGAAGAAGTAAGGCAATTAGGAATTGATCCTTCTGGGTTTGTCCTGACTGCTGTGCAGTCTTTGAGGGAACGCTGAGCATATTACATAGACTCACATCAATGTGTCATGGGGTATGGGACCCCGGAGAGCCAGCATCTATGCTTACTCAGCAGAAGAAGGTTTTGGGTCACCCTTAATCCCACAACATGAGAGAGGTGGGAGCGAACCTCTTTGGAACTCTTGGATTAAAACCTAACATTTACAGGCTCATGGATCCAGCTATCCGCACCTTGTACAAGAGACTTTAACAAGGGGGATAAGGCCTGAGTAGGGGATCAAACCTTGTTTACCATCCTCACACCCTTTCTGACTCATTACAAGTTGCACAGATATTTGAGTTGTCACAGTGTTGCAAATAAAAATCCTTGGTTTGAATTATATACGTGTCTCAGGGTCCTTCTTCATTGAATGTTTTTGACACAAATCCAATGACCTAAACACTCAAATGATGACTTTTGTTTGCATCATTTCTTTCTTCTTTTATATCTACAATGCATCTTTAGTCTCACATCTTGAGGTACCAACCAAACACAAGAATAGTATACGTGAAGAAATGTTACACTTCTTGTCTTCCAAAGTAATTTCTTCATGATCCTTTGGAAAACAGCTACAGCAGGCCAAAACAAATCAGACAAATTTGGTCCCCACTAAAAGGTAGAGTCAGCTAGGATGTTTTTCGGTTGGGCTGTTGGCAAAAATCCTTAGTTAAGAGAGAGATAAGGTGATCTGATTTATAGCAGCACACCCTTAAATTTCAGCAAGTGTAGACAGTGATGAGTATCTTAACTCGGTGTACCCCAGTTGATGACCTCATGATGTCATTTTGTATCTCATTTTTAATACCTTCTACAGTGACATCGTTTCACCAAAATGCCAGGGGTAGGGGAAGTGACATCACATGACCCTTCACCTCTGATATGCATCACAGAAAGTGATGTCATTTGATCCCAACCCGAAGTGACATCATGGGAAGCGATGGAACACGACCGTTTACCCATTAACCAAACAGTAAGTGGAATCAAATAGCATTGGTTTAAGTACACTATGAAAAATATGGTTATAATATCACTGTAACGTGATATACATGTCACACAAGAATGGATCACCATATGTATTGGCAGAAAAAAACATGCTATAACTGCAACTTGCAAAAAGCAAAATACAGTCTGAAATGGATGCTTATTCTACTGTAAATGCTTTTTGGCTGATTTTGTCTGCATTGTGAACTTGAGGTGTTTAAGAACAGACTAAATCAGTGACTCACCCCCTGAAGTGTGCCTGAAATAAACCTTTAATGAGTCTAGCAATTATTGTATAGAATTCCAGAAAGACACATTATTTGTTATTCCTATTCTTTCTTATTGAGGGTCACTGCTCAAAGTGTTAAACTTGTGGAACCCCCTGTTATTTTAAGAGGCCTGAGCAAGAAAGCCAGTCACTCTAGAAACAAAGAGCCACATGGCATTGGCCAAAGCCCAGGAGCTTCAATTTGTAAAACAAAAAAAAGAAAAAGGTTTTTTTAGGGGTAACGAGGGATAACACAGGGGCGACCCCTAAATGACGTCCCTGACCTGTTATGATGAGATGTAGGTGCTCATTGGCTTGCAACAGGGGGACGCTGGTTTTGTTGCAATAAATCACATCACCTTAACTCTTTCCTAGCTAATGTCTTTTCACTGAATTTGAAGGGTTGTATTATTGTATACATTCTGTGGGACCCACTAGCCATGGCCTTCGGCAGTAGCCACGATACATGTGCACAAATGGTTTTAAAAGAGAAAAGCCAGAGGCCTACAGCCCCCCTCTCTCCTGCCTAACCAGATCCCTCTAGTCATAGCCTAAGTCCATAGCCAGCGGCCTCAGAGTCCACTGCCCTTTTGCCTTTGCCAGTGACCAAGGCCTTTGGCCATGCCCAATGTCTATGTTGCCCCAAATATTAAAAAATGCAGTAGTTCTGATCCAACCTGCGGTTTTGAAGACTATCGACACCCCAGTGATCCAACTGATTATACCCCTTTTTAACACTCCTTTTACTCCCACGATGATGCAGAGTATGCCCATTCCACGATAGCGTAACAATTGATGATCCCCGCAGTAAACAGTAATTGCAGGAATGTAATTCCTGCAATTAGTGAAAAATGCTCAAAAATGTAAATGATTTCCCTGTCCTCCCTGACACTCACCATATGTCCCCCTCGTCTTTTCTTGGTCCCCTCACACCTCCACTTCTGTGTTAGCACCATAACCCCAACCCATTACCCACTTGCACTCTTCAGTTTGTGTTCCATTTCCTTTTCCTACGCGCCTTGCAACATTCGCACTGGAATCTCGTGAAACTATGGCGGGAGTCCCCCAATAAGCTGAAAATCTTCTCCCCAAAACGGGCATTCCAACCCACCCCAAACACCCTCACTGCACATGTGATCCTCTTTCGACATCTCCACCTGTAGCCTAATTGAAATGCACCCCTTTTCCTCCTCCAGATATAATTTTGAGCACTTTTCGATTTGGGCTGCCTGAACAAAATACCCAGACCCGCCGTTAGTGGAATAGGTTGATTTAATTTGACAGACCGTGCCTTACAAAAACACGCAAACCTAGCTCCCTGGCATGGAACAGCGTTAACCGCCAAAGGTTCCAGGACCTTTGCCGACACCTGTATTTATAAAAACAGGGGGCAATCTAGCCCTGCCAAACTCGTTGGCTTGGTGCAGTGCCCAAAACCTCCCCGGGACACGAGTACTGTGTGCTCCCTGGGCCCCACCTTTGGCCTGACTGCACAAAATACCCAGTCTCTGCGTTAGTGGAAAAGGTTGATTTAATGTGACAGGCCGTGGCTTACAAAAACACACTAACCTGGCTCCCTGGCCTTACAGATGAACAGATCAATTAACAATTGCCAAAAACAAATACATAAATAAACAATTCAAATTCATCACCTCCTGTCCTTTGCTCCCTCCCCTCCCCCTCAATTCCTCTCAACCTTCCTTCCTGCTTTCTCCCATCTTCTCCCCGAGGCCACGCCCCTCCTCCTTCAATACCTCTTTCCCCTCTTTGTACCCCTGGGGTAGCCTGTTCATGCAAACAGCACTACCCACCCTCCTTACCATGATAGTAATCCTTCGGCTTCAACCAACCATCATTTAACCACCCGTGTCCCCGGCACCAGGAAAACCCTCCCCCGAGGTGTTCTTTCTGCCCCACTCCCACCTATTACCTTTCTATCTAACTCTTGTTTAATTTTTCCTCCTCCTTCCTTCCCTTTCTCTTTTTTTGGTTTTTTTTTTTTAAACCATTCCCCACCAACAGCCCTGCTCCTAGACATAAAATGCCAAACTGAGAGAAACGTTCTTTATTGCCTCTTGTTTCGCAATTCACCCTACTTCCTTTCCTCCAACATTACCCCTTCACATTGCTCGCCATGCTAACATCGCTTTTCTCTCTACTCTTTCTTCTACCGATAGCAACTCTTCAAAAACCCGTCATAGCTGGCTAACCCCTTCCGTAACTTTCATAACTAAAACTTACTCCAACTGCCATGGCCCCCTTACTTCTCTACATAATCCTAATAGCCCTCATGCCCTTAATACCCACCATCAAAACATTCACTTGGGAAAAAATACCAGACCTAACTGCACTGAAACCTTTATACCCCTACATTAACAGACACTCTATATACATTGACCGGTCTCTTATAATGTTCTTCAGAACACCACCTCCTGCCCCATCTTTGAAAGAAAAGACAAATTAAGCACCACACGTAATTGAACTCAAGCCACTTTACTGCACTCCGTAACTCTTCCTCTTATGCTTGTCACTTTAAACCTAGCATTACCTTTCACCACCAATATTTCCATGCACTTCAGAGCCCTGCTCATCCTTCTTGCTCACTAAGTTCCCTTTCTGGCAATGCTACCACCCCCGTAACATTTCCTGTACTGCTCAGACTCTCACAACCCAACTCCTTACCATCTTTCTCTGGTGTCCTATCCTCCCACCTTACCAGATAACCAAAACCTATTCTTATTCTACGTGTCTGCCCCATGTTCTGTTTCATAACAGGGCAGCACTGTCCCTCCCTTCCGCCTAGCAGCCAAATAACTTATTTTCCCTTCTTATTTATTGAATTTCTTTATTAATTATTTATTATTTTTCATACCAGCTTCCCTATCGCAAACCTCTGCAATTAAACCATTGTAACTCTGCACCAGCACCCTTATTATGCACTGCCCCCACAGGACTGTACACCCACAAACTTGCTTGTCCCGCCTCGTCCAACCTCTCCCCCTCTAACCTGCTACCCCAGCCCATTTTTACCAAAACCCTTTCCTCTACTTCCGATCCATCTACCCCATTCGCTCCCCCGCTAACACTTCTTCAGAGCCCTATTAGGTCCTTGTCAACACACTGGACCCTTTGACCTAAGATCTTATTGACCTTTTTAAAAAAATATTATTATTTATTTATTTTAGAGCCACATCCTCTTGCCCTTTTTCCCCATACCCATCTACACACTTCTCCCTGATAACACCTGCCCACCAGCCTTCTGCTGCCACCAACAAATTTGTTCTGAAAACCTGAGCCCCCCGATGCTCCCCTTATTGGTACCATTTTGTTTTATACATTTATTTATTTGCTTTTCCTACCCACTAAGAGCCCTGGCTTGTGTGGTGTCAATGCATTATGTTTTATTGAGGACATCGTCCTGAACTCCTCTATCCACTTTATGCTCTCCACTCAAGTACCCCCAACTATTGCTGCAACTAACCTTTTCCTTTCCCTTACTCATCACTCCAACCTGCAACGGTCTCCCCTACTCTCCCCTACCAATCCATGTAATACCTTGTAACCCTAGACCAAACTAAACCTCATTTTGTTGGGGGCCAGCATATTGACCAGCATCATATGGACATCTACCAAACAATGTACCCTTGCATGGTTACTCCTCTGTAGTCACCCCAACCAAACCCATTTGCTCATCGCTCCTTACCCAGTGCCCTTCCTTATTGCTCCCCCACTGCACCGCAGGCCGTTCCTGTTCCCTCCGTCCATGCAGTTTAATGCCCCATGCAGTAACTCCTCCCCCTCCTCATTTGTGAATGTACCCCCGTGTTCCACCTCGTCAATATTTGTTCCCCTGCTCTCTGCTACACACCTCACATGCTGCCCCCCCTTTTCCTGGCTGCCACACCCGCATCTTCTGTTCGTGCAGTTCAATGACCTCTGCACACTGCACGCTGTGACACCACATCCCTCCACCTAGGCCACTGCACCCCCATGCTCACCCTTACAAATTTTCCATATCATCGCTGTTTCCTCCACTGCACCAGGGGCCGTTGGTGCACCCCCGTCCATGCAGTTCAATTCACACCACCTTCTACTTCACGTAGCAACACTACCCATTTTATCCCCTGGCATGCCGCTCTGCTTAGCTCCTTCACCTGAGCGCCGACCCTCTGATATATCCCCTCTTTTCACCCCACCATTTTTCTTTCTTTTATGAATCCTTGAAACCTGTCCTTTCTAACCATTTCTTTTCTTCTCGTTTTTTCTTTTTTTTAAGTCATCCTCTACATCGCTAGGCCAAGAATGTATAACTCCACACCGCTACCATGTTCGTCCCCTCCCATTGAACTCTCCTACTCCCTTATCCAAACCTTCCAGTAAATTGACATTGTCTCCCTCCTTGATCCTCCGAGTTCCTCATTAGTCTAAACTGCTTTGTTGACCTGTAGTCTAACTCCACACTGCTACAATGCTCGTCCCCTCCTCTTAAACCCTACTTCTCCCCACCCTCCCAGTAAATTGACATTCTCCCCCTCTTCGATCATCCGAGTTCCCCATTAATCTAAACTGCTTTGCTGACCTTTATTCAACCATCTTAACTGTCACCAAATTACCTGTCACCCAATCAACATCCCTTTAAGCCAGTAGGACAAATTATTCCTGTTTTGACATTGACGCAACCCCAGCGACTTCTTCACCTGATATGCTTATCCCCACTATTCCTTCTTGTAGGAAACCCTTCCACCTTGTCGCCACTATCCCTCCCACTGCAAACCCTCTCTCAGAGATTGCTGGCTGCCCTCTGGCTCCTTCCCCCCCACCCAAGCCCTGTCCCGGCTGGGGGCAACCAGTAACGGGCCGCACAAAGGTGGGATGCGGTTGATACAAGTTCTTAAACATAAGGCCGAGAGGGGCCATACAACTACAACACCCCCATTCTTGCTGTATTCTGGACCTGGGCCCGATACCTCCTGTTCCCCTAATCTTATAGTAGGCCACCCCCTATTTCACCTTAATAGGTGCCCCTTTCTCTCCCTTATCCAATCACCCTTTACCTTACCACCCAATCCATGTCATCACTTTAAAATAGAACCAAACTATTTTCACCTTGCCTCCTCTCGCTCCTTCCTTCTCAAGCCTTTTCCTTAGACACCTCCAAATCTCTGATGTTCAGACTCTTCACCACTCGAGACTGGGGTGTAGATCTCTCCCACCTGCAGGTACCTCCCTCTGAATTACCCCCTTGTCCATCTCAAAATTGAGCCAGACCACCTCAAACTCAGGAACAGCAGAAGACCTTACTCTTCTTCTACTGCTTTTCTCTCTCGCTCTCCATTGCTTACCGACCTGTATACTGCGCTGACTTGCTACCCTCAGAGTCTCACAGGTACCAGCCTGTATCCCTGCACTTCCCCCAGCTCTACTGCTTACTAAGGGCTGCATCTGACATTTGCACGATATGACTGACATAAGGGTTAGACAGATCATTGTTTTGTCCTCCCTTTGTTTTCCCTCCCTCATATTGTCCCTCCTAGAAACACTTGTGCACATGCGAGTTATAAATGACATATCAGATCACATCCTCCTCCCCAGCGCCCGGCTCATACCAACTGTTACTCTCTTTCTCCTCATCATCCCTTTCAAACCACACTTCCTGGCCTTCCAGTTCTCCAATGCCATTTCTTTTATTAATTTTATCCGCCCAATCCTGTTCCAAGCTGGGATATCCACTCTCCTTCATAATTATTCTTTATTTTCCTTTATTCTTTTAATGTGTATCATATTTATTTAATTGCATCCTTTACCCACCAAATACACCTGTCACATCACATTCACACCACCAACCTTACCTTTCCCAAACACCACTGCACCTTCAGTTCAAATCCTGCTCACCTCTTGGTCCATTGTAGCGTGGAACGTACACCCCATCACTTCTGCACTGCCGAAGGGGAGAGCCATCCAAAATCTCTCCCCACTCATTGCGAACTCCATCGCCGCTGCACAGCCACTGGGGGAAGACGTCCAAAATCTCTCCCCCCTCTCAGTGCAGTTAAATGGCACTCTGACTATCTCCTTAAACCAAGATATCCCGCCTAGGGACATATTAGTCCCTTCTGCTCCGGTTGAAGGGGGCCGCAATAGCACCTCCCCCTGGGGAGCCGTCCACATCCCTCCCAACTCACTGCAAACTCCATCACTGCTGCACAGCCGCTCGGGGGGAGCCGTCCAAAATCTCTCCCCAATCTCAGTGCAGGAGATGGCGTTCCGGCCATCTCCCTACGCCAAGCTATCCGGCCCAGGGACGTTCTATTCCCTTCTGCTCCTGTTGTAGGGTGGGGCACCCTAGCCCCTCCCTCTGCTGCTGCACCCAGGGATGATAACGTTCACCAACTCCCTTCACACTCATGGACAAACCTGGGGCCATGCTGAGCCCTTCTACCCACCCCAAAGATGACCCTGTGGTCCTTCTAGGACAGCGCCCCCAGCCTCTCCCCCATTGAACCCTCTAACCCCACTGCCAGTGGTAATGCTGTTTACTCCTGTGGTCCTACTTGGGCATCGCCCACCCTGGCTCACCCACTAGCTGCCCCATCACCCGCTCCCATCCCCACTCTCACCAACCCCCTACTGCTAAATCGAGGCCCCTCGGGTAAGGGGCTTCAATCTAACACCCCAGCACCCCCACCCCGTTGGATGACCCCCACCAGCTGCCCCTTGGAAAACCTGACCCCCCCATTGAGCCCCCTTTTAAAGCCTAGGGTGGGGGGGATTAGAAACTCCCCTGTCCACAGAGGACCAAACATGGCCCAAGAACACCTATCAGCCTTTCTGAACTAGCACAACTGTGTGTAAATGTTTTTCTTTTTTTTTTTAATTAAAACTCCTAATTGTGAGCACATGCACTCTATTAATATAACCTTAGGCAATGTAAGTCACAATATTGGTTAGTGCCTCACCTCTTTTCTAACGTGTGTGTTGTCATGCTTGAAGGAGACTCTCTCTATCCCAGCCCCACTGGCCTATTCGCCAGCACCAGCAGCAGGAGACACTGCCACCTGACGCCCACAGCTGAGCACCGCACCAGGCTCACAAAACTGGAGCTCACAACAGCTGCGCACCCTAGGAGGACAACCAAACCCCAAACGCTGCTCTGGCAGGCCCCACTGATATCCAAAACCCCACAATCAAAAACCCAGTCATATCCATAACATAGCAAGCCCCCCAACTAGGGCGCCGCCCGCCACCTGAATACAAACCGGAAAAAAACACACGCCGAGGAAACCAAGAGTAAAAGGGGCCCCAGTCCTATAAAAAGAGGGGGGGAGTGAGAAGGGGAAAGGTGGCCTGCTGTACTATTTAATTCTTATTATTAGTTTTAAAGTTTGTTTTGCGACCCCTCTCCTCACCAGCGCTCTCAGATCGCCTGCTCCCTACCATGTCCCCTGCTCGCTCCTGGGTGCCCCCTAGGCCACCAGGCTACCCCAGCAGCGGTGCCGGCGAAGGTCCAGGCAACACAGAACGGCGTTAACCGCCAGAAGTTCCAGGACCTTCACCGACACCTGTATATATGAAAACAGCGGGCAATCTATCCCTGCCTGACTCGCTGGCCTGGTGCAGCGCCCAAAACCTCCCTGGGGAGTAAAGCATACCGCATGCTCCCTGGGGCCCCCCTATTCGGCTTTTGCTGGGATTCCTGCAGGAATCTCTTGCATCAAGCAAAAAATGGCTGCTTCGCATTTGTGAAAGAGCTCAGCCTCTCTGCTGAAAAGCACCATGGGAGATGTATAACAGTTTTTCAGGAGCAGGGGACAGCCCCTCCACTGACGATCTACTAGACGGATTTACCCCAAATCACCAAAAGGCACATCTGGGACACTTTTTGCCAATGTTGTTTCTTATTTGGTGTAAAATCTGTCGAGTGGGTTTCGCGGTATGGGTGCTTCAATTTTCATTTATATATAATATATTCAATGAAAAACATTGTTAAAGGATGCTATAGGTAGATTTCTCTGATAAAAACCTTTGAAATTGAAGAAAAAACTTTGTTAAAGGGATGTTATGGTTGCGGTGCAAAATCGAAAAAATAAATAATTTGCCAGTTATGCTCAACTATGCAGCCATAATCTGCTCCCCCACCATGCACTGCTCAGACCAACACCCAGGACATCAAAGATTACATCACAAATGTCATCATCAATGACTTTTCGGTTTTGCATGCACCTCAGAATTGGGCCCTGTCACGAAGGCCAAACTCCAAGGCGCAGGAGCGACGCAGTACCAACCACCCCCACTTTGGTCGCGGAGCCCGCAGGTCAGAGCTTACATGGGTTTCCTGGACCAGAGCAGGGAAGGAGGGTTAGGGTCTCGATGGTTGGATAGGTAGGGGGAAGTTAGGTAAACCGGATTGAGGGTAAGGTAGAGGTTATGGGTAGGAATGGGGAAATACTTAGGGTAGATTGATTGCTGCGAACTTTTGTTCAGGTGTCCTCAGCCCTTACTTGCTAGTCTTACATAAGCACCAATTTGCACATAAGAACGCCCTTACTAACCCTAAGTCAACAGACCAGTACAAAGGATTAGCATGCAAACTTAGCTCTGGTCTTCTGAGTCCTGTCCGTGAAGGGCGGTCGCGTCCTTGAGCACTTCTGAAGTGTTGTCTTCAAGATTCAGGCTAAAAGAACATGACAAGCATTAAAACGTGCCCTCTGAATTTGTCAGCATTCACTTCATGCGACATCCGCACACACACACACACACGTTAAAGTGCCCCCCTTAGGGCCTGGATTGTTCAATGCAAGATGCTACACAAGCGGTCTTCCTGCAGACCCCTGCGAATGTGGTTTTTGCCGTAGCCAACTTTTCACAAGCGGTCTTCCTGCAGACCCTCGTGATCGATCACACTTTTAAACGTAGCGAGATTTCTTCGGTGCGGTGCTTTCGCCTTGCGGGCCTCCAGTGGTGTCCAGGAGGCGGAAACACCCCTATGACAATGCACCCCCGTACGGGTTAATATTCCCCAAAGAATGTACCGCCGGCGCGTAGGGCGCCAAAGTTATGCCCACTTAGCTTTTTGCATCGGTGCAGGGGCTCTGGATGGGCTAGTGGTCGCCCCCTGCACTTACCCCTCGATCCCCTTGGGCGCTTAGCATGAAGAGGTACTTATCTCGTGTAGGCGAGGGGCCGGGCTGCTGCTCGGGTGGGGCTGGGCCCCTCGTGTATGATTCTCCTGGAGCTCCGGTCCGCACGTCCTTTCGGCATGGAGTCTCAAGCGCAAGCCCCGTGCTTGGGGCTCTGCGCATGCGCGATGGGGCCGCCGCGCCCCTCTTAGTCCCTGATTGGCCCAAATTGGCCCTTGGCATGCTGGGGATTGTAGTCCTTTGGCGCCGGCTGCTGGGTAATGCAGTCTTTAGCTTCTGTTTCCTGCACATGGGGCAAAGCAGCCTTCTGTATGGTTGCAAGCTTTCCTGAAAAGCTGATTTCTCCACAACAATAGCGCCCACAACTCTCCTGTGCCCAGCCTGTCCATGTTTCTGTCTGCCTGTAGTCCTGACAGGCCCAGAATTTGGAGTTGTGTCAATTTGTGTGATAACAAGATATTGCATAAGAGCACACAGACGAGAGACAGCAATCATTTTTAAATGATCCTAATCTAATGTAGATGAAAGGTAGAAGAAGAAGATTTGGAACGTGATTTTTCGGAGAGAGAGAGAGAGGAACGATCAAGACATTTAGTGCAGCAATGAAACTATTGCCTGAAATTTTAATTTTGGGCATCCAGGAACTAAGGGGAAATTTTTAAGACAATGTTGGACAGAAACTGACATGGCCATGTCCATTGCAGTTATTTGAAGCTTTAAAGTCCAACCACTGCTTAATCCCTGAAAGGCAGGCTCTTGGCACCTGAAGATCCTTTGTCGCAGACACCTACAGTTATAGCTGAGTGTCACCCCCTTACTTTTGCACAGGGACACAAAACCAGGCAATCAGAAGCTTCCTTTATAGATTGAAGAAAAAGTGCATGAAGATTGATCGCTGGTGTAGCCTCTAGGCTGAAGGCTACAGAGGACGTCTCCAATAAGGAAAGAAGCCACACATGGAGGACTCTTTCCAATGCCTGTCTGTCTTCCTTCCTCATACTCTGCCCCATCAGCCCCCTCCCCTTAGGTTCCTTTTCTCCATAACGACGTTGATAGCACATCTAACCCCAACAAACTGTTATAGCATTACACTTGGGTAAACCCAAAAGAAGGAACTCAACCTACCCAGATTTAAAACCCTCATCAGACCAGCTGAGAAGGATGTGAAGGATGGGTCAGAAAGAAGGTGAACAAAGACGGTACAAAGACCCGAAAGCCTATCTAAAGTTTCAAAACCCCAGGGTCGATAGAGCAAATTGCAATAGAAATCCTGTAGACTTGTTGGTCCTGGTTGCATAAGGCCACCTTTTACTTGCCAGCAATCCATGATAGCTCCCCCCCTTGCAAAGTGAGGGTTGTCGACAAGGGATAAGGACAATTAAGGACCCTGTACTGGCCAGAAGAGAAGTCAACAAGGCAATTAGCACCAGACCCCGAACAAAGGTGTCATGTTTGTACACCGGGGTTAGAAGGTCATGCAATGACTGCTAACCATTCGGAGAGCTCAAGAAACCAGGTGTCCAAACGTCTGAGGAAAACACTTCAAAGACCACTGTAAAGAAAGTAAATGGTGGGCAGAGAGATAAAGTCCTCTTGCAATTTTGTTTCCACCCAGCCACTGAGGAATAAATCAAGACTCCGCAGAGTCCTAAGAAGAGTGGCCAATTCCAGACCTGACGTGGGCTGAAGCGATGGAGATGCACCCACCTGAACCAGGTAACAGGCAGGGCCCTCGGAGCTTCAGAAGGGACTGGAGTGACAGCTGAGCAGGTCATAGGAGGGAATGTCTGGTAAGTGTGCTCCAAGTGGATCTTTGGAATGGAGGATGAATTGCCACAATTATCGCTGGCATTCCATAGAATCTGATGGGCTGCGACAAACACCCATGTTTCTCTCCAGGTGATAATTAGGCAATAACCCCTGAGGTGGGGGCCTTTACCATTGGGTAATGACTTTGGGCCCAAGCTAGAGGGCCCCTGTGCCATTACCTGGTGGTAAAGCCCCACAGTAAGGGTGTCTGTAGCTATTAGTATCCAAGCACAGTAGTCAAGGGTAGGCGATGTCCTGGGGATACAGAGGCAGGAGAACCGAGACTGATGCGGATGTGTAATGCGTGTGTGAGAAAATGCTCTTCCAGGAACACGGAAAGTGAGGAAGTCATTGCAGGTTTCCGGCATGTGGAAAGGCCTATTGCCGGCGAAATCACAAAAAAGAGGACTGCGCATTTGGGGGAGAGGAGGTGGCATCCGTCTGACAGTGCTCCGTAAGCGGATGAAGCAAAAACAAAGGGGTGATGGCTGGAAGGTTTAGACTGAATCTTAACCACTGGCATTGCTCGGGGAAACCCTCCAGACCATCGTTCTTCGCCTGCCAAGCCATTACAGAAGGGGAAAGACCATATGCAAATCAGGCATGGCCCCACCCCAAAAGGGGCAGTCCAGCCCGAACTGCTAGGTCACATCCCTTCTGCACGAGACCACAAGCATCCCCAAACATGTTTCGCCCTTGTTGGGGCTCATCAGTGAGGAGTAGCTTG
This sequence comes from Ambystoma mexicanum, assembly GCF_040938575.1. Classification (NCBI taxonomy): domain Eukaryota; kingdom Metazoa; phylum Chordata; class Amphibia; order Caudata; family Ambystomatidae; genus Ambystoma; species Ambystoma mexicanum. Next base: position 177,320,870 of record NC_090941.1, on the reverse strand, counting down.
GGTCTCTAGGCCCAGCAGGCACGGGACCCACGTCTGGGCATACCCGTCCCACTCGGGGTGACAAAGCAAAAACAAAGGGGTGATGGCTGGAAGGTTTAGACTGAATCTTAACCACTGGCATTGCTCGGGGAAACCCTCCAGACCATCGTTCTTCGCATGCCAAGCCATTACAGAAGGGGAAAGACCATATGCAAATCAGGCATGGCCCCACCCCAAAAGGGGCAGTCCAGCCCGAACTGCTAGGTCACATCCCTTCTGCACGAGACCACAAGCATCCCCAAACATGTTTCGCCCTTGTTGGGGCTCATCAGTGAGGAGTAGCTTGGGTCTCTAGGCCCAGCAGGCACGGGGCCCACGTCTGGGCATACCCGTCCCACTCGGGGTGACAAAGCAAAAACAAAGAGGTGATGGCTGGAAGGTTTAGACTGAATCTTAACCACTGCCATTGCTCGGGGAAACCCTCCAGACCATCGTTCTTCGCCTGCCAAGCCATTACAGAAGGGGAAAGACCATATGCAAATCTGGCATGGCCCCACCCCAAAAGGGGCAGTCCAGCCCGAACTGCTAGGTCACATCCCTTCTGCACGAGACCACAAGCATCCCCAAACATGTTTCGCCCTTGTTGGGGCTCATCAGTGAGGAGTAGCTTGGGTCTCTAGGCCCAGCAGGCACGGGACCCACGTCTGGGCATACCCGTCCCACTCGGGGTGACAAAGCAAAAACAAAGGGGTGATGGCTGGAAGGTTTAGACTGAATCTTAACCACTGGCATTGCTCGGGGAAACCCTCCAGACCATCGTAAGCGGATGAGACTGATACCTGGAGTTGCAGAAGATTGTGAGGAAAACAGATGGAATAAGTGGGGCAGGGGTGGTATGCAGAGGTCACAAGAAGCGGGGCTGGCAGAAGGCGGTAGGTGATTCAGGTGGGAGGAAAAGCGTCTGCAAGCCTAAGGGCCGCCGCCCATCAACCAATGAGAATGACTGCACACAAGAGCCAGGTTCCCAATATAAATAAAAGTATATGGTGTGCTCCTTACTCATGTGGGAATAGTTTGCATGTGACTAATGGATTCCATTTCTAAGCAATATTATAGCGCAAGGCAGAGCCATGAATTAACGTTGTGGCCCGTCAAATCTCAGATGTCTTCATTTGTATTACCCTAACATGGGTTGGACACATTACTTTTTTATATATCTCTATAGTTATAGTACGGTGTGATATATGGTGTGTTATAACAAGCAATTTCAATGAACAGGGAAAATATGACGGTGTGATGGAATCCTTTGCTGCGCGGTTGATACCTTAGATGTAGTGACCAATAGGAAGACACCTTCAACGGTGTTTCATGTCCTCGCATAAAATGTTGCTAATCTGACGTTTAGACTAAACCACTTCATCGATAAATGACTTTTCCCTGGACATTCTCCGGATATTAACTAATACAAAAAAGACATGTTGTGGTTACATCTAACAATACATTCGGTCCAAGAGATCATGACTGTTTGGACTCAAGGAACTGTTTTGACTCCGGCTGCCAATTCCTTGCCTTCTCCAGTTACTGGCATGTGGATTTGTGGCCAATTGAAGAAGTGCCATGTAGAGAAATAATCCAGTTTGCTTCAGTTGTGCCGTGGAGCTGGTGTTGGTGTCTAGTGGTGTGCATTTGTTTCAGTTCATACTTGATTTTTACCAGTAGAATTCCCCTTGTTTTTTTTCTGCTGTACATATGTAAGCCCAAAAATATGCAGCAACTGGATCCCAGACAAACGATGTGTAGGCAGTCAACAGGGTTGGCATGGGGCATACAATACATATAGAACAATGATACAATGATACAGAATGCCACCTTGGGGGTAGGGAAGCCTGAGCTTTTTTGATTTTAAGTATTAAATGATGCTGGAAACTCTGTTTCTGAAAATGCGCCCGGCTACTCAGGCTCGCGTTCATAAGTGTTCCATGCAGTTAAAAATTCATAGTTCACACATCTTTGTTGCCTTGTCCATTTCCTGGCATCCCCAGCAGCTGCCCTGCAGTGGCCGCCGGACAGGTTCAAAGGTCACATATGCATCCTCGAACACAGCTACTGGAACACAAAGTTACAACAGACAGAGGAGGCTTTTAAACTGTATGCACGTTTGGTTCAAAACATCAGAATCGTGTGCCACAGCAGCCGGTGTCAGATTAATATCTTATTTATTTGTTTTAGCTTTACAGACCTGTAGCGAGGGCCGTACCGGGCATTATGGGCCATGAAGACTGAGTTAAAGGCCCGAGCTTAGCAAGGGTCTTTAACGAGGTATGATGGACCATAACGCCCGGTACGGCCCGAGCTGCAGGTTTATAAAGCTATGAGAACTCTTAGTATTTAATTAAATAAGAAAAAATGGCAAATGATGCATAAATACATTTTTATTGGGAAAATGGTTATGGAGTGGAAAATGTAGTGTTGTAAAGACAAACATCTATTTTAGGTTGTGTGTGCCATTGCAATAAACATACACAGTGTTGGAGTAGAAAGTAGAAGCTACTATCCTATAGGCATTTTTCTGGTTGTGGCTTTTTCATAGGGTTTTTAGTGGGAGGTAATTAGCATTAGCGGGGTGGAGTATCCAAATGGGCAAAGTAAACGCAGGTGTGAGTAGTTGTTTTTTGTTTTACTCAGGCAGCTAATTGGTATTAGAATGGACCCAGAGCCCATTCGGCCCTACAGGCAACAGAGCACGTCTTCAGCAAGGCACGATTCCTGCTTAGCCGCAGGTTTCAGGGAGTTCCTTTGGAAGACTACGATCTTTGCCAACTTGCTTGTATCACTACAAATTAAAACCACATTGGACCAGTCGATCTCAACCTGTTTCCCAGCGACCCTGCCTTACTTGCGTCTCCTGACCTAAGCTTCGTGTGATTTAGTGTGCTTCTATTTTTACTGAGTCATTTCACAACCAATGTATTTTTAAAAAGGGGTATTAAAGAGCCTCGCGAGAAAGTAAGAGTCTGATCCATGATGGCGATTTTCCTTTGCGTCTTAGCGGTGCAAGGAGAGGATACTGCACTATGCCAGTGCTGCATGTCTACTACTATGCGCACTGCCAAGTTGTCAGTGCAGGTAGAGAGTACTGCACTGTACCCGTACGGTGTGTCTTCTTCTATGCATCTTGGCAGTGCAGAGAGAGAGTACTGCACTATACCAGTACCGCATGTCTACTAATATGCGTCTTAGCGGTGCAAGTAGAGGGTACTGCACCATGCCAGTGCTGCATGTCTACTACCATGCGTCTTGGCACTGCAAAGTTGGCAGTACAGGGAGAGAGTACTGCACTATACCAGTGCTGCATGTCTACTACTATGCGTCTTGGCGGAGCAAGGAGAGGGTACTGCACTATCCCAGTGCTGCATGTCTACTACTATGCATCTTGGCACTGCCAAGTTGGCAGTGCAGGGAGAGAGTACTGCACTATACCAGTGCTGCATTTCTTCTTCTGTGTGTCTTTGCGGTGCAGAGAAAGTACTGCACTACACCAGTGCTGTGTGTCTTCTTCTATGCTTCTTGGCAGTGCAGGGAGAGAGTATTGCACTATACCAGTGCCGCATGTCTACTACTATGCATCTTGGCGGTGCAAGGAGAGAGTACTGCACTATGCCAGTGCTGCATGTTACCTACTATGCTTCGTAGCACTAGTGCAGGTAGAGGTACTGCACTATACCAGTGCTGCAGGTCTTCTTCTGTGCGTCTTTGCGGTGCAGAGAAACTACTGCACTATACCAGTGCTGCATGTCTTCTTCTATGCGTCTTGACAGTGCAGAGAGAGAGTAGTGCACTATACCAGTGCTGCATGTCTACTACTATGCGCACTGCCAAGTTGTCAGTGCAGGTAGAGAGTACTGCACTGTACCCGTACGGTGTGTCTTCTTCTATGCATCTTGGCAGTGCAGAGAGAGAGTACTGCACTATACCAGTACCGCATGTCTACTAATATGCGTCTTAGCGGTGCAAGTAGAGGGTACTGCACCATGCCAGTGCTGCATGTCTACTACCATGCGTCTTGGCACTGCAAAGTTGGCAGTACAGGGAGAGAGTACTGCACTATACCAGTGCTGTGTGTCTTCTTCTATGCGTCGTGGCAGTGCAGAGAGAGAGTACTGCACTATACCAGTGCTGCATGTCTACTACTATGCGTCTTGGCGGAGCAAGGAGAGGGTACTGCACTATCCCAGTGCTGCATGTCTACTACTATGCATCTTGGCACTGCCAAGTTGGCAGTGCAGGGAGAGAGTACTGCACTATACCAGTGCTGCATTTCTTCTTCTGTGTGTCTTTGCGGTGCAGAGAAAGTACTGCACTACACCAGTGCTGTGTGTCTTCTTCTATGGCTTGGCAGTGCAGGGAGAGAGTACTGCACTATACCAGTGCCGCATGTCTACTACTATGCATCTTGGCGGTGCAAGGAGAGAGTACTGCACTATGCCAGTGCTGCATGTTACCTACTATGCTTCGTAGAACTAGTGCAGGTGGAGGTACTGCACTATACCAGTGCTGCAGGTCTTCTTCTGTGCGTCTTTGCGGTGCAGAGAAAGTACTGCACTATACCAGTGCTGCATGTCTTCTTCTATGCGTCTTGACAGTGCAGAGAGAGAGTAGTGCACTATACCAGTGCTGCATGTCTACTACTATGTGTCTTGGAGGTGCAGGGAGAGAGTACTGCACTATCCCAGTGCTGCATTTCTACTATTATGTGTCTTGGCACTGCCAAGCTGGCAGTGCAGGGAGAGGATACTGCACTATATCAGTGCTGTGTGTCTTCTTCTATGTGTCTTGGCAGTGCAGAGAGAGTACTGCACTATACCAGTGCTGCATGTCCACTACTATGCATCTTGGCGGTGCAAGGAGAGGGTACTGCACTATGCCAGTGCTGCATGTCTACTACTATGCATCTTGGCACTGCCAAGTTGGCAGTGCAGGGAGAGAGTACTGCACTATACCAGTGCTGCATTTCTTCTGTGCGTCTTTGCAGTGCAGAGAAAGTACTGCACTATACCAGTGCTGCGTCTCTTCTTCTATGTATCTTGGCAGTGCAGGGAGAGAGTACTTCACTATACCAGTGCCGCATGTCTACTACTATGCATCTTGGCGGTGCAAGGAGAGAGTACTGCACTATGCCAGTGCTGCATGTTTACTACTATGCATCATAGCACTAGTGCAGGTAGAGAGTACTGCACTATACCAGTGCTGCAGGTCTTCCTCTGTGCGTCTTTGTGGTGCAGAGAAAGTACTGCACTATACCAGTGCTGCGTGTCTTCTTCTATGCGTCTTGGCAGTGCAGAGAGAGAGTACTGCACTATACCAGTGCCGCATGTCTACTACTATGCATCTTGGCGGTGCAAGGAGAGAGTACTACAATATGCCAGTGCTTCACGTCTACTACTATGTGTCTTGGCACTGCTAAGTTGGCAGTGCAGGGAGAGTACTGCACTATATCAGTGCTGCATGTCTTCTTCTATGCGTCTTGGCAGTGCAGAGAGAGAGTACTGCACCATACCAGTGCTCATGTCTTCTTCTGTGCGTCTTGGCGGTGGAGAGACAGAGAGTACTGCACTATACTAGTGCCTCATGTCTACTACTATGCGTCTTTGGGGTGCAGGGAGAGAGTACTGCACTATACCAGTGCTGTGTGTCCTCTTCTATGGGTCTTGGCAATGCAGAGAGAGAGTACAGCACTATACCAGTGCTGCATGTCTTCTTCTATACGTCTTGGCAGTGCAGGGAGAGAGTAATGCATTATACCAGTGCTGCGTCTCTTCTTCTATGTGTCTTGGCAGTGCAGGGAGAGAGTACTGCACTATACCAGTGCTGTGTCTCTTCTTCTATGCATCGTGGCAGTGCAGGGAGAGAGTACTGCACTATACCAGTGCTGCATACCTTCTTCTGTGTGTCTTTGTGGTGCAGAAAAAGTGCTGCACTATACCAGTGCTACGTGTCTTCTTCTATGCATCTTGGCTGTGCAGAGAGAGAGTACTGCACTATGCCAGTGCAGCATGTCTACTAATATGTGTCTTGGCGTGCAGGGAGAGAGTACTTCACTATACCAGTGCTGCGTGTCTTCTTCTACGCATCTTGGCAGTGCAGAGAGAGAGTACTGCAGTATACCAGTGCTGCATGTCTACTAATATGTGTCTTGGCGTGCAGGGAGAGTACTGCACTATACCAGTGCTACGTGTCTTCTTCTATGCAGCTTGGCTGTGCAGAGAGAGAGTACTGCACTATGCCAGTGCCGCATGTCTACTAATATGTGTTTTGGGTGCAGGGAGAGTACTGCACTATACCAGTGCTGCGTGTCTTCTTCTATGGGTCGTGGCGGTGCAGAGAGAGAGTACTGCACTATGCCAGTGCCGCATGTCTACTAATATGTGTCTTGGTGGGCAGGGAGAGTACTGCACTATACCAGTGCTGCATGTCTTCTTCTATGCATCTTGGCTGTGCAGAGAGAGAGCACTGCACTATGCCAGTGCCGCATGTCTACTAATATGTGTCTTGGCATGCAGGGAGAGAGTACTGCACTATACCAGTGCTGCGTGTCTTCTTCTACGCATCTTGGCAGTGCAGAGAGAGAGTACTGCACTATACCAGTGCTGCGTGTCTTCTTCTACGCATGTTGGCAGTGCAGAGAGAGAGTACTGCACTATACCAGTGCTGCGTGTCTTCTTCTACGCATGTTGGAGTGCAGAGAGAGAGTACTGCACTATACCAGTGCTGCGTGTCTTCTTCTATGGGTCGTGGTGGTGCAGAGAGAGAGTACTGCACTATTCCAGTGCCGCATGTCTACTAATATGTGTCTTGGTGTGCAGGGAGAGTACTGCACTATACCAGTGCTGCGTGTCTTCTTCTATGCATCTTGGCTGTGCAGAGAGAGAGTACTGCACTATGCCAGTTCCGCATGTCTACTAATATGTGTCTTGGCGCGCAGGGAGAGAGTACTGCACTATACCAGTGCTGCGTGTCTTCTTCTACGCATCTTGGCAGTGCAGAGAGAGAGTACTGCACTATACCAGTGCTGCGTGTCTTCTTCTACGCATGTTGGCAGTGCAGAGAGAGAGTACTGCACCATACCAGTGCTCATGTCTTCTTCTGTGCGTCTTGGCGGTGGAGAGACAGAGAGTACTGCACTATGCTAGTGCCTCATGTCTACTACTATGCGTCTTTGGGGTGCAGGGAGAGAGTACTGCACTATACCAGTGCTGTGTGTCTTCTTCTATGGGTCTTGGCAATGCAGAGAGAGAGTACAGCACTATACCAGTGCTGCATGTCTTCTTCTATACGTCTTGGCAGTGCAGGGAGAGAGTAATGCATTATACCAGTGCTGCGTCTCTTCTTCTATGTGTCTTGGCAGTGCAGGGAGAGAGTACTGCACTATACCAGTGCTGTGTCTCTTCTTCTATGCATCGTGGCAGTGCAGGGAGAGAGTACTGCACTATACCAGTGCTGCATACCTTCTTCTGTGTGTCTTTGTGGTGCAGAAAAAGTGCTGCACTATACCAGTGCTACGTGTCTTCTTCTATGCATCTTGGCTGTGCAGAGAGAGAGTACTGCACTATGCCAGTGCAGCATGTCTACTAATATGTGTCTTGGCGTGCAGGGAGAGAGTACTTCACTATACCAGTGCTGCGTGTCTTCTTCTACGCATCTTGGCAGTGCAGAGAGAGAGTACTGCAGTATACCAGTGCTGCATGTCTACTAATATGTGTCTTGGCGTGCAGGGAGAGTACTGCACTATACCAGTGCTACGTGTCTTCTTCTATGCAGCTTGGCTGTGCAGAGAGAGAGTACTGCACTATGCCAGTGCCGCATGTCTACTAATATGTGTTTTGGGTGCAGGGAGAGTACTGCACTATACCAGTGCTGCGTGTCTTCTTCTATGGGTCGTGGCGGTGCAGAGAGAGAGTACTGCACTATGCCAGTGCCGCATGTCTACTAATATGTGTCTTGGTGTGCAGGGAGAGTACTCCACTATACCAGTGCTGCATGTCTTCTTCTATGCATCTTGGCTGTGCAGAGAGAGAGCACTGCACTATGCCAGTGCCGCATGTCTACTAATATGTGTCTTGGCATGCAGGGAGAGAGTACTGCACTATACCAGTGCTGCGTGTCTTCTTCTACGCATCTTGGCAGTGCAGAGAGAGAGTACTGCACTATACCAGTGCTGCGTGTCTTCTTCTACGCATGTTGGCAGTGCAGAGAGAGAGTACTGCACTATACCAGTGCTGCGTGTCTTCTTCTACGCATGTTGGAGTGCAGAGAGAGAGTACTGCACTATACCAGTGCTGCGTGTCTTCTTCTATGGGTCGTGGTGGTGCAGAGAGAGAGTACTGCACTATTCCAGTGCCGCATGTCTACTAATATGTGTCTTGGTGTGCAGGGAGAGTACTGCACTATACCAGTGCTGCGTGTCTTCTTCTATGCATCTTGGCTGTGCAGAGAGAGAGTACTGCACTATGCCAGTTCCGCATGTCTACTAATATGTGTCTTGGCGTGCAGGGAGAGAGTACTGCACTATACCAGTGCTGCGTGTCTTCTTCTACGCATCTTGGCAGTGCAGAGAGAGAGTACTGCACTATACCAGTGCTGCGTGTCTTCTTCTACGCATGTTGGCAGTGCAGAGAGAGAGTACTGCACTATACCAGTGCTGCGTGTCTTCTTCTACGCATGTTGGCAGTGCAGAGAGAGAGTACTGCACTATACTAGTGCTGCGTGTCTTCTTCTATGGGTCGTGGCGGTGCAGAAGCGAGTACTGCACTATGCCAGTGCTGCGTGTCTTCTTCTATGGGTCGTGGCGGTGCAGAAGCGAGTACTGCACCATGACAGCGTCGCATGTCTTTTCATCGGCTGTACCTGAATGTGACGGCCTCACGGCAAAGGGGAAATGAATGTCAGTGGGCGATTACATCTGCAGAGATGTGTATGAAAAGACATGCTTGCCACCCTGGGCGTTCTTCCATAAAATGCCCCGCACTGATCTAGAAAGAGGACTTTTTCGCAAGTATACCTATATCTGGAAGGAGAAAAGAGAGTTTCCAGTCAATGGCTATTGAAGTTGTGACTCGGTAACGATGATATAAATGTACACATTTCAAAAGCCGGTTTGGGCAGGCACATGATTACGGCATATTAACCAGATACATGGTAAATTGTTGGGGACATTTTCTTTCAGCATGATAATGCCATCCATACAAACTTAAAAACAATCTCGAGGAGGTTACGGACTAACCGTATGGTTATTATTAACCCCTGAAGTGCAGAGGACGTGTAGGGTCACACCACGGATTTACAATAATGCACTACGTAGCATTTTCCCAAATTCACCTGTTGGCCATACAAAGCCCGAAGTCGGGCTGCCCAGCGGCCCTGGGCCGGATGTCTGCAGGGAGACAGGGTCGGCCTTTCCGTCCACTTGCCGATCAACACAGCGCACCTCCTGAGAGCACTGTGCTTTTCCCTGAGGTAATGTGTCACTTGTAGAAGGGACATGCAGTGGAACGTGTCACTGGCACGTGCCATGTTCGGCTCTTACCCTACTGCCTAATTGTTGGCACGCTTCCACTAAATAGGGGTACAGAACACATTGTTGCTGAACTCCCACCGGGAAGGTGGTACACACACACACATTTTTCCACACCCCGCAGGGAACAGTCTCACTCCTACTTTTTACCACAGTCCCACCCAAATTTTGCGGAGCTCCTGCAAGGTGGTGCAACAGACACATTTTGCGGGACTCCAGCAGAGAAGGAGGCCAACACATACTTTCTAATAACCTGGAAACGGGTGCGTATATTATGCAGGAGCATCAAAGTATTTTAGACTTACATTTGCAGTTTATTCGATGGGTGGTGTTGGTGGTGACGGGCGCTCCCCGCGCGCATCGCCGCAAGCCCCGGCACCAAGGACTGAGGCACACACGTCCGTCTTGGTTCGGGCTTCCCGGTCGCTCTAACGCGGCCGGGAAACGCCCCGTTTATTTGTACTGCACGCGACGGCGTGCAACGTCACGCCGTCGCGTGCACGCCCATCATCGGCAGCGCCACACTCCTCCTTTTTCGGGGAGAACCAACGATCACAATTCAACTATACACTGCAAACCAAACAACACTGCAAATAGAACAAGTCACAAACCCTGATGCCATGAACACCCCTTTATTAGCATCCACCCGGGTCCCCCTAGCTAACAGTTCTCACCCTTCGGATCATCAGCCAATTGCCCCAGCACGTAATCGGTGAGGCGAGCAGGTTTCCCTCGCCCAGCCCTCTGGGGGTACCTCCGGCTCGCCTCCGGCACGGGTGATCTGTCCACCGACGGGCCCCGGGCTGGGGACTCCGGCATGCAGGGTGGGTCTCCCTCGTCCTCCGGGACTCCTCCAAGGTCCGGATCAGTAGGTGGGTCAGTTCTGGGATCCCTAAGCTTTTTGAAGACGCTTACATTGCGAGTTACTTCCGACCGGCCATCTGACGCAGTTACCATGGAGCCCCGGACCGCCACGACGTCCAGTGGCTCAGGCTCGTACGGCAGGGAGAGCTTCCCATGCGGATGTCGATTGCGAATGAGGACCTCATCGCCCAGCTCCAGCTGTTGTGGGCGAAGCCCCCTCCGCACGTTCTCTTGCTCAATTCTCACTTGCTGGTCCATTTCGACTCGTTGGTCATCGATCACCGCAGGCTCTCGTTCTCCGACCTCTGGCAAAAACCCTCGAGGACACCTCCTGAACATCGCCTCTGCGGGGGCCACCCCCGTGGACGCATGGGGCGTGGTGCGGTATACCCTCAAGAATTGGTAAAGGGCTCTCTGTAGGGACTGCCCCTGTCCTTGGGCGATCCTAAAGGTCTTATTGAGAGTCCTCATCAAACGCTCTGCTTCCCCATTTGCTCGAGGCCAGAGAGGCGTGATCTTCCGGTTCACCACCCCACAGCTCACCATTAGTTCTGCAAACCGTTCACCCTGGAATGGCGCACTATTGTCCGAGCACAGCGTGTGTGGAAACCCATGAGCCGCAAACAACTTTTCCACAGCCACAACCATGTGCTCAAACGCCACGGACTCCACCTCGGGGTACCTGGAGTACTCGTCGACCAAGACCAGGAAGTGGGTGCCCATGGTGGTGGACCCGAAATCGGCATGAACACCTCCCACGGATGGGTCCCCCTCGGCATTACCTCGATGACTGGCTCCTGCTGTACAGGCGATGCTGCCTGGCACCAGACACAAGCCGCCACAAAGTCATCCACCTTGCGTTCCAGCTCGGGGAACCACACCTTCATCCGGAGGCGGGCCTTGGTCTTGGCGGCCCCTTGATGACCCCGGTGCGCCAGTGCAATCACCTCGCCCACCTTTGACTGGGGAACTACAATCCGATCACCCCGAAGTAACAGGCCCGATGTTGAGAAGGACAGTTCTTTGCGGACCTTCCATAGTTGCTCCAACCCAGTCCGGGCCTCCTGAGTGCGCCCCGCCAGGGCCTCGAGCGCTGACTTCCAGGAGCCTTGCTGCATGGACTGCCTCAGCACCTTGAAACACTCATCCTGTGCCGCCGCAGCCTCCAGCTCCTGAAGAGGCATGGCATTCGGCGTGGCTGCTTCCACCACGACTCGGGCATGCTCCTCAGCTTCTTCTTCAAAGGTGTCTTGGTCCCCTCCTCCAGGCACTCCGGGGTGTCTGGAGAGGTAGTCAGCTGCGTTATTTGCCCCTGGTCGGTATACCAGAGTCACCCCATACTCCGAAAGAGCCAGCATCCACCTTTCAATGCGTGCTGGCGGCTTGGATGACGACCCTGATAGGATGGGCAGCAGTGGCTTGTGGTCAGTTACCACCGTCACCGGGCGTCCGAGTACATAGAGCCAGAAGTGGCGGCATCCCCACAGCACTGCCAGCGCCTCGCGCTCAATCTGCGAGTATCGTTGTTCGGCGTCCGACAGTGCTTTGCTGGCGTACGCAACTGGCCGGACGCCGCCGTCACGGTCAATCTGTGTCAATACAGCACCCAGGCCAAATGGGCTGGCGTTGACGATGATCTCCGACGGTAATGCAGGATCAAAGAACGACATAGTGTCCTCGGCCGTGAGGGCACTTCTAATGTCATCAAAAGCCGCCTGCTCCAGTGGGCCCCAATTCCAGATGGTGTCTTTTCTTGTCAGGGCCCTGAGAGGCTCAGACCTGGATGCGAGGTTCTTGATGAACCGCCCACAGTAAGTGACCATGCCCAAGAAGCTTCGCACCTCCGATACAGACTCTGGTAGTTGTGCCTTCTGTATGTCCAGAACCTTCTTGGGGTCAGGAGACACCCCCCCCCTCCTTGAACACAAACCCAAAGAACTCCAGGGAGGGGCGTAGAAACTCGCACTTCTCCTTATGGAGGGTGAGTCCCAACGACCGCAGCCTCTCGAATGTCTTCGCCAAACGCCTCAGATGGTCCACCTCCGTCCTTGCAAACACCAGAATGTCATCGCTTATGTTCAAGACGCCCTCGAGGTCAGCTAGGGCACCCCGAATGATGTTCTGAAATACTTCAGCCGCCGACGACACCCCAAAGCTCAGCCTCTTATAGCGATATAATCCCTGGTGTGTGGTGAAGGTGGTAATATACCTTGACTCGGGGTGGAGGACAACCTGGTGATAGCCGGCCCGGAGGTCGAGTTTCGAGAAGAACCGAGCGCCCTACACCTCCGCAATGATGTCATCCAGCGTCGGGGTGAGGTGCCTCTCCCTCTTGATGGCCTTGTTGGGGATCCTCATGTCCACACAGATCCTGACTGCGCCCGGTTGTTTGAGTTTCCTTGCCACCACTATAGGGGACACCCAGGGAGTCGGGCCCTCCACCTTTTCTATGATGTCTAGATCGACGAGGCTGTCCAGTTCTTTTGTCGACCTGCTCACGGAGGTGGAATGGTACCCTCCGATGTTTCAGGGCGATCGGCTGTACCGACTCATCGATGTGCAGCCACACCGGCTCCCCGGCCATCCGCCCGATCCCCTTGAACAGAGCATCATGCTTCTCCAGTAAGTCATTAATGTCTTCCAGGTAGACGGAGTACGCGAAGCTGACGATGCCGAGAGCTTCTGCCGCTGCACAACTTAACAAAGTATTCGTACTCACTGGGGTCACGTAGAAGCGTGCTGTGATGTGAGAGCCATCGTGTTCTACTTTTGCTACGAATGCCCCGTCCAGAGGGATGGGCTCCACACCACCGAATGAGAAGATGCAGGCCTTGGGTGTGACCAGCCTGGGCGGCTGATCCATGGCGTTGTAATGTTCACGGGCCATGACGTTTACCGAAGCCCCTGTGTCCACGAGGACAGGGACTGGAGACTGGTTCACTTCAACCACACACCTTGGTTGTCGTCGGTTCCTGCTTCTTAGAACCCCCACACTTGAGACAAAGAATATGTTCTCTTCGTCTTCTTCCTCCGCCTCTTCCACCTGGGCCTCCTCCTCGCTCTGGTCCACTTGAGCGACGTTGGACGGCCGACCTTGGCGAGTGGAACCAGCTCGGCCTTGGCCCCTTGGCACCAATACGGGCATAGTCGCCCTACACACCCTTGAGAAGTGGTCCGGCAACCCGCACCGTCCACAGGTCTTTCCAGCTGCAGGGCATTCTGATTGGTGGGGCAGGTCATACCCGCATTTTTGGCAAATTTCGCCTGCCCTCCCGGCTCTGTCTCGGGTGCTGCCACCAAACCTCCTGGCACCCCTTCCCCCTCGCCACATCACGCAGACCTCTTCAGTTTTGATATGGCACGACCCGGCCTCCATTCTTGCGGCTCTCGCCTCCGACACCTCGTGGCACCTTCCTAGTTCAAGGATGCGCTGGAGCGTTATCCCAGGATCCCTCAGCACCTGGCGCCTGAGCTTGCCTGATGAGCACGCCTGGATAAGCATGGTCCTAATCATATCCTCTGCATCACCCCAGGCACAGGCGAGCGACAGACGCCTCAGGCGCCCATAGAAAGTGTCCAAGGTCTCGTCATCTTTTTGTTTGGCAGAGAGCATCACGAACCGCTCATAGTCCGCTTTGGCAAGGGGCAGAAAGTACGCTTGTAGGGCGGCCTTTGCTTGATCATAAGTTCCATTCCCTTGTGGCAGAGATTCAAATGTCTCCTGAACAGAGGGCCCTGCCGAGTATAACATCGTAGCCAGCCTGGTGTCGTCATCAGTCACCTGTGCAGCCCTGAAGTACATGTCCAGGCGGTCCACCCACCTTCTCCATCTGGGCCCCAAGCTGGAGGGCGGGCCCGACACATCGAATTCGGGGATGGGCTGCAGAGCAGCATGTGCACGTACCTGGGCCATGACAGGTGCGGCTTGTTGAACACCAGGTGCTGCAGCTGGTTGTATTGGGGGTTGAAGAGCCGGAAACGCTGCCTGACCACCTGCTGGTGCTGCTGGTTGCTGCATTGGAGGCTGTCGACCCTGCGGGGCCACTGGCGCACGAGGATGATGATCATGAGTTTGAGCGCACAGGCACCCCCAGAATGTTGACCAGGAGCCGCAACTCAAACACCCAGTCCAAAATGACCCTCAGCATGGACCACCCCTGGATACAGTCACTTGCAGCACACCTCTGTGATGATGAAGAGGATGAAGGCTGGTGAGGCCACCAGGATGATGATGAAGGGGATGAAAAAGGCACTCTGCCTTTAGCTGTTCCAAAAATTGTGCCAAAGGACAAATGGGTTATGCAGGCCCAGCCAAGATGGGCCTTCTCCTGGCTTCCACTCGATGTAGAAAACCCAAAATCGAGTCGATGCACTATTCGGGCATAACCTCGTGTAGATGTAGCTGTCAGCTACGGGGATTTCCAAAAATTAGGCCTGGGGTCGCTTCAGGGCTCAAACCGGAGCCTCCCGAAGTCCCACAGCCTGTTGCACAAAATGACCGCCAGCCGCTTGGGCAACGCACTACCCGCGGCGTGAAACGAAGTCTGTACTCGGACCTCGTTTCGGTGAAAAATTGTTCCGATGATCACCCCCGGGCCCGGGCATCGTTTCCCCCACTCGTCGCCACTGTTGGAGATGACTGGCGCCCCCCGCGCGCATCGCCGCAAGCCCCGGCACCAAGGACTGAGGCACACATGTCCGTCTTGGTGCAGGATTCCTGGTCGCTCTAACGCGGCCGGGAAACGCCCCGTTTATTTGTAATGCACGCGACGGCGTGCAACGTCATGCCATCGCGTGCGCGCCCGTCATCGGGCAGCGCCACAGGTGGCTAGATATTATTGCTATTTTATTTTTTGGAAGGAAGATTTTTCTCACACTCTAAAAAACTGCGCCACACAACTGTTGAAGTGTTTAAATTCCAACATTTTAGTCACAATATATCCACATTATCAAAAAATGTAGGAACAAAAAAATGCCCTATTGGATAACACGTGTTTCGACACTGCAAGTGTCTTTTTCAAATCAGGGCCAATTGCGAACTAAAAGTAATTTCATCTGGGTTCAGGTTCACATAGTTTGGGTCTGTGGGATAAATCCCTCCTGCAAAGAGTAAGGTTTGTCTCCTAGCGTCGGCTGCAGCACAATTTTCAAATCTGTGGTTTGGAAGCGTAACTATAGTATTTAATGTTTGTGTGTTGTCACTTGTTATGTATCTTTTTAATCTCATAGCTGTATTTTGCGAGCTTTATTTTTCACTGGCAAAGATCATTCAAAACGAGATCTTGAAGTTGTATTAACTTGCTGCCTATTTTTTTTACCGTGCTACTTAGTTTCACAGAATGCATTTCGGCCAGTGTTTCCTGCTGCGTCACACATCACGCTGCGTCATTGAAAGGGGCCCTGCAAGCGCATAAGACCTGCGTCAGTACGAATCATTTTAGATTTACATGTGCACGTTATTTGATGTGTGGCTAGACAATATTGTTATTTTATTTATAGTGTGTTGACGCTTGTTAGGTATCTTTTTAAACTCGTAGCTGTATTTTACTAGCTTCATTTTCCACTGGCATAGCTCCTTCTAAATTGAGATCTTGTAGTTGCATTAACGTACTGCCTGTTTTGTATCATGCCACTTTGAGTCATGGGTTTCATTTCCCGGTTTTCCCTGCTGTGTTGCACATTACGCAGCATCGTCACACGGCTGACACATAAGACTTCCATCAGTGAGAAGCGCTGACACAAAGCCTGTTTGTCCCTGTTGCTGTCCTGAGGTGTCTGGGCCTGGTACGCTGCGTGAGTGGTGAGGCTGACATTTTCGTTAAATTGTCTTTATTTTCCCTGGCACATACCACGAAATCTTTTTGCAGGAGATAGATGGACAGACATTCATAGCTCTCAACCATTTGTGTCGCAAAGGCGGGTGAAATCACCCGATTTTGTTTTTGACGGGTGAGACGCCATTGGAATGAATGGGCATCCAGGAGGCTTGGCGGGTGAGTCAGCCCTTTACAAGGCGTGTGACACCCACCAAAAGCGTGTGAGTTGAGAGCTATGGACATTTCTCCAGGGACGTCATTTCACCAAAATGCCGGGGGTAGCGGAAGTGACATCACACAAACTTTGACCTCCGATGACATCATAGGAAGTGATGTAATTTGACCCCCAGCCCAGAGTGACATCACACGAAGCGGCAGAACACGACCGTTCACCCCTTGACAAAACAGGAAGTGGCATCACATAGCATTGTTCCTAAGTACACTACGAAGAATATGGTTACAATATCACTACGATTTCACTAAAATGTGATATACATTTCTTACAAGAATGGATCACTATGTGTATCGTTAATATCAGTGTGAATAGGCCCAAATTACCAAATTACTGTGAATGCAAGCAGACGTACAAGGCCAAATGATAATGATGTGTTATTATATAGCACTTACCAACCTGTGTTGGTACTTATTTATCAACCCCAGAAGGATGAAAGGATGAGTTGAGGTGTTTAAGAACAGACTAAATCAGTGACTACAGCACACCTGCCCAAAAGAAACTTTTTTGAAGATTCTTAGTCTGTCCCTAATAGGACCTCGTGGCTAGGGCCCGTATTTCCCACACAAGATAGGGTGCAGCCTTAGATTAGTAGGCCAGAAAGCTTGAAAATCAGTCTATAGCTATCGCCTGGCCTCTTCATGGTCCCTTCAGCTGGTTCAACATCTTCCTTCTCTGAAAGGAGCCTAGAAATAATATCTTTCTTCATTAATAGAATCCTCTCTGAACCACCAGACCAAGGTGAAATCTTTTCAGACGGACCCCCAAGTGGATGCCCGGACCGGCACTGGTGTGCCCAGTTTGGCTAGGACCCAGGTTGGAACTATTATCAGAGGAGCCCTTTTATATGTGCGCAGTAATAAATCGCATATGTATTCATGAATTTATCATCAACCAGATCCTTGATATTTTGTATTTACAGAGACCTGGTTGGCAGATCACTCCACCTCAGTAATAAAAGATATGTGTCCCCCTAATTTCTCTGCATTTATTCATAATAGTTATGGCCTAAAGGGGCGGGGGTAGCTGTTGTTTATAATAATAAATCAGATATGAAGAAAACCTTTAAAAAAAATAATGAACTTTTATGTTTTGATTGGTCACAATATTCACCCTAATAAAGAAAGGTCCGTAAAATGCAAGACATATAGGCCAGTTTTGAACAGCTGCAAAATTGTATGGGAGGCTTCGGCAGTTTCTGTATGCAGACTCCAGTACCGCATGTTCTGAACGCTCATTGAAAAATGGGTTGTGCAGCGTGAGCAGCCTGCACTACAACGAGGAGCAGACTGCTTTTAGAAGACTCGGCAGAAGCTCTGAGTCTTCTGGAAGCGGTCTCCTCGATGAGGCACAGGATCTGCAAGAGTCGTGTCTGGGACCCCCTGGGTCTGGAGGACAGAGCGGAGCTGCGGCTAGACATTTGTTGCTGAAGCGTCGCTCCATCTGGTTCCGGCACATTGGCAGAACATGCATCAAACTCATGTAAAATTAATTAGAATCAGATTCCTGCCTGCAGTAATGTGACTAAGTTGGTTCAGATCAGGCATACATGGTCTAATATCACACTCATTAGTTTCAGTGAGGCTTTTTTCTCTAACATTGAAACTTGGATAGGGGAATTTCAGAGCACTGCTCCTACCACTCTTTGAGACACTTTCAATAGAAGACTGACAAATGTGGTTAATCGGCTGGCTCCTGCTAAAAAGAGAGCTATTAAATCTTAACCTGATTATAATACCATGGTTCAATGAGAAATTACGCACTCAAAATAAGATGGTTAGACAAGCAGGCAGAGAATGGAGGAAAAGGAAAGAGAAGAGGAAAAGGTGAAATGTTATGAGTCATCTATATGTTTACAAACAAAGCTTAAAGGGGGCAAACGTTCACATTACACTGATCAAATATTGTCTAGTACTAATTTCAATCAAGAATTTTTTTTACGTACTGGCAGAATTGCTATGTACAGATGCACTCAGGAGGTACACCCCCCCATCGCAAGAACGCTGTGAAGAGTTAGCCCATTTATTTAGGCAAACATTAGAAACATCATGGTTCAGCTTGATCCCTCAGTCATTCAGCAATACATTGATGGTTTTGACAAGGAAACACTGGGTAATCTCTCTGTAGATACCCCCTTTGTCTATTTCACACTATTGATAGTAGATTCTTTGTCGAAACTGATGTGCAAGAAGCGTGCTACTGGATCTCCCATCGATGAATGTCCTGCATGGTTTATGAAAGATCTTCGGCCCTGTTCTGTGGCATATATATGCCAGATTATAAACAGTTCATTTTTATCTGGTAAAGTTCCAGACTGCCTCAAACTTGCAGCAGTGGCTAGTCTTCTGAAGAAATCTATGTTGGTTCCTACGGATCCTGTAAATTACCGGCCTATCTCACAGCTTCCATATATGAGTACGTTAATGGAAGCTGAGTTAACATTCCAGCTGCAACATTTTGTTGATACAGCAGATTGGCTGGATGAGGTATAGGCAGGTTTCAGATCAGGTCACAATACAGAATCAGTGCTGACAGCAGCACTCGTGAGGCGCCCGTATAAGAGGGGCATTAGCGGCAATGCTTGGAGGTGGTTGGAGTACTTCTTGACAAACCGAGCCCAA
Organism: Ambystoma mexicanum; assembly: GCF_040938575.1. Taxonomy (NCBI): domain Eukaryota; kingdom Metazoa; phylum Chordata; class Amphibia; order Caudata; family Ambystomatidae; genus Ambystoma; species Ambystoma mexicanum. The sequence goes on along the minus strand of NC_090941.1, from coordinate 177,301,787 downwards.
TTCGTGATGATTCCACCGTTATTCTCCTCTTGCAGAGATCTACTTCATGTGGAGTTCCTCAGGGTTCTTCACTCAGCCCTATATTGTTCAATTTCATATATGAAACCACTGGCCGAGTTAACTCATTGGGCAGGGATACATTTCTTTAGGTATGCAGATGACACCCAACTGATTCTTCATTCAGGCCATCCGAAGTTATGGGGCCGAGGGGGGGGTCCCAAAATTTGGGGGCACAAATCTCCTTGCTTGAAGTTTAATGTACAGAAAGCAGACATATTAAACTTTTCCAATAAGGCTACGCAAGCTTTACCTGCTTAACCACTGTCACTAGGTGCCTTCAAGAGAGATCACCAGTGGCAAAGCAGCTATTTCTCTGCTTTATTTTGCCCATGTACCATCTGAATCTGTGTTCAATTGAGGTATCTGGCTGGATCTGTCCTCACATCTCTCGATGACCACACATATAACAGGCTTACTAGCATTTGCTTTCTTTAATTTAGAAGCCTGAAAAGATGTGTGGACCACCTTGCTTTTCCTGTGAGGGTTCAATTGTGGCCATCCGCTTAGATTATTGTAACTCAGTTTATCTTGGTTTTCCTAAAAATGTCTAATAAAAACATTCAGAATGCAGCAGTCAGAAATCTTTTTAATTTGACCCGTCGTGATCACATTACTTTGGCACTGTGTGATTTGTGTGGTGATTTGTGTAACCCCTGGGCCCAAAGGGGCCCAAAAGATAGGGGGTTATGGGAAGCATATGGATAGGTCCGTAAATAAAGACAAGACACAAGAAGGGGTTTAACAGCTTTTATTAGATGTCCACGTGTTTGACATGGACTTACTTACTTGACTGTACCATGTTCCCAACAATGAGGGACACATGGAACCTAGGAACTGAGGGATCATGGGCAGGCCTCCCCTGCTAGGGATGTGGACTGAACTTGCCTGACGAGAGGACAGTTGAAAAGTGACAGTTGGAAGAAGGGGCCGAAAGGTAAAGAAAAAGAAGCTGAAGAGCAGGAAGGAAAAGGCAGAAATGGAGAGAAATGTGTTTCATGGGGGGCTGCAGCCTCGAGCAGCTCTTCAGGGTCTCCTGAAAGCACTGAGCCAGGCTGTGTCTGTTAGGTGCAGCCTTGCGTGACAGCAAGCCCCAAGCCGCGTGTGTGGAGCGGCCTGTGTGAAGAAAACGCCCGGGGTGCATGTGCGGGGTGGACCCAGAGTGAGAGCGTGGCCTGGGAGGCAGTAGCCAAAAGGGAAAATAAGGGCTCCCAAAGCCTAAGGGATTTGTTCCGATAAATCTGCTCAACTTAACTAAACTTTAACGTTTTTTCAGTGAGTATAAATATGCATATATTGAATAAATAAATGTAGGAAAATACAGTACAATTACAAAACATATGAAGGAATAGTTCTCCAAAAAGACACATGACGAGTCATTAAATACATACAGTAAAAAAGTAAATTTGCATAAAAAATAAATAATTTTAGACATTTGAAGAACATTTATTAAAAAAATAATCATAATATTCCATTGGAATTGCTCTCCATTATTAATTCATTTGATCCTGTGTTAAAAAAAGCTGATAAATCCTGGGCTGGCCAAATGCTCAAAAAACAGTTTCGATGTTCAAATTATACATTTGACATTGCAAACAATGCATGTGGCACCTTCCTCAGGACCAGGAGTAGGATAGTAGACCGCACAGGGGTTGCTTTAGACAGGACAGTACACTGACAGCCAATGAGTATCACAGTAAACCTGGAGAGGGAATCTTGTGAGTGACGAATTCTGATCTGTATAGGAGTCAGAGTATTTTTTTTCCGTCAAGAGCTTATTTTTAGAAGTATTGCACCCAAAAATGAATTGGTTTAATGTCTCTCTGTCTACCTTAGTTGATCATTGAAATGACTTGGGTCTAATAACTTCCGGTGTATGCAGCACATGGTACTGAGCTAGATCCAGTAAAATATATCTATGGGAATTGATCATTTGGGCATTCATGACTTCAGCTCATACATTGGGGCACATGGGAACATTAGTGAGCTGTTGCTCTGAATTAGAAACATGCTGAAAGTTTATATATATATATATATATATATATATATATATATATATATATATATATATATATATATAGATGTATTGTTGACTAGCCAAATGATTTATTTTGGGCACAATCCCTTGAAAGGAGGGCAGTGTCAGCATATTGTATTGACTATGGCTGAGTGAATCTCTGCCTGGCCTTGCTCATGGCTTGAACCGAATACACCTCTCTGTATTTGTTGTTCCCACAGGATCTTGCAGCCCACTTCGGCAGCCATTAATGGTGCCTGAACCAATCCCGTTGCTTTGGGCGGGCATGGCTCTGTTCAGTGGGACAATCTGACTCACTGAATCGCCCAGTGAGATTTGCTGTGCGCTGTGAGCACTCTAAAAGAAAACAGATCACTTTCACTTTCTTCTTCTTGGTTTTGTCAGGCTGTAAGAACAGGCTGATACGGGGTAAGCCCACAACGTGTGTTCAAGAGGAAGTCTGGGAGTGTTTGGAGGTATTTGGAGATCTCTATTGACAGTTCATTAGATTTGAGTGCTTTTTGATCAGTTCTGGCAGTTTCCCTGTTGATTAAGTCTCCCTTGTCATCTTTTCTTTTGGGCCTTACTTTCGTTCACAGAAACACCTGAATAAGTTATCCCTATCTTTTCCCCTTTGTGCATTTCTAATCTAATTTAGTGGCGCCTTTGACCTTTTAGGGTTTGTGAGACTTCTTCTATTTGTTTCTCTTACCTTGCCCCCAAACAAATAGAAACAAGGTACCTTTTTGTATTCCCGAATGTTTGTGAAACCTTAAAAACATTATCCTATGTGTATGAACCTGACAGCACTGATGGGGCCTTCAGTGTCAACTTCGAAATCCGACCCCAACTCCTCCTCCTCACCTGAAAGTCCGGGCTGCTGTGATCTCGGTTTCCTTCCGTTGCGAACGGCAGATCCTTTTTTATGTAAATACGGCCGACCGCGGAACGACGCCACCTTGGTTTCCGAAAGTAACCCCGGTTACCAGGGACGCCGGTCCGCAGCCGCCTAAGGGGAAAAAGCCACAGAGGCAAAAAACCCCTTCTCGAGGAGACCGGAAAGGTACCCCTCTTTCCTCGAGTCTGGTGCACAGGAAGGCGAGGGATCCACTGGAAGGATGCGGAGGAGACTTCTCAGGAGAAGCCGGATCAGGTGGGAGATCGGGAAGAGTACCAGTGGGGGTCCAGAAGTGTTGGAAAAATGACCCAAAGAGCCAGCGAAAGGGAAGGAGAGACCAGCGAGAAAAAGAAGAAGGAACCAGGGAAAGAGAACCAGAGAGGGGCAAAGGAAAGTGGGGCTCAGCAGAGCCAAGAGAAATGACAAGGAGCGTCGGCAACAAAGCGGAGGTAAGCGCAGTTGCAACGCGAACCCTGTCGGCTGCACAGAGCCGGAAAAGCCGGCGGCGGCCATCTTGGAATGAAAGACTAGACCGCAGAACACGTTACGCCGAACATGATGGAACTCTTCTATGGCGTCCCCTTCTCCACCGATCCCATAGGCGCACATAGAAGGGGCGCATGACAGTATGCCCCCCTCCGGAGAAAGAAAACCCGGGTTTACCAGGGTGAGTCCGGTAGAACCTCCTTATCAATCGGGGAGCAAAAACATTAGAACTGGGTTCCCAGGAATCCTCTGAAGAAGGGTAACCTTTCCAGGACACTAAGAATTCCAATCTCCCTTTGCGATAGCAAGAATTCCTTATAGCTGTCACCTCATATTCTTCATCTTCCTCAGACGTCCTGTTCTTAAAAACTGGCCTCACAGGGCCGGAGGGTACCTTCTCCAAGCCTGGGTACAACAAAGAAGAGTGGAACACAGGATGAATCCTTTTCAAACTCTTGGGTAGCCGGAGTCGAAAGGTCACCGGGTTGATCTGAGACAACACTGTGTACGGACCAATATATCGAGGAGACAATTTAGAAGGATGGATCCACCTCGATAAGTACTTGGTAGACAACCAGACTCTTGAGCCTGGACCTATCTCCTTGATTTGGGAGCGCTTTCGATCGGCCCACTTCATATAACCCACTCGGGCCTCGTCTAGGGCTAATCTGGCCGTTCTTTGTGCTTGCAATATCTTCTGTAAATGATCCTCGATAGAAGGACAGACCGAGAGAGTAGAGGAGGTGGGGCTGATATTCCTGGGATGTTGGCCAAAGGTACAATAAAAGGGACTAAGTCCGGTGGCAGAATGCCTAGAATTATTATAAGCAAACTCTGCCGTAGGTAAGAGATCAAACCAATCATCTTGGGACTGATTTACATAGCACCGAAGGTATTGCTCCAAAGTTCCATTTAGTCTCTCTGTTTGTCCGTTTGTTTGCGGGTGGAATCCAGAAGATAGTGCCCTTTCTATGCCCAATCGGAGACATAGAGCTTTCCAAAATTTGGACGTAAATTGACTCCCTCTGTCTGAAATGATCTTCGTGGGTAGACCATGGATGCGGAAGATGTCCCGGATGAAAGTCTCTGCCATTTCTGATGCCGAAGGTAACCCTGGGAACGGGGAAAAATGGGCCAACTTAGTGAGAGAATCAATGGTTACCATGATGCAGGTATGGCCTCTCGAAGGTGGAAGATCGACAATAAAGTCTGTAGATATCTGCTCCCATGGGACCTTTGGTAACGGAATCTGTTCCAAGAGTCCTAAAGGTCTTTGGTAACGGTGTTTATTGCGGGAACATTGTACACACTCTTGAACATACTTCTTTACGTCCAAGGATAACCCCGGCCAGTAAAAAGATCTCCTGATAAGGTCTTCAGTGTTCTTGGCACCTCGATGACCCGCTGTAATATGGTCATGACACCAAGATAGAACCTTATGACGTAGTTCTGTGGAAGGTATATACAGTTTCTTGTTTACAAAAGTGAGGCCCTCTTTAAAGTGAACTCGGTCCCCAGACCAGGTAGGTTCGGGGAGAGGTGAGAGGGAAGTGGCATCCTTGACTTGGGAGAGGAAGGTCGCGGTGGTAGCGATAAATGCCTTCTCAGGAAAAATCCTTTCCTTGTAGAGGGAGTTAACATCCTCAACTGTATCTCGGCGGGAAAGGGCATCTGCCAGCACATTTTGGCTACCAGGAAGGTAGGTAATTTCAAAGTCGTACTGGGAGAAGAAGTGGGCCCATCTGGCTTGTCGGGAATTAGTGCATTCCATCTTCTGCAGGGAACTGAGATTGTGGTGATCTGTACGGATGATAAAGGGGAAGGTTCCGCCCTGGAGAAGATGTCTCCATTCTTCACAAGATTCCTTTATAGCTAGGAGTTCCTTTCCTTTGACTGGGCGATAGGGTCTTAGAGAGATAAGCTACAAGGTATTCCAGGCCCTTGTGTTCTTGAAGGAGGACTGCTCCAATGGCACTTGCAGAAGCATCGGCTTCCACAATGAATCTCTTAGATTGATCCGGTTGTTTTAAAATGGGTGCAGCGCTGAATCTTTCTTTGAGGAAACAAAAGGCTTGTTCTACTTCGGTAGACCATTTGAACGGCAGATTTGCCTTCTTCAGAAGAGAAGTGATTGTAACCACAATGTCTGAGAAATTTCGGATAAACTTCCGGTAAAAGTTTGCGAATCCCAAGAATCTTTGTACCTCTTTGACCGAGGTCGGTGAATGCCAGTCTAAGATTGCAGAAACCTTTCTGGGATCCATCTTGATGCCCTCCTGAGAAAGGATAAATCCCAGGTAGGGTACTGAGGTAGTCTGGAACACGCATTTACTGGGTTTGACCAACAAATGATTGTCTCGTAGACGGCTAAGGACCTCATGCAAATGAGTCGAGTGTTCCTGGAGGGTCTTTGAAAATACTAATATATCATCCAGATATATGATTACTAAGTGAAATAGCAGGTCAGAGAAAATCCGGTCAATAATCTCTGAAAAACTGCAGGGGCATTTACCAATCCAAAGGGCATCACCCTGTATTCAAAAAAGACTGTATGGTGTTCTAAACGCTGTTTTCCATTCATCCCCGGCGCAAATGCGCAATAGATGGTATGCATTGCGGAGATCAAGCTTGGTAAAGATGACCGCCCCCTTAACAGCTTCGAGAATATCAGAAATGAGGGGCATAGGATATCTATCCCGGATGGTAACCTTGTTGAGCCCTCGATAGTCAATACAAGGTTTGAGTTCGGTAGAATCCTTCTTAGCAATAAAGAACAACGAAGCCCCTGCAGGGGATTTGGAGGGTTGGATAAGACCATTCTTAAGATTAGCATCCAGGTATTGGCGTAGAACCGACCTCTCTTTAATGGACAAGGAGAACATTCTGCCAAATGGTACCAGAGCATTTGGAACAAGGTCGATGGAACAATCTTCCGGACGATGAAGGGGTAATTCATGTTCCTCTCTTTCCAAAAAAGTTGTAGCGTAGTCTGTAAACTGAGAAGGGATGGAATGGATGGTCTTTGTAGGTGACTCTGGTGCCAGCAATGTTGCAGTCTGATACTTCTGGGATGATAGACAGTTCTGCGAGCAGAAAGGGGAACTGAAGGAAAGAGAGTTAGAAGACCAATCAAGGGTAGGGTTATGACGACGCAGCCATGCAATACCCAAAATTATGGGAAAGTGGGCTGCCGTGATTATATCGAAAGACAAGTCTTCTTGATGATGAAGGATGGTGACCTGAAGGATCTCGGTGGAATGGGTAATGGGCCCTGAAGAAAGGGGGCTGCCATCCACCCTTTCAACCTTAAGATCTTCCTTATTCTGAATCCTATGGATACCCATCTTGTGAGCCCATATGGTATCCATGAAGTTGCCTGCCGCTCCGCAATCAATCAAGGCCAGAGTATCGATCTCCTTGTCTCTCCAGGAGAGGTGCAGGGATATCACCATTAGTCGAACATCATCTTCTTGGCGAGCAGGAGTAACGGAAAGAGTTACGTAAGGACCTCTTGTAACCCCTCGAACCGTGGTCCTCCCTAGGTTCGAGGCCTGGCGTTTCCCGAATGCCTGGGTGGAACTTCGGGACAGTTACGAAGAAGGTGGGCTGCAGAGCCCCAATACATACACAGCCCTGAGTCCCGGCGTCTCTTCCTTTCTTCCGGAGTTAACGGATTTCGCATGGTACCTATCTGCATGGGTTCCTCTTTGGAGTCTCCCGAAGGCAATACCAAGCTGGGAGTAGAATGAGAAGCAGATGGGTTCCCTTTTCCTCTTTTTCTCTTCATCTTGCGTTCATTAAGGCGATGCTCTATCTGTAGAGAGACAGACACCAATTCTGGGAAGGAGGCAGGCCTAGGAATGCGAGCGAGTTCGTCCTTGATTTCGTCTTTCAATCCTCTGCGGAAGATTGTAAACTGGGCCGGTTCTTGCCAGTTAGCCTCTGCAGCTAATCATTTGAATTTGGTGATATAGGAGTAGAGATCCATCTGCCCCTGATGAACTTCAAGAAGTTCTTCCCCGGCTAGATATCTAATCTCAGGTCTTTCAAAGGCTTGTTTAAATCTTTCTAGGAACATCTTCCAGTCCCGTAGAACAGGGTCATCTGAAGTAACCAAGGGATTTGCCCACGCCAGGGCATTCCCGGTTAAATTGGAAATAACCAACCCCACCTTACTTAGATCCGTAGAAAAGGTGGAAGGTCTAAAGGTAAATTGTACATTACAGGCCTCTAAGAACTCTTTCAGATGTGTAGCAGATCCATCAAACCTTCCGGAAGAAAGTGGCATGGGAGGGAGGTCAGTACTGCGAAGTTCCCGATCCGCCACAATCTGTCTGAGAACTGTGTTTTCTGCCTTGATCTGCTGCATCTCCTGATTCAAATTTCTTACTTCAAGGTTGAGTGATTGTACTGCTGCCACAAGTTCTTGAACTTGTTCCGCCGTAGCCATGGTAGGATTCGATGGGCGTTGCAATCTGACAGCACTGATGGGGCCTTCAGTGTCAACTTCGAAATCCGACCCCAACTCCACCTCCTCACCTGAAAGTTCGGGCTGCCGTGATCTCGGTTTCCTTCCGTTGCGAACGGCAGATCCTTTTTTATGTAAATACGGCCGACCGCGGAACAACGTCACCTTGGTTTCCGAAAGTAACCCCGGTTACCAGGGACTCCGATCCGCAGCCGCCTAAGGGGAAAAAGCCACAGAGGCAAAAAAACCCTTCTCGAGGAGACCGGAAAGGTACCCCTCTTTCCTCGAGTCTGGTGCACAGGAAGGCAAGGGATCCACTGGAAGGATGCGGAGGAGACTTCTCAGGAGAAGCCGGATCTGGTGGGAGATCGGGAAGAGTACCAGTGGGGGTCCAGAAGTGTTGGAAAAATGACCCAAGGAGCCAGCGAAAGGGAAGGAGAGACCAGCAAGAAACAGAAAAAGGAACCAGGGAAAGAGAACCAGAGAGGGGCAAAGGAAAGCGGGGCTCAGCAGAGCCAAGAGAAATGACAAGGAGCGTCGGCAACAAAGCGGAGGTAAGCGCAGTTGCAACGCGAACCCTGTCGGCTGCACAGAGCCGGAAAAGCCGGCGGCGGCCATCTTGGAATGAAAGACTAGACCGCAGAACACGTTACGCCGAACGTGATGGAACTCTTCTATGGCGTCCCCTTCTCCACCGATCCCATAGGCGCACATAGAAGGGGCGCATGACAGAACCAGAGTCCTTGCCGTATTACTCATATATTTTTCGGTCTGTCCTGGAAACCTTTGCGAATCCATTTGTTTGACCTAGTCAAGTTTCTGTCTTGGTTGTTGTCAGAGTCCTAGCCACAAAAACCCAAACCGAGCCCTAAACTGGACTCCGAGGGCCTGCTTCGCTGTTGCAAAACAGCATAAGGGACAAGCAGCGCTTGATGCAACTCTAGCAACACAATTGGACTTCAGTGAGAAAGTGCTGTGATTCCCAGCAGACATCTGAAGATCGGGAAGTCTCATCGGCTATTTTGTAAGACAAGCCAATGAAAGGCCACACTTTGCTTCATTCCACGCTTGGTGTTCTGGATCCTCAAGATTCCTTATTTTTTTCTGCTCCATTTGTCTCGCCGTCCGCCAATCTTTACCACAACAATGCAGTTCTTTAGATGCTAAGTGTCCCGCGACTGCACCAATTTGTGGCAACCGTGCTCCAGCATCTGTAAAGAAAATAAGACAGCAGTAAGTTACCAAGAGCAAAGCTTACAACTAACCTTTTAATCTGCCCACCTAACGTGATAACTTGTGAATGAGAAATCCAGCAAGAACAATGCATGCTTGGATTTAATTTAAAAAAATAAGATTTGATTGAAGGCATGAACAGAGTACATGTTGTGATTGAACAGTGGCTATTGCACTGATGTAGGAACTAAGAACTTATCCGACAAGCTGTACTAAAAGCTGAGGAAGATTTGCATGCTGCATACTGAATCAACACTTCCATGAGCAATCATACAAAGTATAGCTACTTCTTTCACCATGGAGCACAAACATTGCATTGATTATAGCGGCATTCTCCATAAAATAGGTAATAACGCAACACAACATCAATAAGGAAAACTTAAAGAACTTAAGACATTGAATATATGTGAATCAACACAGAACTCTTGTGAGACCCAAGTGTAAAGAAACACCAAGCTGTTATATCTATGCTGGACTACATAGTCATCAAGCGTCCATGAAGGTGTTCAGGTGAATATTAGGGGAGAAATTAAGAGGAAGAGCCAGGGTTCGAGTACATGATATGATATGATGTGGCATTTATAACCCGCCTGTACACAAGTGTTTCTAGGTGAGTACTACACATATATGCCTCCCGTTCTAGATCCAAGTCAGAAGACACCAATGTAGCAGGAGTTCCTAACAGTCGAATATAGCAAGCGCACACATACCCACAACAATCCCTGTCCACGTTTCCGAACACGGGTGGCGATCTGGTACCCCCTGATGGTATAAGGAGCACATCTATCAGGGTAATATGGGACTGACCTCAGCGGGTCTAGCGGACTACATATTCTCCTCAGGTGTTGGGGTAAGACGTCATCGTTGCTATTGCCTAGTGTTAGTCCTTCCTAAGAAGGGGGGTGAAATAATGAAGTGAGGCAGGGATTTGAAGGCAGTAGAGGTGCAGAAGGAAGAGAAGGTTGGCTTCTAGTGGGGTAGAAGATGGACAAGGGAGAGTTGAAGAAAGAAGTGGAATTTTACCTCTCATTGCCTGAGAATGTTAATTGCCAGGCGTAGATCTCGGGGAGAAGGTGTACCCCTTGTGGTTGTGGGGCCTGCAAGTGCCAGACACCCGCAGCCAGTGCCAGTGATGCTTGAGGCGGGAGAGACATTGGGAGACGGTTCAGGAAGAGGAGAGAAGGAGGGCTGACAATGAAGGGTTTACCACTGACACATGAAGATACGCAGAAAAGGAGGTGGAGGAAACGGGGCCATGAAAGGAAACCCTTATGCCAGAGGTTTTGGATATGACTGGGGAGTACTGGCAGGCAACACGTGGCTTCATGAAAAAGATGGGCATTTTAGCTGCAGATCAACTAGAATTGTTGCCGGACAGTGCCTTAAAAAACTTTGGAGTTAGAAAGGACATAGTGGTAACACAGGGAGAGGGTGCGGCAGACCTTTTGGCTACCCAGGGACATACATGGAGAGGATGATGATTGTGGTGCAAGAAGAGACATGAAGAGCAAGAGGTGACACAAGACAGATCTAGTCTGTCGAACTGGATATTAAATTATGCCTCCTATTATAACGATTTGTATGTATATTGGCCTACACCAAGTTGCTTAAGATTCTACGCGAATAACACTCTACGGCAAGGTCTTGACCTTAGAAATTGATGTAAGCCGCCATCTTGAATCAAGCCTCCATTTTAGGTTAGAACCGCCATTTTGGGGTTTTTGTACAAAGTCACCCTGTAATCTAAAATGGCCGTCTCGTGTGCCCTTGTTCTTGCCTTAACCTCTCCAACCTCTGTAGGAGAGTTAATGTCCAACCTGACTTCAGGCTACATGTAAGGGTCATGTAGACCTTATCCTTTGTTGACCTCGGGAGCAGGAGATTACTTGAATTAGCAATGTTAAACTACAAGTATACAAGAACAGAAATGCTATCCGAATATAATATGTGAAACATTTGTTTGGTCTGTATTAAAACAGTATGTAAAGAATGTAAATGTTAAATTAAAGAATAATGGAGTGTGTTAGTAAATGTATTCAAAAGTAAACCGCATGCACGAGATATGTAAATTAGGAAAGTGAACCTGGCCCGACCCTAGCCCAGTGTATGATTAGCCTGTAAGAGGGCTGGACATCATTTTACAAATTGTATAAATGCGTCGATGTCCAGCTAGGAAATTCTGTTCACTGCTCACATTGAACCCTGCTGGTGGTCTCTGTGATGTATTGACGGCCAAATAGCTATTTGAATACTGTTCAGTTTTGTAATAAAGATTCTGGGAATCTTTACAAGCCCGTGTTGGTGTATTTTCCTTTGCTTGGTGTAACAGCCGTAATATTGTATTTTTTCTGATTCCACAAGTCCTCCAGCAGATGCATTAGGAGGAGAAAGAGAGAGAGAGAGCACTATTTGCACTTTCAGAGGGGGCAAGGCAGGCACCGGCCTTTCTTGTCAAGTTTCAGGCCGGACAGGGTTAAACACTGTGCACCTTGCCATGGGTAGCACTTTAGCTTTCTGGAGGTAAAGGCTGTAATGGCGCATAAAGGCACTGTGTTATGCAATACATGCAACATAACAGTGCAGCATGGCACAACAAATAAGGGTTGCTCCTTATAGACCTTGGCAATGCACAAGCACATGAAAGTGTAGCATTGACTTTATGGTCCTAATGCATGCCTGTCTGCCCTCAGTGACCCCTTTTCCCCAACACCCTCACAGAGGACACATTTGTCTGTCATTTGTCCCAGACGCGCTGGAACAAGCAGCCCTCAGTCTCACCTCCCTTTCAGCTTGCCAAAGTACTTCTGCCCTCCTTCAGTACTATGCCAGTGACAACATCTACAAACATGGCCTAGTTCCTTGCCGCCCCCCAGTACAATCTCTCAACACCAGCACATCCACCACCACCAATGCAAGCTGTTGTTGGTGGTAGTATCCCTGTTCATGTGCAGTTATTTGGGCAGGCACAGAGGAACCAAATGATGCGCCATGCTGGTATATAGTGCCTTTATTGGTAGATGACTGTCAGCCGTTGAAGCTCAAGCGGGACATACGTACCACCCTACCCTCGTGTTGCTGACTGGGCATTGGACAAGAGGGTAGGAAAGAGGCAGGTGAGTGACTGCCTTCAGACACTGAACTGGGGTGTTAGTCCCCAAACATTACAGGAGAGGCTTTCCAAGGGTGAGAGGGTCACAATGAGTTGCATAAGCCACTTAGTTGCACTATTGTCTGCAGAGTTGAAAAGGGGGTTAATTGGAATTAAAGGTGTTTTATGTGGACCACTTTAAAATGAATGGACCAAATTTCGACCAACATCATTACAATATGGATCAACCCTGCCATAAATCTTAAGACAAAAGAAATCCAATCAATAACGTTCCAGCTGTTCTTACTGTACACATTTGCATTTTCTATAATATTGACCATTATTGGTTATTTTACAGTGGAACAATCCATCGTCAGTGTAATACAGTAAGATATGTATCAATCAAATTCATGCCTTCAAATGGAAAGTAGACAAAGAAATCCAAACAGTACATAGAGCATCAGCAAGCATACACTGAGTCCATACCACCAAATATAGCCATTTACACTACAGGCTCACCGCATTCTGAACATAGTGATGTTATCTTGGGTACTTATCACCATGTTCCCATATTGCATTGTCCCAGAAAGCACTCCTTGCACAGGCAATCACCTATTATTTTTCAGAAATGGTCTTTCCAGGTTAGCATGCCCTAGACACCACCCCATACCGTGCCCTACACCTTTTCTACCATCCACATCACCTTTTGCAACTAGCATAGACTTTGCATACAGCCACTCGTCCACCCCTAAGCTCTCAGTAGAGCCTATAACCACGCCCATTGTTGAGGGAAGACTGGGTTTGCTCTCACACTACGCACACAATGTCAAATAGAAAGCACAATTTCCTGATTGTATTAAGTGATTTTAATCAACAACGTTGCAGCCTGACACGTGTTTCGAGCGTCATGCTCTTCTACTGAGGCTGCATAGACATAATGTTGAAAAATAATTGTTGCACAAAACCAATTATCAAAACAAAAATCAATGATAAAGGTAGAACAAAAACCCAGACCCGAAACACATAGAGCAGGTAGGGTGTATCAACCACAATAAAATCATAACAAACACAATGCCGTGGCAATTGAATAAAAAGTTACCAGAAAATACATTTGAATTAAACATAAGGTAAAAAGCACATTACCAATGGAGTGCGGCATTGTCTGTCAAAGGATATCAGGTTGATAAAGAGAAATAGAAAAATAAATAAAAAGCAATTAATTGAAGAAAGAGGATTTCAATGGTGATCAGCCAAAAAATAGATGGGTCAAGCCCGAATTGCATAGGAGTACCTTAATCTTGGTTAATCTGCAAATCTTGTGCTATGGGAAATAAATGCGCAATGAATTTAATTGAAAATAAATCAAGGGTTAGGTGGAATCCCATAAAATGCATTAAATGCGAAAAGACTGTGCCAAGAGAAAAACGCTTACCAGGTATTGAACCTTAATTAGAAATGAAAAGTAATACGTGGGCTCCCTATAAAACAAGAAGATTTGTGAGCGCCTGTTAGCAGATCTGATGAGCAACAATAGCACATCAATAAAATTAATAAGTAAAAGCAACATACCAATAACTTGCAGTTGCACGGAGAACGTTTTAGTAAAATAGAGCAATGCTGAAGTATGGCCGGAATCCAAGTAGTAAGCATCCCGTAATGAAAAAGAAGAGCAAAAAAGAGACATCAATTAGCTAATTGAATGTTGCCTCCGGCGGTCGTCTAGACTAACACGGAATTGATTTAAGTCCCCGCATGGACTAGGGTTCATCTACAAACTAACTGAGCGATGACTTACCAGCGCGTCTGCTGCTCAATGAAGTGAGTGGAGCTGCTCACGTGAGGTTCTGTGTCCATAATTGAATGGAACAGAGAAGGGCGGCAACAGCAAAGACGGCCATATGCCGGCGGATTAGGAGTATGGCAAGGGGGCCGCCATGTTAAACTAGTGTTGTACTGTGCAATTGCACAAGAGAAACACATGAAAAGCAATGAGAAAGATTGTATGTGAAAATGTGGCAATAGCCACTGTTAGTATTTAGAAGTGTAACCAAACAGCCAATGGAGGGAAAACATTTAACTGGATAAATACTTAAGCGCATCGTGTGCGTACAAAAGTTATAATTGGAGGGCTGAATATAAACAAGCCTGTGTGATGCGCGTATGAAGGTGACAATTAGGAACATACGGAGAAGGAACCAGTCCGTGTTGTGAACATTTAGATTGAAGAACATTTGATACAAGTGACGGGCTCCGGAGCGAACATGCAAGAGGAGGAGCCAGATAACAGATCCTGCCCTGAGTCAGTGATAGTTAACAAATACATAAGCGAATCAAAAATAAAGGTTGAAGAATAGTGTGCAAACACATGTATTGATTGACTGATCTCCATTGTTTCAAGTATATAGTGGTTTAAGCAGATCCTTAATGGATGGCATATAGCAGAAACCCGTGAGCTACACATGCAATAGGGCTCTGAACTATATGTGATCACAAAAAGACGGATAGTTCATGGACTGTGTTTAGACCAAAATCAACAGTACGATATTGGCAAATTAAACGGGCTTCTAATTGCCGGAGTTTCAATACCAGGTTGCCTCCACGTTGTGGGAGGGAAACCTTCATAATCCCAGCAAATTGGATCATTGATTTGTTGTCCATTTGATGGACACGTTGCCAGTGCATGGCTAAGGGGTATTTGGAATCTGATTGTGCAATGGAATAAAGATGTTCCCTAATGCAGATTTTCAATGGGCGAATAGTACTGCCAATGTAATGAAGACCACAAACACATTTGATACAATAAATGCAGAATTTATAGTTGCAATTGATAAAATAATTGATTTTATGTGTACCTAAATGTCCAAAATCAATGGCCGTGGTCTCGAATGCATGGGAGCCCACAGAGCAGACCCCACATTTGTAAAAACCTGGGCGTGGAGGTTGGTGTAACCATGTTTTTTATTGTTGTGATGATGTTGCCATGAATGAGGGGGAAAGAATATTCTTAAGATTGCTTGCCTTGGTATTCATAAAACTTGGTCTGCTCTCAACCCAAGGAGTAATATCACGGTCGAGTTGTAAAATATGGCAATCTCTTTTGATTGTATTGTAGAGTACTGAGCTACCCGAGTTGAATCTGGTGATAAATTTCAGTTTCTGGGAGTGTATGGTCTCATTCCGTACTTTCGGTGTGAGTAGATCGCACCTCTTCATGACTCGTACTTCTTGCTCTGCTTTAGCTACTGATCGAGAGTCATATCCTCTATCAAGAAACCTATGACGTATTATTGAGCATTGCTCATTGAAATCTGTGTTCAACAGACAATTACGTCTAGCCCTCATAAATTCACCTTTCGGAATGTTGTAAATCACAGTTTTCCTGTGACAGCTACTAGCATGTAGAACTGCGTTAACAGATGTAGATTTTCTGAGCGTTTTAGTTACAAACTGATTATCTGAAATGCTGATTGTAAGATCCAAAAAATTGATACTCGTAAAACTGTATGTATGTGTGAACTGGATGCCCCAATTGTTGGAGTTAAGGCAAGTGACAAATTCATGTAAGCATTCAATAGAACCCTGCCACACCAAAAACACATCATCAATATATCTCTTCCACATACAAATATGTGGTTGAAAAGATTGGTTGGAAAAGACAATTTGTTGTTCGTAGTTACGCATAAAGATATTTGCAAGGGCAGGGGCATAGCTTTCCCCCATCGCAATTCCAATACGTTGTCTATAGTAGGTGTTGTTAAACAGAAACACATTATTGGAAAGAGCAACTGTTAGTAAATCTTTAATCATTTCTATGTGCTCAAAGAAAGAAGCTGAGTGTGCTCTGAAGATAAAGTCAATGCTACTAATTGCTTGTTGGTGGTTTATAGACGTAAAGAGGGCTTTAACATCAAGTGTAACCAAGACCAAATTGGGTAGCATAGGTAACTGATCAAGCATCTGAAGAATATGCATAGTATCACGGATGAAAGTTGGTATAGTGTTCACCAGTGATGAAATACACTCATTGATATAGAGGGAGGTGGGCTCTAGGATGCCACCACCTCCACTTAGGATTGGTCTCCCTTCTGGTATTTTAGTAAATGTTTTATGAATTTTAGGCAGAAAATATGCTGTTGGCATTGTCAGCCCTTCTACAATTAAGAATATTCTTTCCACATCAGTTAGCAATCCAGCTGTGTGCCATTTGTCTACCACTGATTTAATGGTTAATCGAAGAGTGGCCATGGGGTTGCCAGGTAGGGTTTCATAGCAGCCCGGGGAGTTTAAATGAGTGAGACCCATTGTAATATAATCAGCTTTGTCCATGATAACAACGTTACCTCCCTTGTCTGCCTCCTTTATAATGATAGTGTCAATTGTGACCAAATTGTGTAAAGCTTGTTGTTCTTTACGTGAGAGGTTGAATTGGTTACTTTTTCGTTTGACTGAATCTTGAAGTTTGTGAATGTCATTGATTACCGCTTGATAAAATGTATCAATTAAGTTCCCCTTAGGAAATACAGGAGTAAATTTGGATTTGCTTGAGAGTTCTTTCATTTTCAAACTCTGTTGTTGGCTATTCAAGTCATGCAATAAGTCCATAACATTTTTATTGGAGTCAAATTCACAATCATCTATAGACATCAGTACATGAGTGCTCAAAATAGTTTGTAATTTAATGTTGGATGGTAGAGTTTCTTGGGGCTTACTTTTGTAGTACTTGACTTGTGTTGCAAAGAATTTTTTTAATTTAAATTTGCGAATAAATTTGAATAGGTCTATCTGAATTTGGACATGTTCATTGAATCCCGTTGGTGCAAAGGAAAGTCCTCGATTGAGGATTGCACGTTCATCAGAGGAGAGCAAATAACTACTCAAGTTATGAATTAAGTCTATCTGCTTTGATTCCCGAGAGTCTGTTGGTACGATGCCCGTGTGACTCTGCGTTGGGTGGGTGGGGCGTTTACGCCTGGTTGGTTGGCCACCCCTTGTGCCCCGAGGCTTGGGTCTGGGGTTGTAGTATTGACGGGTGGAGGTCATTGGAACCAAACCTTTTTGGCTGCTGCTATTGCGGCTTGACGATTGCCTTTCTTGTACCTGCAAATTTGTTCTAAAAAAGAAGTAGGCTGAATAATTGGCATTTGTTCGCCTTCTATTGACTCCAAATCATCGGAGGGATTAATCTCAGAGCCAGCTGAGGCTGCATCTGGATCTGTTTCAGAATTAAGCTTTTCGCCATCACTCTCGGCTTCAGAGCTCGCAGGGGATGATGCTAAGCTACTTGTGTGGGAGCAAGACACTTGGTCATATTTAGGTTGATAGGTGTACACCCTATTGTCGCGATAATCCCTGTCATCACGTGAGAACTTACATGATTTATGTAATTTAACTTCATCTTGGTGCTTACGTAGGCGGGTGTACAGGGTTTTGTAATTCTTGTCTACAGTGGCACTTGGTGCATCAAAAAGGGCAATTTCTTCTTTCAGGGAATCAATTTGAACAACAATTATATCATGTTCTCTCTTAGCATGTTCTATAAGTAACTTCAACATGTTATTTGAACTGGTTGTTAGATTGTTTTCCCAATCTGTTGCTAAGTCGTTATCTAGGGGGTCTTCAAATCCGGTAGGATCAATATACTTAGACCCCTGGGTATTTTGTTTTCTTGTAGGTAATGAGTGAGAGTGGTCTTCTCCCAAAATGTGTTAATCTCTCTGATGCTGAGTCGTTCTAGTTTAATAAATTTGGATCGGAGATCCTCTGATTCAGATGTCATCCTCTTAAAAGGATTCAAAGTTGAGCCCCTAGGGGCAAATAAAGCTTTGATGTCGTCATCTCTAGTCAGAATATATTCTGCAAGTGCGGCCATATTGGCTATGAAGAGAGTAGATTATATACAGAGCTGCCAAATCTGCTGCTGTACCACTATGGTCTGGACTGTGAAACAAGAAAAGTGGCAGAGAAAGGACCCTTCAGGGTGCAGCGCATGGATGGCGAGTTTGGGTGCTTGATAATGGGCTGCGGCTGGGAGCGGTAGCGGGAACCTGCCAAATTACCCACAGAGTGAAAGATGAGGGAAGACTGGGTTTGCTCTCACACTGCACACACAATATCAAATAGAAAGCACAATTTCTTGATTGTATTAAGTGATTTTAATCAACAATGTTGCAGCCTAACACGTGTTTCGAGCGTCATGCTCTTCCACTGAGGCTGCATGGACATAATTTTGAAAAATAATTGTTGCACAAAACCAATTATCAAAACAAAAATCAATAATAAAGGTAGAACAAAAACCCAGGCCCGAAACACATAGAGCAGGTAGGGTGTACCAATCACAATAAAATCATAACAAACACAATGCTGTGGCAATTGAATAAAAAGTTACCAGAAAATACATTTGAATTAAACATAAGGTAAAAAGCACATTACCAATGGAGTGCGGCATTGTTTGTCAAAGGATATCAGGTTGATAAAGAGAAATAGAAAAATAAATAAAAAGCAATTAATTGAGGAAAGAGGATTTCAATGGTGATCAGCCAAAAAATACATGGGTTAAGCCTGAATTGCATATGAGTACCTTAATCTTGGTTAATCTGCAAATCTTGTGCTATGGGAAATAATTGCGCAATGAATTGAATTGAAAAAAATCAAGGGTTAGATGGAATTACATAAAATGCATTAAATGTGAAAAGACTGTGCCAAGAGAAAAACGCTTAAGAATATTCTTTCCCCCTCATTCATGGCAACATCATCACAACAACAAAAAACTTGGTTATACCAACCTCCACGCCCAGGTTTTTACAAATGTGGGGGCTGCTTTGTGTGCTCCCATGCATTCGAGACCATGACCATTGATTTTGGACATTTAGGTACACATAAGATCAATTCTTTTATTAATTGCAACTCTAAATTCTGCATTTATTGTATCAAATGTGTTTGAGGTCTTCATTACATTGGCAGTACTATTCGCCCATTTAAAATCCGCATTAGGGAACATCACTATTCCATTGCACAATCAGATTCCAAATACCCCTTAGCCATGCACTAGCAACGTGTCCATCAAATGGACAACAAATCAATGATCCAGTTTGCTGGGATCATGAAGGTTTCCCTCCCACAACGTGGAGGCAACCTGGTATTGAAACTCCGGCAATTAGAAGCCCGTTTAATTTGCCAATATCGTACTGTTGATTTTGGTCTAAACACAGACCATGAACTATGCGTCTTTTTGAGATCACATATAGTTCAGAGCCCTATTGCATGTGTAGCTGATGGGTTTCTGCTATATGCCATCAATTAAGGGTCTGCTTAAACCACTATATACTTGTAACAATGGAGATCAGTCAATCAATACATGTGTTTGCACACTATTCTTCAAACTTTATTTTTGATTCGCTTATCTATTTGTTAACTATCACTGACTCAGGGCAGGATCTGTTATCTGGCTCCTCCTCTTGCATGTTGGCTCCGGAGCCCGTCACTTGGATCAAATGTTCTTTAATCTAAATGTTCACAACACAGACAGGTCCCTTCTATGTATGTTCCTAATTGTCACCTTCATACGCGCATCACACAGGCTTGCTTATATTCAGCCCTCCAATTATAACATTTGTACGCACACGATACGCTTAAGTATTTATCCAGTTAAATGTTTTCCCTCCATTGGCTGTTTGGTTACATTTCTAAATACTACCAGTGGCTATTGCCACATTTTCACATACAACCTTTCTCATTGCTTTTCATGCGTTTCTCTTGTGCAATTGCACAGTACAACACTAGGTTAACATGGCAGCCCGCTTGCCATACTTCTAATCCGCCGGCATACGGCCGTCTTCGCTGTTGCCGCCCTTCTCTGTTCCAATCAATTATAGACACAGAACCTCACGCGGGTGGCTCCACTCACTTGATTGAGCAGAGGACGCGCTGGTAAGGCATCACTCAGTTAGTTTGTAGATGAACCCTAGTCCATGCAGGGACTTAAATCAATTCCGTGTTAGTCTAGACGACCGCCGGATGCAACATTCAATTAGCTAATTGATGTCTCTTTTTTGCTCTTCTTTTTCATCACGGGATGCTTACTTCTTGGATTGCGGCCATACTTCAGCATTGTTCTATTTTACTAAAACGTTCTCCGTGCAACTGCAAGTTATTGGTATTTTGCTTTTACTTATTAATTTTATTGATGTGCTATTGTTGCTCATCAGATCTGCTAACAGGCGCTCACACATCTTCTTGTTTTATAGGGAGCCCACGTATTACTTTTAATTTCTAATTAAGGTTCAATACCTGGTAAGCGTTTTTCTCTTGGCACAGTCTTTTCGCATTTAATGCATTTTATGGAATTCCACCTAACCCTTAATTTATTTTGAATTCAATTCATTGCGCAATTATTTCCCATAGCACAAGATTTGCAGATTAACCAAGATTAAGGTACTCCTATGCAATTCGGGCTTGACCCATCTATTTTTTGGCTGATCACCATTGAAATCCTCTTTCCTCAATTATTTGCTTTTTATTTATTTTTCTATTTCTCTTTATCAACCTGATATCCTTTGACAGACAATGCTGCACTCCATTGGTAATGTGCTTTTTACCTTATGTTTAATTCAAATGTATTTTCTGGTAACCTTTTATTCAATTGCCACGGCATTGTGTTTGTTATGATTTTATTCTGGTTGGTACACCCTACCTGCTCTATGTGTTTCGGGCCTGGGTTTTTGTTCTACCTTTATTATTGATTTTTGTTTTGATAATTGGTTTTGTGCAACAATTATTTTTCAAAATAAGTCCAAGCAGCCTCAGTAGAAGAGCATGACGCTCGAAACACGTGTCAGGCTGCAACGTTGTTGATTAAAATCACTTAATACAATCAGCAAATTGTGCTTTCTATTTGATATTGTGTGTGCAGTGTGAGAGCAAACCCAGTCTTCTCTCATCTTTCACTCTGTGGGTAATTTGGCAGGTTCCCGCTACCACTCTCAGCCGCAGCCCATTAGCAAGCACCCAAACTCGCCATCCATGCGCTGCACCTTGTAGGGTCCTTTCTCTGCCACTTTTCTTGTTTCACACCCCCATTGTTGGAAATGTCAGGACATCTCGCCTAAGATCACGCACCAATCTACCACGGGTTCACCACACCCTGCCAACCAAGACGCCCAAACCATCCAAGACTAATGACCCTGGACATATTAAAAAACAAATGTTGCCTACCTCACAGACCCCTATTTGAACAACCCACGGACCATCAACCCCAGTCACCAAACAATGCTACATCAGTCAAACCCGAGTTACCTTTTAGCCTCAAAAGTGCCCTTATCAATGCCCAATCCCTAGGAGCCCACGCTATCGATCCACAACCTTATCACTGAGCAAAATCTGGACCTGTTGATAATCACAGAATCATGGCTTCACAAAGCATTGTGTCCTCTACTAGCGTCGGCTATACCACCCGACTACAACATCTTAAAGACTGATAGATCGCATCCACTAGTGGAGGCGTGGCCATCAGAGCCAGGAGCAATTTACAACTCAGGTCAAGTCCCATTGAAGATATCTCAGGCTATGAATTGGTGCTAGCTAAGCTCGCCATAAATGAGAAAACCACTATCAATATTGTACTGATATATTTATTTATTTTTATTTATTTGCATTTATAAAGTGCACAACGGCCCTGGGGCATCGTGGCGCTGTTGCAGAGTGCTTAGCTTACATAGGTAATACGATAGTGTTGAATACATAGTATAGATAGGTATCAGACGATGACATAGAAAAAAAGCGTGCATTATGCTGTTGCTATGGGTACAGAGTAACAGCATGTATATTCATGTTAATTAGGTACATTTAGCAGAACAGTAAGGTTTTTAGCGTTTTGCGGAAGGTAGTGTAGGATTTTTCATTCCTTAGTGTGGTAGGCAGGGCATTCCAATTTTTTGGTGTGAGGTGCTGAAAATTGGACCCTCCCGCCTTGGTTCTTTTGAATGTGGGTACATAGATCTGATTGGAGAGGTGGGATCTAGTAGGTCTGTTGGAGGAGTTGTGGGCGATTCTTTCAGATAGGTAGGATGGGGCATCTGATGAGAGGCACCTGTGTGTGATAGTCATTGATTTGAAGAGTATGCGTTCCTCAACCGGCAGCCAATGCGCTTCCTTCCTAGCTTGAGAGATATGTTCCCTTTTGGGAATGCTCAGCGCTGCCCTGAGAGCGTTGTTTTGAGTGACTTGAAGTTTTTTTAGGTTTTTTGCAGAGGTGCCCGGGAATAGAGCATTGCAGTAATCCAGTTTAGTGCCTACTGTGGCTCTGGCGATGTAGAGGCAGTTTTTAGTGGAGAGAAAGGGCTTAATTGCGTTGATCACCTTGGTGGTGAGCGCTGCGGAGGAGACACAATATAGAACCCCTAGCTCCAATAGTCACTCGGAAACAGACATCCCTCTACTACTTGCACCAATCATCAAACCTAATACAAAATGCATTATCCTAGGAGACCTGAACTTAGGCTATAATGACAACCAAGACCACAAAGCTGCAATCTTACAATCGGCTCTCAAAGATATGAATTTTACCCAAATGGTGAACAAACCCACCCATATCAGTGGCATCATACTGGACTGGATTCTGTCTCTAAACACTAGACTAACCATTGATTCTATTACCCCCACTGGCTGGACAGATCGTTACTATACAAAATTCACCTTTATGAGTGATGAACCCCGCCCTCGCAATCCTAAAAAAATTGACACCTTCGAAACTAGAAATCCCAGAAAGCTCACTGTAGAGATATCACCCCCACCCTTAACAAAAATTCTTGCATCTAATCCGGTCAATAGCGATGACCCTAATATCATTGCAGACTACTATCACAACTGCCTCACTCTTACCATTGATGAAGTAGTGCCTATCACAACCAAAACATGTCGCACTGACAAAAAGACCCACTTCAGGGTCAATGAAGAACTAGCTTCCCTAAGAAGAACCAAATGCTCTCTTGAACATGCCTACAATAAACTTCCCACCATCGGTTCCGCCAAAGCCTTCAAAGATGCAAACAAAATCTATAAAACAGCCATAATATGCCATGAAGCTAATGCATACAAAACCCATATCAACAATGCCTCATCTGATTCCAAAGAACTGTTCTCTGTCCTTAGAGAATTAGAAAACCCCACTCCCATCACTACTTTGGAGAAGGCCAGTAAAGAATGGTGCACCACCATTCAAGATGCACTTTCCGCCAAAATCACCCTGCTACAAAACGAAATAACTATATAAAAAATTGCTACTGGCAGACAAAAATACCATAACCACCAACTCCGCTCCAACCTCTCTTGAAAATCCCAAGCCACCATTCCATTTCAACCCAGTCTCACAAGAACTAGTACTCAACACTATCACCAAACTCAAAGCCTTCAACTGCAAAGGAGATAGTGTCTCAGCTAAACTAGTAAAAGCATGTGCAAGCTCCCTCACACCTACCATTACCAAATTTGTCAACTCTTCCTTTAATACTAACACAGTCCCAGCCAGTATCAAAATAGCATGGGTCACCCCACTTCTCAAAAACCAACACTGGACCCTACAGTACCCAATAACTATCATCCAATAACAATGGTCCCTTTCCTACTCAAACTCATTGATAAAATAGCATACACACAAATCCAAGCACATCTAGAACAGAACCAACTTCTAGGAACTAGACAATCAGGTTTTAGGCCAACCATAGCACGGAAACGGCCCTTCTGGACCTCAAAATCCAGATGGACACTATCAGAGATTCAGGCAAACTCTGCATCCTCCTGCTATTAGACCTCTCCGCAGCATTTGACCTTGTGGATCATGACAAACTATGCACCTCATTAGCCAATAATTTTAATTTCTCTAATGATGCCACAATGTGGGTGAAATCCTTTCTGGCAGAACGTACATCCAGAGTGGGCATAGGTAAGGACGCTGCTGACCCTATACTAGTGCCTATAGGGGTACCCCAGGGGTCATGTCTCTCCCCTACACTTTATAATGCATATACAAAGCTCCTCTTCTCTGCACTAGACAATATGGGTGTAATCTACACCAACTTTGCAGATGACACCCAGATCCTCATACCCATCTCAGCGAACTATGGCCAGGACACCCTGGTCATTAACAAAATATACACCATCATCCAAAACTGGATGGCCCTAAACAGTCTCTGTCTCAACGATGAGAAAACAGAAATTCTCATCATAGGATCACCAACCAAAATGGCTGCACTCCACACAGACTACACCTCTATCAACATAGATGGCTCCCTGATCCCAGTACTCAAGCAAGTAAAAACATTAGGTGTTTACTTAGAAGCTAACCTTACAATGAAATAATATATTAGTACGCTCTCCTCATCCACGGCCTACACATCTAAATTGATAGGGTTAAGTCGCCAATTCCTGACTCCAACCAACTGCCTTACATTGGCTAGAGCGTTGGTATTATCCAAACTGGACTACTGCAACGTACTCCTGCTAGGGACCGCCAAGACCACCCTCAGCAAACTGCAACTCATGCAAAATAAAGCTTTAAGGGCAGCATTAGGGATAAACATATCTGATCACATATCTCAGATTAGGAAAGATGCCCACTGGTTACCCATTGAAGCAAGAATTATCTTTAAAACTCTCTGTATGGTACACAAATGTCTTGCCAAAAAAGCACCAATCTATCTTAATAATGCAATTCAGAAAAAAGAAACCACCAGAACACTAACATCTAACGAAAATCTACTCCTAGTTTCACCCTGCTACAACAATATCAGAGCAGGAGGTAGCAGCTTCCAAGTTCTAGCTCCCAAACACTGGAACTCCCTCCCCATTAACATAAAAAAGAGACCTCATTGCCTGGCTTCAAAAACCATCTGAAAACATGGTTATTTAACCAATACTAGTCACAATGCCTACCTGCCTTATCGGTAACTATGTTTTTGTGTAACCTTTATGATTTGCCTACTGTTCTTTTCTGCATGCTGCTCTATTGTATGACCAATTACTAAGATGTCTGTAACCATGCCGTGATACCTCAGGGTCTGGGCGTGTAACAAATTAAATAAATAAATAAATGTATATCCATCCATCGACAGCATATTTGCATGTTTCACACAAACCATGAAAAAGGCCACCTGCCAAGAATAGGCCCCTTGCATTTATCTTCTCTCATGGAAAGAGGAAAGGACAATGTGTATTTGACAGGGTGAAAAATATGGCCACCTGCCAAGAATAGGCCCCTTGCATTTATCTTCTCTCATGGAAAGAGGAAAGGACAATGTGTATTTGACAGGGTGAAAAATATGGGACATGCATCAATCCACCACTGAATTAAATGATAATGGTACCTGGGCTGAACAACGTACAAACCAAAAATGTAAGACTTTGAAGAAGATGTGATGTGATATTGAACACTGATCTCCAATGGCTACCCCCACTCGCGGGGACAAGCAGCCTTCCTAGCCTGTAGGGTACACAATATGAATACACAATATGAATAAACCAAAGGAATGCTATGCTAAACGTGTCAATGACTACCATACCTGGGTAAAACCCAGAGCAGGTGCTGAAAAAATAGACCTGTACTCAATTAGGATTGCACTAGATTTGAGATTTGAAAAAAATCACAATTTTATTACGCAGTTCATTACACATTACTATTAACATTAAAAGACATAAAATGATAAGTAAAAACAAATTATAGTGTATTCATTCAATCTGCAATGTCTAATTTCTGCATGTCACACATCAACTCGTAGATCCAGGATAGTACTTTTATACAATATTTTAAATCCTGGAACAAGATCGTAGATCCAATGATCAAGCTTTCCAACGCTCTTATCAACTCCCTACTTGTACAAGTTTCTGTCCTGTAAAAGCTCAAATACGCCGGACATTCATCAGGGGTTGTACATTTCTTTTTGGGTTTCATGTACTAAATTGCGATGTACTCCAAGCATAAACAACCCAGTCTTCCTGATGTACCCTAAATGTATAAAGGCATTTTGATGGTGATATTGCACAACAGAAAAGCTTAATACTCTATTGTGCTAGAAACAGAGCCGATGGATTTTCAACGAGTCAAAAGGAACCAAAACTGTTTATTACATTGCAATGCAATGCATATCCCTTTCCAGACTTCAAGTAGCAACCTGTCCTGCACTTCCCAAAGCACTTTCTTTTCTAGGAAAATTAAGGTTCACAAGTAGCTTTCTTATCAAGAAAGAATGAGATCACACGTGACCTTGGATGGTCTTCTTGTCCTGTGAAAATGTTCTCAGCCGGCTAAGAAACTAATGCCATTCAGTCTGTCATTACTTTCCTCATTAATCTGTCTTCTCCTTTCTGTGCACCTGCTGATCGATCATGTGCCTAGATCCCTCTTGAAATGTCCACTGTGAGAATTAACCCTGGGGCTATTTGCCACCAGACTTTGATACCGGGTTAACAGAAACTTTCAGCTTATCCATGTCTGACACATAATCCTCCTGTGTGGTTTCCCAGCAACAAGGCCCTACAAAAGAGTTTGCAGTTATCCTGACAGTAGCCCTACTGTCTTCAGTCCTCATAGCACTGTACCAGCCACCCCAGGGGCTTTGATCTCAATTAAATGCACCAGCCACCCTGACGGTTGTGGTCTCAGAATACTCGTTATTATTGTCAAGTCTATTTCAAGCGTTAATGAATATCCAAGCTGAAACATTAGTTGGAAATGACTATATATGAAGGAATATAAATGGAAGAGACATAAAATGAAAGAATGGGAACACCTTTCCACAGCTTCAACATCGTACTTCAGTATTTCTGAGAATGTTTCATCTTGTTGTTATTGATTGCCTGGGGCTGATGGTGTGGTTGCTGAAGCAGCTGTTTAGATGTTTTCATTTTTTGAGGAAATCACCATAAAGTAATGAAAGGTGTTGAGCATTGAAATGCAGTACAGCAAATGATTTCAGTTTCAGTTGAGTCACTTGTTTCTGGGAGTTGTGCTCTAGTGAGTAGCAGGGACTGGAGTAGCCAAAACATTCTCTCGTTAACTTACACAATTGCCTGCGCTCCTACTTTGTGCCCTGCTGGGAGGTGGCTGTCTGTGCATGACTGGTTTTAAAATAGCAAAATAGCAGGAACTGGACTCAAGAACAAAATAGTAGTAGCTCAAATGCTAATGGCATCTATACCTAATCCTTCGGCACCACCGTAGTCAGTTATTAGATCTATGGCACAACAGCAGCAACATGTTCTGTGGTGACAGTGCAGACAGTGGTGGAATGGCGAGGAGCGTGTGGTAAGATGGCTGCCAGTGAAGCATTCTGGCTCCTGTGCCTGGCATTGCATCATATAGCATTACTGGTATAATACGGGTAACAAATAAGCCAGAGCTACCCTAAAGGGAACCACAAGATATATTAACAAAAAGAAGAGGAAGGGAAAGAAACATATTTCTATATACAAGATGATCCAGGTGACAATTTCCTATGTTATTCCCAAGACTAAGTCGTGCAGAAATTGACCCTATAGCATGCACATAAAACACACAGTAATGTTATTACAGGTACACATTTGACTCAAACATGATATATATCTAACACAATGATTAACAAAAATACACAGGAAACTATTCAATACAAAAATCACAAAACATACAACACAACCACAACAACAAAAGCACACACAGTAGCAGTCCCACAAGGCCTCAGCTCCCCCTGGAGCAGACAGTCTGTCCTTTACTGAGGAGCTGCGTGTCACTGTGAAGACTTGGCGTGTCAGTATTGATGGCCTTAACAAGGTGTTCCATGATTCTGCCAGAAAAGTAGAAGGCAAATATGACCTGCTAGAGAAAAAAATCAGAAATGTGTAGCAGCCACAGAAGTCACCAATGCGCATTGCTTGCAAACTCTAACAGCACGCCTACAGGTGCAAGATAACAAAAATACAAGCTCTTGACAGCTCGCATTATGATATTGATATGGATATTTTATTTCTCTCATGCTCCTATACAAGTGATTCAGAGCGCGACAAGTCAAGGGAGGGGAACAGGGGAGAACAAAACAGCGATCTTACTAGGCCCAGTGACATTGAGAACGCGCAAGTGCATGGGAGGGGGGCGTGCATGGAAGGGGGAGAAGTGGAAAGTGTGAAGCAGAGGAGAAACAGATAAATAATAATAAATAAATAATAAAGGCAACAAACAGTGGTAGTGCAGCCAGCAATTTGCAAGTGCTAGGTTTAATACCCTTAGAAGGAAGCAGTTCTGGGCCAAGGAAGTGCTGCTGCCTCTGGGGACTCCAGAGTGACTGAAAGATGCTCCTCTGGTGTCATAGAAAATGCACCTGTCGGTCCCCTCTAACGACATTCGTTTGTCGGTTACTACAATAGTTTTTCTCACCACCTTATCATTAAGATAAACATGTTTTTCTGTTGTGCTATTATGAGTGCTGATGCTCTTTATTCAATGCACAAGAAAGTCTGTTATGAAACAGAAAAACATAAGTGAACTAGTTAAATGTAACTATTTTTGTTATTAGTTTCTATTGCTATAAGGCATGTGTGCCGGATGAATCATTAAATATATATGCAACACATTATGGACAGTAAGACACTTTCACATTTGCAGTTTCCAAAAACGGTTACTTGATTACATTATTAAATAACAGTTTTGAGATGCACGCCATGCCTGTCCCTTACACATAAACCCTAGTCCTGTGCAATGTCGCGATTAGGGGAAAAAGTTAATTACTATGTCTAAATGCACTACCTGTCCCTCTCTCACAAGCCATGTTCCATTGGAGGGGACTCATTCGGGTCTTCATCTGTGTACTCGGAAGGTACTGGGACCTTCCTCAACAGTGCCCGATTGTGCACCATGTGACATACTGTGGTACTTGATACACACTTGCTCAGGTATGTACATGAAAGGTCCTGCAGATGTACGGAAGCACCTGATTCTGCTCTCGAGGGGAGCCTTCATGTGGACAGTCTTATAGTAGGTTTGGCAGGATTTCTGGTTTTCAAGATGGGCGATGTTTTTAGAGAGTACATGTTTTCATCTGTAGTACAAGAGAGCGTAGCTAGTGAACATCCAATGATCCAGCTCATAGATAGTAAAACATGCCACATTCATATAAGGTTTCCCTATAGCACGCAGAGTACTCAACCACTCCTATCATGTACATTTACATGGTGTGGCATTGTACATTCCACACAGGGACTGAGGGCAAATTATGTGTGGCTTTGAAATGCACACCAAGTAACCAACTTCTGCCAGGCTGCATGTCCGACAAAACTTGGGGAAGCCTGCCACTTAGCAGGATGCAGGCATCATCTGGTGAGCCGGTAAGTTTGCAAAACAATGTATAGCCCTCATGTATTCCTCACATGCTATCTGTGACATCAGGGAATATTGTTTTTTTTACGATTACGGTACATTTGTTTGGTCTCCCGTGATGGTATGAGCGTAATGTGTGTGCACTCTGTTGCACCCACAATGTTGGGGGATCCAGCAACTGCATAGAAAGTGGAATTGACTTTGAAGAGTTATGCATATGTAACTGGGAAGTGAATGCAATTATGCAAATACAGTAGCATTACACAGGCGGCATTTTCGAAAACGACATTTGAGCCACACTGGCAGACATTGCAACTCTGCCATGGTATGACCCAGTTGCACAGAAGTGTAGCACAGGGAGTTATTTTACCAATTATAGAATTGTGATTGTGATGTTGCTTCTTGGCGCCAAATCAACTGATAGCAGATCCAACAAGTATTAAATGGTTTTAGTGTTTAATCTAAAGAGCTATGACACTTGATCTTCACCATGGCGGCCAAATGATCCTTTCATGCAGTTTCATTCATGGCGACTGGCCTTTTGGCAGCCACAGCTCTGTGTTCTGGGTGTGTGGTCCCTTTGTCTTCTGCATTGCTTAATTGCAGCAAGATATGTCAGCCATGACTGTTTCTTCAGTCCTCTTCACCATGTCCCATTGGCATTGCATGCTACCACCTCTACAGAGGCCAGGGGTTGTACACCCATCTGTGATCAGAAATCCACTGAAAACTGCTTCTAGGCAGGTTTTTTCCTTTTCATCAGTGTGCCACATTTATCAAATCCGCTCCACAGTCATTATTTTAAGTGTCGAATTGCACAGCCTACAGTTTCCAAAAATCGTTTTAATTATAACACGAAATATTGTGTCACTACCAACACCCAGGTGCTGGATCACTGAGTGGCATCACTGCCCTTGCAAAAATGATGTTGCAGCCTCAGGATTCCAGAGAATCTCCATTGTGCTGAAACTGCCAGTAACTATACATATTATCATGCCATAGAACAAGGTATGTGCACCTGTAATTATTGTGCTGGTACTGATTCCGTACTGCCATTTAAGTTATGCTTCCAAATAAGCCCTCTAAAACAAATGTATTGTTAGTCCCTTCCTTGATAATCTGATTTTACAGCCCAGATCAAAATCAGATCCTAAGTATTTTACTGGTAAATAGTGACACGTGTGCAAAAAACACCAATAAAGCATTCTCACAGTGGCAATTTACCACCTAATATTTAGAACTTTCTACATGCCAACATTGTTGGCAACACTCCTTATTAATGGGCACTGGCTGTATGAAAATGTGGGTCCTTTTGCAATGGATGTGCATTAAATGGAAGTGTTCAAGTGAAGTGTAATGCTTTTATTTCTCCATTTAATGCTCCAGCACATTTCTACGCCCCTTCCAAGGCATAGAAGGGGAATTATGTAGAGTTTGCATTGTGGACACAGGCATCACTATTGTGTTTTTACAGAGCTGTTGCTTGCATTTAATGTGTGGACATGCATTATGAAGAGTATTTTACAATGGTAATGTTGCCATATGTTGTGAATACAGTGATCATGAACGTGGTTTTTACAGTGGCAGTGTCGGCATACAATGTTGTCACAGGCATCATGACATGTATTTTGCAATGGTAATTCTGGCATATTTGCTTGGGCTCTGGCATCATGAACATGTGCTTTGCCGTGGCAGTGCTGGTGCATATTGTGTGCTCAAGCATCATGAAGTGTATTTTACAGTGGCAATACTGGTATATGCTGTGGGCACATATATGAAAGTATGTTTAACAGTGACAGTACTGACATATATTGTCGGAAAATGCATAACTAATTGTATTCTAACCAGGCAATGATGGAACATTTTGCAGAAACAGGCATCATGAGGTGTGCTTTACAGGCAGAAACAGGAAGAAATAGGCATCATGAAGTGTGCTTTACAGTGAAAATGCTGGCATATGTTGTGATCACACATCAAAAGGGATAGGGTATAACCCGAAGTTAGCCCAACAGCTACCGGGGAGTCCGAAATCTTACATTTCTGAAAGGAAAGTTCTAGTAGCACTCAAGTAAAGAGTGCACCCTGTGATTTGAATGAGTTAGATGGGGTTGGAATGAGTTTCGCTTTTAAGCACACCTCTATATACGGAATCTTTTTTGGATTAGGACATTTCTAACAGACATGTTTAAAACAATTCATTGTACTGCTCACCTACAATCCTTTTTAAGGCAGAGCAAAACAATATTGCATTCATGTCCACTATACCTTTGAGATATTTATAAACGTTCAAACCATCCATTTTAGAATCATGTTGTTTATTATTTGGAATATTTTAAAAGAAGAATCAATTAATATAAAGAATCAATGACAGAACATATACATATATAGAGTTACTGACAGTTATTTCAAAGGTAAAATGCTAAAATGATATATAAAACAACAAAATACATAATCTGTTGTTACAACATATTGATCAAAACATATAAACAGATAACCAAAAAAGGTTAACCAGTGTAACACGTAAATATAAAGTAATTATCAGTGTACAAATCTGTAGTGGTTGAAATACGAGAGGAAACGTGGGTAGGTTACACGTTATTTTATTATCTTAAGTTACTCAGTGAGAGTGTATAGGCCCCACCGACCTCGGGCAGCAACTGACGAATGCAGGTTTGAACCTTGCATTCCATGCGTCAGTCTCCACGTTCTATCCATCCCTCCATCACGCGCAGGGGCGCGTGATGGAGAGATGATGAGATACTACACATCTCCCCTCCTTAGTCTTCTGCTGTTCATGAAACACAGTCTGGTATACTTCTTCTGTGTCTTCTGCATTAATGGACGAAATCCTTCATGTGGTCTGGTTTGCGGATCACTCTTCCTTTTCTGGACACACGCGATGAATCTGGTTTAGGTTTTGGCAAGGAAATTCTCGACATTATATTTTTACTCAACATCGGTTTCACATGCTCACCATTTCTTCCTATGTTTCCATTTCCACTCCCACACGGTTGCTCTTGGCATTTTGTTTCACTGGTTCTCACATTCCTGCTTGACCTCATCACACAGACCCTCTCCATATTCCAGACTCTACCATCCTGTACTCTCACAGCATGTCTGAAGACTTCAATCACACCAACTGGTTTGGACCATTTGCAGGGCCCATCTCTTAGTACAGGGGGAGGGAAGTTTAATCCTTACTAAACCTCCCACCCTTGGAACTTCATTCACTTTCTCTTTGTTCATTTGGCTGTTATGAGCCGCTTTATTCTTTAGTTGGATGTCCCTGATACTCTCCACTACCTCTCCAAAATCCTTTCTCACAACAGTCTCTCTCTCCAACCACGATGGTGTAAGTTTAGTGTTCGCTCTACGTCCTCTACTTAATTCAAAAGGTGATAACCCTGTTGTACCAGTTGGATAAAACGGTGAGCAATTATTTTCTTTTTTACTGCTTCCTCTCAGCTAAACCCGTTTGCCCAGGCCCAGCGGATAGCATCTTTGAGCACTTTGTTGAACCTCTCAACTACTCCATTAGTTTGAGGATGGTATATGGCACTGGTTTTGTGTGTAATGGAATTGCTCATACAGAATTTCTCCATTTCCTTTGACCTGAATTGCACACCATTATCTGTTAATATATTTTGGCATTCATGTGAGGTTTAATTAAAACTTCTACCCATCTGGTAAGAAGGTCAATTACCACTAAACAAAATTGCTGCCTACCATCACAATGAATAGGTCCTAATATATCCATACCTACTTCCTCCCGTACTTTCCCTGGAATGTTTGTGATTACCATCGGGTACTTCACACTCATGCACGCTCTATCACTCTGATTACAAAGGATACATTCTCTGATGGTTCTTTCGATTTGTAGGTCGCATCCTGGCCACCAGAAATCGTCACATATTCCCTGCTTTGTCTTCACTATTCCTTGATGGCCTTCGTGACTGAAATCGATGACTCTTTGTCGTAGACTCGCAGGTGGAATTATTCGATCTCCTCTCATCATTCTGTCATTTGTTATGTTGAGTTCATCTGCAACCTTCCAGTATTCGATGAGACCAGATTCCTCAAACTGAACCTTTTTTAAACTTCCGTTGCCTTGTATAATTTGTTTCAACTGACTTATATCATCATCTTGTCTCTCAGCTTCTTCCCATTCAGCTTTAGATATGGATAATGTTTCTATAGTCAAAACAACTTCTGGATTGTTTTCACTTTCATCATCAGTCTCTGAATTTTTTGTAAGTCTCAATAGGCAATCAGCAGCGCGATTTTTCACTCATGGTACATATCGCACTGTACAGTTGTATTCTTGCAGGAGTACAACCCATCTCTTGACCCTGTTGGATACATTGTCCAAACCGTTATTCATAATAACATGTATTAACGGTTTGTGGTCAGTGCGAATTTCTACCTCCACTCCCCAGATGAAATTTCTGAATTTTTCTGTCGCCCACTTGATGGCCAATATCTCTTTTTCTATCACAGCGTAAGATTTTTCTGCACCTTTAAGCAATCTTGACGCAAATGCAATAAGGACTTCTTTCCCGTCAGCCTCTTGGGTGACAACAGCTCCTAATCCTAGGTTGCTCGCATCTGTTGTTATTATGGTCTTCCTTCCACTCTTGAAGTTCTTCAACGAAGGTGCTTTATTCAGTTCATCTTTTATATTTTCGAATTCCTCTTCACACTCCTTGCTCCTTTCTAATGATTTCTTTTTTAGGAGCTCACGGAGCGGAACTGTATGTATAGCAAAATCTTTTATACATTTTGAGTAGTACTCTGCCATGCCAATGAACGTACGTACTCCTTCCTTTGTCTCTCGTCTTGGCATATTCATTATGGCATCCGCCAGTTGTTTCTTTGGCTTTATTCCGGCAGCAGAAATGGTATGTCCTAGATATTCAATTTCACTGCAATTGATGTTACATTTGTCTCTACTGAGAGTCATACCTGCTCCATATAACATTTTGTAGACATGTTGTAATCTTTCATTATGTGTTTTCTGATCAATGGCATGCACCAATATATCATCTTGAAAGCAAATGATCCCTTCATCACCTTCAAACAACCTGTGCATGATTCTTTGAAATACTGAAGCAGCTGACACCAGCCCAAATGGTAGTCTTCTGTATTGGTATAATCCATCTGGCGTGATAAATGCCGTCATTTTCATGGACTCTTTGTGAAACCTAACCTGATGGTACGCTGACGTTAGATCCAGGGTAGAAAAATACTTTGAGGGTCCAATGGCGGAAACAATCTCCTGTATATTAGGGAGTGGATGTCTATCCGGGATCACATTCTTATTTAATTCTCTCATGTCCACACATATTCTTGGTTTCCCTGATCTTTTTCTCAGTACAACTAATGGTGAAACCCATTCACTGGCATCTATTCTTTCAATAATTTTCTGATCTTCTAACAATTTGATCTCCTTCCTTACTTCTTCTCTCATCGAGAGTGGAATGTTTTGTAACTTCTGCGCTACAGGAACATATCCTGGTTTCATTTTGATTTCATGAACAAACCCACGTAAACATCCAATTTCCTTCCTGAAAATTTCTTCTATTATGTTAACATCTCTGGTGACTTCTTTATTTTCTCGAACTCTCACAGCATTGCTTTCAACAGAATATACAGATTTGTCCGATGCAGCATCCAACTTTACTTTGAGTTTGCTTTGGTGGGTCCAGCTTAACAATGGCGTTCTACCTTTTCTTGTTATATATATCTTTCCATTGGCTTTTCTCTCCTTAAATTTGAGTGCTCCCCAAAACCACCCTATGACATCTATTTCAACTTCGCCATACGCTCTGGGTTTTATGTCTGGCTCATGTAAATATTCGTGTTTCTTCCTGTCCCAAAGATTTTTTGGTATTAAAGTATATTTTGCTCCCGAATCAATCATCATGTGCATGTCAGTTCCATCTACACACAAAAGAAAACCATGTACAAAAGGAAATTTGATTATAATAAGTTTCAGAATAAGGGGGTACTTTCTTTTTTGGACCCCTGACTTCTTCAGGACAAGAGAATTAGCAATGCGCTTGCATTTAACATAGGGGGAAACTAGTTAATTATACTTAACAATATTCATGTAACTGTTAGCTCCAGCATATTCACATTAAGATGCAGAATTTAGTATGAGTTGTTAGGAGTGTATATGAACTTGCATCAGTAGTTTTCAGATTTTAAGGTATAGGATTTCTTAATCGGATATGGAGATCCACAATGAGGTGTGTTGCGGTGCAATTCAAATATCACGATTGTCTGATTTATAGTCAAGGGACCTCCTTGAAAAAAGTAGGGCATATCTGAAGTTTAACCTATTGTCGATGTCTCCAAATTCAAAATGATTCTGGGGCATTTATGTATGACTGCCTTGCATAAATAGCTCCCATGTTTCCAGACGTGTGACGCAGCAATCATCTCACTTCCATGGGGACTGAGTGGTTCATCAAGCTCTTAGTGCTCTACCCTCTAAAAAAAGATGCTGCCACATTCAACTTGACGCAAGGGCCATTATCTTCCTGTTACCAGCAGGAAACCCTTTATTAAGTGTATTTTACCATGGCAATGCTGGCCTATTTCATGGGCATGCAGATTGTGAATGTGTGTTCCACACGATCAATGCTGGCCTATTTTGTGAGCACACAAATCGTGAAAGTGTTTTCTAGAGTGGCAATGCTGGCATATATTGTGATCGCAGGCATCATGAAAGTATGTAGGAAAATGATTCTGTGTACTATCAGAGAACTGGTATTTATTGAATTTTAAAATACGGATTGCATATTGTTTGGCTTCTTGTCCGTTTTTGATCGCAAAGATTGCCTTGTATAATTCTCCGTTTGAATCCATAATTTTAAAATCTATTTACACTCAGTTACTTCACAAATACAGGAGAAATATTTATACCCCTCCACTAAAAAAGAAAATCAAGAGCCATCACTGGCAGAAACCTAAATGTTTGAGACCCAGGCCATTTGGGCTATAGTGTAGACATATTCTGAAATACTTAATTCGCCATCAACATTTAATTTGTGTATCTCAATTAAGGTGGCATTTTTTGTGTCAGTGCAAAATTACAAAAACAGATTTCTTTGTAACGCTTGATCTCACCTAGCACAAACCCAGGCGTTGTCCGACTGGAACGAAAAATTGCTTCAGGAGACGTGGATGACTAACACGTTAGGTTTCGAGGGGTACACATTTATTCAGATAAGTGCATTACTTGAGAAATTAGGTAGACTAATGCGGGATTTGGCAGTTGGTGCCAGATCCAATATACTGATTATTGAGATTCTCCCTAATATAGCCATTGTCAATGTGCTGTCGGCAAGTGTTACCATCTTCCTGGGCAAAACCTCCATGAAGTTTCTTATTGTTAACGTACACGCTCCTCTTCGGGGTCATACATTTAGATCTGTATTTGGTCAGGTTGAATATATATTGACAATGTAGATACAGACTTATCCTGGTTGTGATTTCATGGTGTTTGGGGATTTTAATGTGCCTTACACGGAGGTAAGGGATCATGAGGATGAGGAGGTCTTCATGGCTCCTGATAATGGAGTGTTTGTGTCCAATCTCTTGGAGGGCTTTGGTCTGGGGATGGTTAATCCTTCCTCTTTGCAATCTAATGAAGAGATTCAATATACATGGTTGAATGGTAAGTTTAAATCGATGATCGACTATATAGTTGTCACAGAATGTTTGAGAAAGTTCTTCCCAATTAATTGTTCTATGACTACAAAGGTCAGTGATCATGTGGTGCTAAAATGCCAATTGATCATCTTGGATAAATCTGTGTACCAGGAAGAGCTTTCATTGGCGGGTAGTAACGCGCAGGGGAAAAGGTTATGATGGACAGTAAAGAATAGTGAGGAGTTTAATGGCCCAAGCTACTGGTACAGGTAAGATCATGGCTAATCGGTCCTGTGTAGTTTCAAACTGGATGAGACCTCTGGAAGCAGTAAAATACATAATTGGGCGTTTGCATGATACCCAAAATAAGACTGACTATCCAAAGATGAAGGCTGGAAAAGTGTTTGAAGAAGCTATTGCTGGCAGGAAAAGGGTACTGGGAAATGAGATTAGGCATATTAAGAAATGGGCACTTAACCCACTTCTGAGACAGCAGAGTATCAGTCATGCTCAAACTAGATGTAAAAGCGGCGTGCGTTCACATAAGATGTCTATCAGATATGCTAACTGGCAGATTATATTCATAGCATCAAGAGATAGAGATTGACGTACAGTTTGGCATTTGGTAAATAAACATATGAAGAGTAAAGTTAACTTGAAAGCTAATCTCATCTCGGAGGTGGTATGGGTGGCTGACATTAAGGAATTGTAATATAAGGAAGAGAGCCAGGCCCAAGGTTTAGCTTGCCCTGAGTTCCCTTCTAACTCTCTTATGGGCTCAATAATTGACTGGTATATGTTTGATGTGGAGGATCTTTTGAGGATAACTGTGAACCTGAAATCATCCAGGGCTGCTGGGCCATACGGCATGCCAAATAGTTATGAAGGCCTCAACCCTCTACTGGGCTAACCTTCTCCCGGGGCTTTTTAAGAATATTCTATTATATGGTTTGATTCCAGATAGCTGGAGAAAAGCTAAATTAGTTCCAGTCTTCAAAAAAGTGAATAGGGAAACCCCCAAAAATGATTGCTTGCTGCCGCTGACGGAAACTATGTCCACAATGTTCTTGATGTGTATTCTTGAGAAGTCAAAGGTGTGGGTGACTGAAAAGAGTCTTCTATCATGCCAACAAACAGGCTGTAGGAAGTGTCATGGGACCTTTCATGGCCTATGGGTATTGCTGCATTTGATTAGGAATACTCTGTCTATTAAAGGTCTGCTGCATTCGACATGTTTCCAGGTCATGCCTGTGGAGGAAATTAAAAGATTCGGGGTGTGATCCTGGAACACTTGAGCTCATTACACAGCTGTATCAGGACACTTTGGTGCCTGTGAGACTTGATATGGATGGATGTACGTCAGCATACATGAAGACTAACCATAGAGTGAAACAAAGCTGCGTATTGGCCCCATTGCTTTACAATCTGTATCTGGCCAATATGGCATTAAACTTTCAGAACACAGAAATGTTCCTCTTGACTGGGTTCTTGCCCGCTTCCTTGGCTCTGGTATGCTAAAGACACCATCCTACAAGACCGGACACCAACAGGGTCACAGCAGAGTTTGAAGTGCTGGCTGAATGTTCTGAGGCTAACACATTTGCTATAAATGCATCCAAGACTAAGGCCATGGTAATTGGTGAACATAAAGGGCTAGCCAAAGATCTGTCTGGAAAATAAGGCGTTATCTGATAGAGATTGTGGTTGAATACGTGTACTTGGGAGTCCTCATTAGCTCTAGCCTAGCAAATGAGGCCCTTGCAGGTTTTATCATGCCCAAAACTATGAAGAAAATCCACCTAATTAAGGCCTTTATTACCTCTAGAGGAGGATATTCTATTGAGGGACATTTAGCAATCTATAAGACCAGTATTTTCCCTTATATATTTGATGGTCTAGAAGCATTTAATGTGAAAGAGGTGCATTGGCTCCAACAACTAGAGGTCAGCATTTGGAGGAACGGCCTTGGTGTGCCCAATTGTGTCCCAGCGCAAATGTTGTGTTTTTAGCTAGGATTTACCTCACTCGTGAGATTATGGAGGATAGCACTTAGTTCGCTGTATCTGTAGATTATGGGACTAGTTGAAGCCAAGTCTCTTTGTATACATTTGCACAGATGCTAAAACAGAGGCTGACCCTGGTGTGAATTTTGAGAAATATATAGCAGAAGTGTGTAATTTTCATGAGATGATAGATTATACTATTGAAATGCTGTTTAACCTAACGCTGTCTATTAATTTGCTGAAGAAGAAAGCGCGATTATGGGATCGTGGGAATTTAATTGATAAGCTGTCCCAGAAACCTAAATATTGTATGTATTTTAAACAGGGATTCCCTTTTTTCAACCATTTTCTCATATTGTTAAAACCGAATATGTGGCCTTAAGGAGATTTATGGTTAATCTGCGGTTTAATCTCCTACACACAAATGAAGTTCTGGGATACTTGACAAAGATCCTATATGAACTGGGGGAATGGACATTGTGCTCCAGGGAAGTTGAGACTGCCAGACATATACGTGAAGATCTGCTCTCCAACCTTGACTCTAACATTACTTCTGTCCTCATCATCTTCGATCTCTTTTCTGCCTTCAACACGGTCAACCATACCATCCTGCTCAACCGCCTCCGTGAAAACCTGGGTATCACTGATCAGGCTCTGGCCTGGCTGACCTCTTTCCTCTCAGATCGACCCTCCCAGGTCCAACTTGGGTCCTTCCTTTCATCTATCTTCCTCTCTACCCGTGGTGTTCCCCTGGGGTCTAAACTCTCGCCCTGGCTTTTCAACCAATACCTGGCAACTCTCGCCCACTGCATTGCTACTTTCTGCTCAGATTTCCAGTGCTACGCTGACAACACCCAACTCATTTTCAGGCTGCCCTCTGCCACCTCCTCTCCCTCTCTCATCTCTGATTGCCTAACTGCCATTCAAGATTGGTGTTCCGCCAATGATCTTTGTCTAAATGCCAGCAAGACGGAGATCCTTCTCATCGGCACACCTTAAGCATCCTTTCCCCTCACTCTCTGGCTGGCCTCTCTTGGCCCTCCTCCTACCCCCACCTGCGAGGCTAAGAGCCTCGGGTCATCTTTGACTCAACCCTTTCCTTCTCCGCCCACATCTCTGAGGTCTCTAAAAAGTCAAATTTCCGACTACACCTCCTCAGAGGTACTCTGCCTTTCCTCTCCTTCGCCAAAAGTTCATGGTATCCCACGCTCTGGTTCTCTCTAGCTTGGACTATTGTAACAGCCTCTTTCTAAATCTACCTGCCTCTACTCTCCGCCCTCTGCAAATAATCCAGAACAGGACTGCAAGACTTGTCCTTGGCCTCAAGCCCTGGGATCATATCTCTCCAGCTCTGAAATCTCTCCACTGGCTCCCAGTGGATGCAAGGATTAAATTCAAAACCCTCTGCATTGTCCACAAGGCTTTCTGGGGCATGGGTCCAAAATACCTTCAGCTATCCCTCCGCAAATACCTCCCCTTGTGAGCTCTTCGTTCTTCTACCTCCAACTCCCTCAGGGTCAGTCGTTTTTCAAAGAAACGAGCTGGGGGTAGATCTCTGTCTTCGGCTGGGGCCTCCCTCTGGAATAGCCTCCCTGCAACTCTAAAACTTGAGGAGAACCGTCTCAAGTTCCGGAAACACATCAAGACCATCCTCTTTTCTTCTGCCTTCGCTCCCCCTCTCCCCTGCTGATCTGTTCTCTCTTGGCACTGTACACCTGGCCACCCTCTGTCCTTCGGGCCCAGGTACCTGCTCACCCTGCCACCCTCCGGCACTGCCTCCGGGCCACCCCTGGCACTGGGCTCTGTATCTGTACCCATACAGCCCCCCCCTTTTTCTTCCTGCACTTATCAGACCTACCCTGCCTGCTGCCTTAAAACTAGCACTTGCAAATTGCTGGCTGCATTACCACTGTTTGTTGCCTTTTTTATTTATTATTGTTATTTATCTGTTTCTCCTCTGCTTCGCACTTTCCACTTCTCCCTCCTTCCATGCACTTTTCCCCTCCCCCTCTCCCATGCACTTGCGCGTTCTCAATGTCACTGGGCCGAGTAAGATCGCTGTTTTGTTCTCCCCTGTTCCCCTCCCTTTCCTTGTCGCGCTCTGAAACACTTGTGTACGAGCGCGATAGAAATAAAATATCAATCAATCAATACTGACCTGCTGTCCCAAACTAGCTCAAAACTAAAAAGGTTACTTGCCATTTGTCAGTAATTTTGGGAACATCATAAGTGGTCAATTTTGGAGTGTCATATATTCTCTTGATTCTTTGCTGATAACCTCGGCAGCCTATTACATATGGAAGGTGTTTGAAAGAATTGTAGGAAACACAAACCTCGAGAGAGGTCTCTGAGTTTTATGATTGATGAATTTTAAGTTTTAATCATTGTATCGTAAATACATGATGAATTTTGTTATTTAAAACTATGTTGTGTTATTATTACATTGAGTAAGTGACGATCTTTAAATCCAGATTGTATGTAATTAGTCATTGTGTAATATGGTATTTGAAATTTGTAATATATAACATGGTGCTTTTATTGTGTAAAAGATTTGTGATCTAACCAAATGCACATAACAAAAAACAAACCAAAAAATAGTTTCAAAGCATCTTTACCAGTAACAGTGGTCAAATCTACAAGCTGTCCAGTGCGCTAAATCATTAAAGTGGTCAACATCGCCCCAGAAAACTGGTCCACACCTGCTCGTCATTCGGGCATTGCCCTTTGGGCCAGTCCAAACCTGATACCCATGTCCTAAATCACAGTGATTTTGCATGCCTGCTGAACGGTTTAGGTAATGGGTGAACCACGCGTTATTTTGACTATAAGCATTGACAATCAGTCATATGTAAATAATTTGTATGTGTCAATGGCCATATGGCAGCTTTAATCTAGGAACCACTCCATACATCAATTTTCAAAGAGCGCATACACCATTAAATATGTCCTTGCAATACAAAAGCGGGCGTACTGGAGTAAGGGCCAAGATTTCACACAGAAAATGTTAATATCTACGACTTCGAATAGCACTGCAAAAGCAAGCTGCCAGTTGCTATGCAACAACATTTTGGAGCACATTCCTTTTGTATCCGGATGTATTTTTTTGACTCCGTTGCTATCTTTCCTGGCTAGAAATCAATGGGTATTTTCTGCTGCGTGCAGGTCACACTGCTGCCTATGTTCTGCTCTAAATCAGGCACACCAATTCTGCAAGAAGTACATCGCTCATGGGTGTCATGCAGTCAGCTGGCTGCAGGGGTATTAATGCATATGAACAGAGGTGGTGTGCCTTAAGGCAATCGGAATACAAACGGACACGCTGACTAAGTACACGCACATCATTCGGGTGGGATTCCCAGCTAGTATATCTCATTTCTGTAAGCGCTGAGATTTTTAAACATTTATGTGTAGACCAGACAATCCTTCTGCCCCTGCACTTGCTTGGGCTATTTACTTTCATTTTCTAGCCCTATTTATGTGCCTGTCCCAGTAAAAATAAATGTAGGCGGTGGTTGAAACAGCCAGTGCCTGTCAGGTTCGGAGTAGCTGCATTCACTCTGTTTGAATGGAAGGTGTGAGGAACCTGAGGGCGTCCGCACTGCTTTTTCCCCAGAATCCTCCTCTCAGGTGGCCAGGGAAAGGCCATCGCTTTTGGATCCCGAACCTGGGGATGGACATGCGAGGGAAGATCACCCGGGGGCAGGGAACTTGGGGAATAGGGAAAGGACGCCCTTATTTGAGACACAGTATCCCCCCTTTATCTTTCATAATGAGCCCTCTAACCCTAAAGCCTTTGTGGGCTATTGTTCACTCCTTCTCTTCTCCGCCTTTCAATCTGTTCCCCAGAAACAACATCTTAGTACTGGGACGAGAAAGAGACCGACTAGGGGGACACATCCTCATTTAATGGACACACTCATATATCAGAAACCAAACAGAGGTGAAAAGACTTCTTTTATTAAAGCAGACAGTCCCAAACACCACTCTGCTACTGGTACGAGGAAGAGGACTATGGAGGCATACCAGAGGAACAAACAGGCATATCTGCATAATGCAGTCCTCCAGAGTCAGGCAAGAGAACTCAATGACCCACACCTGGGTCACTTATCACACCTGATGGATATAAAAAGGCCCACGTTCTGAGACAACATGAATGGGCTGGAGGAAAAGGAAGCTGGAAACCCAGGCGGCTGGAGCAGTGCTGCGCAGGAGAAGGGGACACTGTAGCCATGGTCGGCTGTGCGAGGGTCCAGAGGTCCTGCTATCTGTCGAAGCGCGTCTGGTGGGGAGAAGCCGTGGAGCTCCCTGTGACTGAAGCCACTGCCAAAGGAAGCCAGGAGAACGGTTGGTACGCGCGCTGCAGCCAGCAAGAGGAAGGCGGAGCCTGGAGAAGTCCATTGCGAAGGACGCCAGAAGGAAGAACGCTGCCGTATGTGACTGGTGAGTGTAAAGCCAAAATACACTGCCACCAGGGTGCTCTTGAAAAATATAGCAACGTCTTTTGCAACTGCCGAGTGAAAGGCAAAGTGATTAAAAGTACTGTTGAATACTGGAATAAGAATTATTAAGATATTGAATGAACTGCAACTGATTGAAGGCACTTGAGAATACTGTACAGAGTAAAACTGGATTGAAGGTAATTGTAAATACTGCACAGAGTAAAATGGATTGAATGCACTTCTATATGCCACACAAAGTCAGTTGAATGCTCATGAACGGATTGAAAGCAAAGTAGTGCATGAAACCAGAGTCAAGGAGTACAGTGTGTGAAACAAGTAAAGGAAAAATCAAGAGAATACTAAAAAAGGTACGAGGATGGAAAACTAAATAGTGGACCAAAGTCCAGAGGGGCCCAGGCATGACAGGCTGAGAAAGACTATGTTGGCAAGCGCCAGTGAAATACAAATAAGAAGAATAAAGTGCATGGTGGCTAAAGCAGCCACAGGACAGTGTTTGGAAAATGTTACAGTGAGGAATCAACTAAGCATCACTTACAGATGGAACAAGTGGCTAAGTGTTGATGGAAGCAATCAGAAGGGATATTGGTGGCGTGACCTGTAATGGGTGTCCCGTGTGGTCCGACAACTGCACCTAGACTGAGTGCCCTATTTGGAAAAAGCCAATGAAAGCATATTTGAAGGCAAGCTTATGTGTTGCTAGATCTTTGTTTGAGAAAC
Source organism: Ambystoma mexicanum (assembly GCF_040938575.1). Taxonomy (NCBI): domain Eukaryota; kingdom Metazoa; phylum Chordata; class Amphibia; order Caudata; family Ambystomatidae; genus Ambystoma; species Ambystoma mexicanum. The sequence continues at coordinate 177,257,372 of NC_090941.1, read as the reverse complement.
CGAAGTTAAGAAATAAAACTGTAATCTTTGAGCACTGGGTGCCTGGAACTTTTGAGAAAAGAAGTCCTGAACTGGGGAGGGTCCCAGTGGATTGTGTCAATTTTTTTTGAAGTTGAAGGTTTTGAACTCCATCGGAAGAAAACCCAGATTTGGGGAGTGTCTCAAGGAACTGTGTTATTTCTGGAAAGCTGGAAGTTTTAACTCTTAGGGAAAGGAACCTCAATTTGGGGAAGTGTCCCAAGGAACTGTGCTATTTTTGGACAAATTGCAGTTTGAACTCTTGCGGAAAGGAATCTTGACTTGGGAGGTGTCCCAAGGAACAGTGTTATTTTGGAAGTACAAGGGTAAGAGCTGGAAGAAGCTGTGAACTTTCTTTTGAACACTATTCATTTTGAGGCTGATATCCCTGCACATTGTATAAATTTAGTTGTGAGGACAAGTATAGGTTTTGGACACAGATAGAGATTTAGGTTTGTTTGTTTGTTTGTTTATTTATTTCTAATGCGCTCCAGACCCATGGGTAGAAGGGCGCAACAGGTAGGATAATGCGAAACTTACAGAGTTACAAATTATACAAAATACAGTCAAATTATACAGATTATACAAGATACAGTAATAATATACAATTTATACAAGACTGGCGTCGTAAAAGTCAGTGGATTACATGGAAGAAAAGGTGCGGGTAGCATATCATAAATTCAGCAGGGGAAAAGGGGACCAATGTCGTGTCTGGGAATAACGTGGGCCGGAGACTAGTGGTCGTTGGCGATAAAGTGTTGGATGGCGTTCCTTCTAAATAGAGGGTAAGGTTGATCTGCTCTTAAGGTGTTTGGTAGTAGATTCCAAGTTTTAGCAGCCTTCACCGGGAAGCTATTGCCACCAATCGTGGTTAGTTTAAATCTAGGTACTACTAGACAATTGGTGTTGGTAGCTCTAGATGGTCTGATAGAAGTTTTTTTTGTATTTTATTCATGAGGTAGCTTGGGGCGGCATTATTGAGATCTTTATGTGTCAAGGAGATCATTTTTAATTGTATTTTGTGGTCTGTGGATAGCCATTTGTGTTGACGTCTGGTGGCGGAAATGTGATCTCTTTTATTTATTCCAAGCGCTGCTCGCAAGGCGTTGTTTTGGAGCGTTTGTAGCTTCTGGATGGTTGATTTATTAGCACCACTGTAAAGGGCATTACAGTAGTCAATCCTGGAGAGAATAAGTGCTCTGGCCAGGATCATACAGCTATTGTTTGAGAGGAAGGGTTTACCTGCTCTTATCAGTTTGCAGGTGTAGGCAGTGGTGGAAGCCAGGGATTTGAGCTGTTTGTCGAATGAGAGTGTGGAATCTAAGTAGAAACCAAGGGTTTTTACTTCCTTGGAGACCCTAATAGGATTTCCATCGATGTTAAAAGAGGAGAATTCCTGGCCAGGTTTTTTGGTATTTGTGTGTGTTCCCAGGATTATCAACTCCGTCTTGTCATCGTTCAAGCATAGGACATGTGTGGCCATCCATGCTTGAACAACAAGATATACCCTGTTCACCAACTCCGAGTCCTTCCTATGATCCCCAGAAAGTGGGAGGAGAATCTGTGTATCATCTGCATAGTTGGTGTAGGTGATACCCAGAAGGTCCAGATCGTCGAACAAGGGTTTGGTGAAGATGTTGTATAAGGTTGGCGAGACACAGGAACCCTGGGGAACGCCACATGATATAGGGATAGGATCAGCTGCAGCCGAAGGGGAGAATACTCTCGTTGTTCTTTCGCTAAGGAAAGATTCTAACCACTTGATGGCCTCGGGAGAGAAGTGGGCAGCGGAGTCCAGGTGCCTGCAGAGGACCTTATGGTCGACCAGGTCGAATGCGGCTGAGAGATCGAGTAAAAGCAGGAGTGCTGTTCCCCCTCCATCTCTCATCTCATCGATTTGCGTCTTTAAGTCAATTAGGGCGGTTTCCATTGCATGTAATGGGCGGACGCCGGATTGTCTAGCTCCTAAGAGCTTGTGCAAGTCAAGGTGTTTTTGTATCTGGATATAGGCGGCTTTATCCAATATTTTAAGGAGGAATGGCACAGTAGTAATGGGGCGATAGTTGGTCGGGATGAGTGGATCTAAGGTCTGTTTTTTGAGAAGTGGGAGCACCCAGGAGGGTTTTAAATTAGCTGGGATAGTACCTGATATGAAGGAGGTATTGATTAATTTTGAAATGAATGGTGAGAGGTCTCTGGCAGCGTCTTTTATTAACTGTGCTGGGCAGATGTCGCCCTTACAGTTTGACGGTTTGAGTGAGAGAATGATTTTTTCTACTTTTAGTGGGGAGGTTTTGGAGGAGTAAAATTTGTTGTTTGCCTCAGGTAAGTCGCTATGTGTTGAGGTATTAGGGGAATACTGTAGATTGAGCATATCTTTTTTTGTTGTATTTTAGTTTGGAGTGTATTGATTTTGTTTGCTAACGCATTTTGGATGTCTGTGCACCAGGTCTTATCCTTGATAACTAAGTCTGGTGTGGCTATTGGTGACTCTAATTCTTTCAGTATGGAAAATAGTTCTCTCATGCTAGAGTTTGAGTTGGTGATCCGTTCGTCATAGGAGTTCTTTTTAGCGAGGTGCACTTCTTTTTTTAAATGTGAGGAAATGGATATTAGTTTTACTTTATTTTCAATTGAAGGGCATAGTCTCCAAGAGTTTTCACTTTTTCTTTTTAGAAGTCGTAAGTCTCTTAATTGGGGTGTGAACCATTTGTTAATGTGCGCTTTAGGTTTACTTTTTCTAAGTTTGAGCGGGGCAATTTTGTCCAGTGTATTGAGCATAATCTTGTTGTATTCTTGGACTAGGGTACTGGGGTCTAGGTTGTCAGGTAGAGCGTTTAGCGTGGGTAGGATAGCAGGGATGACTTTTTCCACTGTGATACTTTTTTTACTTCTAGTTAGGCATGGTGGTGCTAGCAATGAGACCGTCGGAGAAGGGTCTGGCTGTAGATAAGTTAAAGGTCACGAGTGTAGGATCTGTCCACGGTTGAGGAGAGATGGAGGTGATGGATGCTGTACAGTTGTAGTCCGCTATCCAGTCCAGTGTTCTCCCTTTAGAGTGAGTGGGTTTGTTAACTTTCTGAGACAGGCCTGAGGCGTTGATGATATTGGCTAGATCTAAGGCTTGTTTGTCCATAGGGTCATTAAAGCCAAGGTTAAAATCTCCTAGTAATAGAAGCTGGGAGGTAGGTTTAAGGTTGTTGATGATTAGACTATGCAAGTCCTCCTCAAAGGTGCCGAGAGGACCTGGGGGTCTACTTATTCGATGGATTGTGAGAGTTTGTGTGTTGTTTATCTGGAATTTAACTGAGATATTTTCACAAGATTGAAGGATTTGAGGAGGGGATGTTCTGAGAGAGAGGCTCAATTTAGAGATAATGGCGATTCCACCACCTCGTGAGCCGTCCCTATCTTGTCTTGTTATAGTATAACCTTCTGGGATAGCTAGCATTAGCGATGGACCAGCTGCATTGTGTAGCCAGGTCTCGGTTACTGCCAGGAAATCCAGATTATTTTCTGTAATGAGGTCGGCTATGTCGAGGGCATGTGCGACAAGGGATCTCGCATTAAGGAGGGCTCCTCTGAGTACTAATGTCTCTTTAGACATGTTGGTTTGGCTAGGGGTAGTTAAGTTGGTGTCTATGGATTTATACTTTTGTCTTTTAATTTTAGTGGCATTTGTTATTACAGTTTGGGAAGGTTTTTGTGGGTAGTTTGTTTTTAGGTTAGTTGGTGGTAGGGTTCTTCTCAGTGGTTCATATAATTGTGTGAGTCTTGTGCGAAGTTTTAGATTTCTGTCTAATAGAGTTTGTGGGAGGGAGGTGATGGTTTCACCTCTACAGGGGTTGCAAGGGGTGCAGTTGGTGAGGGCCATTATTATGGAGATGGTTAGAGTAGTCCAGGCTAGGGACCAAGATGTATATAGAAGGCAGGTCTGGAGGGTACGCATGTTGGGTGAAGAGGACACAGTGAGACAAGTATATAGGTCTGACTCAATAGGGACTGAGATACAATTATGCTGATGCTTTAGCACCAAGGTTTGATTGTTTTAGTCAGATAGCCAGGGCTAGTTTGCCTATATGCTTCATTGGGGTGTCGCGAGACACAATTAAACTAATATGCACAGGGCAATATCTAGATTTGGGCATCAAAGACAGGCTACAATATGCATGGCAGCACCTAAATTCGAATCAGCTCAGGGCATCACAAGGCAGCACAGTTAAACTAATATGCACAGGGCAATATCTAGATTGGACATCCTGACACATACTAACCTTAGTTTTCTTTGGTAGGCAAATCCCACCTTAGCATAGGGCAAGTGAGGCCTTATTCCACTCTGCCTTTTAAGTTCAGTACATTTACTTTGAGTTCAAATTTGAATCTGTTGTCTGTATCTTGCTTCATGATGCCTTCCGAAATGGTGTCAGTGGTGGGATACTCTCAGTTGGTCCAAATTGGGGAACCCTCATGTTGCTTGTTGTACAGCAACCGTCAGGGAAGGAAATTACTGTATAAGTTGAGGCTCAGGATAGGGTATCAACACTCAAGAAGATCATTTTCACCCTGTGGCAGGTCCCAATTAAATGTCAAGATTTGATATACTGATCGCAGATCCTTCTTGACACTCTTCACTTGGCTACCTATCATTTAAAACATTGGGAAACAATCTTGCCAAACATCAGAGAACCCAAAGCACTTATCAGACCCGCAGCGTTCTGTTCTTTGAGCCCTGTAAAGGGATTTTCCCCTACCACTCCACCTCTTTCTCCAGAATTAGTTCAAAAGAAAAAAGAAAAAGGGGACAAATGTTCAACCAGCCCTGAAACCAAAGCAGACTCTGAAACTTGTTTTTCTATGTCATATTTTGAGGGAAGTTTCAGTGACACCATATCACCTCCAGACACCATAGCATCCTTAGACAAGGGGTTAACTCAGCAAGCTGTGCATAAAATACAAGCAGAGGAATGGTTTCAAACACGGTTGGAATGGCAGATTGAAGCTCAAATAAAACCAAACATTCCACAGGGGGTTCTTAAACCCTACAAAGAAGGGGACGATTTAGAGGATTTTCCTTTGAACTTTGAAAGGTTAGCAACTCAGTTTCAATGGCGGGGTGTCTTGCATATTGTATGTACATGGGATTCAGAACAAGGGCCAAGTGACCGTCACATTAGCATCATTACAGTTGAAGGAGTGCAAGGGCATCAGCGTCCCCAGTACTGTCCATGTTTAGTGATTGCAGGTAGGTGCAGAAGGGGGGCCATATCTAGGACCTTTATTAAAATGAGAATTACAAACCTCCTCCCAATTACTGAACCTCCCCAGAACAGCCACCTTCGCTGAAAGCAAAGATGGTCTTTTACAAAGAGTGGGTCAAACCAGTAATTTCTATAGTTAAAAGTTAAGAAATAAAACACCACTGGAATTAGGAGAGTGAGTCAATCTCCTTATGACTGAGTAAGAAAACCTTACCTGAAGTGTTGGAAGCCTTAAGTATAGAACAATTTATCAACTCCTTGTCTCCTTCACTTCAATGGGTTGTTTTACAACTGAACAAGCCCACTCTCGCCTTAGTGATTGAAATAGCCCAAAATGATGCTGATGCTTATCAATACTTTCAGTCTTTACATGAGTGGAAGAGAGGAAAGAAAATAGAGTACCTATCCATCTCACCTTTTCACAGAAAGAAACACCTAATATTCCCCACTGACCTAGGGATCTTACTAGCGGGGAAAGAGAAAGAATAGAAAGAAACCTGATTCCAAGACCAAAGATGAGTGAAGGAAGGAAGATAGTAGGCCTGTAAAATCAATGACCCCTATCTGTTTTTCCTGTTAAGAACCAGAACATTTAGCAAGGAATTGCCCTAAAAATCAGAAGGAAGAACCCATGGAAACTGGCTGTATGGTGGGAGAAGAATGGGAAGATCCCTGTCCCTACAATAATATTGAGACCCAGAGCAATTTCTTTTGTGGGACTTTGAATAGGTCCACTCACAAATCCATCCTTGTGAATGGGATCCCGAACCTGGGGATGGATATGCGAGGGAGGATCACCTAAGTGAAGGGAACTTGGCAGAATAGGGCTGGAGCAGTGCTGCGCAGGAGAAGTGGACGCCGTAGCAGAGGTGGGCTGTGAAAGGGTCCAGAGGTCCTGCTATCCAACAAAGCGTGTCTGGTGGGGAGAAGCTGTGGAGATCCCAGTGACCACAGCCACCATCAAAGGAAACCAGGAGAGCGAGCAGGACGCGCAGTGCAGACCGCGTTAGGTGGAAAGAGTCTGGAGAAGCCGGGAAGCAGCAGAAGCCTGGAGAAGCCCATTGCGAAGGACACCAGGAGGAAGAATGCTGCTGTGTGCGACCGGGAAGTGTAAAGTCAATATACACTCTGACCGGGGCGCGACGGTAACATATAGCAAAGTCCTTTGCAACTGCTGAGTGAAAGGTAAAGTATTTAAAAGTACTCTTGATTGTGGGACGAGTATTATTAAGATATTGAATGAAATGCAACTGATTGAAGGCACTTGTGAATACCATACAGAGTAAAACTGGTTTGAAAGTAATTGTGAATACTGCACAGAGTAAAAAGCATTGAAAGCACTTGTGAATGCCGCACAAAGTTAGTTGAATGCTCATGAACAGAGCGAAAGCAAAGTAGTGTATGAAACCAGCGTCAAGGAGTGCAGTGTGTGAAACAAGTAAATGCACAGTCAAGAGAGTACTAAGGAGGTACAAATATGGAAAACTAAACAGTGGCCCAAGGTACAGAGGGGCCCAGGCATGGCAAACTGAGAAAGACTTGTGTTGGCAAGAGCCAAAGAAATACAAATAAGAATAATAAAGTTCATGGTGGCTAAAGCAGTGTTAGGAAAGATTTCTTAATTGTAGGTAATTTTCCTTCCATGTGGCAACCCCTAAACCTTTTGCTGTTGTTTTTCACCATGATCTAGACTTTGCCAGAGAAGTGCAGCCTTCTGCCGCACTCCTCTGGGCTTTCGCTCCATTCTTACGGGGAAACTGACATGCCCTTAAGACAGTCAGTACCGGGAAACGTTGTTTTCCGTAGTTCTTTTATCATGTTGCTGCTTTCGCGCAACATGACACAAGAGGGCACTGTAAGCTAAGTTACCGCTCTCTTGGGTCTCTAGTCACTCTACAGGCCCTAGACACTCTCTTTGAATTGTTAACGAACGGTGCAAGTGAATCACGGATGGGACTGATGGCAGCAATCGTTTCTTTGTGTTTTGAGCTCCTTTTGGCTGTTTAAGCGCGTTTCTCGTGCTTAGCCCAAAATGGTGGCCTGGCTCCCAAAATGGCCAGACCATGAGGCTCTTTGTCCTGCCCGCTGACCGTCTTGCCCTCTTCACCTTCCCAGGTCGAGCCGACCCAGGGCCTTCCTTATTTGGGCATGTACTTTCCTGCGAAACGCAGATGCTTTCGCAGGCTTCTACAGGCCTTGTGTGCGCCTCCAGGATGTGGGCTGGGATGTCTGGTCCCAATACACATCCTGGGTACCAGAGAGTCTAGTGTGTCGTGAATGCCTGGGACCACCGTGGTCCGTGATAGGTCCACGTATGGTGTGAGTGTTTTGATTGATTTATTTATTTATAAAGCGCTTTACACCAAGGCGCTTGTGAGCAGATCTCCCATTGGGTCCCCTCCGTTTTGGCGCGAAAGCAACTCTGGATAAGAGGAGGCTGGAAACACCACTACCATGTCGATCTCCTGAGTTCTCACGAACAAGGGATACAGGAGCCAAGTATCCTGCAACTACGAGGCTGAACCGAGGAATCGCTGGTGACCCGCTGAAGGACTGCTCCTCTGCACTGCTGTCGCTCTGTGAAACCATTCTGCCTCTGATCGAACGAGAAGGCCTGTACTGGTACTTCGACCCTTTGGAATAGTGGGAACAACTATTCTCGGCATCTTCATCATCTCCTGCACGTAAGCCTTCGGAAGCGTCTCTGGGCCATCCAGTGGACTGACCAGCTTACTCAGGAGTCTTGCTCTATTACCGCCGTCAGGTTGTGTTGTATTCCGCGTCCTTAGCACTCTCACACGATTCTGATGGGCTGAAATACACAAGGCCGCTCCGTTGCCCTGCTGTGGTAACAAACTGTGCGGGTTCACTGCGTTTGGGACATCCTCAACTCTAACTTCTGCTGCCGCGGAATCTACACGACGCCGAGACGTCCCCTGCTCGTATCTGAGCCTGCCAGCACTGAAACTAACGCGGAGAAGCCTGGGTCTGCCTGCATCGGGGACCAGTGAGTAGCAACGCTAGGAATTGGTCACCCTCTTGCAGTAGCCCGTAGCTTTTCCTCGCTGTGTTTAACAGCACACCTTTTTCACACTCGCGCTCTGCTTCTGCCCGCAAGTGGAGGCCAAGCTTGAGTAGCGGAGATCTGTTCGCCCTCCTTTGTTCACCGCTCTGAACTGCCGGACTTCCTTGAAGAGACTCCCCTTGGCCCACTAGCACCAGCGTGTGCAGGTACTTTTGAGCACAAGGCTCCACTCTTCGTAGGGCTCGGACTTCCTTCTAGTTAGGTGGCCTCCGAAGGGGAACTGAGTCTAAACGATTACTTGCACTGCCTGTTTTCCTCCCCATCTAGGTGGTCTGCATATTTCGTGCTTCTAACTCTTTAGACCCTTCGGTAATTGTATATATATTGTATTTGATGGTGATGTGTTGGTTTACTTGAGTTTTATTGTGATTCTTTGCTATGGTCAATATTACAAAGGCCTTGTAATAAATGTGTCTATATTTTTAATATAACACCTGCTTGGAGTAATTTGTAAGTGTCCTTGCTTTGTGTGCTCATTGCGGGCTTTCAGTCACCCTCACCCCTCTTGAGACCTAGTCGTGACCGCCGCGATCGCTACCTTGATTGGTCTGGCTTGTCCAGAGGTTACCCTGTTCCAAGAAACTAGGCTGGCCTTCTGAACCTCTGCCCCTCCAGGACAGAGTTCAGAAATCCATCTTAACAAGCAGCCACGGACGGAACAATGTTTGGAAAATGTGACAGTGAGGAATTAACTAAGTATCGCTGGCAGATGGATATGATATGATTGGTTATTTATAACACGCTTAGTACCTGAGGTTGCTAAGCGCGGCCCCAGGGATCAAACCTGTGTCGCTCTGTGTCGTCTTGCTTTCAAGGGGAGCACGTTGCCCTTGAGCTATCCTGGGTTAATGCTGATGGAAGCAGTTGGAAGGGGTATTGGTAGCGTGACCTGTAATGGGTGGACTGTGTGGTCTGACAATTTGCCTGGACCGAATGCCCTATTGGGAAAAGCCAATTAAAGTATATTTGAAGTCACGTTTATGTGTTGTTACATCTTTGGTTGAAAAACTGAAGTTAATAAATAAAGCAGTGTCATCTTTGAGAGCTTGGAGCTCATATCTTTTGAGAAAAGAAGGCCCTAACTTGGAAGGGTCCCAGGGGATTGTGTCAATTTTGAACGTTGAAGGTTTTGAACGCCAGGGGAAGAGAACCCCGACTTGGGGAGTGTCTCAAGGAACTGTGTGAATTTTGAAAGCTGGAAGATTTGAACTCTTGGGGGAACGAAACCTCAGCTTGGGATGTGCCCCAAGGAACTTTGTTATTTCTGGAAAGCTGGAGGTTTGAACTCTTGGGGAAAGGAACATCGACGTGGGGAAGTGTCCCAAGGATCTGTGTTATTTTTGGAAATCTGGACGTTTGAACTCTTTGGGAAAGAAAACTTGACTTGGGAGTTGTCCCAAGGAACTGTGTTATTTTGGAAGCAAGAAGGTATGAACTATTGAGGAAGGGGATCTCAATACTCTGAGAACTATTTTGAACTTGGGGAAGGGGTAGCCGATCCTAAGCCAAGAGCTGGAAGAAGCTCTAAACTTTCTTTTGAACACTTTTCTTTTTGATAGTGACTTTCCGACACATTGTATACAGTTAGTTGTGAGGGAAAGTATAGGTTTTCGACACAGACAGAGACTTAAGTTGTTGTGACAAATCAACTTCTGGGGCACGAGTGGTCCAGGGATGAATATCGGTTTCTAAACCATCAATCAGCCCAACACCGCTAGCACACCAGAAGGGATCTGAACAGACTGGAAACACAAGTCAATTAAAAACCTTGTTGTCCAAAATTGGTAACGTGGACGGAATGGCAGGCTTATCTCTGCAAGGTTGGGGATCGTTGGTTAGTCGTAACGCAGCAAAAACACATTACCCACCGATAAAAGGGACTGTCCAGTCAAGGTTGTTTAAAAATGTCTACTTTATTATTATCACAAAAGACAGTTCTAGCACACTACAAAATACAACCCACCCTGTAAAGAAAAACAGAGGACAGACAGTTTCACGAAGGAAAGGGCTGCACTCTGGATACTGACAGGAGGGGAGTCGGTAAAGCAATCAGTCTTAACTGTTCAAGGTTATTTGGTTCCAGCACCAAGGGATCAAGGGGTCGTAAATGTCACTAGAGGCTTTCGGAGAAGGACCAGGGACACGGAACAACAATGAATCTGGTGCTTGAGATAATCTTGATGCTCGATAGTGTCAAGTCGGTTCCAGGATGCTTTGCAGCTCCTGCGACATAGTTCAAGATGTGAGACAGCTGTGGTTTCAGGCGGCAGGCAGTTTCGGCAAGCAAGACTGGACGGACGGCTGCAGGCTGGCCTACACGGTGGCTCAGAGTCAAGAATCGTTGTCTCTGTTCTGGTTGGCGAATCTGGAACACTGGTCGAAGCGTGTCAGACGGCTTTAGTGACTGCAGCGTGACAGCAGTCAGTGGTGCAGCTGGTCACAGTTTGAGGACTCGACTGCCTCGAGAATGTCCTTAAAAGATGGATGTTGGTTGATGCTGCTCCTAGCTTCTTTGCTGGGCTCATGTCATCCTTTAAGGTAGAGGGCCAAAGCTGAGGATAGTGTTTGAAGCAACTGCCTTGTCCTTTGTTCAGAGACTCTCTGGCACTATGCACCTAGGAAGCTGGCCCGCAGAACCTAGCAGGGCACGCTGTGTGCTGGCTGGGTACTGGTTGTGGAGCTGCTGGATTGGTCATCTGAGTCCGGTATCTCCCTCTGTTCCCTGGGAGATGTTTAGGGGAGGGATCTTGCTTCCTTCTTGGAACTCCTGGCCTTCCTTCACTGGCGGAAGCTGTAAGGCAGAACCTACCTTCAGCCAGAGTTCAAATGAGTCCTTCTTCTTACACCTTTCAGTCATCAGATCATCTGCCAAAAGAGGGACTCAACCCTCTTTTCAAAGCCAAATGGGCCCCAGTGATTGGTGCAGGCTAAGCCTACCTTAATGAACCAATCCTGGGTCCCCACCAACAATCTTCTGCTATGTGTTAGGTCATAACCAGAGTGCTTTGCGACAGGAAAGGTAAGGGGTGACAGCATGTACTACTAACTGCCACCCATCTTCCTGTCTGTTGTGGATCAAAGCGTCTCTATGGTTAATTGAGCTCTCTGTGGCTCCTGATCAAATCGCAGGTCTCTCTTGAAGTTTGTGGGGAGAACAGACTTTCTGTCTCCATCAGATCACATACTTCTTTGCTCTGAAAAGGGGGTCTCCCTGCAGGGGTTGCCTACTGTAGTTATCCCAGACATGACATTCGCTGCCCTTCATACAGAGGGGTGGGAGTTAGCTTCAAGCGGACACATTGCATATCAAAGAGTTGTATTTAATTAGGCTGGCCATGGCAGGGGGAAGGTGATGCCTTCCCCCTTCCTGAGATTCTTTGATGTACCCGTGGCTGTCGCATTCCAGCTGTACAAGACAGGAGGACTGCGCTTGTAGGCTGTGTCCCCCCAGAGTACATTTGATTATGTGTTTTTTGTGCAGCAAGCATAGGAAAATGTGTGTGGATTAGCCCCCCACATTTTCCGGAGGTTGATCTCCCACCATTCTATTTCATTACAACATTTCAAAAAAAGCCCAGGCGAGGACACACTCCCCGTGCAGATGGTCGAATTGAAGTCAAAGACATGAGCCTTTGTTCTGCGTCATTTCTCATACTGATACTCATGGCTTATCATGAGGGGACTCGATCCGTCACCAACACCTCTTGGATCTCTTGCCACAGTACACCAGTAGCAACCACTTGTAATACCCAGTTAGCAATCAAGTCCAACATTCAATATCAGTAGTTCGTGTAGGTCAATTTCATCACATCCTTCCAAAGACCATTTGCCAAATTTAGAACTTGGTGCAAGATGAGAAAATTGGCTGTAGAGTTAGTAGCACAAGCACTATGTTCTTTTCGGTTTTATTGATGAGTTGCGCTATTGTGATTTTAGAAACGTATGGGGGAGGTAAACAAAAAGGAGGGAGAGTGGATTGGCATGGGATTACATTATGACAGTGCGGCTATGGGTCGATGGTGTCATTACAAGTGTATAATGCAGTTATTGGTATTAAGAAGGAGTGAAGGATGTGAAATGACTAGTGATGGAATGAGGAATGAATGAGGATAAGATAATCTTATGTGTCTTTTCTAGTGTTGACTTTTTTTGCACCTGTACCTGTTCTTGTACTTCCCAAGCACTCATATTGCACATGACTTAAATTTGGCTAGAAATTGTGCAATGTGAACTGCACATCTTGCAAATAGCCTCAGACTATTCTATCTCTGAAACACGGGTGCAAGCAGCCTTGAAGAAGCAAGTGTTACCGAGTGCAAATGGATCCATATTTTGAGCTAAAAAAAGAAGACCTTGAAAAACAGTACAGATTGTTGCAAAAATTCCCACATGTTCAAGCATGGAGCAAACAGCACTAATGATGGGCCGACATCCAAGAAAACTGAAGTTGCATACCCTCAGAACAAATAGTGGAGTAGATTGGTGGGAGAAGTCATCCTCTGGGGACAAATGCGATATTCTTCCATCCATGCGCCAATGTTTCTTTCACATTCAGGCTCTGAAGCTGGGAGTTTATCCACTGTATATGTTATGATAGGTTATTTATAATGCGCTTAATACCCAGAGGTTTCTAAGCGCGAACCCGGGGATGGAACCTGTGGTGCTCCATGTAGTCTTGCTTCCAAGGCGAGCACGTTGCCCCTGAGCTATCCTCCCGAGACAAACATGTACTAACGAGTGCTAACATGAGTCAAGGTATTGGAGGGGATCCCACACCCCTTTGTCATTTATCACCCTAGAAGAAGCTTTGTTGGAGCAACGACCACCATTCCATTGATATTTTTGCAGCTTTTGCTTCATATTATCGCTTTGGAGCTATTACTTCCATTTCCTGGATATTGCAATTTACCCTGATGATGCAAAGTTGCGCCTCAGGTGTACAGCTGAAGCACTTAAAAAGTCCTGCTATTCACACTTCATTATTTTGTATATTAATATTGAATGCATTACATACATCCCAAGACAAGTCCACAATTCAAGGAACCATAAAGTACAACATTCATAAATCACTTCTTTGATTTAACCTATCATAATATAAACATACACACGAAAAAAGAAAAAGAGTGTGTGGCATATGAGAAAAGGAACCTAACAAAAACATGCATTTATAAACAAATATTGCCGGCTCCCCAGCAACCCATCTCACCCTGTCCTATAACTAGATAAAACATGATGTGGCTTTATCCAATCCCCTACTTTTGCCAGTCAAACCTTAATCGAAACGAAAACCAATCAATTCATGATATGCACCCGCCCACATCTCTGAGGTCTCTAAAAAGTCAAACCTCCTACTGCACCTCCTCAGAGGTACTCTACCTTTCTTCTCCTTCCCCCAGAAGCTCAAGGTCTCCCAAGCTCTGGTTCTCTCTAGGTTGGACAATTGCAACTGCCTCTTTCTAAATCTGCCTGCTTCTACTGTCCGCCCTCTGCAACCCATTCAGAACAGGACTGCGAGACTTGTCCTTGGCCTCAAGCCCTGGGAACGTATCTCTCCAGCTCTGAAATCTCTCCATTGGCTCACAGTGGGCGCAAAGATTACATTCAAAACCCTCTGCATTGTCCACAAGGCTTTTTGGGACCTGGGTCCTAAATACCTTCATCTAGCCCTCCGCAAATGCCTGCCCTCTCTAGCTCTTCACTCCTCTACCTCTAACTCCCTCAGGGTCAGTCGTTTTCCAAAGAAACAAGCTGGGGGTAGATAACTGTGTTCGGCTGGGGCCTCCATCTGTAACAGCCTCCCTGCCACTCTAAAACTTGAGGAGAACCATCTCCAGTTCCGGAACCACCTCAAGACCTTCCTCTTTGCTTCTGCCTTCCCTCCCCCTCTCCCTTGCTGATCTGTTCTCTCTTGGCACCGTGCACTTGGCCACCCTCTGTCCTCTGGGCCCAGGTACCTGCTCACCCTGCCACCCTCCCGCACTGCCTCCAGGCCACCCCTTGCACTGGGGTCTGTATCTGTACCCATACAGTCCCCCCTTTTTCTTCCTGCACTTGTCAGACCTACCATGTCTGCTGCTTTAAACCTAGCACTTGCCAATTGCTGGCTGCACTACCACTGTTTGTTGCCTTTATTATTTATTTATGTATTATTATTTATCTGTTTCTCCTTTGATATGCACTTTCCACTTTTCCCCCCTTCCATAGACTTTTCCCCTCCCCCTCTCCCATGCACTTGCGTGTTCTCAATGCCACTGGGCCTAGTAAGATCGTTGTTTTGTTCTCCCCTGTTCCCCTCCCTTGCCTTGTCGCGCTCTGAAACACTTGGGTACGAGCGCAATAGAAATAAAATATCAGTATCAATATAACCCTTCATAGACAAAAGTGCTCCCCAGTCCAATCAATTTCCTGCCTCTGGTATGCTGAGTGCCCCTGCTCTAACGCCAGTTTATTTGATGCTTTCAGTGTCTCTTGCTCCTTTTAAGGTTTGACTGGCCAAACTGGGAGACTGAATCACCGCTCACCATACCATAGTTGTGATACATGGTGTTTCCGAGCATATCAGGTAAGGTCTGCTCCTGATGAATGCGTACACCATTTTTGCCGAAACCTACCAGCCCCTACCGGCAAACAAATTCCTGAATCACCGGCACAGTTCTTAACAGTGCCGGTGATTCAGGAAATCCCATCCCATGCAGTCCTGGGGGACTCCATGGAAATGGAAACTTTCCAGCACTCCGCTGCCCATAATATCGGGCAGCGGAGACGGTAAGTGCAGTTTGCTCGTACCGGCGGGGTACTGGCAAACTTCTAATCAGGGCCAGTATCTGTGGCTTTACAAATCATTCACTCCTTTAGCTCAGAATGTCAAAGGTTTCTACAATGGCACCATGTGCCTATCACACCAGCGGCTGCAGAGAGAGAGAGAGAGAGCGGAGATGAAGGAGAGAGTGATGGTGTGTGTGTGCACGTGTGTGTGTGTGCACGTGGTGAGTACATTTCCTCTGTTTGCCACTTGTTCTGCTTCCTACCTACACCCACGTCCTTGTCCCACCACAACTCCATTTTAATCTGCTGTATCAAAGTACTCAAGGCAAAGAAACAATATTTTTTTGTTGTAGCAAATGTTTATGCATGTCAGAAAATAGTCTGCTCAATAGATGCCTCTAGTGGCATGGGAGACAAATACTTTGCCTATTTGATAGAGTATCCACTGAAAGTCCTCGTCAAAAAAAAATAGCACAAGTCTTTAATGCAAGAGGTGTGCTCAATATGCCAGCCTATCAGCAGTAACTAGTCATACTTTAATAGGTCAGGGCTGCCCAGGGTGGCAGGGCTGGCTGACGCTGCTTACTACCCTCAGGTTACTGATTGTACAGGTTCAATATTTAGACAGTAGAGGTATCCACCAGGTTACAGGTAATGCCACGATGCTAGTAACCACAGTGCCTCCCACCGTACACCCTTGCACTCAGCATGCAGAGCACCACAGGAATGTCAGTAACTACAATTGCTCCCAGCATATTAGGCACCGCGTCCATCTCAGTAAACACTATTGGCCCCATTGTGAAAAGCACATTAGCCATCCCACCGACCACAACTGTTTCCAAGTATGTTAAGCCTTATAGCCAGTCCGGTAATCACAATTGCTCACACCATGTAATGTGCCACAGCCATACCCACTATTTCCTGCAGCACGTAAAGCATCATACCCATGCCAGCCAGTGGAGCCCCCAGACATTTTTCATAGGGGTGGCCTGATGAGGCCACAGGAAATCTTGGGGTGGCACACCAAAACAAACACATAAATGAATTTCAGGAAATCTATGATGAAAACTGGAATTACATATTGATATAGTTCAATTTATTATTTAACAGTTACCTAATGAATGTATCTGATGTGCATAGACTAATACCCGCACGGTTAAAATGTTGAGTTCCACAATCATGTTTGTGCTATGTAAGGAATATGTGATGTGTATATGCATGTTAGGCAATGTATTGTTCTTCAAACAGAATAGTTGTTCAACTTTGACTTGAAAAGACAAATATACAGCTTTAAATTAAAGGAGCACAACAAACCGCACGGAATTCACTACACTGCAAAAACGAAACCACACATAGCCTTGCTCAACAGCACATGACAACTGCAGAGGCAAAAACCACACCTACGCTCAGAGAACTGTGTAAACCGAACTGAAGCTGCCAACAGCACATCACAGCTCTCTTGCGCTTTCTCCCTCTTAGTCCTACCAACTTATACTACCCTCTTGCTTTTCAGATCCACCAGAGAACCGCTCAGGTGGTGATAGTGTGCATATCCTATAACATAACATTAACCAAGTGATCCTTCAGACACTTGAATTATAAGCAGACTATGTGTCCTTGCAGCTGTTCCTTTCACTGCATTCCTGTTAAAAAGAAGTACTGGAACATCCAACAGATGTGGCTCTTGTATGGCCATTATCAAGGCATTTTCCAGGCACTATCATAATATGTCCAGGTAATAACCCCCATGCCAGCTGTTGTAATCTTCTGGACCAGTCGCATGGCCATTATATTGGCGTCTGACAAATGCTGATCCCATGCCAACACAAAAACCAAATTGCTTGGTGTTTTCAATGCTTATTACCATTTGCATTCTCTTCCCGTTATAAAAGTAGTCAACAATTTAAAGAATGCATAGAAAACAGCAAACCTGGAAGAACTACACCCAGCTAACATGGGCATATCACAAGCTTACAGATCCCTGAATAGGTCTGACATGCTGTGCTATATATAGCAGAATGATTTCTTCTATGCAGAAATGCTGAGCCCTGACCAGAGGACAGATCCTAAACAACAGTTCCTCTCTAACTCCCAGCTTGCTATGTTCGGTCAGTCTGCCAATAAATGCGCTTTTTCTGGAGAGACATAATGTTTGCCTCCAAACCAGGAATGCAAATGCCAGAGTGCATTTCTCTGCTTGCACAAGCCCCAAAGCCCTAGTTGCAGGTCCCCTCTTACCTATGGCGCAGGCAATTCTCTTGCTGTCTGGATTCTTAGTTAAGTAACACAGGTCAGGCAGGCGGCTCGTCTTGAGGACGTCACCAGGTCCTGAAAGGGGGGGCGACGGGCACGTGTGGCAGCAGAAGCCGATAGGGCCAATATATTTTCACTGTAAATAGTGGGCTCGTAGCAGGTGGATCTTTTAGGCGGACCTGGTAGGAAGATACGTGTTAGCTTTAGCATGCTAAAACCCCTTCCGGCCTTGCCATGCAAGCATCACACCCTATTGGTGAGCATTGGGCCATGCCTTTTTACTTGCAAGAGCTGACTTTCCTGTGTAACCACGTAGCATAGAGTTTGTGTTGCAGATGAAACCTGCTCATTAAAACATTAAAAGGGCGCTTGTTCTTTAGTTTTAGAAAATAAACCGAACGTCTGTACAACCGCAGGCCACTATGATGACCCAGAAGTGAAGGGAGGATGCACACTCTGGCATCCCCCGCACCCCACCCCCCAAGAATGCGATTAGAGCTAAATTAACCAGACGCAGAGTTTTTGATGCATGGGCAAAAGTAGCATTTTCAGAGAGGTTGCTAGCCACACAAAGGGAAACGCTGAACTTCTCAGCACCTCCGCAGACCCACAAGTGTGAAGCAGCACCTTTAAAACACCAGTTGCATTCGTAGTCCTGTACTTCTGGTGATTACACATCTTTTGAACGCATTACCACCTAAAATTACGTTTGATTTGCACCATTTATGGTCGCTTGTGCTAAAAGTAATTGCCAAGGTGTGACTTTGAGGGCTCGTTAGTGCTGTTGGACTCCATGAAACAGCCCGAGGCCAGAGACTAAGCTGAGGACCATACACAGTCATTCCTTAAGATTATAAATCAATCAACCACATTGAAATGTGAAAGGTCATGTTCGTTACCTTATCACTTATCAGTGCAAACGCGGAAAGACACAGCTGACCAATCGGAATGCGACTTGGATTCCAAGCTGTATATATCATGGGATAATCTCACTTCCAAAGTCAGCAGTATACAGCTCAGTTACTGGGTACAGCGAGATAAGTCAACCCCACAATCCACTCGACCATTGCCACAGGTTACTGCATATCGCTAATAGCTATGGGGTAATTATGTCTTGTATCCATTGCCGCTGTGCCACGGTTTATAATCTGATTCTGGGTTTCTAGTTTTGTCATTTTCTCTATGCACGGGGAACTTTTTCTTTTTGTGCTTTTGGGTCTTGGTTTTGTTTATTTTGTTTCGTTGTACAACGTCAAACCGTTAGGGAGGGTTACAGATATTCTAATGAAATGTTACCCAACACCTGGATCAGGCCAGCCCGGAGTGTGATTTTATGCGATCGACAGGTAAGTGAGTGGAGAGCGGGGGTTGCCCCCATCGGCTGGTAGTGTACTCAACTTTGGGTTGGGGGGGGCTAAGATTTGTTTGATCCTCGGGGAATCAGATGGCTCGCACTCATGCCACTGATAGTTGCATATCGTACCTACAAGGTGGATTCGGGTGGGGGGAGAAGAAATGCGCTACAGCTATTGTAAGGTGGTGGGCTTTCAAGGGTTCAGTTGTTAGGCGCCAAGGTCACTATCACGACATTCTGCTCTCTGACTCCAGTCCAACACGAGCCGTGGCAAAGAAGCAACAAACACTGAACTGGGCATGTTATTGTCATGCACAGTTCAGTGCGGAAAAAAAGTATCTTTTTTTTTGCTTTTTTGCAGGGTGGGAGATGGGGGGGTCAGCAGGGGGGCAGCATTTTTATAAGGGTTGCCGTGGCCCCCCTCCCCCCCCTTGGTGACGCCCCTGATGCCAGCATCAACAACTGCTCAGAGCGTGTAAAGCACCATAGCCAGCCACTATTGCCCGGAGCATTTAAAGCACCATAGTCGTTCCAGCAATCCTCAATTACCTCCAGGGTTTTATGGTTTATTTAAAAATAAATGGCGAATGGAGTTTTCAGCAATACCTAAGAGCAAAAAAGCATTTTCTATATATGTTGTCAGGTCCTGATATTGACAAAAATGACCTATTACAAGAAATGCCAAGGCAGAAAACTAAATGTGTAGGGGGTTTCCAATTGAACAAGCAAAACATAGGGAGACAAACATACTAACATCCATCACACAGAAGGTTTTTAGGCTACAGGACATGTAGGTTATGCACAGTGGATTGTTTGCATCACATGTAAACATGAAGACCATTTGACTATTCCTACAAGATGTGGTGTGTTATATATTACCATAAGCATTTTGCTAGAAACGTCTGCCATTTATCACCATAGAAGAAGCTTTGTTGAGGCAATGAGCAGTTTAGGGAGGAAGCAGTTTATATCAAATATTGTTAAGTCCTGTGGAAAGAGGAATCATGTACTTGTGGGAAAGAGACAAAGAGGAGGGCAGAGGATGTGTGATGGCCCAGCACATATTGGAGAAACCACAATGCAAAGATCCCACACACACACAGAAAGATATAGTACGCTGTTAATTAAAGATTGATAAAAGGTTGGAGTTGGTGCTACATTGTGCCAGTGATCCTTTTGTTTCATCGGGAGAGGATGTGGTGCTGCTCAGTGGTTGGCACTCCAAGATCATGAGACAATTATGTGCCATCTCAGCAGTGCCTCCAGGTGTAGCTTGTATGTTAGAAATTGAGAAAAGGATGGAGTTGACACAATATAGGACTAAGGCGGAATTGTGCTACACATTCCAGTTGTAAATCCAAGGAAACCGATGGATGTTAAGAGTGTCCCAGCTCCACCTGCAAAGTACAAGCACTGATAAACAGTGGAAGGTAACCTGTAACAATAAAATGCCAAACAGGACATTACTCACTTTGGGGGAGGCCCTGGGTTCTGACATTTAAGTGAAACAGGGCATACATTTGTGAGCATCACCAAAATTAAAATGTGTCAACATAACCCATGCTTCCTGCAAATCACATTACTCAAGAAGACACAACCAAGACTCTTGTAGCCCTCAAACCGACCACCTATGTAGAGGAGCAGCTGAATGCCTCTGCAGGAAGTCCCGCCCCCTACCTCCTGTATGTTGGAAACCTGGAATTGTGCCATGCTTGACACCACCAGTTGTGACCATACCACAGCGAATATTCAAAAGAAGGGATCCTCTGAGAAAACCCTATCAAATGTATTCCCGAAGAGAGGACAATCTGAGGGAGGAACTCCCCAAAGGAATATGAAAAGGAGCAAGAGAGGAGCTAGCGACGTCAAAAAGAAAAGCGTAACAAACTAAGAACACTGACTGAAGAGGATGCATGAACCTTATAGAAAGTGATGACGAAGTTAAGAATCAAGTAAACTTTCAGATGCGAGAAGAAGATTGCACGTGTGTGATGCACTGCAGAAAATGCAAGCTGTTCAATAACTGTACAGATGCTGCAACGCAAATAGAGTAAAGTGATCATAGAAGTTGGCTGTACATAGTGAGTAGACTGCTGGCGGAGCCGCCATTGTATAGAAGCTGGACATTGGTGTCATGAATTTAGTGAGCCCAGACCCATGGAGAGGAAAGGCCGAGAGCTGTGTCGCAGCAAAAATTTGCTCAGATTGCAGACTTGAATAGCAAAGCTGTCTGGCCAGGTGTCAAGGCTAAAGGCAGCCAAGACTGGTTATCTATTCTTGAAGGCAGCAAACGTGAGAAGCTGAATAATACCTTGTTATGGTGCAAAGAAAGAACACCAAGCGTGCCAAGTTTTATTCATTTAAGACATTTAAATACTGTAAAATGGTCCAAATCGTGGTCTCCTGTCACGTGAGCCAAGGATGGACATAGAGTTGAGCTTGGTATCCTAGAACAACGATAGTGCGTGCTCGCACTCCTTTATATTCCCAGAGACAAGAATACTCTGCAAGGCCCAGTTCAAAGACAATCTTCATGCCAGAAGGCATGGGTGATGAGAGATGTTGGGCTAATTGGGTGGGGAGGTAAAGTCGAGTCCATGTTCTGGCACCTGGGTATGCGCTCACGCCCTGCTAAGTGAACCAAATGATCCAGTCATGGCTTGAGCATGCCAACCAATTATAGAAGGCTATATAATGAAGGGCATTATAGTTTGAGAGCCAATGATATACAGTGTACTTAATAGTGTTGAAGATTACTTGCTTTTCAGATAGGCATACGTTGTCCACCTGACAGTAGAGATCCAATCACAATCCAACCCCTTATAGAAAGTATACTTAGATGTTCCCCTTGAGCCTATCACAACCCCTTGTAGATTTTTCTCATTTGCCACCTAGTATGAGGTCACGTATGGCAAATTTTTTGTATATCCCTGATGGCTACAAGATCCTCTCAGCACCCAGATCCTCCCGGTCCGGTGGGGGGGTAGCCCTGATCTTTCCTGAGTGGATTCATGCCTCTATCATTCCCACTCAGACCTTCTTCTCTTTTGAATGCCTTGTCTGCAGGCTTTCTCTCTTGCCTACCCATTCTCTTACTGTCGCTACCATCTACCGGCCTCCTGGTCAAATCACCTAATTTCTCTCTGAGTGGGCAGACCTCTCCTCCTCTCTCCTGGACTCTACCACTCAACTCCTCCTCCTCGGTGACCTAAATATACATTTAGACTCTCCTTGCTCCTCCTCTGTACTCTTCCGTGACCTCTGCGACTCCCTCTCCGTGTCCATCCTCCCCACTGGCCCGACTCACTCTGCAGGGTACACACTCGATGTCTTGATCTCCTCTGACCTCCCCCTCTCCATCCCTCTGACCACTCCTCTCTCCTGGAGCGATCACTCCCTCCTCTCATCTCATCTCTCCCTTTCTTCCCTCCAGGCCAAGCCTACCCCAACACTGCCACCTACCTTCTCGGACATCCGGCCCATGAAGCGTGTGTCAGTTGAGGCTTTTGTCGCCACTTTCTCTCCCCCCCTCCACCTTTGGCTGTCTCTCATCCTGATACAGCCCTGTCTCTGCTCTACTCTTCAATTTCTGATATGCTTGATGCTCTTGCCCCTGTCATGAGGATCCGTTTGAAGTCCAAAGCCAAGTGCAATTCCTGGTATGACTCTGACCTAGCTACGCTTAAACGTAAGTGTAGGGCTGCTGAGAGGAAATGGAGGACGTCCTGTTCATCCTCTGACAAACTGGCTTGTCGCCTGCTACAAAGGCAATACCGACTCTCTGTCCTCACCAAGAAGAGAGTCCATATTCAAGCTTGTGTCTCTGCGGCATCTAACAACTCGGACGAACTCTTTAAAATCTGCAAGGAGCTGGCCAACCCTGCTGCAGTCTCTACCCCTCCTGTTGCCTCCCAGGCTCTTTGCAATGCCCTTGCCTCTCACTTCATTTAAAAAACCCAGGACATCCTGTCCACCCTCCCCACCCACACTCCTCCTCTTCCCTCTCCATATGTGCTTGCTGACCCTCCTTTAGCCACCCTCCCACCATCCTTCTCGTCCTTTCCTCTTTTCACCCCTGACGAGGTTGCTAGACAAGTCCGATCTATGAAAGCCTCTTCAAAACAGGTTCATCCCTGTTCCTCTAAAACCGTCAAGGACCACATTGACACCCTCGCTCCGGCCCTTGCTGATTTTTGCAACCACTCCTTTGCCTCTGGATCCTTCCCCTCCCCTCTGAAGCACTCCTTTGTGCATCCTCTTCTCAATAAACCCACAGCTGATCCTTCTTGTCCAGCTAACTATCACCCAATTTCCATTACTCCCTTTCTTGGCAAACTCCTGGAAAAGTTGGCCATCTCTCAGCTTAACCTTCATTCCAATTCTTTTAGCTGTCTCCATGACCACCAGTCTGGCTTCAGAGCTGCCAGAAGCACGGAATCTGCTCTCCTAAACATCCGTGAAGATCTGCTCACCAACCTTGACTCTAACATTCCCTCTGTCCTCATCCTCCTCGATCTCTCTTCTGCCTTCGACATGGTCAACCATACCATCCTGCTCAACCGTCTCTGTGAAAACCTGGGTATCACTGATCAGGCTCTGGCCTGGCTGACCTCTTTCCTCTCAGATCGACCCTCCCAGGTACAACTTGGGTCCTTCCTTTCATCTATCTTCCTCTCTACCTGTGGCGTTGCCCAGGGGTCTAACCTCTCGTCCTGGCTTTTCAACCAATACCTGGCAACTCTCGCTCACTGCATTGCCATTTTCTGCTCAAATTTCCAGTGCTACGCTGATGACACTCAACTCATTTTCAGGCTGCCCTCTGCCACCTCCTCTCCCTCTCTCATCTCTGATTGCCTAACTGCCATTCAAGATTGGTGTGCCGCCAATGATCTTTGTCTGAATGCCAGCAAGATGGAGATCCTCCTCATCGGCAAACCTTCACCATCCTTCCCCTCACTCTCTGGCCGGCCTCCCTTGGCCCTCCTCCTACCCCTACCTGCGATGCTAAAAACCTTGGGGTCATCTTTGACTCCACCCTTTCCTTCTCCGCCCACATCTCTGAGGTCTTTAAAAAGTCAAATTTCCAACTGCACCTCCTCAGAGGTACTCTGCCTTTCCTCTCCTTCCCCCAGAAGCTCATGGTATCGCAAGCTCTGGTTCTCTCTAGCTTGGACTATTGTAACAGCCTCTATCTAAATCTACCTGCCTCTACTCTCCGCCCTCTGAAAATATTCCAGAACCAGACTGCGAGACTTGTCCTTGGCCTCAAGCCCTGGGATCGTATCTCTCCAGCTCTGAAATCTCTCCACTGGCTCCCAGTGGATACAAGGATTAAATTCAAAACCCTCTGCATTGTCCATGAGGCTTTCTGGGGCCTGGGTCCAAAATACCTTCAGCTATCCCTCCGCAAATACCTCCCCTCTCGAACTCTTCGCTCATCTACCTCCAACTCACTCAGGGTCAGTCGTTTTTCTAAGAAATGAGCTGGGATTAGATCTCTGTCTTCAGCTGGGGCCTCCCTCTGGAACAGCCACCCTGCCACTCTAAAACTTGAGGAGAACCATCACGAGTTCCGGAAGCACCTCAAGACCTTCCTCTTTTCTTCTGCCTTCGCTCCCCCTCTCCCCTGCTGATCTGTTCTCTCTTGGCACTGTGCACCTGGCCACCCTCTGTCTTTTGGGCCCAGGTACCTGCTCACCCTGCCACCCTCCCACACTGCCTCTGGGCCACCCCTTGTACTGGGGTCTGTATCTGTACCCATACAGCCCCCCTTTTTCTTCCTGCACTTATCAGACCTACCCTGTCTGCTGCCTTAAACCTAGCACTTGCAAATTGCTGGCTGCATTACCACCGTTTGTTGCCTTTATTATTTATTTATTGTTATTTATCTGTTTCTCCTCTGCTTCGCCCTTTCCACCTCTCCCCCCTTCCATGCACTTTTCCCCTCCCCCCTCTCCCATGCACTTGCGCGTTCTCCATGTCACTGGGCCTAGTAAGATCGCTGTTTTGTTCTCCCCTGTTCCCCTCCCTTGCCTTGTCGCGCTCTGAAACACTTGTGTACGAGCGCGATAGAAATAAAATATCAATCAATCAATATAAATGTGTTTTTATGTGAAATGTACAAGAGATCGAGCAAATGTCCATTGATGTCCGTTGTAACTCCCTGTTTTAGCCAATTGATATTAAAATAGAAAAACTTTGCCATCTTCCTGAGTTGGTTCGATTATTTGGTGTCAGAGATATTCAGCATCCCCATCCATGGATTGACGATTGACGATTGACTACCACCTCTCATTCAAAACATACACTGTCAAGATCACGAAAATAGCATGGTGCTACCTTGCGCTCCTCCATAATGTCAATCCTTTCAACCTGCCTCGAGTTTCAGAATAGTTGTCTAAGACCTGGTCATTTTCCACCTGGAGGGAGACAATGCACTACTCGCAGGAGTCCTAGGTGCCACCATCAACCCTCTAAAAGCCGTACAGTGCACTGTAGCATGTCTTGTCAGAGCACTAAGAAAATTCAATCACATCACAGAGACCATTTCCACCGCAGTTTGTTTCAGAAGCAAAGTGTTCTTCAGCAGCTGCTGGTTCCATGTGCCAGATGCCAAAAAGCATAAACCAATTAATCGAACCATAAGACCCATTCATTAGTACGGTCAATCCCTGAGCTTGTGACTGAGAGTTCTTTGAGAGCCCGCAAATTATTATTTTCTCTTCAGTGATAATACATCTATGGACTCAAGGTCATGCCGACACCTTGAGCCAGTCGAGTTTTTCACTTCGCATGTTAGGACTTGTAGGCCCACACTAATAATAGGAAAACCAAACTACAAGTGCAGGCATGCAACGAGAAAAGCGGGCTCACAGCGTCGTACATGATATGGGGTTCTTTTGCAGCTACTTAAACCCTTTGTGGGATCTATAATTCGGGAAACCATCCAGAAGTCGGATCAGACCATTCTCTGAGCGAGCCATAATCTTTTTTGCAACAGAAGGTTCTTTGGGTTTCCTTTAATGTCAACATGACTCGGTTAATAGAACTCTCCATCACCTTCAGCGCTTTGATAGGGCCAGGCAGTGGGGCGAAGTGCCATTGCAACCAGCCCACCATTACAGCCTAACCCTACAGCCTAACCCTTCATAGGGTTGCTGGCGTGTAAATAGCTATTTTGCAATATCTCTTGAATGGAAGTTACTGATTTTGAAGAGGGGTTCTCCATTTGAAGTCTCATTCTCATTGTACCTTTGTCACTAAAGTTATCTCTAATGGTATGAAATGAAGTGTTGCCAAGAAAGGCACCCTTATAAATCCTAGATCAAACATGGAGACGCGGGAACTGGCGAGAAAGGGACCCAAAGCTCACCCCGCCACTGCTGCTGGGGGAAAATAAACATACGTTCGAGAAAAGTCGAAGGCGGTGTTGTTTGCCCTTCAGCTTGATTACTGGAGGAGGCTTCCGGGAAACAGACAATCAGAAGCAGCGTGTGCGCGAGCGTGTGTGCGTGGAATTCGCGAGCAGCCTTGAATGGCGTAGGTAGAAAAAGCAGAGGTTTCTCTTCCTGTTCATCTTCCTTTCAGAGAAATGTACAGAAGGCTGGGTAATTCGGTAACTGGCTTCTGATATCATAATCTCACGGTGTAGCCGTCACGTGGGAAATAAGCATAACAGTGGACATTTGAGAATGCATGAACAAAGCCAGTTCGTGCGGCTTTTGTACAGGGCCTGCTTTTGTATAAACTGTGCTCACACAATACCGCGAATGTAATGTTACAGGTGCACTGCCCGGCTTACCACCATAGGGGTCTCGCTGTGTCTTGACGACCTACAAGCAATCATGCCTATGTGGGAAACACCCACAAGCACACAGCCATAAAGTCAGTCCGAGCACACTCACGTGTTCCCATGCAAACTGGAAACACACATCCTCGTGTACAGATTCTACATAAGGAAGTGTAGGTACACCTGGTGTAGGAAGTGCTTAATGTGTAAGGAAATAAGTGCCAGGGCCCAAATATGTTCTTGCACGTCACTGACACTTTGGGGCAGGCAGCTTCTAGCCCACTGATACCACACATGCCTGCTCCATACAGGATCAACATGATTGGTGTTAAGGCTGCATATCCCACCGGTTCATTGAGGGTGATGGATGCATGATGTGATTTACAGATACCAATCGACATAACATAATGTGTCTTGAAATAATATAAATGTTTTAAGTCTTTCTTTAAAACACATAATTGTTAATATTTTGCTCTGATCCAATCAGTGGCAAGTGGAACATTTTAATAATCTATAGTAGAAAATAAGAGCCAACATGCTTTCCTTCTATGGTAAATTAGTATATTTTGGCTCAGATATAAGTGCTGGGGCTGAACCCTGACAAGCCTCCGCCCCCACAAATTAAGCACTAAGTGTAGGTTATAACAACCTCCATCCAGCCATGTGAATGTCCCCCATCAGGCACTATAGCTATGACCTCGGTTCAAAGGAATTTCCCCAGGCAGTGTTCAGCACCTGGGAATGACCCTCACCACGCCAACCAAGATCCGGTCTCCCGTCAATATCTTCCATTCGCCTAGAGGAGTAGTGGTCGAGCAGCCAAAGCATGACTCTATAGAAGATATTTGGGCCTTGGAAACACAATACAGTACTTTATGATCTTGAATACAGAAATTGCCACACTGCCTTGCCAAAACAGAATGATTACCTAAATTTAGTGAGTGCAAAGAATACCTACAGAAGTAGGTCATTCACGTTGCACGGCAAAAAGAATGCGTAGAAACAGCCTTTATATTTCACCACAGGTTAAGCAGCAACACAGGGATACAAGTTAAGCCTAGAAAAGGTTTTACATCAAAGCCGGAGAGCGTTCAGATCAAAGTTACCCTTGCTTTAGCTTTGCAGTTCTCCAGATACCCACTGTATACTTTCTGGATCTGGCAGAAGTCACAGCCAGGAGTCTTAGGGGAGAAGATTTGGCGAGCTTGTGACCTTGCTGGTATGGCTGAGTCAAGGGAAGTGAGGACTGTACATAGCCTCTTTCTGTTCAGTGGAATGCTGGTCGGTCTACGAGTAAACTGAGCTTCACGGTAGAAACATTTTGGAAAAATGCAATCTGGGACTGCCTCCCCACGAATCATCTCAGGTTAGCTTCTTTTTCTTCTGATATGAGTCTCATCCACATATTTCAATTTGCTCGCTAGATAAAGTGTGAGTCCCAACCCTCAGTTTAAATAGGAATTTTGGGGGCTGAGTGCCAACTTTGCTCCTAATCACAGGGTTACATCTATTCAAACTTTTGGCTGACACCAACTCACAGGAGGATCACTTCATCCAAATTCTCTCTAGTGTCTCCCCCATACATCACTAAGCTGTGGATTACAGCAAGGAATCCAGACAACATTTCGAGCTGTGACCGGCTGTGATCTTTCGGCAGAGCCTCGCTCCTCCGAGGCAGGCAGAAGCCAAGTCATAAAGGCAACCTCTGTGTCCATTCGCTCTCGCAGTACACCACATCAGGATGCTGAGATCAGCACTGGAAGAGATAACATCTCCTAGAACCCTGCTGTTTTTTAGAAGCCATTCCGCGGCTGGTGGACAAACCATTTCTAACCAGCTGCAAAATGGCACAAGTTGTTTACGACATAATGTAAGTGACAGTGCACCACGCAGGCCTTTGCATCATTTTCCATTCCTGCAAAAACCTATAAAAGGTGACTGGGAGATTGCTGGTCCTTAGCAACAAGGCCAGAACTCCTGGGGTGATGGGCCTCCATCCCTGACCAGAATGAGAGCAATGAAATTCACTGGAAGAGAAACTGCATTATCAGGGCTGAAAGCAAATGAAAGTAATCAAGGAAAAGCCTGAAGAAGGAAAGCCATCAGAAATAAGAAGAGGATGCAACAAACCAATCCTCAGCTGACTAAATCAGTAGCACACAGGCTGATGCCCCCTCCAATCCTCACCTTTAAAGAAACCACTAAAAGTGCAGAACCCCAACCAGATGTACAAGGAAAGCTTCTGCAGAGCTGTGTATCCAGGATAAAGGAGGACCCACTCTTAGACGAAGGTCCAGAGGTACCACAGTTCTGTGCAGACTCTGCCCAAGTGAGCATTTTCACCTTTGAACCCTTATGCCAAGTGTCTGCAAGACAGCAAAGTTGCCATTCCTTGATGCCTTCATGAAAGAGACTCTTACCGTCAGTACCAGAAGGGTCGGACCCGTTGGCAAATGACTTGAAACTGAGAATATAGAGGCAACACTTTTCAACTAGAAGCTATACGTCCAATAGACATCAATGAAAGGTGTTCTTCACTAGATGGGTCCTACAGGTGGAGACAGCCCAGACCACCTTAACAGGTGGCTGTCACTCTTGGAAGAGACCTAACACCTTATCCCAAGATGAATAGCACACTAGAATTGCAAATGTGGTTGCACCTCAGAAGGTCAGCCTCAAGGCATGGAGACTAGTGCTGAGAAGTTACAAAAACACTGAGACACTTCTGAGCAGCAGTGAGAGCACTAAAATGCAGACTCAATGACCAGGCCACAGCCTTGACCTGCGAAGTCAAGCTAAGGATTATTTCCAGAACCGCAGAACAAAGAACCAATATCGGAACTATCCCTACCAGATTGTACTGGGGATTGCCATACAATGGAAGAGGTGAGAAATATGAGATGGCAGGGGAATCCGAATGATCAAAGAAGTAACAGTGCTGGTGCGTCTGTGAACCCATTTCCATGGAGTCCTATATGATTCCACAGGAATGGGGATTGACATTTTCCGGCACCTAGTTTCCCGGTCCGACTCTCATGTCCCGGTGGCACCGGGAAGCTAGGTGCCAGTAAAATGGTACGAGTCGAGAGGTGACCCGCCGGAAGCAACGGCAGGGTTAGCGCCGGACTCATAATGAGGCCCAATGGGTATAAAAAGGTTTTCAAGATTGTCCCAGATCATATTTGCCCATTGCTCTATGAGTGTCAGAAAGCACCAAAGTATTAACTGAAAAGGATACGGTACTTAAAAGGATACAGGTGGTAAGGTCTTCCGGATCCCTGTTCACGCGTTTTGATAGTTGTGAAGTCAAGTTAAGACCTTCCAAATGATACAACTCTCTGACTGGTAAAACAGGCAGAGCGATGGATCACTGGAAAGGGCGTGGGTAAGGTATAAGAAGTCAGCCTAGAACAAAATAAAGTATCATGAATAACTGCCCCAACCTGGGTATGATGGAATAGGAAATGTCATGAATGCACACACTGACCTTGAGTCTAGGGCAGATGAATCCAGAAGAGTCTCTTGCGGAATCCAAGGTAGAACAAACGACAAGGAAGGGAAGATTAGTAAGGGAGACTTATCCCGAACGGAACGAGGCTCACGCTAGATACCGGGTTGATGCACCACAGGATAGCGTCCAAAGTACTGTTCACTGTCACCTTCCAATTATCCTTGAAAGTTTCCTTCCCACGTAGTGTAAAGTATAGAAATGAATCAATCCCCCTGTTAATAACACAGGTGCAGGAGTTGGAAATAGCGCTCCTTTTAAGGTATAAACAAAATACACGCGGTTCTGGACAGCCGCGAAGAAAAGAGCGTGTGCGTGTGGATGTACACGCGATTAGGATTCAGGCAGTCCAGGCCAGCAGCGCTTGAAGACAACATATGCGTGTGGATTTACACGCGAGCAGGATTCACGCAGTCCAGGCCAGCAGCGCTTGAGGATAGTGTGCGCGTGTGGATTTACACGCAAGCAGGATTCACGCAGACCAGGCCAGCAGCGCTTGAAGATAGCATACGCGTGTGGATTTACACGCGAGCAGGATTCACGCAGTCCAGGCCAGCCGTACTTGAAGATAGCGTGCGCGTGTGGATTTACACGCGAGCAGGATTCACGCAGTCCAGGCCAGCAGCGCTTGAAGATAGCGTGCGCGTGTGGATTTACACGCGAGCAGGATTCACGCAGTCCAGGCCAGCAGCGCTTGAAGATAGCGTGCGCGTGTGGATTTACACGCGAACAGGATTCACGCAGCCCAGGCCAGCCGCGTTTGAAGATAGCGTGCGCGTGCGGAATTACACGCGAGCAGGATTCACGCAGCCCAGGCCAGCAGCGCTTGAAGATAGCGTGCGCGTGTGGAATTACACGCGAACAGGATTCACGCAGCCCAGGCCGGCCGCGTTTGAAGACAACGTGTGGATTTACACGCAACCAAACAGCTCCAGGAATCAGCGTGTGGCGGAAAACACGCTATAGAAGGCCAAAAAGGTAGCTGTAGTAACCTGCAAGGATGCAGACCGGAGGTTCAGCTACACAACGCCAAATGATTCGATCAGAAGCAGCGAGTGAAGTTTCCATGCTGCTTAAATACGTAATGCCGTAGTTCACGTGACGAAGCAGAATACACGTGAGTTAGCAACGTGAAAAGTGCAAACGTCGTTTTCCCGGCAACGTGTCGAACAACCGCCATTTGGAATAGAACGGTCTAGCTGTTCTACGAGCGTAGGAGGTAGGACCACGTCCAGCATGCATGACAGTGCCATCCCCCAAAGGGGCAACCTCTCCCCTTCTCGTGTGAAAACGCTTCAATAAAGCAGGAGCATGAATGTTAGAAAGAGGTTCCCAGGATCTATCTTCGGGACCATAGCCCTTCCAGTCCACCAGATAAAACGGCCTACCAGAACGTAGTCTCATATCCAGTATGTCCTGTACCTCGTATTCATCCGAACCCCGCACAGAAATAGCAACAGGCCGTACAGGCAATCTAGTAGCTTCAGAACATGGCTTAATGAGTGACACGTGGAATACGGGATGCACTCGCCATCGTTGTGGCAAAGCCAGACGGACAGCAGCCGGATTAATTACTTGGAGCACTATATACGGACCAATGTATTTAGGCAATAATTTCTTTTTGCCAGGAATTCTCAAGTGCTTAGAGGACAGCCATACTTTCATACCAGCCTTGTAGACGGGTGCGGGTATTCTATGAGCATCGGCATAGAACTTGTCGCGTCTTTTAGCCTGCTCCAATTGCTGCTTCACTTTCCTCTGTAACTTCTTCAGATCACGAAAGGTACGGCCTGCAGCAGGAGTATCCAAAGACAAGCTGGAATCCAAAGGTATTGATCGAGGGTGCTGTCCATAAAGCGCATAGAACGGTGAAGTGCCCATGGCACTATGATAGGAGTTGTTATAGGCGAATTCAGCTGCCGGCAGGACCGTGAGCCAATCCGATTGGTACTGCAGACACAGACACCGCAGATTTTGTTCCATAGTGCAGTTGACTCTTTCGGTCTGTCCATCAGTTTGAGGGTGATAAGCACTGGACATCCTATCATCAATCAGTAATGCAGAGGTTAGTGCTCTCCAAAAGCGTGACGCAAACTGTGAGCCCCTGTCTGTAATGATTACTGACGGTAGACCAAAGAAACGAAATATATGTTGGATGAATAGGTCAGCCAGAACAGCAGCGGTTGGTAAACCAATACAGGGAACAAAAAGAGCCAATTTAGTGAAATAATCCACTACAACCCATATGGTATCGAACTCCTGGTTTGGTGGGAGTTCTACCACAAAATCCATAGATATCATGTCCCATGGTTTGTTAGGGACAGGTAGGGACTGGAGTAAACCCACTGGTTTACCAGGAGTGTTTTTACATTGGATGCATACAGAACAAGTAGATACATGATCTATGACATCTTTTAACATGGACGGCCACCAGCACCATCTTTTGAGTAGTTCTAGTGTCTTCTTCCGTCCAGGATGAGCTGCGATCAAGGAATCATGATTCCACTTGAGGGCTTTATTCCGCGTTGAAGACGTCGGTAGGTAGAGCACTCCTTGTGTGAATGGTAAACCGTTATGTACGTCCAGATTCATATCCTGGATAACTTGTGGATGATTTTTCACCCACTCTTGTACTTCGGTTTTTAAGGATGGTTGAACAGAACAACTACATATTACATGATCTGCCAACAACTGATTCTGTACTTGTGCTTCTTCCTTCGCCTCTTCACTCATACGGGACAATGCGTCCGACTTAACGTGTTCTCGGGCAGGACGATATGTGACCTGGAAATCGTATGGGGCAAAAAAGACATGCCATCTGGCCTGTCGGGCCGTAAGGCATTTCATGGATTTGAATGCTTGAAGATTTCTATGGTCAGAGTACACTAACACCTGATGTTTGGCCCCAAGAAGATGGTGACGCCATTCTCGGAAGGCATCCTTGATAGCCAGCAGTTCCCGCTCAGTGACGGTGTAGTTCCGTTCATATGGGGTAAGTTTGCGAGAGAAGAAAGCCACTGGGTGCTCCTCTTTGGTTTCTGTGCAAACTTGTGAGAGTACCGCTCCAGTAGCGACACTGGATGCATCCGCTTCAACGATAAACTGGCGATCTGGATGTTGAAGCACGGGTGCAGTGGTAAATGCCTCTTTCAACTTTTCGAATGATGCTTGGGCATTTGGGTTCCAACAGAAAGGAACTTTAGAACTAGTTAAGGCCGTCAAAGGAGCTACTGTTTTGGAGAAGGAATGAATAAATCTGCGATAAAAATTCGCAAAGCCTAAGAAAGACTGTAATGACTTGACATTGTGCGGAATCGGCCAATTCAATATGGCCTTCACCTTGGAACGGCTCATTCGAGCACCTAGATTGGTAATGTCATAGCCCAGGAATTCCACTTCCTGTGAATGAAAGACGCATTTCTCGGCTTTCACATAAAGAAGGTTCTCCCTGAGTCTTTGTAGGACTGTAGAAACGTGTTTGACGTGTTCCGAAAAAGATGATGAATAGATTAGAATGTCATCCAGATAAATCACCACAAACTGGTCCATTATGTCCCTGAATATATCATTCATGAAGAATTGAAAAGTGGCGGGAGCGTTGCACAGACCAAAAGGCATCACCAAATACTCGTAAAGACCATACCGTGTCTTGAAAGCGGTCTTCCATTCGTCGCCTTCACGAATGCGAACTAAATTGTATGCTCCTCGCAAGTCCAATTTGGTGAAGTAACTGGAGGTACCTAATTGATCCAATAGAACGTTTATCAGTGGTAAAGGATATTGGTTTTTTATGGTAATGTCGTTAAGTGCCCTGTAATCAATACAAGGCCTTAGATCTCCCTCTTTCTTCGGAACAAAGAATAGAGGAGACGCAGCAGGTGATTGTGATGGCCGTATGAAACCCATCGCTAAAGCTTTGTCAATGTATTCTTTCAACACAACGTCTTCTTTTGGGGTCAGTGAATATAAACGACCTGTAGGGATTTTGGCACCAGGAATCAGTTCAATAGGACAGTCGTACTGTCGATGGGGAGGCAATTGTTCTGCCTGGCCCTTGTCAAAGACATCAGCATACTCAGCGTATTCGCATGGTATGGTAGCGTCGCTTTGATGTACCACGCTGATAGTCGAAGCTCCCACCATAGAGGCCAAAATGTGTTGCTTGTTTGACACCTCCTGACTGGTAAAGCAATGTTCATTGCAATGAATCGAAGGATACTGGAGCAATCCCGAAACCCAGTCAACGGCGGGATTATGAAGGGTTAACCATGCAAGACCAAGTATGATCTCGTACTGCGGAGCAGCTATGACATCGAAGATGATTTCTTCCGAATGATTATTCGATAATGTCATCTGAACAGATACCGTCTCCTGGGTTACCATACCCGAAGTCAAAACAGATCCGTCCACGGTATTAACCGTTTCAGGTTTGTTTTTGTTTTCAAGGGGTATGGAACAGTTCTTGGCATATGTGATGTCTATGTAATTGTTGGTGGCTCCGGAATCAACCATGGCCTTGGAAACCAATTCTCGTTCCCCACAACGTAACGTCACCTCAACAATTAAGGTGCGTGTTTAGGAATGGTACTGGAGTCCGATGAAACACTCGACATAGGGACTCCTGCTATTGTCGAGTTTTGGCGTTTCCCGAACGCTTGATGGGTTTTTTAGGACATGTCGCCAATAAATGCTCGGATGAACCGCAATACATACATAAATGGTTCTTTCTTCGGTTCTCTCGTTCTGCATTGGACAATCGGCCTCTCACGACGCCAATCTGCATGGGTTCGGGGTCGTTCGAGAGGACTGCCGGTGTCTCTGAACGCCCCGAGGCTTGCATGAAGGGCTTTTTCTCTCCTTTCCGAGCATTCCTTCGGGCATCGATTTGTAAAACCAAATCGAGCAACTCTGTGAATCCCGTAGGAACCACCGGAACTGTAGATAAGGCATCTTTCAGTTCTTCTGAAAGACCCTTGTAGAAAACAGCCGTTTTCTTGCCGTCAGGCCATTGAGTTTCGGCCGTTAGTTGATTGAACCGGGCAATGTAAGGCAAAAGAGGTTGATTGCCTTGTTGTAGATTAAGTAACTCCAGATCCATGGCTTGAGTAGCATAACGCATGTCAAAGACTTTACTCATAGCAGCCAAGAGATCGTCACAGTCGTACAACAAAGGGCTATTTGTTTCCAACAAAGGGTTAGCCCAAGCAGCAGCTGTGCCCCCTAAATGGGAAAGCACGAATGCTGCTTTTGTGGTTAGGTCAGGAAAAGATGTAGGACGGCAAAGAAAATGGAGTCGGCACTGATTAACAAAGGTTCTATAGGTTTTGGGATCACCAGTGAACCGTTCCGGAGGGGCCAAGGGAAACTGAGTGGGCATAACCACATTAATAGTTTCCTGTGGGGGTGTCATAGTCCCAGATCCAGATGCAGTGGCCATTGGAACCTGTGCTCCCTGAGGACTACCGTGCATGGCGTCTTGCATAACGTCCATACGGTGCCGTAACATGTCCTGTGCCGTAACCATTTCATTTCTCAAATCGCTGATCAACTGAGTCAAAACAGCTAAAGGATCCGTACCCTCCATGGCTTCTGATTCTGTCAGAAAGCACCAAAGTATTAACTGAAAAGGATACGGTACTTAAAAGGATACAGGTGGTAGGGTCTTCCGGATCCCTGTTCACGCGTTTTGATAGTTGTGAAGTCAAGTTAAGACCTTCCAAATGATACAACTCTCTGACTGGTAAAACAGGCAGAGCGATGGATCACTGGAAAGGGCGTGGGTAAGGTATAAGAAGTCAGCCTAGAACAAAATAAAGTATCATGAATAACTGCCCCAACCTGGGTATGATGGAATAGGAAATGTCATGAATGCACACACTGACCTTGAGTCTAGGGCAGATGAATCCAGAAGAGTCTCTTGCGGAATCCAAGGTAGAACAAACGACAAGGAAGGGAAGATTAGTAAGGGAGACTTATCCCGAACGGAACGAGGCTCACGCTAGATACCGGGTTGATGCACCACAGGATAGCGTCCAAAGTACTGTTCACTGTCACCTTCCAATTATCCTTGAAAGTTTCCTTCCCACGTAGTGTAAAGTATAGAAATGAATCAATCCCCCTGTTAATAACACAGGTGCAGGAGTTGGAAATAGCGCTCCTTTTAAGGTATAAACAAAGTACACGCGGTTCTGGACAGCCGCGAAGAAAAGAGCATGTGCGTGTGGATGTACACGCGATTAGGATTCAGGCAGTCCAGGCCAGCAGCGCTTGAAGACAACATATGCGTGTGGATTTACACGCGAGCAGGATTCACGCAGTCCAGGCCAGCAGCGCTTGAAGATAGCATA
Source organism: Ambystoma mexicanum (assembly GCF_040938575.1). Lineage (NCBI taxonomy): Eukaryota > Metazoa > Chordata > Amphibia > Caudata > Ambystomatidae > Ambystoma > Ambystoma mexicanum. The sequence goes on along the minus strand of NC_090941.1, from coordinate 177,220,995 downwards.
CGCGTGTGGATTTACACGCGAGCAGGATTCACGCAGTCCAGGCCAGCCGTACTTGAAGATAGCGTGCGCGTGTGGATTTACACGCGAGCAGGATTCACGCAGTCCAGGCCAGCAGCGCTTGAAGATAGCGTGCGCGTGTGGATTTACACGCGAGCAGGATTCACGCAGTCCAGGCCAGCAGCGCTTGAAGATAGCGTGCGCGTGTGGATTTACACGCGAACAGGATTCACGCAGCCCAGGCCAGCCGCGTTTGAAGATAGCGTGCGCGTGCGGAATTACACGCGAGCAGGATTCACGCAGCCCAGGCCAGCAGCGCTTGAAGATAGCGTGCGCGTGTGGAATTACACGCAAACAGGATTCACGCAGCCCAGGCCGGCCGCGTTTGAAGACAACGTGTGGATTTACACGCAACCAAACAGCTCCAGGAATCAGCGTGTGGTGGAAAACACGCTATAGAAGGCCAAAAAGGTAGCTGTAGTAACCTGCAAGGATGCAGACCGGAGGTTCAGCTACACAACGCCAAATGATTCGATCAGAAGCAGCGATGAAGTTTCCACGCTGCTTAACTACGTAATGCCGTAGTTCACGTGACGAAGCAGAATACACGTGAGTTAGCGACGTGAAAAGTGCAAACGTCGTTTTCCCGGCAACGTGTCGAACAACCGCCATTTGGAATAGAACGGTCTAGCTGTTCTACGAGCGTAGGAGGTAGGACCACGTCCAGCATGCATGACAATGAGAAACCCAACGACTAGCGATTACCTCATGTTTTCCCAATGGACACTCATTTATTCTCCATGTCCCAGGTATATTTCAATGCTATTTTGGTGCAGACTAAAGTTGTGACACAGTTATAGTTCCTTCTCCCACTCATGTGTTCACCCAATGCACTCTCTAAAACTTAGCAAAAGTTAGTGCTGCTCTTTCCCCTACATTTCAGTAAGGTTTAATAGGGAAGAAAAGGAGGGTTGGAGAAGGTGCAAAGCCTTGGGGAAAGCTTTAGGGTGCAATGTTCTTTTCCACCATGTTTTTCACCTTTATTTTACCTTTGGGTGTGTCAGCAACTGCATTTCGCTTTGTCTGTGTACCTGTTCCGCGTCTTCGGTCCTTCGTGGTGTGTCTAGACGCGGTACATAGAAGCAGTTGGGTGATGCAGGAAGCCGAGACAGCACCCCCAAGGAGGTGATTACCTAGTGATACTGGACCGACTCCCCGCACCACGTGGTTACTTCCCCTGATTAACGTGACGCAAGGGCAGTGTGAACACTGACAGGGAAAGCAGGAGGACCTTCCATGATGGTGAGTACGGAGGCTCCGCAAGATGGTGACAGGAATCCAACCAGAACAGCAACAGACAGGTGATGAACAAGGGTACACTGGAGAGAGCGAAGCAGGCAGGAAAATGGGAACCAGTTCCAGGACGAACAAGGGCAGGCAGGGAAAAGGGGAAGGGACCCAGGACAAGCAGGAGGTCTGAGGGAAAAGGACAGGAGAACTAATGGCAGGTACAGGGAAAGGGAAACTAAGAAGGACAAGGTAGGGAGCAAGACAGGAAAAGAATGGGCAGAAGGCTAGGAGAGCACCGGAACGAAGTCAGGACACTGGCAGGCAGAGTGCTGGCTAAGTGCATTAAGACGCACTCAGCCAGAGAGAGTGGTGTTTAAATACCTCTCCCCTCCTGACAATGAGGCTCGTGGCGGGGACGTTTTCATGATTACCTATGACTGTGGCAAGCACCACGCATTCACGGAACCCGGGATCTGGGGCGCCGTGCATGCGTGGTGGAATCAACATGGTGGCGCCCGGGGAGGACTGGCATTCGCACCTGGCCAGCTGTGTACAGACCACCAGCACAAATAGAGGCACCAGGGCAGGTGCCGCAGGTAAGTGATGTTGTCGGTATGTGTGGAGGGCTGGTCATTGAGCCGGCTCTCGCCGGATGCGAGATCCGGCACCAGATGTGTAGCCGGATCTCGGGATCCGGCCAGAGTCAGCTGCCCCAAACCCCTGCCCCGAGCACCTGCCCTGAGCTGGGGAGAAGAAAAAAAAGCGCACGCACACAAACAAACTGTTACTTCCTCTGGTGCCCCCATGCCAGAGGTCACAAGAGGAAGTTGCAGTCCTGAGCCACGACACGATTTATTTATTTATTTATGCAATGTGTGTCGGATACATGTCCCAGATTATTTATTTATGCAGTTTGTCAGATACTTGTATCTGACAAACATTGCATAGATAAATAAATATACACATATCCGACAAGCATTGCATACATAAATATCCCTATTAACATCACACACGATGCAGCCACCCAACTGCTTTCAGAGGGGAGCTGCAGGAGCTGTGCCGGGTGGGGCTCAAGTAAATGAAAACGTTGCTTATGGCAAACAGAAATCACTGTATTTGAATAATACCCACGAGGAAGTTTTTTAAAAAATAAAATGGAATGCAAATTGTGCTTTTTAAAGAATATTTACTCAGCAACACTGGTCAAAACTATTTTCCGAATTGTGAAGTAACTCATCACCAGTGCCATTGAAGTGGTTTAAAATGAAATTGATATATAGTTTTGAGAAGAAGCAACATGAAAGAAATAGCGCCGTTTTAAACTATTATTTTGGACATTTCAACTGCCAGCTCTGCCTTCCCAAACCCCGCCTCCTCAGGCACAGGCCCCCATAAACTCCGCCCACACCCCCGGCCCTTGTGGGATCCCGCACCATTTTTTTTCCCTTTCCACCACTGTATGTGGGTGTGTATGTCTGCACGTGAGTGTGTACGCGTGTGTTGGGATGGAGGCGGGTGTCTGCTGGAGTGCATGAGTGTGTGACAGGGTGCCCCCTGCTTTACATGCATTATTGGGTCTGAACCTTTATTGACTGAACATGTACTTTGGCCATTGTTTATACATGTATATAGTTTATTGTATGAATACCATCAAACGCTATCTTAGAGCCTTTTCCTACTGCTGCGCTATCAGGCATGTGTGATTTCCTATCATACCACTTTATTAGTCAGACCCCGAAAGAGCACACGGGGTGTTACCCCGGGTGCCATAATGCAAAACCTTTTAATTTGAGTGCCAGTCCTGGGACCCCTGCTCTACACCACCCATGCTGAGCATAAAAGGGACTGCACGATGGGAGCACTGCTGAGATCAAAATGGTCTAAAGGCAGTGATGTTTCCTATACAGGCTATTCTAAAATATGACGTGTGTTATTGCAGTAATTGTGTCCAGTAGTGCAAATGTTTGATGCTTTGCCCTCGCATTGAAAAGTGGGCAGCACTGAATATATACTTTTCCCAACAATGCTGCAGAAAGTGTCCAGGGAGTGTTTATGTTTCCTCTTTTGTCTATATTTATTGAAAACGTCTCACAAAAACAAGAGTAGCGGCTCCACAAGCTTGAGCTCTTCGTCCCACCACAGGACTTCATGACCTCAGTACAAGCCAGGGGTGTTTCTAGGTCTGGAAAAGATCAGGGGCTAAGCTGCTGTCAATACTGGTGGGACTCAGGGCTAGCTATAGCCTTTTGGTTGTAGCCCCTGAGCTTCTATCAGGGGCTACAACCAAAAGACCTGGGGCTATAGCCCACTTATCCCCCCCCCCCCCACCATCCACCCCTCTCCCCCAGCAACGCCTCTGGTACAAGCCCATGCCATTAAACACAGTTCTGGGGAAAACAATCTCGTCGCTGAGCTCCTTGCCGACCGTACACATGCCCCTCTCGGAGCGGTCCATAACACTGTGGCACGCATCCTAATATCTTCCAAAACATTCAACCGCATCACCCCTTTTTTGTGTGACTTGCACAGGCTGCTTACCCGCGCCAGGCTTCTCTTCGAAAATGCCTGCCTCACATACAAGGCAACCACCGTCCAAATGTTTGCGTAGGTTACTGACAAATTTACCACCTCTGGTGGCACACACTCCTCCCGGAGCCTGACGCATCGCACCGTTTGAACTAAAGCTGGGACGCAGAGCGGAGACTGCTATGACACAGCATTCTGGAATACCGTCCCGGTTGCAATTAGGACCACCTCAGTACTGCTGCAGTTCAGAAAAGAACTTAAGATCCTATTTTGTAGGGGATTTCTAGGATTACCGCCACTCCGGACCTGTCTTGTTCCCGCTAAAGCATGTAAAGCACTCTGTTGTTCCAGACACTGAGCTAGGCTTGCATTTTATCCATTTAATTATTTGCATTCAATTTGTATTTCCTAAGCCCTTTACGCCAAAGCGCTGTACATATCATCACAGCACGTTACAAAAGAAAAGGAAAATGACAGCAATAACCAAGATGTAACTGAAGCAACTGAGCTTCAAGAGCAGAGGGAAAGAGACAGCATGAAGAAACAGAACGAAGAGAGAGCAGAAGCGCCTTCCAGTGGAAAGGAGAAAAAGAACGAAAGCAGGACCGAGCACAGGGTGGGCGAGGAACAGTTAGGAGACAAAGAGCCTGGGAGTGAAGAGTACGACTGGGAGAATAAAACGACACCCAGGAGGAAAGATAAGGCACGATTATGGAGGGATTTAAAGAGCATACAAAGACATTTGAATTTAAGACAGGAGTGTTAAGGTAGCCAGCAAAGAGAAGATAGAGCAGAAGAGATTGAATCGCTAGAGGGGGAGGAAACAGAGGAGATGAGTAACAGGGAGGCCGACGAGGAGGCAAGAGCAGTAGAAAAGGTGAGAAAAGATAAGAGACAAAATGAATAATTTAGCAATCTGGAAAGTAAGAAAGGGACATGCCTTACGAATGTTAAAAATGTGGTCCCGGCAGGAATGAGAAAGCAAAGCGATGTGAAGAGAGAAAGAAAGAGCGGAATCTAAGCGTACACCAAGATTGCGATCAGGCAGAGAAATAGGGGAAGAGTAGCAGGGAAGAAATAGATTACCGGGGGATATGGGGGTAATAGAAGAAGCAGGAAAGAAAAGGTCTGGTTTTTGAAGAGTTAAGAACGAGGTAGTGATCGGACATCCAGGATTTGATGGCCACAAAGCATGAACTAGTGTAGATAGAGGAAAAAGGATAGAAAAAGCTGGGTGTCATCATTATAAAGGCGGTGGCACAGCCCAAAAGAGGAGATCATTGAAGCGAGAGGGGAAGTGTACAGTTGCCGGAGTGACTGGGAAAAGGGGAAGGAGTACTCCTAAACAAGGGGACATCATTGAAAGCTACCACATGTAACTTACGCACTGTGTGCACAGGTGCAGCTAGAGAAGTCTGTGGGGAAGAGTGGGAGCGGGGGCACCCTTGACGGATAAGGAACATCGAAAGGGGCTGGGGGTAGAAGTGGTAGAATTCTATTTCATGAATCACACAGCAGCCCTGTCGGGACATAAGCAGCAAGTAAGTTAATGACTTGGGAGGTGTTGGGCAGAGGAAGATTGCTTGCACCTATCATGAACTAGTAACATATAGGGCACCATAAGGATTGACGTAGTCCCACCAATCAGCTTCATAGGATGATTTAACAGTGTTAACTTTATGTTTAGCCGCAGTAGGCAGCACTGAAAGCTCCCATCCATCAGTTCTGTTCTACTGTGCTGATTGAATTGTGCTCTCCCAGCTGCGTCTGAGCCTGCGATAGACGGTGTTACATCTTGCATGGTGTACGTTCCTTTTTTGACTACTTTTGTGTCACTGACGCTGCCAGCTTTTGGAGGACCTCTGATACAGGACCTAAAACTGAGCCTTGGATGCAGGCTCGGATTGGGCCATCAGCCGTTTGGGCAATGCCAGTAAAACTTGGCAAAAACATGGGCCGGTATTCCTGGCCAATGTGTGGGCCGTTTTCTATATTGCTAAATCCACACTCCACATTGCACTAAAATAATGGAAGTGCAAGGTGGCCAGCTTACATTTAGGATAAAAAGGAATAAAAAAGCACTTATTTAGGTGCCCATCCGGGACCTGGCTCATTGTTATGCACGAGGAGCGAGCGGAAGACACTGTATTGGTTAGTCTCCTGCGTGCGCATTAGTGGGTGTGGTGTTGAACCCGTAGGCCCTTTAAGTGAGGTAGCGCTATCTGGGATGGATGGGGATGCAGATCCTACTCTTGCACCAATCTTGCACCAATAATGAGACCGACTCAGGAAGTTGGCAAAACATAACTGTTTTTAATTGCAATTGTCTAAAACAGGGAGTACAATGGGAGTCAACGGACGTCCCACAGCATAAGTCTCAACGCATTTAATAAAAAACATTACTTTTATAGCAAAATCTCGTCATATGTGACGTCATACTACGTCTGCCATTCAAATTAGTCTTTGAACTCAGCCTTGCAAGTATCACTAAACCTGATAATAGAAGGGAGTGTGAGCATGGTCTTATCTTCAGGTCTCGGTGTAGCTTGCCCAAAGTCTATTTTCATCTTGACTATGTGACTGGAGACCATGTTTTGAGCTCCTTCTTCGCATTTAAAACTATTAAATGAATACAATCTGGCTCTTCTAGTGTTTTTCCATTACACCTCAACAGGAGCTTGTCTCACTTCTCACGTTCATTGTATCTTCTTGAATAGATAACCAGTTTCCTGGCTGCCCAAACCCTTGACACTGGGCCAGACAACCTTTCTCGAATCTTCCCTCAATGTCAGCTGTTTTCTTCTATTGCGCCACACTTCCAGCCCTTCTGTTCATGGGGTCCTAGTTTGCTAAAATATGTTGTGGAACATCCAGATTCTGTATACATTTATATATTGGCGTCACCGCCTGTAGTCTATTCACTACATATAGCCAGCCTTCATGATTACTTAGTCTATTTGTGTTTCAGCATCTGTACAATTATAAAATGGCTTTGCATTTTCTTCAGTGCTTTCCACACGTGCAATCTTCATTCCGCACATGAAATGTTACTCGATTCTTTACTTCGCCAACAGGTTCTATAAGGACTATATACTCTCTTCATTGGCATCTCTTCTGGGTGAGTCATTTCTGCTTCATGTGACGTCACCAGTTTTCTCTTTTATTCATCTTCACAGTTCTTCTGAATCCTCCTTTAAAAGACTGCCATTTCTCTGCCGGTACACAAAGGGTTTTCTCATTGGATACCTTGTTTCAAGGACTCTTCGCGGTATAGGGACCATTATTGGCATTGTGCATGTCGCATTTTCCGGTTTCCAACATATAGGCAAAATGGGGCGGGACTTCCAGTAGAGGCACTTGGCTCCTCCTCTACACTGTCAAGGGATCATCAAGTGCTCAGCGAGCACATTTTTTTATTGCTTTCACATTGTGTTGCATGTTGATGGCTATCGTGCCCTTGTGCACTTCATGGTTATGTCAAAGAAACATTTGGTAGCGCTGCTCTGCTTGTCCTGACCTGGGCCCCTGCTGCTTCCATGAGCGTGCGCTCTCATCCTGCTGTGGAAGCCTGGGAATTCCGATATATGTGAAAACTGACTTAAACGTCAAAGCAGCACACAACGAATTTATGTACGAGCACATCGATGTCCACCTCTGTCATTTTATTTGAGGTAGATGGTGGTGAGTGTTTTCTTATGATCCCATGGCGTCTTGTCTGTAAAGCTCCGGATTTCCTCACATGGACATTGCCACGTTAAGCTGTTTGTTACACACTTTTTAGGTCGCATTGACAGAGATTTGGTTTATGCACCGTGACATGACAGTGTGCTACTGTGAATTCTGTAACTTAACATTTTGGGTCTCATCACGAGTTGGGCGGCATCCCGACTGCAGTATTACCACCGGATCACCGGTTGGGCGCTAACCGTTACTCCCATTTTTGGTACAATTACTGCGCAGTTATACTGCCGGCGATAATTGCACGGAAAATTGGCATTTTTCTGGCGTGTTCAAACCCGCCAGACTTGAGATTGAGCGGAGCGGTAACTGGGGTGGTAAAACCGTTACCACCACATTTAAGGGCTACCACCCAACTCGTGATGAGGCCCTTTCTGTACAGAAAAAAATACCCTCCGTATGTGGCAAAATTGCATTGAAATGCACGTCTGTAAAGCAAAATCAATTATCTCTAAGTATCATTGGGTAGACATATGCCAATCGTGGCCCAATGCATTTAAAACGGAAGTAGAATTTAGAAATTAATTTTTCAGAATGATGTTATGGTTCTGAGCATGTGAACCGATAACTGCACTTTCGGGTTGAAGTTAACTGGTTCTGATTTATAGTATAGCACACCACATGCCGCCTTTCTCTGCTTCAGGGCACCAAGAGGATAGGTGGGAGTCAGAAGTGGCAAGATAGTGGGAAAAGATAAGGTACTGGTCCAAGGCATAGGGCCTGCCATTAGACCATGTATGCAGTGTATGGTCCAAAGTGATCATTGTAAAATGTAGTCTGCTATCCTGGTACTACTAGGCAATAAGTCCCTTTGAGGTTTTTTCATATATATTTTTGCACCTTTGTATCTTTGTGTTGGGTATATTTTTCTAGGCGCTATAAGTCATTAAGCACCCTTGTACTTCATTAATTTGTACGCTTGCATGTTTGTACTGTTAGACTCTACTATTTTGTAGATTTATTGTTTTGATTCATAGGTGGCCCCTTGAGTCCACATTTTTTTTACCTTATGTATTAAAAACACAAATTGCAATGTATTTGGGTCTTTTTTGGGTTATTGCCCCTTGCTCAGCTTGATATTTGCTTTGAGATCCAATGTGCTTATTTGTTAAACATTTACTGTGTCATCGTGAGACACCACCCTCCGTTATTTAATGTTTAATCAAGACATACGGATGTACAGAGCAGCACACTCTCATTGCATGATGTTTGGTCAGATTCCAGGATCCTATGCACAAGGTCTTTGCATTTCTCTATCAACCCAATCCAGCTCCACCTGATTTCAATATACAGTGCCTCCACTTACTCCATATTGTGAGGTGATAGAACTCCCTTCAGCGTCTAACTCAAATACATTTCATAATCAACTCATGTATGGAATAAAGTGTATAGAAAACACTGTATCTATATGTTTTTTTTAACTCATTTCATTTCGTTTAGCATTTCCAGTATCAGTATGCACACTAATTATCAACCTAATATCAGTAGTAGAACATATGTGTATTAAGTAACGTAGGTTACATGGAACAGTCTGGCAGTTGTGTTGCAGAGTCTATTCTGATGCTCCATTTAATATAAGACATGGGAGCCGCTTTCACGCTACACACGCTGCAGAGAGACGCGTAATACAGATCGTGCACCTCGTTTGGAAGAGACAGCTTCTGCCTTTTAAGGGCCTACAAGACTGTCTAGCGCTCATTTCCGAGAGCTTCGATTCATGGCACAGCGCCCGGGTTGCAGGACGCACTAAAAGTTTGAAGGCGTGTTTCTGTGGGGATGTTGGCGGAACGTGTATATGTTTATCGAGAGGGAAGCTACGATCAGGCTTCCTTATCCCCACAGACGTGTTGCTGAAAATGCTTCTCTGGGGCTAGAAAAAGCCCAGACTACTGTTACTTTAATGGACACCGTAGGCATCAGAAAATGAATTGCAGGGGTGTGTTTTTCGAGTGGTAGCCAGCGTAGTTCTACCCTCAGCTGGCATTCATGTGCCTGTAAACATATTCTCAGGTGTGTTCATCAGTGTAAATATTTATGAACACTCAAAAGGGAAGGGTTCTGGCATTAGGAGCAGGCACCCAGCATCATATGGCCTTCATCCATGGAATGCATTGCTGTGTGTTGTGACAGGAGCCAGGCCATATAAGTGCTGGATATAACACTAACAAAGAGCTGTGCACAACCTCTCTCTGCATGTGTTTTGCCTTTCGTTGCTATCTAAACGGAGGCTTCTGCTTGAAAATCGTGCATATGCTCTCTGCTTCAGAGGGGCTCCTGATGAGATAAAGTTCTTGACTTTTAAAACAGGCCTTTAAAACCTTGGAAGTTGGTATAGTTCCAGAAAGTGTGCTTTTTATTTGTCTCTTGTTTTTATGGAGAACTCATGCTGTCTGGCAGCTGCTACACGCCTCTTCACAAAGCACTTTGAGAAAAAGTCCAGGCGTGGATTTGGGAGAAAGCAGGACCATTGCTTTCAGCATGGTCACAGGGCCCCATCTGCACTAGGAGTTTTGCACAAACAGGCGACCTGGCCTCCAAGGTGCCCCTGCTTTTGGCTTAGTAGCAGAATCAGAGTAAACATGTGAAAGGACAATAGTAAAAGTGAGAGCAGATTTAAGACCATCTTATGAGTTTAGTGGTTCAAACAGAATTACTGTTACCATCAGTGGTAACTGGTGAATCCCCACTTGACTAAGAGTTTTGACGAGTCCCCAGTCTGAAGTTCCATAGGACTGCATTAGTGAATGGCGGAATTACCACCCGAGGAAATACCACTGGAGGTAATTCCTTCACTTAATTGGAGGCAATGGGCTTCATTACAAGGTTGGCGGTAACCTGCCGGTGCTACTGGGAGGTTGCCGCCGACTTCCTAACACCGTTTTCCGCCGCTTGATATTCCGGTGCCATTGGGCTATTACAGGTGGCGATGGGCCAGCATAACAAGCAGCGGAAACTGAAAGTCCCCATTCCCGGGGAGCCCTATAGGACCCCCCGGGAATGGGGACATGGAAGCACCGTTGCTAATGGTGCCGGTGCTTCTGTGTAAACCATGCCTGCAGGAGCCGGTACTCCCGGCAGGTCAGACCTGCTGGGAGATGCGGCCCCTGCAGGCAAACTCGTAGTCTGGCAGTCCGGGAAGGGTGCTGGTACGTTGCTGCCGGCACCCTTATTTCTGGACCGCCAGACTTGGAATTAATGTCTATAGGCACATGTTAGAGGTATTGTCTCTCTATGGATTTGGCACTCATATTCAAGTGCACTGCAAAAATCAGGCAATTCATTATATTACCTCCTTTTTATACATCGTGATATGACACTAGGGTCCTCACTAAGAGTTTTGCGGTAACAGAAAAAGCAAGTCGTTCTATTACCTTAGTTTTTCAGATACCACCAAACTTTTAATGAGGACAGGACCCTAATCTCATATCTCAATACTTTATGGTACCTGTACTCTTCCGCTGCAAATGGAAAAGCACATCTTCAATCATACGGTTTTTTATTTAACTTGTTTCTACACATATTAAAAACACTATACATTGCCAGGTTGGTTTATTGCGAATTGTGTACTACATTGTAAGTCAACACTGCAAAACAGGTAATAATTTCAGATCTCGAAACCAAATATTCACAAGTAATTTTGTCTTGCTGTACAAATATTATTATTATTATCATTACTATTATTATTAGGGTATGTATAGACTAGCTTCAAGAAGCGGCAGGGAGCTTTATAATCATAGAGGGAAGCAGAGAAACAAGTGAGTGGGGAGCTAACAGGGAAGGCAGAGGGTGGGAAATTCGGCAGCAAAAAATCTACAAGCAACCAGTGCAGGAGAAAGTGTGGAGCAGATCTCCCGGCCTTGTCTCAAGTATAGTGGGGAAGTAGGGGGTGTGTTTTGTTTAGTTTAGTTTAGTTTAGTTTATTACTTATAACATGCTGCTTACCTGTCAGCCTCCAAGCGCACCTACAAGACACACACGATAGAACGACATACCTAGGTTTCAGGGAAGAGCCATTCCTTGAAGAGGAAGGTCTTGAGCTCCTTCCTGACCTGTAGGAGCAGCGAGAGGGCGAGTCTAATGGTGATTCCATAGTCTTTGGGCCTAGACAGAGACTGCCTGTCTTCTGGTTCTTTCCTTCCTGCACCAGCAAATAGAACTGCAAAATAATGTAGCTAAGTATGTAACTTGGAGACTGGGCTGATATCCTGGCTTCAACACTTCACCAAATGGTGTGATCCTGAGTAATTAATTTAATGTCACTGTGCCTTATATTCTAAAAGTGATCGTTTCCACAGGGGATTTATTTCAGAGTGTACACTAGGTCTTACCAGCAGTATACAAATGTGGGCCTTTCTTTGGGTACTGGGACACTTTTGTATTGCTGCCCGGGTTAATTTGTTGTCCCAGTCCGACCCTGCTTGGAGGACACTGTGTTGAAGAGAAGGAGTAGAAGAGGATTTACCAGCCCAAGTAACAGAGTAAGTGCGATTGGACAGATAAGACTGGAATCAACGCAGGACAGAACCAGAAAACCCATAAGAGGAAAGAGAAGAAAGAACCAGCGAGTGGTCACCAGTGTCGAAAGCAGCTGGTAAGTCAAGAAGAAACAGAAGAGAGGAGGGCATTGCAGAAAGAAGAGCGTCACAGACAGAGAGAAGGGCAGTCTCCGTTGAGTGGTGGCAGAGGAAAACTAGATTGGAAGCGAGGAAGAATAGAGTTAGTAGAGATGAAAGGAGAGACTTGAGAGTAAACAAGACGTTCCAGGAGCCTGGAGAGATAGGGAAGAAGAGATATAGGCCAAAAGTTGGAAGGGTTGAGAGAGGACTTCTCTAGGATAGAAAGAATTGTGGCATGCTTAAATGATGTGGAAAAAGTTGAAGAAAGGAGGGAGATGTTAAAGAGATAAGTGAGGCAAGAAAATGGCGAGGGTAGACTTTAAGTAGCAGAGATGAAGGAATGGGGTCCGGAGGAGCAGAATTTGGAGGAGCCCTTGACAGCAGGAGCGCAGTGTCTGACTTAGAGAGAAGGAGGAAGGAAGGAATACATGTGAGCGGATTGAGAGGACCGGGGGCAGTACGAGTAGAGGAAGGGACAATGGCAGAGTGGAGAAGGGTGACCCTAGAGGTAAAACACAAATACAAATATAAATATAAAGGTGGAAATTGCATAATGGGGCGACTTCAACAGCGCGCCCCCACTATGTTCATTACAATTGACAACAATGTGTCATTCATAGTTATAAACGCGAAACGGATGCAACTTTCTGATTCACTGGTCCAGCTCCTCGGTCTCTTAAAAGTGTGTCAGAGGTCCAATGGCATTTGCCCTAGGCAAATGGCATGTTCGTTGCTGCCTGAAGGGTGACATATATGTTACACTAGGGGTGAATGGAGGTAACTCCGCCCTGATTCTTCCTGTACATGCCATATGTTCCAGCTGGAGAAGGAAGCTCCGCCTGGGGAGAAACTTGGTTTTACCCTACGCACCATGGCAATGCATTATCTAGCGGTATAAGGTAGTCACGCCGCCGCCATTGAACGGGGACGTTATTTCATGTTCCTCTTTTCTTGTGACCATTCCCACAAGCTAACATTAGGTCCTTTTTTGCCCTTGCCCACCAAAATCTCTGGCCGAGTGCGTTGGGGCTTGGCACTTTCACCACCACTTTTCAACATTTGCCCTGCCCCTCTGGCACAGATAGTTAGCTGCTCTGAGACTACCTTCCATATGTATGCAGATGCCACGCAATCACCGTACTGAGCAAGATTGACACCTACATGTCCAGGGACGAAATGTTGGTACTATGGCCTGGGTATCAATTTTCGCAGCAATTTCTGCAGCCGCCTTCCCTGGGCCACCCCTGATGCCCGAGACTCGTCTCCAATCAGAGAGTTATTTTTGACACTGATGTGTCTCTTGTTTCTCATGTAAACCTGCCTCTTTGTCACCCTGCTATAATCTACAGCTCCTATGTGAGATGCTCCCCTTTGTTTAGATATCTCATTGAAACACATAGGGCCTCATTACAACTCTGGCGGTAGCCGTGCCGGTAAATACTGAAAAAGTTACTCCCCATTTCCATTTGAGTCCCCGGCACCGTTCTGAATACCGTCAAAGTCTGTGAGCGGGTGCCTTTAAGCCCGCCAGGTTAGACCTTTCCGCCCGCCAGGTCAGACCTGGCGGGCGGAAAGGCACCGGGCCCGCAAACTTGTACTCTGCTGGTCCGGTAATAACGGTGCCAGTAAGCATACCAGCACCGTTGTTACCAGACTGTCAGGGTTGTAATGAGGCCCATAGTCCTTGCTGTAGCCATGCCCGGGCGTGAGTATGGTGAAGGTATCTATGCATGTCTACCTTCTAAGACCCTGCACAGTTTTCAGGGTGCATAGAACAATACACGTTGCTTAAATAAAATAGAGCACATTTCACCAGCCATAAAAAATGGACACTATAAACCGTCTAAACAGGGCCTCAGTTTCATTATCTTGTGCCTCGGCAACAGAGCTATCCATTGCCAGCTACCCAGTCACCTCTGCAAAATGCTGTCTTGCTACAAGCCAACCAGATGCCAATGTTTTTTTTTTCTCAAACCCTACAGGCTTCCTTTCAACCTAACTATGTACCTTGTGTGTGTATGACTCGAACCTGACCGTATGGAGTTCAGAAGAGTGCTAAAGACCTGCCAGTCTCACGCTACACATGAAGCCTAGACTATCTCCGGTTTGCTGATGACGTCTTAGCTCTTTGCATAATATTGTTTTTTTTTGTTGAGAAACCTTACCTAGGTGTTATGCCTCGTGGGTGCTTTTTAGGACTATTGAATACATGTAGCACTAGAAGTGTTAACCGGGGTTAGGAATTTGTGACAGTTAACTTTTCCAAAAGACAGGTCATGAGGTGGGTGTCTCAAAGACCAAAGAAATTGTTCATTTACTGGTTGGTAGGATGTAAGTGTTCTTCAAGAGAGGTTATAGATACGAAGAGGACTATTGCGGTGGAGAGCTTGACATGCTCCTGGGTGGGTCTCCACATTCCAAGAAGCAAGAACACAAGACCCACCAAAGACAAGATGCAAAAAGGTGCAAGAGATTATAATGGCTCACTAAGGGGCGTGGCTTGGCGCCGATGGCGAGCGGTAGCTGATCTGCCGAGCTCCGGCCGAGACGCCGTTTCCTGATCCTTTTTCTCCGGCTCATGTGCAGCCCCAGCCCTTGCAGAGGAATGCGCGGTTGGGGGAAGCGGTTCTGCATCTGAATAACCATTGGGCCCGCCGAATTGGACCCCCCAGACGCAGCTGCGGCCCTAAAACGGCTCTCCCCCCCTGCCGCTCTGATCGGATCCAAGATGGCGCCTCGCATCGCATAGCGGAGCCTACGAGGGGTATCCCTCCCCCAACGGACTTCCAGGTCGGGTGGGGAGAAGCGGAAGCACGAGAAAGGAAAACGACTTCCCCGGGTGCCGCCCGTCTGACAGAGGACTGGCCTGGCTCGGGTCACTCTACCGATCCAGCCCCACAAGATAGGGTGCGCGGGATCCCGCTTCACCCGCGAGGGGGGCCTCCAGCCTACCCTTACTCTTCTGATACCCGACTCTGTGGGTCGCACAACCAGACACAGGGGCAAAACACAGCTTACGGCCCGAAATTTCGGCTAAGAAGAGGGCCTCACTAGCAACCCTGCAAGCGATCTATCCTTTGAGGCCTAGGACATCCGCAATCATCACCTCAAGATGGCCGCCAAGAATAAGACCAGAGCCGCCACCATGGACTCCTTTGTTTCCACCAAGCTGAAGACCCTCACTCAAGCCGGGGCCGGCTCCTCTGAAGTCGCCCGGACGGGCGAAGGGGTGGCCGCCGATAATCACTCTCAGATACTTGATGCCATAGCCTCCCTAAAAACGCATATAGACTCTAAGATCGACGAATTCAAAATTGATATCCAACTGATCCGCCAAGACGCTCGCAACTTAGCGGAGAGGGTCACGACCGTCGAACAGTCGACGGAGGAAACATCCACGACCACTACAGCCATGAAGTCAGAAGTTGCCCTCCTGAAGAGGAAAGTTGCCTTCCTGGAGGAAAGGGCGGAGGAGGCCGAAGGTCGGGCCAGACGGAGCAACATCAGGATCCTGGGCGTCCCAGAGGGGAACGAGGGGGCAAATACCACATCCTTCGTTGAAACCCTTCTGCTGCAAGAAATAGGGGCCGGCAAACTGACCCAGGGATTCTCGGTCGAGAGGGCCCACAGATCCCTCCAGAGGCGCCCTCCCCCTGGATCGCACCCCAGACCTATAATCGCTAAGATACTGAATTTTCAGGACAGAGAAACTATCTTACGGCGATCCAGGGAGGGGGGCCCCATCGAAAGAGGGGACTCAAAAATCTCCATCTATCCGGACTACACGCAGAAGGTTCAGAGAGAGCGGAATTCATTTGTCCCGATAAAAGCTAGGCTCCGACAACTGAACCTAAATTATAGATTGTTATATCCGTCACGCCTCAGGGTCGTCCACAAAGAGAGAGTGGTATTCCTCGATAATCCAGAGGCAGCCAACATGTGGCTAGAGGATAATAACCTGGCGGATGGCAAGGACAACTCACGGAATGAGGCCTAATCCCCCCTGATCCCACAAGAGACCCCCGAGTAACAGTAAGAACTATCGTACATGACGCTGGAACACAGAAGGTAATCCAACTTCAGTTTTTCACTTGGAAACGGCCTCGCTCGGCTCCGCCGCCAGACCCTCGCCCCACCCCCAGCGTAGAATTCACCCGGTCTGGGCACCTGCCTGACCCAGCTCGCGCCTGACTCCCGGATGGGCTCCAACGGCTCGAGAGCGCCTGAGCACCGCAACAATGTTGTAGTCGCTGGGCGCACCAGTTTGAGTTTTGTTATTAGTTTTAGTAGTTATACAGTCTTCATGCTTCTTTCGCCAACAAAGACCGAGATGGGTCCAGGACGCGACCCCGACGACCGGAATTCAGTGATATTCCCCCCGCAGCCCACCTACGGAGGACTAAAACAGAGCCGGACTCCGGAGACCGAGTCCCGCATCAAATCCGAAACTCAGACCCGATGGCGGCACAGTTCACTGTGATGACATGGAATGTGAGGGGTATGGGCTCATACCTCAGACGCAATCGTATACAATCCTATCTCAGAAGGAAGAAAGTCTCAATTGCACTCCTTCAAGAGACTCACCTCACGACGGAGGCAATGTCCAAGATTGCAGACCGATGGGCTGGGACTGTGAGAGGGTCCCCCTACTCCAAATACGCTAGAGGGGTGCTAATATGGATAAGCCCGGATGTGCCCTTCCAGATGGAGGGGAGTGAACAAGATAAGGAAGGGAGATACGTAGTGATTTGGGGCACAATGGAACAGACCCCAGTCTGCTTGGTCAACTCCTACTTCCCACATCACGGAACACCGGCGTACTTCGCCACAATGATTACAAAACTGATTCGGCACCGGGACCGCACTTTCATATGGGGAGGGGACTTCAATTGTGTTGCTGACGCAAGCGCGGACAGATCGCTGCCCCCCCCCCACACCCGAGCAACCTTGCATCCCGTGCCCTGAGGGAAACTCTGGAGCAGCTCAATCTAGTCGACATCTGGAGGGAACACCATCCGGCCGACAGGATTTACTCCCACTACTCAGCCCCACACGGAGTCCATACAAGAATTGACTACCTGTTTATCAATAAGGAGCTCGCCCCATGTGCTGCATCTACAGAGTATCTGGGGCGAACGATCTCCGATCACTCCCCACTGACCATGCTATGGCAATTGAGGGGCCCCAGACCCCCGATCCCCATGTGGAGGATGCCGACTGCAGCACTTGAAGATCCCGAGTTCAGGGAAGACCTTGCCGAAAAATTGGAAGATTACCTGGAAATCAACATGGGGTCGGTATCCTCCTGGGGCACATTATGGGAAGCTATGAAGGTGGTGACCAGAGGGGAAATTATATCGAGAGCCGGCGGTACTCGCAGGCAGTTGCAGGGAACGCTCGAGGCACGGGAGGCTGAGATCTCCCGACTAGAGTCCGCTCACGACAACTCCACAGAGGCCGAGAATAAATTGAAGGAAGCCCGTGCAGAATGCCAACAAGCATGGGAAAGACTGGAGAAATTCGATTTCACCACGCATACCACCCGATCCCACAAAGAATCGGACAAACCAGGGAGACTACTGGCCTGGCTCTGCAAGCGGGAACACCCCAAACACCTCCCAGTGGAGATACGGGACGCCGATGGGACATCCCACACGACCCAGTTGGGGATCAATGAAGCCTTTGCCAAATTTTACACCGATCTGTATGCCCACAAGACGCAAATTCCTACTGAAGACATTATAGACACACTTGAGGAGATTGAACTTCCCAGCATCTCACTTGAGCAGAGAGAGGAACTGGAGATGGAGATCACTCTTGAGGACGTACAAGGGGCAATCAGGTCCCTCTCTAACAACAAAGCCCCTGGCAGCGACGGCCTCCCACCTGAGTTTTACAAGACGTATGAGCCCATCCTTACCCCAGTTCTCCACGAGGTCTACCAGGAGGCATACACGAACGGGATTCTCCCCAACACCATGAAGGAAACCATAATCGTCCCTATGCTCAAGCCACACAAATCGCCCACCGACTGTGAGTCCTATCGCCCTCTGGCCATGCTAAACTACGATGCCAAGATCCTCACATCCATATTAGCTCGCAAGCTGGCCAGAGTGGTGGGATCCATCGTCCATGAAGACCAGAACGGATTTGTACCTGGGCGCAACACCACTGCTAACCTCAGGAGGCTACAGCATGTAATGGCTGAAACACACGAGAGGGACGAGGACCTGGCGGTGTTGTCGCTCGATGCTATCAAGGCCTTCGACTCCATATACTGGGAATGGATCAGGGAGGTCCTGAGAAGATTTGGCTTCGGAGGGGGCTTCATCAGGTGGATCGAGGTCCTCTATAATTCCCCAATGGCGAGAGTGAAAACGGGAAGAATGGTATCAGCAGCCTGGGAAATACAAAGGGGAACGAGACAGGGGTGTCCGCTATCGCCCATGCTGTACATACTGGGCCTGGAGCCGATTGCACTGTACTTCAGGCAGCAGTTTTTCGACGCTGGTATCAAGGTGGGCACTGTACACCACATAATATCTCTATACGCAGACGACGTCCTCCTTTACCTAAGCACTCCCGAAGTTAACGCACCGACAGCACTGGAGGTACTAGATAATTACGCGAAGTACTCGGGGATCCGATTCAGCAGGAGCAAGTCCTCCGCCTTCCCCCTGGCGGGCCTACGCAACATTCCAGAAAGCAATCTCCCAGTGATAGGAATAGGTTGGCAACTGGTCAAGTTCCGTTATCTGGGGATCAACGTAAGCCATAACTCGCTACTCACGCACGAACACAACACTGAGGTCGCCATCATGAGTCTTCGACGCTCTATAAAATTCTGGTCCAAGCTCCCATTGGCCATGGTGGGCAGGGCAGCGATAGTCAAGATGATCGTACTCCCCCGATTCCTATATTTCTTCGTGAACATTTGCCATTACGTTCGACCGCCCTTCTTCAAGAAGCTGGAGGCTATTATCAGGGAATTCCTTTGGGGCCCCCACAGGCACAAACTGTCGCTATCTGTTCTCTCCCTGCCACACAAAGAGGGTGGAATAAAGCTACCGGATCTCCAGTTATACTATCTGGCTGCCCAGCTGAGTCACATAACGAAATGGCTCTCGGACGAACCTTCGGCTGAGACGGAACTACTGAGGCAATCCTCGAACAATGTGATCCCCAAGGAAACCCTGTGGCACCCCACACGACAATCCCCGGTCACCTCACAAGTGATTGACCTGGGAAGGAAGATATGGGCCAGGTCCTGCTACATCAGGCGAGTACAACACCCATACTCTCCGGATAATCCCATTTTAGCAGACACCTGCCGAACGGATGCAGACCTCTCCACAGCAAGGAGGTGGGAAGAAGCCGGCATATACACATGGGGCGACATGTACGAGGAAGGAGAATTCAGGGACTTTGAATCTCTTAAGGCCGCCGAAGGAATACCCCCGGGCCAGTTCCTCTGGTACCACCGCCTTAAACAGACTACCAAGAAACAATGGACCGGCTGGCCGGAGGAACCCTCCCCTGATCCTCTACTTCAAGAAATGCATGACCTCTCAGATGGCTGGAGACCAGTCTCCAGGCTCTACAGCAGACTATGCGACAAACCTAACCCTAAAGGCGAAGATCTGAGGGTGAAATGGGAAGCGGACCTTGAGACCCCGATCACTGATAAAGAATGGGAGAGAGCGCTGATATTTCCCAAAAAAGTGTCCAGGAATACCAGATTCGGCCAGATTCAACTGAACGTCCTGTATAGGACATACATGACCCCACATAGGGTCGCCTCCTTCAATAAGACATCTCCCCTGCATGCCCATGGTGTGGGAATGATAAAGCGGACATGATCCACATGTTCTGGACTTGCACTAAGGCGATGACACTATGGTCCAAAGCCAAACAGACTTGCATGGACGCCGGAATGACGAGGTACGAATGGACCCCCGGAGAGTGCCTCCTGGGGAATTACCCCAGACCTAGCAAGTCCAAGCATACTGTCAGACTAATGGACATCTCATGCATTCTGGCTAAGAGAACAATTGCGATGGCCTGGAAAACGCCGTCGGGCCCCAGGCATGAACGATGGCTCAAAGAACTCGAGAGATGGACAGTAGCTGAAACCAGGGCCTGGCAAGAAGGAATCATGTCAAGCGGCGAAACCGAGTGCGGCACCCTGGAATCATGGAAGGCCCTCCTCAGAGACATACGCTTCAGCGCCGACCACAAACCCCCCTGAAATCTCGTAGCATCACACTGGCACTATCCCCTGATGCCAGCACTGGAAGGACGGCCCTTGTATGCGACCCCTCCTGCTCTCTGAAACTCTAGGTCGCAGGCCCTAACCCATCCATCTATTGTAAGTTCGCTACAACATGAAGACTGTTGTTGATTTGTTTGACCCTTCCCCTCCCCTATCCCCCTTGCACCGTCCCCTCCCTTGTTTGAACCACTGTTTGATTTCTCGTTGTATTGCACGTTTTTTTTTTCTCAGCAAAATCAATAAAATACGTTTAAAAAAAAATAATGGCTCACTAAATCATGAGCTGGCCATTTTTATCCAAAACAGTTTTCAGAAGCGTAGGTCAGTGTCTAGAGGTCATATGCTTATCCTTATGGTATAGGTCCCAGCCTAGGGGCAGGGAAGTTAAGGGGAACTTAAAACAAGCATGTTCCCGCCATACATGCCATGCAGTCTTTTCAACTCATGGTTTCTAGAAAGTGGTCAAAAGGTGGTGCCTCAGAGAAGCAAAGGCAGGAATAGCGAGAATTTGAGGAGGGGCACACCGAGTCTGGAACCTGTAATGGATTGACAGGCTTAGAGCGGGCATGGTGGGTCTACCATACCACCCTGCGTTACTCATTGCTGGAAGCTATGGTTTAAGATTATGTAAACCTCAAAAACTATGTCTAAGCTTTATTACGCATTTCCGCAAATCCGTATCTAAAAGCAAACGCAGGCAATATTCAGGTGCACACCAAAGACTGTCCTAACTAAGGTCCTTGTTATGAGTTTTCTGGTAAAGGTAAAGATGTGGTATTTGAAATACCACTCATTTAAAAAAAAAATGACATCGAATTTGCAGTCGGGGTTGCATGGGGTACTTCCCGCATCGTGTACGTAGATTAGTACTGCATTGGGTACATATGTAATTAGGTGGCATTTAAAAAATGAGAGGAATTTGAAATAAATGTGTCCGTTCCATGGTATTAAACAGCCATCTCAACATATTTACGTACTGGAATCATAAAATAAAAAAACTCCAGTCCTGGGATATGTCGAGAAATTGTTGCATAGTGGGAGAGAAAACATTTCCTCGGGAGGTTAGCTCAGGGGCAACACGCTCCCTTGGAAGCAAGACAATGTGGAGCAACACAGGTTCGATCCCCGGGTCCACGCTTAGAAACCTCTGGGTATTAAGCGCCTAATAAATAAGCTATCATGTCATGTCATGGCTGATGCCAACAATTTGCTTTCTACGGATGTAATGACCAGATGCAGGTGAACCTAGGTTGAGGAGGTAGGTGATTACCCAAAAATTATTCACTGAAGGCACTGGGCTCCCCGTGGAATTTTACGTCCAATTTGAAATTACATGACCCCCTTCCCACCGACCTCCCTGAAATGAACTATTGCAAATAGATTTTAAAATAAGCATTGACAAAGCCAATAGTCTTGGTTGTGATGTGGTGAAATCAATGTCAGGATTCATGCACACAGACACACAGGCAGATAAGGGGCATGTCAAGGGGAAGGGAATAGGGGTGCAGAAGGGATGGCTGATGCATGGAGGATGTGTGAATGAATGATTATGAGGATAGACGCATGGGTAAGAGTATGGTGCTGGATGGATGAATGAAAGATATTAAAGATGGGTAAATGAAGGAAAGTTGAAGGGCGTATGACTGTGTGAGTATCTATGAACGAATGAATGCATACATGTGATATGGGTGAGTGGATTATTGAATTAGCATATGGGGATGGATACATGAGAGTGAGAATGGCTAACACATGAGAATGTGAGGAAGGGTGAATGAGAATAGCAGTTCAAAGCCACATCTAGGCCAAGTCATGTGACTCGGCCGGTACCCATGGCGTGGTCTGCAAGTCCGAGCATGCGTGACACAGTGTGCAAAAGGGATGGTGCATGCACTTCCTTAATAAAAGCCTGAAACATGACAGCATGCATTAAGTTCACAGTTTGAATTTTTGGGAGGGTGGCTGGTGGCCTTCAGCTGCCATTATACCAACAGCCTTGTCCTAGGATGTACACACACACACACAGTGGTGGAAGTAACTGTTGGTCCTGCGGCAAAGGAGGGTGGGTGGTTTCAGATTCGTCAATGGCCTTCTAAATGGTTCAAAGTCAGTTGCGGATGGTGAACATTTTCAGAGGAGGGGCAGCGATATTTCCCTCAAATTAGCAGTAGGGACCCCTAACTAATATGCAGTGGATATTCTGAATTTCCCAGGAGAAAATGTTTTAAATAATAGGCTTACAATATGTTCTGTGGGATAACATATGAAAAACTGTATGGAAGCCAGGTCACCAACAGTATACAGGAGCATTTTACAACATGTCCAGAATGCCTATGGCCACAACATGTACCAGTATTGCCACTGTAAAACATTTTCACGATATTGCCTCCACAATATGCGCAAGAATTCCTGCTGTAAAACACTTTTTTGATGGCTGCACTCACAATATATGCCAGCATTCAATCTGTACAACACTTTCATGCTGCTAGTGTCCACAGTATGTGTTATGATTGCCACTGTAAAATGTTTGTACTAGATAGACATTAACAAGGGGGGTCCTGGGAGTCCCTCTGCCAGACATTAGTCCTGGTTATGAGAGACTTACCCAGAGTCTTTAGCTCACTATCTTTAACAGAGAAGAAATATCCCAAACATATCAGTCTTTGTCCTGCCCTGGGGCAGTCCAGCACCGAAATGCTAGGCAATTCTCCTCTGAACAAGAGTACCAACAGAAACCCCAGACATGTGTTTTGGTCTGGTTGGACCTCATCAGTAGGGTGGATCTGTGCCTCTCTAAGAATAGTGAGCAAGGGGTCCACGTCTGGATTCCCCTAGTAACTTAGGATGAGACCCAAAGTTACTTAAATATGCAAATTAACAAGGGGGTCCTGGGAGTCCCTCTGCCAGACATTAGTCCTGGTTATGAGAGACTTACCCAGAGTCTTTAGCTCACTATCTTTCAGAGAGAAGAAATATCCAGTGGTTAAGATGAATTCTAAACCTTCCAGCCATCACCTCTTTGTTTTTGCTATGTCACCCCGAGTGGGACGGGTATACCCAGAGGTGGGTCCCGTGCCTGCTGGGCCTAGAGATCCAAGCTACTCCTCACTGATGAGGCCCAAAAAGACCGAAACATGTTTGGGGATGCTTGTGGTCTCGTGCAGAAGGGATGTGACCTTGCAGTTTGGGCTGGACTGCCCCTTTTTGGGATGGGGCCAAGTCTGATTTGCATATGGTCTTTCCCCTTCTGTAATGGCTTGGCAGGCGAAGAACGATGGTCTGGAGGGTTGCCCAGAGCAACGCCAGTGGTTAAGATGAATTCTAAACCTTCCAGCCATCACCTCTTTGTTTTTGCGTTGTACTAGATGGACCCCAGCCGGCCCATAGGACTGGGGGTTTCCAAACAGCACTTTAAGATGAGCAGCAGCACCCTTGAGATGGATGGGGATGCAGATTCGTACTCTTGCACCAAATCAATAATGACAACTCAATAGTTTGGCAAAGGGAGTCCATTTAATGACAAGTACAAAAAACAGGGAGTTCATGAGGGAGTTCATGAATATCAGCAATCGCTCGATCTTCCTTCTCGCTTCAACTCCAATTAATTTCAGAAAAAACATAGTATTTATACCAAAAACTCGTCATCACTGACGTGTAACTCTTAAAACATAGCATGCAACTCGATTGGTTCTAGGAAGGTAACTTTAATATAGGTACTATATCTGTATATGGTAAAGGGGAGAGGGGATTGGATAGACAATGTCAGGTGGGGCAACTAAGCCCTTCCTTCAAAATGGCTACTGTAAACATCACTAAAAGTACAACATCTCATTGGTCCTATTACCTATAGGACCCTAGATTACATGGTCCACTATGATTGGGTTGGCATCAACCCCACTCATACTTTTCCACTTGCACTTAGCAGCGTACAGAATAGCCTGCCAGGTGCAGGGAGTTTGTCTGCACCACAACTTCCCTCCAATTATTGTTGCAATCAATCATCACCTCAGTGGTCATGTGTCAAGTATTTCTTTGTGGTTGGCATCGAGTCTGCTTCTTGGTCTGGGAAAGTTAAGGCATCTGGGCATGGCAAAGGTCCATGCCTAGGTGTGAAAGTTTCATCCCTTCCTGCCTGCCTGGTCACGTGATTCAGACACCGTGAAATCAGCCTTCCTTCATGCAATTTCGTGTATTTGATTTAATTCTGCCAGTCATCTGTGGCTTATCTTGACCTTTCTGAACAGGATACTCTGTTCTTCTTCTCTTTAATTGTATCCACTGTTGGCCTATTTCAGACAATACGACCTTGACTTCTTGGCATGGTTACCTTCATCTGAGTTTCTCTCCGTCTTTAATTCTCGATTTGTTTTCCGCGAAACTCTCCTCTTGAGACCTTTAGTAACCTTTGGTTGATTCTGCTCTTGTGCGTAGTGGAAGTATACTTATATAAAGTGCTCTTTTTGAGGTAGATATGTAAGGGTGGCGCTTGTCGCAATCGATCTTACTACTAAGCATAAGCAAGCCTCACGATTCCTGTGCTTCTTTGTCCACGGTTAAACTAACTGAATATCTTCATCGTGCTTATGGCACACGTTTCTGACATCTTGACATCAATTGTTTCACTTTAGGCTTAGGATGTCACTTGCCCATGGTGTTTAGTCTACTTTGTCATCATTCTCAGGTTGTTATATCTTTATGTGAGTCAGTCCAGGTTCTTATGACGTCATCATTCGTCTTCCTTCAGTATCTTCTTAGCCCCTTCAGGTATTGCATTCTGACAATCGTCATTCTGTCTCACTTGTCGGTATGGTTTTCTCAATGGGTACTTTACTGTCCAGGTTTTCTTAGGTGTTGGTACTTCAATAGGTGCTGTTATTCTGATAGGTACTGGACAGAGCCCCACTGCGGCTCTCTGCTGGTGTATTTGCTCATCATACGTCACATATTTCGGCATGAATGTTTCTGGTACTTCAAAGAGGGCGTTTGAAATGCGAATCATGCTTGGCACTTCCTCTTCATGTTCATAATGCTTTTTTCAGCACTGACAGTACATAAATAACAGCATTGTAAAATGTCCCACAAATTGGTTTAAAGTTTTTTTACTGCAAGCAATTCCCTTCAGCACATCATTAAAAAGTATTGTCTTTGGGACATTGGAGTAAGCGGGAGCACGTACATACTTGAGGCCCACCCTCACACGATCCTACAGATGTAATCATTTAAGACTTGACTGGGGAAAGAAAGAAATGACAGTAGAAATGACTGGGGAAAGAAAAAGAAATGACATACTACTGTACAGTAATCATTACCACCATCAATATAAGGCTGGAATTAGATTGGAAAAATAAAACAAATACAACATGTGGTATTTCACCCACTTAAAATGATCCCCCCATTGCATACTGTAAGTCTTTTCTGTGAAGCAAAAGTGAATATTCGGTAGATTTATTTTAGGAAAAAAGGTAGCTCAATTTCCTTCCTAAAGAGCTCTAAAGGTGCCCACATCAGGTGCGGACAGCCCATCATTTGCTGCTTCTGCGTTTGCATCCTGAGACAATTATATATAAAGCACTACAAGCCCCAGAATGCAAAGAAAAAAACAGATCGGAATGAGCCAAACCATCTGACATGGAAATATTTGAGAACTCTGCACATGCACAATAGTCTCCAAAAGTAAGCAACTAAGGTTATAAATTATTGCATTTTTAAAACAGCGTATTCCCACTTTGTGAAAAATAACATATTCCAGCTTCAACAGTACATTTATTGACAACTTCCCCTCCGCAAACACTGCTCTGAACGCCTCTCCACCCATCGTAAGTTGCACAGTTCCAGAAAAAGCTAAAATGGCTCTTTTACGAGGTAATGGGCCTCATTACACGGTAGGCGGTAAGGGTTTACCGGTACCAGTATTTTACTGGTACCGGTAAACCCTTACTGCCTTACTACGAGGTCCCTTTGCGGGTTGGGGAATTTAACACCTGCTTTTTGCAGGCGTTAAAAAACGAACCTGCAAAGGGACCGGGGTGCTAATTACGGTACCGCAATTTGCGGTACCGTAATTAGCGCCTTCCCCATTCCCATTATGCCCTATGGGGCAAAAATGGGAATGGGGAAGGGCAATGGAGGATGGAGGAATTACCGCCTTCCCAACCTTGGAATAGGGCGGTAATTCCCCTTTCCTCCAAGGCGGTACCGGTAAATTACCGGCATGAACCATGGCGCTAAAAGCGCCATGGTTTACCGCCTACCGTGTAATGAGGCCCAATGATCCTATGCGTCAAGGCAGCCCTACACCAGCAGGAGAGCAGCTCTGGAAGATGTGATGCTGCCCACTAAGTGTAATTGGCAATCTGCCTACGCCACCCCATTTCCACCAAATCTCCCCCAGTCTTACATCTCCACTGTGTGCTTTCCCTTTTTCCCACCACCACAGCAAATGTAATAGGAGAAATATTTGTTGTGTAAATGGTTGCAAAGAAAAATGTAGGCCAAAAAAGTGCACAGTGCGATACCGGTACAAGAGTGTAGACCAAACGTGAGGGAAATAGGCCATTTTGCCAACCCTGATTAGTAAGCATAGATGTGCACTTTTTTCAAGTATGGGGTTGGCGTGGGAAGGAGCCGCAGAGGTGGACCCTATGAAATGAGCGACAGAAGTATTTATCCATTTTGGGTCTGCCTAATGCTGTTGTGTAAGGCTCAGGCAAAACCCTCATTCGATCAGTGCTCTACAGGATAGAAACTGCAAACCAGTGGTTGAAGTGAGCGGGAATGGTCGGGAGCGGAGTACAACTACTTTTATTTTGTACTGTTAACAGTTCCATTACCTTTTACAACCCTTTTCACCATTCCGGAATGGTTCCTTTTAAAGTTAAAACATGCCTCTTCATTTTTCCACCCAACAGCTATTACAGCCAAAGTGAAATCTGTTTCACCAAACATTCACAAAGCGTGAATGACATCTCAGCCGGGATGGTCTCTACCTGGCTTTCTCTTATCTATCGGAACCTAGTGGAGGTTCTGCTAACACTAAGAAATGATCTCTCGCAACACTCCATCTCCCCCTGATTTTTGGAAAACTTGTCAAGTTTTGATTTCAGGTTAAATGCTTAGATGTTACAGTTTATAAAGGTCAAGGTAATTTCTACATGATTTTATTTTAATATTAGGTTATTAAATGGGATTTGCCCTTTCATTCCATTGGACAAGTGTGCAGTTATAGTAGAAACCTCAGTGACGTGTCACGTCTACTACTCTAATGCACGCCTGTGGGCTACTTGAGGACCACAGACTATTCATCCCTAGGACCCTTTCAGACCAAAGGAGATAAAAGACTTTCAAACTTGGGATCCAGGTTTTGTAATAAATTACCAATTTCTATTCATGACCGCACACACTTGTCTAGTGGCGGCAGCTGACGTTTAGGTAGGTGTTAAGGATGGGTCCAGGAGCGATAAGATCAGCAAGTAGAGGCGATGGATTTCAGAAGGCCATATATAAATGTTCCAACTGACTGACCAACTGAGAGGAATGAATGAAAACCAATGCAGAGGACTGTTAAAATGGATTTCTAAAATCAACCCTTGTGGGAGGATGTTATGGGACCACACTAGTTAAGTGAACCGGGAGACTCTGAGAGTTTAACCAAATCCCAGTCAAGGTAGTTTGGAGAGCAGTCAATGCTTAGTTTCAGGAGAGTGTGAGCCTGGTCAGGGGGCCCTGAATAAGTTCACACAGAATAACACACAATAATTTAGCTTAGGCAGTCAGTTATAAAAATACAGTTATTTATTTAGAGCTTTTAAAACACACTAAGAAATGAAACTAGCAGGTAGTATTATCACGTAAACAGTATAACACAAATATATACTTTTAACCCGTAGGTTTAATTACAATGCATCAATCAATGTTTAACCAGGTAAGTAAAGAGATGCAGTAAAAATTAATAGATCCAAGCACAAGTCCAGCCCTAAGACATATGGGGCTTTGTGCCCAAAAGTCACAGGTTCCAATACAAGGTCTCTTCATGGAAGGTTTTCTCTACAAGGATTCAATGGACTTGTGGTGGTGATTTAAAACAGTTCAAAACTATTTCAAAGTTCTCTTAACAGTTTGGGAGAAGATAGGTATGTTTTCCTCTCTCTTCCAGACACAAGGCTAATCCAGGGGCCGGACACTTGGCCCAAGTTCGATAACCAAACATAAGTAAGAGGGAGTTATGAGACAAAGGGCTTTGCACCCAATGTTATCCTATGGAGGACATGTGGCGACAGGCACAGGTATGCTTACTTACCCTTGTATCTGATTTTCCCAGGTGTCACTGTGGATCATCCAGGAATTACTGTGGGAGCGCAGTCTTCTGTCCTTTGTTCGGGTGAGATGTGTCCAGGGGGTGGCTCTTCGAGTGTTTCTTCTGGTCGGGTGTTTCTTCAAGATGCAATATCAGTCGATGCAGAAATGTAGGCTTTTACGATCCAGACCTCTTCAGGCCAATTCACGAGATAGAGTAAGGTGAGTTTTAGGGATTTACAGGTGATGACAGAAGTCTTTCCAGTCGCAGTCACAGAAGCTGCCCCGGTTCCGGCTCTTTGCTGAACATTCAGGAGAAAGCGACTCATGGCACAAGCTGGCGACCACCAGATTTCTGTGCTTGAACGCAGAACGGCGATGACTGCAGTGAGGTAGCCCACGAGGGAGCGGTCTGTTCATCTGGCAGACCAGGGACACTTCTGAAGGCTCTTAGGTCATGCAACCTCAAGACTAGTTGGTCTCACTAGTTTAAGGGTTGATGCACTGATCAGGATGTTCTAAGATCTTGCAGATAAGCGGGAGTCATTCTCACGTCGTCAACTAGCTCCTCTCATTGGATAGATTCTTGGCTTCAACATAAATCTGTTTAATGGCTGCAGGAGTCCTGCTCTTATCCAAAACTGGAGCTGCAAGCAGGTTCATGCCCACCAATGGAAAGGATCTGCACCATTCAAATAGCCAGTAGTTGTCCAATCAGGGACTACTACTGATTTCAGATCTGCACCAGTAGCAGACTCCCTGGCACCAAGGATGTGGACTGGGACCAGACAGTCCAAGCCCCCTTCCTGTGGCACACACACACAAAAGCTCATTAGCCTGCGAAAGAAGCAGTTTTCCCAGCTAAGTGCATGACCCTATATGGGATTTCCTGACCTGAGAAGGCAGGAACAAGGCCAAACTATGGCCAAAGAACAAGCTAAAATCTCGAGGGGACGGCCATTTTAGGGTACTAACCATTTTGATTAGCCATACACAGTAAACGCGAATGCGCACAATAAACATAAAGCAAAACATTTACAAAATGTAACTGCTGCCACCAGCTTGTCTTCAGGCACATATAAAAGTAACCAAAAATCCCAGGTATAAAAGGTTAGGGGATACACAAGTATCCCCATTGCATGGCACTGTAAGGTGCTGTGTGCAATGTAAACATTACAAAAATTCAAAAGAGAAACAAAGTTTCCCAGTACTGATAGTCTGAAGGACTAGTCAGTTTCCCCAAAACAAGTGAACAAAAGGCAAGTGAAGTGAAGCTGAAGGCTTTACTTTCCTTCAAAATGTCAGCATATGTTAAAAAACAAAGCAAAAAGAAGGGGTTCCAGAGAAATCTATGGAGGGAAAGTTGCAAAAGGAACCTCTTTCATAAGAAGGAATTCCTTTTTTGCCTGTTCCACCCACTTGGCTGCCAGCCTGGCCCATCCACAGTCCCTTGAAATGTGTATTACACCTTGCTCCCTCCCGCCTACCTCGTCCTCTGCCGGAGTCACAGTTCCACTACTTTTTTTGCCACACTGCTACCAAAGTACTATATATCCTTACGTGAACCCAAAAGCCTACAAAAGGCAGTAGTGTTCTTTTAGCCATGTTGGCTTTGCCAACTTCAGTCAAAAATAAAATGACACACGGCTCCACATGCACATGGAATGCAATTTCAGAGGAAAAAACACAAAAATCTTTATCTTGCGTTTCTACCTGTCTCATACCAACTGCAAAGGTACAGTGCACGTAACAACCTCACATATGAGAAATACATACACAAACGGGTTGGGCTGGGGGAGAATATGGCTCTTGGCACCAGAACAGTGTGTTGCAAGCCTGTGGCAGTAGTAAGCACACCACGAAAGAAAGGCTTGCTGTTCTTGATTGGATTGAGGAGGATGAGCTTCCACTCTCTTGGAGGCCTAGTGCTGGAAGGATCCTGCACTGCTCCACTGCATTACCAATGATTAAATAATTAATCTTTTATAACACGCTTAATACCGGAGAGCAGTCTCTAGGTGTGGGACTGGGATTCGAACCTATGTTGCTCTGCCTTGCCTTGCTTCCAAGGCAAACGCATTGTTGTCCCTAAGCTATCCTCTGAAGAATGCTGCAAAGAATACTGGTAGATTCAGCAGGGTTCGAAACCTGATGCAGTGTTAGCATCTGTGGTGGATGAGAAACAACAAAGCATTTTACTGCACCTAGGCAGTTTTCATAATTGGCGGGGTATAACAGCAGCATTGTAATGTCTAGACACCAGCATATTCCATTCACAGCTGAGGTGATGCCGGGCTCCACCCCAGCGGTTGCACAGGTGTTCTATGGATCTTACTGGGGGTTGGTAGCAAATGGCAGCATCTATTGTTGAGAAGAGCTACTGTGTGCCAAAGGTTTAGCCCTATGTTGCTTAGTGTTGCAGCTTGCACCAACCCACCTGCAGGAGTCATGGAATCAGGCAGGGAGACTTTGGGATCATTCCTTAGCAGGAAATATATGTTTCGGGAGGATAGCTCAGGGGCAGCATGCTCGCCTTGGAAGCAAGACAACACGGAGCAACACAGGTTCAATCCCCGGGTCTGTGCTTAGAAACCTCTGGCCATTAAGCGCATTATAAATAAAATATCATATCATTGACACTGTCGCCCTTTCAACAGGGCGTCCTCTGGCTTCTTCCTGCCACTGAAATGGAACCCTTTGTAGGGTGCATTAAGTAACTGCATCTGGGGTGGGGCGGCTCTTGAATCATTCTCACTTCTGACTCCCTGTCGAGAGTGATGTCTGGATGGATTTGAGTCCCATCCTTAGCTTTTACAGTTTTTCAGATGGCTTAAATTTTCCCATCCTCCACTCTCCTGGTCTATATGGCTCCTTGTGCCAGGTGTCCCCAAAGGAGGCCAGTGAGTGCTCTCTAAAACAACAAATCAATCATCACATCAAGATGGGAGAGGGTCAGTATGGGTCAAATCCTCCAGAGCTCAAGGCCCTTCACTCTGGAAAGCTCTAGGCCCAGCAATACTACCTTGCATTCAGAATAAACCTAGGAAATTGCAGCGGGGGGGGGCAAATAACACAGCTGTATACAGTGTGTGCTGAATGAATGATGCACGGATATCCTCAATTCATAATAAATGGTGAGGAGACATCGGGAAGAAGTCTCTAGACAGTCAATGAACTACAACATGCCGAAACGCAAGGTTGATTTCTCCGGACGCTAGATTCCGATATCCTCAGAGGTGCTACCTTCTGCACTCCTTTCAGACTCACACATATTAAACCAGGTCTGGAAGAGGCATGTCCCCGATATAAGGCCCCTGGGGCTAATTTTCTACAACTTTCAGTTGGTGTTCTTATTTTGGAGTTCTGGAGGCAGGTTATAGGGGAACATTCTTGAATATCTGAAAATTAACTTGACAGGACCCCAGCAGTCTGTCTGCTGGGACTGGGTCCGTTCAGAAAGATGAACAAGCTGGTAAACACATTCCTAATGTTAGGTCTCATGCTTGCCAAGAGACGCATCGCTGTGAGGTGGAAGTTTGATGCTTCACCCAGTTTGGGGGATTGGAGGAGAGACACGCGCAAGTGGGGAATAGCTGAGCCAGATCTCAGAATGGATCACCACCAATATAAATATGATCACTCTTGTATTTGGAACCTGTTTTGGGATACAACAGATTACCCCTCTGATTTGAATACACCTTGAATCATGCAGACACTAAAATTATGATGTGCAAAATATTTAATGAGTAGTAGAACAGAAGCTATAGAAGATTTCCCAACAATACAGCAAAAAAAAAACAACCAACTCCTTCTGCCTCAAACAATACAACCACAAAACTGTCTAATACAAAGTCAACTACATGTCCATCAGAAAAGAAAGACACAAATATCTCTTCTCCAGAAAGATCAGCAGGCCCATCAAATTATCCACAAACAGTACTCTCTGGCCCATTTAAATTCAGCAACACAACTGGAGTAAATTGTTATGCTTCTATGACAAAGAATCTTCTCTTTCAATTGCCACTAAGTGTTCACAACATTTACTTAAACGGCTCAGACCAGTTGTTTTTGCAAATGCTCGTCCTTCATGTAAATGCCACAAACAATCCTGACAACACTTACAGTGTCTCAGGTATAAGGCAAGAATTGGACTACTGCGCAGGATTGGTAAAATGCACCATAAACACAGAGGAAGAGCCACAAGAATTCCTAATGTACTTACTAAAAAAACATCCCTATAAATGAAATCTTCCAGATTTCAGACACGTGGAAACATACATGAACTCCCTGCAACCATGTTTCAGACCACATCCCTAATGAACGGTTTATATATGTATCCATTACAAATTCTGAATCCATTCCATTTCACCAGCTTCTGCAGAATGCAAATCATGGCATATTATGCCCTTTTTGCAATTCAGACAATCATTCCACCATACAAATAAACTCACATAGCCAATATAGCATACTAATGCTTCTTAGGTACAATGAAGATGGTACCAAAAATAACTTTAAGCTTACAGGCTTCTGTGAAATACCTGAGGGTATACCACATAACAAACCTCGAGAAACCCTTATTCAGGTGGCTAATGAAGAGCTGATCCGCTCAGATCCCAACTCTAGGTGTGAAAGAGCAAGAAAGGCTCACTGTGATGGGGGAACCCAAGGTTATGCTTGGGGGAGCTTCCAAGGGCAGATGCAGTATTAAACCAAGGAGGAGGCTGGGGGAGAAGTCCCTGAAGTTTTCCTTGGTTATTCCAAATCTTCCTCCCTTCCATCCAAAGAAACTTCCTTAAGAAAATCCTACCACCCTGTGACCCTCAAAACCCACAACTCCCAGAATCCTTGTTTCTCCGGTCTCCACTCGAATACTCCACATCCTTCGGCTCCACGTCCCTCTGGTTATTCTTTCCCGAACACAAAATCTATTATGACAGACAGCAATCCCCCTTGTTTATTTTCCAATCCCGCTTATTCCTGTTTGCTCTGCAAACCATCCTACACATTTCACAAACCCTACAAAACCTACACCTCCAAGATCAGTAATAGGATCCCCTCCCCTTTTCCGATGCAAGCACTTTCTCCTGACACTAAACACAAAGGACTAATGTGAAGCCTGTTTACCTGACATGTCCAGATGGAAGGGTCAGGCAGAGTCAGGCAATTGACCTAAATCACACACACCTGAGAGCACAGTGCAAGCAAGGCAGACTGCACAATGAGGCAGCTTATCCAGACCGGCAGTTCAAGAGGAGGAGAAAGGTGGCAAACATTGGGAGGCTGACGAGGAGAGACACGACCTTGCCCTTCCCAACAAAACCCTGTGAAATCTCTGCAGAAGGAATCGTAAAACGGAGGACAATAGCCCAAGTGTCCTGCGAAAGATGTGAAAGGTACACCGAGTGTATTAACGCTGATATGCCAGAGCGAGGGAGACTCCTGCTTCTGTGGTACTGGCTTTGACTCCAGTTAAGAGGAAAGCCAAGCAGTTCATCACAGCAGGTGAGTCGAAGGGGAACCAATAAGAACCGGACCGTGGTGAATGAAAGACGCAAAGTGAGAAAAGTTCAAAGAACTGTAAAATTGTAAAATTGTAAAGGGGAAATCAGATGCAGAAGGGGACTGCCGCCACATGGGAACTGGTCGATTCCCGTCTGAGTGCAACTATAGATACCAGAAGGCCGTAGGAGAGCCACCAAGATAGGTCAAAGTGGTCATACAGAAGGTCAAGTAAAATCCCCATACAGCCCAAAGCCTTTGACCTAAGAACTGATAAGAAACAGTGTGTTGACAAAGGTGATCTCGGTATAGGGATGTCCATTGGAACTGTTTAAAAAGACATGTGAAGTTGGCCAGAGTGAACCCGAAAGAGGGACGCTGACGAAGAGGGGCAAAGTCTCAAGTCCCAAGAAACAGTATGTCCACGGTGAACTGTTTATAAAGACATTAAGATTGGTGAATGCTGCAAAGGCCATAGTGAACCCGGTGGAGGGAGGCTGAAAGCAAAGAGATGTATGCGCCCAGGAGAGGGGGACCCAGTGGTGAAGCCGTCACCCGAGAAATACGTAGAACAGTACTTTGTATTTGTTAGTTGTTTTTTGTAAACATAACCCATCAGGCCCTCAGAACCAGTAGACTCAACTACCGAAGTCCTTGATATTGATAAGAACTGTTTTAGGATCCAAGCTCGGAAGAGGCAGATCCAGGGGGTGAAAAGCTATCACCCAACACCACGAGGATCAAGGATCAGCACCTGTAAGAGGGGGACCCAGGCGTGAAGAATCCTCAGATCAAGTAAAACCAGGAAACAAACTTTCATTTTGCTGAAGGAACTTTTTTTGTTATTTTGAATACATTAGGCCCTCGAAGGTAAGAGACTTTCAAGAGAAACGAGACTTGGTCATCAACGGCCCTCATAGCTTCAAATAGGACTCTCACCTTGTGATGGGAGAGCTCGAGGCTGTGCTGTGCTCCAAGATCCCACCTTTCCCTGTGCTCGAAACGTGAGAAGGGAGACCCAAGCTAGCGTATCCTGACATATTACTTGTGAACACTTCTTTCTTTTCTTGTCACAACCACTTCAGGGCACTACACTGCATATGTCCAAAAAAGAAGTGGTTGGTTTGAATGTAACGATACCTCTGTTACTTCAAAACATAGGTTACCAGCAAATTTAACAAATGCCTACTTAATATTCCTCAACCCATATTTCGTCACTAAACTATAGCACAATTAACAGTTAGAATATGCCAACAAGTATATAACTACATCCATAATACTACAATAGTACTTTTCAAAGCCAGTCTAATTAGAATACGCCAACGGGTATCTAACTACTTGAAAAATAACCTTACTTCCAAAACACTTCAAATACGCCATTGCAATTCTTATACGACAAAACATCTTCTAACCTCTAATGTAGCTAGAATACGCCAACAGGTCAAGCATCCCTTAATCATAACATACCTCAAACAAAAATACTATCACCCTTACACTTACATAACTGTAATCAGGTTTTTTTCATCCATTATGGATTTTTTCCCAATGACCCAATGATTATTTAATGTCAAGACAACAGCAGTGTGTCATACACTAATGTTGTACCAATACAAAAAAAATATATGTAAAACTGTATACAACTACAGCTTTTAAACTATCCTGCTTAACAAATTGTAATGTTTTTTCCACAGAAAATAAACCAGAGATTCGAGCTTCATAACGCTATAAAACTAAGTAACCAGAGCAATTATAATTAAATACATATTCTATGAGCACTATCCTCCATTGTGCTACAATCATAAGTACCATATAGAGTTCAATTACATAATTCCTCCATATTACAAACACTTTGCCCTTCCACTACATTACCTACAATTACTATACACATATTACTACTATGGTGATTCTGGCCATACCCCTACAACACTACCTATAATTACAATGCACATAATACTACTGTGGTGGTTGTGGCCAGTGGACAGATTCTTGGGGTCACGGCCTGTGACCATGCCCCCAGAATCTAGCCACTGGCCTCAACCACCACAATACAATTAACAAGTACCTACCAGACACTGTCAACTAATAAAACTCACCCTGGCCCCCTGCAATCGAAATGATGTCCACGGACACCAAAATTGACTGTGAACTCCAAACATTTCCAAACCCTTTTTTTACCTATAAAAACAGCTCCACATTACCTTCATTCCACTTCCTTACCATTTCTATGCCCTCTTTCAGCCATCAAATAACCCCAAAATTATTTTCCAAGCTGTCCGTTCACTGCGCTGTCCGCAAACTACCTCAGTATCCGCAGTCAGCTACGATACCTGCCGGACCCTTTTCTACCTCCATAAAATAGCCCCATATCAACTTTTTTCCACACCCCAGCCCTTCCCAGCACCCCTTTGCACCACCAAATAACCCAAAATGTGTTTCCAGACTTTTCCCCCACTGTGCTGTCCACGGACAGCTGCCTGTATCTGCGGATCTCACATTGCAGGTGTATCTAGAAATCTGACCCACCTCACGCTTTTCACCATCCAATCAGTGGCTGTGTCTGATGTTCGCGGACATCACGTCGCCCTGTGGACTGTTGGGTATTTTGTATAGATCTGGGGCCTAGCGGTATTTTCTTACCGCCAAAATGAAAATAATTCAGTAATAATCACTCTTTGCATTCAGATTAGATTTGGTATATAGTACTATAGTATACATACATTATTTCAGCACACTGATACATTTAGTGGCATACATTATGTTGGTATGCGTTATTTGTGGTATTTATGGGTGAGCATAAATCCTTTGTTTTATATATGTGACCACAATATCCAGAACCCCTTATTTCTGTTTAGTTTGTTCGTGTGATCACTAGAGAGACCTCAGGCTTGCATTTCAGAAACACCACATTTCCAATTGGAGTGCCACCATGGGCTGTTCTCACTGACTTATCTACGACAGCAAGCTATATGTGGTATTTATCACCAACTTATTTACGTTTGGTGAGCTATGTCCAGGGCCTCTCTTTCTGCCAACTCATAGACCTTCGGCAGCAGGCTATTTTATTTTGTTATTATTATGTTCCATTCAGAAAACACACACACTCATATACTGAATGGATTCATGCACACAGCTACCGCCATGTCTTATCTTTTAGCAACTTTTAAAAATAACAATTGAACTGTGCAAAAATCTTCCCATATTACCAGTGTTATAATGATAGATACACAAAGGACAAGATAAAAATGAAACACACTTCCCGCCTGCTTCCAGATATTTTTTTTGTATTATGAAACTTGCATTTCAACACGAGCTTACTCTTTTTTTTACAGAAATAAATGGAAAACTCACAGTAGCAACATTATCTGTAAAACCTGAAAAGAGAGTGGCGAGGAACAAGAATTCAATTTGCAACGTTAAACATATTGTTAAAACACAGGAATCTCCTCTCCTTCTCTGACTGAATATTTTCGCACACATACACACAGCCCCCACACTTCAGCGAGATAATTACCAGGCTTGTTCAGCATGTAACTTCTTTGGCTGGTCGCCTTCTGGAGGGGTTAACCCAGCAAGGACAAGCATTTGCTGTCGCTCAAACTGGGACTTGTTTACTGGAAATCCCAGCCTCTGTAGCAGTAATGTTATGGGTCGTCGTTCACCCCCCTCTGTGCGCAAAACCCAGCCACCTGCACCTCTAGCACTTCGACTTCCTAGTGCAACTACCAGAATGAAGAGGAGATTTGTGGCACTCCCCAAAAGAATTCGGCATTATGCTGCCCCATTTCGTGCACGATGGCAGCTGCCGTGGAAGTTAGCGAATCGAAAACTACATTCCCCAGCAAACCTGGCTCTGTACGGTAGTTTGCCGGTAGAGCCTGCATTGGCTTGCCCCGCCTCTCTCACTGATGTAGTCCATGGAGACAGCCAGGGCGCTGCTTCTGTTTACAGCTACTCCCGGCATTTAGAAGCTCCATCTTCAATTGCTGAAAACCTCCTTGTTCTTACGGATTCGACTCGGACTGTTTACTGGACCCTCTATTTTGGAATACCCTTATTGAACTGCCTTCCCGTGTACCGAACCTGTTTTGCTTCACGGACCCCGCTAGAAAAAGTCTGTCTTTGTTATTGTCCGCTAGTGTACCAGATCTTGCCTGCCTTCGACTTCCTATCTCAGGAATAGCCATCCCGACTGGCTGTTCTGCATCGCGCCAAACCTTACCTGCCTTCCACTTACCTTCCCTGGAACTACCATCCCGACTGGTTGCTGTCATCATCCTTCGTTCATCAGTGGTAAGACTTTTTGCTTCACAAACGGAACATTTGGAAAGCCCCTGGTTAATCCGTGCACTCAAGGACGCTCTGCAGCTGTGCACCATCCCGAATCGAGTGCGACTCTCGTGCCGCCCGGGTATTAGCATCCTCCTACTAACATTTCCTTTTTCTTATTTTATCCCTGTCGTTGTGTTCTAAGCTACTCAAATCCTCCATTCATTCTCCACTGGTAAGATCCTGTCCACCTCTTGAATTGTGTCTTAGTTTAAGCCAGTTAGATACTAAGTCTTGTTATATTCCTAGGTGATTCCCGAATTGTGCTGCTCTTCTATCCTACGGGGGGAAAAAGCCCAGGTATTACATCAGTTAGTAAGGCTTACAGGGGACAACTGTTACCTTCGTGTTACTCACTTGTTATTCTTCCTTTACAGCCTGGTTCGTGGCGGTGCGCTTTCTCCCCGCCCTTCTGGGTGATCAGTCCCCTTGTCTGGTTAAATACAGCAAGTGGTCATATCATTTTGAAGGTCTTATTCCCTCACAGAGAGGAGGCTTGGGTAGAGGCCCTACCCAAAGCTCTTCAAGCAACTTCCTGGGTTTTGGATACTCCCCGGTTCCACGCACTCATCTCACCGGTGAGTAACAAAAACAGAAGCCATGGATGAAGCTGATCCTTTGGCTGCTTTGTTTCGTTTGGTGTCTGAGTTACGATCTGACATGACATTAGCTCATGACGCCATGCATCAAAGGATCGACAGCTTACGGAGTATTCAAAACCCCCCGACACTCGGGGTAGACATGGCGGGTGCGGCCGCTTCAGGTTCCGGTCTACCTTCAGCTCCCGCCTCTGGGTTCTCTGCGACCCCGGTTTTGATGGCCACTCAATTCCCGTTGGCCCCTCCGGAACGCTTTACGGGAGGTCCAAAACAATATCGGACCTTCATGAATCAATGCAAATTGCATTTTTTGTGTCGGCCCACCGCCTTTCCAAACTCCACCACCAAGGCAGCCTTTATTCTTTCCCATCTCGGGGGTACAGCGGCTGCGTGGGCCATCCCTTTACTTGAGTCCAACAGCTACGTCCTCTATGACTGTGACGAACTTATATTGGCCATGAATAAGGTTTTTGATAACCGTTACAAATCTCAAGCATCGGACCTGGAGTTGTTGAGTCTACGACAAGGCTCTTCTTCTCTTTTTTCTTATCTCACCAGATTCAATCAGCTAGCTGCTGAAACAGACTGGCCTGAAGAGAAGAAATCAGCCGTATTCTACCAGGGGTTGTCCGAAGAACTAAAAGACATCCTAGCCACAGTACCGGTCGTTCCGACCTCCTTCGGTGAATTATTAGAT
The DNA here is from genome assembly GCF_040938575.1 of Ambystoma mexicanum. Classification (NCBI taxonomy): domain Eukaryota; kingdom Metazoa; phylum Chordata; class Amphibia; order Caudata; family Ambystomatidae; genus Ambystoma; species Ambystoma mexicanum. The sequence goes on along the minus strand of NC_090941.1, from coordinate 177,181,146 downwards.
TTGGTGTTGCAAATAGATGCCCGAAGGTCTGAAAGAAGAGGAGAACGTAAAACATCAATCCTTACCCCCGTTCCAGCAGATGTAGTTACTCCTCCTCTTTCGATTCCAGAACCCATTCAGATAGGGGCGGTGAGGGGTCCTTTGACTCAAGCCCAACGTGAATATCGACGTTCACATAATTTGTGCATGTATTGTGGTTCTTCAGAACATCAGTTGAAAGACTGTCCCAAAAGACCGGTCAAAAAGGCGGGAAACGCCAAATCCCGGCGATAGATAGAGTCCCTACGCCGGGAGTGTCTTCATTGGACTCAAAGGGTTTTTTGTCTGCTCCTGTCAGTCTTCCTGTGTTATTTACCACGGCCGAAGACGCTACGTTCCCCTCCGTGGCTATTATAGACTCCGGAGCTACGGGGAACTATATGGACTTTGACTACGCTGCAAAAAACAAAGTGCCCATTCTACCAAAGGCTCAACCCGAGAGGGTCCATACTGTGGACGGTACAACTTTGGTATCCGGTTTGGTTACACAGAACACTTCCCTTGTCAGCATGAAGACCGAAGACGGACATGTGGAATCGCTTTCATTCGATCTAATCAAAGCTCCTCAATACCAGGTCATATTGGGTATTCCATGGTTGCAACACCACAACCCTGCTATTGATTGGGTAAAGAAAAGTGTTCGATTCCCTTCTTTGGAGTGTAATGAAAACTGCTTTCAGGATACGTATGTATGCCCGGAGTCTTCCTGTCAAGCTCTGGTGGCTTCCTTGTCTGTCATAGGTGCCATCGTTCGTGACGCTAGTAAGGACATCCCTTCTGAATACGAATCCTTTCGGGATGTGTTCGATAAGGGCAGGGCAGATCGATTACCGCCTTATAGGACCTATGATTGTCCAATAGACCTGTTACCTGGGGCCAAGATACCAGCCGGAAGAGTCTATTCCCTTACCTTACCAGAAGACAAGGTTCTGAAAGAATACATAGATAAAGCCTTGGCCACGGGCTTTATTAGGCCTTCCAAATCCCCAGCGGCATCTCCATTATTCTTTGTCCCTAAGAAGGAGGGGGACTTGCGCCCTTGTATAGATTACAGGGCATTGAATAATGTTACGGTAAAAAATCAGTACCCTCTCCCGCTGATATCAGTGCTTCTAGATCAACTTGGTTCGTCAGTGGTGGTCACTAAACTTGACCTCAGGGGGGCCTATAATCTCGTTCGGATTAGAGCAGGGGACGAGTGGAAGACTGCCTTTAAGACACGGTATGGCTTATTCGAATACTTAGTGATGCCGTTTGGACTTTGTAATGCCCCGGCCACCTTCCAGGCCTTCATGAATGACGTCTTCCATGATTATCTGGATCAATTTGTCGTAGTTTATCTAGATGATATCCTCATTTACTCATCCTCTATGAAAGATCACTGCGTACATGTGCGTCTTGTGTTACAGAGGTTGAGGGAGAACCACCTGTACGTCAAGGCAGAGAAGTGTGTGTTTAATTCCGCCGAGGTGGAATTTCTTGGTTATGACTTGACCAGTCGTGGCATTCGTATGAGTCACTCTAAGGTTAAAGCGATTCTGGAATGGCCCGTTCCTGCCTCAGTTAAAGCACTGCAGTCCTTCTTGGGGTTCTCCAATTTTTATCGACGTTTCATCCATTCATTCTCGTCGATCTCTTCTCCTTTAACAGCACTGACCAGCTCCAAGAAACCATATGCATGGAATCCGGAGGCACAGTGGGCCTTTGAAATCCTGAAGACCGCCTTTTCGACAGCACCGGTCTTGCAACACCCGGACCCTCTCCTTCCCTTCCTAGTGGAGGCAGACGCCTCCGGTTCAGCTGTTGGGGCAGTACTGTCACAAGAATGTCCCGATTCAGGAGAAATCCATCCAGTGGCATATTTTTCCAGGAAATTGACCCCTTATGAACGCAATTATCCTATCACAGAACGTGAGTTATTAGCCATCAGAGATGCCTTTGCGGAATGGCGCCATCATCTGTTGGGGGCCCGTCATCAGGTTACCGTTTATTCGGATCATCGTAGCCTCCTTGCCTTCAAATCTATGAAGTGCCTTACAGCCCGACAAGCTCGTTGGCATCTATTCTTTTCCCAGTTTAACTTCGTCATCACATATAGACCGGCTCGCCTCAATGCCTGTGCTGACGCTCTTTCAAGGTTATCCCACGGTTCCTGTGTTTCTAAGGCTGATCGTCCCCTGCTGTTACCTGAAAGGGTGGTTTGTGCCTGCACTCCTCAGCCTTCGCTCCGTGCCCTTATATCATCTTGGGTGACCTCAAATGATGAGGAATGTGAATCTTTAAATCTCGACATCGTACAAGGCTTGCCTTATATTCAGGGTCGTCTCTTTATACCTCCTGGAGAAGCACGTCTTCGAGCTTTAGCCTGGTCACACGATTCCTTGATGGCGGCCCATCCGGGGCAGCAAAAGACGTTGGAGGCGCTGCGACGTTGGGCTTGGTGGCCGTCGATGTCCCGGGATATCATCGATTACGTGGCCTCTTGCTCAGTGTGTGCTCAATGCAAGGTCTCAAGATCCAAGTCTGTGGGCCTTTTGCGACCCCTTCCGGTGCCACATAAACCATGGTATATGGTTTCCATGGATTTCATCGTGGATCTGCCTCCTCTAAGCGGTTATGATACCGTCTGGGTTGTCATCGACTACTTCTCCAAGATGGCTCTGTTTGTTCCCTGCTCAGGGTTACCTTCGGCCCCCGTCCTGGCTTCTTTGTTTCTCAAACATGTCTTTCGTTTCTTTGGACTTCCCTCTATCATAGTATCGGACCGTGGCCCTCAGTTTACTTCTCGCTTTTGGAGGGCTTTGACTTCTTCATTGCACATCGACGATCGTTTCAGCTCTGCATACCATCCGCAAACCGATGGACAGACTGAGAGGGCTAACGCCACTTTGGAACAGTTCCTCCGATGCCTGTGTCTCCAATTTCAGTCTACCTGGTTAGAGACGCTCGCCCCTGCCGAATTTGCCTACAATAATTCGGTACACTGTGCCTCGGGTGTATCACCGTTTTTTGCCTTGTATGGATTCCATCCACGTTCTTTGCCCTTGGATCCGGCACTCCCCATTGACAACCCGGCCGCTCAGGCTTGTGTAAGAGAATTGGACTCAGTCCGTGAGGGTGTTCGATCCCATCTTCTTCTTGCACAGGAGAGAGCGAAAAATACGCTGACCGGCATAGGACTGCAGCTCCTGAATACAAAGTGGGCATGAAAGTTTGGCTGTCTACGCGTAATCTTCGTATTCCTGGCAAACGTATGCTGCTCCCGAAGTTTGTGGGTCCTTTTCCCATTACGGAGGTTTTGAATCCTGTGGCGATGCGTCTTTCTTTACCAACTTCGTGGAAACTGCATCCTGTTTTCCACGTCAGTCTCCTCAAGCCTTGCCTTCCTTCCACGCGCCTACCTACGCGACCTTGCGCTATTCGCGTGGATGGCGAAGATGAATATGAGGTTGCCGATATATTGGACTTCCAGCTCCGCAGGGGTCGGCCCTTTTATCTGGTCGATTGGAAAGGGTATGGTCCTGAGGATAGGTCTTGGGAACCCTTGTGTAACATCCACTCACCTGTACTCCTGCGGCGTTTCCATGCCCGCAAGGGGTTGCCGCCGTCTTTGGGGGCGGATGCTGTTATGGGTCGTCGTTCACCCCCCTCTGTGCGCAAAACCCAGCCACCTGCACCTCTAGCACTTCGACTTCCTAGTGCAACTACCAGAATGAAGAGGAGATTTGTGGCACTCCCCAAAAGAATTCGGCATTATGCTGCCCCATTTCGTGCACGATGGCAGCTGCCGTGGAAGTTAGCGAATCGAAAACTACATTCCCCAGCAAACCTGGCTCCGTACGGTAGTTTACCGGTAGAGCCTCGCATTGGCTTGCCCCGCCTCTCTCACTGATGTAGTCCATGGAGACAGCCAGGGCGCCGCTTCTGTTTACAGCTACTCCCGGCATTTAGAAGCTCCATCTTCAATTGCTGAAAACCTCCTTGTTCTTACGGATTCAACTCGGACTGTTTACTGGACCCTCTATTTTGGAATACCCTTATTGAACTGCCTTCCCGTGTACCGAACCTGTTTTGCTTCACGGACCCCGCTAGAAAAAGTCTGTCTTTGTTATTGTCCGCTAGTGTACCAGACCTTGCCTGCCTTCGACTTCCTATCTCAGGAATAGCCATCCCGACTGGCTGTTCTGCATCGCGCCAAACCTTACCTGCCTTCCACTTACCTTCCCTGGAACTACCATCCCGACTGGTTGCTGTCATCATCCTTCGTTCATCAGTGGTAAGACTTTTTGCTTCACAAACGGAACATTTGGAAAGCCCCTGGTTAATCCGTGCACTCAAGGACGCTCTGCAGCTGTGCACCATCCCGAATCCAGTGCGACTCTCGTGCCGCCCGGGTATTAGCATCCTCCTACTAACATTTCCTTTTTCTTATTTTATCCCTGTCGTTGTGTTCTAAGCTACTCAAATCCTCCATTCATTCTCCACTGGTAAGATCCTGTCCACCTCTTGAATTGTGTCTTAGTTTAAGCCAGTTAGATACTAAGTCTTGTTATATTCCTAGGTGATTCCCGAATTGTGCTGCTCTTCTATCCTACCGGGGGAAAAAGCCCAGGTATTACATCAGTTAGTAAGGCTTACAGGGGACAACTGTTACCTTCGTGTTACTCACTTGTTATTCTTCCTTTACAGTCTGGTTCGTGGCGGTGCGCTTTCTCCCCGCCCTTCTGGGTGATCAGTCCCCTTGTCTGGTTAAATACAGCAAGTGGTCATATCATTTTGAAGGTCTTATTCCCTCACAGAGAGGAGGCTTGGGTAGAGGCCCTACCCAAAGCTCTTCAAGCAACTTCCTGGGTTTTGGATACTCCCCAGTTCCACGCACTCATCTCACAGGTGAGTAACAAGTATTGAATCTGCTTTAGGAATCAGGCATCCCCAGCTATCAACCAGTCCTTCTCCGAGCTGTGTCAAGATGTCGTCTGCCCAGCTTCTTCCCCGAGATTATACAGGAAAACTCTGGTTACCTCCTACCAAAGGATCCTAACCAATAAAATTCTACCATGCCCTATCCTCCCTCTGCACACAATAGAAATCTTTTACAGTAAGCAACTGTAACAAAACTGATTTCCTGCTATTCGAATCCTTGCTTCCTGCAAGTACTGTGGACAAAGCAGCACAGAAAAAATAATCTGGATTCGCGTTTAAAATGACTTTCAGAGTCTGCCTCATTTTTGAGGAGAACACATTATTTTATTAATAAGTTAGCATGTTAGTTTTTTGTTAATGAGGTTAGTTCATTAATCCTCAAATGTGTTTCCTGCAACAGAGGAATTTCAGGTAAAAAAAAATATGCTTTTAACTGTGAAAAAAATTATTTGCATTTTATATGTAGAAATCGTTTTTGACTGCATAGCCTGTTTTCATTTACATGTCCATAGGTTTCACTGGCAACACATGCCTCGCTGTACCACCTTATATCAATGCACCAAACACATGCAGTGGCGCTGCACTTCAAAAAACATGCTATACATTGATCCTGTGCAGTGGTGCTGCGCTCTGTGCTCCCAAAACACGCTAAACAATCCTACATATACCCTCCTTTTTTTTTAGAACTTGGCTACGATCCAAGCCAATTTTAAAAAAACAACCTGCTTCTTTTCTTCTCTTCAAAATGCATGTGTATTGGGATATCTTTCTCTTCCTGACGTAGCTACTAAAATTAGCAACATTTTCATTTTTACTGATAGTACAATCAACCATCCACCCATCATTAGCACCAGGACAGCCAAACCCACTATAGAGTGTTCTCCCCAGGTTCCCCAATTAACAGGCCGATTCATGGAATAATTAGCGCGGCGCAAGTGGGCAAAAACGTGCGAATCGCAGTGGAATAGCGAAAATCGCAGTGAACGTGCGAAAATCGCACGAAAAGCAGCGCACGTCGATTCATGGAAGGCCATGCGCGAGAAAACCAGCGGATGTGCGATAAAAAGTGCGCGGCGCACGTTAGCGCACAGGCCATCTAACAGCGTGCGCCAGGTCACTGCGAAAATCGCACAGGCCACAGCAAAAATCGCACATAGCGCGGCGCACGCAACAAAAGTAGGCGGAAAATGGGCGTAACACTCGGAATGGGGAACAACTTGCCAAAACGTGGGCGTCACGGGGGAAGTACAGGGCACAAGTGCGCGGAACGCCCACACGCTCGCCTACAACACGTATTCATGGAATAGAATAGGGGAAAAAAGCGCACGCTCAAACCAGCGCACAGGCACAAACACGACCGCCACAAGAAAGCAGGCGGTAGCGTCTCTGCGGCTGTAAGAAATGTGCGCCAAAAGGTGCGCCAACTAATCGCACCTATATACTGCCATGATGAATGTCCCATACTGTGGCCCTCCAGGAACAAAGACGTGCAAAGGGGCACCCACAAACACGGACACCCGCTGACAAAAAATACGTGTGCGTGTATACCGGGGTGCGCGGGAAGTCTAACACGCGATTTCAGCAGGGTACGTGCATCACAGGGGTTCGCGTGAAGTTTCACACGCGATCGGGTCTGGGGGAGCGGGCTACGTGTATTTCTGGGGTGCGCGTGAAGTTCCACACGCGAATAGGCTGGGCGCGTGTATTCCAGGGGTGCGCGGGAAGTTCCACACGCGAATAGCCTGGGCGCGTGTATTTCAGGGGTGCGCGGGAAGTTCCACACGCGAACAGACTGGGCGCGTGTATTTCAGGGGTGCGCAGGAATTTCCACACGCGAACAGCCTGGGCGCGTGTATTTCAGGGGTGCGGGGGAAGTTCCACACGCGAACAGCCTGGGCGCGTGTATTTCAGGGGTGCGCGGGAAGTTCCACACGCGAACAGCCTGGGCGCGTGTATTTCAGGGGTGCGCGGGAAGTTCCACACGCGAACAGACTGGGCGCGTGTATTTCAGGGGTGCGCGGGAATTTCCACACGCGAACAGCCTAGGCGCGTGTATTTCAGGGGTGCGGGGGAAGTTCCACACGCGAACAGACTGGGCGCGTGTATTTCAGGGGTGCGGGGGAATTTCCACACGCGAACAGCCTGGGCGCGTGTATTTCAGGGGTGCGCGGGAAGTTCCACACGCGAACAGCCTGGGCGCGTGTATTTCAGGGGTGCGGGGGAAGTTCCACACGCGAACAGCCTGGGCGCGTGTATTTCAGGGGTGCGCGGGAAGTTCCACACGCGAACAGCCTGGGCGCGTGTATTTCAGGGGTGCGCGGGAAGTTCCACAACCGAATAGCCTGGCCGCGTGTATTCCAGGGGTGCGCGGGAAGTTCCACACGCGAATAGCCTGGGCGCGTGTATTCCAGGGGTGCGCAGGAATTTCCACACGCGAACAGCCTGGGCGCGTGTATTTCAGGGGTGCGGGGGAAGTTCCACACGCGAACAGGCTGGGCGCGTGTATTGCAGGGGTGCGCGGGAAGTTCCACACGCGAACAGCCTAGGCGCGTGTATTTCAGGGGTGCGGGGGAAGTTCCACACGCGAACAGCCTAGGCGCGTGTATTTCAGGGGTGCGCGGGAAGTTCCACACGCGAATAGCCTGGCCGCGTGTATTCCAGGGGTGCGCGGGAAGTTCCACACGCGAATAGCCTGGCCGCGTGTATTCCAGGGGTGCGCGGGAAGTTCCACACGCGAATAGCCTGGCCGCGTGTATTCCAGGGGTGCGCGGGAAGTTCCACACGCGAATAGCCTGGGCGCGTGTATTTCAGGGGTGCGCGGGAATTTCCACACGCGAACAGCCTGGGCGCGTGTATTTCAGGGGTGCGGGGGAAGTTCCACACGCGAACAGCCTGGGCGCGTGTATTGCAGGGGTGCGGGGGAAGTTCCACACGCGAACAGCCTGGGCGCGTGTATTGCAGGGGTGCGCGGGAAGTTCCACACGCGAATAGCCTAGGCGCGTGTATTTCAGGGGTGCGGGGGAAGTTCCACACGCGAAAAGCCTGGGCGCGTGTATTTCAGGGGTGCGCGGGAGGTTCCACACGCGAACAGCCTGGGCGCGTGTATTGCAGGGGTGCGCGGGAAGTTCCACACGCGAATAGCCTAGGCGCGTGTATTTCAGGGGTGCGGGGGAAGTTCCACACGCGAACAGCCTGGGCGCGTGTATTTCAGGGGTGCGCGGGAAGTTCCACACGCGAACAGCCTGGCCGCGTGTATTCCAGGGGTGCGCGGGAAGTTCCACACGCGAATAGCCTGGGCGCGTGTATTTCAGGGGTGCGCGGGAAGTTCCACACGCGAATAGCCTAGGCGCGTGTATTTCAGGGGTGCGCGGGAAGTTCCACACGCGAATAGCCTGGCCGCGTGTATTCCAGGGGTGCGCGGGAAGTTCCACATGTGATTTCACAGTGTGGGTCCTCCCAGGTGTACCCTGTACACCCTCCACGGCCCCTGCAGGCAGCCCACACCACAGGGGACTACCCTGCATCCCTGGTCATGTCCCGCAGGCAGCCCACCCACCATGGGCATGCCCCCCAGCAAAGGCACATGTCTCCTTGAACTAATGAACACCAACTCATGTCCCCTTGCACCCCCACCCCCCAGCACTGTGGGGCACCTGCCAGCAGGCCCCCACCCATGTCCAACTCATGTCTCCCACCCCCCCCACACCCCAGCACTGTGGGGCACCTGCCAGCAGGCCCCCACCCATGTCCAACTCATGTCTCCCACCCCCTCCACCCCCCAGCACTGTGGGGCACCTGCCAGCAGGCCCCCACCCATGTCCAACTCATGTCTCCCACCACCCCCACACCCCAGCACTGTGGGGCACCTGCCAGCAGGCCCCCACCCATGTCCAACTCATGTCTCCCACCACCCCCACCCCCCAGCACTGTGGGGCACCTGCCAGGAGGCCCCCACCCATGTCCAACTCATGTCTCCCACCACCCCCACACCCCAGCCACCAGGGGCACCCTCCACCAGGCCCCCACTCATGTCACCCACCACCCCACCCCCCAGCAGTGCAGGGTCACCCTCCACCAGGCCCCCACCCATGTCCAACTCATGTCTCCCACCCCCCCCACACCCCAACACTGTGGGGCACCTGCCAGCAGGCCCCCACCCATGTCCAACTCATGTCCCCCACCCCCCAGCACTGTGGGGCACCTGCCAGCAGGCCCCCACCCATGTCCAACTCATGTCCCCCACCCCCCCCCCCACACCCCAGCACTGTGGGGCACCTGCCAGCAGGCCCCCACCCATGTCCAACTCATGTCTCCCACCCCCCCCACACCCCAGCACTGTGGGGCACCTGCCAGCAGGCCCCCACCCATGTCCAACTCATGTCTCCCACCACCCCCACCCCCCAGCACTGTGGGGCACCTGCCAGCAGGCCCCCACCCATGTCCAATCCATGCCCCCCTGCACCTGGGTCCCAACATTCCCCAATCATGTCCGTAATGCCCATCCTGCCCTGCCAAAAGGCCCAACCAACTATCACACCCACCCACATATCAAAGGCAATTACATGTTACACCCCCAATGTAAATAATGCAATTTAACACATGTCTGTCACACACAATGGCTGCAAGTGAATGACAAAACACCCAACATGACATGCCTGAAAGCAATGAGATGATACGACACATTGAAGAATAAAAAAATATTATGTATTGAACAGCAAACAAGAAAAAACACAAAGCAAATCAAACTAAACAAGAAGAATGTCCAAGAAAAAATTCTGAATTATTAAAATAAGGAAATTAAGAAGATCATCCTGGGTCCATGAGCCCTACCAAATTAAACCTAACTGACTACTAACTAAAAAGTGAACTATATACAAAAAAGTGGTGCATTGTCCAATCGCAACCAAAGAAAATTCAAAAAAACAAAGGAAACCTAACCCTAACTATACAACTATATACAAAGGCAGCGGGCTATTCGGACGGCTCACTGGTTGTTGTCATGGGCCAGGGCATCATCGAACTCCTGGTCAATGGCTTGGAGGCGGGCATGTTCCCTGGCCCCGAGGTCCCGCAGGGATAACGCAGTGTCCAGCTCTAACTCCCTGCGAAGACCCTCGAGGCACTCAGCCCGCCTCAGCGCCCTCCGCATGGAGTCCTCCGCCCTGACCATCGTGAGCCGTTCCTCCTCTGCCCGCTGCCGCTCCGCACCTATCCGCTGGCACAACCTCTCCCACACGGAAGCCACTCCCATTCCAGGGTTCTCCTGCCCTCCGGCCGATGCCTGCACCCCCGATGTTGATGGCCCCGAGCCATGATGCCTCCCACGTTGAGCCTGCTGCTGCCTCCGACGCAACTGCCTGTGCCAGCACAACGGCATCCAGGCTGATGGAAACCACCGACGCCGTCGTGCACGTGCCCTGCCCGATGATGCCGTCACATCCTCCATCTGCTGGGGTCCAGTTGCTCTGGTGTCCACCCCTGCTGGATCTCTGACTCCCGACTGTGGCAGGGATGGGATCCCCACCGAGCTGGCTGCATTGGTCGGGGCAGGTCCACAGGGGGCCCTGGTGGCATCTGGGCTGGAAGACGGCAAGGAGAACGACTGGTGGATAGCCTGCACAGAGGAGGAGAGGGCCGCCACATTGGCCAACACATGCAGGAAACCCCCGAACATGGCCGATCCCAATTGGGCCACGTCGGCACGGTAAACTTCGTGATGACGTGCGTGCTCCTCCCGGGAAGCACGCACGGCATCACGAATCACAGCCGTGCGCATCGCGACCCCAATCAGGACCTTCTCCGCACGGCCAGGGGTTCCCACGTCCGCAGGTGGAGGGGAGTCAGGTGACATGGACATCCCCTCTACCTGCGGACGGGCCTGGGACGGGGCATCCCTGCTGGTGCATGGTGGTGCACTCACAGGGTCAGGGACAGCGACATGCACAGGCCCCTCCACGGTGACCTGTGCTGCCTCCTGCCCCTGGCCCTGGACTGCACCACTTGCACCAGCAGGGATGCCCCCACCAGGCCCCATGTGTGCCCCAGTGGCGGCCTCCTCCTCCTCTGTGCAAACCACCAACCTGGATGGCTCCTCACCGTCTCCCACCGTAGCAGGCCCCTGTGGGGGCTCACCCACCCCTTCCGCTGCAGCCGTGGGGGCATCCCCGCCGCCTTGCTCCACAGCGCCGTCTCCGCCCTCTTCTTCACTAGCCGCTGCGTAGAGGGAGACAAAGAACACAAGCATCAGGGCACTGTACAATGGTCCCCTAGACAGGAAGCAATAGCAGATGAGCACCACTGTCAAAGTACACTTCCATCATGTCCCTCCACAACACATGGGTCAGTCCAGGCAAAACACACACAGTAACAGGCATGGTGCATGCCATGGACATTTCCATGCATGTCCAATGGACTCTTGAAACATTCAATGATATGTAACTCACATGCATCATGCCTCATGCCCATCACATGCACACACTTCACCTCAGTCACATCCATCTGGCCCCAAACACACCAAACACAGCGGTTACAAGGGTAATTTGGCTGCTTTACTGAATCTCTGCATTGTCACACACATGTGTCATGCATCCATGGCATGCACAAGTCACAGACACGCAGGTCAGGCACACAGACATGGCTACCATATATGTACCTGGCATCAGCACCCATCCCTCACCCCCACCCATGTCCACGTACAGAGACTGGCATGCTCTCATGTTCAAAATCTGAATAGGGCTCCCCATGCGGCATTTCAACACATGCAACAACCATGTGCATCACACATCACTGGTCGCACATGCATTACCATGATGTCCCTGCACACATACATGCATACATGGCCTATGGCACAAATACAGGCAAGTATCATAGAACCAGCACACCGCAACATGCCCTGTCTCACACAGTAATGCATGGACACTTACCGCTCAACTCCAGACGGGCCTCCCTCTCAAGGATCTGGGCGTGGAGCGCTGGGCGTACGCGTTCCAGGACCCTCATCTGGATGGAACTCATGCGGCCCCGGCCCCCCTCCACGAGGCGCCGGGCCTTCACAAGGGTCCTGGACCTCAAGTCCTCCCAGCGCTTCTTGATCTTCAGGACGTCGCGGGTTGCCACCCCCTCCGCGTTGATGGCAACCACACAGTCGGCCCAGATCCTCTGCCGTCCTTCCTTGCTGGCGCGGGACGATCCAAAGAGGGCATCATACTGCCCCAGGACATGCTCCACCAGGACACCAACTTCGGTGACAGTGAAGCTGGTGCCCCTCTGCCCCTCTGGCCTGGGGTTGCCACTGGTGCCAGATGTTGAAGTGCCCGACATGGCAACCCCAGAGGCAGGTGTGGGTGGGCAACTGGGTCCTGGGGCTGGGCTGTGGAGCGATGTAATACCAGTCGGGAGTCTTCTGTTCCAGCAGGGGTGGACACAGCAACTGGACCCCTGCAGATGGCTGATGTGCAGGCACCAAATGGCAGGGCACGGTGGCAGCAGGCAGGCAGGCAGGCAGGCAGCAGCAGATGGCACGTGGGAGGCTGCTCGGGGCACTGGGGGGCAGTAACTCGGCCTTCTGGGCAGGAGCGTGGGCTTCCGTGTGTTTTCGCGTGGCCAGCTTGATACGGAGTGATTTGGCACGTGAAAATCCTGCACGTCAGCGTGAAATCCGAGGAAAGGCCCTTAGCGCGTAAGCGCGTCAGCACGCATACGCGATTCTATTGGACCAGAGTCCCTCAGCGCGTAAGCGCGTCTGTGACGTGACCCGCACGGGTGTTCCCCACTCAGCACGTGATGACGGGGCACACGTGGAGATACTGCACGTCAGAGTGTCATCGCGTGTAATTGGACAAAAGTGCGTGTACACGCGATTGGCCTATGTACGTGTATTTAATGGGTGCGCGGCCACTTACACACGCAAGTACGTCAGCGAACCTGTATCACGTGGTGCGTGTGAATTTCCACACGCTATTGGACTGGGAACTGGTTTCCAGGGGTGCGCGGGTCACACGCTGTATCCCGTGGTGCGTGTGAATTTCCACACGCTATTGGACTGGGAACTGGTTTCCAGGGGTGCGCGGGTCACACGCTGTATCCCGTGGTGCGTGTGAATTTCCACACGCTATTGGACTGGGAACTGGATTCCAGGGGTGTGCGGGTCACACGCTGTATCCCGTGGTGCGTGTGAATTTCCACACGCTATTGGACTGGGAACTGGTTTCCAGGGGTGCGCGGGTCACACGCTGTATCCCGTGGTGCGTGTGAATTTCCACACGCTATTGGACTGGGAACTGGTTTCCAGGGGTGCGCGGGTCACACGCTGTATCCCGTGGTGCGTGTGAATTTCCACACGCTATTGGACTGGGAACTGGATTCCAGGGGTGCGCGGGTCACACGCTCGCCTAGAACACGCGCTAAGCATAAATTGCGGACTTTAACAATAACAAGCTCAGACGCCAGGATGAACATACCGTTCCTAGCAGCAGTGGCAGTGGGCTACCAAAGGAGGAGGAGGAGGATAGTCAGGGCCAGAATATTCACACCCAGAACCAGCCTTTTCGGGATGCCTGATGACCAGGTGTATGGGAGGTACAGGTTTCCACCACACATCATACTGGACCTGGTGAGTGAGTGGGAGGATGACCTCACATCACCCACCCTGTGCTCCCAAGCACTCAGCCCCCTGGAGAAGGTCCTCAATGTACTGCACTTCTTAGCCACTGGATCATTTCAGCGGACAAGTGCCATAGTGGGTGGGGTGTCACAGGCCACCCAGTCACGCTGCCTACACCAGGTCTTGAACATCATGACTGCACGGCCATCAGTCCGCAGGCACATATACCTGCCCAGAACACCTGCAGAAAGGCATGCTGCCGCCCTGGATTTTTACGCAGTGGCACGATTCCCCAAAGTGCTAGGTGCCATCGACTGCACCCATGTGGCTCTACGTCCCCCCAGGGCATCTGAGCACATCTATAGGAACCGCAAGCACTGGCATTCCATCAACGTGCAGGTAGCATGTAATGCCAAGGGAATCATCACCTCAGTATATGCCAACTATCCCGGCTCCACCCACGACAGCTTCATTTACCGAATGTCCACCCTAAGCCGGGACCTAGAAGCTGGGCGGCATGGCGATACATGGCTGCTTGGTGAGTATGTATGCCACTGCACATGCATGCATGTTGGATACTGAGCAAGGTCACAACCTCACCAATGATACCAATCCCCACCTCCACAGGGGACAGTGCCTACCCTCTCAGCCCCCACATGATGACGCCAATTCGGAACCCCACCACGCCACCCCAGGTAAGATTTAACACAGCCCACATTACAACCAGGGGCATAGTGGAGCGCACATTCGGAGTGCTGAAGTCACGCTTTCGCTCCCTTGACCGTTCTGGCGGGCAGCTGTTATACGCTCCCCCAGTAGTGTGCAGGATCATAGTGGCAGCATGTGTCCTGCACAACGTTGCAACACGCCGGGGCCTGGCCGTGGACATGGTGGTGGCCCCACATCCCCAACCACATGCACAGCCGCTGCGCATGGGAGGGGAAAGGGCACGGGGGGAGGCAGCCCGTACACAGCTAGTGGCAAATTACTTCACATAGAAATCACACCCCTGTGGAGTGCACACTGCCCTGGCACATTCCATCTGACAATCAATGATGACTCAACCTGACACTGATCCTGAATGTGTGGAGAATGAACCGGGAATTCCATGTCAGCCTGAGATTGTTCACCTGGAAGTGTCACAATGTGTGCATCCCTACCCACACAGACACCACCAATGCAGTTTTGTGAAGTTACACATTGAAGCAGCTAAAATGAATACCCACTTGCAAAATGCAACAAGAGGACAGTGCCATGTCAGCCAACCCCACCCCAGCACTGCCACACGACACACCGTGCCATGTCATGCTAATTGCAGGTAAACAAAGTAATCCCCACAACATGACATCACTCTCACTATGTACAGTGGCACTATTAGAAACCTGCAACACCTGAAATGCTCACAGCAATGCCGGACCAACAACATACTTGAGCACGTAGTACCATTAACATGACATCAAAAAGGTTACATATTAGTAGTCTCACCACCTGGAAATGCCTGCACTCCCACCACTACCAACTGTGCAGTGTTGCCGCCATGTAGAGTTGTAGGTGCACTGCTGCCAACATGGTCCCCTTCGCCAGACTAGAGATCCTTGTGTGGACTTGAGGAAGGGACCTGCAAATTGGGAGGTAGACACAGAAGAAGAGTTACACATCAATGCAACATGCAGTGTACAACACAACAGCAATATGCACTAGGAATGTATACACAGTATTGACTACAGACTGGCCACACAGCTCATGGGAGTCCAACGTCACTGTGTAATTCACTGTCACTTGGGCACACCCTTTGCAAGCCCATGGAAACGGGAAGCAGGAGGGGTGTGTGTGACTCAAACCCAAGCATCTGAACCAAATACATTACAAGCCTGCATGTGCCCAGCCACAATGCAGCGTATGCCCACAGGAACCACGGAAGCCAACAGATCGGAGCCAACACATCGGAGCCAACAGATCGGAGCCAACAGATCGGAGCCAACAGATCGGAGCCAACAGATCGGAGCCAACAGATCGTCCCAAAAAAATTGGGAATAAAAGAAATCAAAATAAAAATAAAAATAAGAAACAATCAAAAATGGCCATTGATGGGCCCGGGGGGTTGGGGAGGCCACCCAGGAGGTCCGAGGACAGGATGCACACCAGAACCCACCTGCCTGGATCCTGGGAAGATAAAACACCTCCATGGGCTCATGGCCCACACGGCTACCCTATTGTGGGAGTGTCACTGCTGTCGCTATTACCACCCTGTGCAGCTGCATCCGGAGGTGGTTGCACTATGGGAGGCAGCCCACGCAAGGCCCTAGTCTGCTCCTCCATGGCTGCAAGCATGCGGGTGTGGTAGGTCTGGTTCTGGAGGATGAGTGTGCGGAGGTCCCCATGCAACAACTCACGGGATGCCCGGACCTCCGCCCTCGTTGCCTGCATCTCAGCTGAGAGCGTACGGGTGAGACGCTCCAGCTGCTGTTCTGTCCTTTGGTGTGTTGAAGCCTCAAGCTCAACAAGAGTCGTCCTGAGGTGTAGGAGCTCCTGCCTCAGGGCTTCCCTGTGGCCCTGGGACTCAATGGAGATGGCCTCCTGCAGAGTCGCCAGTGCCGCCCGCCTGTCCCTGTTGGACCCCAACATGTCCTCCCTGTGTGACTGGCAGATGGAGTCGGTTGCCTGCTCTAGTCGCTCCATCAGCCTTTCTGGGGGGACAATGGAAGTGGCCACCCTATCCATGGCCTGAGCCATCATCTCGGATGATGCAGCCTGTTGGGTAGCCATACCGTAAATGGATTGCTCCCATGCGGTATTGCCGGGTGGCGTACGGCCACCACATCGGCGGGCACCACACCTGTCTGGGGCAAGGCGAACTGCGCCTTGCTGTGCCGGCACTGCCTGAGGCTGCAGGACTGCATTCCCCCTCTGATCTGCTGGCCCAGGAACAGGATCAGATGTCGCGGAGTGTGACCCTGCATCCGTAACCACCGAAGGCGTAGCTGCCAACACTGACATCCCCATGGAGGGTACTGACCCTGGAGCAGGTGGGTGAGACAGAACAGAATCCCTCCCTGGAACACTCACCAGCGACGGCACGTAAGTCTCATCCGAATCAACACCTGAGTACAGCTCGGGGGAGGTGCAGCCAGAGACACCCCTTGAGAGCACGACCTGCAGCACTTGTGGGTTCTCCCCCACCACCACACCACGTCCCTCACTGGTGGTTGGTCGGCCCTGGGACACCTCCTGGGTCTGCACCATCTCCACAACCCCAGCAGTATCAGGTGCGTCTTCCCCTGCAAAGACATGAAAACAAAGTAATGGAAACGGGCATTAGCACCATGGCACACATTCAGGGCTGAGAAGCAAGAGAACCAGTACTTGATTGACACATGTCCCACATGACTAAAACCCTCCCATGCATGCACCCTCACTGCGTATGAAGTGCAGGCAAATGGCACACACTGATGACACCAAGATGGAAGATGAACAAATTTTCTGCATGCTGCCTGGCAGTGGCATCACACATTGGCCTGTGATTGGCAGGTGAAACACACATGCCATCACACAGATGGCATGTACCATTGCTATTGAGTGAAGATGGAGAGGAGGGCAGCACCTATTCATTCAGTCCAGTTCCCGCATGTAATAGCTTTTCTGATTCTAACAGGTCAGATTTTTCACCTGGAGCTGCCAGTCTGAAATGGTCAAATAGCACAGGGACATGTGTGTACAAATGATATCCAGGTAACAAAGTCACTCCACTTTACCATACCCATGTCAGACATGTGACTAGTGGACAGCGACATGCCTAGTGAAAGTGGTGGAATGCAAACAAACTGACTGAATGAACAGTGAAAAATAAGCAAATATGTTGTGTCAAGGTGACACTTCAAGGGCAACTGGCGTGCAGTTGTGCTAGATGTCTACTGTTGGCAGAAGGGATACTGCCATGGCCAAATGCAGCTGCGCAGGAAGTATTGCATGAAGCACATGGCTGACCCATCTGACTGAGGCGCACACACTCTCACCTGGCACCCAAACAGAAGCCCTCACACACACACCATGCACATGTATGACACACACATGCATGTGCACTCACCGGACAATGCCTCGTAATCAGCCAGATCTCCCACGCCTTGGATCTGTTCCTCCGTGACGTAGGTCCCAGCGACTGACTCATGTGGAGTGAGTTCCATGTCTACTACTGGAGACCCACCTCCAGTCACTAGAGTTGCGGCATGACTTGAGGCCAGCTTACTCTTTGCCCTGCGCTTTAGGTCATTCCAGCGCTTATAGCAATCATTGGCTGTGCGCCTCACGATTCCAAGGGCACTTACGATGTCCGCAACGGTCTGCCAGTGTGCCTGGCGTTGTGCAGGTGTGGTCTTGGATCCTGCAACAATGACCATCTCGTTGTCATGTCCGGACACATACTCGACAAGTGCATTCAGTTCGTCATCCGTGAAGCTGGGCTTCCTGGACGGGCCGGACTGTGTAGCCGTGTCTGGGGCATCAGCCTGTGCCAGACGAGCACTCTTCCTCTTCCGCTTGGAAGGTGGTGGTGATCCTGAGTGTCCTGCGCCGCTCTGGACACTAGGGGCAGGAGCCCTGGTGGACTCTGTATCAGGAGTGTGGGATTGCACACTCAGCATGGGAGTTGGTGCAGGCATTGGCTCAAGTGTAATGGTGTCAGGGGGAATGTCAGCAGCATGGACTAGGACCGACACTGTCCTGGCTGGGTGTGTGAGGGCTGGGGTGGATGGAGCCGCAGCTGCCCCTGCAGCCACTCCGCCCTGCCTCCTTGGTGCAGCAGATGACCTTGCTGCCCCAGATCCACGTGGCATGATGGCATCAACGTGCACCAGCGCACGTGTCGTAGCCCTGCTGACCTGGAAGTCAGCCATGGAGTCAGCCAGGTCTGGTGCCACAATGGGCTGGTCCAACAAGGGCTGAGCATGGATGGTGTCAGCCACTTCAGCCTCAACGGGAGGGGGGGAGGGGTGGGAGGGGGGGGAATGATGGGTGCCCTTGACTGGTCCTCCACACATGGGGGGACAGGCTCACCCTGCAAGTTACGACCACGTCCCCTACCGGATCCACCACGGCCACCACTTGTGGCTCTTCCACCTTTGCCACCCTTACGGAATCCTCGCCTCCCAGCCATGGCACTGATATTAATGTGCGTATGGGAGTGGCTGTAGACAATTGTCCTGGGCAATTGGGGGTCAAAGGGGTTGGGTACCAGATGGTAATTGTACCCTAGTGCTCTAGCACGGCTGATTGTAACCCCTGGGGAAAGATGACGGGTCACGCAACGCACAGGAGGCCCAAAAAAGGGAGATGACGTGCACGCAACCCCTCCTAGACCACGTGTGCAGAAAGAAAAACCTGCACTACGCTGTGGCACCCAGTAACACAAGAATGAACGTATGCGTGTCACACGCAGCCTAGAATGACCTCTGAAGGGGTAGGCTACACACGGGGCAAGCACAGAAGTTGGATACGTGCGTGACTCACCGTCTGCCAGGTAAAAGAGCGTGAAGAATGAGCGCGTTTGGCTGGCTAAACCCCCGCCAAAAGAAGATGTGTACGCTGTCTGAGAAGACAGGACAACAGTAGAAGGGGACACTGTTTGAGGGAACAGGCCCAGGTAAACCAGTAAAAGAGAAAAAAGAGAAAAAGCTGTCAGAGGTAACAGGGAATACGAACTGGAAACGCCGTGAAGTAAATCGCGTGTGAAACGACAAGAAGTACAGATTTCACCCACTCGCTCTCCACGAAAAGCACCTACAAGGAAATGGTGTTCTACATGTACCTTATATACAGGCCCACACGTACAGCGTCACTTACGCGGCGTGTACGTTCACCAATCACACGCTTTGTCACTCCTGCGTGTAGATCCATTTTCACCAATCACACGCTTTGTCACTTCTGCGTGTAGATCCATTTTCACCATTCACACGCTTTGTCACTTCTGCGTGTAGATCCATTTTCACCAATCACACGCTTTGTCACTTCTACGTGTACATCCATTTTCACCAATCACACGCTTTGACACTGGGACGTGTCACGCAACAATTTCCTGCACGTGCAGGTGACTATAGGCGCGCATATGCTGTTGACGGGTTTACGCGCTAAGGGCCTTTGCTGACGTGTGGGATTTCACTACCTATCAGGCTGTCCACGCGTTCACACACGAGAGACCACGCTCCTGGCCAGGAGGCGAAATTACTGCCCCCCAGAGCCCTGAGCACGCTCCCACCTGCCATCTGCTGCTGCCTGACTGCCTGCTGGCCACGTGCCCCACAGTGCTGGTGGGTGGGGGTGTTGGGAGACATGGGTGGGGGCCTGGTGGAGGGTGCCCCTGCACTGGTGGGGGTGGTGGGAGACATGGGTGGGGGCTTGGTGGAGAGTGCCCCTGGTGGCGCGGGGGGGTGGGGGTGGTGGGAGACATGAGTGGGGGCCTGGTGGAGGCTGCCCCTGCACTGCTGGGGGGTGGGGGTGCAGGGGGACATGAGCAGGTGTGCAGGGTAGTCCCCTGTTTTGTAGGCTGCCTGCAGGGGCCGTGGAGGGTGTACAGGGAACACCTGTGAGGACCCACCCAGCCTAATCGCGTGTGATGATTCCCACGCACCCCTGTAATACACGTACCCTGGCCAATCGCGTGTTAAACTTCCCGCGTACCCCTGTAATACACGTACCCTGGCCAATCGCGTGTTGAACTTCCCGCGTACCCCTGTAATACACGTACCCTGGCCAATCGCGTGTTAAACTTCACGCGTACCCCTGTAATACACGTACCCTGGCCAATCGCGTGTATAACTTCACGCGTACCCCTGTAATACACGTACCCTGGCCAATCGCGTGTATAACTTCCCGCGTACCCCTGTAATACACGTACCCTGGCCAATCGCGTGTTAAACTTCCCGCGTACCCCTGTAATACACGTACCCTGGCCAATCGCGTGTTAAACTTCCCGCGTACCCCTGTAATACACTTACCCTGGCCAATCGCGTGTTAAACTTCCCGCGTACCCCTGTAATACACGTACCCTGGCCAATCGCGTGTTGAACTTCCCGCGTACCCCTGTAATACACGTACCCTGGCCAATCGCGTGTTAAACTTCCCACGTACCCCTGTAATACACGTACCCTGGCCAATCGCGTGTATAACTTCACGCGTACCCCTCTAATACACGTACCCTGGCCAATCGCGTGTTAAACTTCCCGCGTACCCCTGTAATACACGTACCCTGGCCAATCGCGTGTTAAACTTCCCGCGTACCCCTGTAATACACGTACCCTGGCTAATCGCGTGTTAAACTTCCCGCGTACCCCTGTAATACACTTACCCTGGCTAATCGCGTGTTGAACTTCCCGCGTACCCCTGTAATACACGTACCCTGGCCAATCGCGTGTTGAACTTCCCGCGTACCCCTGTAATACACGTACCCTGGCCAATCGCGTGTTAAACTTCCCGCGTACCCCTGTAATACACGTACCCTGGCTAATCGCGTGTATAACTTCACGCGTACCCCTGTAATACACTTACCCTGGCTAATCGCGTGTTAAACTTCCCGCGTACCCCTGTGATACACGTACCCTGGCCAATCGCGTGTTAAACTTCCCGCGTACCCCTGTAATACACGTACCCTGGCTAATCGCGTGTATGACTTCACGTGTACCCCTGATATGCACGTTACCCGCTTTGCGTTCCTTGTTTGGCTGCCCTGTAAACTGGTCCAGGGTTAGCGCAGCCCTTTGCGATGATTTAGCGATTTTGATGGCTTTTCCTTGCGCGAGGGCGTTCTTGGGGGCGTTACTGGCGCTGCTGCAGGGTCGCTGCGATACTCTGCGCCACGGCTGGTTTGGGAGCATGAAATCCATGAATACGCTGTGCGCGGAAATCGGTTTTAGCGCACGTGCCTGGCGCAGTCAATCGCACGCGGACACTCTGCGCCAGCCGCTTGCGACACTTTTCAGCGAAATTCTATGAATTACCCTGTTAATCTTTCCACTTCTATTATACCCAGGTTACTAACTGTAATATTGTTTTTTTTTTAAATTCATTCTCATTACATGTTTTTCTTTGTGATGCAATAAAAACTCCACATCCGGATCTATTGGAAATGTGTCCCTTTGGAAAAAATCGATATTTTCTACTTGGCTTTCCCAAATATTGTTTGTTACATGAAACAATGTCAACCCTCTAATTGACACAATTGTATCCTTCGGAACCTGCAAGTAAAAACATTATATTTCACCTGTTTAACCACATATTTTCCATGATTCAACTGTATTATTGTTATGTTCTTTAAATAGGTGCTGACTAACCATTTACCTCTGACCATCTTAGCCTGTACCAATTCTTCACTCCCCATATTGCTAATGATCACTTCACATCCTTCTGATAAACTTGGGTCAGATCTCAAACCACAAATAGCGTCTGTGGCATCAGGAACAAACGGTTTACCCGGGCACATATATTTTTGTTCTTTAAATTTGACACACGTTTCCAAGTTTGGTATCAAGTAAACTTCAGGTTCCCACGATTGGAATGCCACTACTTCTGGAGTCTTAATCTTAATGAATTTGTCCTCTTGCCAAAATCCCACATTGTGTACCCACTTGGTCTGATAAATAAGTTCAGGAGCCAAATATGGGATGCATAGTAAAAACCCCATCTCCAACCTCTCCAACCTCTCCAAGTCCACATATAATGGCATTGCATTACCCATTTCAAATGCAATTTTTACTTGTATCACATCAATCTCCCTCCTGGTCAACCTTTCTATCATTTGATAAATAATATCCTATGAAACAAAATACAATGGTATACGTCCTTGAATCAATTGTGAAATTGCAGCTTGAACTTCTCTCATATAATTTGTCAATAGTCTATCCACAGGACTCATTATATTCAAAATCTCACTGAGTGTTTTGTCATGCTTAATAATTAACTTAGTTGCTCGTTGCATCACATCCGCTTGTTCATTCAATATGATCGCAGTTTCCTTTATGAACCTTACTTGTTCATCCAATCCCCCTCTGATTCCATCTAATGTTTTTTGTATTATTTCTAGGTCAACACTCAGTTGTTGTGCTTTAGTGCTTAGTGTCCCTACTGAAATGGCATTGGCTGTTGATATCGTGGTACCTATTATGGCTCCAATTATAGACATTACCAATGAGATCGCCAGCATCCCGGCTCCTCTCTTTCCTCTCCTCTTCTTAATGTCTGCTGGATTCACAACTGTTTTCTCCAATTGCATCAATATATCTCTTATTGACTGCTTAGAGTCCTCTTTTCTTATTTCCAGCCACTCTTTAGTCTGTTCAATCTTTTAGTCTGTTCAATCTTAATTCCGGTATTGTTCAAATGTTTTTCAATCAAAATCTCAGGAATCAATGGTATGTAGATGTTTTGAAAAATCATCCTTCTATCACTCATGATGAATCCTGGTGCCTCTTCTAACGCGATACCAGATGCCGGTCCAGGTTCAATGACAACCTGTGCTTCTGAATTTTTTAAGATCCCTCCGAATATCATCATCATTAACCATATTGTTGGTGTCATCTTCAATGCTGATCGCTTTGCAGCCTTGGTCTACGCCCACCTTCGGGGCTTTTCCGAAATCCGTCCATGTGGGCTCCAGGACTCCATCGTCTCCCGTGACCTCTGGTACAAATATGTTAATATTCTAAATCAAATAGAAAAGAAACAGATTAAATATATAGCACAATACCGACTTCACCCTTTTGCCAAAAATAAAACATGCTTTGTAAAATATTTCGCCCTTTTTCTCTCGCCTTCTGAAATTAAACACAGGTTACAGAGAACAAGCATACATAAAACAACATTCAATATTTAATGCATTTTCATTCTGCACACCGACCATGAGCTTCCATTATTTTTTTTTTATTATTTATTTATATCTTTTTTTTTTAACTTCTCTGTCACTGCCTCCTGACTAGACATATTCACTCAACCTTTTTATGTTCAAGGGACTTTATCTGTTTCTACATGCTCAAGCTGCCTGATCTTGTGTCTGGGATGGCATGGCTTAATCTGATTTACGTGCACAAATTGCTCTATTGTTGTTTCACCTTCAGTCTTAAAAATTTTATAAACTACAGGAGAAACCTTATCTATAATTCGAAATGGCCCCTGCCAGGCTGCTAGAAATTTAGAATTTTTCTGTTTACTTTTTCCAAAATGAAACTTATACACCTGATCCCCTACACTATATTCTCTCACTGATGTTCTTTTATGGTAGTATGACTTTGCACTGTCAGCAGCTCTTTCTAGATTTCGCTGCACAAAAGCAAATGCATGTTGCAAATGCTTCCTCAATTCATCAATGTACTCATGAACTGTGGATGCACTCACAAGTGTCTGCTCATGTGTTCTGTATAGTAGGTGTTGTGGTAACACCATTTTCCTACCTGTTAAGACCTCATGTGGACTAATACCTGTTGCTTTGGCAGGAGTTGATCTGATTGCCATCAAAACCAACGGTAAACGTAAATCCCAGCTGGAACCTCCTTCTGCCACAAATTTCTTTAATATGTCCCCAACAGACATATTGCTCCGTTCAACTCCACCTGAAGAGGCTGCCCGATATGCGATATGTAGTTTCCTTTTCACAACCAGTATTTGCCATACCTTACTCATTAGAGTACTTGTGAAATGACTTCCTCTGTCTGACTCAATTCTTTGTGGCAACCCAAACCTTGAGAACACATGGTTCACCAGCAATGTGGCTGCTGTTTGCGCACTACAATCTGGTGCAGGAATACATTCAATCCACTGCGACATCAAACATATCACACTTAAAATGTAACGGTTTCCTCTGCTCGACCTTTTTAAAGGGCCTACATAGTCTATTTGCAAATCTGACCATGGAAGAGTTAGACCTCTTTTCATCAATGGGGCTCTATGCATTGGTGAAGCAGGTTTAAATTGGGCGCATACTAGACATCCTCTAGTATATAATTCCATATCTTGGGACATATGTGGCCAGTAAGCATAATCTTTTAGTATTTCCAATGTTTTTTGTGAACCTCTGTGGCCTGCAGTTATTGCATCATGTGCATGTTGTAGCATTAGCCCTCTGAATGAAATGGGTACCACCCACTGTATTTGTCCTGTTATGGACTCTCTAATCATGAGTCCATCCTGCAGTCTAACTCGTTTTTTATTCTTTAATAGCACCCTCAACTCTTCTTTTCCCATACAATCATTTTCTGTTAAAGGGTTTTGTTCAGGATCTATCAAATGATTATAATAGATTCCAAAAATTCGATCATTCTTTTGTGCCTCAATCAAATCTTGGTCTGGCATATCATGACCCCACTGTACCACTGGTTGATCTACCTCCTTTGGTGCGTTAGAACGTGTTACTGCATCAATTTGTATTTCACCCAGTAAATCATCTATAGGTAGCAATTCTCCCATCACAGCCCCGATTTTAGCCAGGTGGTCTGCCTTATCATTTCCCTCCTTATCCTCTCTGGGTGTTTTTAAATGCCCACAATTTTTTCTCCAGTATATTGTCAAATCATTTTCTGACACCAATTTGTCTATGGCTTGTATCATTTTTCCATGTTTAAGTGGCTTTTTGTTGTATGTAACCATGCCTCTCGCTTTCCAGCCAGGAAAATACTCCACAAAGCTATTTCGTGCATAGTCAGAATCAGTCACCAGGACAATTTTACTGAATTTATTATCAACTGCAGGAGCAATTGCTTTATAAATGGCCGCCAATTCCGCCACTTGACTGCTTCTAGCTCCAATCCTCATCCCTACACTGGGGACGCCTTCACATTTCAAGCAGACATTCCCTATTCCTGACACTAATTATTTATTACTGTCATTTTCAATGTGAAAAGCACAACCATCCACATATACAGTTGGCAGATCCTTGCATGTTTTTTCATCAAAAGCTTTGTGTGGTGATTGTTCAAATTCCTGCAAACTAGGTTCCACTTCCATTTCGTTTGAAACTTGTTCAGCTGCACAGTCATGTAAGTCAGCTAACCCTTGAGCAATTGGGCTCTTTTTATTTTGTCCATATCTCACTTCTACAGGAAAACCTTGTAATGCCAGCGCCCATGAAGCGATTCTGGACTGCGCTAGATTACCTGACCTAATTCTTTTACTCTCTAAAAACTGCAAAGGTTGATGATTTGTTTCAATAATCACCCTTTCTCCCTGAACAATAGGGCAGAAATGTTGTAGCGCCCACACAGTGGTTAATAGGGCCTTTTCACATTCATTAAATTTCATTTCAACTTGGGAAAATGCTTTACTTGCATATGCAATGGTTTTGTGATTCACATCATGTTCTTGTGATAACACTGCTGACATACAATGTTCAGAGAATCCTATTTCTATAAAGAAATCCCTACCCTTTATGGGATATGCTAAACATGGTGCCTTTACAAGACATTCCTTCAATTTAGCTACTGCCTCAGACTGCTCTTTTTCCCATATCCAGGGTGTATTCAGTTTAAGCATTTTAGTCAATGGTTGAGTGATTTCAGCATAATTTTCAATGAACTTTCTGTTATAGCCTGTCATCCCTAATAAACTTTTTACCCCTTTCACATTTTTAGGGTCCTTTAGTTTTTGTATGGCCTCTATTTTCTTCTTTTGTGGATTTAGCCCATGTTCAGTCACTTCATGGCCTAGAAAGTTCACTTTTTTCTTGCACCATTGTGCTTTTTGTAAAGACACTTTGGCGCCTGCTTTCTGCAATTGGCCAAGCACATGTCTTATTTCATCAAAATGGCTTTTCAGGCTTTCATTTTTTATCAGGACATTATCCACATAAACTATGGTTCCTCTTTCCGCTGCATCTGGCATGGCCTTTCTCAAAAATATGCCAAATTCACTCCCACTATTGATGTACCCGAACGGAGCTCTAAGCCAGGCGTATTGAGTCCTGTCAAATGTAAAGGAAAATAAATTCTGTATCTCCTCTGCCAATGAGACGCACCAATATCCAGAGGTGAGATCTAATGTGGTAAACACTTTTGAACCATGTACCTGAGCTAGACCCTGATCAATGAATGGCAGTGGCCATCTGGATACTGGCACTCTTTTATTTAACTCCCTCAATCTCTGCACATAGCCGCCATTGACCATTTGGCTTTAACACACCTAAAATAGGTGTATTGGATGTGCTATGAATGGGCCTGATGATTCCCCGAGCTTCAAAATTCTTTATAATCTCTGCTAATGGTTCTAAACATGCCAGCGGTAGTCTATACTGGCATAAAAATACTGGACTTCTGCTACACCCTTCCGGAAGTGTGGCCACATGTAAATCAGTTAAACCGCAATCATAAGCATCTTTTGCAAATACATCTTTAAATTCCATAAATATCTTTCTCAGTTCGTTCCTATCCTCATCGTTGTCACACGCATCCGCTAAGGAGATCTGCTCTTCTACCATTTTGGAAAATTCTGGAAAATCTTCTGGTAAGGGAATCTCGGCGCTTTCCTCTAACTGTGTGGCTGTGTCTTTTTGTAAAGCTGCCACTTTTAAATATTTTGGCATATCAGCTTCCACTTCAATGGGCTGATTTTCTGTTTCATTTTCATTTAAATTAAATTTTATGCAATCCTCTTGATGGCAGCACACTGTCTCATTTGAATCATAAGGATATACAGAATGAATTTTAAATATTCCTTTGGGCTGAGAGTCCAGGTGTTCTGGCAACTCACCCTTGGCATCTACATACTTTTCAGGGATATTTCCAATCACCATGTTATTTAAATCTGCCGTATAATGTGATTTTTGTATGGCCATTCCTAATGGGGAGTTTTCCTCTAAATGAATATCCTGACAACCTTTATTATTTACCATAATTTTTACAGATCCTTCACCAATATCTACCAATGGAATGTATTCATAATCCAGGCCTTGCTGTTTTATGGATTCATTCAGACATACAAATGCTTCAGAGCCTTTCATCTGCTGTCCATTTTTGCATTTCAGTGTTATTGCAAACTGTTTTGTAAATGCAGGAATAATAGTATCTTTCCTCATGTATAATTCGATTGCATAAGGAACCAGTTGTGCACAATGATAAGCCCTTCTTTTGTCTTCAAATTCAGGTGCCGGCCCACCTAGGCGTGACCATATTTTTTGATTAAGGATATCTAACACCATACACATTCTGTGCATGATGTCATTGCCCATGTAAAAGTCATTTTGTGCTTCACTCACTATCCATACATTATGGTAAATTGTTTTCTGCCCAATGCTAATTTTAAGCATGCATCTGCCTGCAATTCGGTTTTCAAAGTCTGGACTGTCCAACCCAGAAACATATTGGTTTTTAATCCTAAATTTCAGGATTTCCTCCCTCTCCATTATTTTTTGCAACAATTTCTCATTAATGAAGCTCCTCTCCTGTTCAAGCGCTAAAGTGGCTTTTATTGTTTTAAAACAGTCATTTATACCAACATGAACCCATGGTTGCTCATCTCCCATGTGTATTTCAGCAAGAGTGGTAATGTGTTTTTCTGAATCTGTTTTAGGAGCAATATTCTGTTTGTTTGTTTTCTCTTTTAAATAAAAACGTAATGTCTGCTCATCTATGGCAGTCTGCCAATTTTTCCTTGGGTCCAAGTATATTTGTACAGGTAGTTTTTCATTGTCGCTCTGCATTTTGTCTTGACACATTAATATAACCGTGACACTAGGTATGCAACTATTCTGGAGATATACCTCCACAGCATCATTTGTTTTGGCAACGGTGTGACATTCATTGATGTTGCTGTTTTGTGATTTTAGTTTCTTAGGTCTCAATGGTTTTTTGGTTAAGGACCACAGCACTCCATTCACCCCATCTATGAGAGGAGACAATCTTTTCAGGCAATCTGTCCCCATCAGAAATGGAATTTCACAAATAGATGTGATCAATACCTCTTGTTTCATTCTGTGCTTTCCTATTTTTATGTCAACCTCAGTTACACCTATGATGGGCACCTCTTCCCCATTAAAGTTATACACTGGACCTTGATTTTCCTTCACTTTGATCTGATTCTGTGGGGGTCTCCCTTCATTGATACTCTTTACCAGCTCTTTGGACATAATTGTGGCCTGTGCGCCAGTGTCAATCATAGCAAATGTTTGGCATTTTTCTTCTGCAGTGATGGGTGCATAATATCTGTCCGCAACTTCCTCTAATACACATAAGAAGTGTGAATTCTTACTGATTTCAGGGCTCACCTTTCTCGGGCCTTTTTCACTTTTGGCTAAGCACATTGGTAAATGGAAAGACATTTTTCCCTCCTTTTTACCCATTTCTGCGCGAGAGACTTTATTCATTTCTCCATGTTCAGAGGTTTTTTGGAGTGTGGCCACTGTTCGCCCATCCATCTGGGTTTCATCAGGGACCACATTACAACCTTCCAACTGAACATGTGTAACAACATCATTTAGTAATTTGTCATTGTTTAATTCTGTGCATTTGTGATCATTTAGTGTTTTACCAGCCCTTTCAGCTTCTTCACAAATATGTGGCTCAAAGTATTCTTCAGGTGATTGATTTTTACCCTCCTTTTGAGTATTTCCTTTTTCTGTCTGTGTTTGTTCACCGTTTTGACTGTCCAGGGAAGGAGTTATAGCATCCCCACTTACTCTCTGTTCACTGGTATTCCCCATGCATTGGTCATTTTTCTTAAATCTGTCTCTTTGTTCTCTTGGAGTTTCAGGTTTTCTTATTTCATTTGTACAAATCTCCAATGTTTGATTTAGCTGTAGGTTAAACCGTACCTCTCTTTTAGAATTATTTGCACTTTTTATTACATGTTCATTCATTGGTGCTTTCATTTTTACATCATTAGGCATCTCAGAGTCATTATGCAAAATTACATTAGGGCAATCTGTCTTTTCGGCGCTGTAGGTATCATGAGTACTTAGTCACTTTTCAGAAGAAGCCCCCCGGTCATTGCTATGGCCATCAGCCCCCTCTTTGGATGGTTGTTTTTGCGCTGTATAGAGCTTCCCTATTTGCTCAGCTAACATTTTCACTTGGGCCTCGAGGCACTGGAACCTTTCCATCTCTCTAGAATCCTCTTTCTGTGGCCTAGGTCGATATTGGTTGTTTTCCCCCTGATTGGATCTATTCTGATACCTCTCAGGTGAGTGATTTCTATTGGGATGGTTCCTGAACTCTTGATTCATTTGTGGAGGGGAGCGGGGTGCACCCATCCTTTGGTTGTAGTCCCCTGGTGGGGAATCATTGTACTGACGTGGAGTATAATTCATGTTCTGTCTCATGTCCTGTCTCTCATGTTGTGGGTACTGACCCCTATGTTGATTCCCATTATCAGCAAATCCATCCACATATCGGGGTCTATCCTGATTACCATATATCATGGTGTTGGGATCAAATCTGCTCTGTGTCCCCAATGTCTGGTAGGGACCATCATTTCTTTGATCTTGATTTTGTCTTTGGTTATTATTCATACCTGACATATCAGGCCGATATCCTGCCCGGGGTCTATCCCCTAAATACCTAGGGCTGATGTAGCTCTCCCTATTACTAGGATCATGTGATTGGAACATTGGTGCAGAGTGTGATGACCTTTGTTGATTAACCCTTTGTTCAGGTGCCGAATTATTTTTGCCTGGACTTTGAGCAGACTCAAGGGACATTTTAGCTGACCTGATTTCCATCACTGTGGCTGAGGGTTCTTTAGATTTAGGTCTAATATCTTTCATTTTATCACTTTCTCTACCCTGACAATTGAGTACCTCATATAGTTTTGTGCTTTGATGTACAATCCATTCAAGGGACTTGTCACGGTCAAATTCACTGACCAATTGTGATATGATGTCTTTCTGCAGCCCATAGAAGAAGGCAGTTTTAAACTCATTGGAATTGGGGTCAAAAGATACATCAAAGCGAGAAAATGCCCTTTTTAAGTCCTGTAAAAATTGGCGAGGGGATGTGTTAGGCCCAGCAGTGATTGTGTAAGCGACTTTCTTTGCCTCCTGCAATGACTGAAAAGGAGAAAAATGACGCCTAATTTCTTTTTCAAACTCCACCCAAGTCATATTCTGCTGTTCATTTAATCCCCTTATGATGCTGGCCATCGGGGCATCTAAAGTTAAATGAAAATATTGTCTGTACTGTTCCTTAGGTATCTGGAGTGCTTTACAAATGTCATGAACCGCTTCTAAGTGATCCTCAATGCAGCATTCCCCTCCTTTTTTAAATGGTTTGATCAGGGCTTTAATGGATTTCATTATCTTTATGGGGCTACTTGTTGCAATACATGGAATTGCACCACTTTGTGATTGATTCAATCCTGGTTTCAGGTGTATGGGATTGGTGGCTGCCCCCAATGGGAGTATCAAATCCCCCAAGGGCGCTGCAACCAAGTTCAGTCACCGGCCCAGTCACTGGAGCACTAGCTCTTTGGGCAGAACTAGAATTCACCTCCACTCCATTGAATGTAGTACCCTGCCGCCTCTCCTGGGACCTGGGAATGCACATTTGTTGTTCTAAGTCTTTGCACTTTTTAAGGAGCCTGCGTGCTTCATTTTGCAGATAGTTGTTTTCATCACTCATTTTATTTATTACCTCCTGCATGTCGCACATTTGCATTTGGCATTCATTGAATTCTTTGTTTCTCTTGTCTTTTTCTTGAATCATTTTAACAATTTCTTGCTCTGCACCTTGGGGATCACTTTCTTTTTCAAAATTTTCTTTTTGTAAAATCTGCATTTCTGAAACAATCTCATCTTTATCCTGTCTAATGTGGTCCACTAAGGCTTTTAAGTGTACCAATTCTTGCTCACTGTCCTCAAATTGTTTCTTGCTTTTGGACAACTGAGCATCAAAATCTCTGCATTTTAATTGCATGTCTTTTTGGCATACATCCAATTCTGCTCTTAACATCTCCTCTTTTTTGCTTACCCCATCTAAATCAGTCTTTAACCTGTTAATTAGCTGGTTATCATTTTCTTGCATTCGCAGGGACCTATTCAAAATAAACCTGATCTTGGCCCATAGCCGTATTAAACAGTCTTTTTCTGCAGTTTTATCGGCTGCATTCAATAACCTTGTAAGGCAGACCTGAATTATGCTGCCTTCTGCAAAAATATTGTCTAGTTTTTCTTTCTGCACCTCACCCTGAATGCGGTCATGCCATTCTAAGGTACTGTTCGATGACCACGTCCCATGTGCAAACAACTTTGCCTCTAAATATTGCACTAGGTCTGAGAATGTGGTTTCCCTTTGTGAGATTCTGAAAATCGTTTTTAGTAACACACTGTTATTATAAAATGGGTTACCTTAATGTACAGATGGCAGTGTGAGACACACTTGCCACGCCCAGTAGGGGCTCTGTGATCACTTTCCCGGCCTGCAACGCACCATACATATGTTGGGTATTTTGTATAGATCTGGGGCCTAGCGGTATTTTCTTACCGCCAAAATGAAAATAATTCAGTAATAATCACTCTTTGCATTCAGATTAGATTTGGTATATAGTACTATAGTATACATACATTATTTCAGCACACTGATACATTTAGTGGTATACATTATGTTGGTATGCGTTATTGGTGGTATTTATGGGTGAGCATAAATCCTTTGTTTTATATATGTGACCACAATATCCAGAACCCCTTATTTTTGTTTAGTTTGCTCGTGTGATCACTAGAGAGACCTCAGGCTTGCATTTCAGAAACACCACATTTCCAATTGGAGTGCCACCATGGGCTGTTCTCACTGATTTATCTACGACAGCAAGCTATATGTGGTATTTATCACCAATTTATTTACGTTTGGTGAGCTATGTCCAGGGCCTCTCTTTCTGCCGACTCATAGACCTTCGGCAGCAGGCTATTTCATTTTGTTATTATTATGTTCCATTCAGAAAACACACACACTCATACACTGAATGGATTCATGCACACAGCTACCGCCATGTCTTATCTTTTAGCAACTTTTAAAAATGACAATTGCACTGTGCAAAGATCTTCCCATATTACCAGTGTTATAATGATAGATGCACAAAGGACAAGATAAAAATTAAACACACTTCCCGCCTGCTTTCAGATAATTCTTTTTGTATTATAAAACTTGCATTTCAACACGAGCTTACTCTTTTTTTACAGAAAGAAATGGAAAACTCACAGTAACAACATTATCTGTAACAAAATGAAAAGAGAGTGGCGAGGAACAAGAATTCAATTTGCAACATTAAACAGGTGGTTAAAACATAGGAATCTCCTCTCCTACTCTGACTGAATATTTTCGCACACATACACACAGCCCCCACACTTCAGCGAGATAATTACCAGGCTTGTTCAGCATGTAACTTCTTTGGCTGGTCGCCTTCTGGAGGGGTTCACCGAGCAAGGACAAGCATTTGCTGTCGCTCAAACTGGGACTTGTTGACTGGAAATCCCAGTCTCTGTAGCAGTATTGAATCTGCTTTAGGAATCAGGCATCCCCAGCTATCAACCCAGTCCTTCTCCGAGCTGTGTCAAGATGTCGTCTGCCCAGCTTCTTCCCCGAGATTATACAGGAAAACTCTGGTTACCTCCTACCAAAGGATCCTAACCAATAAAATTCTATCATGTCCTATCCTCCCTCTGCACACAATAGAAATCTTTTACAGTAAGCAACTGTAACAAAACTGATTTCCTGCTATTCGAATCCTTGCTTCCTGCAAATACTGTGGACAAAGCAGCACAGAAAAAAAAATCTGGATTTGCGTTTAAAATGACTTTCAGAGTCTGCCTCATTTTGCAGTGGAGAACACATTATTTTATTAATGAGTTAGCATGTTAGTTTTTTGTTAATGAGGTTAGTTCATTAATCCTCAAATGTGTCTCCTGCAACAGAGGTATTTCAGGTAAAAAAAAAAAATGCTTTTAACTGTGAAAAAAATGATTTGCATTTTATATGTAGAAATCGTTTTTGACTGCATAGCCTGTTTTCATTTACAATTCCATTGGTTGCACTGGCAACACATGCCTCGCTGTACCACCTTATATCAATGCACCAAACCCATGCAGTGGCTCTGCACTTCAAAAAACATGCTATACATTGATCCTGTGCAGTGGTGCTGTGCTCTGTGCTCCCAGAATACGCTAAACAATCCTACAGGACCAATCGGAGGCCCGTCCGGGGACTGAACACGGAAGTGAGTGTGTGGACCGAACCCAGATATCACAACATTTTTTTACTACCTTTTTGGTCGTTTAAAAATAAACTGCTGCACGGATTTTCACCAAATTTACAAAAGCATGCTTTTGGGACCAAGCTGTGGCTCCTGACGCAAATTTGGTGAACATTTGTACCGCGGTTTGGGCTGTAGGCGTGAGCACAAAAAAAATTCCATTGTGTCCATGGGAAACACATTTTGGGACCCCCGATAACTTTGCCCCCCTTAACGAAACCTCACCAAAGGTCACAGAATCGATCTGACGGGGGCCATATACATTTTTTGCAAAGTTTCATGAGGGTTCGTCTGCGGGGGGGGCAAAGTTTATATGCCGCCCAAAAAGTGCTCTTTCTATGGGTTGAGCAACATAACCATAACTCCAGGGCCGCTACCGCAGCCCTGGAAAAAAAAATATATATACATGGAAAACACTTCACTTTAAATATGTTTTGTGAAACCGTGTGTTTCAGCATGCTATACTATGATGAATATACCCACTCAAGATGTTATGCAACCATGTCAAAAAGCAACATAATCTGCAGGCCACATGACTTCAAACATACTCTACTTTACTAATCCGTCCATTTTTTGTTGCTAACAGTCTTTATCGCTGTTGGCATCACTTAATGCACATTAGCACTGCTTCACTCTGGCCGTTAACTTGGGCTACCGTTAACCCCGCTCCAACCCTCGGAAAGGGTGCTTAACCAGGTCTTGCAAATTCTTAAAAATCCAACTAAACCGGCAGGGCGAGTTCCTTAGTTTACATACTCAACCTAAGAGGAATGCCCTTGCCCCAAGGTGACAAAATATTTACCAGTGCTTTTTGTAAAATGGGGCATGCCGCCATAAGCACACTTAATATTTGGTGCAATGCTGGCAAGTATGCACAGTGAAACTTATATTTGCCATTTACTGTAAACACAGTGTGTTTGCAGTAAATGAAAAATACGTTTCTAACATAACCATACTCACCAGCAAGGTCGAGTATCATGAAAATGGTACTCGCCCTTCATAAAAACTACTCACCAATGCTAGTGGGCCAGTAGATTCTGCAAGTCCTGGCTTAACGCCACTTAGTAAGCATGATTAGCTTTACATTTAGTCCATTAACCCATCTTTGGGAACAAAGACACAAGCATATCCACATTTCTCTTCCCTCAAGTGCATGAGTTGTGAACACATTTAGCAGCAAAACTGTAACATACATTCTCATCTAAACTAATAGCATTATAATAGTCGCATTTTAAAAATAAGTATCTAAAGTAAAACTGCATTAGAGCAATAGTAGGTGTCACTAGCCTATGGAGGCTCATAGGTAACCTGACTCCATTTCGAATGCATTTCATCACACACCCAGGAATCAGAAGAGGCCTCCAGTGAGCAGTGGCTGAAATGAGCGGGAGCTATAGGGAGCAAAGTACCACTAGTTTTATTCTTTACTGTTAACAGCTCCACTACTTTTTACAACCATTTTCACCATTTCGGAACATTTATTTTTGAGGTTAAAACATACCTGCCTTCATTTTACCACCCTACATAGACCCTGCAGGATATTGCATCATGAAATTATAAATGTTACGGCATAAAGAAAAGCACATTTCACAGCACAACATTTTATTTATTGTGGCATTTTTACAGCCCTTAGTTTTGTCTGCAAGGTGTAAGATTGGCAGGCTGCAAGAAAGAGGCAATATGTTAGTCTACAAGAGAGCCAGGGTGTCATTATTTGCACCTTTTGTATCAATTTAATAGGAAGAGTCTGAGATGTCCCAGGCTTGACAAAACTGTGTTTGTTTTGCTGTACTTTATTGGGTTAATGTGCATGCCTATTTAATTTAATTAACTTTATTGATCATCGTCAGTTGTAATTATGAAAATGTTGCCTTCTATGTTCTCCAAGCACCCACATGCCACTGGCCAACAGCCCTCACACCCACCCACTGATTAAACATCACAACCCACGCTCCCAAACCTCTGATCTGCCAGCCATGCACATACTCACATGCTCTGTCTAACTGCCAAGTCACAACTCGCACGCCCACATCCCTGACACACTCCAACCCTTACTCCCTCTTCACACCTTACACTCCTTAGTTCCTTGTGCAGTCTACAGTCCTTCGTTCGTTCTCACTCCTTCTGTATCTTGCATTCTTTCTCCCATTCTATCACACTCTTCCTCCATCCTTTCTCTCAATCTTCAGTGCATTGCCTCTTTCTGGCCAACAGCTCTCTCTCTTTCTGCCCCACTGTTACCCCTGTAGCCCACCACCATCTCTGCTTTCAAGCCCACCACCCCATCTCTTGTGCACTGCTCCCTCTCTGCTCTCTTGCCCACTGCTTCACCATCAGGCCCACTGCTCCCCTTCTGCTTTCTTGCCCATCACTCCCCTTCTGGTCCATCGCTCCCCCACTCTCCATTCCCCATCATATTGTAACTATTTTACATTTTTGGGAAAATTTAGGTTTTGTCCCAGCTTCTCAAAAATGGAGCATCTAAAAATAGAGCAGAGGATGTGCGGTTTCTAGATGCACCATTTTTTTAAATGAGCATGTTACTTTATTCTCAAAGGAGACAAGCCGCCTTGTATACATTAGTGTCGGCAGTGCTCTCCCGACACTAAAGTTCTACAAGCTCCCAGCGCATTTTACTATGGCAGACCTTTAAGGGGACTGTCACTGTAAAATGCGATGAAAAAAGCATTTCTATTGCGTTTGAGGAATAGAAATGCAAAAGAGACAGCAACTGTTCATACTGCTGCTGTCACACAAAAGAAATTGCCTAACAGTGTCAAGAAGGACCCTATCATGCAATGCGCACCCCACTGCACCTATTCCAAACAGGCACATGGGGTTGCCTTCGTTTTCTGTACATCTAAAAGCACATCCTATTTGTGAATTCGGGATGCACTTTCAAATACGGAGAAACACCCTCTAATTACCGCAAATGCGAGAAAGAGGTAAAAAATGACATGTGAATGGGCGCATCTCATAAGCGATCATTCAGATGTCCTTTGCGTATTTGACTGCTCCTTTTTTGGCGCAAGTGATGAGATGTGCTAGCGCATTTCATTACTTGCTGCAACAACAAGTTTTGAGAACATGGCCTATTGTTACTTTTTTTGAAAATGGCAGTTTTTGCAAAACGTACATGTTTTCACGTATTTTTCCATAAACTGATGTTTTAGAATGTTTTTTCTAAACGCCTGTTTTCACTGCATTTTCCCGCGATTGCGAAATCGCAATACCTTGGATGATCTGCCTACAACAGTACCAGGTAAACTGAAATCTATTTCCCCATACATTCAAAAAGAATGAATGACATCTGAGCCTGGATGATTAATATCTGTTTTCCTCTTAGCTATCGGAAGCTAGAAGAGGTTCTGCTAACACTAAGAAATTCTCTCTCTCGTAACACCCCATCGCCCCCCTGATTTTTGGGAAACTTGTCAACTTTCTATTTCACGTTAAATGCTTAGATTTTACAGTTGATAAAGGTCAAGGTGATGTCCACATGATTTTAATTGAACATTAGGTGTCTAAATGGGATTTACCCCTTCATGCCATTGGGTAAGTGCGCAGTTATAGTAGAAACCTCAGTGACTGGTCACTTGGACTACTGTAATACATACACTCCTGTGGGATACTTCAGGACCACAGACTAGTCATCCGTCAGACACTTTCAGACCAGAAGAGATACGATTTTCAGTCTCAGGATCCAGGCTTTGTAATAAATTACCAAATTCTATTCATGACAGCACACATTTTTCTAGTGGCGGTCCCCTCTTGAAGCAGCTGATGTTTGGGTACGGTGTTAAGTATGGGTTTCAGCAGAGATAAGATCAGCAAGTAGAGGCGGTTGATTTCACAAGGCCCTATATACATGTTCCAGCTGACTGACCAACTGAGAGAAATGAATGAAAAACAATACAGAGGATCTAATTTTGCCTGTTCCACCCAATTGGCTGTCAACCTTGCCCATCCACCACCTCTTGAAACATGTGCTGCACCTCGCTCCAACCCCGCCTACCCTATGCCCTGCCAGAGTTTCAGTTTCTATTCTTTTTTTGGGCCCACTTCTATCACTGTCAGTAACCCTTTGGGGGATTCACCATGAATTAACCTATCTGACATCCAGCGAGGGAAATGTGTACCTTAGAGTTACTAGCTATTAGAGATAAGGAAGGAGCGATTGTACCGATTTGTGATAGGTGCCCTAGTAGTGATCTCCAGACTACCAAGCATTTGCTATCTAGTTGCTCTGGGACCTGGAGCCTTAGGGCTGGTCATTTTAATAGATTTGTTCATGATAAGTCTTATATTAATTCCGAGGAGTTTTGGGCAAGACTATCTTCTGGGAATGAGTCGGCTTTATCAATTGAGGTTGTAAGGTGCTTAAGGGAACTGAAGTTAGTTTTAGACTGAATTGTTAATAGTGATTTGTATTCCTGTGTTTTTTCTTTTTTTTTTGCTTTTTATTCAAGATGCTTCTGTTGTTTTTAGAATATGTAAATTTCTGTTGGTTTGCGTATTGTTATTTTTTGTTGAAATGTGTTAAAAGTCAAATTGGCTATTGCACAATAAATAAAAAAAAGAAAAAAAAAAGAAATGTGTTCCACTGAGTCCTGCTTTGGATACGTATATAAATGAGTATTTCTGTGTACCTTTGTACTCATTCACCATATGAGGGATCCACCGACGATCGTGCACGATTTGTTGTGCCACGCCGTCCTCCATAGCGTGTGGGCGCAGATGCTCTAGTTCCTTGCAGCTCGCTAACCCTGATCCGTGAATTAATGAACATCAAACGCACTCCATAGATTTGAGACTGAGATATTATCATTTCACCCTGTCCACTCACCAGCATGTAGCTCCTTTGCTCCCACAGGCAATCCTCACAACCCCAGTTGGCGGTTGTATAGATCTCTGCAGCCGATTGCTTGGTCATATCCGCCTTGCCTCTCACCACTTGCAGCTCCCTTTATTTGTGTAATACCCCAGCTATTGGCTGCTCTTTTGCACCTGTGCGAGACTGTGGGCAACTATGCGAGAAGTGGCGCTGTTGGTGGTCCTGTTTGAGTTGAGAGGTGCTCCCCAGGGCAGGAGCCAGGGGAGCACCTCTCAAGTAAAGCAGGACCACCAACAGCGCCATTTCTACCAAACCCACAGGGATGCGCTGTTGACTAGGTGATCTTTCAGTGGGGTCCTCAGCGCCGCACAGCACAGTGCTTTGTCTTCTCCCTTCACAGACTTACCTTCCTCCTGGAGGGCGGCTTCTGTTTTGGGACTTCCTCGTGGAGGCGGTGGGTCCTCTGTTGGCTGCTCCTCCCAACAGGCACTCTTGGGGTTTTCTCCTGGTCTCTCTGTGGTCCAGTTTGTCACCGAATTGTAGTATCCTGTACTCAAGAAGCAGTCGGGAGCCTCATGTAACTTTTCCAGGTGAGTCCTTCATTTAAGTTGCATTGGCTAGTAAGAACTAAATGCAAGGAGGACCCCACCAGTGCCCACCAGCAGGTTACTGATTCCCAACGGTCCTGGATGGTGCAGTGGGGAACCCACATTATATGAATGACATCATACACACGCTGTCAGTCACTCAAATACGCATACGCAAGGACAGGAAGAGGGAGGAACCAGATACCACTGTTACTTTCATTTTATGCAGTGGCATTTTTTGCGGTGCCTATGTTGTATATTTTCCAATAAAGCTTCGACTCTTAGATTTAAAAAAACATGTGTTTGTCTTCACTAGTCAGAGTGCTGAATGATGCCATCCTTGGCATTGAATATTCATAAATCGTCTATGTCTATTGCACTGGAAAATCACCGATTATTTGCTCTCCGACTTGTGACAAACTTCTGGGCCCACACAGAACTGTTTTCTGCCTGGAGACGGCCAACCGGCGAATGCTCTTACGTGCAGACATACTTCGAAGGAAAGTAGTATAAGACCTACCTTACTGACTTCCTAATCTGCCAAAGCAAATGAGTTTTTATAAAGGAACGATCCTTTCTCTTGCACACAATGAAAACACATAGGGGAGTGAGAAGGGGTTTGAGGGTTTTTGTGTTCACCAAAGAAACTCGATTCTATAACAAGACAGGAGGCTCATATTATGCATAACAATCTTTACTCTGAAACCACAGCAGCAAAGAACAACATTTTTCAAACAAAAAAATGTGTAAAGAACAGAACTAAATAGAGTTCAATGTCAATGTAAGGGAGCTCCCCAATCCATCATGGAGGACAGGCCATGCCCTGCAGGAGACCAATGAGCAGGGACCCTTCCTCATATAAATCCATTACTCTAAACCCAACTCCTCTTTCTTTGCTGCTGACACCACAGCTAAGTCACTCCTTTCCGTTGTGTCTTGCATGTTAGTCAGTAGTAGGAGTTTAAATACTGTATATACTGTATATATTGTAAATATATGTTAAAGTTACCTTTATTATAAAGGACGTTTTTTGCTTGATACGTTGTATCTGGGAAGCCGAGTGCGGCCGTTGCTGTTTTTAATGTGTCTTTTGTTAGAATGTTAGCAGCTGTAACTCATGTTTCAATGGGAGTAAATGGTGTAAGACGTAGTGGCGTAGTGCTTAATGGAGCTAGGCCCGAAAGCACGAGGTCTTGATTTCGAATCCTCCATGGAGCCTTTCAGTTTTAAACGCTTGCGCTTGTAAACTTCTGTGTATTAAGCACATTTAAATATATGTCAAAAAAATTTGGACCCGTACGCGCTGGTCGAGCGGAAGCCTTCTCTCCAGTCGCACGAGAGCATAATTTGGGCCTCTTTCGTTACGCCTGGGAATTCCAGTTCCTGCGTGTCGCCCTTTAGGCTCCCGTTGCGCGCCGGTCGGAAAGAAGCTGTTGCTTCAGACCCGGCGCACACGGGTCTCTTGATTGAGTTTGCCTGGGGATTCCAGGTGCTGCAGGCTTTTGGGCTTGGCCTGCCCTTTATGGCCCTATGTTTCGTAACCATGCTTGTTGCTTTTGAAGTGTAACAAAGCTTCTGCTTCAGTTCAGAGGCACGATAGCTCAATGATAGAGCTGCATGTCTTCCATCCAGGTAAGACCTAAGTTCAATTCCCGCCAAATACAGTGCATGTTTATTTATTTTTATATATTTTTTAGAATATATATTTTTTAAGACTCGCTATTTAAATAATTATATTTTACAATGTATGTATTTGATTGAGTGTCACCATTTGGCTCGAAGTTTAGAGCATGGAGTTCCTAATGGGGATATTGTTGGTTCAAAACCTCTTCTAAAATGACTATAGCACAGGGGTATCCCGCTGGTCTTGGATGC
Source organism: Ambystoma mexicanum (assembly GCF_040938575.1). Lineage (NCBI taxonomy): Eukaryota > Metazoa > Chordata > Amphibia > Caudata > Ambystomatidae > Ambystoma > Ambystoma mexicanum. The sequence goes on along the minus strand of NC_090941.1, from coordinate 177,140,084 downwards.
AAGCCCACGCAGTACAAAGGTTCGAACCCCGGATACTTAGGGGAGAACATTTTAATATTAAAAGGTAGTTCTATCTAAATGTTTGCTTCTTTTGTAACCCTGGTCACACAATAACATTTGCTTTCCTTTAGTGCTAGAAAAAAATTATACTGATAGACTGTGTGTTTGTTAGGTCAAAATTTTGACACACCAGCGCAAGAGCCCGATGCGCTGCCTGTCTGCAGCTTTGTTGAAGTGCTACGTATGGAATAGGTCATTACCTTCCCTGTAAGTGTGCCATAACCTGCTTGGTGGCAGGCTCTGCCTTTGTTCTAGTGCGAGGTTGCCCCCCTCGTTTTCTGCTGGTTCCACACCCTGCTCGGGTGAGCAGTTTGAGGTACACTTGCTCAGTGTATTCCTCGCTTAAAGTTGGCAGCTTTGTTTAGTTGCTGCATATGGCATAGGTCATTACCTTCCCTGTAAGTATGCCATAACCTGCTCGGTGCAGGCTCTGTCTGTGTTATAGTGCGAGGTTGCCCCCCTCGTGTTCTGCTGATTCCACACCCTGCTCAGGTGAGCGGTTTGAGATGCACTTGCTCAGTGTATTCCTCTCCTAAACAACGTTTTAAGCTACGTGTAAGGCACATTAATGTTTTTCCTCTTGGCAGTAAACCGGATGGCTCAGTAAGCATCAGCTTCTATAAGGGGTTGGGGGTTTGGCCCCTTTGGGGGCATAATCCCTCTTCCTTGGGCATTTTATATTGTTTTTTTTTAATTATTTTATTTATTGATTAAGTACTTTAAAGAAAAGAGTGTGTGGAGGTGGTTGTAAACAGACCCATGTGGGGGGTTGTACCTTCCTCTCTAGCCATCACTCAGGTGTTAACCTTCGTTTTTTAGTTAAATTTGTCGCCCTTTACATTATTTAGTTTCAGGACAACTCAGTCCTTTCCTTAGGCATTTCTTTCCCCAATAACAATTGCTCCACTCAGTGCCTGTGTTGATTAAATTGCAGAATTTTCTCTCGACATGAGGAGGAGAAAAAAATTACACTTTATGTCCCTATTGCGAGCTGCAGTGCTTGATTCTCTCTTTAGAGGGTAGCGTGTTTCCCTTACTATTTGTCCCATTATGACAATCATTATACAATTTGGCATATTGGTAGGGACAAGGGCAGCTCGAGGGTAACTGAGCAGTTTTGTTGCAAGGCAAGTTGAGCAACCATGTTCTGATTTGAATAGAGTGTTTGGAAACATTTGCTGGTATCAGAGGGACGGGTTACCAAATAATATCTTTTCTGGCACCAGCCCCATGGTTTTTCCTCCCAAGGCTTGGCCTGTTTTCCGCTAATCGCCTAGTGGTGTGTTACACTTTCTCCTCTGCTCGGGGAGTACAAGCAGAGTTCTGTACCCTCAAGAGACTTGTTTAGTTTCTTTCATTATATATTTTGCCTACAGTGCAGTAAATAGAGCGCTTGCTTTCAGATCTGTACAGAGCCTATGGATGCAGGTTCCTAATTTTGTAAGGTCTAAGTCAGTCTTTCATCCTGTTGAGATTGATAAGTGAACACCTCACACCACACACAGTTGGTTGTGATGATGAGCAACACTAGTATACCTGAGGGTTCGTAGCACTATATAAGTGCTATTTTGCTATGGGCAATGTGCTTAATTTTTTCCTTCCCCTGATCCCCAGAGAGGCCAGTCAGCCTTCCATGCATTTAGAGGCTCAGGCCTCAGTGTTTGAAGGGACTGTGGTCCCAGTATTCTTTCACAACTTTCGATTACGGGGCACGATAATTATCCCAAAGTGCTTTCCACCCTCATTCCCCTTCCCTGCACCCTTGCATGTGGGATTGCATCATAATGTTCCACCTCTTGGAGTATCACTGGATGGTTTCCGTTTTTCCTTTAACAGGAGTTCTGGCTCGTGACCAGTGCAAGCTCGCTCTGGGCAGTTCCCTCCCGTCAGTTTACTTCCCTTTGCACCAATTATCTGGTATTTCTCTAAGTTAAAGCGGAGCCGCCCCCTTCCACGGTCATGGGGGTTGGTTAGAAGTGCAAGAGTATATTTATTTTAAGGGGGTAAAGCGGGGCTTTAGTGTGGTCCTCAAGGTAGTCTTCTGGATTGCAAGGTTCTCCTTAGATAAGTGGAGGAGGTGGTATCTCCTCCTTTGAGAAGGCACAATATCCCTCGGTAGGATAGAGAGGTCTGGAAGTGATATTCATCCTCCTTCCATGTTATTAAGGCCCACTATATCAGGGCGTTCCAACGTCTCTACGTTAACCATCTCAGAAGGTGTCTGTCAGTGCGATTGCCAGAGGGCTGGGATATATATATATATATATTTAGTTAATGACTTGGTTCTCCTAGTTACCTGCATGGCAGGTAGACCTTTTGGGTTTTCATGAGAGATTGATTTGCAATAAGGTGCCAGCACGGGGTGCTGGGGGTTTCAAGATTCTTCAGATTGGCTAAGATAGAGGTTAGTCCTCTTCTGGTGAGCAACTTCATTTGAACTGTTTAGGGATCAGTTTCTTTGCAGTTTAGAGTCTTTACTAAGACTATGGAATTTAGTGGGTCCTCATTCGATTAGTTTATGATCCTCTAGGGGATTTATCAACCATGGGGGGGGGGATAAGGTCCAAGCACCTGGCTCATCTACAAAGGGGTTCAGGTATCACTATAATGGTAAGCGATTGGATATAAGATACGTTTTTCTCCTTGCCAAGTTCAGTATCATAAGGCCAGGTTTTGTAAATATCTTCCTTTTGTCATGGTAGCAGAGTCCTTCTTCAAGAGCTCAGGAGGTCTGAGGGTCTCCGTCTGGGCGGTGTTGCAGGTTTAACCTTCCAGGTGGGGGCCCTCTCTTCTCTTCCATTCTGCTTCTGCCTCCAGAAGACATACCTTTCTTAGTATACACATATGTCTGGGGGACAATTGTGTGTTGAGTCTATTGCTTTTCAGCTCCGCTCTGGATAGGCCGTCCTATTACAGATTAATAAAATGACCTTTTACTCCCATTTTACCTTTTATGAAGATTTGTCTTTCCCACTTGGTTCCCCAGTGTAGTTATGTGACATGTCCTGTTTCTAATATGATATCTTCCTTTAACGCATGGGATGGAACCTACAAAGCTTTCACCCCCTAAGGGGTAATTTTCTTTATCTACAGGAGCGCTAAGTGTTTCTCTTCTTTTGTTTGCAATCTAGGTTCCCAAAGATGGTATGAATTTAAGTGTTTTTGATTGGACAACAGAGGAGTTTATTACTCCAATGGGTTTTTCCTAACCTATTAGTATAGGAAAACTTGGTTCAGTGTTTTCCCCCCCTCTTTTTAACCAGTTGGTTTTGGGCGCCTGTAAGGAACGCTGGAATTGGCACATCTTCCTGTTGTTTTCTGGCAGAGGAATTGGCTATGCCTTATAAGACAGTTATTCGGGCAGCCTAGCCTTGAGCAATACTCTTGCAGTCAGCTGACTGATCAAATGAAAACATTTTAAAACATTTTCTTCTCCTGTTATTTTTATTATATTGTCACTATTGTATTGATCATTTTGTACTAATGGGATGCAAGGGCTTCAAACTTGCATAATATGAGCCTCCTGTCTTGTTATAGAATGGCTAATTCCCCACACTAACATGAGAAGGGGGTTTAGATTCTATTAAAGACAAGGAGGTGAGTATTATCCCACCCACCCACCCTTGATATGATATGATATGGCAGTTATGACACGCATATACACAGGTGTTTCAAAAGAGAGCATTCTTTGGTTTGTTGTTCTTCCCATCCACCCACCCTTCTTGTTGTTCTTACAGCTACGAGTTGAGGTTCTGATCAGGAGTGTGGCTCACAGTTACAGATGTGGAGTGCGTGATACGAGAGCTTCGGTGGATTTGTCTTCATCGTTTATCATCTGATCTGTGCAGTGGTCGTCTGGTTCAAGACAGCTACAGAAAGAGGAGTTGGGTTTAGAGTAATGGACTTATATAAGGAAGGGTGCCTGCTCATTGGTCTCCTGCAGGGCATAACCTGTCCTCCATGATGGATTGGGGAGCTCCCTTACATTGACATTGAACTCTATTTAGTTCTGTTCTTTACAACTTTTTTTGTTTGAAAAATGTTGTTCTTTGCTGCTGTGGTTTCAGAGTAAAGATTGTTATGCATAATACTCGCCTCCTTGTCTTTAATAGAATCCAAACCCCCTTCTCAAGTTAGTGTGGGGGATTAGCCATTATGCTTATTTTTTTTTTAGGTATTTAGCAAAGCAGATGAGGGAGAATGCGGACGGAAGGGGACTGCATGTTCCCAGCTGCAGCCAAATTCAAAGTAAAACTCTGTTAACATTCAACCGTCACAGCGGCCCTGGACTGACGTGAACCGAATTCTCTGGAATCTTTAGAAAAGCAGCCCATCTCCGAGGAGAGAAGGAATACGTCCAAGGCCAGTTCCTGAGAAGAGTTCCGTCTCTGTGCTAATCTATTCTCCCCCTCCCCCGTTCTGGGACACCTGCTGTCGGGTGTTAATTGAAGAGTGAAATGTTGTTACATCTTTGTGTGCTGCCTGCGCACATTGCTGGCTGGTGGTGAATCTTTATCACAGACTCGAGTTTCTTTTCTTAGCACAAATGTGGTCGGTTTAGGGACATGGCAAGTGTGTAGCAGAAACAAATATGTTACATATGGTGTTCTGTTGCTGGGATGTATACCACGCGCCTCTGCCGTTGACTAATAAAGTGAAGGGAAAAAAAAAGAAAAGTGAACTAAATCAAACCCGTACTTAAAAAATTATGCAACTGATGACTTAAGTATATTTAAACGGTATAAGTAAGGGATAAGGAATGGAATGGGATTTCCAAATATAGCTCTTGTCCTCGCGTGTCTCTGAGTGCATTGGTAACGCCACCCATACATTGTGGGACAAATCAAGCAACCCTTGTAATCTCCAATACAGTCACAACAGAACCCCAGAAATGATTTCTGACAAAACACAAAAAAGTAACTGCAAGATAGTAGTTACACGGTGAGGATATAGAGGTACATTAAAAAAAAAGAAATATGGTGTTCATGCCTTCATTACATGCGCCGGTCCTTTCTAGAATTCGCACCCGGTGGGGAGCGGGTTCGGAGCAGAGCTTACATCTTCGGCATGCTTTCCTCCACCATCTTGGGTGAACACTTAGTTTTACGTTTGCATGGGATTTTCCTGCAAGCCTAAAAAGAATGGATTCCTAAACAATCCACCGCGATTTAACACCTCCTAAAGAGCTTGCGGAGCCCATAACAGTCCGTTAGTAAACGCTGTCTGCAAAGCTTAATTTAGGTGCAGCTTTTTTGTTTTTCACAAGCTGGCGAGCAGAATTGAAGAGTGGGCTTTACTTCACCTGGGTTGACGCTTCACTTTGCCACTCCACCTTGTAAACGTTTAAAATTGCATGCAGGGCACCCAACAGCACATACGTGCAAAGGTTGGTGGTTACTCCAACATACAATTTGCATTTCTTAGAAAAGCAGCCCCACAGCGCTTGTACGAGAATGAGCTGCCCATGCCCTCCCCCCTCATGAATACATCAACACAATACCACCTAAGCAAAAAACATGTGCAAATGGACATTGGCGCATCACACAAACACATATTCACTTTTACAAGAATGTGAGGGCAAGAATCCAAATCTCATGGGAAAAAGGTGCAGAGTAACCAGAGGGAGGGGGTGGGGCTGACAAGGGTGTGGAGCACATTCCAAAAAGATCATTTTAAAAGCGCTGGCAGTGATCTTTAAGGCTGCTGACTTTCTGGGTGTAAGAGGTAGCCCTTGGCAGTGCCTTCTGTGTTTCACCTTGCTGCTTGATCTCTGCAGAATGCTCCCCTTCCCCTGTTCTACACTCTCTTTAAAAAGACACCGTTAATTTTGCACCACAGTGGAATTTGGCAGCAGGGAACCATTCCGTGTAGACATACATGTAGGAAGATCCCTGCCGCCAAGTTTTGGTCACTTGCACAGCAGAGTGCAAATGTGTAGGGCAAAAGGCGTTCTACTCTGCCGTGCAAATGAGTAAATGCTTCCTACCATGCTGGCATGGCAGGAAGCGTTTACAATTACAGTTAAACGCTGCCTACAATGCAAGCATAGTGGGCAGCTTTGACAATGGATCCCTGTGGTCTCCACAGGGATCACCAGCATTTGCACCGGCATGAAAATGCATTCCAGCCCAACTGCTGGAACATTTGTGTGGCAGAGGGGAAGGGAAGCAGCAGAAATGCAAGTTGCGTTCTGCCCATCCTCTCCAACATAGACATGAAAGAAAATGTGGCATGGCATGAATGAAAGGTCTAACGCCTTACACAAGGCTTTTACACCTTTCATTCACATTACACCCGGAGCAAAATTAGCACCACAGTGTTGCTAAAGAGACACAAACGCAGTCAGCTGTACATCCTCTTCATTTGGGAGTGCCTGGGGTGTGGGGGTCAGAAGCAGCCTTGAAGGTCCTAGGGTCTTTTACAGGCAAGCAGAAGTCACTTTTCTGTATTGGATGCTCTGCTCCATTTAATTTATGTGGCTTACTGCACCTCTACCGCATTATCCAGTTTGTGGGCAAGTTGGTCTGTCCCACTTGTCACATTCAATAACGCCCTCCACTCAGTAAGTCTGCAATGCCTCCTCCAAGACGTTTTTTGGTATGAGGTCCGGCACTGGTAGGGGATGCTGAGGATTTGATTCTAAAAAAACCAAACACAGAGCATGTTAATGGCATGGACACTGTATTACAATTGGAACCAGGTACATAGAAGAGAGTGAAGCCAAATGATTTTAAGTGGTAATCGTGGGGAACAGATTTGAGTGAATAAAGATGAACATGTCTTTGGCTGTGAATGAAGGTTATCTTGGCGGTTGCTTCCACTAGCAAGGCAAGCAGATTGTTCGGAGAGACAATTGAGAGCAATGCAGGTAACACCCTTGAAAGTGAGTGACTCGCGAAATATGGTCCTTTGTGGATAAGGAAAAGGGGAATTGGGCTCATAAAAGTCTATTGATACGTTTTTCAAAGGCTCTATATGATCTTTTCTTCCAAACGTTCCCTGGGTGAAGAACACATACAAACAGTACTGTACACGCTGTGACCATGTATTCTTCCTGGCAATGGTCACTGAGATAGGGATGGCTCAGGCGGCTGAGCCCCAACACCCGCTATGTGATGGGGATCACAGGGTTGATCTGGGAGGATCATGTGGGCTTCCCTACAATGCCTGGAACAGGGGAAGCAAATTGTCAAATAGATAACACTGCATGTTATGTTCCTTTAAAGTCCATTCCCAAACTACTGCAACGGGTTCTGCCGACCATTCCAAACAGGACCTGCAGTGTCTGACAATTCATGTAAAATGGCTGGGTGTTCAGATGCAGGATTTACCAAGTTAATTCACACAGATATTTTAGCAAATGAAGAGCTTACTGATATATACTGTACATAATCAGTGCTCACCGCTAGACCATGGAGGGGCCACCTCTACACATGGGGTCTGGCATCAGTGCTCCACCGTGCATGCTCAACTCAAACAAAACAGAGATAGCAAACCTATCTTTCAGATGCTCCAACCACGTCTGATGCAAAGCAAGCACAATTGAATCAAACACACCCGAACAGAAATGTCCATTAGTCACCTGCCATTCCCAAAAAGGACTAATTAGGGCACCCATTTGAAGACCCTGAAGTAAAGCCCAGACCAGGAGGAGGGAACCAGGAGGTGTACAAGCACACAAGCAAAGGAAAGCGGCATGGGTGATTGACATAGCGGAGCAGCGAGTGATGAAGAGGCGCAGGAGTTGAAGCAGGAGGTGGTGCAGATGGAGGTGATGGCGAAGCAGGAGGCAGAGGTGCAGAGAGATCATCTGGAAATTCAGGACGAGGTGGAAGTAAAGATCGAGCTGAAGGTGTTGGAGGAGGTGGGAGTGCAGAATGAGTGAAGGGTAGAAAAGGAAGTGGAGGTGCCGAGTGAGTTGGAGGAGGTCAACAGTATGGAGTGTGAGAGAATGCAGTGTAGTTTGGTGGAGGTTAACATCTAGGAGGCCGGACGAGAGCAGAAGAGGTTGGAAGACGTGGAATCAACGAGGAGGGAAGAAGGCAAAAGCAGTTGGAGGAAGGAAAGACCATGCAGGAGGAGAAAGAGCAAGGGAGGTGAAGAAGTGGAGAGAGAGGGATACAAAACATCTGGAGAAAGGAGGGAGAAGAAGTGGGAACTTCCTTGAAGATGTAATGACCTTGATAGCCAAAGAGCCAAAGAGTAAGAGAACGCAAGTCTACCAGTTGTATCGGAGGAGTGGGAGGATGAACAAGCACATGGCAGGAGGTTAGACAACAGCCAGCAAAAGGGACTGCACTGAGGTCCAGTTTCAGGCGTGAAGTATAAATGTTGGATTAGTTGCTGAGGAGGAAAGTGAGACATGTTTGGGTCACAAGACCATGACCATGATGCAGGGTGGTAAACTAACACCCATCCAGGCCCATAGAGACCCACCTGGCCTGCCTCACCTGTGGGAGATGCTAGGAACCTTGCTGCAACAGACCTTGGAACTTCAACGTGGATACCTACAACTCCCAGACGGTGCTACCCTACATGCGAACCCCAAGGAAAGGCCAACCAATTACCTGAGTATTGCCTGTTGAAGCAAACATGTACCAAGAGACTGTGAGTAACATCAGGGAGAGACTGTTTGAGGAAACCTTTGAAGCAAGAAGAAGTTCTGTTTGCTATTCTGAACCGTTTATGGAGTTGCCCTTCTTGTGTATAGTGCCAAACAAGCCTACACCGACTTAATGTATGTGTTACATAACAGGTGTATTTGTAGAGTGCACGCTCACGCCCAGAGGGGTATCTTGGCACTATTTACAGATAACAGATGTTTATTGTTACCCAACTCAATGGTACTTATCTTACTGACCTAAAAGCATGATAGACTGAATGTACCTTCCAGGATTCAAACCTACGACCATGAGGTCAAACCCCTGTAGTGGCTTTGTTAGTTCAATGAGCCACAGACCAAGCTTAACAAGTTATATCCTTTGTGGAGTCCAAATAGCTTTAAGCTTAACAAGTTATATCCTTTGTGGATTCCAAATAGCTTCTTGACTCCCCATAACAAACTTCCTTGCAGTAAATGGAATATACATTGTTTTTGTAGTGAAGACAGAAACAGGGAATAGACACACTGTACATTAACTTACCTTTTGTGATGGGATGAATAAAAGAGCTTTGTTCTTTATCTGCGACACTGAAACTTGTGATTCCACACAAGGGCAAAGTACTCTTGAGGGCCTTAATGAAATAGGTGTGCACAGAAGTGGGCAGTGCCTCTGGTATGCATCTGGTATGAGGAAGTGTAGAAGATAGCTCAATGTGAGCAGCAACAATTTATGAAGGTGCTGATTAGCAGTTGTTGTGCAAGATGCCCGTCACCTTGGCGGCTGCGTGGGGGATCTGCTTGCCATTTCTAAAGTTCTTGCTGGATGGCTCACAATCCCTAAGCTGACTTTCACAAAAGTAACAATAAAATGAAAATCATGTAATAGGAGATCATTTAAAATGTAGCACTATTTATGAAGCAAGAATAAGCCTCCCCTTACACAATGAAATGTGACTGATGGAGAAGCATGAGATAAAAGTGTGATCCCCAGAAGGCAAAGAAAAGTTTTGCCCAATCATCTCCTGAAAAATTATCAGTTTTATTTCACAATGAATTATTATAATTGTCAATAATGAGGGAGGGAAATTAACCATATGCGATCATTGGTGGAGAGGATCAAGCCAACATCTTGCTTCCTAGGTGAGTGCTCTAACATCGCCCCGTCAATGCTCTGGCAATAACTTGACTGGGGATCTCCAAACAGCCCTTTAAGATGAGTAGCAGCACCCTTGAGATAGATGGGGATGCAGATTTGTATTCTTTGCATCGAATTACTATGACAACTCAATAGTTTGGCAAAGGGAGTCCGTTTAATGACAAGTACAAATAATTACAATGAACATCAGCAACCGCTCGATCTTCCTTCTCGCTTCAACTCCACTTAATTTCTGAAAAAACACAGTATTTATATCAAAAACACGTCATCACTGCTGCGCAATCTTAAAAACCTAACATGCAACGTGATTGGTTTATAGGAAGGTAACTTTAACATAGGTACTATAACTGTATGTGGTAACGGGGAGAAGGGATTGGATAATCAATGTCAGGTGGGGCAAGTCCTTCCTTCAAAATGGCCACTATAAATGTCACTAAAAGTATGATGCCCCATTGGGTCTACTCACTATAGTACCCTAGATTACACGGCCCACTATGATTGGGTTGGCCTCAACCCCAATCATACTTTTCCACTTATGTCTAGCAGCATGCAGAACAACCAGCCAGGTGCAGGGAGTGTGCCTGCACCCCAGCTTCCCTCCAATTATTTTACAATCAATCATCACCTCAGTGGTCATGTGCCAATGACTTCTTTGTAGTTTGGCCTCCAGTTTGCTTCTTGGTCTGAGAAAGTTTAAGGAGTATGGGTATGGCAGGGATCCATGCGTAGGTGTGAAAGTCTCATGTCTTCCTGCCTGCCTTGTCACATGATTAGGACACTGTGAAATCGACCTCTTCTTCATGTATTTTCGTGTATTTGATTTAATTCTGCCAGTCTTCTACCATCTGTGGCTTATCTTGATCTTTGTGAACAGGATATCTTGGTTCTTTTTCTCTTTAATTGTATCCACTATTGGCCTTTTCCAGCCCGATACGACTTTGGCTTCTTGGCATAGTTACCTTCAGCTGTGTTTCTTTCCGTCTTAATTCTCGATTTGTTTGGTGCAACACTCTCCTCTTGAGACCTTTAGTAACCTTTGTTGAATTCTGCTTCTGTGCGTAGTGGATTTACATTCATCTATAAAGTGCTTTTGATGTATATATATATATATATATATATATGTATATGTTGGCGCTTGCCGCAATCTATTTGCTACTAAGCATAAGCAAGTTTAACAATTTCTTTGCTTCTTGTGGTTTCTTGCATCTGTACATGTTAAAACTAACTGAATATCTTCATCGTGCATATGGCATACGTTTCTGCGTCTTGACATCAACTGCTTCACCTTAGGCTCAACATATCACTTATGCATGGTATCTCCTTGGTATTCCGTCTCTTGTCAGTATTCTCAGGTCATTATATCCTTATGTGTGTGTCAGTCCAATTTCTTATGACATCACCATTCGTCTTCCTTTATTATCTTCTTGGCTTATTCGGGTATTCCCTTTTGACAAACGTCATTTTGTCTTGCCTGTAGATATGGTTTTCTCATTGGGTACCTTACTGTCCAGGTTTTCTTAGGCGTCGGTACTTCAATAGGTTCTGTTACTCTGATAGGCACTGGGCAGAGCCCAACTGCGTCTCTCTGCTGGTTTATCTGTTCTTCATACGTCACATATTTTGGCGTGAACGTACCTGGTACGACAAAGTGGGTGGCTGGAGTGTGGATGGTTCTTGGCACTTCCTCTTCAAACTCCTTCCTAAGCACACTGTGGACAGAGCATACATGTGCAGGCATAATGGCCCCTTTTGAATAAAACTTTTTATATGACAATGAGACGCCTAGTGGCGAACCGATAGACAGTACCTTATGCAGATTTATCGGCTGCATGTGAGGAATATTTTGGAGCCAAAATAGTAAACAAATGACCATTTAAAGTGAGAAAAAGCTCAAAATAGCTAAGTGTCGGTAGAGTGTGTTTGCAGCCTCATGCTGGGACTGAAACAGATATACAGGAGATACTAGAACAGGCACATTATCCTTGTCTGACAAATGAAGTCTGGGAAAGGCTAGGTGCACCAATTATGGAGCAGGAGTTGTGTGCAGCCAGAAATGAGATGGGTAACGACAAGACACTGTAAGGAGACAGACTCCCAACTAAATTTACTAAGATATATTTGGGACAGTTAATTCTATGGCCTTTCAGCACATACTAATGGGACAACAAGACCTGACCAGACCACTTACACTTGAACTGAAAGTTTTATTCTAGGACTCTTGATACAATTGTTTCATGTGGTACAGATTAATGTAACTAATAAACAAGTAAACCTAAATTGTAAATCATCTTTTAGGGCAAAGAAATCTCTTCCCTCTACCAAAAAGGTCTCTTCCAGCTGTCCTGTCCCATTATCACCCCTGAAAACAGATTCAAAGATGTTTCCTCAGTGAAAGTCTGAAAACAATAGTCAGCACGCCAGTCTTTCCAAAGTCTCTGGATTCGTAAGTCTTGGGAAAATGCAAATGTATGCTTAAAGAATGTTGATGGGAAATGTGATTGTAAGTGAATTTAATGCAACTGCAAACAGTATGTTGATTTTAGAAAGGCTAGGCCTCAATTTCAGCATTAGGCCCAGTGCAGCTGAAGAAAACCTTGATTTTGAAAGTGTGTATCTGCAGGTAGAATAGAGAAAGGCAGTTGCTGTTTGTAATCTGCTGCACTAGCAATTTATTTATGGACTTCCTTGCACTGCCAAAAGTCTATTAGAGCATGTTGATGAAGTTACGCCAAATGAATATTGTTAGAAGAGCATTAATGCTTAATTGTATTTATGACTTAACTGTACTTAAGTATTTGAGGTGTAGATCTGTGTCAGTTATCACAGGCAGACTTCAAATTGACCTTGTGTTTCTAAGGTTGCCCGTCTCTATGGAGTCAGCTATTATGTTAATTGAGGAAGAGTGAAATCCTCCCTGGTGTGGTCATGAAATCTTCTATTCATTGATTTGAGACCAATCTACTGCAAGGTGTAAAAAAGGTTAGCAACATTTGGACCCAGGGAACACAGCCTGGGATTGCATGTCGACCATACATTTTTTTGTCTGTGTTCATGCAGTGCTGCTAGCAGAGATTTGACAAACCAATCTCACACAATATTAAGACAGTGCCTTTTTCCATGACAATACCAACAACAAAATGAATGTCTTTCAAAAGTCTCCCCGGTGACACTCACAATCTTTAGAAAAGAAGACAGTTCTCTGTATCTCTGGTCACTGTGACTCATGGTCCTGGCGTCGACCCACAGAGGTTTGTCATCAGTAGTTCCCTTGGTGTGTCATCGTCAGTGTAGGAAACTCCAAAAGACAAGCCAGTGCCACTAATTGGTTCCAAGCTTCTCACCAGAAGTGGGGTTGTCCCTTAGTGTTCATTGGTTGGATAACCAAACCTGGGTCAGGGAGAAGCTGGGACTCAGCTTTCTTTCAGATGCCCTGATACTCCCATGGCTCAAGAGTCCTGAAACAAGGGCTTCCCAGCCCACTCTTGAACCCCCTCCCATGGCCCCAATGTATTTGTATACCTAGGGGCCTGTCTCTAGTCCTGCCTTCTGCCTCTCAGCTCTAGGAAACTCTTGCTAGTCCCCCCACCAGAAAACTGCCACATGCTTGTTCCTCCTCCCGACGCGCTCACACTTTCATAGACACAGAGAGTAGGTTTCCCTGCTTGGGCTCCAATCTTGCCTTTTGGTATTCTCCTGAATTCTCCCTCTCTCCAGCCTGTCATTTCTCCTATTATCTCCTCATCAAATGTTGGTTCTAATAGCACTTGGGGCTTCTCTGCCCTTCTCTTCTCCCCCTTCTCCCCTGCTCTATTTTCCATATCTTCCTCCCCTGCTCCTCTTCACCTCCTCCTTGGCTCCTCTTTAATCACCCTCTATGTTGATCTTATTCTTTTCTTCAACTTTTCCTTTGTTTATCTCATTAACACCTCCTTCCTGCTCCTGTCTTCGCCAAAATTATCTAGTCTCCTCCTCTGCACCTCCTCTTTAGCTCTTAATCTCTCCACACCCATCTTCTCAACTCATGTCACTACCTTCTCTATAGCTTGCACTTTCTCATCTTCCTGAAGTGGGAGAATGGGAGAAAAGACTCCCCCCAATCTCCTGGCGCCCCTGGCCTAGAGGATCGCGGCCCAGACACCCGCCACGAGATGAATTTGTCTATCTACCAGACGACCAAATACCTTGGTACAAGAACATACGGATGTGCCCACTAGCCGGCCCGCCAGCCTGCCCTACTCAAGCCGACACCTGCAGCATGGATGAACTCGACTAAGCCCTTCAACAATAAGGACCTACATCGTTAGAGATGCCATGACGACCTAGCCAACTGTCAGAACACCCGTGCAACCATGCACACTGGACACCCCCACACCAATCCACACGAAGAACATACTCAGTGCTATGACGTAGGTGACGGACACACCCACTGATGCGCATCTTTATTATTTTTCACATAGGTTCTCCGAAATTCAGAAACGCAAGACGCACAAAGCACTCGTTTACATGCTTGCTGACGCTTCTCCCGACCCTTGCATCGTGATGAAAATACAACGAAGACATGATACTGCCTATGAAGCAATGTGACACTGTAACTTAAGTGCCGTGCATTACACATCCCCACCTATAAACCAGGCCCAAGTAGGCTGCAAGCAAGAGCCTCCATGAACACTGGGCGAGCAGGAGTACAATTGCTAACCCTGCAGAACGAGCCCAGCGAGAACTGACAGCCAAGGGAGCGATGTTGCAACTCGTATGCTACCAGCCGACGCCAAGGTCACACCTGTAAGCAAAACCAGGCACGCAGAGGCAAATACAACTTTAAATGTGCAGAATTCTGTCTCAACCACGGTCTCTCCTCACGTGACCAAGCCAAACCTGAGAGGGTGCCAGACCCACGAGGGAGAAGGCGCCTGGGTCCCACGTTTGGGACACAGGCTGCAACAATGAAATGACCCAATGGACACCTACAGCGATGGGAATGGTCTGCTCTCAGGCATATGAGCAAATCCACGCATTGTCTGCACGAACACATAGTTACATATTGTTGCAAATGACAGGTACACCGCGAGCTGGGAACAACGATGGTCCCAGGCTGGGGGGCTTGCGAGTGGACCAATCAGAACATGGGGCACTCATCACTGACGCCACTAACATTAGCCAATCATTAGGGGTCTTCGTGTAACAATTTTCAAGTATCTAATAGAAGGGACAACCCAAGTATACCACCTGACTGACCATTAACCACTAACAACGTTCCCTATACGTATGCTATACTAACCCTACCACTCGAGGAACCAATCCAGAGTGGCGATAGGTTTTTTGCCAACTTTCCCAGGTGACGCAAGTAGCGCGTCATACTGAGGCAAAAAGGAGCCTGCGAGCCCCATGAATTTCGAGAGTCTGGACGGACGCGTACGATCCTAGACCCATCCCTGCCGTTGTTCAATAAACAGCAGAACCACCTTGCTTCTTGTGTGTGTCTCATACTCATTTTTGGGATACGCGGGAGGAGTTGGGGCCTCCCAGCCCAGAGGTCCGCGGAAGGCCCAGCCAACCCCGTGAGAAACTCCCCGACAAGTTGGAGGCACTGCTGAGATCTGGTTACGATCTACCTTTTATTTTATTTTTCCGAGTACTCTCGTTGCGAGGAGGCCCGGCGGCGCGGCCCCCTCTGCCGCTGCCCCCTTTTTGAGGACTACAGGACCATCGCGGAACTGAGAGAAGACCGGACAGCGCAATCCGGATATTGGCCCTCGGGAGCCGGTTGAGAAATATCCCACCCGCGGTTGGCGAGTGTCCAGACGTGGTCCAGACGAGGGGAGGTGGCGAGCCGCTTGGAGGGGTGCACGCAGTCGAGCGGCCCCGCATCAAGAGAACTTGGTGAGTATGCCACACCCAACAAGCAATATGAAATTGTGAGGGAGGGGGGAGGAATGGAATAAGGGAGGTGGGAGGTGTTACCAAGGTGTGCGGCGAAGATTTGATAAATTAGTGTTGATGGTGAAGTGATTGGTAGCTGGACAAGTGCAAGGAGCAGTCCGCTACGCTACGAAGAAGAGTGGGTGGAGCACGAAAACATCACGTGCGACCACTCGTAGACACTGATTGGCCTAGGTCGTGACCACCTGTAAGGGTGTGTGGGTGTGTGTGTGGGTGTGCGGTTTCCTACGAATTGGCGATTATTGTTCAATGAGTAGATGAGGATCCCTATTGATCGAGCAGCAAAACTCGATAGATAGATGACGTTTTCCTGTAGGCGGTAGCTAACTGGTTGCCTAAATACGGAAGATAATTGGCTGGTTAAGCCCTCCTGTTGAGGGGCGTATCACACGCGAGGCGACGCAGCGTGCGCAGTCTGATTATATTATTGGTTACCTTGTTCCAGGCGTGACAAGAGGACAGCTGTGGGGTTAATAGGGATAAATAGCAAAAACTTATTTCGAGCATTCAGCTGTATGAAAAGAACTTACCGGTAGTTTTGAAAGAGGTCGGTGATGTCACCCGTAGGGCTTTCATAGGATACCTCGACCACACAGCGTTGTTGAAGAGCGGTGGGGAAGCGAATAGTGGTAAGGGGGAGAGCACCGAGGTCAACGGCAACAATTAAATCGGGGCCAGGTGGAGAGGGGGACGTGACCGCGCACAGAGAACGCTGGCCACGACGAGTGAGGAAGGAGGAGGAGGGGTGAAGAAAAGGGGGACGGCTGTATAAGCACGTCACACAGGGCACGCAGCCGTAGGGGGCTACGTGCGCCTTGGCCGTAGGGGGCCGTAACGGTATTAGGTGAGAGAAACAAAGACAGAGAAAAGAATACATACTTGCAAGCGTTATATTTGACTGCTTTCTTTTTAGCGGACGATCGCAAGTCCCCAAAACTACGGGGCCAGGTAAAACATCTGAAATTGTATAGAGTTTATTATTAGCCAGGTAACGACTACCATATCGAGGGGAGCTAACAACACAGTGCTACCATGTCATACGGGATAGGATCGGGAGGGTGGGGGAACACCCTCACTACCCTGCTACAGCATATATGTAAAACACTGTCACCCCATAGGGAGAAACTGATTAAATACAGCATAGAATGGACACAGGGGACGGACAACAAAATGACGACACCCTGGCCGACTAACGGCAGTTTTGACCCATATGTCCAGCACTCACTACTGACCCATCTACATAACACATACAAGGGGAAGAAGTTGACGCACCATGTGGAGGTGTTTAACTTATGGAGGATGTTCCAGGGGTCCCGACCAGGACCGACCGGAATGTTCACTGTGGGGGAAACAAAGGAGGAGAAGAAGGTTAAAGAGGAAGAAGAGAATGGGGAAAAAGAGAGTGAAAGCACACAGTGCACGGGAAAAGGGCAAGAGGGAGGAGAAAAGCCTAGCAATGTAAATGAAACAGAAATAAAAAAGGAGCAGGCCGACGACATGCCCTTAGCGAAAGTAGTGAAAAATGAGGAAGGGGGGTTATATCCTATAACGGAACTACGAGAAGTGGTAAGGCAACAATTAAGGGCGGCTGAGGGGTATTCGAACCCAGCATACAGCCCACCACCATATACAGCTACAGGTGGCTACACGGGGGGGGAGGCGACAAGTGCGGTAGGGCCAACTTATACGAAGATGCCCGCAAGGGAAGGGGAGACTAGTGAAGAACAAATTGCAGCCATAGGACACGACGAGTGGGTAGCTGCGCAGGTGTTATTAAAATTGCGAGGGACATTAACAGGAGAAGAGAAGGAGGTAGTAAGAAAAATGAACGAGGACGATGAGAGTGAGAGCGAGATAAAAGGGGAAGGGGGGAAAAGGAAGGAAGGGGAGCTGTTACGAGAAGAGGAGGAGATTTTGGAGGAACGATTGGCGGAGTTAAGGAATGAGCAAAACGCCCTGATCAAACAGCTTGAGAGGGAGGAAAGAGAGAGAAGGAGAGAAAGGAAAGAAAGTAAGAATGAGTTAGAAAAAATGAGGGAACGAACTGAAGAACCAAAGAGGGAAGCTGAAAGGGTGAAGGCGGCAGCAGAAAGGGTATCTCGAGCAGCACAGCGCGACAAGAAAAGGGAGGAAGAAGAGAAAGAAAAGGAAATGGAAATATGGAAGAGGAAAATACTATCAGAAACCACAAAGAAATACGAGGAAGGGAGGGTAATAGAAAGCATATTAGAACGGGAAAGAGAGAGATGGGAAAGGAGGAGAGAGGAAGAAAGGATATTAGAAAAGATGAGTAGTGAAGTAATGGAGGAATTAAAAAAGAAAAGAGAGGAAATAGGTGGAGAAATAGTAGAGAAAAAAGAAGGGGAAAGAGGAGATAGGAGAGGGGAGAGTGGGATAAGGAAATATGTACGCAGGGACACAGAAGTAGCAACAACATCAGCACAAAGGGGAGCAATTGGTAAAGAAGAAGTGGGAGGAACGGATTAAATAGATTTAAAAACAGTGACGATTCGGGGGAAAAAGACAGATTGGGGGTTGTCGCTCCTGGATGATTTTTGCAGCGAGGAAGAAGAAGGAATGGAGAGAGAAGGAAGAAACGGGGAAAGGGAAAGCTTAGATAAATTGTACATCTCCCGAACCAACAGGGAATCACTATGGGCTTGCAGAAGGAAGGAAGAACTGGGGGAAAGTGAGGAAGGAGAGCAAGGAATGGCGGGAAGGCAAACACGTGCAGCTACACCCTCAACATCCATTCCAACATGTCCATCTACACCCGCACCCGCCCCTCACAAACACACACCCTACGCCGGCAGGCTTAGAGATCCCCCTGGACGCAGGCAGGAAGAACGAACACACACGCCCACATCAAATAAAGGAAATAATAAACGAAGGGGAAGAGATGAAGGGGAAACAGCTATGAGCGGAGGAAATATGGACATAACAGACGACGTAGACGACACAGAAGAAGAGGAGGGGTATACGGACTCAACACCGCGACACCCGCTGGGTCAGATAGGACACAACCTAATGCCACTTTTGGAGAGAGGAGGGGTTAGACCACAATACGTCCCTTGGAAGCATGCAGACAAGAAAAATATAAAGTGTAGGCTCCCATCACTAAGTGGAGGAGTGGGGAAATGGATATATGAGATGGAAAAACACATTGCAGGACAGAAACTGGCAGTAGGAGACGTGAAGGGCCTACTAATATCAATATTAGGGGATGCAGCAGATGACATCTGGAAGAGAGCGGGCTTCCCCGGGGTCACAATAACGAACACATCACACGACGGGGCGCCATTTGCAAACTGCAGACATGCATTATGGCAAGCACTAAGGGTACAATACCCAGACACCTCAGACATAGGAGCAATTACATCACGCAAGATGCGTGAGAACGAAGATCCTGTTGATTATATCCAGGAAATTCAAGAGAAGTGGCGTATGGAAACTAGAGAGCAGTGGGACAAGACATCGGCAATATTTTATCATATACTAATACAAGGGCTCCCGGAGGCAGTGCAGAAACAATTGACGAAAGTAGTGGGGATGGAAGCAAAGGCTTGGCCGGAAATACGACTGATGATAGTACATCATTGTAGGACGTGGCAAGAAAAGATGAAACAAAAGGAAGAAGATAGAAAAGCGGAAGAGGCTAAATTAGTGCAGAAAAAACTGACTAAGTACACGATGGAAGGTGCACTAATAACTACACCTACAACAATGACACCAAACCCCACGCAAGTAGTGGCCGCACAAGATCCCTCCCAAATACAATCACCACAAATTATAACACAACAGCTGCCACCACCCCCACCATACACGGCTAACATGGGAGGAGGATACTTGACATCAGGAACTGGATATTATAATAATAACAGGGGAAGGGGAGGAATGATGAGGGGGAGGGGATATGGCTATAATGCACAACAGCAAGGGGGAGGATTCAGAAGCTTCTACCCCACATGGCAACCAGTATACCAGGATAATTCAGGAAGTTTCCCATGGCAGACCAGGGAACCACCTGTATGTTGGATTTGTGGAATGTTAGGACACATGTCACGCACATGTAGAATGAGACCCTCCACATCAGCGTGGGGGGAACAAGGACAACAAGGGCCTACAAGGGAACAGCAGGGTTACCAACAACAGCAGGGGCTGCCACAGGGCAGCACGCAGCAACAGTTACTATCACAACAACAGCCACAGACATATTCACTACCGCAACAACAGGTAGCGATATCACAACAACACCAAGTGCAGCAAGTACAGCAGCCCACTCAAATACAGGATCATAAGGTAACCTCCACCAATACACAGCTACAGCAAACACAACTGGGAAGGGTGACTGTCCTGGGACACAACCCTTACACAGGAAGTGGTCAATCATTATACCCACAATAGGACAGCCCACAGACGTCCTTAGTGTGTCCCATCCTGTCGGTAACACCTAATAGTGCGGAGGAACCACGCATTGAGGTAACGATAGGTGACAAAAAATTATCATTCCTTGTTGATACTGGGGCAACCCGGTCTTGCATAAGGGAAGGTAAATTTAAGATGTCAGGTGAGGCCACGAACACCCAAGGATTTTCTGGGGCTAGGGGGTTGGTTCCTTTTACTGATAACATCTCCTTATCAATAGGGGATTATGACATGTCCGTCCCGCTCCTGTATTCAAGGGAGTCGCCAGTAAACATACTTGGGAGAGACATAATGAGTAGGCTAAATATGACAATCTCCTTCACGGAGGACGGCATCATTTGTTCCACTCCAGGAATAAACATGCTCACTGCACGGCAAATTATGCAAGCATACTGTGGGCAGACAGTGACTCGGGCTGAGTCAGTAGATGGCGAACTGTTCCAGTACGGAACAGACATGGCATTTGCATGGATGCCAGGAATAGAAGAGAAGATGTGGAGGAGGCCAGCAGCCTATTTGTTCAGACTTGAGACACCAGCCAATGAACCGGAAGGGAAGGTGATTTCAGTGAGCATCGAGAGCATTATAGCGACTGCTGATTATATCGCAGTACATGCCCAAGACCGGGAAGGGAGAGCATGGAGGGCAGTGATAGCGCTGGCTGAGGGATGCAGGCTCACCCAGGTGTCCGATGAGGAGCTCTTTTCAGAAGACAAGGAAGAGGGTGAAATGGTATTTATGATGAGTATAGATATTGCTAAGAGTGACATACAAGCAAGTGGCACAGAAAATTGCCATGGCACTTGAAGCACCCGCATCTACCCCAGTTCCCTTTTACAAGGAAGATGTGGCAAAAGTTCCAACATCACTGTGGACCACTAGTCCCTATGACGTGGGCTGCATAAAAAGTATTGGGGGAGTAAGAATAAAACTGAAATAGGGTGCAATACTCCCTAGAGTGAAGCAATACCCACTATCAAAAGAGGCAGATGAGGGCATATATGAAACAATAACGGCCCTAATAAATAACGGCATACTGGTACCATCAGAATCACCATGTAACACGGCCGTATACCCAGTGCGCAAAGCTAAAGGAGGGTCTTGGCGTTTTATCCAGGACCTCAGGCCCTTGAACAACATTGTGGAAGCAGAATACCCCATAGCAGCAAACCCGGCCACAATATTATGTGGAATTCCAGCAGAGGCCTCACGGTTCACAGTGATTGACCTCAAAAATGCCTTTTTCTCAATACCCCTGCATCCAGATTCACAAGACTTGACAAGCTTCACGTACAGAAACACAAAATGGAAACACACCAGGTTACCACAAGAGTACTGCGAGTCACCCTCAATTTTCAACAGAGTAATACAGATGGACTTGGGAAACGTTGAATTGGAAAGTACGGTGATGCAATATGTTGATGACATAATAATTTGCAGCACAAGCGAGAAAAGGTGCAGGGAGGACTCATTGAAAATGCTGACAATATTGGCTGAAAAAGGTTACAAGGTAGACAAAGAAAATTTACAGTACTGTCAGGAACAGGTATTATACATTGGTCAACTAATATCCCAACACGGAAGAAAGATTGCACCACAAAGAGCACAGGCTATATCAAACACGCCACTGCCACAAACAGTGAGGGAGCTGCAGCAGTTTCTGGGATTGTGCAACTACTGTAGAGCATGGGTTTTTGATTACAGCTCATACATAGGACCCCTACTTGAAGCATTGAGAGAAGCAAACAAAGGGGAGAAAAAATTGGGGTGGACAAGGGAAATGAAGGAAGCATTTGACGAGTTAAAAAACGCGATATCAACTGCTCCGGTACTGGCCACCCCAGATTATGAACGACAGTTCCTTATCTTTTCACATTGCGACTCAGCAGTAATGAAAGCAGTATTGGCTCAGAAAACAAGCATGGGATACAAGCCAAAAGCGTTCTACAGCGGTCACTTGGACCCTGTTATGTTAGGTCATTTCCCTTGTGAACAAGGTCTTGCCGCAGCTGCCTTCGCGGTAGAGAAATCATCATCTATTACAATGGGGTGCCCAACCACACTATTCGTGGAGCATGCACTATTTGCAATATTGAACAAGCCTAAGTCCACACTAACCACGCAGAGGGCGTCAGGTTATGAGATCATCTTATCTAGACCAGAACTATCTATTGTTAGATGCAGTAAAGTTAACCCTGCAAGGTTTATAGCGGAAGTTATTGAGGAAGGTGATTATGCTCACGACTGTACGCAGACTACTGAAATGTACTCATGTACTAGAAAAGTTGAAGAGGATGCGCTCAATGGAGGAGAGCTCTTGTTCATTGATGGGTCATCAACAATAGACCAGAGTGATGGGATAAGGAGAACTGGGGCAGCAGTTGTAAAAATGACAGAACATTTGGTGTGTTTCCCAGTGAAATGTGTACAGTTACCACATCATTATTCGGCTCAAGCAGCAGAATTGGTTGCACTGATCTTGGCGTTGAAGGAAAGCTTTGACAAAAGAGTTACTATATATTCTGATAGCGCATATGTCACGTCAACTGTCCACTCGGGGTTGATAAAATGGCAGAGAAGGGGGTTTAGGAGAGCTGACGGCACCCCAGTGCAACATGCTCTCTTGTTAGCTGAATGAATTGAAGTAATCAATAATCCCCAAGAAATAGCTTTGGTCAAATGTCCCGCACACACTAATGGAGAAGATCATATCTCAAAAGGGAATGAAACAGCAGACGCACATGCCAAACATGCGGCGTATTTTGGTGAAATATGGAACCCCCCAGAGTCAGAGAGAGGGAGAGGGAGGGGGATAGCTAAACAGATGTTGATGAAAGAAGGGTACACCCATCTCCCAGCCACACAGATAATGGAATTACAGGCGGCCGCACCAATGGCAGAAAAGGAACTATGGGTAAAAAGAGGATGTACAATGTCGCCAACTGACGCACTATGGCGTCAGGGTAACACTGGAAAGATGGTCATGCCGTTGGCACTATTGAACACCGCCCTGGCCCAGCTCCATCACCCAGCTCATACAGGGAAGGAAGTTATTGCAGCACGAATTAGGGAAGACTGGTTCTGCCCCGAGTAAAATTCTCATGTAACAAATTTTATCAGCAATTGCCTTACATGCCAACAGTTTACGGCCGGTTACACGCTGCAAGTGATAAAAGGTACTATACCCCGGGCAGAGGGACCCTTCCTGCACATTCATATTGATTACGTTGATATGATCAATGTATGTCAAGGAAATAGGTATATGATTGTAGTGGTATGCCCATTCTCCAGGTGGATTGAGGCAGGACCCTGCTCACATGCAGATGCGTTCAGAGCAGCTAAATTTCTAGTGAGGGAGGTTTTCCCCAGGTGGGGAGTGTGTGAAGTACTGCGGTCAGATAACGGCCCACACTTCGCTAATGAAATGTTTCAGCACATCACGTCTTTGCTGGGCATTAAGCATAAATTTGCGTGTGCATATCACCCGCAGGCCAACGGTATATGTGAACGCCTGAACGGCCTATTGAAAGAAGAAATAGCAAAGATACAGCAAACAACAAAGAAGAGCTGGTTGTATTGTCTTCCGCTAGCTCTATTTGAGCTAAGGAATAGGCCAGGGTCTGACCACCACCTCACTCCTCACGAGGTGGTGACAGGACGTCAAATGCGCCTTCCTCTAACGCCTACATCAAGAGCATTCACAGATTATGAAAACACTGCAACTGTTCTTGGTGATGAAATGAACCAATATGTGTCTTCTTTGATTACTAGTGTAGCGTTTGTATCTCAACAGCACGAGCGCATGCAGGGCGGGTCTAAGAGTTATCAACAAGAAGACGCCGACAAAGAATTGGAAAAGGAAGGACTCAGCAAAATTGCTAAAGGTGACCACGTGCTACTCCGCAACTTCAATAGAAAGTGGAACAGCCCACGCTTTACTGGTCCTCATTTGGTAGAGGAGGTATCTGCGAGAGCGGTGAAGTTGCAGGATAAGAGTGCTTGGAATCACCTACACGACATGAAGATCTGCAAACTCCAGACCCGCCCTAGCGTTACCGACAGGGCCATTGGAAGAACAACGACAGCATCACCTACAGAGAAGGAGACGTCGACCACAGCTGACGACAGTAGTGTCACTACACCCGATCACCCCTCAGAGTCCCCAGAGACAAGTACTGAAATAGACACTGGACACTTGCCCACGGCCCATCCCATGGTCACGAGATTGAAAAATAAACAGACTTCCGCCAATTGAGCCCCAAACCCCCTGTGCCCGCTAAGGTCACCCCCAATTGAAGGACATTGTTTTCTGCACACACACACATGTAAACACTTGTATGTTTTCTCTTTTTCTTCTCTCGCACATGCAGGTACCGTGTGTAATTGTATTGTCAAGAAAATAAGTAACTAACAGCGTACATTGCCCAGGAGTAGATGCTACCCGCGGACGATAACTACTCTGAAGCCCTATCACACCAATTTGTATATCATATAAGAAGGCCAAAGTACCTAAAAAGAAGGAGGGTACGCGTCTATTACACCGCATTTGTTTTGGCCATAGAACAATCCTTTCCCCATCTTCACCAGCACTTACCTGCTCTAAGAGATAGATCACTTAGGTTGGCGTGGGAACAGCTCTTCGCCTGGGCAATGAACGACTACTTGATAGGGAGGGCTTGATAACAACAACTAACCATAATAACAAGCGTATTGAGAATTTTCAGGCGGGCAACTTTAACGTCGCAAGAATAAGCTGCTGGACTGCAGCAAGGTAAGAGCAAATGCCGGTGAGACTAGCTTTTGTAATAAAAATGATAGGAGTGTTGGTCATCACTGGTCTATTGGCTGCCTCTGTATGGCAGAAAAGTTATGCTATCAATATTATGGCTGCACCCAAACCTAACGTACCCCCTCCCACGGCTGCAACAGGTGTTACGTCAGGTGGTACTAGCAACCCTCCGCATAAGGGAAGTAGAGTTAAACGCATCACATACTCAGATAATAAGGGTATTGATAATTACATAACAGATTCAGCACACGTCTCGAACAACATGTGGTACCAGCACATGACCCAAATAGGTAAGCAGACAACAGAAGACAGCTGTTATGTTTGCTCATTGATCCCATACGTTATGAGCGCTTCTCGAACATTCGTCGCCACAGAAATAGAAGAGAAGACGGCACGATGTATAGTATATCTGGCACTATTCCAAACGAGAGGGCGATTTCAAGGAACGGTGATGAGAATGGAGTGGAAAACGCGAGACACATATCCGTACGAAAACAATTTCCTCAAGTCATATTTGAGTTACCACAAGAGCAGTTTGCATGCTGAAGCGTTCAGATACATGACAAGTGGCCCTGAAAAGGGAGAAACGAAGAAAGTAACACTACAATACCTACCATGGGGTTGGTACGCCACTGAAGTTCCTGGTACACAAGGCTGTTGGGAAAGGCCACTGGTAACAATAACAGGGAAGGTATACATGAGCAATGAATGGGACATAGGAGTGGTCGGTAGCAACATGGTAACAAGAGAAAATATTACCACCATAAAGGAACACAATGACAGATGTTGGACAATATGGGGCAAGTACGTACCCATGCTGACATGGATGGAGAAGGATGAAGACCCAATGAGCATACTACCGCTGATCGCGCCAAAGTTATGCTACCAACACAGAGGAGATGTGGAGGTGGGATACAACACCAACTGTGCAAGCGTGTTAGAGTTACCAGAGGGGGGTGCAGGAACAGCAGTGTTAATGGATCACTACTGGGCCTGCGGAAATAAGGCATATCACACCCTGCTCCCGTTGTGGAATGGTATATGCACAATGGTACACATCAATGTACCATCACTAGTGGTGCCCCAAAAACATGTGAACATGGCCAACTTCCCTTAAATGGATGAAGGGAACAAGAGGAAGAAGAGATCGGTACAATCACAGAGGGGTTCGGACAACGACAACAACAACAATAATGTCCTGAACAGGAAAAAGAGACAAGGAGAACCTCTGACAGGAAACTACCTGTGGGGAAGGTCGGAAACAGCACTCAGTTCTATCCCACCAGAACACAGATTATTTAGCAGAGCCGCAATGTTCTTCTCGTCAATAATACACCCTGGACTACAAGCTTATGCAAACGCTAAATGGCTCCAGATAACCCGATGGGAACTGATGATGACCATTAATTCAACAGTAAACGGATTCAACGCAATAAAAGAGGAACTACGAGCGGTGAGGATGGTAGCACTACAGAACAGATATGTATTGGATCTCCTCACAGCGATGGAGGGAGGAGTTTGCGCAAAGATAGGACAATCATGCTGCACATTTATTCCTGCTAACGATGCCGACAATGGTACACTCACCGAAGCAGTATCACAACTGGCCCAGATGCACTCCAAAATGATGGAAGAAAGTAAAGGAGTGAAGAAGGATGATAGCTGGTTTTCATTGTTATGGTCATGGATGCCATCATGGCTGTCGGACGGGCTGAAGATTATAGTTGGATGCATAATACTGGCTGGGGCTGCATTGATTATACTAAGGTTTTGGAAGGCCAGGAAGGCACGCACTACAGACGAAATGATCGAAAAGGTTGGTATGCACCCATTGATGCCAACTGATGATGACCAGCACACAGACACCATAATAAAGGAAAGAGAGAAACTGCGCAGACAGATCATCACCAACCACCTGGACCCACCATCCGTAAAGCTCGAAAACCCAAGAAACCCGAGGAGCTACATCGGAAGATGGGTATACTGCAAACCGGGAGGAAGTTGTGTATATATGTATTGGTCATTTGAGGACCATGTCAACCACTATGGACAGCTGGGAGGAGTAACTAAAATATGGAGAGTAAGAGGAGATAGAGAAAAGGATATGTTTGTGGTCGACAAGTCGACCATAGGGGGGACTGAAGTGGGAGAATGGGAGAAAAGACTCCCCCCAATCTCCTCGCGCCCCTGGCCTAGAGGATCGCGGCCCAGACACCCGCCACGAGATGAATTTGTCTATCTACCAGACGACTAAATACCTTGGTACAAGAACATACGGGTGTGCCCACCAGCCTGCCCGCCAGCCTGCCCTACTCAAGCCGACACCTGCAGCATGGATGAACTCGACTAAGCCCTTCAACAATAAGGACCTACATCGTTAGAGATGCCATGACGACCTAGCCAACTGTCAGAACACCCGTGCAACCATGCACACTGGACACCCCCACACCAATTCACACGAAGAACATACTCAGTGCTATGACATAGGTGACGACACACCCACTGACGCGCATCTTTATTATTTTTCACATAGGTTCTCCGAAATGCAGAAACGCAAGATGCACAAAGCACTCATTTACATGCTTGCTGACGCTTCTCCCGACCCTTGCATCGTGATGAAAATACAACGAAGACATGATAATGCCTATGAAGCAATGTGACACCGCAACTTAAGTGCCGTGCATTACACATCCCCACCTATGAACCAGGCCCAAGTAGGCCGCAAGCAAGAGCCTCCATGAACACTGGGCGAGCAGGAGTACAATTGCTAACCCTGCAGAACGAGCCCAGCGAGAACTGACAGCCAAGGGAGTGATGTTGCAACTCCTATGCTACCAGCCGACGCCAAGGTCACACCTGTAAGCAAAACCAGGCACGCAGAGGCAAATACAACTTTAAATGGGCATAATTCTGTCTCAACCATGGTCTCTCCTCACGTGACCAAGCCAAACCTGACAGGGTGCCAGACCCACGAGGGAGAAGGCGCCTGGGTCCCACGTTTGGGACACAGGCTGCAACAATGAAATGACCCAATAGACACCTACAGCGATGGGAATGGTCTGCTCTCAGGCATATGAGCAAATCCACGCATTGTCTGCACGAACACATAGGGCCTCATTACGACCCTGGCGGTAAGGGGTTAACGCCAGCGTTAGCTGCGCCGACCCCTTACCGCCAACTACGAGGTCCCTTAGCGCCATGGCGCTTTTAACACCTGCTTTTAGCAGGTGTTAAAATCCATGGCGCTAAGGGACCATGGAGTTAATTACGCCACCGTAATTTACGGTGGCGTAATTAACGCCTTCCCCACTCCCATTATGCCCTATGGGGCAAAAATGGGAATGGGGAAGGGTAAATGGGGATTGGGGACTTACCGCCCCGCCGACCTCGGAATGGGGCGGTAAGTCCGCCAACCACCATGGCGTAAACGTAGTTTACGCCATGGTGGTAAAGTCACGGCCCAGGCGGTAACTTACCGCCTGGGTCGTAATGAGGCCCATAGTTACATATTGTTGCAAATGACAGGTACACCGCAAGCTGGGAACAACGATGGTCCCAGGCTGGGGGGCTTGCGAGTGGACCAATCAGAACATGGGGCACTCATCACTGACCCCACTAACATTAGCCAATCATTAAGGGTCTTCCTGTAACAATTTTCAAGTATCTAATAGAAGGGACAACCCAAGTATACCACCTGACTGACCCTTAACCACTAACAACGGTCCCTATACGTATGCTATACTAACCCTACCACTCGAGGAACCAATCCAGAGTGGCGATAGGTTTTTTGCTAACTTTCCCAGGTGACGCAAGTAGCGCGTCATACTGAGGCAAGAAGGGGCCTGCGAGCCCCACGAATTTCGAGAGTCTGGACGGACGCGTACGATCCTAGACCCATCCCTGCCGTTGTTCAATAAACAGCAGAACCACCTTGCTTCTTGTGTGTGTCTCATACTCATTTTTGGGATACACGGGAGGAGTTGGGGCCTCCCACCCCGGAGGTCCGCGGAAGGCCCAGCCGACCCCGGGAGAAACTCCCCGACATTCCTCTCTCTCACCTTCTGTTACTGTAACGCTCACCTGATTCCCGTATAGGCGCCGGTCTTGACTGGGCGTATACCGTATCTTCAAAGGTGATGTGTAACACACGGCTGGCTCTTTGGGCTGGACCTCTGTGCACGGTATGTCTGACTCGAAGGGTAAGATGTCTGCAGATAGAAAATATGGGATTAAGGAACTGGGTTATTGAATGTCTCTCTCTTCTTCCCTTTCTCTTCTCCTGTAGAACCCCAAAGGTTAACGCTCTCACCTTAGGTAAGTGAACGCCGTGCTCTCCATCTGCCTCGGGGCAGGGTGCTGTAACCAGTTTCTTCACTGGATAAGGGGAGCAGGCCTCTTGACTTCAGAGGACTGCTGTCCGTCGTTTACTGCACGAACGGTAAGTTTCGAGTAATTCTAATGTCTTTAAAGTCTTTAGTAATGATGTTTCTTGTTTTGCAGGGTTCCGGCGATGGCGGATGACTGGCTGAAGTGAGTTGAAGATGGAGCCCGTGTGATGAATAGAAGCGCCTGGAAGCACGTAAGTAAGAGCTTGTTGCCTGCTTCACGATGCGCTCTAACTGTCTTTTTATTTTGCAGGTACAAGTTCGGAGCGGCTGCAGGGAGCCGGAATACCCACTGGGTTAGATGTGGAAAGGAGTAATAGCACGCGAGTATTAAAGTTCCCCAATGTCTTTAAACGCACCTTGTTTTGTCTTTCAGATGCGGGATGCAGCGCCGAAGGCCTCCGGAGCGTGCGAAGAGTTGGTAAGCTTTTGTCTTTCAGATGCCGGAATGCAGTGTGAAGACCTCCGGAGCGCACGAAGAGTAGGTAAGCCTTTGTCTTTCAGATGCCGGAATGCAGCGCGAGGCGTTGGTGACAGCCGATGGACCAGGTAAGTGAAGAGCTGTCACTGAAGACCGTAATGCTAACCTGTTCTTTCTTGTCTTTATAGGTGTTGCTGAAGACTGGATTCAGGATGGTAAGCCTTTTTCCTTAGGCCCAGGATCAGATGCAGAAGACACGATGAGCGTTCTGCTGCAGAGGATGCAGAATAACGCAAAGCAAGATTCATCCATCGGGTGTGGTTTAAATAGCCTCCTGTAGTGCTTAGGTGTCTCCTTCCACAGCCACGCCTAGGTAAGAAAAGAGTTCCTGCTTTCCAGAAGAGTTCCAGTGTTCTGAACCTAGGGAGTGGCTCCTGCCCCACCCAACAGGAAAAGTAGTTCCAAACAGAAGAGGATCAGAGGCTCAACTGGCAGGCAAGTAAGCAGCATGGTCTGCTGCAGGTAAGTCCACCCAAGCATTATGAGCCCGGCGCTTCCAGCGCTGGGACTGGGCATATTTATGAGCCTGGTGCCACTGGCGCCAGGACTGGGTCCAAAAGGTCCCAATTGGGACTGGTTGGCACTTGGAACCTGGGTTATGGATCTGCTTCCAAGGGAGTTGGGAAAACCCTGACCTTTTGGAAGCAGTGATCATGACAGTTACCTACTCCTCTTTAGCTCTTACTTTCTCGGCTACCTCCTTCTATCCTCCTTTCACCACCTTCTCCTTAACTCTTACTTTCTCTGCCATCTCCTTCTCACCACCTCCCTCTATCTCCATATTCTTTTGTCCGCCTGTCACATCCAACCTCCTCGGTCACCAGCCTCTCTATTCTCCAACTGCATCCAAACTCATAGTCTCCTTCTCCAACCCCCCCACCTATGTATCCTCTGGGATCCCTTCCATGTGCAGCGGTTCCTTCCCCCTGCTCTATGCGGGGGTTTCCAGCTGTGTGTGACTTAATTTTCTAGTGCAGGATTGGCTGTGTGTAATACGCAGTGATTTGATTTGTAAGGTACGGATCTCCTATGTGTCCCAGACCGAACCTTCACAAGGCCAGTTCCCCATGTTGCATTCAGATCATGAGCACAGCTCCAGTAACAGCTTGTTCATGAAGCGTTCTTCCTACGCAGATGTTGGTAAGAAGTTGTATCGCTCTATATACAGAACAGTCTACATTGCTCTGATGTGAAGTGTTTCTGAAAAGCAAGGCCTGGTTTAACAGGCCCATGGAGCGTTCACTCTCAATGCCACACCTTGCTATAGTCTGTACATCTCTTAAAGGACGAGTTGTTTCCCAGGGTACAAATGTGACTGGCCCATGACCCCACAACACCTCTGGGTCCTGCATTATGGAGCAGACCCCATGATGGCCTCACTACAAACCTCGAGCCTTAGTCAGGGGACATTGTCACAGGCTACTTAAACTGTACATACAAGTCAGGGAAGTAATCAGGCTGCCGGCATCCAAACAAAAAGCTTAGGTTATGCTGTTACCAAAATGAAAGTAAACACCCCACGCTTTGCCAATTCTATAAACCCTGATCTATGTTGGCCCAGGGCATCAAAGCGCGCAAAAATGGGGGTGTTAGTGAGCCTGACCAAGATGGCCACATGCCCGTGAAGCTCCATTGCACCTGCACTATCTGGCTTTATATCCGGAAGGTTTCCAGACCAGTACCTCAACAAGAAAGATGGAATCAAATGCAGAAGGGCGCTGTGCACCAGCAGAAGCAATTCTGGTAACAATCAGTGCGGGGAAGCACTCTTGGAGCAATGCCGTCACAGCAACTGGGAAGGGCCCAGAGGACGGAGCGATCGGAGGAGGAGCAGAACCCCACAGAACAAGGCCGCCCTTGCGGGCACACCATCGCCCTCCGTAGGAGTCGGATGTGGAGCAGCGGACCCCCGGCAATTGGGACGACCTGGCCTGCATCGAGACTCATGAGTGACCAAGCGGACACATAGCGCGGCGGCTGTGGGCGTCCCCTACGCTCATCAAAGAATCACTCCGAACAAGCGTTCTCAGGGTCCCCATTACTGCTGCACACACAAGCTCCGGACGCACCCGGGAGGGACGATCAGAGCTCTGGCTACACTCCGGACCGAGCAGAGCTGTAATCCCTGGGTGAAGCCCAGACAAAAGGTCACACACCGAGGGACCACGCGTGAATCAGGAGAACCATAAACAGGACCTCACAGAGCATCCGCGACCCCATGATGGCCGGCAGAGGCGCACTGGAATCACCAGCTGGGAAGCGGCAACCGAGCCATGCAGTAGAGGTGTAGGCACAGAACGTGGGCACCGCTTTGAGAGAATGGAGCGAAAAGTACAGGAGGCCCGGAAGCTCACTAAGCCAAGAGCCGACACACACGCACTCAAGTAAGTTCATAAGAGGGAGCTTGAGCGGACACCGGGACTCTGAGACTGGGTGGTCTCACAAGGGGGGAAATACCTCATAGAGCTGTGGTGCTTGCCCAATACATGCTTGGTGAACCGAGACAGCCCGCCAGGGAGCACCCAACACATCGCGCATCGGCGAGTGGAATAGGAGCAGTGGAGAGACTGGAGATCTGCCGAGTAACGGCTACTGCACGAGCACCGTGCTGACCCGAGCTGGGGGGCTTGGAGAAGACATTACGCACCCCAGGTACACCCTGAGACTGAGCCACAACACAAGGGACAAGACACCCCACGGCCCCTGGGAGACCTAGGCTTGAGGGATTAACTGAACTGTAAGACCGAGAGGCCGGCCATAAAAGGCCCGCTTAAAGAACACTGCGTAGTACGGAGGGAAATGTGGTGGAGGTCCGAAACATACAAGACACCCAGATGACATTGGGCACACTACCATTGTACTAACTACTCAGATTGGACCATACTAGGAAGCCTCACACAGGGACATTATCCTGGACAGCAGGGGTGGACTGGCCTACCAGGAACTCTGGAGATTTACCTGTAGGCCTCTGCACACTGGGCCTCTTTTGTGTGTTAAGCTATTTTATTTCCACATTTTCTCATAGGAAAAGGGTTGGGCTTGCTAAAAATGGGCTTCTTTGAACATTCTTTCCAGGGCCTCTTTTGGTTCCCAGTACACCCCTGCTGGACAGCTCAGTAACCAGCCGAGGCGGTGAACTCCTACACAGGTGACGTCCAAGTACAACACGAGTACAAGTCTATAACCACATCATAACGCACCTCTGACAAACAAGCCGCCATACCACTCACAACAACACAAGAGAAACGAGGATCAAGAGATCGATAAGAACCCTAAAAGAGTCTGAGGGGGACACGAAAACCCGGAAGGTGATCTCAGCTGAAGATAGACAGCGGTAGTAGCTGGGGGCACAGCAATGCAAGGCTACACAAGGCGGGGGACCCATTCACAATGTCACTCCTGAAGGTGCGCAGCGTACCGACCAATGAGCCCAGCACAACCCCCAGGGTCCACACACTCCCAAGCGTAAGGGGCAGGACAGCCACACAGCAGATAGTGATTTGCCCCACAACCCCCAGCACAATTATAAGCAACCCAATACAGCTGCGACAGACCAGTGAAAGAGTCTAGAAGGCGATACATCGCCTGACGTCAGAACCCCACCCAAGCATAGAAGGATTAAGGATACGAGGGGAACAACCAGAACAGACCACCCAGGAACTCAAGACATCAGCCCATTCTCGAGTTCAGACCCACATTATGTCCAAAACCGGGAAAGGGGCAAGCAACAAACAAAGCTGCAATTTCAAAAAGTGTCACAAGCAAAGAACAATAAAATAATGGAGGACTCATTGGAAACACAACCCCCCGCGCTCTCCCTGGACCCAGCAGCAGCGCTCCTAGACATTAAGACCGTACTCAAACAGTTAAAATCAGGCATACAATCCCTAGATGGGAAAGTGGACACTCTCACCTGTAAGGTGGATTATATTCAGGTCCGCCTGGACAAACACGGGGAGAGGCTGGACGAAGCCGAGGGCAGGGTCTTGATAATTGAAGATGAATCAGCCACTACCTCCAGAGACATGACCAAGGTGAAGAGGGCTCTAAAGGAGATCACTGAGAAACAGGAGGACTTAGAATCAAGATCTAGGAGGAACAACATTAGGATTGTAGGCCTATCTGAATCAGCAGATCAAAGGAACATAGAGGCCCTGGTGAAAGGGATCCTGCAAGAGACACTATGACCCGAGGGGTTCTCACCACTATGTGTCATTGAGTGGGTGCACAGAATACCTGGGGGAAGGAAACCAGCGAGACAGAGACACAGCTCTTTGGAAAGCACGTGAAAAAGGAACAATCTGTTACAAGGGGGACACGATTAAGTTGTTCCCAGACTTTTTGGACAAAGTACAGGCCTCCAGGAAGACATTTATGGCCGTTACAAAAAGATTGCGAGATAGAGGCCTGAAATATGCCATGATGTTCCCAGCTAAATTGTGGGTCGAGCATGAAGGCCGACCCCACTTCTTCCAAACCCCGGAAGAAGCCTCCTCCTTTCTGGACATGCTACCAAGAGTCCCACGCCCACGGAAGAATAACGTTTGAGGCGACGGCCGGGCACACCGAAAACACCAGGGAATCATGGCGCTGATCATTGATCACACTTGATTGCGATGTTCTGGAAACCACACAACCGAGGGGTGCAACGGAGGGTCGGACCTCTGGCTGCCCCACAAGCGGAAGCTTAATACATGTTTGTTGGGGAAATCGGGGAGCTGGAATGTTGGGGTATTCAGCGGGGGGAGAGAGGGAGTTCTTAGCTGGTATAAGAGGGGACGGGAGAGGGAGCATGGGGGAGATATACCACTGACGAGTTAGGGTTGTCGGTAGGGGAGGGGGGATGGGGAACCATCGGTACAGGCAGAACGACACACATGAACAAGGAGAAACGGCCCGAACATAAACAGTTACATGGGGCGCCACGGTTGCCCCATCTATCTAATTGGGAACAGGCCACACAGATCCATCACGGCAACACTTACATTTTTGACCTGGAATGTAAGGGGGCTCAACTGCCACTCTAAGTGCCGGAAAGTTTTGCAATTCATGAGACATAATCAAGTGGGAGTCGCCCTATTGCAGGAAATTCACTTAACGGCAGAGTCAGAGTCAGGTTTGGGAAAAGCTGGGGGTGTCACAGGTACTTCTCCTCATACTCCTCATATGCAAGAGGAGTAGGCATCCTGATACATAGGTCAGTGGGATTTCGACTGACCAAGGTCCTAAAAGATCAAGAGGGCAGAGCACTGGTGGTTCAAGGGATTATCCAAGGGAGATTATACACCTTAGTTAGCTACTATGGCCCCAATCAAGACACAACAGAGTACCTAGAATGGATTGAGAAAGAACTAGGAGACATACACAAAGGGGAAATAATATGGGCAGGAGACTTCAACGCGGTACTAGATCCTACCTGAAACCGCACTTAGGGCTCCCTACGCCCGAATACTAAAGGGTCCGGTAAACTCCAGGGCATGATATTAGTATGGGAGGTGGTGGACGTGTGGAGGGTAAGGAATCCAGAAAAGTATCAGTTTACACATCACTCTTCCCCTCACAACTCTGCTTCAAGATTAGACTTCTTCCTAATATCCCCAACAATTCTGGGTTGAACCACAGGAGTGGATATTTTGGCCCGCCCGCTATCGGATTATGCCCCCGTCCTATTAACCATCAATGTGACTGGCCAGGGGAGGGATAGACCCCGCTTAAAGTTTAAAGGCAAAGGACTCATGGACATAGTCTTCAGAGACGGGCTGACGGCAGCCATAGACATATACTTTGAAATCAATGAGGGATCAGTAGATTCAGTGGTATCCTATGGGAGGGGTTTAATTGTGTAATCAGAGGGGAGTGCATAGCAAGAGAATCCGGAATATTGAGATGGATCAGGAGAGAACTGGCTGAAAAGGAGGCAACCATCTGCACCCTGCAGGAGGCCGCCCCCACCCCTACGTGCACCCAGCAAGTAGTAATACTGCAGAATATTCAGGATTTTCACACCCTAGCACAGAGGGAGATAAAGTACCTATGGGATAAGGTGGCATCCCGGCAGTATGAGGAGGGCCAGGCACCAGGGCGTTCGCTAGCCAGAGCGACCAGGATGGGAAGTCAGGAGGGCAGAATAGTGGCAATTGCCGATGAAAATGGGGAGGACCAATTTGAAGACTTGAAAATAATCCACAAATTTCAGAGATTCTACACAGACCTGTACTCTACTCAATTACAAGCCTCCCAGGCGGTCATACATACATACCTGGATCAGATTGGGCTGTACTGGTGCACAGATGAGCAGCTGGAGTGGCTAAACCAACCGTTGGCGCTGACAGAGGTCATAGAAGCAATCAAAGCTATACCATCAGGGAAATACCCCGGCCCTGATAGATTCACAGCCGAATTTTAAAAATACTATGCCGACAAACTGGCTCCCTACCTGCTACGAGTATACCAACAAGCAGTGGAGACAGGGCACGTACCAGACACTCTCAGAGAAGCAGTGGTAGTGGTGCTGGTGAAACCTGTGAAGCCGCTCATCCTACTGCCCAATATCACTTATCAATCTGGACAATAAAATATTAGCCAAGATCCTAGCGACCAGATTGTCCCCGCTAATGTCAACAATAGTTTGGGCAGATCAAGCAGGTTTTATCCCTGGGTGATCGACATCTTATGGGCTAAGGACGATGTTTGGCCTAATCATGCCACTCCCGCGGGACGACCTGGCGGTGGCTGCCCTACTGGACACCACCAAAGCGTTCGACTCGGTCGAGTGGCCGTTCCTATTCACAGTCTTGCTACGCCTAGGCCTGGGGGAGGTGTTCATTTCTCTAATATCCCTACTGTATAAAAACCCGGTAGCAAAGGTAGGAATAAATGGGCAAGCGACGGGTTTGATAACACTCGAACGGGGAACACGCCAGGGCTGCCCACTATCGCCCCTGCTGTTTGCCCCGGCGATAGAACCTCTGGCCGAAAGGATTAAAGAACTGAACATACACAGGAAGGTCTGACTACACAACCATAGGGTGGTAATGTCATTATATGCGGATGACATGGTGCTGTTTGTACGGGATCCCGTCACCAATCTGGACCCAATCATGCAAGAAGTTCGACAATATGGCGATCTGCAGGCTTAAAAGTGAAGCTATAAATGAACCATATTACCCTTAACAGACGCGGTGGGACGGTTTCAGGATGACTGGGTGTTCCAGTGGGACAAGCAACAAACTAAATATCTGGGGATAGTCATAGCCAGGGATGGGGAGATAGTGTATTGCAGTAACTATATAAAAACATTGGAAATTGCTAAATCGGCCATTCTTAGATGGAATACCCTCCACCTAACCTCTATGGCAGGATTTCGGTGGTTAAGGTGACCATACTCCCAAGATTTCTATATATACTCCTAAATGCACCCACAACAATACTCAAGGGATACTTCTGAGGATTGAGATCGGCGGTGACACAATTCATCTGGGCAGGCAAACAGGCAAGAATATCCTGGGATAAACTCACTGCTCCTGTGCGGGAGGGGGGTCTAGCACTACCAGAATTTGAATTATATTATTATGTAGCACAGGCCGGTTTTCTTCTATACTGGTATGGGGCAAATGGCGACAGGAGGCATGTACAGGTCAAAAGAGCACTGGCGGCACCGGCAATGCTACGATCAATAATTCTTTTTTTTTAACTTTTGTTTATTGGCAGGAGGTTAAGACAGGTACAGCACAGTTAGCATGTAAGCAAAATAAAAAACAACATAACAGTATCTATATGCATTGCATCATAGCTAATATCAACATCACATTTTAGAGGAGGTGAACATTGTGGAATAGTGCGCATGAGTGGTGCCTCAAGATAAGTCCGGTTGGGCCGGTGAGGGGGCAGAGGTCCACTCGACCCCATCTTTGCTGTTCAGGCAACTATGAAATTCAGACCACACATTTCCAGGGCGGGAAGGTATGGGCAAGGTTCCGATGTACTCCTCCTTGCATGTTTGTACCCACGTGAGGGCCCTCAACCACATGCTGAGGGTGGGGAGGGTGCGGCGCTTCCAGCATTGTAATATACATCTTTTGGCAACTATAGCACTTACATTTAAGAATTTTGACATTTTTCTTGCATTTTCTCCCGTCCAAATACCAAACAGCAAGGCTAATGGGTCCATCTCTACCGGGGAGCCAATTATCTCCGAGAGCGCCTCTGTCACCTCCACCCAAAACCTGCTCAGCGCAGCACAGGACCAAAACATATGAACATGATCTGCCTCGTTTGATTTGCATTTCGGGCATGTATGTGTCGAGGTGAGCGTGAATTTTGCAACTCTGTAGGCGTGTAGTAGAGCCTATTGAGAAGTTTGTATTGTATGCAGCGGAACCTGGCGCTAAGTGATACCTTGCGCGTGTGTGCACACATTTTGCCCCACATTTCGTCAGTGATCTCCGTTTCGAGCTCCCTGGCCCATGCTTCCCGTGGTTCCGGGGAAATATTCTCTAGTTTGCCCATCTGTATTTTATATAGGGAGGATATTATGCCACTACAGCCTGTGGAGTTTGCTATGTACTGGAATTCAGGAGAGTCTGGAGGCTCCTCTGGGAAGGAGGGCCACATTGCCCGTACCGCTGCTCTCAACCTGTATTACTGCAACAAGTCAAGCGCAGAGCTGGGGTGCCCGGGGCGCAATGTTCGGGGGGTAATAAATGAACCATCAGGATACAGGTCAATCAGGGCCCGATATCCCAGGCTTTCCCAACATTGAGAGAGGTGTTGGTCGTGTGTAGGGGTGAGGCCGGGAAATTGCCATAAGGGGAGCCACTTATAGTATGGGCGCTGTTCCGGACTGGGGGAAGGATATTGTTCCATGCCCGAATCGTGGTAGCCACCGGGTCCAATGGGGCCTCCGCACGAAATCCATGGTGTAATAGTAGGGTCATGATGTGGATGCCGTCCCCCGCCATTTTTTCCAATTTAACATGAGGGGGCGGATTGGGGTGTGTATACCAATGGGTAGCATGTTGGGCCTGAGCAGTGTTCCAGTAGAAAGTTAAATCAGGGGCATTAAAGCCCCCTTTTTCATAGGGCAGGGTCATGTGTTGCCACTTCTTGCGGACCGCCCTAGAGTGCCAGAGAAATTGAGCAAACGCCGTGTGAAGCCTCTTGAAATACTGCTTGCCTGGCCATACTGGCACATTTGCAAATATATAGAGGAGCTTGGGGACCGCGATCATTTTTACTAGGTAGAGTCTGCCCGCCAGGGATAGAGGGAGATTGCGCCACTTGAGCATCTTTGATTCAATGAGCTGTGCCGTTGCTTCGTAGTTGTCTGCCAGCAGGGAAACTTTAGCCAGTGACACCTGCACCCCGATATACTTGATCCCAGCCGCGGACCAGCGTAGGGGGAATTCGCAGGACGGTTGCTGAGTTGTTTTAGTGAGAGGGAAGATTTCGGATTTTGAGTAGTTTATGGTGAAGCCCGAATACGTGCCTATTTTTGTTATATCTCGAATGATAGGGTCCAAGTATGTGGAGGGTTGTCTGATGTAGAGGAGTACGTCATCCGAGTACAATGAGATGATTTCCGGTGTGCCCTGCAACCGAACGCCCTTACGAGTATGTCGATCCCTGACATGATCCGCCATGGGTTCAATGGCAAGCGCAAAAAGGATGGGGGAGAATGGGCAGCCCTGCCGGGTGCCCCTGTGTAATTCAAAGGGGGAAGAGGGGACGGAGTTAACTAGCACCCTTGCCGACGGTCCCGTGTACAACAGTTTTATATAGGAGATCATGTTCGGCCCTATTCCCATTTTCTCCAAGACAGTCCATAAATATTGCCATGATACCATATCGAACGCCTTTTGGGCGTCTAATGTGACTGCCACCGCGTCTGCATTTGGATCAATTCTAGACAGTACGTTAAATGGACGCCGGATGTTAAGTGCCGTAGAGCGGCCAGGGACGAATCTGCTCTGGTCAGCATGGACTAAGTGGGGCATGAATGGAAGGAACCTATTGGCAATTACTTTAGCAAAGATCTTCATGTCAGTATTAATGAGGGACAGGGGCTTGTAGGAACCGCATTCGTCTGGAGGTTTCCCTTGTTTGGGGAGGACGGTGATTAATGCTTCTCTTAAAGAGGGGGGGAGGGTGTGTGAACGGAGTGATTCAGTCCAGACCCCATGCAGTATGGGCGCTAATATGGCAACATGCTCTTGATAGAACTCAGATGTGAGTCCGTCGGGACCCAGGGCTTTGCCCTTAGGAAGATCCGAGATCACCTGGACTATCTTGTCTAAGGAAAACAGGGCATCGAGCAGTTCTCTGGTGCTTTGAGAGATCAAGGTCATAGGGATGGACTCTAATAGGTCGTCAAGGTCACGGGCCGTGTGCTCTGGTTGGGGGCCGTACAGGTTGGCGTAAAAACTGGCGAAAGTGTCAAGGATAGCATGGTCTGACCAGTGTCTCGACCCCTTCTCATCGATAATACTATCTATACGAGTCCTACCTCCCTCAGACCGGACCAGTTTGGCCAAGGTCCTGCCTGGCCTATCCCCCTCACCATATCTTCGGGCAGCCGCAGGGCGGGTGTGGTATCTCACTTCACTAAGGGCATGTGCTTCAAATATTTTCAGTTCTGTCCTAATCTTTGCTAGGGTGGCAGGTGCTGGCTTGGAGGCGTACTCTTGTTCTAAGGTTTTAAGCTTGGTTTTGGAGAGATTTAAGGCCTGCTTTATGGCTTTGAGGACCCCTGCTTCTCTAGAGATGCACATTCCTCTGATGTAAACTTTGAATGCCTCCCAACGAGTCCCCTCGGACGCATCAGAGACATTGTTGTTTTCGTAGAACAAGTTTATGTCGGCTAGTATCTCAGCCCTAAAGACGATATCTGATAGGGCGTTGGATTTGAAACGCCAGGTGGGGCGAGCCCCAGAGGCATTACCCAGCTGGATCTGTAGTAGCACGGGGGAGTGGTCGGAGAGTGTGCGCGCGAGGATCTTAACATCAGAAACCCTGCCCATCCGGCTACCTGACAGGAGGAATAGATCTATTCTCGAGGAACTATCGTGTACCATGGAGTAGAAGGTGTAGTCCCTCTCCTGGGGGTGGAGTGTTCTTCAAGCATCGTGTAGATTCAAGGAGCCCATGTGAGTTAGAAGCCGTTTGGCCGCTCGTGTTATAGGTCTATGGGCAGTGGTTGTTCTGTCTAGGGCCGTATCAAGTATGAGGTTCATGTCTCCGCCCCATATAATGGGGACATCCACATATTTCATGAGAATGGAAGATACCGTATCTATGAAGTCGGGAGAATCAATGTTGGGAGCATACGAATTCACAAGCAGGCATTCTTCGTTAGCTAAGGAACAGTGTAGGATCACAAATCTACCTTCAGGATCAATGTGGGATGTGTGAAGTGCGAACCCAACCGATTTGTGGATGAGAGTGAGGACTCCCCTGGACTGAGTGGAGTACTGAGTATAGTATTTGTTGGGGCCCCAGGTCTGTGCGAGGTTTGATGACAAGAGTTTCTTAGCGTGTGTCTCCTGCATTAGGAGAACCTTGACCCCATGCCTCTGTGCATACGCAGTAATTCTGCGAGATTTGGTAAAATTGGTCAGCCCCTGTACATTCCACGTCAATACTCTAATAGCCATACTAAAGAGTTAAGGAACATCCCAGATGTGGATTCTCACTTCGAATATCAGCCGGAGCGCTGTGATGAGGCAGGCCTGCCACCCCGCCGTACCAGCCAGGACCAACCTGCCATTTTGTGTAAAACAAACCCCAACTGTCCCACCCCCCACCCTCACCGCCCAGTAATGACTAGCAGTGTATAGACAACCACCCTGAAACCAAACTGCGTGCCATCCCCAACTCGGCAGCGCCTGAAAGGTAGCCCAAACGGAGCTCGAACACAAACCCCCCTCCGTAAATGGCATTGCAGCTGCAGTTGGGGCTGCTGCTGCCGTCTAGCCCACCAATGTTGAAACTGTGGACGAAAAACAACATTCACATTTTTCAGCATTGTTCGACTATTAAAGTAGAGGTTACAAAATAAAGGATAACCATGGTTTTCAGAATAGCAAGGACGAAATTGGAACTACCACAGGTCAGTGCCTGACAGTGCGGCCCAGTTTCTGGAGTGCAGGCCCGGGTTTTGGCAACAGAATCATGAAATACAGGGAGACAACTCCAGCAAGAGGTAAAGTACTAGATAGGGTGCCAAGGCCGGCCAGCAAATGGGATGTCAGGGGGGTGGGCCACAGTACGCCAGGTGACAGTCTCACGGTCGCCCCGTCCGCCAGAGGTCAGCGGAGGAACCTAGGGGGTACAGGATCAATCGTCGTCCATTTGTTCCTCTGGAGGATTCACCAGTGGGATCTGCGCTTCGATAAACTTAACGGCCTCATCCGGGACCGTAAAGAAATAGCTTTTGTTGCGATGAATGAATTTCAGACGAGCAGGGAAAAGCATAGAGTACTCAATTTTTCTATCTCTCAACATCTTCTTCACCCTGCTAAATCGGTGTCGCTCCAGCTGGACCCCCACCGAAAAGTCAGGGAAAATCCTGATGATTTGGGACTGAAGCCTCAGCTCCCCTCTCTCTCTGGCCAAACGGAGAATGTGATCCCCGTCGTTGTAGCTCAGTAATTTCGCGATGATTGGCCTGGGGAAATCGCCTGGTTTAGGGCGGGGCGCCAGAGAGCGATGCGCTCTTTCGACCGTAAAGAATGGTGAGAGTTCGGGGTTACCAAGGAGATCTTTGATGAGTTGCTCAACCGCGAGCTCCTTGCGTCCCTTTAGTGCTGATTCAGGAACACCCACTATGCGAATGTTATTTCGCCGTGACCTCGATTCGAGGTCATCGTTCTTGGCTTTGACCTGTTTCATGTCGCGGACAAGCTCTGTAACTGTGTTCTGAAGGGTATAAATGTGATCCTCGTTGGTACCTATCCGTTGTTCCGTCTCCGTAAGCCTGGACCCGTGCTGGTCAATTTGGGCGCGAAGGGAGACGACATTGGCATTGATGTCGTCCAGCTTTTCATGGAAGGATGCAAAGTTTTTTGCCATGGACTCCATCATGGTGGTTAGGTCTGGTTGCGGGGGATCCAGCAATGTCTCGCTATCCTCCTGTGCCGCGGAGGAGGACGCAGGGTCGGCCCGAGGGGCCACCCTGGCAAACTTGTCCACAGCGCCCACTTTGTTAGCACCCCGCGCTCTGTTGGACATTACAATGGTGGGGAGACCCTCTCCAACCTGGCAAAGTCAGAGGTGGGCAGCAGCTGAGGAGTCGCGGGGGGAGATGAAGGCAGGGCAGCAGGTGCCGTCCGTAGGTATTGTAGGTTCAAGGAGGCTGATAGTATGCCGACAGGGTGGGGAAGACAGAATACGACGTGGCAGCAGAGATGATGTAGGCCAGCAGGGGGAATGCGTGATCCAGAACAGTGCGGGTCTCGTGGGGAGCGCAGGCCTAGCCGATTGAAGTAGCTGCTGAGGGGCCCCCGCGTGTTTTGTGTGAGTAAGAACTCATTCAGGTAGGCCTAGGTCCAGAGCACTGAGATGGCGACCAGTGAATGACACCGCAATCAATCGTTCAGTAGGGTGAGTGGGGCACCTCCCCTTACAATGGCACCACGAGGTGTGTCAGTCCGCTATAGCAGCCCCGGCCCGATGGGCTCTGGAGTTAGATGT
The DNA here is from genome assembly GCF_040938575.1 of Ambystoma mexicanum. Lineage (NCBI taxonomy): Eukaryota > Metazoa > Chordata > Amphibia > Caudata > Ambystomatidae > Ambystoma > Ambystoma mexicanum. Next base: position 177,096,557 of record NC_090941.1, on the reverse strand, counting down.
GGCGAAGGGCAAGGAAATGGGCGTGCAACCGCCACTACTAGGTAGGCTGCAGCACCGGAGGCGAAGTAGAATGCGGGAGCCACGCTCCGCGGGAGAAAAATCAGGTGTGGGCCAAGCCCCCGTGCAGGCAGCCCCACAGCGGGCGGAGAAGGCACCCAGGCAAGAGTACAAGCAGCCGGGGGGAGTGGGGGCCCGCACCAGGAGGCAGCAGGGTGGATAGAACGCAGCCCCCAGCACCCACCTTGCAGCCTTTGGGGTGGCTAGACCCTGCTCGTCGTTTGTAGGCTAATGGGCGCAGGTCCGCAGCCGGCAGCAGTCCGACGGTGTGATCCACTTGAACGGGGGGAGGAGGTGAGTGGAAGAGGTCCCAGCACCAGTGTCCTCCGGATGGCTTTGTGGGCCTCACCCCCCCACGGGGGAGTGACCGCCCGCACGACGGACGGCCCGACCAGCCAGCCCACGCAGTCCCAGGAGCGGGCGGAAGATCCACGCTTGTATGCAGAGGCGGCGGGCTACAGCCCAGTCACGGCGCACGGGGCCCACCAGTGTGCTGCACCACCACGGCAGCCGGGATCCAGCAGCGACGGGGCTCCCGCCTCGAAACAGATGAAAGGAAGCACCGGGGTACCGACTCCCCGGGCGGCAGTAAGGAGGCCAGGCACAACAGTAGGGAGGCACCGCAGGTGGTCGCGGGCAGCAGCGTGGGAGGATCGGGAGCTGCAGCACCTCCCGGCGGCGGCGAAACAGATGGAAGGAAGCCCCGGGGTACAGACTCCCAGGGCAGCAGCAAGGAGGCCAGGCACAGCGACGAGGAAGCACCGCAGGCGGCCGCGGGCAGCAGCGTGGGAGGATCAGGTGCCGCAGCACTTCCCGGCGGCGGCGGAGCCGGCGGCCGCAAACAATCGCAGGAGGCCGCAAAGAGGCCCCAGATGTCGGAAGTGCGGGTCCCGGGCGCCGATTCAGCCCCAAAGCACAGGTGCGGGTAGAGAATGATTCCGGCAAAAAGATCGTGGCAGTGGCTGCAGCAGGCAGTCCGGATTAGCGCTGATGTGACAAGGATTCAGGTGGGTTACGACGGAGCTCCAGAGCTAAGCGGCCATCTTGCTTGGCTGCTCAACAGCGCCACCTTACTATCAATAATTCTTACCGCCCCAAGTCGACCACATAAAACTGCACACATAGTAGACCTGACATGCAGAGCATGGACTCTCTTAGAATGTAAACTCAAGGGAGATATACTTTACTCACCTGAACTCCCTGTCATGCATATCATGGATGTCCCCCTGTCTAGCGAGACAGGATTTGTATCTCTGATGAAGAGACTAGAAGTAACGAAATTTGGACAGCTTTTTCCCCAACGGAACGTTTATAATGATGGAGCTATTTAAGGAAAAGGTGGTCCTGTCACTGCTGCACATTTCTTTACATTACAGACTGCAAGTGACCTTGCAGCAATTATTTCCAACCTTTCCAATACAGCCCCAGATTACAAACACATTAGATAACATGGTACAGGGGGCCCTGGGACACCATGTTACATCCGTACTGTATGCTAGGGCCTTGGCTAACAGGCCCACAACAACAACCAATTCAAGGGTGGCTTGGGAACAGACACTGGGCAGAGAAATATCGGAAGCACTATGGGGATATTGTTGCGAGATGATCAAGAAGGGAGCTGTATGCACTCGGTTCAAACTGATTCATTTTTAGTATTTGCACCAATACTATTACACCCCAGCCCGGAGGAACTCTTCCCACAAGCCACGGGGAGATGCACCAGATGCGGGCAAGACACCGCCGGCTTTCTACATGTGGCATGGGAATGCGGAGCAATCAGGTAGTTCTGGGAACACGTCTTCGAGGTCATTGGTGGTATTATAGGACGGGAGATAGCACCTGACCCAGTATTAGCCCTGCTGGGCTATACCAAATCTATACCCAGAGGTACCAGGAAACTGGCGGGCCTCCTCCTGATACTGGCCAAACGAAGGGTGGCGATGGTATGGGGCAGGAAGCAGAGCTCCACACCTACTCAATGGTCCAAGGACATTCTATACTGCAACTACATGGAGGCCAGATGGGGCAACATACAACGCACTCGGTGGGGTGATAGGAAAATGTGGGACACGTACACACACTATCTGATCACACAGTCTGGTGTTGAAGATGATGTGTCCTCTCAGTCACGAGAAGTAACCCAATGCGACCCGCATGATAGGCAGCATAGACTGACGCGCCACCACCCTCTCCACGGAAAGGAAAGAACTCACCCAGCAAGCGCCCAACTGTGCTTAAAAAAGAAACCTGACGAAAGACTGAATCGGACACCTGCACAACCCTCGCCATGGACAAGGTCAAGGCCAAAATTCTGAGGCACAGAGACCTCTAACAGAATGCATCTAAAGAACCACCACCGAAGGTCCAGACACAAGGGAATGTTTCAATTATCTGTACCGGGGGAGGGTAAGGGGTAAAGGGGGATTTGAATTATTGTTGATTTGTGTTGTTTTAAATGCAAATAAAAAGAGTTAAAAAAAACATGTAATAATGTTTTAGTCGCATGGTTTGAAACAGTACTGAGCAGACTGATCTGTAAAGAGCAAGCAGACATTGTTCCAGCATTACACACTTCATTGAATGTATTGAGGTTACACCAAGTGATGGAAAGAGACGATTAGATGGAAAACGTAGGGTCTTCAGATGCAGAAAAGTTCTTTAACATTATGGTAATGCCAGAAATCCATTAGATTCTGGAAAGAAATACTGAAGCAAATCCGGCATATTACAGGACTCACAATCCCATCGGACCCCGGGATAGTCATGCTAGGGGACACGTGCAAAGGGAAATTCCTGATGACTGGCCGACTAGCGGACCTGTGTTCCCACTTGCTCACTGTGGCAAAGATCTCCATAGCTAGACTGTCGAAAGACCCTGAAGGCCCGTCAACCCCCATGTGGTAGGCAAAATGCTGGGACACAGCGGTAGCAGAAAGAAATCACAGCCCTCCGCAACGGAAACATCAGCATATTCTATAACATCTGTGCTCCCATCCTAGATTACCGGAGCAATTCTCAGGGACGGCCTGTCAACCTCCCACTCTCCGCTGGATGTTGAAGCTTGACTAAGCAGCAATCTTGGAACCGGTGTGCTCTCAAGACACCCAATGAAATAGAAAACCCAGAGCAGAGAGGAGTCCAGATTCGTCACATTCCAATCCAGCCCTAGCCTTGAAACACTATAACAGAGACTATTAATCTGCAAATGCACCAATGTTGATTAGCCATGTACATGTGCGAATCCGCCGTTGCCTCTTACCTCCCTGCCTTAATTTTTTATTTGTTGTAAAATATTCTTTATTTCTTCTGTTTTTTTGCTTTGATATGTTTTTGAAAATCCTGTTAAAAAGATATGTTGAAAAAAAAAGAAGGGTATGCCTGCTGTATACATTCCCAACAGCAATGGCCATAGACGGGCAAGGGGAAAACCATGATCACAAAGAACTGATTATTCAAGGAGGAATGAAGCAGCCATGTACACTGTCACTGATGCTATTTGCACTTGCCATCGAATCCATGGTATGTATTCTTTCCGAATCCTTTTGAGGATGGGGGATAGGTATAGATGGGAAGTTCCATTTGGTTTCATTGTACGCAGATTACCTCTTCCTGTATGCGAGAGACACGGATCCGAACATCCGCTGTATGCCAGAGCTCACTATCTCATTATCATCTTCAAAGTGGTAGCTGGACTAAAGATTAATTGGGACAAGCCCAGTATCTTCCCTCAAGGCAGGCTAGTGAAGATCAGATAGACCAGTTCACTGATAGTACCAATGTTCGCAGGGCTTCACTTAGCTGGGTGTAAGAGTACACAGGGATGTAGAGCATACATGCAAACATAATGTATGAAGGGACCTGCATTCCATTACCAGATCATTTTTTTTAGCTCCCTTCCACTACTACCAATGCCCAAAATGATAACCCTATCTTGACTGTTGTATTTCTTTTCCACTATTCAATACTTCACAAGGTGGTTTATTTTTCAAACAAACGGATCAACAGTTGACCTGACGGTTGTGAGGTTAGAGGCAAGGTCAGAGTAGCATTGTCCATGCTAAAAAGGTGCTCTGGAAAGTGTGGACTGGCATGCTTAGATTATGATTATACACTCTGGCGCTCCAGTATAGAGTGTAGTGCTGCGATGGGGCTCCATCGCTAGAACATATCATGTTAGCTGACCAGATTTGCTGGCCCCGAGCAGACAAGCGTTTTAGGGTGGAAGAAAACACAGGCAGCTGGTGGACCGTATATGGTGAAGGGTATGCATGAGGGCTGGAGAATGGCGAATAGAGGATCGGGACTGAGTACACTCTTTGTCATTTCCAGATATGGGCTAGGAAACAAAACATTAAGATAGCCCCTGAAGTGAACAGGAACGAATGGAAGGATATGGAGCACATGGAATATAGGGACCTTTTGGAAAACTGAAAAAGCAATGGCATTTCAAGACTGGTCAAGTAGCTTTGGGATGGGGTTACTGCTGAGCAGCCAAGCAAGATGGCTGCTTGACTGCCTAGCTCCGTTCTGAGGCGATATAACTTTGGCAAAAAATTCTGTACAAACCTTTCCAGCAATCTCCATAAGTGAACCGGAAAATAGCCTAGATGACCAGGAACACAGGGAGATGACCTGAACGCTTCAGTGACATTGAAGTGTGAAGATCATGATGAAAGGAGCAGAGGCCTGCCTTATGCCAGCTGGCACAAGGCACAAAGAGGTGCAGCGTTGACCAACAGCCGTCTAACTATGATCAAAATTTCGCTGCAGCGGACAGGTGAATTATCATTACTGGCAGGGCTTTGGGAGAGCGCAGTGGCAACGAGAAGGACTTCCCCAGCATCGCTGCCAGAGTGAGACTTGGGCTGGTGCCAAAAATATCTGGTGGGTGACCTCCTCCCCACCTCCCGAACCACCACCCTCTTGCTGCATGCAGGTAGCAGAGGAGGCTCATCCTGTGGCACTGCTGGGAAGGCCCGCTGCAAGAAACACAGTGTGGGCACAACCAACGTCCAGTCAGCGGCTAGGTACTGGCAGGTGTCAGAGGTATGTTCAGTTGGAAGAGGCCAGAAGACGGGGTCTGCAGGCATTGGAAACCAGGGTATAAGCTACTAAACACTGTTCCATGGTGTGCGTATACGCTCAACAAGGGGGACATTAATATAATTTAAACCTGGCACTGCTGGCATCTCTGGAAACAGGAAGGAGTGGAGACGAGTGGAAAGGGTTGGTGCAGTCGTACAGATGTGTTATAGATGACATAGGATATCATATCATACCATGCCAGTGCCCCCTAATTTGCAGCAAATGCTGGATGCCATGCAAAAAGGCTTTGCTACCGTCCACGAGAAACTGGATGACATGGCAATGAATGTCACCACTATCCAAGCATAACTGGCCAAAGAGGTGCTGTGCATTAATGAAGCGGAAGAAAGGATTGGCGCAACAGAAGATGATGTGCATGAGCTGCAAAACACTGTATTCACACTGGTGCAGCAAATGAGGTTTGTTAAAATCCAAACGTGACAATTTAGAATCCAGATCACGCAGAAATAACATATGTATTGTGGGGGTCCCAGAGGATGCATTGACAGCAAATATGGAGCAGGCAGTTGAAAAATTGCTGTGACAGTTGCTGGGAAACCCGACTCTGTCTTCCTTTTTTGCAGTTGAGAGAGCTCATAGGGGGCTAACACCAACGCCTAAACCAGGAGACATCCCCCGCCTGATCATTGCCAGAATCCTGAGCTCCAGATACAGAGATCTGCTGCTAAAACTGGCCAGTTATAAACAAGAACTACAACTGGACTCACAAGTGATATGGTTGTTCCCAGACTTCTCAGTGGTGGTACAGCAGGAGGGACATCAATTTGTAGGGGTCAAGAAACTTCTTCATTAACAGAACTCCACAATATGCTACGTTCTATCCAGCTAGACGACCATTTCAATTTGGTGGGAAAACGTATTTCTTCACAGTACCTGAGGGGGGCAGTCAAGTTCATAGAGGCCAAGATACTGGTCTGAACGTAGAACGCAACATCTACTTCGCCCAAAACCTGAACCCCGACGCACAGCATAGTAGGTAAAGGATAGTACGAGACATCGGTGATAAGCAACCCACGCAGTTAAGAATGTCTGGTTAAATCTTACTCAATATTAAGTTGCCTAGGATGGAAGCAGTGAGCCCCACTGTAAATGCAATGTTGCAACCGGTCGTGTGGGAAAATGGGGGGGCTACTGATAGTTCAGGCAGTGAGGGAGGGAGAGTTACAGGAAGGAAAGTGTTGGGTATCACAGTTTGAAAAACAAACTTGGTGTATCACACTTGAGACCAAAAATGTGCAACGTGCAGATGGCTGTGACAATGAGTGGCAAAGTGTTCAAGATAATGGGTTCATGTGATGGAACTGCCAAATTAAGTTATTGGGTTGGAATGTTAGAGGGCTATGTAAATATATGGACACAAGGTAGATGGTAGCACAGGCGAACCGTCTGGAGGTATATCTCTAATTTCTTCAAGAGAGTTATGTTGTGGAAAAACAGGCAAGGAAGATATCGCCGGGCTGGGGTAACCAGAGATTCTACACCACCTATTCCTGCGGGGGCATTATGATATTGATACAAAAGGCACTGCCATTCACATGTATACAGTCAACTGTAGATGTGAAGGGATGCTATATACTGCTACATGGGTACCTATGCAAACGGGATATAATACTATTGAATAATAATGTCCGAAGCATAGATGATCCTGCTTTTTACAATAGTATACTCTTGCAGCATTCCTAGCAGCTGTGGTACTATGGTGAGCAGATTTCAATACCATCCTGGATGTACACACTGATAGGTCGAGCACAGGTCCCAGAGCTTTAACTAAAGCAGCTTGTATGATAATAGAGGAACTAAAAGATCTGCAAATGGTGGATATGTGGAGGGCGTTAGACAGGGAACAAAAAGGGTACACGTATCACCCAACTGTCCATGATATGCACTCAAGAATAGATTTGTGGTGTACATCAGAGAACTTACTATATGACGTCACGGCATGCACGATCCTCCCATGTAGCATCTCAGATCATTCCCACATAATGCTCACAGTTACTTGGGCATCAGAGGGATGTGGTACGCCCCCATGGAGATTCAAACAGGGAGCACTCTGTGACCCTGAGTTCTCACTCTGCTTACTTGAATTCATTACCCACTATTTTGGAGGCAATGTGGGCACTGTGTCCACAGCTGCAACATTGTGGGAGGCATTTAAAGTATATATTAGGGGTATGGCGAAGGCGGGCGGAATTTGGTGTTCTGCAATACACAATACGACAATACGACATGAAATAAAGCAGAAGCACGATTGGGAGAACTTCAGACCCAATATATGCTGTGCCCCACCCCTAGACTATATTCCAAAATAAAAGTGGAACTCAATAATTTTCATGAGCTTGCTTGTAGGGAGGTCAGATTTCAGGATAAACCGTCAATGGCCAGGTGGTATGGTGAAGCTGATAGACCTGGGCAACTGTTAGCCCACTTAGTGCACAGGGAAACAGGCTAAAACCCATTCCCTATATAAGAGCCGAGTCTGGGACGCAAGTTCATAGAGATGAAGACATAAACACAGTGGTCCATGACGTTTATACTAAACTATACCAGCCAAAAGGTAACACAACCCTGGACAAAATAAAGAGTTACTCAGAGGCAATACCAACATCTCCACTGTCTAAAGAGGCGTCTGAGGTGCTTGAAATACCCCTGACACTGGAGGAGATTAGGGAAACAATCCTTGGCCTACCGAATAGCAAGATGCCAGGCACAGACAGACTAGTGTCAGAATTTTATAAGGCGTATCATGACATTTTAGTCCCATACATGTTGCAGATGTGGGAGGAGGCATTGGTTAGGGGGCAGCTGCCGGAATCGGTATGGGAAGCCATTATAACGCTTCGCATTAAACCGGGCAAAGTGGCAAGTCAATGTGCCTCCTACCGTCCACTATCTTTAATCAATGTTAATGCCAAAACATTCCCATTGATGCCCCACTTAATCCATACAGACCAATCCAGGTTCATTCCAAGGAGGGCCACAGCCATAAACCTGCGCAGTTTAGACAGCATGGTTTCACTGGTTGCTCCAGAGTCATGGGCAGTCACCATCTCCCTCGACATGCAAAAGGCTTTTGATGCAGTGCTTTGGCCATTCTTTTACCAAACATTGGTGAATTATGGGTTCGGACCCCACTATGTGTCATGGGTGAAGCTGTTACGCTCTGCTGTGGCCACTTGCGCTGCCTACATCACTTACCTGATGACACTTGGAGATTGTATTCCCGGTGGTGCGGGTGGGTGGGCACGCCTACACCTATGATCCCTGCGGAGTCTACAGGAGTGGGAGGCACCGGTGGAAAGTCTTATGGGGGCGCCATGGTCACCCGGGATGCTTCCGGGGTCGGAGTGCCAGCGCTCCTATGCCACGGCGCGGCGATGGGTCCTGGGGTCAGCTGATCTGCTTGGCAACAGCATTTGTTTTCCAGGGAAACCGCTGACACCAGAACACTGTGCTCTCGCTATAAAAGGCAGACGAGAAGATTGAGCAGTGTGGCTTAATGCTCCCATGATCCCGGCCTGTTGCTTTGCCCTTACATGGTTCCTGGGTCCTTTCTGCCCTTATTGCTCGCTCGCTGGCACTCTTATCAGTACTTTTGCCCGATTCTCCTTACTGCCTTCTGCCTCTTTCAGCCCTGGTCTTGCTCTAGCTCTTGCCTTCTTTCCAGTCTCTTCTTGTACTTGCTACCATTGTCAGATAGTGGCTCCTCTGACAACTTCCTGAGACCATCATCTACCTCCCGGCTCAGTGGCACACCTGTGGTTCACTGCCTTACACCACTTTAAACCGCTGGGAGGTGAATCTAGCCCGTGGTGTGGGGGAATCAGTCCCCAACCTCGCCCAAGTCTGCTATTCTTTTGGTACGAAAGGGGGCAGAGTCTTGTGCCTGCACTGACCCTGGATTATCCTAGACGACTCGCGAACTGGTGCCCCCAAGAAGAAAGGAGGAAGCCCATCACTGCAAGGAACTAGTAAGCCATGCCCTAGTGACCAAGCCCTTGACAGAAGCTTCTGTGCACAGGGCCTGTGGCGAGAGTGGATACAAACAGTATTATGTCCCCAGTCATCGAACTAGAAGGGGGCACGAGGCAAGGATGCCCACTGTCATCTCTATTATTTGCATTGAGTATAGAATTTATTGCATGACAGATAAAGTGCATCTAGCCTAAGGCCTGGTGGCTACCCAACTTTGGTGTCGCAGTATGCAGACAATATCCTGTTGTGTATTTGCAGCCCATCTGAAAGCAGAGCGACGATATTGGAAGCGGTAGAGGATTTTGGGAAGGGTTCTGCCACAATAGAGAAAAGTCAAAGGTGTTCCCCTCACTGACACCATTTTGTTACTGGCATCAACCCACATAAAATACTTGGGTATTGTCATATCCAGATCCCTAGAGCGATCTATTTAACACAAGTAGACTGCATATATCATAAAATTAAGAACTACGCTACAAAGGTGAAGTCAGATCCCAATGTCAAGGATGGGCAGGTCCTCTCTTATTAAAATGATTGTCCTGCCTAAATTACTATATTTGTTCAATAATATTCCAGCATGGCCAGTGCATTCTATTTTCAAAGACCTACAGTCTCTCTATGTATCCTTTGTATGGGGCAATCGGGCATCCCGACTCAATTGTTCGGCAATTACATATCCTTGGGAGGAAGGAGATATCATGGGTCTGCATTTTGAGGTGTACTATTTAATGGCACAGGAGCTCTATGCTGCATTCAGGGGCGAGCAGGCAAATGCCCCACTACATGTAGAATTGGAAAAATGTGTAGCAGACAAGACTCCATTACAGACTTTAAAAGGTATACATACGCCGGTAGAAGCTACGAGATAGGCCTGGAAAACAAATACTGAAGATGCAAAGGGTAGTGTTCCTGTGTGATAGGTGGGCGACACTGTGGGACGTACCATGTGTGTCACCAACCTTAGATGCCTCAATACAAAAAAGCTGGAAAGCAATGGGCATAGACAGGATGGGGCACTTGTACCCCGAGGGGGAGTTTAGGAGTTGGGAAGACATTAGCGGCGCAGTAGGTAACACACCACTGCTACGGATGTACTATTACCAAACAGGATCTGCTGTTAGGACATGTTGGCCAAACTTCACAGAAGAGCCCCAGATAAACTTAGAGCTGTCTTATTATTTTTATTATTATTATCATTATTATTATGGTATTTATTGAGCAAGGACCTAGCTTCGAGAGCGCTTTATAGAGGTAACAACAGAACAGATATACAGTGGAGGGTAGGATGCAGAGCGACAGAGGAGGGGTACAGCTGTACAGGGTGGTGGGGAGGAGAGCGGCAAATGGCGTATAGCAAGTCAGGTGGCGCAGGGGCAAAGTTATTACCAAGGTGTTGAGGAGGAGAAACTCCTTGAAGAGGTGGGTCTTGAGTTCCTTTCTGTATTGTAGGAGCGTGGGAGCAAGTCTGATACTGATGGGGAGGAAGGTCCATAATCCTTGGCCATAGGCAGAGAAGGCTTGTTTTCTGGTCTCTAAAGAGCAGAGGGGGGTTAGGTCTCATGGAACATAGCACTTTAATCTTGATTAACTCTTTTTGCACTTGTCTTGCACTTCATTATGTGCCTTTGAGTATTACAGCCTTACTCTCTGTGAACTGACGATCACGTGGTGAAAGTTGTGGCCCTCTCACATTATACATTGGCATTGATTGAATAGCACATTTGTACTATAAGCCTTAGGGAATACATGTTCTACATGATGCCTCGTGCTTTTTAACAACACTTGATGTTTTGCAGGAATTACACAATGAACATTTGGGTATTATTTTATGTCTATTATGTCAATAAAATTTGAATATATGTTGGTTCTCTTGTTTTCCTGACCTGCCCGCTTTCCTATTAATCAGTAGAAGTCGATTAAATATATTTTCAAAAAATGTCCTGTTCCGTGAGACATAATCCCCCTCTGCTCTATGGGTTCATTTTTTTTTTAAATTTATTTATAGAAAAACTACAGTTTGAACAGAGAAAAATATATCAAACTTTTGTTTCTAGAGCAGAGAAAGAGAAAGAGACCAGCACAGCTACTCCAAGGTATTAAACATCTGCTTTCAAAATCATATCGAGGTAGTTCATGGTAGCACAAACAAATTTTGTATTATTTCCAGATGTGAGTTTAGCCCACCAGCCCTCCATATCTTCATCTATAGGGGCAAATTTTCCAAGATGTAATGAACGTTGCTTGACGGTCTCACAGCATTCGATTAGCAGATGTTTAGAAGTTTCAATCGAATGGCCGCAGAAACGGCAGAGATTGTCATGCAGAGATTTATTTTTTCTTTGCCAAAGGATTTCTTTGGTTTTTAGAGTGTTTATTCGAAACCTTAGAAATTGTTCTCGATGATGGCGAGACGGGCAGTTCAATAGGTAGCGTGCTGGTTCATTTAGTATCCTGTGATCAACGTCCATCAATTTTGTTGATTTCAGCTTTTGTCTTGCTTCTTGTTGACAATCCAAGCCCAGTTATCAAATTTCTTTTTGGTGTGCTGCGGACGAGTTAGGAGATCATAGTTGCTTATGTCAGCTGCCGATAAAAAAGCCATTATTTTATGGAACCACAAGTTAAGAAAGGATTGGTTGTTTGTCACCTGATCATTGGCAAAGATTTTATATGCCGGCGGAGGTGATTTTAGGGCGATTTTACGCATTGTGGCAATCGAATTCCAGACCACTCTCATATACAATGAATTCAAAGCAAATTCATGTCTCAATAGGGTTATCGATGTTGATGGTGGAAGCCTCAAGACTTTTCGCCAAAAAGAGCCTTCTAATGTATGCCAGGTTTGCTCTCTTATGTTCCAGCCAGCCTTGGCTCCGAAGATTATCATTGGGACCACTTTTTGTTGATAAAATTTGAGCACAGGTTCCATTGAGAACTTTCCATAATTTCTGTTGATTTTTGCACCTTGCAGAGCTAGTTTCGTCATTTTTGATGTTATTTCGTCGACCCATTGCTGTTCGCAGATGGAATTATTAAATTGTATCCCCAAGTATCTTATTGAGTTGACGGAATCAATGTTGGCATCTGCGATTTTCCACTTAAAAGCTTTATCTTTTTTGCTTCTTACGTATCCTATAGACACGATTTTTGTTTTTGAGGTGTTTATTGATAGTTCATTCCGTGCCATATATGATTGTAAGCATGTTAGTAGACGCTGAAGCCCGATGTGGGTTTTATCCATTAGAACTAGGTCATCTGCGTAGATGATGCAATTGATCGGAATTTGATTTAACTTGGGTGAAAAGCAAGGAACTGTTGCAAGGTCGTGTGGTAAATCAGCCAGAAATAATTTGAATAGCTCCGCAGCTAAAGGGCATCCTTGTTTAACCCCTTTGTGGGTTAAAATGGTGTTGGATAGCTCACGGTTGTTGTTTAATCGGACCTTGATTGATGTATTGTCATGAAGAGCGATGATTGGCTCTAGAATGGAGGCCGGACAACACCATTTTGTCAGTTTCGTCCATAGTCGACTACGGTTCACACCATCGAAGGTCTGTTTCATATCGATGAATGCAAAGTGTATCTTTCCATTATTTTTTAGTGTTTCCAATTTTAGGATCATCAGAATTAGTAGATTTACATCCACTCCGACACCCTTCGTGAATCCAGTTTGACATATGTCATTTATTTGAGATTCTTCTGCCCATTTTACAAGTTTGATACGCAGGTTAGACCCAAAGATTTTTCCAATCGTATCTAGCAGGGCTATTGGGCGATAGTTATTCGGATCGTCCCAGCAGCATCGCTTATGGATTGGAACCACTATTGCGGTCTTCCATGATTCAGGCAGTTTTTTTGTCCGACTTATTTTTGAAAACAGTGTTCCAATAAAGTCTGCCCACTCGCTTGGATGTTTTTTTAAGTCCACGTTTGAGATCAGGTCAGGACCGGCTGCACGTGAGATTTTTAAGGCATTGATAGCGCGGACGATGTCATCGTGCGCCATCTGAACATCCCACTGCGTGACATCTGTACCGATCGTAAATGGTACCTCGGCTTCAGGTTTTTGAAAAACCAAAGAAAAGTGCAAGTCCCATACGTCACCTGATATGGTATTTAATAAGGTTGGAGTACATTTAGAAAGGTCCGAGTTCAGAATCTTCCAGATATCACGAGTATTCTTAGTCATGATAAGGTGTAGCATGTATTCTGCACGATCTTGCTCGATAATGACGGCATGAGACTTTGCCCAATTGCGATAGATCGTGCGTCTTAATTTTATCGCCTTATAAACTTCCATTATCGGTAAGCATTTTCTCAGTTCTCTCAGATCTTTCCGCAGGACCTTTTTAGCGTCATGTAGCACCTTGCTATATGTGTGTCGGTGGGACCACCGAAGTTGCCTTGAGGTTTTGCCTGGAGTGGTGTATTCAGTCAGCAATGGTATATATTCAGGGCCTTGAGTTGCTGAGATGTTCGTTAGCTTTCTCCCAAGGCATTGAATCTGATTGCTACTTAGTCACAGCCGGCTACCGCTTGCGTTTGTTTCCAAAGTGATCTTAGTAGGACTCATTGATGAATTTAATTCAATTATAAAGCGAAGTTGCAGGAGACTGTGATCACTGTATTTCATTTTCTTTATTTATAGGTCGACTATCTTGGGTTTGAGATTGTTAGAAATCCATATATAGTCGAGAATACTATGTGTTGATTCACGATTCCATGTTGGCTTGGCGGGCACATCTCCTTTTGTTACACCATTTAATATCGATAGATCGCGCAAGTCCATGGCGGTCAGCCAGCTTTGCCCTCTTGCATCAATCGCATCGGATGGCAGCCGCTGATACTTCCTCAAAGAATGGTCAAACTGAAACCAATTGCAGTTTAGGTCGCCACAACAAATGACTGACAAGTTATTGTGAACTAACATCGCATCATCGACTAACTTTAGAATTGCAGTTATTATGGCCTCTGTACTGATCTTTGCCGGGTTCCAGTAGGTGTTTATGATCAGTAGGTACTTCTTTGCTCCGAGAGTGTTTTCCATTGTGTGCATGATGGAACCTTGCACGTATAGATTAGGATTAGTTGACACTGGAACTGACCATGTTTGAGTGATTCGCACCATGGTTATGAGTCCTGAGCTTGGACGACCTGTAGGGTTTTTAACGGCGGCATTTAATAAGGTAGTGAAACCATCACGAATGGGTGGATTGCAAAGCCAAGTTTCCTGCAGACATATAATAAACACGCTTTCCAAAGATATTTCAAAATCGTTGAATAAATGTTTATAACCACGTGTATTCCAAGATAAAAGTAAGAGTGGATGTTTACTGTAGGTTAGTCATGGCTAATGATTGTTCCTGGTTTGATATCGGTTAGAGTTTTTAGATGAGGTGGTCTTTTTTGAAGATTGATCATATCGTGGAATTAAGGAGGCACCCATAGACTGCCGTAACGCAGCCAAGTCGACAGGTTTCATTTTAGGCTTGCATCCTACGTGTGCTCTGTCGGAATGTGTAGATTCTTCCTGATCTGGTTCGGGCAGGATTTCATAGCCAAAGAACAACAGCTCCTCGCTAGCTTTTAGGAGTGTACTGCGTACGCTTGCAGAATTAATATGTAAAAGCACCTGATCCAAAGATCTCTCTGTGGCATATTCGACAATCCTTATGTCCTCTGAGTTAATTGTTCGCAACAATTGCACACATTTGAACAATTTCATGATGTTTGCTCGATTGAGATTAACTTCGGCATCATCACTTTGTATGTTCTGTAGCCGTAATTTGCGATATCCCCGAGGATCTTTGATGGAGTTGTTCTCGTGTACTCTTGTTTTGAAGTGAACCCGATGTTTCCGTTGATTTTGTGTAAATTTCGGATTTAACTGCGGTTCACTTTCAGGATCTTGAGGGGACCTTGCAGAGCCTACAGTGGTAATTTGCTGACGTTCGACCGCTGATTTCATCGCTTTTATGATCCTGTTAGTTCGTTTTTGGATGGGCTCCTGTACTAGGTCCGCAGGATTGCCGTTTGGGGTGCTTGTGACGTCTTGTTCATCCTGGATCGAATATGTGGAAAGGTCACATAAATTTATTGACGTGGATGCATTTGTGGTGCAGCTTGAATCAGAATCAGAAATTATTCTTCTTCGTTTTACCGACAGTTTGAATTTGTCATGAGTCGAGAGAGCTGAGATGATCTTGTTTGGTTCCGAGTGTGGCTTGTTCGTGTTGTGGCCAACGTCTTGTTTAAATAGACTTAGTTTCGGAGGCGTAGATAGATTCCTTATGAATGCCTTGGTCTTTGAGGTGCCGGCCAGTTTTACATTCTTTGTTGTTTTTCAACTTGCTTTTTTTCCAACGGTTTTAATTGCAGCCTCCATCGGAGTGATTAAAGTCGTTTTTGCTGTACCGGTAAAAATGCCAAAAGAAGAGCATTGTAAGCCAGTCAGCGCTGTTTGTGGAGGCAAATTGACCTGTATAGGTTTTGTAATGACAACATTGGAACTTTCATCATGGGATTGACTTCTAGATGCTCCGGTGCATTTTACCTTTTCGGTGTTTGAAGCTGGGCCTAGCAGAGTGTGCGTTGGGCTTACGCCTTCAGCCATGATGGGGGCATTTGTGTTATGTCGACAGTCCACGGCATCGATGCGTGTTCCACAATCAGGGACCATTGGCGCCAAAGTCTGTTTTGATAGAATTCGAGCAGATTGTGTGTTAGAAGTTGTTGTATCAATTTGCTTGATACAAGGATCATCACACTCACGGCACTTAGAGTGTTGGCACTTGTTCGTTGTCCGAAGAGCTTCTACCAGGCTATCGACTAGTTTCTCCTGTTGGCAGCTGTTTCGCGTGGTCAAGTCGTGTTGCCTGTGTTGCCACTCTGCGGTGCGTTTGGCCTCTGCCTGGATTATGTGTTTTAAGTGCATGCTGACCCTTTCGAACTGTTCCATTTTTTGGATCATATTCGATAGCATTGCGCCTTGGTCCTGAATCCGTTCACTTAGGGCTTCATATAGTTTTACAAAAGGTATCATCGCCAATGAAGAAGCTGCTAGAACGTTATTGTGGATTTGCATCGCCGCGGCTGAGGAGATGCTGGCCTTTGCTGGTATTTGGCCGTTATTATCGGAACTACTTGTTGAAAGGCAGGAAGAGTCCTTGTTTTGAACATGTGTTTCTATTGTAAGGTCGATTTTCCTGGTCGACTCCAAACCTTTGGCGTTTTTGCTTTTCCTTATAGATGCCATCGGGGTACTTGTATTTGGCTTAGCAAGCTCGAGATTTGAATGTGGCAGGTTAACTGTGAGGGAATTCGTTGAAGCTAGGTTCGAGGATTTGGCGTTTGTTGGTTCCAAGCGTGGTGACGCAATTGGATCCTGTTGCGTCAGAGCTGCATTTTGGTGCAGAGAATGTAGCTGACCATCCTGAACAGGAGGAAACCTCGGTCCATGAATGGGATTGCATGCTTGAAAGCTTCCATTTGCATCAATGGGCGAGTTTGCCACAGACAAAGGTATGCAATTTATGTCTGGCTGCGTGTCTCCACCGTTGTTGATTTCATGAGACATGTCTGCAGGTTTACCAAAAATTGTTGTATCGTCGGAAGACGACACTAGCGGGTTGGAAATTTGACTTGCTGCTTTATTAGAGCAGCTTCTGCTAGCCGTCGCATGATAGCGTATGACCTTGTCCCCATGATGAGCCAACCCTTCATGGGTTGCATGAAGTAGTGGCCGATGCAAATGCTTTTTGGGAAGTTTTGCGGAGTCACCAAAGAGATCTAGTTGAGATCCCATTTGATCTGTTGGCACCTTTAGGTTGCTGTTAAGGTCACTCAATCTACCCAAGAGCTTTGCAGGTTCGAGCACCGCTGATTGGCAGTCCTTTTGATCGCCAGCTGGAAGATGGTTTTGCACATGGGGCACCGGAGACACATTCCCATTGTGCACAATACCGTTGGGGCAAGTCTGCATTGTAGCTTTAGTTGGTTCGAGATCGGAGGTAACAGAACCAACATATGATGCTGCCATCAGATCGGCATCCGTAATCTCAAATGGAGAATAAAACATCTCCCCGGTTACAGGACTAGAGGTCTTCTCCCGTGACTCACACAATGATTGTGAGATCGGTTCTAGATTGTTTAATGATAGCAAAGTAATTTTCAGGGGAGCTGTCGTCGGACGTGCAGCAGCATGAACCGGAGCAGGGTTCGCCGCTGCATTTTGACACAGTTCCAGGATCAATGTTAAGTATGACACCCGCAGGCGGCACTGACTCAGCCAGGCCGTGACAGACACTAGAGATAAGCAGGACATTTGTGATCATGTCCTCAATTAGACCAATAGAAGGATTACAGACAGCTCCGTCACCGGTTGAAGCTGCAACGTTGGGCTCATTTGACTTTTCCGCCAGGACAGGCAGTTCAATGACAGGATTAGGTGTAGGCAAAGCAACAGTATGTTTGCTTACCTTGCAGTCAGAGGTTGTAGTCTTGTTCAGGGCAGTCCATGGATTCTGCATGCGGCGCTGCTGCAAGGTTTTATGACGGGTCTGGGGGCCTGATTTCTTATTCGTGGAATCAGCCATGGGTAACGTTCACGTTCCAAATGAATGGGCGACACGATAAAAAAAACCAAAAAAAAACCAACAGCAGATCACGTCGTGCAGCTCCTCTGTAGGCAAAATCACGCAGCAATTGGGGTTTAAATTTTATGGCTTTTGAGCCATCCAGAGCCAAACAGCGGTTCAACAGCGCAGTAAATGGCACAAAGCACAGCCCTGTACTCCGCGCTGGGCTTCACCCATTAGCATCCCCTATGTCCATGACGAAGGGGATACCCATCTCTTTTGTACACATTGTTTTCTGGTCTCTTCATTTATGCAGTTACAGATTTCAAGTCTGCATGTGTCCTGGCTTCTAGTGGTGTGCTGTCCGCCGGAGATGCTGAGTTTTTCTGCGAGATAGCTCGGTGACTTGAGGGTGACTGCCTTATAAATGATGCAGCAAGGACTTGAAGGTGATTCATGCGTGCAGTGGGAGCCAGTGAAGGTCAATGAGGGCCAGGATGATGTGGTTGTATCTGCATAGACCCTTGATGAGGCATGGGGCCAGGTGTAGGACACTTCTCAGGGGCACAGGGAAGGACAACAGGAGGGCTTAGTGGAGAGCATTGCCCCCATTCAGGTGGGATAGGGCCAGTGCT
Organism: Ambystoma mexicanum; assembly: GCF_040938575.1. Classification (NCBI taxonomy): domain Eukaryota; kingdom Metazoa; phylum Chordata; class Amphibia; order Caudata; family Ambystomatidae; genus Ambystoma; species Ambystoma mexicanum. The sequence goes on along the minus strand of NC_090941.1, from coordinate 177,078,211 downwards.
TGAACAGTGGATCTAAAGCTGTCCGGAAGGAGGAATGGCTTAACTTTCTGCAGGAGGGAGTGCTGATACCAAGGTGTTTGTCGTTGTGGAACACAAGAGACTTGACGCAGGAGGTGAGCTGGGATGTGAAGCCCTCAGGTTTTATGGCTGATAGCCAGGTTTGTATGTCTGGGTGTTCAGTGTTGTTGGTGAGGAGTAGGAATTCGGTCTTGGAGGGGATGAGCTTCAAGTATGCACTAGGCATCCAAGACTGGATCAGCGAGAGGCACGTTTTGACCGTACTGATGTCTATTGCCCGGGATCGGGCGGAAAGAAATACACACACGACTGGAGGTTTGGAACATGAACCTTCTGTATTTCGGTTCCACCTGTAACTGGCGTGGAACGCGCCTTCCCTCAAAAACCTCCCCCCAACATGTACGTTATCACGCCTGCCTTTTTGTGGGCGGCGCCTTTCTCAACAGTACGGTGGCCGGTAACATCACTCCTGGACGAATGTCCAAGCATCATATTAACATTCTTCGACTAGTCGTGCTGGTCTGTTCATTACTCGCTGTGGCCTCTCGTGACGAGCCCCTGCTTCTCCTTCATTTCGGGTGTCTTCACCGTGCTCTGTTCTGCTAGCGTCTACCTCAGGGGGGTCTACAAGTCGTCTCGTGGGGCCCGTGGCTCTGGGGTGCTGGGTCTCGGGGGCAGACTCGATCTCTTCTCTTTTGAGGTAGTGTTTGAATTGTTGACAGTTTCTTGTGATGGACTTGTCATGGTCTTGTGCCATCACCATTGTCCCTTTTACTGCTGTGACTCTCATGGGGCTCGGAGCAAATCGTGGATCTGTCTTTCGTGTCATAGGTTGTTGTACCACAACTTCGTCTCCGACCTGAAAGTCTTTTGGCGTTGCTTTACGCCTTGTATCGGTGTCCTGCTTCGCTCTTTCTTTCCCTTCGGCGTCTCGCTGGAGTATTTCAGCATCTGGGCTCTCTGTGGCTAACGGGTTTCGTGTGTGTACCTGATACCGGACCATGAGTTCGGCGGGTGTTTTGTTCGTGGCTTCGTGTGGTGTATTTTGGTAGTCTCTGAGGAGTCAGCATAGTGCTTGATGGGGTTGGTTGCTTCGATGCAGGCTCTCTGGATTGTTTTCTTTATTGACGACATGAATCGTTCCGCCATCCCATTTGCTTGCGGGTGTCGAAGGTGTGATTTTCATGTGCTCGAAACCTAGCTGTTTTGCCAGCGCTGCAAATTCATATCCGCAGAAGGGTGGCCCGTTGTCAGACTTCATCACCCTGGGAATTCCCCATTCGCTAAGCACTTCATCTAGTACTGCAGCCACTTGGGGGAAGGCTGTAGTGGCTAGCTTTTTCACTATCGGGAATTGCAAGTACTCGTCGAGCAGGAGTAAGAGGTATTCGCCTGACACTGTGGGTCCATAAAAGTCCATGGCTACTCTTTCCCAGGGGTGGTCTGGTATTTGCGTATATGTTGTAGGGGAGCACGAGGTTCGGCTGGCGATGTGCACTGGCAGGCATGACAGTTCTTTACCCATTCGTCCACTGCAGCATCCAGGAATGGGAACCAGACGTGACACCTCAGTTGTTTTTTTGTGTTTTCAGCCCCACCGGTGTCCTTCATGTGCGGGGCAGACAACATCTTTTCTCAAAGCAGCCGGGATGACGGTGCGGCAACCCCTGAGTAGAATGTTGTGATCTTTTACAGCAAATTCGTTGTGTACTCTAGCTAGTCTCTCAAATTCTTCTCTGCATACCCCCGGTTGAGCCAACGTTGCTCATCGGTGGTCTCTCCATTTATTGGTCGACATCAGGCTAATGGCGAGTGAGGTAGTGGGGTCCGCAATGGATGCTGCAGCGACCATGTCCATCGATAGTGCAGGTGGTAGCAAGTTTGCCGCTACATAGTTGACATATGCGACATCCCCTCTCCGTGTCAGTGGAGCCCCCAATGGATGACGCGACAGGTAGTCGGCGGGATTTAGGTCACCTCCGGGTCGATGAATGATATCGTAATCATATTCTTGCAGGTGAATGCCCCATCACTTTATTCTCGGAGGCATCTTGGTGTGTGGATTGCCAAATAGTGATAGCAATGCCTGGTGGTCTGTTATCAGAGTAAATTTTTTTCCGATTAGAAAGTTGTGAACATTTTCACATGCCCAGACTGCGGCTAGGCTTTCTTTTTTGGCCTGGGAGTAGGCCGTTTCTGGGGTGGACAGTGCTCTGCTTGCGTATGCTACCACATGTCTGGGGTTGACATCTGCTCCGCTGGTCTGCGCTAGAATTGCTCCTAGGCCAACTGGACTTGCGTCTACTATCACCTCTGTGTGCCAGATTGGGTTGAAATAGGCGAGGCGATAGGCTTCCGTGAGAGCCTGCTTTATGGCATTGACTGCGTGTTGGCACGCTGGTGTCCAGTCGAATGTCGCTTCTTTCTGCATGAGTCTCCTGAGTGGTTCTCTGAGAGATGCGTAATGCGGTAGGTACCTGGCACAATATCCGCCCATTCCTAGGAAGGAGCGGACATCGGCGGCCTGTTGCGGTTCTTTGAGTTTTGTGATGGTGTCTACTTTTTCAGGGTCGGGCATCATCCCGTCACTGGTAAAAATGTGACTGAAAAATTTGAGCCTTGACTTGCTGAACTAGCATTTTTCGATGTTGAGCGTGAGGCCAGCGGCTTGTATTGCCTCACAGGTGGCAAAAAGGGCGGCGTCGTGAGCTTCCTTTGATGAGCCAAAAGTTAGGATGTGGTCGCTTTAATTTAAAGCTCCTCGTATTGGCCTGATGATTTGTTGCACTGCCTCCTGGAAGATTTCAGCAGCCAAAGAGATGCCAAAGTTTAGTCTCCGGTATCTGAATAACCCATCGTGGGTTGCAAAGGTTGTTATTGCTCTGGAGTCAGGGTGCAATTCCAGTTGGTGGTAACCCTGGATTAGATCGAGTTTGGAGAAAATGCGAGCATTGTTTAATTGTACTATCACATCCTCAATGCATGGGCCTGGATGTCTCTCGCGTTGGATGGCGGTGTTGGCTACCCTCATGTCGACACACAGGCGTATCCTGCCCCCTTCTTTGGGGACGAGGACAAGGGGGGAAACCCACAGTGGCTCGATAATGCCATCAGAGAGTAGTTGTTCCAGTTCTCGTGACACTGCCTCCTGGAGGTGAAAACCGACTCTCCTTGGGTGTTGTGGCACAGGTCTCACAGTGGGGTCTATGTGTAGTTTGTTTGGGGGACCTTTGAGTTTACCCAGGCCAGTGCATATCTTTGTAAATGTTTGCATGATGTCCGCTTGGGTGATGAGGTTTTGAGATTGTCTGTAGAGAATCGTCCTGATCTGTTCCTTCGATTCCTGTCGGATCGTGGTTGAGGTGATGATTTCTACGGCTCCCACGTGGATCTCGATTAGGCCCAGGCGAGAGGCAGTGTGGTAGCTGAGGAGGCATCGCCCTTTGGTGAGAGATCGAATAACGTTGATGGTGGTGTCCACTTGTCGTCCATTTAAAAGAAAACGGTGCGTGAAGTATCCAATAGTCTGTTAAGGTGTAGCTGCACCCCACTGGAAGATTCTAGAGTGTGAAGGCTCGAGTATTGGTGGATTTGGGATTCTCGAGTAATCTTGTTCGCCCATAATGTTCACGGTGGCGCCTGAGTCTATCATTAAGTGAAACAGACAGTTTTCTGTTTTGATTGGTATTTTCGGGGCTTCTCTGGCTTCTTCATTGTCGAGCACGAGGTTGACATACTTGTCTTGGTTGTGTGGGTCATAATACATGTTATTAGTGGTTGCTGGGGGCTCATGGTAGTATGTGTCCTCTCCATATCCTTCTGGTGGGTTGTCATATACATCCGTTAAATATTGTGGTCGGTCTGAGTAGTCAGGCGTTTGTGAGTATTCGTGATCTTGATATTCATCAACAGCTCTCACATATCGCCGTTGGTTCTGTTGGTAGTGTCTTTGCGGTCCATATTGGGGAAAGTTTGGGCGGGACGGCATTCTGACCGGTGCTTGGGGCGTTATCGTGGGGAAAGGTTTCCCTTCTCTACATACAGATTGAAAATGACCTTCTCTTCCGCAGTTCGTGCACCTTTGTGATAGTGCTGGGCAGGATCCTGAGTGTGGAAACGCCATAGCATTGCCTCTGTTGACGTGGTGCTTGTTGGGCTTGTGGTCAATATGAGTATGGATCCTTATCGCCCTGGCGCGGTGGCTGGACGGCAGCTATTAGTTCAGTAGTGTCTTGTTTTGTGTTGCTGGTGCCGGTCATGGATGTGGCTTGTGCATCAACTCTTTACAACATGTGAGTGAGTGAGCTGACTTCGGGGATTGTGAGTGGTTTCTTCAACAACTGCTTCTTGAGTGCTGGCGATAGGCAGCCTTCTATGATTCTAAGGCGTATTGCTTCATCAAGAGAACATGCATCAAATTGGCAGTGTGCACCTTTTACTCTTAAGCGGATTATACATTCATCTACCGTCTCTTGTAGTTTCTGAGAACACTGGTTGAAAAGGTATTTGGTTCGATTATGAGTAGTTTGTCAATGATGCAAAATCGTTTTGTTCAGCTGCTGGGATGGTCTTAACGATGGTCTTTATCTCCCCCCCACCAGGTTAAGGAAAATGTCTCTTATATGAGGGGAGTCGCCGTCCCCTGACCCTCTCACAAAGTGCTGGAAATCCTCCATCCACTCAGTCCACCTTGGCCCTTTCATGGCTTGCGGTGTTGTGGTGAACGGTGGTGGCACCCGTAGCTGGATGGATTTAGCTACGTGGGCTGGCTGGGGCGACGCTGGATTGCTCATCCTGTGGAGCTGATTTGCCTTTTGTAGCGCTAGGATGTGGGTGTCACCCCTGGGCGTAGGGGTGTTGGAGTCAAGTTACCGATCGTATGTGGATTGGGCCCTAAAATGGTGGCGTGGCCGTGTATCTGTTGGGTAGGACCACGTGGGCTTGTTGTGTCCAGGCGTATTGGGCCTTGTTCCTCTCTGCAGGGAAATGTTCCCTGATGACTTGGTGTGGAGAGACAGCGCGTGTGGGTGAGGAGGGTTTAAAATCCACTCACTGTTGCCTGCGCATGTGTTTCTGGGGTCAGAAACTTCAAAGTTCCATGAGGGGCCGGCCGTTGTACCACGGCTGCGTGGGTGGCGTGGGCCACTGGAGCTCCAGAGCCGGTTTGAAGGCGTGACTTTGCATTGTAGGCCTGGCTGGCTGCCAGCCGCTGGAGGGTGTGAGTGGCGGGATCGCCAGCCCTGTCAGGAGGAGGAGGAGGAGGAGGAGGAGGTCGGGCGGACTGCCCGGGCTGGAATGTGCACACAGTGGGATCGCTGGCCCATGCAGGAGGAGGAGGAGACCTGGCGGACTGCCTGGGCCAGAGTGTCTGCGTAGCAGGATCGCTGGTATCACCAGGAGGAGGAGGAGGCGTGGCGGACAGCAGAAGCCAAGGAGCCCGGCGGATTGCCAGCTAGGAAGACTCCGGCGTGTGTGTGTGTGGGACGATCCTCATCGCCAGTGTTGCCAGGGATCGAGCAGAAAGAAATACACAAACGACTAAAGGTTTGGAACATGAACCTTCTTTATTTCGGTTCCAACTGTAACTGGCGCGGAACGCGCCTTCCCTCAAAAACCTCCCCCCAACATGTACGTCATCACGCCCGCCCTTTTGTGGGCGGGGCCTTTGTAAACAGTACGGTGGCCGGTAACAATGTCCTTGATGGAGTCGATCTTGAGTCATAGTTGTGCGTCATCGGCGCATTGGTGGATGTCGATGTTGTGTGTGGCTAGGAGGGCTCACAGTGGCTCCATGTATAGATTGAAGATCACTGGGAGAGGATGGAATCCTGTGGGACTCCACAGGTGACGGCTAACATTGGCGATCTAGACGAGTCCATTTGTACAAAATGCTGGCGGTTATTGCATATGTTGTATTCATGTCCCAAGCTGTCCAGATACTGGGAAGAAGTGTGTTGTATACTATTAGGAGTGATATGTCACCAAGCAAATATGTCACCCCAGGTCTGTGTACTAGGCTTCGTTGGTAAAATGTCTGAAGTGAATCACAGATTTTTGAATCTAGGGTTGCTGCTGGCCAAATGGTGAATACTGGCGGGATGGACACTTAAGAGACCATCTACAGTAGATGAATGGATGAAAGATGTAGTACGGGCTAATGATATGGAGGAAGTGTACATGACAATAGTACTGTCTAAGAGTAGCCCTAAAGATATATGGTCAGATTTCCAACAATATCTCAGGAGCAATGCCAGGTTGGAGGATGAAGAAGAGCTAAGACCCACGGTCAACCTTATTTGAAGATGTATAGAATCGATTGTATTTTAAATGTAACTGTACACAATCGATATCTGCACGATGAAAGGTTGCAATGTAAACACCAAGTGTCATAAATAAAACTATATTAAAAAGGTAGCTCTGGCAGGGCAAAGGGTGGATTTCGGACACGTGCTTCCTTTGTGGGGGAGTTACACAAATACGGGATCCAATACCAGAAGAATTGCATTCATGTCCATTGCTGGAAGCTGTGATGCCAACGCGGGAAGAGGTAGACCAACAGCGACTTTATATAAAGCTAAGGCCAAAGAAGCAAGGGGACAGGATCTGGGTGCCCCACCAGAACACTGCCAATGGACGCCAATACACACATACGCGTTAAAACAATTGTATTCAACACATGCTTTAAACTAGTTTATCATAACATCATACACAGGACATGTATCACTCAGTATAAGCTGTGTATACTAAATTGGGGGTCTGCAACCTTTGGCACTCCAGATGTTTTGGACTACAACTCCCATGATCCCTCACCATGACTATGCTGACTGGGGTTAATGGGAGTTGTAGTCCAACACATCTGGAGAGCCAAAGGTTGCAAACCCCTGGAATAGATCAATTCATCCGGAGGAAATGTGAGAAATGCAGGCAAGATTCATCTAATTACAGTCTTATGAGCGGAAATAATGTGACAATAACCCTAAAGACTAAGATTAAATTTGACATCACTGGTGCGTATCTAGGGCTTATTCCCTAGGAAAAAAGCTTTGGCAAAGCCATTGGTGTTGGCTCTTGTATAGACATGGGGGTCTGCATTTTCCATGCACCACCATAATGCTATTACCTGGCCATAAAATAGCAACAGATGGCAAGTTGTGCTAGTACCTGGCCATATTATAGCAGAGCCAGGTGAATGCCTATCTGATACCTATACACTCCCAAAAGAGTTGGCTTTCCCATTGCTTGTTTTTAATAGAAATTCAGTTCAAGGAACAGATGCAAGGACACACATATTGCTAATACATCAAAAGTCTGAAGACACATTTGTTTAAGACAGTTTTATTACAGCAGGACTTGGTTTATAGCCCAATGAAGCCATTACCTTTCAGAGGGCTGCTCCAAAAGTACAGAGCTATTTTCAAAGAAATCCTTTGGGGGATTCGGGGGGAGGGCGGGGTTTGGGGCAGGAGCTGTGAGGAGTGAGTGGGTAAAGTAATAGGGACTGGCATAGTTATGAGCTGTCAATTGGTGTGTCCCTCCTCACATCTCATCTCCCTCCTACCCTCACATCCTATTACAATGGTTTTGGTTTGTGGGCAGCGCTTTCAAAGTCACCCTGCAGCCAAACCTAAAAATGGGAAAAAATACAGAGCTCGGATGGTGCCAGACGAAGAATGGGCATTGATTTGGAATGATGCAGAGAGACAAAGAATAGCTGGATGGGTAACCGATGCGACCATATTGATAAATGTGTAACTGGATGTGCTTCAGTGCAAACATGTTGGCACAGAGATAACCTGGGCAGAGGCAGAATAGGGGAAGCTGTTGAGCCAGCTACTGTTTCCGTCATATGTGAAACGACCCTCAACGGGAAAGCAAGTTAAAACCCGAAGAATGTGAAGCTTTGACTTAAATGTATTGAGGCATAGATTGCAAGATGATGTAATCTGCATTGTATCATTCTACACCAAAGAGGAAACGGACTTGGCTAAGATGTTAAATTGGATGCATTATGTCGATATTTGCTATTAAATTGCTCCAGTAACCAACAGGTTAGAGAACGATATTTAAGACATATTTTTTCGGATTTTCTCCTGCTGGATGAACCTACCTGCTGGGCCCGATTGACTGGAAGCGGCAAGATGTAGTGGCTACTAGCAACTTACAAAATCCTTGAAGCCTTCAATCTTCCGACAGCTTAGCCAATCAAGAAGGCCTTCTTAGAGAGACTTTTTTTTTATAGAGACAAACAATTTAAACAAAGAACTGCACAGAAAATGTTCTGCAGCCTACCTATGTTTTGTAAAAATAAAATTGTGATTAAATACAAAAAAATAAAATAAAAATGTATATATTTTTAAAAAATCAGATGATCTCGCATACCTACCACTGAATCCATCTACCTGCAGAATTCTGCTGAATCTGCACTTTCTCGCACAGCTGAGCTGTACGTGTTTCCATGACTGATGAGAGGTGATTCACATTAATATCTTAGCACTTTCACTATGAATACCCTTTCTTATATGTGATTGCTTTGGTTGGCCTACAATGTTATACCCTCGCCCACAGGCAATGTCTAAGTCAGAAGCTACGGGTGCAAGCAAAGGGCGATGATTTCTGATGCACAGGCCAGCCTCCGACGGTACACAAGGTGCTCCTTAATGCCTGAGTGATAAGCAGTTACCAAACAAAATGGGGGAAAATACTAACAGAGCTAGGCAATATAGAAGGAAAGAAAATTGGGCCTCATTATGAGTCTGGCAGTCATTCAGTGTTAAATCCACCAAATTACCCACAAATTTGATTATGGTTACTGCCACTTGGCCACAGGACTCCATGAGGATTTTCATAGAATTACAGCAAACAATAATTTCACCTAGGAAAGCGACCACAGGGAATCCATTTCAGTCTTCATCCATTCGGGTTAGAGGTCAATCGGGATCCTTTAGCATCCTTTTCAGTCTAAACAAGGAATCTACCAAGCAGCTTTAGAGAGTATCTGCAACAATTACCTTGGTGAGAGGGAAGTGTTAGCAGAATTTGATCATTTGGCCAGTGCCCTTTATCCTTTTGTCACCAGACCAGGACTGGAGATTAAAAAACTGCTACTAAGAAACAAAGATTGATTGGACAGCGGTTCTAAGTTAGCTAAGAGGGAGCCGATGTTGGGTCTGGCTGCTGAAGAATAGGTTGACACAAAGGTGAATTGCACCTCTGTAGAGCCAAATATAAGTCAAAGATAAAGGAAAAGAAAGACGCATATCACAAGTCCGAGGGGGCAGATCTGTTGGAGGCAGTTAGTGAGGGGGACTCAAAGGCCTTTTGCTCCCTGGTATCATGCAAAAAGGAATTAGGTGCAAATTCATTCCATTGTATTATAGCCCCAGAACAATAGCTTAATCACTTCCGTGGCCTTTATGGAGCCACTGAAGATCATGTGAATACCCATTATGGGAGGGCTAATGCTGGGAACCCAGAGATAAAAGAGGTGAGCGGGCACCCGATAACGCTCACTTTAAAGGAAGTATACGATGCTATATGCAGTTCGAAGGGTCAGAAGGCCCCGCGCCAGGACAGAGTGCCCCTAGATCTATTAAAAGATGAGCCCTTTATCTGGACACCTGCAGCAGTATCTAAGCTAAACAAGGAGCCGGATTCTGGCCGTAAAGCTGAAATTGTGCCAATTTACAAAAAGGGTGCAAGAGAGAACCCTGGTAACTATAGGCCAATTTCATTGCTCAATGTCCATGGAAAGGTTTCGCGAAGGTAATCCTTAAACAGCTATAGGATTGGGCAAATTCAATCAGCCTCATCAATCATCTCCAGGCGGGATTTCAGCAGGGGACCACCACTGTTGATCAGTGTTTTCGTTTATCTCTCATTCTACAAAAATATTTTAAAAAATAGGGTTTACGCGGTCTTTGCTGATGTAAAGACTGCATTCGATTGCGTCCCCCGAGACTCCCTTTGGCAGGTCTTGGAGAGTACGGGGTGCCTGATTCACTGTTGACTGTAATTTGCCAACTCTATACAGATAATACAGCTGTCGTGCGGTGTGGCTGGTGGGAGAGACCACTGACTTGTTTAATGTAGACAGGGGCATGCGGCAAGGCTGTGTCCTTGCCCCTCTACTCTTCTGTATGTATATTAATGAGGTAATGTTAGACCTATTGACCAAATGCCAAGTGGAGAGATTTGGCTCCCTGAGGTTGGGTGTCGAGATATTTCCGGTACTATTTTTTGCAGACGATGAGGTTCTGTTAGCAACGTCACCCCTGGGGATAAAACGCAGCCTCGGGTGTTTTGTTGACAAATGACATCAAATGAGCTTGACCTTGAACAAAGCAAAGACAAAGGTGATGGTGTTTAGGCCCAGGAGATCAAAACCTTGTGACTGTTTCCTCGAGGTGGATGGTACCAAATTGGAACAGGTCAACTTTTTTCTTGGTGTGAGGTTTCTAGATACTGGCTGTTGGTCTGCAAAGCTTGATAAATGTTCCATTATTTTGGGACAAAATAGCAGTGGCTTAAGGTCATTCTTTGTGAACCATGGTGAAGGGGCTATATCGTAATTAAAATCTATAAAATACAAACTACAACAGCAGCCCTGTACGACGCTGAGTTATGGGGCCACAATGATTGCCAAAAATTGCCCCCTATTGAAAACAACTTCTTGAAGTCGCTCCTTAGGCTTACGAAGAGTTTACCGACCAGCCCGTCTGCATCTGGAGTGTGGCTTGAAGCCAAACCTTAACTTGACATCCCTAAAGTCGGTCATTTATTGGACCAGGCTTTGGGCGACTGCGTAGTTACCAAAGTAAGTATAGAGAGGCCTTAACCCACATACTTGAGTCACCAGGAGGGCACTCTCTTGCTTGGGTACAGCATATTAAACAGCAGATGAGTGCCTTCAAGCACTTTGTGGCTGAACCCAGAAACGATAACCACATGCAGTAAGCGTATTGTGAAGCTCGCAGCTCAGCCAGCCATGTGTGAACAGCTGGAAAATGTATGTCCACGCTTCAAAGTAGAAGTACATTACCTAGTTGTGAAAAACAAATTCAGATTTGAAGAATATCTTGATTTTATTTCCCCCGCCTATGCACAAGCACTTTACATGGAATTTAGGACAGACGCTCTCAAGGCTGCCAAATTTACTAGCAATTGGACGGACTCTAACTGCAAAATGTGTACGTTGCGTGGAACTGATGTGGAAACCACTTTGCATTTTATAATTTTTTGTGACTCACTTAAGGATTAAGAAGGCCGGTGTCCGCAGAGTAGCAGAACTAGTAATCCAAATACTGTATTTTTCGTGGCAAAGTTTATTTAGGAGCTTTTGCCCGCAGGAAGTATTTCTTTTATTTTATTTTATTTTTTGCATTTTTAAAGCGCTCACACAGCCCGGGGGCATCGCGGCGAGGCGCTGTTACAGGAATATGTCTCTCTTAGTTGCGAAATTATAACGCACTTAATACCCAGAGGTTTCTAAGCGCGGACCCGGGGATCGAACCTTTGTTGCTTTGTGTTGTTGAGCACGTTGCCGCTGAGCTATCTTCCCGGGACGATCAGATGTTCACTTGATGCTAAATGATAGTTGAGACCATTTTTATCCTTTTCTAAGATGATTTTATGTTATCTATATGTATATATTATGACTGATGAATACATGTTTCTGAGTGATTTTAACTGTAATTGCTATGCATTTTAATTGATTTGTGTTGTAACATTGCTGTGGGCTAAAGACCCTCGTGTTGAATAAACCTTTTATGAACTGAACTGAAATTATAATTTCATTGCGGTAATTGCACCGATTTCTTAAAGGAAAAGTGCCCAATTGACCCCTTGCTCTTTGTTGGAGGTGAGCCCTCAATTTTCCCTCCACACTCGCAATTCAGCAGTGATGTACCTCTGTTACTGCCAGAAAAGTGGTGGTAAAAGAATGACCTCCACATTTTGCCCACACCGCTAAACTCACAACGATGCACAGTATGCATGTGTGCAGGATGAATAAACCGGAAGCACGTCACCTAACAATCTAGAAGGAAAACAATATTTACTTTCAGACAGCTTTGCAGAAAGGGTTTGGGAAACCAGTATAGCATACCGACCCCAAACATGTTTTACACAATGAAACTCGTACAGAAAAGTCAGTATGATACATTTAGTATGTTTCATTAACAATGGAATTCATAACAGTGCATGCTGGAGCATGGCTTTATAGGGCCATCCAAGATGGATGTAAAACTTCTCGGCCTATCCATGTGACATAAACTACCTCCTCCTCAGGAGCTTTCCATTACACTTAAAGGTACACAACTGTGGATCCAACATTCATGTGACTGGAGATCCTGTTCCCAGGCAGCCAGGGGTGTGGCTAGGTCTGGAAGAGATCCAGGGCTATGCTAATGTTGGGACTGTCGGGACTGTCGCCGATCTCTATCCGGGGCTATAACCAAAAGACCCGGGTCTATACCCCCCCCCGCCCCCTGGGTATCCCCTAGCAATGCCTCTGCAGGCAGCTAGATCTGCCTTCGTGATCTAATGCAGGATGTCTAAGTAGGCATTCCTGTTCCTTGGCTGGTGGCTTACTTCATCCTGGCACAGCTGTAAGTGCATTCAAGTGCTTGCCAAGCAATCACCATTCAGTCCGCGTCACCTCGGTTAGCATGGCTGTGCCTCCGGCGTCATTGCCATAGTGATGGCTGCGATTGAGCGCAGTCCGAGGCTTATGTATGCCCATGGACCTAAAGTAACATGCCTCCAGCTTCCACAAGGCATACCTCTGCGTGGTTTGTAATAGCTGCCTAGATATGTAAAGGTGAGCGTGGCAGGCTTATTACACAACACTCATGCTGTAAACTTCTCCCAGAGTCCTCTTCAGAATCTCACTCTGTTTTTGTCCAGACACTTTGTAGAGAAGAAAGTCTTCTTGTGCTCACTTTTGTGCATCCCCTCCACTTTCTGCTTGTCTTTTCTGGTGTCCTGACTACTTTCCCCCAGTTAAACACATCCAGGTCTCAATGGGGAGGCGGTTCTGAGATGTTTGTTGCCCTTTAGGGACCTGTATGGACCCCAAAGGTGAAGGCCACCGCTTAGTACGCTGACCCAAATAGTTGAACAGGTTCTGATTGGTGACAGTGTACTGTAGTCGCTGCACAAGTTGTAGTCACTGTGGCTCACATGAATCACTTTCTATCAGGAGGCTTCCAAAATGAAGCCTCTAGTGTTGTCAAATCCACTTACCAGAGAACCATGTTTGTTTTGCCCTTCTGTGTGTTTTGGTGAAAACCGAGAACGACAATGCTGGTTCATTTATCTTGCATGTACCCTGGCAAAGAGCTTAAAAGGAATGTGTGGCATTACCTGTAAGTGACTGCACAGGCTGCTTTCTGGGATTTCTTTCAAAATCCACATCCCCCGAGTTTACCCAGGAGAATGCCTGTGAAAGTTTGAGTGTTATGGCCAGCACTCGTTGACTTTCTGCCAAATGATTGAAGTGTTCATCTGTGTATGACTGTTGGTTCAGGTTACCCCCACCCTCTAGTTTAGCACAAATGTTGATAACCTGCACCAGGAACTTTGTCAAATGCTGGGATTCAATCCTGAAGCAGCCAAGAGAGGTGACTGACTCACAAACAACCAGGGAAGCTCTTCCCCGACATTATTTGGGACTGCAACGATGCTGGGACAGAGCTTCCACTGTTCCACCAAATACGGTTCCTTACCGTCAGGAAAGATATGCATCTGCCCTGACCAGAAGGCATCATATCTGGTGCTCATTTCCTCCGATTCCTTTATCAAGAGGTGTTTCTGAGGCTCTTCAATGCTCAGGACTAGCGTGTACTGTGTGCCCCTGGAATGGAGCCCTGTATCCTCCTCTCATCTCAGTGGGGCTGTCAACTCTACTCTGCTAGACCCTTCCCTGATGGTAAGTCTGTGTAAGAGGGCCCAGGTGCTGTCCTCCCAGCATGGAGACCTCCACTGGGATGCCCTTCTGCACTATATTTTGGAGCTGCAATCTGTGTCGTCAGGCTGAGGTCAAAATTGGTGAATATTCATTGTTCAATCGCTGAGCCACCGTTTCACTATCTACACTTCTTCCAGGGGTCACTTGGAACTCAGCGGCGAGTTATGCAGATCCGTTCCTCCAGGGTTGGGGTCTTCTACTGCCGACCAGAACACAATTGTCCCAGCTGCAGGTCCAAGGGCTCCAGTCGGCAAGCTCTTCTGTGGAACATCTCGGATTGCGTTTCTTCCTGAGGATCTTCCATTTGGGGGTCCTCTGACTCAGCTGTGGGGGTTTATTCTGTTTGTCGATGGGTGTAGGGCTCCCCTGCTAAACTAGCCCATCCAGGACACAACTGTGTGCTTCCCTGCTGGTGACGTCATCACTCACCTCTGCAAGCTCTTGTCCTGGGGTTTGGCAAGTACAATTCTTGGACTGGATTGCCTCTGATGAGTCCACTGATCTCTCATGGGGTTTTCCTTTGATCCCAACTTCTTTTAGGGTCCCATGTGCAGCCCCCATAATAACCTACATAGGTAAGCATTCTCTGTCGTGCCTTATCCCTAGCACTTGCCACTTGCTGGCTGCACTCCCACTTGTTGTTTTTATTCATTTGTTCAGCACTTTCCATTTCTCCCCTGTCCTTTGCACTTTCCCCCTTCCTTCTCCCCTGCATTTGCGCATACTCAATGTCACTGGGCCTAGTAGGATCGTTGTTTTTATTCACCCTTGTTTCCCTCCCTTGCCTCGTCGCGCTCTGAAACGCTTGTGTATGAGCGCAATACAAATAAAATATCAATACTCAATACAACACATTGTTTCCTATGGGTCCATACCCTTCACATTGGGATTTGGTGGATAATTGTATATTTTGTAGTTAATTACTATGCACAACCTCATTGTAAAAATATACGTTAACACATATATCAGGGCTCATTTTTTAAGCCAGCTTAATTTATGCAAAGGTTGCACTGTGGTGTGACCCGGTGCCTCTCCGCGTAATTTTCAACATGTGCAAATCGGACATCAAAAGAGGAGTGTACAATGGCAGCCTACTCGCTTTTACACCATCCTTTTGGGCTCTGATGTACAAATTGAGTAAACGCACCCGCCAATTAGCCAAGACATGCTGCATTTATAAATGGATTGCCATGAAATCCTTTTTGGTGGTGTAAAAAGCAGACATATTCCATGGGAAACCACATCCTTTAACACCAGCATGAAAATGTCATGCTACCTAAATGCTGGATTATTTGGAGGGCAAAGAGGAAGTGTGAGACAGAATCATAACGTACGATCCGCGCCACCTCTCTTACGCCTAACGTTCAAGAATTGAATTTGCGTTCCACCTCTTGTAACATGAACTCCATTGTGTGCCTCATTGTGTGATCATCAGAAGTATGTATTCGCTGTACTTTTAAACTAGTTTACTCCTTCTGTTGTGTTGTCCTGATTGCAATAGCCATTCGACAAGTTGGAGCGTCCGCAGCTCAAAACAAATCACCCTGTGAGACAAGAAGAGAGAAATACCTGGGCCCTACAAATAGAACCTAGGAAAAATCTCCCTAGAAGCCTGGTCTACATTGCTGAATATGTTCATATGCAGGTCAACCGCCACTGACGTCGATCTTCCTTATTTGTTTATTGCAGTTCAGACACTACTCTTGTGCCTGATCAGTGCCTGTGCTGGAAAGAGGTGATCCAGAAAGATTATTCTGCATGAAAGAGGTGCCTGTCCTACATCTCGGGCAATGGCTGGTCCCATTGAGCCGGCCTTCTTTATACTCTATTTCTGCTCCCAGGATCTGTCATGGAAGGAGTTATCAGGCATTGGACGGAGAAGTGGGACAGTCTGGGGGAGCTTCAGTAAAGTATTCAGACCAAGGAACATTGATAAGGGTTGCCGAAAAATGACGACACCAAGTGTGACAAGTGTAGAATGAAAAGGACCAGAGCCTTAAACAATATCATCTGCCAAGATCTTCCGACAACCCCAGACCGATATCACGTAACAAATATGTGCGCTAGTTGCTCCTCTTTCTTCCCTTTGTTATGATATGATATTTTATGACATGGCATTTGAAACGCGCCTATACACAAGTGTTTCAAGGAGCGACGAGGCAAGGAAGAGGGAACAGAGGGAGGAGAGAGACAACTATCTTACTAGGCCAAGTGACATTGAGGTTGTGCAAGTGCAGGGGATGGGGGACGGGAAAAGTGCCAGGGAAAAGGGAAGGGGCAATGCTGTACATGGGATCAAAACAATAACAAGAAGTGCGGCCAGCAGGGGGCAGGTGCAAGGGTAAGTTCAGGCATCAGGAGCCCAAAAGTGCAGGTAGGGAAACTGTAGGGTTAAAGATACAGACCCAAGTGCAAGGATTCCCGGGAGACAGCGCGGGTGTGCAACTGGGTGGGCAGAGAGCTGGGCCCAAAATTAGAGGGTAGCCAGGTGACCAGTGGAGCATCAGACAGGAAATCAGCAGTGGAGAGGAAGAGAGAAGGCAGAAGCAAAGAGGAAGGTCTTGAGGTGCTTCCGGAACTAGAGATGGTTCTCCTCAAGTTTCAGAGAGGCAGAGAGGCTGTTCCAGAGGGAGGCCCCAGCCGAAAAAAGAGATCTACCACCAAATCCTTGCTTGGAGAATGGACTGACCCTGAGGGAGTTGTAGGTGGAGGAACGAAGAGCTTGAGTAGGAAGGTATTTACGAAGAGAGAGTTGGAGGTATTGAGGACCCAGGCCCCAGAAGGACTTGTGGACAATGCAGAGGGTCTTGTAGTTAATCCTTGCAGTCACTGGGAGCCAATGCAGAGATTTCAGTGCTTGAGAGCTACAATACCTGGGCTTGAGGTCAAGTACAAGTCTTGCAGTCCTGTTCTGGACGAGTTGCAGAGGGTGGAGAGTAGAAGCAGTCAGATTTAGAAAGAGGATGTTGCAATAGTCCAGCCTAGAGAGAACCAGAGCTCTAGGACAGTGAGCTTCTGGGGGAAGGAGAGGAACAGAAGAATACCCCTGAGGAGATGCAGTTGGTAGTTTGACTTCTTAGAACCGTCAGAGATGTGAGGAGAGAAGGAAAGTGTGAAGTCGGAGATGACCTCCAAGGTTATTAGCCTTGCAGGTGGGAGCAGGAAGAGGGCCCAGAGAGATCAGACATAGAGTGACAGGAAAAGAGGGGGCGGGTGTGCCAATGAGGAGAATCTCCGTCTTACTGGCATAAAAGGCAGAGTTAGTTGTCGGCACACCACTCCATTACCACTAAATGCATGCCAATCTCCCTCTTGGAGGTAGGTATAGCAAATAGTTTGTGATGAGAAATGTTAGGACAATGAATCAATCTTGGTTATTTTTTAACTGAAGTTGGCTGCCTCTTTCTGGGTCCACTTTGCTGCCATAATTCTGATGAAAGCCTTCATATTTCAATCGACGTTTCCAGCCCACGTTGCAGAGGATTTGGCTTTTTGAGGCACCTTCCCTGAACCCGGAACATGGAACCCATTGGCAGGAACAGATAGATCGAACTGAAGAAGAGCCCCTCAGAGGAGCAGGATCTCCACAGTGGGTTAATTGTCAGATCTAACAGGGTGATGAAGTACACACAGTCTTGAAAAAAAAAAGCTCCTTAAAAATAGCTACTGTTTGGAACACATTTTTTTCCCTTTTCAAAGACCAGTGAGAAGAATCAGGCATGTGTTCGCTGTAATTATATTTGGTTAATTAGCCCGGAGCCTTGCAGTCTGACGAGGCTTCAAGCATGCAAAGTGAACCAGATAATGCGCCCATCTCCAACTGCATATATGCAGGGCTGAGCAGCGAGTAGGGGCCGGATATATTTGCGCATAATAAATGCAATGTGTATGTTTCGTGCCCCGGAGACTGAATAGCATTTGGCTATTCTTGCATAGCTGCCTTTCAAATATCAGTGCGTTCATTTAGTACTCAGACACGCTGTGAAATAGATGTCTGCAGCGCTAACTAAAAGGTTTCCATCTGAGATAGCAATCCTATAATTAGAGGAGCATTACAAAAAAAACGAGAATTTATTCAAGACAGATGATGCAACTCCCCTTCTTTTTGTTGTTGGCGCAGATGGGGGCGGGAGTGAAGTGTTCGCTAAGCGTGATTTGCCTTCATTTCATTCAATTGTGTCCTAAAACATGCTCCAACGCCAGCTAACGATGGTGCATTTAGCTAATGATAGGGCATTTTAGTTGTCTAGGTAGGTGTTGATGACACAAAATGGCTGCAGTCGCTTGAGACTTCTGGCATTGGATTACTTGGATTTTCATGGGTTTGTCACTTTGCCACATACAGAAGTCTACTGGTCAAGATACAGCTGGCAGCTTCCCCTGTGCTTCTTCTTTCTCGGCGTTGGGTATTTTCTTATTGGCGATGTATATTGCACCTAATACCGCACTCTTCCAGATTCTAAGCCCCAGACCGTTGAGTGAAACCATGTTCAACAGCATTATCTTACTCCTAAAACGAACCCACTGCCCCTGAGCTATCCTCCCAGCCTCCACCCCTTCTCATCCCTCCTTTTTGTCCTCTGGCCCCAAATATATCTGGAAGAAAAAGAACACCACCACCAACATTTTTCTCATCACTATTCAAAGTGCAGCAAAGTGACCTAAAACAGGTTTCTAGAGTAACAATGTCACTTCGGCACAGTCGCGCATACACAGTCTAAACAACAATTGTTGTTAGGGCTCAAAGCACATATATGTCGTTTGCTGATCAATCCACATATGTTAGTAAAGAAATAGTGCCCTCATGTATTAAAGTAATTCAAAGGTGATTAATTCTAGGGATTTGTTTCAATGCTAATGCTGTATGAGCAATACACAAGTCTTTTCTTGATCTATGAAACAGCCAACACGTGTTTCGACCCTCTGGGGTCTTAGTCAAGGCTGGTATGGTGTTGGGACATTCATATAGTGAAATTTCAGAGGTCGTTGCAAGAGCATGCATTGCGAATAGTGAACACCCATGTAATATTGCGAATATGCATGTTGAAAATCAAAAATAATAGGGAAACAAACAATTTTACAGACATAAAGGCATTGGTATGTGGAAAAGAGAAAGAGAGAGAGAGAGACAAAAGAAAAATGAACATAGTTCACTGCATAAAACAATCAAATACAAAGAAGACTCAGTGAAAATGAATTGCCTGATAGGATGTGCTTACCCAACTGGGTTAGTTCTCTTCAAAAGAAAAATATATGTGGTACACAATGAACATTGGTTCACGGATCTAGTTCCTATCATGTCAGTAGCCTATATGTTGCAATCTGAAATTAAGTGTATGACACATCATTAGGGAGATATCGTTAGATTTGTCCCATTTCATGTTGTAAAAAAATAAAATGTGGATTATCTGTAGTTTCGTCAATGTATTAGTGCCCTGCTCATGTCAGAAGTTTTAACTTGAGAAGGTTCTCCAAGCAATACATGAAAATCTCATACATGGATCTCTAATGATATTTTATATCTAGGACAAAAGAGAGATGGCATATGGGTTATCGAATTAATGATTGTGTACAGGGGCGTTGCTAGGGGGGGGCCTAAGGGGGCTATAGCCCCTGATCTTTTGGTTGTAGACCTGGATAGAATCTCAGGAACTACAGCCAAAAGGCTAGCTAGCCCCCAGTCCTGACAGTTCCAACATCAGCTTAGCCCCGGGTCTTTTCCAGACCTAGCAACTCCCCTGATTGTGTAAGCTCCTGGTGGGAATGAATCACATGCAATGTAACTCCAAATCCTTTTACCAATTGTATCCGTGTGGATGCGTTCATCCTAGCCGGTTTAGGCTATTGGTGTGCCGCGTGTTTCTTTCGCAGGCGCCATTTTGTACTTGCATATGCTGAACGTATGAAGTCATCATTCCAGGGACATGGTTTATGCTGCAGCTCGCTGAGTTATCCTGAAGCTGCATCAGATATTAGTGACAAGCAATTGATTAAAAATACATGATACCGAAACCAAAAAGTAACCAACATTTCGGAAGAATCTTAATTAGTATATTATTAGATGTGTGAGTGAGCTTTCTTACTTGTGATGTATCATTTCAGGTGCATAAATAACAATGGATAATGAGTACCTCATAATAAAAGTACAGTGTCCCGGAGCAGCTGTTTAGGTATGGACAGGTGTTACATGTGAACTAGGGTTTTACATGGCTTTGTGTTAAGTTAAAATATACTTAAATCGTGTTATCTTGTACTCTACCGTTCCCTGGAGCAGGGACAGTCCCCATGGAAACCACCACCCACACCCACCAGTCCACCGGTATAGGGAGGGGCACTGCACCTTCCAAACGTTGTTAACAGGAGATGCGCTACACCCTGGGTTCTTAGCTTACCAATGGACACAGACACCACAGTGGATTTTATAAGGACCCCAACAGGGGATCTTTATTTATAAAAAGACACTTATACTTTTAACCCTTTCCCTCTTTTTAGTCTAGGATTTCACTGGTATGGGCATCAACTAAACGGGCCCCTGCTATGTCAGCTCACCCTTCCTTGGAGGGGTCTTGGGGGATCCCCAGGGTGTGTTTGATGCAACAGACACCTTGCCTAAGCTCATAAGATGCCCCCCCGGCACTTACCGCTGTACCTGCAGCATTTTTATGTACGGGGTGGCCCTGTTAGCGTGGGGGCTGCCCCACATCACTGCTGCGGACCGTGCTGCCATCTTTAGATCAGGCTGAGTCCTCATGGCAAGGGGATACCACCTTGGTCATGCCACATACCTGTGGCCCTCCTTCCTTCTGGGCCGGCTCCCTCAGCAATGTGTCATTAGATTCAGAGTGTGGGCCGCTGGTCTTCACCCGGGCTGCTGCGTAGGAGCCGCCCATGACTTTACTTCACCTCGGTTGCCCTACGGAGCAGCCTGGTGCTTCATGCATTGCGCGCTCTTTATCCAGGCTGGCCTGCGAACAAGTCCGGGACTCTTCTTTATTCCTCTGCCTTGGGAGTGGACACGCTACTTTTCATTTATCGGCTAGGCGGAGCCGGGAGGACTTTTAGCTGGGCTCACCGCACTGGCAACGAGGTCGGCCGACAGGGGGCACGACTAGTGAGCCTGGCCTGGGCCGCCCCAACTTGTGGGCTGGGCTGTTCTTTTTCTGCCTGGGCACCACTTTGCACGCTGCGTGGGCACTTGAGGATGCTCGGGCCCATCTGGTCTGGCCCTCGTGCAGGCCAACACCCGCGACAGCCCCATAGTAGCTGAGCTGCTCCAGGCTCACTCTGTTAGGGCTCCCCCAGCACAGCACACGGAGTTGTTGATGGATTTAGGCCCTGGGGGTGGAGGGGCTAGGTAAATTATTTTCTTTTCTCCCTCTCGCCTCTGCTTCTTCTCTCTTTCCTGATCCTTTTCCAGCTCTCTTTTTCTAAAATGTCTTTTTGTCTTTCAAACTATTAAGATTCTTTTTCACTCCCTGGGGGGCTCCCCATGTGCCGCCCAGTTTCGGTGATAGATTCAGGCCATGGGGGGGGGGGGGCGCCCGAGGCTGCGAACCCCCCCAGAAATCCTTTTTCCCTCTCTCCTCTGCTGCTTCTCTCTTTCCTGCTTATTTCCAACTGATTTTTTCTAATGTTTCTTTTTCTCATTCAAACTATTCTTAAGATTCTTTTCTCCCTTCTTTTCTCCATTCTTGGCCGGGGAAGTTCTATTAAATTGTTCTTTTTCTATTCTTCTTTTCCTAACCTTCATTGCAATCCCTATTAGCCAGGTCCCGTGGGGCCACGCCTACAACTGCACTTGCTGATTTTTGATTGGCTATCTTCACCGACATTCTGCTGCCTGATTTCATAACTGTACTCCAAAATCTTGGAGTCCAGTCTCACTGGTCGGGTTGTGGGTTTGCCTTTGTTTCTGGTCTCTGGGATATTCACCAGAGGTTTGTATAAAGTCTGAATCTTCTTCCCCGCAGATACCAACGTTGTCTACTACCCATGGGCGTGACAGCGTTCCTCCTTCTAAACTGGTGCAGTGCTGTTCTATGTCCATTAAAGTCCTTGTAGCAAATGCTACCTGCACATTTATTTCTTGTCCTTCTGCATCAATGCTGCTTATACTGCACAGGCACTGGTGTGCACTGCTACTCATGTTTATTTGTCTGCGTTGAAACGTGCTATCAAGATTTCTTTTTTTATTACCTCAAATGTTTATTTGCCTTGCCCAGTCCACTGCATTGGTTCCACTTTCCTCAAGAATTTCTGCATCACTTCCATTTTCTTTGAGAAGTTGTGAACAGACCTGCATAATACTCTGCCCTGCCCAACACATTGTTTCAACTCTTCCTTATTTTTTTGGTCCAGGAGCTTCTTCTATGCCTTTTACTGGACTTTGCTTTGGTCAAACCTGTGCATCGTAGATGATCTGCTGTGTTCCTGCTGTTTCCTGCTTAAGTGCACTTTTTTTTCTTTCTTGAGATGGAAACCACATCTTTTGTAGCCTCTTCAATAATTCCCGTAGTGTTCCGCTGTGTTCCTCCGGGTCAGCTCCTGGCATCACAATCCTGAAAGTACGTCACCCTGGATATTTTGTGTAGAGTCCCTGTCAATTTCCTTTGGAACACTGAGGTAGCGGGGGCGTTCTCGTACAGTTTATACAAATGTTTAAAAAAGGCTCACAAATGTGTTACAGTTTTAATTTTAGCGCAGCTTCACCTGATTATATTTTTGCATTTTGGAAAATACTGTGGCTGCTTGTAGCGAAATTGTAATTTTTTAAAATTTTATTTTGTTTTTTAATTTTTTTATATTAAAAAAATAAAAAATGGTTATTTTAGAAGGAAAATATTGAGTAGCACTGCCTTAATTTAATCACCACAGATGCACATTTGCAATTTGCTGCTGTTGTGTATTCTTGTGCTTGTTAAAATCCAGAACATGCACGTGCCCTTTGATCATTATATTTAGGGCAGACTAACGGGCGATATGTATTAGGAATGCTTATATCTATATACTAGAGCAGACTCAGTCACATTTTAAATGGTTGCTATAAGAAAATGTTATTGATTCAGAATGTTAGAATTCTGTCATTCAAGATTTACTTGTTCTTGTTTTATGTTCTGAAAGTTATCACCACTGCATTACTGTGTCCTCCAAAGTTCCTCCTATTCCCTATTTTGTATTCATGGGCCATGACTGCAACCGGCTTCACTTTTTGGTTGACCGTTAGGGCTTTTTTTCTGAGCTTGCTCTCATGTATGTATTATTTCAGTTTACTTATTGATGGCTTATACTTGTTTTCGTGCTTTTCTGGGAAATTTTCTAGACAACCTCTGTTTTCTGCTATCACCTGATCTTTGGCATTTGGATTTGGATCCACTTAGATGCCTAATTTCCCTTAGTGCGACCCTCTCATTATAGAAAATCTGCTTGACTCCGTGGTTGAGTCCAGTCACACTGCAGCATACAGCGAGAGAGGACCGTTCAACTTGTGTTTCTGCCTGTGTAGAATTACTTGACCCTGTCCCTTTAATTGTAAGGACTGCCTTTAAAGAAACATCTCTGGCGCTTAGCGCCGTGCGTGAGTCCGTGGTTGAGTCCAGTCACACTCCAGTCTGACTCCAGGAGGAATCATGGAGGAGGAACTCCCACGTGAGCACGCAGCTCGGCCGAATACCAGAGTGAAGCAGCGTCTTATTCCCTGCTCCATCCAACAGCGCACCCAGCTCTCATCTCCATCAGTATCGGCAGCCGAAGGAACAAACGGGAGTGGCTGTTGGAGCTCGGTAAGTGAAACAGCTATTGGCAGAGTGGCCATGAGCAGTGCGAGCAGCACGACTGCTGAGCGCGAGATGGGGGCAAGTCCAAGCAAGGCTTTTGGATGCTTGGCAGTAAAGAAAGAAAGGAAAACAATATATCAGACAATCCAGACAATCTTGATATAACGGATGCCGAGCTAATCGAAATTGGCTCCTTTGTAGATACACAGGTGGAAGGAGCGCCCTTCCTAACCACGAGTAGTAGTGAAAAGAGGGCTGTTAAGTATAACGCAATCATGGAGAATGTAAGCATGGAACCCGACGTTGACCCTGATGCACTTTCTGTCAAACATATGTGTGTGCACATCATACAAAGTGCAAAACAGTCAACACAGCTTGTGCCAAAGAAGTCATCTACACAACTAGCTAAGCCCTCCCTGCCCTCCTTGCCGTCATTATCGTTATTGCCCCCATTAGCAGATGCCAACAAGTAAAGGGGCAGGAGGGTGGGCGATGACTTCGTGACCTCTACACATGATGTGGGGTTAGACACACCCACGTTAATCGAGTCGAGGCAGCATGACTATGGGCAAACTAAACATCTGGACAAACTCCAGGGATTAACATGCTGTCCAAAGGAAGATATGCTGGTCTTTGCAGATGAACCGGATACTTCCAGGCAGCTAATCCACTATGCCAAGGATATCTGTGTAAAACACCAAGAAGTACAAGTACAAGAAGCGGGTTTAAAGCTAACACCGCTAAACACGCCACCACCCTTAGTCTGTAATGATTGTAATGAATCAGACGTAATAGGGAAGGACATTGATGAAAGGACTCAAATGCCGGTAAATACTCAAGCACATAACCAAATATGGCAATGCAAGGGATTAAGCAGTGCAAATGGAGGTGAAGTCGCTGAAAAAGTTGTGTCAACTCTTAACATTGGTCCGACTGAACTTGAGCGAGAGCCTGTGCGAGAGGAAGACCATGATAATGAGTGCATTCGGAATGATAAAGTAAGTGGCGACACAATGAAGAATGGGAGGTCCCTTGACACTAACACAGTCGACTCAACAACATCAGGCACATTACGTGAAGACTCAGTAATCATCCAAGAGGAAGACAAAATCTGGATAGGTTCGAACTCTCCACCCCAAGATGACAAAAGTAAACAGCCACCATCTACAGAAAACTCAGGCACCTTAGGGGTTCATGCGGGAGTGACGAAGCAGAGTGTACAAACTAAAAACTTGCCACAAAATCAAATGTCGACAACGCTTATTGGGAAACGGTGGAATAAAAGAAATGTAAGCTTAAATGCAACCTCGATAGTGGATGAAATAATAGAGCATGAATGGCGTCAAAGCTTTTTTTTAAAAATGAAGAACAAAAACAAGCAATGTCAAGAAAGCTCTCACTGGACCAACGAGACAGTGAATGATGACAACGAACCACTGGCAGTCAAGTATGGAAGCCGCCATATTACTCTATTTAATAACAGAAGTCCATTGGTTGGAAGTCAGAATGTAGAGAAAACTCTGTAGAATGGGACTTCCAATGAAGAGGATCAACAAAGAGACAGTGGAACCATCCCAAAAGCACACAGATCTGATGTCATTGTACAACATAGCCCGCACGTTAGGGGCGATATGAAGAATCAAGGCGATCAAGGTGACTCTACAGATGTTGACAATGACATGCAAGTAAAGGAATTGCATCTGTTGAGAGAACTAGGCAAAATATATAGAGGCCAAGACCACACAGAGGCTGGAAATGATCCAGCTGAAGAAAGAGAACCACAAGGGAAAATATACGTAAAACTATCATCTGCAGACATGAAAATAACATCCACTGAGGAGACAACCATGATTGTGATTGACAAAAAACAGCTGTCAACTGTGGCCAGTATGCAGATACATAACAACATCATGGCAGAATTGACGATCTCCCTAGCTCCATATACCAAACTATATGAATCTATAAATGAAAATGTGCAAGATAACACCACAGTACTTGCACAACTGCACAAAAAATTAGTCTCCCTTGAATCCTTTGCTAAAAAAGTGGAAGACCGACTAAACCAAGAAGCTGAGACCTCCTCTGTTTGGCAAAGAAGGCTGTGCGAACTAGCGGCTAGTGAGCAAGGTGAAAAAGATCTGATGATGCAGGCTTTATTAGACTCCTTAAAGTGGATGAGAAAATCAGCCGAAAGAAAAGATAGAGAGATCAGTGTGGTGAAATCCATCAAGACAAAGAAAAGGTTTGGAGATAAGGAATTCTCAGAGCAGGCTGATAAACCTCTCACCTCAGTACCCACAGCGGTTAGGGCTGCCAAGATGCCTTCATTGTTAAGTGTGACAGTTCAAACCGACCAAGACATTCACAACATGAGAACTAGGCAGCAGCAAAAAAAGAAATCATCAATATTATCAATGATATCGACCACTGCTGTGAGATCAGAGCTGACTAATGAATCGGTTCTTCAAAGCTCCGTAGCGACAGGGTCGAGAAACCAAAAGGAGCAAAGGAATAAGGAAATGGTGGAAACGTTGGTCCTTCAAACCACAAATGAAATTAAGACACGTCCAAAGTCATCTGAAATAAAAGTGATAGACAAAAAAACAAAAACCTCCATCAACAGTGACAGTACTTACTCAGTATTTAATGTCACGCAAAAACGGAGTAAGGATGTGACAGGCACTGCTGATGAGAAAGGTTGTCAAAAGAGCACAGGAACAAGCAAGAAGACGTAAAAATATAAAACAAAAAAAACAAAAAAACATTAAATCCTACCCTAAATCGAAACAAACAGGCTCCAGGGTCTTTCTGCGGAATATTGAAATTCCAACGAGTCTGCAAACCAAGCGAATGAAGACAAATTCATTGGTTGAAAGGAAGGCCACCACTTGTGGTGATAAAGTCACAGTGCCTCCTGAACATGCCATTTCTGTAGACGAGTGCGAGCTCGAATCCGATGACGAAGTCAACGAATCAACACACGACCTGGTTGATGACGTGTCCTTCTATATTGAAGAGAACAACTAAATAGACAACGAAGAAGGCACAGACTCTGGAGAAATAGAAAGCTCCTTAGACAACTTGACCGATGCTGAATTAAACATACCAGATGGGGTCTCCAGAAACGATTATGAGAAAGAGGAAGACTCCAGGATTGAAGGCTCCTCGTTTCTAACGATGGAAGATAAACGACTACGGAAGCAAGTCAAGGCAAAAAACATAAGGATTTCTCCCCAGAAACATCAGAAGTCAATTGGAGCTCATTGGAATCCAACTAAACCAGCAAGAAGCTCAAGGAAAAACTCTCCAGTCAAGAAAGGTGAAGTAAAAAAATTATGTACGGATGAAAGGAAGTTAAAAGTGATGGTCGGAAACATTCTGAATGAAAAAAATGAAATAAACGTAAACAGAAAATATGTGCTAATCCTTTTACAATGCATAACAGAACTAAAGGAAATAAACTCAGATGACATTGTGACAGTCTAATATTTCGACGAGAATAGGATCGACAAAGTAATACTTCACCTAAACTCTGACGAATAAAGATAAAATTAGTAAAAGGTGCCAAGAAACTTAGAAAACGAGGATATGACATCACAGACCTCATCAACACCAATCTTAGTAACAAAGAAAAAGTGGCATCGACCGAAGAAAAAAACATATTGAAGAAAAGAGACCAAAAACATTAAAATCATAATAGGAAATTCCAACACTGAGAAGCACCCCACAGATGGTACAGGCACTCAGCAACCAGCAGTGGGGAAGGATTATAATTGGTCATTAGTGGTAAACTCTTTAGTGATAAATAAAATTAATTAGCAAGAGGATGGACATAGATGGTTTACGACTCGCTAATCTCCTGGAATACAAGGGGCTTTAAACACTTGTTCAACAATGCAAATAAACATCTGAGAAACTCCTCAATAATCTGTCTACAGGAGCCTTGGATTCAAGAAAAACCCTTCTGTGAAAACTTTGAGGTGCTCATTAATCCGGCTCAGAAAGGGCCTAAAGAAAGACCATATGCAGGGCTGTTGATGTTGATAAAACATAAGCCTGGGCTTACCATCATAAAAAAATGAGAATCCAAATCCGTTCGTACAATGGGCTTTAATCAATGTGAAAGAGGAGAATCCTAGAAATGAAAGCAGTGTATTAATAATAAACATGAAGAGGAAAAACCCAAGCTGACTCTCAGTCCTGGACTACCCACCCCCCCAACTGGAAGAAGCACCAACAACAACATGGCCACCGGTCATAAGAACTTATGCCTGTCCCTAATGCTCCAACCAGGGGCAACTACCGCGAGCGGTACCCAGCAAGTCAGCCATATGTTCCCTCAGTAACATGAACCCTGCCAAGAACAGACGAAGAGACACACAACCGAGTTGGAGAAAGCCGCATGGACCGACTCGACTAAAGACACTGTGTTCAAGGCTGGTATGATGCAGGTCGTTAGAGACATCCCAACAACATAGTTCTGTTAGACATGAAGCATATGCGCAATCTGCGCTTCTCACACATACACACGCACCAATCTACATGAATAACATGTACAGTTCGTTAGATAGAGGACTGTGACACCTACATAGTTACACGTTTGTTATTCTATCATTAGGCTTACTATAGCACTGCAGAAATGCAAGAAGCAAGAAGAGCTTGTATACGCTTGCTGATGCTACAATGCAGCTAACCCTATGGAAGGACAGGAGCACCCAAGGGACCTGACCAACCACAAAGCTCATACTAACACATTAACTATGCCGACTCCATACTGGAAGCCAGAGCAGGACCCAGGAGGAAACAGTAGGCCGCAGCGATCGCAGAGAAATCCCAAACTGAAAGGTGCTGCGGTACGGCTACGGCGTGAGCTGCAGACTGCCAAGGACCTTATGTTGCAAAATGACATTCCATATCCTGAGCCAAGGTGGCATCGGCGGCAGCAGTAATTGTTCCCTGTAAAATACACACTAATTCGAGACAATTGAGCCTGCAAGAATGGTCTCCGGCCACGTGATCCAGCCAAGGTGTGAACAAGCCAAGACTCGGAGGCTGAGAACGAGCAGCAGGTCCAGGACTGGACAGTGACTTGCAACATAATTGTTACTTTCCAGACACCGTCTACAATGAGAATAGAGCACTCTCATGGCAGTAGTCGTCTCACACTATTGTTATACGCAAACACATAGTTGCAATTATGGAAACAAAGTAGACATACCCTGAGAACAGGTGTTTCACGGGCTGGGAACAACGCTTGTCCCAGGCTTGGGGGCCTGCAGCCTGACCAATTAGAACCAAGGGTTTTGGGGGCAGATGACGAGGGGTGCCACCAATCAACAGACTTTCTCATTGTAACACTTTTAGTGTAGCTTCTTTCTGGGATGATCCAAGTATACCACCTGACACAGACCTGTCCAATGGTAACTCATCCTATAGGGTCCTATACTGGACCTACCAGTCAGCGGGCCAATCCCCGGCCCTGATAGGTTTGGGAGGGAGTCCACCATGTGATGAAGGTTATTGCATCACGAGGACACAAAACTGGCCTGCGAGCCAGACTGTGGCGAGATGTGCCTGAACCTTGTAGTGGCATGTGATCCCTGTGCATTTGCCTAATAAACCACAGTAACTCCTTGCTCCTTGTGTGGACCTCGACTTCTTGGGACCAGGGAGGGAGTTAGGGCACTCCGTGAGCTGGGAGTCCGTGGACCCCCAGCGAGATCGCTCTGTGACGTCAACTTGGCCAGGTGCTTCCTCCTCTTCTGTCGGACCTCAGAGGACTGTAGTACCCTCGTGAGAATTGCAAGATAACTAGACTGCGCAACCAGAAGAATTGGTCGTCGGGAGCTGACTTCAAAATTATCCTGCCCACGGTTGGAGAGTGGTCCACGCAGTCCAGAGTGGGCGAGACGAGCCAAAAGAGGGGAGTCAGCAGCGCCAGCAGGCGTGTAACAACGAAAGTGTGGTCCACGAATGAGCAACCTTATTTGCGGGTGTGGGAAAGGGATATGTGAATAGGGGAAGAGGGGGCATGTGGATCGCTTTTGTAGTTGAAGTCAAGGTATCTGTGTTAGAGTTGTGTAGCAGTGGGTTCGGTTCTGGTGTTTCGTACATTGGTTGGTCACGCAAAGTATTCAGGCCGTAAATGAAAAAGTAGAAGTAAACGGATCCCTAGGAGTTGGACGTTTTAGCTCGGCGAAAAGAGGAAATATTCCCATGAATGTTAGCTGAGGCTATGTAGCGTGGAAGGTGAATTAACTGGTTAAGTCTCCCCGGCGAGAGGCGTATCATCCGTTAGGCAACGCATCAAGTGCAGTTCAATCACGTAGAGTTAAGAGGTTAAAAACAGATAATCCACTCCTGTGAGGTGGAAAGAGAGCTGTAAGGGGTTTTGTGGGTGGGATTGAAATAATACATTGTTGTTCTGTCAGCGCGCATAGTGTTTTTCCTCTCATCTGAAAAGTATTTGGTGACATCACCCATAGGCTATTGCATAGGATCCTGCATTGTGGATTGGTGGAGGATTAGCAAGCTGGTATTCCACGGATTGGTAGACAGGTGACTGAGCGGCAGTGCACGGATGGCACCTGCACATGATTGAGGTGGTGCACCGCACAAAGGTAGTTCGGGCAAAGGCGGGCAGTACAAGAGTACGCCGTGCAAGGTGCAGAGCCACAGAGGCGCGTAAAAGAGAAAAGAAAGAAGAACACTGTACATTGCATTGTATAACCTGTGAATTTTTCTTCCTGACATGAGAGCGGAGTGCCGAAAACCTCAACTAGAGGTCAGGTAAAATAAGGTCTGGTATCGTCCCTCATGGGGAGACAGCTGAGAAGGGGAGGAGAATGTATGGTGGTTCGGGGATGGTGTTAACCCGTATCCAGCACATGTGTCTCACTCTGCCCCTTTATAAGGACAAGATTATAAAGTATAGTGTGCAATGATCCAAAAGTACCGAAGGGAAAGTAATTCGACCATGGCCGCCTAACTGCAGTTTTTCCCCAGAAACGCTGCAATCACTACTGATGCACATACAAAACACATACAAGGGGAAGAAGTTAGCCACCCGAATGGAAATATACGAGTTATGGCGTATGTTCCAGGTGGACCGACTGTGAATGATGAGCATGCAGGGGATAAGGGCGCCGATTCATGTGCGCCACCCCCCGCACCACCCAGCATCACTTTTGACAATATAGAGGTGGAGGAGCAGGGCTTGTGCCCGTTACAGGACCTAGATGAGGTCAGGGAGCATCAAGAACTAAAAGCGGCAGAGGGATATTCCAACCCCACATACAAACCACCCCCATACACTCCAAAGGTACATGCCCTGGGCATCCTACAGGGCAAAAAAGGGGAGGAGGCCACTAGCACGGGCCTCAACGAAGAAGGTCGCGGCGCGCAAAAACAGAGTTTGCGGGGATAGACCCAGATGAATGGGTGGCGGCACAAGTGCTGCTAAATTTGCTAAAATTTCAGGGGGTCACAACAGGGGAAGCAGAAGGTGCTGCAAGGGCAATAGAGGGGTTAGAGCTGGGACAGGGGTGTAGAGGGAAAGTGACACACGAGGTAAGTAAAGACCAGCAGAGGAAGGATGCAGAGGAAAAGGTGGAAAAGGAAAGGAGAGAACGGAAGGAAATGATAATAAAGGGGCTGGAGCTCGAGGAGCGGGAACGGCAAGGACAGTCAACTCAGATGGACAGGGAACGGGAAGCGGAAGTCAGTAGGGAGGCAGAGAGAATGAAGCAGATCACAGAGATGGAGGAGGTGGAAAAGGAGATGGAGAAGCAGAAAAGGAAAGATGCAGAAAGAGAGATGGCATTGTGGAGGAAAAAGATATTATTACAACATACACGTAAGTATGAAGAAGGGAAGTTGAAGGAGCTTAGGTTGGCGAGAATAACTAGGCAACGCAATGAGGGGAACGAGGAAGAGCAGGCAGTGAAAAGGGTTCGAGAGGTGATACAGGAAGAGTTAGACAGAAAGAGGCGCGATGAGGAGCAGCGAGGGGAGTGACCGGCGGACAGGCAGGCTCAGCATGGGGCCACAGTGGGCGACATGGGCGCGTCTAAGGCAGCTTTGGTAAGTGGTGAGATAGAGCACACAGAAATAAGGGAGGAGAAAGATGCATGCAGGTTAAAGAACATCGATCTTGAGACGGTAACCGTGTGTTACCCACACACGTGCAAACTGATGTTCTCCGATGGGTTTTGTAGCGAAGAGGAAGATGACAGCGGAGACGACAACCCAATTGCTGAAGGAAGGGGAGGGCCTAGCAAACTCTACATAACAAGAACGGGTACAGGGATGTCATGGGAGTCTAAAACACAAGATGAAAGGGACAGGGGAAGAAGCGCAGACAGCACCACTCAAGGGGCAACTGAGGGAGAGGCAGCCCCGCAGACACCTTATACGAGCAGGCTCTGGGAGCTCCCAGGGCGTAGAAGGGAGGGGATGACAGTAACAAAGACAAGGTGACACGCATGCTCACAAGGCAGGTTCATTGGGGTGTGAGACACATCACGCCTACCGCACGCAGTGCAGATGATGGACATAGAGACAGCGGCGGAAGATGAGAGGGGGCCCATTCAGATGCAACAGTATAGGCGCACAACAGAGGAGAGGGCTGTATATGCACAGATGCTCTTACTGTAGAGGGGTGGGAGCAGGCCACAGTATATACCGTGGAAACACAGACAAGGAAAACATTAAGCTGAGGTCACCCTCCCTAAGTGGAGGGGTGGGGAAATGGATATACGAAATGGAGAAGCTGACGGCAGGGCACAGACTGGCGGTGGGGGATGTCAAGGGTCTACTAGTGTCCATACTGGTTGACGCTGCAGACGATATCTGGAAAAGGGCAGGATTCCCTGGGATGTCCATACACAAAACCACACATGACGGGGCACCATTCCCAAATTGTAGACATGCAGTGTGGCAAGCATTACGGACGTAATATCCCGACACATCAGACATAGGTGCAATCATGTCACGTAAAATGCATGACAATGAGGATCCCGTTAGCTATATTCAGGAGCTTCAGGAACGCTGGTGCTTCGAAACTCAAGAGCCGTGGGATAAAACGATAGGAATCTTTTATCACATTCTAATATAAGGGTTACCAGAGCCAGTCCAGAGACAACTAAAGAAACTGGTAGGAATGAGGCCAATGCATGGTCCGAAATACAGCTCACAATAGTACACCACTGCAGGCTATGGCAAGATAAGATGAAACAAAAGGCAGAGGATAGAAAAGCAGATGAAGCCAAGTTGGTTCAAAAGAAACTATCCAAATATGCCCTAGAAGGTGCACTCATAACCAGCCAAGCCCCACAACAGCAAGTAGCAACATCGCAGCCTCAACAGCAGCAACAGTACCACACAGCACAGCAATTCATGCCCCAACAGGAAGGAGGATACATGGGAATTGGTGGGTACCCAGGCAACTATTGGAGGTGGGGAGGATACCAGAGAGGACACCAAGGTGGTGGGTTCAGGGGCTACACACAGCATCAGGGGGAAGGAGGAATGGGGTACCCATGGCAAGCGTGGGAACCTCAGCAATGTTGGACTTGTGGCCAACTAGGACATATCTCCCGCACCTGCTGCAGCAGGGGGATTCAGCCAGGGTGGGGCGAGCAGGGCCAACAGAATTACCAGAATGGGCAGGGCGGGTATTATGCGCCGGACGCACGACAGACAGGGCCACTGCACAACTTACCACAACCCAGCCCATCACTCCAGGTACAACAACGATGCCAGTAACCACACACACACATGTGTTGTACACGCAACAGCCACAACAACAGGGCATGACAGCTCCACAGACCCAAAGCACGACGCTGGTACAGCAGTTGACACAAATAAAGGACAATTCCAAACAAACCTCAGATACCACTGCAATGGTACCCATGACCAGGATGGGTGGGGTGACGCTGGTCGGGCCCAACCCATACACAGCGAATGGACAATCATTGTACCCCCAGTAGGACCACCCACAGACAAACGTGTGTTCCATCCTATCAGTCACACCTAATCCTGCGGCGGAACCTTGTATACGGGTGGCTGTAGGTGACAAAGTCTTATCCTTTTTAGTGGACACTGGGGCGACTAGATCATTCATATGGGAGGGAAAGTATAAATTGCCAGGCGATGCCATGAACACTCAAGGATTCTCTGGGGCTCGGGAAGGAAGCAGATGGAGGCATTTATGGGACAATCACTGCCCTTATAGACAGAGGTAGTCTGGTGGCATCAGAGTCTGCATGCAACACTGCAGTGTACCCCGTTCGCAAGGCAAATGGGGGGGTCATGGCATTTCATACAAGATTTGAGGCACCTTAACTGTATCATAGAAGCAGAATACCCAGTAGCAGCTAACCCTGCCACTATTTTATGCAGCATATCTGTGGAAGCCACTGTTTTTAACGGTCATAGACCTCAGAAACGCGTTTTTCTCAATACCCTTGCACCCAGACTCACAGGACTTAACAAGTTTCATGTACTGCAACCAGAGTTGGAAGCACACAAGGTTGCTGCAAGGATATTGCGAATCACCCTCCATTTTTAATAGAATAATACAGATGGACTTGGCTAATGTTCAAACGAAAGGTACAGTGCTGCAGTATGTAGACGACATTCTCATCTGCAGTGTCACTGAGAAGGAGTGCAGGGAAGACTCGATACACATGCTCACCGTGCTGGTGGAAAAGGGATACAAGGTGGACAAAGCCAAACTACAATACTGCCAGAGGGATGTGGTGTACCTCGGTCAGGTGATCTCGCAGAATGGTAAGCACATAATGCCTAGCAGGACACAATCAATACTCTCCACGCCCCAGCCAAAGGCAGTAAGGCAACTTCAGTGATTTCTAGGACTATGCAACTACTGTAGAGCATGGGTGTTTGATTACAGCACTTATATTTGTCCTTTCCTCGTGGCACTAAAGGAGATGTACAGGACAACAAACAGTTATGTTGGGCAAAGGAAATGACGGAAGCATTCAGCAAGCTCAAACAAGCGATTTCCACAGCTCCCGTATTAGGGACACCAAATTACAAAAATGAGTTTTCCTGTTCTCCCACTCTGATGGTCGGGTCATGAAAGCAGTATGGATACAAAAAACCCAGTATGTGTCACAAACCAGTAGCGTACTACAGCAGCCAATTGGACACAGTGATGCTAGGGCATTTACCGTGCGAACAACATTTGGCTGCTGCAGCCTTCGCAGTAGAAAAGGCATCAACAATAACCATGGGATGCTTGACAGCCCTTTACGTGGAGCAACCCCTATTTACAATACTGCGTAAGCCAGAAAATACACTGACCACCCAGAGAGCGACAGGATATGAGATTATATTGTCACGACCTCAGTTAAAAATAGGACTTTGTAAGAATGTAAAACCAGCGCAGTATCTGGCAGAAGAATATGAAGAAGGGGAATATGTTCATGATTGCACACAGGTTATTGAAATATACACAGCAACACGAAAGGTGTAGCAACACGCACTTGTAGGGGGAGAGGTACTGTTAAGGATATCAATCAGGCGTCACATCACGAACCAGGACACTTAGCCTGTGATGTGGCGCTCAATAGGAATGCTTTTTCTTTAATTTCATTGAATTCAAATTGAGCCGATACCCCAACCGTCTCACACCCCCTTTTACAAATACCCCGGGTCACAATGAACCATGAACCAGGCCGGTTGGTGAAAATACAATAATTATTTATTTTTAAAATTCACAAAAATCACACAAATTTTAATATTGGGCAGCAATCACCAATGGGGTGGTAATCACAATAAAAACTATTGAATTACACTTGGTTAACCTTCTATAAGAACATATCCAAAGCACAATTGCACTTTTTGAATTAGGAGAGAGAGCACCCAAGTTAGGGATTCCCCCTGCAATGTTCCCTCAACCCACAAATAATCAACCCCTTGCAAAGGCCTAAAATGGCACTGAGATTTTGATAAATAATTAATCATATGGGTGTTAAATAAAGATATGCATATGTTTTATTACAGTATCAGGGTTGTAATATCACTAGTAACCATCAGGCAAAGTCTCACAAAAGCATACAGTTCACAAAGCAGATTGAAATGGAAAACCCAGTGCAGCCGAATTCACACATGGAAAAGTTGCATTTTTTCTAGTTTTCAGTTTTACATGTAAAAACGTGTTTTGCAAAAAACGGGTGAAAAACACTGAATTAGAAAGTGGTTGTTGTGCAGGGTAATGGATGCACAGCACAGGGACAGTATGGAAGTGAAAGGAGAGCTATAGGTGGTGAATTGAGAGAGATTTGGAAGATAGAGTGAGGTTTGTTTTTTGGAAAATAGAGTAGTGAGAAAAAAAATCGGTTTTAAAAATGAAAAGCTAAATTTTCCTTAAACTAGATTTAATGGCTAAGAAAAGAGGAACGCCACCCGTGAATATAAAAGTTACGTTGCAGTTGTAACCCTTCACGCAGTATACCCCCTTTTCTTTAGGCAAAATTAATTTATTTAATCAAAATATTGCTAATGATTTATGATCTATGCAAGACAGAAATGAAGAGAAAAGTGGCGCTAACGCTTGGAGATCAAGTATAAAATGCACAGAGAATTCTGACAGTTGGACAAGTTATCAGGATATGAATAGGGTTGCTTACAGAGAGGAACAAAGAAAAAATCAAGAGGAGGTAGACTATGTGTGATGGGATGTGGATACTCACAGTCCGCTCTTAAATTTGGGATTAGGCACAGTCAACCAGTTTCTGGACTCCAGGGCTCAGGTCACTGGACGGCGGATTCTCCTGGCAAAAGACAGCTGGGCAAAGGTCTGGTCACAGCACAGCAATGCCTCAGCGGGATGGAGCGGGTAAGCATGGCAAGCAGTTAGTGGGCAAAAAGCCGGTCTGGTTTCAGGAGGCTTCCCAAAAGAACATCACAGCTTTCCCTTTGGTTATTGGGATTTTTATATCTGGGGTCGCTGGATTGAGGCCTTGCTGGGATGGTCAGCAATGCTTTGGCCTTGCAGTGGAATCTGGAAATAGCTATGCTTTGGCCTTTGCAGGGGGATCTGGAATCTGGCAAGATGAATGTGGAAATCAGGAACGCAGGTGCAGGAAATTCAGGAAACAGTGTGTCCAGAGTCCTGTCAGCCACCCTTTATATAAATCATGGTGACATCATAGAAAAATACAGTGGGGCAGGCTTAGCTGAGTACGTCTCTACACAACTGGATTGGTCAGGGGTAATGGTTGACACCTTGCTCTCAGTTGGTTGGGTTTCAAGGGCATGCTGTCAGATTTATGATGTGAGTTTTACAATGTCCAGACCTTCCCACAGTTACTTTAGCTAAAATCCAGTTTTGCCATAAATGGCACATTTGTACAGTGGTAGCATTTTAACCAATTACATAAACAGGTTACATATGTGATGCAGCACATGCCCGTCCAACTCTGCAGTCTGTAAGACATTGTTTCGCCCTTCTAATAATTAATGTTCATTTTAGTGTGAAATATTCAGCCTAAAATTCTATAATTTTATGCAGGTGTGTGGATCATCATTAGACATGTCAGCACTGAAATTCGCAGTGGCATCAGGTGTACTTTCCTTAGAATACCCAATTCTCTGCCATTTCTGTTCCCAAGGTGGCAGCGAAGGCTACAACATCTTAAATTATTCCCCACAAAATTACATTAAAACTGTTAACTTTTTACATTTTTGTTAATTTCTGCTCCAAAAATATCAGTCTTCAAAGTTTCTTAATAAAATAGTCATTTCAAAAAAATGGGCTGGCTTTTGTTCTTCACTGGACCATTTCTTTTCTCTTCAGCTACCACCAACTGTCACTTCAACCCTGTGTGGGATGGTGGTTCCCAGTTTGATTGAAGGTTTTATGGCCCCCTCCACTTCACAGGTTAGTGTCCCAGAACTTCTATTCTCCCAGCTTGAGCACAGACGAATGTCTGACGAGCGTGTGAACTTTCTTTGTCTTGGTCCATTCAAAGTTTTTCAAGCTAGCAATTATCACTTTTGTGTCCTGGAAGTTTATGGTGTTTTTTTCTGGGGAAGCCTTAGCTTTGCCAGCCGGGAAAAACCTGTTCTGGAGCTTGCAAAATTCAGCCAATGCAGTTTAATTCCTTTTATTTTATTTTGTTTTGTCCTGGATCAAACAAACCTGTTGGATAAATAAAACATCCCCTATATGTTTCCCAGCAACAAACCCCTTTACATTGCTAGGCACAGACAAGTTTTTGTTCAACCTGGTACTTTTAAAACAGGCATGTTTTTCTGGTTTGCAAAAGCCCATTTTTCCATGTGTAAAGCCAGCTGGCATTTTCCTTGTAAATTTGGTTTGTCTCTTCCATCTGCACTTCCACGTTGTTTTGTAGCCATAGTGAGCTTCTTGTACATAACAGTCTGTACAAGGCCAAGGTCTCTTGAGATTGACATGTGAGCAGAGCACTAGAATTTCTTTTTAAAGCAGTGATTTTTGACATTTTGTAGCAAAAGTCAAGCATTTTTCAATGTAACTGAAGTAAAGCTTTTGTTGATTTTCCCAGATTTGGCTGACAGAGCCTGACATTCAGGGATCATGCTTTCTTCTGCTGTGGCACAATGTGGATATGGATGGGCATGGCAAGGCCTTATTAATAAAAGTAGTTTGATGAAAAACAGATGAAAATAGCATCTGAGCAGCATCCTTTTCAATGTGAAATATTCCCTTTTTCAATGGGAACTTTGGGCTTGCAGCAAAGCAGCGCTGCTTTTTCACTCCCCTTATTTTGTACATGTAAGCAACACACTGGCAGGCTTTTTCAGGGAGCCCCCTTGTTTCATCCTGCTAAATATGTACCTGGCAAGATGGTGCAGCCATCTTTTTGTAGTTGCAAAACACAGTTTTGGTGTGAGGCAGTAGTGCTCAAAGGAGCCAGTGCAGCTATTTTGCTGTTTCTGCCAAAGCGCAGCTTGATTATGGAGAAGAATTCCGTTGAGTGGGACAATGTAGCCCACAGTACTGTTCATTGATGGATCATCAACAATCGACCAAGGGGATGGTATACACAGGACAGGTGTAGCAGTGGTAAGATTGAGAGAAGACTGGTCAAGCCAGGTAGTGAGAAGCGTTCGGCTCCCCTCACATTACTCGCCACAAGCAGCAGAATTAGTGTCTCTCATACTGGCACTCAGGGAATGTGATGGGAAGAGGGTCACCATCCATTCGGATATCGCTTATGTCACGTCAACAGTACACTCAGGGCTGGCGAGTTGGTTAAGGCAGGGGTTTAGGAAAGTGGACGGGACCCCTGTACAACATGTGCTCCTCTTCGGAGAACTGATAGAGGCAGTCATTTACCCAGCAGAATTGGCATTGGTGAAGTGTCAGGCACACACAAACGGGGAGGACCCAATATCAAAAGGGAACGAGGCAGCAGATTTCCATGAAAAGCATGAATCATATTTCGGAAAGAGATGTGGGACATACCAGAAAAACAAAAATATAAGAGAATGGTGAGGCAGATGTTAATGAAGGAAGGGTACAATCATTTACCAGAAAGTCAAATTATGGAACTGCAAGCAGCAGCACCAATGGGTGAAAAAGAACTCTGGGTAAAAAGAGGGTGCTCGATGTCCCCAACTGATGCCTTGTGGCACCAAAATAACACTGGAAAAGTGGAAATGTCATGTGCACTACTGGAAATAGCGCTCACTAAATGCACCATCCTGCGCATACAGGGAAAGAGGTTATTGCAGCACGTATTGGAGAATCATGGTTCTGTCCAGATTTAAACACACATGTGTCCAATTTTATCAGTAATTGCCTGACATGCCAACAGTTCACTGCTGGACATACATTAAGGATAATAGCAGGAGTAATTCCCCGCCCTGAGGGCCCCCTCTTCCACCTCCATGTTAATTACGCGGATAAGATCCATGTATGCCAAGGTTATCGGCATAGGTTATCGGTACATGATAGTGGTAGTGTGCCCGTTCTCGAGGTGGATTGAGGTGGGTCCATGCTCTAATGCCGACGCCTTGAAAGTGGCTAAGATTTTAGTCCAAGAAGTATTCCCGAGATGGGGGGTCGGTGAGGTCTTGCGGTCCGACAATGGTCCCCATTTTGCAAATGAATTATTTCAGCACATCACTGCCTTGTTGGGAATAAAATACAAACTTGCGTGTGTATATCATCCACAAGCTAATGACGTGTGCAAACGCCTCAACGCATTGCTGAATGAAAGCATCGCCAAAATCCAGCAGAGCACCAAGAGGAACTGGTTGCACTGCTTGCCCCTAGCCCTGTTTGAGATGAGTAATAAACCCAGCTCGGACTACCGCCTCACACCCCAAGAGGTGGTGACAGGACGCTGTATGTGTCTACCCGTAGCCCCTCCTACCGGGGCAGTCAGGGATTGCGAAGGAACTGCAGAAGTTTTTGGCACAGAGAAGTATGAATATGTGAATTCACTTTGTTTTCTAGCGCTTCTTTTATCTCTCAGCAGATTCAACGGATCCAAAGGAGAGCAGAAGACAGTCAAGACGAAAAGACGACAGCAGTCAAGACACAACAAAGGAACAACCTGTTAGGGTTAGGGACTGGGTCCTTTTGAAGAACTTCACTAGGCGCCAGAATGCGCCACACTTCACGGGTCCTTACATCGTAGAAGCCGTAGCGGGGACAGCGGTTAAGCTCGAGGGCCGGTCAGCCTGGTACCATTTGCAGGATGTAAAATCCTACAGGGCACCAACCCAGCTCGTTCTTAGAGAAGCCAACAGTGCCAAGACAATAGCCCAAACAAATGTGATGCCCCGACCCTGAGCCCTGTAGATTCTGGCAACGCTCTGCCCACAGATAATGCAGAGCATACAGAACATCCAATGGTCAGACGCTCGCAAGCCCCTGATGTCCCCACTGCTGTTCTAGTACAAATAGAAGAGTGATGTTCTCCCCTGTGCAAGGAATATACAAATCAAGAACTGTACAGAGTTTCTCCACGGGTGTTAAGGATCTGTAATAGAGACTTTCTGATGCTAAGTAGAAATAACCATACAGCATGCACAATCTCATTAGGAATACACTGTGTTAACACGCTGATTGATATGATATGAGATGATATATGATATGATATGATAGTTTATTTATATAGTGCCTATACACAATGTGTTTCAAAGTGCTCCAAGGAAAGGGAGGGAACAAGGGAAAATATAATGAAATTCTTACAGGCCATAAACCGTAAGGATGTGAAATTAACTATCGTACTCGGCTTGACAACATTTCAGATAGTGCAAGAGCTAAGACATAAAATAAGGATGGGAGGGAGAGAGTGGGAAGGAAATGGAAACAGACAGGCGACTACCGTACTAGGCCTGACAACATTTCTGGTAGAGCCGGAGAAAAACAAAAGGTACGGGAGAGGGGTGCAGAAAGGGAGGGGAGGAACAAAACAAGCGACTATCATACTAGGCCTGACAATATTTCAGATAGTGTTGGAGGTAGGGGGGGAACAGTAAGGGGATGAGGTAGCGACAAACGAAGTTGCTATCATACTAGGTCCAGGGACAATTCTGATAGAGTAAGTGCATAGAAGAAAGTAAGAGGAGGAGGGTAGGAGATAGGAAAAGGGAGAGGGGAGGGGAGGGGAGGAGAGAACAGAGAGTAAGCAGTCAAAAAGAGTGGAGAAGCAAGATAGTAGAGCGAATACAGTTGCAGAAGTCAGTAGTAACACATAATGTTGCAAGCCAGGATACAAGATGAAGATGGGAACAGCATGATTCAGGGCCACCATGAGTACAAGATTCAAAGGAAGTCCAGCATGCACCGTGAATCGAAGTCTGTAAAAGTAAAATCCAGCGTTGGCCACAAGACGGTGCTGGTGAAACCAGAATGTATCAGGACAGACTCTTGAGTGCAGGAAGGGGTGGGGGGGCACAAAGGAACAACACGGGGGGACCAGAGAGGGTGGGGATGGCCTGTGGGGACAAGGGGGTGTAAACACATGTTGGTGCATGCTTACCTGCTGTCTTAGCAGGGGGTCAGACCCTAAATCCTCCTGGTCCGAACAGGTCCAAACAGGAATTGCCCTTTTCTTTGACTGCCCTTTGCTTTGGACGCCTGGGTGAGAGACACCCTTGATCTAAGAGTTAAGAGCAGGAAGGAAGAGGCAGGGCTAAAAATGTGGGTGGGGCTTAGGCCAGGTGACCTAGATCCACTTACACCTGCTCCCCAGCTGCAAAGGAAAAGAGGCTAGAGGGCTCCTTAAGTAGGGAAAAGAGCAGCAAGCAGGAAGGCACCAGGTGGGCGGGGCTTGCTAAGTGGTGAAAAGAGCGGCAACCAGGAAGGAACTAGGCAGGTGGGGCTTAGGCCAGGTGACCTAGATCCATTTACACCTGCTCCCCAGCTTCCAAGAAAAAGAGGCTGGAGGGCTCCTTAACTAGGGAAAATTGCGGCAAGCAGGAAGGCACCAGGTGGGCGGGGCTTGT
Organism: Ambystoma mexicanum; assembly: GCF_040938575.1. Lineage (NCBI taxonomy): Eukaryota > Metazoa > Chordata > Amphibia > Caudata > Ambystomatidae > Ambystoma > Ambystoma mexicanum. The sequence continues at coordinate 177,035,980 of NC_090941.1, read as the reverse complement.
TAAGTGGTGAGAAAGAGTGGCAACCAGGAAGGCACAAGGTGGGCGGTGCTTAGTACAGGTGACCTAGATCCACTTACACCTGCTCCCCAGTTGCAAAGGAAAAGAGGCTGGAGGGCTCCTTAAGTAGGGAAAAGAGCGGCAAGCAGGAAGGCACCAGGTGGGAGGGACTTAGACCAGGTGACCTAGATCCACTTACACCTGCTCCCCAGCTGCCAAGTGCTTCTGTTTTTCTCTCTCTCTCTCTCTCTCTCTCTCTCTCTCTCTTTCTCTCTCTCTCTCTCTGTCCCTCTCTTCCTTCGTACATGCAGGTTGTCGCGATTGTAATTGTTTATGTGTGACTAGTGTAAGATAGGATTATAGGATAGTAGATGTTGCCTCCTGTTGACTACACTTAAGCATTGTCCCATCAGTATATGCATGCTATACAGAGGGCCGCCTACGACAGACCGCGGCCACCCCGAGTATACTATCATGCATTTACTGAGTACCTAGCCCAAACATACGCACAACTGCACCATATTATACAAACCCTCAGACACCGGTCAGTACACAAGATATGGGAGGAAATGTTCGCAATGGCACTAAATGATTACTTAGATTGCGGAGCTTAAGATACTTACAAGTACTAACACAATAACACTTTTTACTGCGATTTTCAGGCGGGCAACTTTATCAACTCATCTACTACAGCGTCAATAAGGGAATAGGTAGAAATGTTATTTCCAATAAAGAGAGTATTAAAACCTGTGTGGTTATTGCTGTTCATGAGCCTTTTAGCCGTGGTGTTCTGGAACACCTACACTGCTTTGCATGTTTCGACTGCATCAAATACTAACACTCCCCCAACCATAGCGGCAAGGACAACTATATCAGGTGGTTCCAATGAAGAAGTAAATAAGGTAAGAAGAAGTAAGCGTAGTGTGGGACTATTTAAGCGGGATTGACACATCTCACTGACAGTGCACATGTAGCTAACAACATGTGGTATAAACACATGTCTAAAATTGGTAAGGACGCAACAAGGGAGAGTTGCTATGTCTGCTCTCTGATCATATATGCCATGGGGGCCTCCAGGACCTATGAAGCAACAGAAGTACTAGCAGTAACAGCACAATGTCTCCTATACCTCACTATGTTCCAGACGCAGGGGAGATTCCAAGGGAAGACGGCAACATTAAGTTGGAGATCAAAGGAAACATTTCCCTATGAGGACAATTTCGTTAAGACACTACTGATGATGGGCAATTATTGGAAGTAGGCAGAGGCCCTACGATATGTTACTGATGGACCTGAGAAGGATGAAACAAAAGAAGTGACGCTGCAATACCTGCCATGCAAATGGGGAGCGAAGGAAACTGGCGGAGAACCCGGTTGCTGGAAGCAACCGCAGCTGCTGGTGTATGGCAAGGTATATACGAAGGATGGCTGGGAGGATGGCGTGGTAGTGAGCAAGGCAGTGACGTTAACAAGAGCCGCTGTAACCAAGGTCCAAGAAGAAAATGACAAATGCCTCAAGGAATGGGCCAGGAGTGCAAGCCGGCTATCTTGGGTAGACAAGGAAGATGGGCCACTCACAATTATCAGGCTGAACACACCTGCTATCAGATTTAGCAGTGACAGGAGGGTTGTCAGTGATATCAGCATCCGCCTCCCCTTCCTCCTCACCTGAATCCTCTGAAGATGTCTCCTGCCGGGTAAACCTCTTCTTTGTTTTCTTTCTTCTGGAGAAGAGGTACGGTCGCCCGCGGTGAGTAGCCACCCTGATTCCCTGCCAAGCAGGGAAGCAGTGGGCCCCCTTCCCGCAGGAACCAGAAAAGAGGGAAAAAAGCAACGGCTCAAAAAAACCCTCTCGGAGATGGTAGCAACTGAAGACTGAAGGAATGCCTTGGCCGGTCCGGTTGAAAAGTGAAATGGAAAAACAGAAGCGTAACTGCACAGTGTCCGGATGAGTGTGGTAGAAAAGACTAGTCAGCTCAGGACCGGAAGGGAGAATGTCTGAAGAAGACACACAGGAAGGGAATTCCACGAGAAGACGGAGCAGCAGGTCCGGCTCCGGCAGGTAAGAGAGTTCCGTAGCAGGAGAGGAGGAAAATCCAAGCACAGGCGAGACGGGGCTCACCGGAGCAGCAAAAGTGAGCGGGAGGCCAGCAGAAAAAAGGAAAGCAAAGGCGGCGGCGAGGCGCTGAGGGGAGAAGGAGAAGGGACAGGAGGGAAAGGGAGGAGAACGGAAGGCAAGGGGAAAATAAGCACAGGCTGGAGCAAAGCGAAAGCACGGGAGCAAGCAACAGAGCGTACTGACAAAGTTGCAACGCGCCAGCCCGGAGAGGGGGCGGGGCTTACATAGGAAAACAGAGAGACAGAAGAAAAAGACTAGAACGGCAACCAGGAAGTAGAGAGCAAAACCTGGGACATCCTAATGGCGCCGCCATCGCCAAGTGTTCCATAGTCTCCAGCGGCTCCCCAGAGCCCGTGGCATGACACCTGCCTTGTGTTATCAGCACGATGGCACCGACAAAGTGGGGCAGAACAAAGGATGCAGAAGAAAAGAGAAGATACCACAAATGGGGACAGGCACGGCAGTGCTAATGGACCACTGTTGGGCATGCGGTTCCAAAGCATACAAGAAACTTCCTCCGAACTGGGGAGGGGTATGTTCCTTGGTGCATGTTAACATGCCCTCACTTATGGTACCCAAAACGCATGTTGACTTAAGCAAATTCTTCAAGATGGACGAAGGCAGCAGCAGGAAGAAGAGTTCATTACCATCACCCAAAACACTAGGATGAGTACAACAATTGGAAAGGACCAAGTGTAGAAACTGAAGAGAGGGAACTGTTTTTGGGGACCATCTGAGGTGGCACTAGACGAGATACCCAGCACACAGACTGTTCAGCAGAACGGAAATGTTCTTTTCAGCACTAATTCACGCAGAATTTCAGAAGTACGCAAATGCGAAGTGGCTCCAGATAACAAGATGGGAACTGATGATGACAATCAACTCAACAGTGAATGGCTTCAATGCAATAAAGGAGGAGCCCAGAGCAATACGACTGGTGGCACTACAGAACAGAGACGTCCTGGACCTCCTCACGGCTATAGAAGGAGGAGTTTGCGCCAAAGTAGGGAGTTCCTGCTGTATGTTTATCTCAGAAAACGATGGAGACAACGGTACCCTGTCTGAAGTAGTCACACAGCTGGCACAAATGCACGCCAAGATGGAAGAGGAGTCGAAAGGTACCAAAACAGACAAAAGTTGTACCTATGGTCCTGGTTATCTGATGGTCTGAAGGTACTAATGGGAGGATTGGTGACCGGAGGGGCGTCATTATTCGGTGTGAAATTCTCTATGGAAAAATGTAAGAAGGAAGCAGAAGAAGCGGTGGGAATGAAAATACGGATGGCTAGGAATAAGGACGAACATATGGACAAAGCACTGGAAGAAAGAGAGCGGCTGAGACAACAGATAACACAAGTAGATGTGTACCCTCCTACAATGAAACTAGAAAATCTGCGCAACCCAAAGAAGTATTTAGGGAAGTGGGTCTACTGCAAGCCCCGGGGCAGGTGTGTCTACATGTACTGGTCCTTTGAAGATCACGTCAACCACTACAGACACTTGGGTGGCATAACGAAAGTGTGGCAACTGATGAATTACAAATGGTACCATGATGATGTGGTCGACAAGTCTACCAGAGGGGGGACTGAAGAGGAAAAACCTGAGTCGACTCTCAGACCTGTATGACTCCCCAACCGGAAGAAGCACCAACAACAACATAGCCACCGGTCATACAAATGTATGCCCGCCCCTAATGCTCCAACCAGGAACAACTACCACAAGCGGTATCCAAACCCTGCCAAGAACAGACCAAGAGACACATGACCGAGTTGGAGAAAGCCGCATGGACCGACTCGACTAAAGACACTGGGCCTCATTACACGGATGGTGGTAGGGGATTACCGGCACCGGTAAGGGCCCTGGTGCCGGTAATCCCCTACTGCCATACTACGAGGTCCCTCAGCAGGTCCCGTACTTAACGTGTGGTCAGACCACACGTTAAGGAAGGGACCCGCTGAGGGACTCCAGAGCAAATAACGGTACCGTTAAATGGTGGATGGGGAGTGACATGGTGAATGGGGAATTACCGCCCCCTCCAACCTTGGAATGTGGCGGTAATTCCGCCATTCACCATGGCTGACTCGGTACGGTACCGGCGGCAACCATGGTGCTAATAGCGCCATGGTTACCGCCTACCATGTAATGAGGCCCACTGTATTCAAGGCTGGTATGATGCAGGTCGTTAGATACATCCCAACTACATAGTTCCGTTAGACATGAAGCATACGCGCAATCTGCGCACTCACAAATACACACACACTAATCTACATGAAAGAACATGTACAGTTTGTTAGATAGAGGACTGTGACACCTACACAGTGGCACATTTCGTATTTTATCATTAGGCTTGCTATAGCACCGCACGAATGCAAGAAGAGCTTGTATACGCTTGCTGATGCTTCCATGCAGCTAACCCTATGGAAGGACAGGAGCACCCAAGGGACCGGACCAACCGTAAAGCTCATACTAACACATGGACTATGCCGACTCCATACTGGAAGCCAGAGCAGGCCCCAGAAGAAAACAGTAGGCTGCAGCGATCGCAGAGAAATTCCAAACTGAAAGGTGCTGCGCTAGCAGAAATGCCTATGGCGTGAGCCACAGACTGCCAAGGACATCATGTTGCAAAGTGACATTCCATATCCTAAGCCACGGTGGCATCGGCGGCAGCAGCAACTGTTCCCTGTAAAATACACACTAATTTGAGACAATTGAGCCTGCAAGAATGGTCTCTGGCCACGTGATCCGGCCAAGGAGTGAATAAGCCAAGACTCAGAGGCTGAGAACGAGCAGCAGGTCCAGGACTGGACAGCGACTTGCAACATACTTGTTACTTTCCAGACACCGTGTACGATGGGAATGGAGCGCTCTCATGGCAGTAGTGGTCCTCACGCTATTGTTATACGCAAACACATAGTTGCAATTATGGAAATATAGTAGACATGCCCTGAGAACAGGTGTTTCGCGGGCTTGGAACAACGCTTGTCTCAGGCTTGGGGGCTGCAGCCTGACCAATTAGAACCAAGGGTTTTGGGGCAGATGACGAGGGGTGCCAACCAATCAACAGACTTTCTCACTGTAACACTTTTAGTGCAGCAACTTTCGGGGATGAACCAAGTATACCACCTGACACAGACCTGTCCAATAGTAACCCATCCTATAGGGTCCTATACTGGACCTACCAGTCAGTGGGCCAATCCCCAGCCCGATAGGCTTGTGAGGGAGTCCGCCAGGTGCCGAAGGTTATTGCGTCATGAGGACACAAAAGTGGCCTGCAAGCCACACTGTGGCGAGATGTGCCTGAACCTTGTAGTGGCATGTGATCCCTGTGTGTTTGCCTAATAAACCACAGTAAACCCTTGCTCCTTGTGTGGACCTCGACTTCTTGGGACCAGGGAAGGAGTTAGGGCCCTCCATGAGCTGGGAGTCCGTGGACCCTTGGCGCGGCTCTGCCGGCCCCAGAAATTACCCTGACACATATATACTGGAATCCGACAAGAATAAATGCACAGAAGTTGCTGTATAGCATTGTGAAAATCATAACGGATGAAATGGGCGAAGACCAAAACTTAACACTGGTCATCTGTGGAGATCTGAACAGAAAATGCAAAAACAACCGAGGCATCCCGATTTTAGAAAAATGTAAACTTGGCGAAACAAATGAAGCACATGGATTGAGATGGCTGAAGTGAACAACTTAATAATGCTGAATGGACAGACGAAGGGAGACATCCTGAGTATGCCAACTTGGACGAATGGCATTGCAAGCTCAACAATTGATTATATATGGATCCTCAAAAACTGTCTACTTCAAGTGGTTTTGAGGTAGTGCTGCAAAATGGTAGTGCCCATAACATCTTGAGACTCCAATGGTTAGGTCTAAAGAAAAGGGAAACGCCCTATAAGAACTCGACCCTGTGAGAAATAAGCAACGGGGGGAATCGGCTGGGACTAAAACGAAGTGATATTGCTATCCTAACCGAGAACTACTCACAAAAAATGAGGAATGAGGACCCTGAACCTTCGTATGATGGATTACTAAAGGCCTTTGAAACTAAATGGATGGGGATGAAGCTACCTCTGCTCAACCCAAAACACCAGTATAGCAGTAATGTAGTTGCCAAGAAGAAACAACTACGGCAAGATATAAAACAAATAAAGAAAGTCTTTGTAGGCACAACGCAACTGCAAAAGATTAAACAGCAGACCCAATACTATAAGAACTGGCTAATAGGATTTTGCCAGCAGAGTGATCAGGAGCAAGGAGAACAAATGCTGAGGGCTCTAACACAAACCAACTCAAGAGACCTTTGGGCAATAATCAATAATCGAACACTGAACCAGCAAAGTTGGCTGGCAAGTGGTGTAACAGAAGCTGAATGGGTAAACCACTATTCTAAGGTGTTTGGAAGCCAGACAGCTATAATAAAAATCACAAAATCAAACAAGTGCCACGTCTGGATTTCTCTGATGGCTGAAGAACAAATTACACAGAAAATTAAAAAAACGAAAGGCCACGTCAGCAGAAGGCCCAGACGGGGTAACAAACCTACATCTGAAAAAAGATCCAGCAAATTGGGTGGTATTAATCAACATGATCTTCAAGAACATCTATATGCAAAAAAACTGCCAGAATCATGGACTAATAGTATCACAGTACCTATTTTCAAGAAAGGGAAGAGAGAAGATCCTTCAAACTACAGGCCCATAGCCCTGCTTGACACCATTGGGAAAGCCTTTGCTGCAGACCTGCAAAAAAATTTGATTGAGTGGGTGGCTAGAAATTCCCTTATAAGCAGGCTTTACAAAAGGCATTGGCACAGAATTAAATCTATTAATTTGTCCATACTCAAACTCAACGCCATTAAAGCCAAAGAGAAGATGCATCTGGCTTTTATAGACTTAAAGCAGATGTTCGACAGGGTGGACAAGGAAACCCTGTGGGCAAAATAGGAATGCTGGGGATGCCCTGAAAACATCCTGCAATCCATAAAAGCACTGCACGCCAGTACTTCAAAGCGAATAAGAACTTATGAAGGAAAATTAACTAAGGAGATAATAACTATAAAAGGGGTGAAACAAGTATGCCTGCTAGCGGCCACCCTATTTAAATTATATATTGCAGATCTTCCTGAGGCGTTGAAACATACTCGACATTTCCCACCCAAAATCAATAACAACGAAATAGCAATGATGTGCTATGCAGACGACATTGTGCTGGTTGACAGAGCCCCAATCAGCTTACAACATCAGCTCAATGAACTTCAGGCTTATATGGATCTAAATGAGGTTGAAATAAATGTAAATAAAACCAAGATACTAACGATTGGAGAAACTAAGAAAGCCATTGAAAAAAGATTTGCCTGGAAGATTGGCGACCAGAGCCTAGGAAAGGTAAATAGCATAAAGTATCTGGGCATTCTAATCAATAAGTCAATAGCCGAAAAACAATGGGAAGTGGAATTGTTCAGTGAGGCCAAAAAACTTTCCTATCAAGGAATCAGGATAAATGTAAGATTTGGTAAATTCACAATTGGAGCGGTACAATCCTTTTGCATTCATAAAGTAACACCAATACTGACGTATGGGAGGGAAGCAGGCCTAAACCTAGCATGGAGAATATGGGCCAAATTAGAGAGTATCTTTTGGAAGCCAATATTAAAATTGCCCAGATGTACAACAATTGTGGCAATAAGAGCTGAACTGGGGCTACAATCCCTTTATGGGGTTCTAAGATGGAAATCACTATCGCTATTAAGGAAGGTCTTATCAAAGGACTCACCAGCCGGCTATAAAATCTTATTTGCAGAGGAGTCAGGCAAAAGTGCAGTGCTACTGAATAAATGGAGGAATTCCTGGACTCAAAATTTAAGTGAGATAAACTCTCCACTCAACGAATTCATTGTCAATCCCAACAAAGTAAAAGCAAAACTAAAAAGACAGGACTGGATAAAAACAAGAGAGGCGTGACTAGCACTCAAATCGCAAAAAATGCTGCTATAGAACATCAGCGAAGAGATACTATCCCAAACTACGTCAAGAGATTCCCAGCGAAAGCCTTCCGTGAATGCTTGATGAAAATAAGACTGGGGCTTTACCCAACTAATGAATGTATGCATAACACCGGAAAGCGAGGAGTAATGAATGGCTCATGTAGATTCTGTAAAAAATTAGATGTAATGGAATCAACAAAGCACCTGCTACTGGAATGCCCTGTGCTGACACAAGAAAGATCGAGATGGCTAAGTCCATACATAGAAGCCTTCACGATCAAAATGACAGATGATTGGTGGCTTGACTTTATTCAAGGGATAAATCCACGCTTTACATGTGCTGGGATAAACTTTTTACAGTACCTAATGAATGAGCAACGGCTGAAACAAGAACAGGCAGTGCAAGTGGAAACTGTAATTTTCGGAAATTAGATCTCACGAGAATTGTCAAAGACAACGGACCTCATGACAAAGTCAGCACAGTAGCAAAATAAAAAAGTGTAAAAGTATGTTGTGCGAAAGAATGAAAAACTGACACAAAATGAAGTAGATGCTTGTTGTTGATTGGTTTTATGTGCAAAAAGTTTCTTTGTAAAACTAACGCACAATAATAAAATAAAAAATCTGCTTTTTAGCAGGGTCAGGGACTTAACCCTGTCAAGGGAGACAGAGGGGTGACACCCTCTAAGCCTGGGGCAGGAGGCCTACCAGGGTGGCTGCAAGAGCCAATCAAGCCCAGAGATAGAGTTGAAGGGTGAGAGACCACCAGTTTCTGTCCCACATCATGTGCCAGTTTACAATTTTTATGTACCACTTTTCATCATCACCTGCCTGCCATACCACATGCTGGCCAGTGTTTTCTCTCTTATGTCCTAGGACTGCTGACACCAGAATCCCTTGCGATGAAGAACAGAGCAAACAGCCCACCAGCGAGTGCCGCTCAGCACATCAGACGTTAATCTGACGCAAAACACAAACTCGGAAACAGACTTTGATTGCATGCAATTGCGGATTACTAGAGGACGGTAGACAAAAAGGGGACGGGCGTAATGAGGGTTTTATGAGTTTTCATCTCCATAACCCAGAACATTGGGAAAACAAAGCAGGAATTGGTCTGGGGAACCAGTTGAGTGGAAAAGCCAATGGGATGGAGAGGAGGAGAATAAAGGGACAGGAGAAAAAAACAGGAGTGTGGATTGTTCAGGTGAGGTCACTGGGTGAGGAAGCAGACCAAGGTTCGAGGTGGAGGAAGGATGGTGCAGTGGAGCAGGAAGGAAGATTGTAGAGTGGGTGTGCAAGGTGAGGTGTTGGTTGGTGAGAGAAAGTGGTACCTGGCTTGAGAGTGCATGTATGGTGAGTGAAGAGAGTGACTAAGATTAAGTGTAAGAGTAGGGGGTTTAAATGGGACCAAGTGAGAAAGAGTGAATGAGAGAGTGAAAGGAGGGTGATTGTCAGAGAAGGAGTGGGCGAGTATACTGTAGAGAGAGAGAAGTGGAGAGTAGTTGAGAGAGATGTGGAGAATAGTAGAGAGTGGAGTGGGGAGTAGTGGAGACTAACTGAGAGGGGAGTGGAGAATAGTAGAGAATGGAGTGGGGGGTAGTGTAGAGTAGCAGACAGGGGGGTGGAGAATAGGAGCAGGCATGAGAAGAAAGAATATTGGAGGGACAGAGAGGGAAGAGAGAGTGAGCGAAAGATGAGATTGGGGGAGGAGAAGGGAGAAGAGCAGAAGAAAGGGAAAGGAAGTAAAGAACATCAGGGCAAGGGGTACCAGAGCAGCAAAGGTTAAAACTGAATGAGAATTGGGTGATTGGAAGAAACCACTTCTAGATAACATTCTTATTGTGGGACCCGGGTTCCTCCCTAACACCTATGTAAACGCCCTCCACTCCCCATCCCAACTAAGACTCAGTGATCAGCTCCTCAATGTTTCCTCCCCTGGCTGCTTGTAGATCCTTTGCGGCCAATTGCCTGCCCTCCCCTTTGTTAGCTCCCTGCTCCCTTTTTCTATGCTTCCCTCACTGTGTACTTCCCCCTATGATTGTAAAGTGCTCTTTTGCTTCCCATAGCTAGGTCCTGGCTCAATAAATGCCATGATAATGTTTACACTAATAATAATAACCCATGTTTGGATCCATCAAGATAAGTCGGTTGCCTTTAGACCCTCCCGATAGGTCAGTCAGACCTTTAGATAATAGGGTTTACCAATCTCTAATGAATACCTTGGGATTTAGGGATGCCTGGGCTAGGGAGGCCCAAGCCCACGGAAGGCGAGAGAGAGCGGGTGAAGGCTCTAAGTCACTTTTCAAACATACTAATAAAAGCCCTTGAACCATATTTGAGAGTTGATGTGCTCTTGAGGGCATCTGTTAGACATGGTGTCAAAAGTGGGATTCATCAAGCCCAATACAGTGGCTGCCCACGTGAGAGAGAAAAACGGGATGGTAGGCCAGAGGCAGGAGTCTCCTGGATGCCTGGAAGCACTGAACCCATCAACCCCTTAACCGAGAGATCTGGGAAGTGGGAGTAGGATTGGAATTTCTTAGTCTTTATTCCCCACCAAAAGAATCAGAAGACTCCTAGGATTCGGCCAGATCTGACAGTACTGCATATAGAACCACAGTGGCAGAGGAACCAAAGAAGTCTTCTGGAGCAGATACTAGATGCCCGGGAAACAACCAGCAGATTGAAACACACTGAAGCCAGCAGAAGCGGTCTACCAAGCATACCGGTTGGATACTTGTTCTAGCAGTGGAGAAAACCCATGGATCAAGATGAGGAAGAGGCAGAATCCACAGTCACACCACCCGACCCGACAAGGATCCCAGTTCCTGGGGAATAAACTGATCACCAACACCCATGGAAGACAATTACAGGCCCTGGTGGAAGGCCAACTCACTATTAACAGTCAACACAAGGAGACCCTTACGGTCTTGCAGGGAGCTATCAATGAGAGACAGGAACAACCAGCTCTGCCACCCTTTATCCTGCAAAAATTGAGTAATAGAGAAGATCCAGCCACCTTCTTCGTGAACTTTGAAAGAGTGGCTGAGACTGTAGGATGGCACCGAGATCGTTAGGCCCAGTATATTACCCCTCTACTAGCAGGAGAAGCCCAACAGGCCGTTCAAGCCTTAAACACCAATGAGATAATCCCATAAAATGGCGGAACAGGCTGTCCTACAGAGGCAGGGGCAGGATAGAGAGCACAAAAGGATCCAACTACAACATCTGCCCTATTGGGCTCAGTGAAGAAAAGGGACTGCCATTAGGGCCAATATGGTACCCTCTAAAGAACTTCAACTACGAACCCTGGCCCAGATGATATGCATACGTGGTGACATAGAGCCATATCCACAAGCCACCATAAAAATCGAGGTGCTCTAAAGGCCTACATCCATGCCACAGATATTCATGCCAGGACTCCCTGAAGAGGTTCTCTTCAGGACAGACTTTTCCCTTTTCGGTGTATGTCTCAGGGAGCAGTGATGAATCCTGCGGAGTCCTCACAGAATCCCTGCCTAAATTCTCCTCAAGGGGGCCAGGTAAAGGCAAACGCTTGGCAGCGGGTTATGGCACTGAGAGGGTTGTAGGATTGAGAAGCTCAAACTGCAGAGGTCACACAGCAGGAAGCATTGAGCTGACAGGCTGCCCTGTAGAAGAAAGAAGCTTACCATCCCCTGTTCTCACCAACGGTGGCTGGCGAGCATCAGAGAAAGCCAGGAGCAAAGCAGGCTCCTTCCATGAGAGACGTGGGACTTGGGAGCTCAACCTGAGCTGTCAAAGAATCCAGCCATGAAGACCAAAGTGGTTACAAAAGCAGCAGCAGCGTGCAAATCAGACGTGCAAGGAGAAGTTGGTGAGTTGGCCTATGATAGGTGACCCCGTAGCGCTCTGTGAGACACAGCTGGCTGCGTGTAATTGTTTTGAATGCCGAACTAATGAAAGAAAGCAAATTTGCTATTACCCATATGTAAAGAGGAGCCAGGAAGAAGAGGTTTATAACTATCATTGCCAATACCAAGAGAGGGCAAGATTAAAAGTAAACTGTATCCCACATTGCCAAAGCCAAGAAAAGGAAACATTGAAATCAAACTGTAACCCACATTTACAAAGCCAAGAGAGGGTAATATTGAACTGTCATCGCCAGAACTAAGAGGTTGCAATACTGAAATTGAACTGAAATTTCCCATAGACTGAATGGGAAAAAACTTTGCGCACGGCTACAGCCCGAACCGCTGGACGGATTTACATCAAATTTGCGGCAGGAGCGGCGGCCTGGTCCCGAAAGCGTGTTTTTACAAATTTGGTGTAAATCCGTCCAGTAGTTTTTTAAAAAATGACCCAAATGTAAGGCAAAAAAATTAGTGATATCTGTGTTCGCTTCGCGGACGGACTTCCCTGTTCGCTCCGCGGACAGCACCCCGATTGGCCCAGCGGCTTGTGTCATGTCCGCGGACAAGCGACGTGTTCGCTGATTGGGCGGCGTGGTGTGTGATGCGCGTCAGATTTTCTGTCGCGCCCGCCATCTTGCATTTGCGGACGTCCGCAGACAGCGCGGTGAAAGTTTGTTCAAAATGTGTATTTATTAGAGTGTGTTGGTGTGTAGAAGTCTTTGGGGAGGATGGAGGAGTATGAGATAGGTTCAAAGTTGTATTTTATTTATGTGCTAGATGCTTTTGTTGTGTTTGATTTGTCTGCGGACAACACGGCTGTTCTGGAATGTTCGTAAATAAACAGAATGGATTCGGTGTCAACTTGAAAGTGTTCTAAGAACACTCGTGGGGTATTGGAATGTTTGCAGGGGGTGTCCTGGAGACGTTGTCTGTATTGTTCGTTGGCAAGGTGAAAATGTTTTAAGAACAATCGCGGTGTCCTGAAATGTTCCTACAAGAAAATGGAGGTGTCCTGAGGACGCTGTTTGTATTGTCCTCTGGCAAGTTGAATGTGTCCTAGGACCTTCCCCCTGTACGCGGACATAAAAATGGTTGCAATGCTTGCATCTATGGGTGTGATATGCTGCGGTGGTTGTGGCCAGGGTATAGAATGTTGGGTGCATGGCCACTTGGCCATAGAATGTTGGGTGCATGGCCACTTGGCCAGGAGTGTATGCCCTGGCCACAACCATGTCCGCGTGGGATTGACAATGAATTCGTTGAGTGGAGAGTTTATCTCACTTAAATTTTGAGTCCAGGATTCATAGTGGCTTTTAACTTTGGGTCAAAAACTAATTTATAAGGAACAATGTTATAAGCTTGTACGGGTGTGATATGGTCCGATGGTTTTATTTATCTTGTTATACGTACTATTTGGTTTAGTAACGGCAGTCCATGTTTTTATTGTTCATTTCTGTAATAAAAGAAAAATAGCATGTTAGTATTAGTATTTTATAATGACTTATTACATTGTAAAATCAACATTTTCTTCTTTTTATTGACCCTCATATTTAGTAGATTACAAACCAGAGTACTGTGCAAGTTTCTGTGTTTGTTGCTAAAATCATTGGGTCTGTGGGAGAAAAAAAATCCATGTTGGATTAAAACAAAAACCCTTTTTCTGTTATGCTACAGTTTATTTATTTGTTTGTTTTCCGCGTTTACTTGTTCTTTCTGCCTAATGCTTTATGCATTGGATTGTTTCAGTTTTTGTGAGCAGTAAGATATTAGGTATTTGTTTGGATATTGTAACATTTTGGCCCAGTTAGATACCAGTAGGCGTATTCTAACTGTTTATGTTTTGATATCATTTCGTGGTATTGATTTATCTGTTTGCATATTTGTAAATTTTGGGACAGTTAGATACCAATTGGCGTATTCTAACTGTCTATTTTTTGCTCTATTTGAGTGGTATTAATTTATCTGATTAGTTGTTGTAGAATCTTTGGGCAGTTAGATAGGTTTTGAAATATTGTGACAGTTTATATTTTTTTACTACAAGTGTACTTAAGGTTTAAGTACAGTTCAGTTATCAAATTTTGGTTTTAAGAACATTAAATACGCCTTTGTAAGATTAGCTGGTAATCTCTGCTTTAGAGTAACGGTACTATCATTACATTCAAACCATCCACATTTTTTTTTATATATGCAGTGTAGTGCCCTGAGTTGGTTGTGGCTTCTGCGTGATAGATTATACCTATTGTTGTGAAGGTTTTCCTACCAAGTGATATTTGACCATGTGTGAATCCAGTCAGCTTGCAGTTGTTTTTCGTACCATCTGCATTGTAACGTAGAAGCATTAGTATTACGTATTTACTATGTGTTTGTATTAGTAATGTGGAGCGATTATCCGAATTGCAGGTAGAACATAATCTACCGTGGTTTCCATTTTGTACAAGTTGCTGAAATGGAACGGATTCACAATTAGGTATTGATATATAGACAAAGCACTCATTGGGGATTTGTTCTTGTGTCACATTGTTGCAGAGAGTGCATGTATGTTTCCACATGTATGAAATCTGGAAGATTTAATTTATAGGTATGTTTTTGTTTTCCAGTACTAATAGTAAGTACATTAGAAATTCTTGTGGATCTTCCTGTGAGTTTATAGTGAATTTCACCATTCCAGCACAGTAGTCCAATTGTTGTCTTATTCCAAAAACACTATACGTGTTGTCAGGATTGTTTGCTGCATTTCTGTGAAGTACTAACATTTGCAAACACAATGGGTCTGTACTGTGTAAGTAAATGTTGTCAACAATTGGTGGTAATTGAAATAGAATATTGATTGCTACATTTGCGTAGCAACTTACACCAACTATATTTGAGAATTTAAATGGTCCAGGTAGTTCTGTATCTAACTGCTTTTTTTGGAGTTTGTCTTCCTTCTTTAAAGAAGTACCTGGTTTACCTTCCCTAATTGATTCTTTTTTGCTTGTGGTACTTGATGAAGTTTTAGTTTCTTTTAGTCTCTTTGGAGTATTTGCAGTGACATCCTGTTGCATTTCTGTTTGATTTAGTTTTCTTTTAGAACATTTTCTACATGTGTGGATAATGTACTCTGCCTTATTCAGCACGGAAGCTCCAGAGTGGACAGCATCAACAGCAGCCAGAATGCCCTCTGCCTCATGCATTACACCTTTCCCACAAGGGCGCATGCTCCTAAATGACCTCTAACTAAATATCTGCAGATACTCACAGAGGAATGCCTTGTCCAGAATACACCTATTGGTAAGGAGTTCATAAAAAAACACATACGGATAGCCAGGCAGTAACTTACTAAATGGTTAGGAATGGGACAGTTTTTAAGGTAAATTTGAGTGACAGCCATGGTCAGGAAAGAAGCAATTGCACCATGTAAGGAAGGAAATATGAGCAATCGTAAAACTGAACAAAAAGGCAATGGCGGTTGGTGACTTTGAAAGGTGGGGGGGGTGCAAATTTAGCAGGGCGAATTTGCAACCGAGCGATCGTAGTAAACGAGCCCGACCCACATTAAGAACATTTTGGAAAAATGGCTTCCAAAATGTGCAATTTACTGCCCAAACCCACAGAAATATGATCTAAAAATCATTAGGTTTTAGGTACTAATGATGGTACATTATTCTTACGTGTGCAAACGGCGTATTTTTCAGCAGCTTGTATTGAGAATAGCTGGTACTATTTTGTATGCATAAAGAAATTCAATATATATATATATATATATATATATATATATATCGAGTAATGTTGGAAAAATAATTATTTTCTCATACTGTTACTGGCATTCATGAAGCGATAATCACCCTTTTTCATGGGCTGGAACGGGTGAGTATTGCTATTAGCACCCCAGGTTTCATATCCGGAAACACAGGGGGCTAAGAGCAAAGTATTTTCTTTTAATGAAAGGGACGCCTCAGAACATCCCATTCATTGAAAGAAAATACTAACACAAGATCGCCTCCATGGAGCTGGAAGGCAGGGCTCCTTACAGAGCCCTTCTTCCATTTCCATGGTGGCAGCAGCAGGGAGACGGAGCGAAGCAGCGGCAGTGGACTGTCACCGTCACAGTAAGGAGGTAAGTGGGGCTGGGGGAAATTCATAGGAAATGGAAGGATGGGTGGGGGGAACATGTCGGGACGGAGTTGGGGAAGCAGCCATCGGATTGCTTGGAACGGGGACTTGGATTGTGGGATTCAGCCCATGATCAATCAACCTGATTGGCTGCCCCTCCAACCCCACACCCTGGGTGCTAATATGCATTAATCCTCTTAATGGGGTGGGATTTTAGGCATTATTTGAAAGGGGAGAAACTAAGGTAAAATATTACTGGTTTGCCATTTAATTATTGAAAAATGTCTCCTACCTCTAATGCCAGTCTTCCTCGCCATTGCTTCGGTTGCTCAAAGTTTAATTACGGGATAATTATTCTGTTGCCAAGTACTTATTATTTATCAAGCGTTTCTGAGTACATAAAAGACTCTCATTAAATGGGTTTCCCATGTGTTTACAAAATTCCATGTGTACTCAAAATTAATAAATCTGCAGCCTTGACAGTGTGGGAAAGGGGTCTGCCAAGCTTCGAGCAGAACGCTGGGCCACCACCAACTGTTTACCCTAGAGGCACGTTGGAACATACAGTCTGAAGAAAGCTAATTTAGTATGTTTAAATGAATCCCCAAAACACGTGCTACTATGCGAACATCGGCAGCAACGTACCGCACAGTCATCGGAGGGCAGTTCTACATGGTAATTAGAATCAACCGGAAAGGGCAGTGAGAAGAGATTGCGAATGTTTAGGTCACACGCGTGCACTGAGAAATGGTTGGAGTGTCCTGCTCATTAGAACGGCCTAGCTTTACAGCAGCTGGGCGCCTACCAGAGACCTGGGGGTGCTCAAGGCTGCAGTTATTAATCCACAGTGCTGATTGGCCAGGAACATAACACCTGGAAGGTTTAGTCCTAAGTGAAATAAATAAATCAGGAACGTGTAATTAGTTAAATGGACATGTTTGAAGGTGTTAACATTGCGTAACAATTTCTCCTTTCATTTGAACGAATAAAACGGGCTATGGCAATAGTGACTTGAAAAATAATCTATTTGGTATGGCACTAGATAAATTGACAGAGCATGTACCAAATGAACAATGAACAGGTACAAAGAAGGCCGCCCTGTGCTTCTCGACCCAACCGCCTCTCTGTAACAGCTCTGTTGTCGCCAGTGCACAAAGAGACAGGGCGCCATAGGAAAGAAGAGGCGGACATTTTAATTATCCCTCCTTCAGCCTTGCCAATAAAAATGGCTCTATGACTTGTGTCTTGGGCTGAAAATAACAAAAGCCTGGAAAGGCTTGGTACAGGGAAGTGTGTTGCGGGGCCGGCGGTGGTCAGACGGCCGGCCTCACCAGTGCTGGGGGGCCAGCACCTTCGTGTATTGTCATGATCACCCAGACATACTTTGTTGCAGGACTCATCCTGGTGGCCCATGTGGACATGGGCTTGGGGTGCCAGGGGCACCGTGGATGCCGGGAGCATCCGGGATCTAAGGTGGCCTGGGCAGACCCAGGGCACCATATTGATCTGGGGGGCCCGGATCAGCAAGACCTACAGGACTGTGATCATACGGTGTGGGCCTGCAGGACCGTGATCCCACATCACACGGTATGGGCATGCAGGCCCAAAATGAGAGACGCAGACAGCAGTTCCATTGTTGGAGTCTGCAGCCATTCTGAGGCATGTGCATGCAGGATATCCTTTTATTAGCCCGGGTCAGGACCCATCTTAAAAAGGCAATACACATAGGAGGGACACACAGCACTCCTCCTTTGTCACAACAAACCAAAACAAATATCACTGAATATAAACAGATTACCCCGTTACAAAACAACAATACTTAGACCACTTGGAATTGTAGGATAAACCAATGCTAGATGCATAGGGACTCAGGTAGTTGCAGACATATAACACACATCGAACACTCTATACATATTCAGCGGGGGACAGTCAGGCTTGGTGAACTGCTGGTGGTCTGTTGGCAGTTCTACCACATTTTAAGAGACCCTTTATTAATCTGGGATGAGTGAATCTCCAACTACTGAATGACACCATTGTCTGCTACTAGCACTACCTAGAACATGCCAACAATCTGCAGGAGCACAGCTTCACATAGATATCCTTACTGAGACCACTTTAAGCATGGAAAATACATGCAGGCCAGCATCAGAATACATATTTACTGAGTCCTCTTTAATCATTTGTGGGGCTGCAGGAAACCAGTTCAAACTTGCACTAGTATCAGTTCAGGACAGTCAATAGCACAGTTCAGCAGCCGGCAAGGCCACACTCGGGGCAGCGGGGGCCACACTGGCTTACTTCCTTGATGTCAGGGCAGGCATCGAGACACTGGTAGCAGGGCGTTTAGGCTGCACCACATTCAGGCTCCCCCAGGCTTGAATGCCTCTGGATGTTGACAGGGCAGGGAGTGGCAGTAGCATATTACTCACGCTCCTTCTCGGCCGCACGAGCACCCTTTCAGTAGAGGGCCGCAGCATGGTCGGGCTGGCATGATGATGAGCTCGTCTTCGGAGAGGTTGCACTGCACAGCAAGCAGGAGACACATCCTTGCCACTTTGGGGAGCAAGACATTGGTGGCGTGGTGTGTGAGCCACACTCCGTCAGGCAGGAGTCATATGTCTTCCCACGGCAGCAGGAGGCCGCCCTCAGTCTCTCTCTCCCCGAGGCAGGAGTCACCTTCCTCTTGGTGGCGGATATGTGGCAGCGAGATGCTGACCAGCAGGGCTTCGGCCACGCTGCCCCCCACCCCTGGCAGGAGGTCTTGCGGTCCTCTTAGTGACCTGGCTGCACAAGCACTCTCTTGGGTTGAGAGCAGCAGCCAGTTGACGGACTTGAGGGGGGTATGGGCTGCCCAATTGTCAGCAGGGTAGTTGCTCTTGGTCTCTACCTCCTTCAGGTGGGAGATGTTCACTCACACTCCCCCAGGCAGAAGTCAGTGCTATTGATGAGGCAGTAGTCCGGGCCAGTCCTAGGATCCCCTTTTCCTGGCAGGAAAATTTAGAAGTTGATGGCCCAGTTTAGGGACCGGCAAAACCCACACCTGGGGGCCACATCAGCCTGGTTCATGGATAGTGGAGCAGGCTGGTGACACTGATAGCAGGGTTTCGGGCCTCAACACTTCCTTTTGCTCCCCCAGGTAGGAGCTGTTGGCAGGGCACTGCCAGTAGCAGTGGGCGCACAAGCACTCAACCTTGAGTTGCAACTCTCATGCGTTTTGCAACTAGCATGTGCTAGTTCAGCGCTTCCTTTTCTATTTCACACTGCACCTGAGGCAGAGCACACACACCCTTCTTTTCCCCATGTTTTGCTCTTGCTTTATTTTCCTACCTCTCTCCGCCATTGGGCCCGAACTCTGCCGGTAGTCATCTGCATTTTATTGTGCATGCTCCGACGTGGTGCACTTCACTATTCACCGCCACTTGGCCCGGGATTTTACTGGAGATTTTATTGTCACAGTTCCGATACCGGAACACACTCATTGTCACCGCCAGTGGCCCGTTGTTATTAGAAGGCCTTCTGCATCTTGTTTCCTTGCACCGGCATGGCACGCTGCTATTCCCATCACTGCCTTTCAGACCTGGCTGATTTTACATCCTTGCTCCGACACAGAGCATTTTACCTTTTTCACTGCCTGTGGGCCCAGGTTGGCTTGTGCACCCAGCGGGTTCTTACTTCTTCATTGTTCACCACTCAGCTGCTCGTGAATTCTGTTTGGGTGGCGGACAGCCGCTTCACCGCCCGCAGGCCAGGATAGCTCTGGGACCTCCGCTGCGAGCCGCAGCCTCACACAGCTGCTGACAGGGGGTGGGGGCGTGGCGCACACTTACTGCACCGGGCAGGAGACATTTAGTTGCACAGGTGGTCCGCCGCCCTCTGCACCAATGCAGAAGACCACTACTGCTGCCGCAGAAGACACTCTTCTCTTTTCCCAGCGGGGACACCTCACTCACGGCAGCAGTGTTGTGGGCCGGCCGCACCTTCTGACTGGACCTCCAATCATGGAGCATGCACTTCTCCACCAGGCGGGAGTAAACCATATTACTTGGCGGCGGATGCCGCAGGGGCTGTAATTTGTTTTGGAGCTTTGATCGTGGAGCTGGGCATTTTCTCCCATGGTGGGAGCGGACAATTGAGTTGGTGGCAGATGCCACAGGGGCTGCATTTTTGCCTTCCCCCAGCTGCTCGAGCACCCTCTTAACAGAGGGCCGCGGCCGGGGTGAAGCAAATGGCAGGGTGTTGGGCGTTCTCACTTCTGCTGGTTAATACTGAGGCAAAGGCCGAGCCCCGACTTTCCTTTTCCTTCCTCTTTTTTTGGGGGGCGAAACAGGGAGACGGAATGTAGGCAGGTATGGGCCTGTGGTCCATTTAATGGAATAGTAGTCCAGCTGTGCTACAGCCTGGACCTGGGGCAAAACATACTTAATGCCACCGTGGACAGAGAGGAGGAGACATAGGGCCTGATTCACAGAAGCGTTTTATAATGGCGCAATCCCATAGGAAAATGCTATGTGAATCAGGCCCAAATTTTTTGCTTGCATTCTGGGCCTGTCCTAATATACCTGGGCCAGTCTCGACCCTCAGTCTTGTGCGGTAGCATACAAGACTTGTTATGTTATGTTAAAGGATATTTGTTAGTCATTTAACGTCCTTTGAAGTGATACAAACCAAAGCCAGCGATCACAATCTCCTACAGACGACATTGAAGAATACCATCAGGGCCGAACAAAGATCAATTCATCCTTTGGAAGTGAACAACCAACGTAACAGATTAAAACTATCTGAAAAAAGTATCCAGGAACTGATGCAGAGGTACATGAAGGATGAGACTCTAGACGGCAACAAACAAGTAGACTACGGCCCGCTGCTGACGGCCTATCATAAAACAGTTAAGGGAAACCTCGCAGCAACGTCCCAAAAAAAACATACATACGACAAGGCCGTGGTCCTTAAGATCTGTACATTCAGGAGACTAAAAAGAGCAGCTACTAACATGAACCCCGTCCAAGCAAAAACAGCCATCACAGAAGCAGTTAAAACCTATCGCTCATGGGCAAGAGTTCACCATTGGCAACTTCATCAACAAGATGCTGAAGCCATGCTCAAAGTAATCTGCAGCAACAAGTCCAAGGAATTTTGGTCTCTTCTGAGATCTATAACCCCAGAAACCAACGATGAGGTTTCAAACAGAATTGGGGAAGCAACATGGGTAAGCCACTTTACCAATCTTTACCAAGCCCCAGAAGGATGTGACCGAACCCTTTCAGGTTCACGCGGGAACAAACATACTACATCTACGGTTCTGGTGGAGGCTCTGAATATAGTCCAACACAGATCAGACTCATATCTAACTGAATGGATCAAATTTGATAATCCAACTGAAATCACAGACCTCCTAAAAAAACTGAAAAACTCAAGAGCAGCAGACCCGGATGGCATCTCGAACATCGACCTGAAGGCTCATCCCGAGGAATGGGCAGAATTCATGTCAGAGGTCTTCACAAGATGTGCAGATGCAAAATCAATTCCGACCTCTTGGACCTCTGCCATCTTGGTCCCAATCTATAAAAAAGGAACTAAAAAAGGGGATTTCAGAGAAGTTACTAACATGCGCCAACCTAGTTACAAAATTGTTCAAGGGCGAGTCTGTGTTTAAAGGTTTTTCTTTATTTTTTACAATATGTTAGAAATTAAGCTAACAGATGGTTTCCAATTAGGTGTTTTCTTCACACCTTATATCTTTCGCAAAAATTGCTATGTGCTGATCCTCAATCCAAATTGATATAAGTTTCCATATAAGTTGTTATACACAAATTCGTATGGAGTGTTTCTTTACATCAAATCCTTGATACAAAATAATGCAAGGTGTTATCTCCACACCTTGACACGTGTTTCCCCATTGTTACTAACAATGGTTCATCAGGAGAGGAGAATGTTTTTCCAAACAAATATTTTGTCATTCGTCCAAATAGGTTTTGAAGATTCAAGAAAATAGTCAATATGGCTTGATAATTGCATGCATGCATGTTCTTGAATGGATTATAACTAATGCCAAGGGAACTGTGTATCCTGTCATTTGTGGACCATGGCGCACCTGCGCGACTTCCCCACACAGTTATATTTTCGACTTCACTCAGAAATTGAAATAGGATGCAATCTATTTTAAGCAAATTATCAAGCCATATTGACTATTTTCTTGAATCTTCAAAACCTATTTGGACGAATGACAAAATATTTGATTGGAAAAACATTTTCCTCTCCTGATGAACCACTGTTAGTAACAATGGGGAAACATGTGTCAAGGTGTGGAGATAACACCTTGCATTATTTTGTATCAAGGATTTGATGTAAAGAAACACTCCATACGAATTTGTGTAAAGGATTTGTGTATAACAACTTATATGGAAACATATCAATTTGGAAAGAGGATCTGCACATAGCAATTTTTGCGAAAGATATAAAGTGTGAAGAAAACACCCATTTGGAAACCATCTGTTAGCTTAATTTCTAACATATTGTAAAAAATAAAGAAAAAACTTTAAACACAGACTCGCCCTTGAACAATTTTTGAACTAGGTTGGCGCATATGAGTAACTTCTCTGAAATCCCCTTTTTTTACTTGCATTGCATCTGTGTCGCAGCCACACAGTTTTGGAGAAAAACACATGCTGACAACCAAGCGCATGCATTGTAAATTGTGCACAACGATCCGGCCAACTACCGCCTATAGCGCTACTAGATCTGATAGGAAAAATCTTCGGCTCCCTGTTATTAAACAATTCCAAAGCTAGGCCTCAAAAGCGGTATGCAACAATGATTTTCAATCTGGATTAAAAAAGAATACAGGCACAAATATCAACATCTTGAAATAACTACACTGAAGAACAAAGTAATGGAGGGGGGCGCCAGACTTTTCACCGCGTTTATAGACTTATCCCAGGCATTCGATCGGGTAGACAGAGATCATCTTTGGGAGAAACTGGCGCACTGGGATTGTCCGAAAAAAATTCTGGAACCTATCAAAGCACTATACACAAATACCAACGTAAAGGTCCGTCTGAGCCAGCAAGGATTCCTGTCAGCCTCAATCCCGTCATTCCGGGGAGTTAAACAGGGGTGTCCTCTGGCCCCAGCGCTGTTCCTTGCATATATCAGAGACTACCGGCAATCTGAAGACTCTGTGCGATCGTTCCCGCCAAACCTAATGCAAATAAAAATCAGTGGATTGCTCTACGCAGATGACCTAATTCTGTACGATCACACTCAAATTGGACTCCAACGTCAACTCGATAACTTACAAGCCTAAACTATGGCAAATAACCTTGTCATTAACATCGAGAAGACAAAAATACGGGTCTTCGAGAAAGTACCCAAGAAGAAGGAAAAATTTACTTGGACTCTCGACAAAAAAAATTAGAGAAAGTAACAAACTTTAATATCTTGGAGTTACTATGGATTCTACAAAAAAAGACAAAGCAATGCAGACGAACTTGCTCATGAAGACCGGCAAACTGGCTGCGCAAGGCAAGGCTATTGATAGGAAATTTGGTAAATTCTCCTCTATCCCAGCCCTACATTTCTACAAGCAAAAAGCTCTCCCTACTATCACATATGGGGCTGATACAATGCCAGAGCTACCTAAAGCAATATGGGTAAAGCTAGAAGCATTCTTCTGGAGAACAGTCCTAGGCCTACCCAAATCAACACCAGCCGCTCTATTAAGACGGGAACTCAGCTTGCTTTCCATGAAGGGTACAGTGAATAACAACTCCCTGATGCTCTACAGTAAATGTGTGATGCCAGGCAGAACCTACCTGTACACTCTGATAAACAAAACTCTGGGAGGTTCTAACTGTGAAATGCTGGAATGGTGGAAAACCGAAAATCTACTTTTGTTGGAAACAACACTGTGCGGAGAAGACGACCTAATCAGCAACACGGATAAAGTCCTGAAGAAACTAAAAGAACTGGACTGGATCGACACACTAAAGGAGGCAGACGGATGCAAACTCACAACACACCTAACCCCATTTGGAAAAAGTTCAACGATCTTCAAGGATACATCAAGAAATTCCCAAGCAGGCCAGCTCGTAACTTCATACTGAGAACCAGGCCCAACCTCTTAGACACGAACGAGATTCACAAAATCAGAGGTCTCTCAATGGCGAACACCTGTAGAATTTTCAAAAACACAAACGAGAAGGAGACTATCCGCCATCTCCTCCTATCCTGCCCGGGTACGGAATGGGTGGGTCCCAATACATCAAATTCTTTTTTATAAACCCTCATCTGGCAGATGAAGAAACACTGTGGTTCAGAATGATTAGCTGAGACAAAGCAACATGGCAAACTGCCACTTTTAAAATTCTACAGCACATAGCAACAACTCTCCAAGAGATCTCGAACACTTCAACACTGGAAAGGCAAGTTGACTTATGAAAACGGTCCGTTCCTCCGGTGCAGCTAGCCTCTTTCGTGTCTACTGTCGACGACAATGTTGACCATTCAGTCGAGATTATGATCATGATCAGAAATACATTTTAGTTGCAAAAATCATTTTGTTTGATTAAAAACAACCATATAAAAAAAATGATATTTATACCGCGCACTATCACCACCGGAGTAGTCCCCTGGTGCTCTGGCAGATCTGAAAAGCAAGAGGGTAGGGTAAATTAGTAGGACTGAGTGGGTAAAAAGCGCAAGAGAGCTGTGATGTGCTGTTGGCAGCTTCAGTTCGGTTTACACCATTTGCTGAGCCTAGGTGTGTTTCTCGGTTGGTACTGTGATGTCCTGTTGTGCGAAGCTATGTGTGGTCTGTTTGTTGTTGCAGTGTAGTGAAGTGTGTGTGGTTTGTTGTGCTTTAAAGGTATAGTTGTGTTTAGTTAGAGTTTGAGAGGTGCATGCAGAGGGGTGAGTTTATTTAGTAGGGTTGTTTAGTGGCATCACTATGTAGATGTGACTTATGTTAATCTTCACAATTTTGTCTAGATGTGACACAAGGCTAATCATCATAATTCTATCTACATGTGATGCATGCTAATCTTCACAATTCTATCTAGATGTGACGCATGCTAATCTTCACAATTCTACCTAGATGTGGCACATGCTAATCTTCCCAATTCTATCTAGATGTGATGCAAGGCTCATTATCACAATTCTATCTACATGTGATGCATGCTAATCTTCCCACTTGTAGCTAGATGTGATGCAAGGCTAATCATCACAATTCTGTCTATATGTGACAGATGCTAATCTTCACAATTATATCTAAATGTGACGCATGACATTCTTCACAGTTCTGTCTGGATGTGACGCATAACAATCGACACAATTCCATCAAGATGTGACTCATGACAATCATCACAATTCTTTCTAGATGTGACACATGTTACTCTTCACAATTCTGTCTAGATGTGATGCATGGCTAATCTTCACAATTCTATCTACATGTGACGCATGCTGATCTTCACAATTCTAGCTGGATGTGACGCATAACAATCTTCACAATTCTGTCTAGATGTGACACATGTTAATCTTCACATTTTTGCCTAGAATTGATGTTTGGCTAATCTTCACAATTCTATCTAGATGTGACGCATGTTAATCTTCACAATTTTGTCTAGATGTGACACGTGTTCATCTTCACATTTTTGTCTAGATGTGATGTATGGTTAATCTTCACAATTCTATCTAGATGTGACACATGTTAATCTTTATAATTCACCGTAGATGCGATGCATGTTAATCTTCACAATTCAATCTGCATGCAATGAATGCTATCTTCACAATTCTATCTAAATGTGTTGCATGCTAATCTTCACAATTCTATCAAGTTGTGACACATGTTAATCTTCACAATTCTATCTAAATATGACGCATGCTAATATTCACAATTCTATTTAGATGTGACACAAGCTAATTGTCACAATTCTGTATATATGTGACAGATGCTAATCTTCACAATTCTATCTAGATGTGACTCATGACATTCTTCACAGTTCTGTCTGGATGTGACGCACGACAATCTTCACAATTCCATCAAGATGTGACTCATGACAATCTTCACAATTCTTTCTAGATGTGACACATGACATTCTTCACAATTCTGTCCAGATCAGATGCATGTTAATCTTCACAATTCTGTCTAGATGTGATGCATGGCTAATCTTCACAATTGTATCTACATGTGACGCATGCTAATCTTCACAATTCTACCTAGATGTGGCGCATGCTAATCTTCACAATTCTGTCTAGATGTGACACGTTAATCTTCACCTTTTTGTCTAGAAGTGATGTATGGCTAATCTTCACAATTCTATCTAGATGTGATGCATGTTAATCTTCACAATTCTGTCTAGATGTGACACGTGTTCATCTTCACAATTCAATCTGGATGCGATGCATGCTAATCTTCACAATTCTATCTAGATGTGATGCATGTTCATCTTCACAATTCTGTCTAGATGTGATGCATGGCTAATCTTCACAATTCTATCAACATGTGACGCATGCTAATCTTCACAATTCTGCATAGATGTGATGCATGTTAATCTTCACAATTCAATCTAGTTGTGACACATGTTAATCTTCACAATTCTATCTAAATGTGACGCATGATAATATTCACAATTCTATTTAGATGTGACACAAGGCCATTCGTCAGAAGTCTATCTAAATGTGACGCATGCTAATCTTCACAATTCTCACAATTCTATCTAGATGTGATGCATGACATTCTTCACAATTGTGTCTGGATGTGACGCATGTTAATTTTCACAATTCTATCTGGATGTAACGCATGTTAATCTTCACAATTCTACCCCATCCATAACTGGCCAAATAATGCCAACTGTGGCTGACTAACACGATTGCCTTGATGCAAAGTATGGTTACCTTACACATTGAGGCTGATTTCAAAATTGCTTCTTTATACAAGTGTGGTAAATGCTGACTATGGCTGATACGCATAGGTGGGCTGAGTGCCTGGGGGAGTAGGATATTAGGTAATGAGAAAGGTGGGGTAGTTAGTGGAGTACAGTAGTGGCTGTACCCGCTGCCTACACCACTAGTGGGCGAGACACCTAGATTTGAGACAAAGCATGAAGGGGGAAACATCTAGTCTACCATTTCCTACCCTTGAGAGACATCTAAATGCATCGCATTTCAACCCCTGAATCCAACTGAGTGTTAACTGATGCATGGCTAGTCTTTGCGAATCTCTCCAAGAGTGGTTTGTGGCGAGTATCGGCAATCCCTACATGCTGAGTTTACTATCTTATACAGTTAGGTTAAATGCAGAATGCGAAATGTGGCTATATTATGCAGTGGGGCTAAAGTGAGGTCATGGCTTGCACCATCAGGTCAAAAGTGGAGTGCTGACACCATGCGCAAATGGCTGACACTGAATATGACAACCCGCATATAGGCTAAATGCATGTAGGTACATGATTATTGGTAAAAAGTAATTATTGCCAACAGTCTCCAAATCCCCCCCCCCAATGACCATGTTGTCACAGAAGGGACTGGAGTGATGGAGAGCATTGAAAACTGCAGGGAACGGAAGACTGCTGTATTGCGGCTGCAGAGGAGGGACTCCTGCTTTACTGGTCCATTAAATGGAGTAGTAGTCGAGCTGCGGGACAGATTGGGGGCAGTGGCACATACTTGCTTACTGGTCAACAAGGGCCAGGCCCAGTGCCTTAAGTGGGCTGAAACTCTTTGCTTAGATGCTAGCGCTTCAGACTGTACAAAAAAAATCCTCACCTTTTCATTATGTCGCTGACCCCCTGCCAGGCACTCCTTTCATTCGAGTTATCACCCCTGCATCTCTAATGAAATGGGTGGCTGGCAGGGGAGTAGCCGACACAATGAAAATGCAATGCTTTTTTGCTTACACACAAGAACTTCAGACATTAGAAAACAAGCCTTGCCTTCTAGCAGCCTAGTGGGCTGGGGCTAGCAGGGGAATTTAGGGATACCCGACAGGGCCCCGTCTCAGAAACAAGCTCTGTAGGCTGCCGCGACTCTTCCCCGGCTTGACCGAGCCCACTTAAATCCCTGACCAGGCCACACTGAACGCACATGGCTCTGCTGCATAAGCTACCTCTGGGCTCCGCTCTGTAATTGAAAGGGTTTAGGCATTCAACTGACCCCACCCACACAGTCACATACCAAATTTCATTGGCTGATAAAATGCCTGCTTCCTTTCAGATCCCGGTCTGGAGAACGGTGCCTCTTCGAGCTGGCGAGCGCCCAGGAACTCTCTTGCGGCTCCCGGCGTCTCCACAGCTCTTCCTGCTTGTGCACTTCAGTTCTCCTTCTGCCTCAACGGATTCTTCTTCTCTGCCACATCGGTATGTGTCTCTTGCGTCCAGAAGCCTCTGCATAGAACCCAACATCTTCTCCTGCACTGCCACGCACAGTTGTGCGGTTTCCATCTTTAAATGTCCCACGCACAGGTGATTTGTAAAATCAACAAGTCTGCACATTAAGCTTTGAGCTTCTGTTACCCCCTCCAGAACACGTATCAACAACACTTACTCCAGTGAGGGCGAAACCCACAGGGGTTAAGGACGCAGGTGTTTGCGCCTGTAGGGTGGCTTTGCCTCTGCCTCCCCTTGCTGTTTGCTGCTGCCGGACTGGTGCTCCGCCCGCCCCCCTCCAGAACACTTATTAACAACACTAACACCCATGAGGGGGAAGCCTGTGTGGGTTAAGAGCACCAGCGTTTGCGTCTGAAGGGCATTCGCGGCTGGGATTGTAAAAAGTGACACTGGGAGATCTTTTGAAGCTCAGCAAGACCTCAGGAGGGAGATGCGGTTGCTTCACAACGTTCCGACAACGTTATTGGCTGACACCTGGAGTAGCTTTGCAGTTCTGCATGAGGCCTATCACGTGGGAGAGAAAAGCTCTGGAGTCTGGCACTGGTGCAAGTAAATCAACTAAAGCCGTGATTCAAGGTAAGACCTGAGGAGGAGGTGCTACAACGTCTCAAATCATTAAAGGTAGCAGAGATTAACTTTGACTATTATGGGCTACTGACATGTTTATGGTCCCAAGTGTCGAAGGACTGCATAGTGACCATTAACATTTTTTAAAGCCACCTTTACTTCCCGGAAAGCCCGTTCGTCGTGTCACTCTCTAACGCGCTGGTAACGCCTGACCTCACACCTGTGCCAGCCCTTGTGCCAATATCTGCCAGGAGGAAGCTGATTGTAAAAAGGAAAATTCAATCTACAGCCCCTTTTCCCCCACTACATTCTGGAGAGACCCAAGTCTGCAAGGCCTCCGGGAAAGGTGCATTCCCATATCAGTGAAATCCATCAGTTATTGGGTGCATTTAACGCTCCAGTTAGCCTGGATCCCTCGGGGGCTGGGGGGGGAGGGGATGGGACACAATTCATCAAATACTAAGGCCGCCTTCATTACTGAAATATCTGCATTTGCTCAGAAAGTAAATGTAGGACTTGGGTGTCACTTGGGGCATGACAAGGGGTGCCCATCTTGCCCTGATTATCTATGGCCTTGCAATGTACAGCCTGAAATCACTGGAGTCCATTCGAGTATGACCTCGGGGGAAGGTCCTGATTATGATACTGGGTCCCTTATCCCTGCTGCCACTATGGTGACTACTTTTGTGAATGATATTGTGGATGATAGCATGGGCCACAGTTGGTTGGAATTGTGAACATTGGCCATAGACACATCTAAATGGGATTGTGGATGGGGGAAAGTGCCACACCTGGATTGAGTTGGGGTTTGTCGGCACACGCCACACCTGGATAGAAATTTGAATGTTAGCATGTACCACACTTAGATGGAATCTTAAACACTAGGTGTCGCATCTAGATAGAGATATGAATGTTAGTATGTGCCACACTTAGATAGAAACGTGAATGTTAGCTATGCCAATTAACTAATCCACTAACAATTTCACCCCTCTGCATACACGTCTCAAACGATAACCAAATACAACCACAAGCCTATAAATACAACAATCCGCACAAACTTCACTACACTGCAACAACAAAACAAACCACATATAGACTCGCACGACGGCTACCGGCCGGAAAACATCCCAAGTCCAGCCAACAGAGATACCGGGTTGAGACTGCCAACAGCACATCACTGCTCTCTTGCACTTTCCAGATCATTCTTACTAACCCAGCCCCCCTTTCCTTTTGTTTCAGAGCCGCCAGAGCGCCGGGGGACCACTCCGGTGATGATAGTGAGCGGTACAAATATCCTTTAACATTAACACTAACTACTATACCCCTTGCCGCTGAACCCCTCATCCAGCTCTATCCCCCTCTAGCTACTGTTGGAACGGCTGGTACTGTTGCATCAAGTGGGGGGTGGGGCTAGCGACCCACCCAATGGTCAGTTATGACATGCTCCCTTTGCCTATAATTCCCTCTATCTGCCCACATGGTTTTCAAAGTGGACCATTGCTAGGTGATGTTAATGGCAAGCCTGGAAATCGGCGTAATGTGGTTGAGCGGAGCGAAGTAAATGCCCATAGGGGCAACTAGTGGCGTCCCACTGGATAGGGGATCAACTAAATCAACATCTCTCCGTGAGCAAGTGGTAAAGCAGATCCCAAAACAGTCTGGTGAGGGGGGCATAGACTCGAAAGATTGTCTGCGTAACACTGTACTAGATGAACTACTGATATTAAAAAATATGTTCTGTACTTGTTTGAAGTAGTTGCGAAAGGAGTGAATAATGGGGATTGAATGCACAATCAAGAGGGGAGAAAAGGGCACCTGACAAATTGGTGGTCTCTGGAGTGCCATTGGTTGAAATCAGACTGAACAACAGTGTAAATACCCCCAAAAGACCCAAATTAAAAGATCGAATGGCATATATTCACTGAATTTTGGCTGTATGAAAAGTTTGTACAACCAAATATTCAATCAAATATGCCATTCAATCACATTATATCAAACAAGGGGAATCAGTGTTGTGGGGGTGTCCCCACTCCCCTTGTTTGCTATAATGGGAATGGAGGTTGCAGGGGTGTCCCCCGCATCCCAATAATAAAGATTTTTTCTTTAAAGGAAAGGACCCTGCAGCTCTGGCTCCCAAGCCCGTAAGTGCATAGAATCAGTGTCACAGGGAGTCAGGGGAGTCGGCAGCAGCACCCAAGTAGGTGTGCTGCAAATAGGTAAGTGGGTGATTGGGGGATGAGTGTATTCCTAATGTATGGGTTGTTTGACCGTAACAGTCAAGTTAGCTACTGTCGTTTGGACCGCAATCTTTTCCGTTACGGGCAAACAACCACAATCCACAACAGTGCTGCCACTGAGGGTGAGAGGGAACCCACCAAAAGGATTGAAAAAAGCCCTAGCCCCACACTCCCCCTAGAGACCAATGGAATACAGCCTAAATTGGGTTCAAGCGGATATGATCCAAGATAGGGAACACATCATTCTGCTTTTTCTCCACCAATGCAGAGTCCCAGCTTGAAGGAAGTCAATCCACCCAGAGCAAATAACCCATCTGATAGGACGTCCCGCGCTCTAATCTATTCCTCTGTACGAACTAGCAGATCATTTCCATTTAAGGCAGTGTGGTCAATATATCTCCACAGGGTCCAGAAATTAGCCCTGAACTGCCATGAACCCAGGGATGCTTTACTAAATGTCTGCACTTGTTCCGGGCAGTGAGGGGATGTTTATTTGTGGCCCCGGAGGAAATTGTAAGCTGCACTAGAATATGCTTGTAGGGGGGAAAGGCCCATGATTCCATTAGAATTGACTTCAGGGACCCAGCTTTGGCCGAGAGCATACTGAGTTTTTACCGGAAACGCCATCCACCGGCAAATAGTGCGATTGAACTCAGTGCTTATCCTCTGGAAAGAACGCTTCAACAGTGTGTACTCTCCGGAGCAAATGCTGTCCCATTGGGCAAAGGGCTGTTAGGTGACATCACCTGGCCCAGACTTTTACGACTTAGGGTGCATTGATGTTTCAGCGGTATGACTTTCTTTCTGCTGTTACAAACCCATTCATTTATGAGTCATTATTGGATCCCTAGGTTATTTTGTTTTTTCCAAGTTTAATTTACTTTTGAATGGAATGTGCATGTTAAATCTGATGGTTTTGTACTTGCTGCGAAAACATTTATGGCATAATGTCTGAAATAAAGTTTCTCTGACTGACTGACTGGCTTTCCTTACCTTGGAGCAACTCCATCATCTTCTTCTTTCTGCTACTGCAGGGATTATGGGAGTTGGAGTCCATAGATGTGATCGGACAAATAGCATGCTGGTAGTTTTTCTCTGTGGTTTCACATAAGAGAACCCTTTCACAAAAAGGTATATGGGAAGCAAAAAGGGGTTTGTTGGAGCTTTGTGTGTCTAAGTTAAAAATAGGTTTTTGACCCAAAGAATATGGGGAAGAGATTTCTTTACTTCCTTTACAAGGGGGAATATACAATTGACAATAGGCCATGACGTCTTGGGCATTGGAGGGTTTTCCTGAGGGTAAAAAGGTTTTGGGTATTAGAGGGTCTTCCTCATGGGAAAGGGGAGATACTGCGTCTCGTCCAGTGAAGTCATGACATCTCCCTGATAGTTGTCTCCTCCCATGTCATCCTCCCTCATATAGAGGTCCCCAGGGTCAGGATAACGAAGTGACTGCTATCCCCAGGCCACATAGGACATGGGAGGAGGTCATCGCCGAGAATCCATGATGACTCCACTGGATTGATCAAACAGGCCACAGAAGAACATAGAAACATCCAAGAAATGCATCTCAAATGCAATTTGTCAACCAAAGAACACCACTGAATCAACATCCATTAATCTAAATAGCAGACACACCCAAAACAAACAGTGCAACAAAGACTGATATGCAAATGGATATTTCCCATCTGTGAAAGGTACAGTGAGCTAAAGTGTGGCTGCAGACGCTCAGGAGGGTACCTTGCCAAAGAACAGGCCAATGGGCCATGTTAGTTCTCGCAGAGGGGCGCCTATGGACCATTTGTGATTATTTAAGAGACTTTGGTTTAGTCGCCATAGGTTTCCTAGGGTCGTCCAGACGTGGACCCCTTGCTCACTGTGCTCAGAGAGGCACAGCTCCACTTCACTGATGAGACCCAACAAGGCTGAAACACGTGTATGGGGTTGCTGTTGGTACTCTTGTTCAGAAGAGAATTGCCAAAGCATTTCGTTGCTGGACTGCCCAGTGGGTGGGGCATAGAACTGATATGCAAATGGATATTTCCCATCTGTGAAAGGTACAGTGACCTAAAGTGGGGCTGCAGACTCTCGAGTGGGTACCTACCCAAAGAACAGGTCAATGGGCCATGTTCATTCTCACAGCCTATGGACTATTTTTGATTATTTAAGAGACTTTGGTTTAATCACCCTAAGTTTGCTAGCGTCATCCAGACGTAGAGCCCTTTCTCACTGTGCTCAGAGAGGCATAGCTCTACCTCACTGATGAGGCCCAACAAGGCTGAAACACGTGTATGGGGTTGATGTTGGTAGTCTTTTTCAGAAGGGAATTGCATTTCGGTGCTGGACTGCCCATGTGGGTGGGACAAAGACTGATATGCAAATGGGTATTTCCCACCTGTGAAAGGTACAGTGAGCCGAAGTGTGGCTGCAGACTCTCGAGTGGGAACCTTCCCAAAGAACAGGTCAACGGGCCATGTTCATTCTCGCAGATAGGCGCTTATGGACTCATTTTGATTGTTATTACACTAATTGTCATTTGCGTACTGGACATCTGCAAACTGCATTTGTATTTTATTTTTGTTTTCATTGTGTTTTATATAGTGTGAACCTTACTAGGAAGCAACCAAGTGCTATACATGTCATTCAGTGTAACATATGAGATACAGAGGGGGTGTTACAATACGTGGAATGGCATGATCCGGCCATCAGGGTGGAATGTGATGCAGAAGCTCAGGGAGCCTAGCCAGTGTAGTCTTGTAATGTTGTTGGATTGTGCAGAAGTTGTAAGCCAAAGTCTGTGTGTGTGTCGATGGAAGGGTGCATTGTCGGTATGTCTGCCAAGTGGATCATGTTGGCTGTCATATGTGACGGCCACAGAAGAGCTCTGATTTTTGCACTGCATTCTTGTTGCTGCATCAAATACTTGCCTCACATACTTGCCTGTGTATGTGTGAAAGATGTTGGGTGTATCATACAGAGCCTGTCACCACCATTTGAAATGTTGGCTGGCACACGATGCACGTTTGGCCCCTTGTATCATCGATTGACCTTTTTGCCTTTGCTGATATGCTAACTGCATCTCCCCACTTTCTCCACAGTGTGGCACCAGACAGAATTCGTGCTGCCCATGCGCAATCTTATGCTCAAACTCAGTGCATCGTGGCATATGGGGGTGTGTGAAAGCTCATCTATGCTTTTGTGGGCTTGGCCCGCCCACGTGGGATTGGCAAGTGGCTTTGACATAGGGTCTGTGAATGAGGAGCAGTCATGAGAGCTGGCTTTGAAAACCACCTCTGCCAATGGCTTTTTGGAATTGACCTTGGTTATTTTTAAAACATCTTATTTATTACAGAGCTATAGAATTAAACTAAGCAGACGTCTATATTAAAATGTGAACTTCAAACATATAAGTCATTAAAGGCATTCCAAATCGCAAGATACTTGTCCATTCTTTTCACCCGTTGATAATTGATTTTCTCCCTGTTTCATAGAATAGTCAGATCTTGTAGCCAGCCATCAATTGTTGGTCTATAAAGCCTTTAATGACTTATATGTTTGAAATCCCTCCTAGAGTGTACAGCGACGCCTGCTGGCTCATCAAAAAAATAAACGGGGACAGTACATTTGATGTCAATCTGCGTACGACCCCGATGCAGGGGCGTTGCTAGGGTGGGGCTAAGGGGGCTATAGTCCCTGATCTTTTGGTTGTAGCCCCGGATAGGATCTCAGGAGCTACAGCCAAAAGACTAGCTAGCCCCCAGTCCCAACAGTTCCGACATCATCTTAGCCCCGGGTCTTTTCCAGACCTAGCAACTCCCCTGCCCCGATGTAACCCCAGCCCCAGGGAGCAGCGTAAACTTGAGAGAGGAGCGGCGAGAACCGTCTGACCGGTCCAGACGGTCGTGGATTGCCAGAAACATTAAATATTTTCTATTTGGTTGATGAGTATCCACGTTCAAGATCAAAATGAGCATTGGGAGACAATGGAGACAAAATACTATACTATGTAACTAACCCCAAAATCATTGACTTCTTTTGCTGAGAAGGAGTCGGCAAGAGGAATCACTGTGTGAAGAGAAACGCGTGAAGCGAAGTAACGTCTCCAATTCGAGCCTGCTACTTGAGAGCCCACGCATCGTCTCCAACTTCCTACTTAGTCCTGGTTCACGCACATCCTGCGCACGCATCCAGGAAGTGCATTGGCAAGTGCACAGACTGTTGGACTGGCCGTGTTTCTGACTCGTCTCGTCTTGTGTTCCCAGATTGACTTCTGTTGCTGAGAGGGAGTCGGCAAGAGGAATCACTGTGTGAAGAGAAAAGCGTGAAGCGGTACACGTCCCAAGTTACTTTGGACCTTGGGTATTGGTGTGAATTACTTCTTCTTGCTCGGCTGTACTGCTGTACTATGAGCACTACTACGAGTACTGCATACTGAATAAGTCTCCCTTTCCTTTTCCAATAGAAGTAACGTCTCCAATTCGAGCCTGCTGCTTGAGAGCCTACGCCCCGCCCACGGATCGTCTCCAACTTCCTACTTAGTCCTGGTGCACGCGCATCCTGCGCACGCATCCAGGAAGTGCATTGGCAAGTGCATGGACTGTTGGACTGTTCGACTGGCCAGGGGCTGGGCTTGGCCAGATACACTATCATCATTGTTTTTTTAGTTATTATCATACTAGTTCTATACGGGCATTTTGTCACTTTGTTCCTTAGTATTTGCTATTTGATTCTGAATTTCAGAAAAAGTTTACTAAGGCACGGTTGCCCAGTCAGGTGTGAGTACATTTCCACTGATTGCGATTATTATTTGCAACCTTTACAGTGTTACTAAAATGGTTAATGGGCTCCACAGTGGTCGAAAGATCCATGAGACACAGAGTGTGCAGATGATGCACCCATTAGAAGGTTGTATTGAGTCTGCTTCTGTGACTGCATTGGATATAAGTGAAAGTGAATGCTTGCAAGGAGCTGGTACCTCGATTTGTGATTAAAAACAATGTGTTGCAAGTTTGTCAGCACTCAGTCATGACCTTGTTATTTCTAATGACGAAACTCAGAATGCACAGCCCGTTGATATTAGTAACAAAATAGGTGGAGCTATTGTATTGAAGACTTTCAAAATGAAGGACATGAATCAAGATTGAGATAACAATGCAATTAATGATTACCCTGAATTGCCTAACCAAGGGGAATTACTATCCAAAATGGGTATTATTACTACAAACCCCAGAATTTCTGATGTTTCAATGATTGCGCCGGCCATTGAGGCTGTACTAGAGAAGCAAATGAGATTTTCATTGGGTCCATCGACCCCGGTTAAGCAAAGTAGATATTGCATTGAGGGTGTGCACATGTTTACTAAATCCCCAGATATGCTGGGAAAAGCAGGGGGTGGAATTTTCCCAATTGAAAATGCCAGTTATCCTAAATGCAATGATACCATTCAAGATTTCCAGAATCTTAAATCAAACTCACCTTCTGAAATCCATGGCATTGTGAATTCTTTGGGCACTCGTACTCTATCGGAACCTGAAATAGCTATGTTCCTTCCAATCTTTGACCCAGAATCTCTGAGCCAGATATTGAGACCAACCACAATTTGCTGGAAGCCTCAGTTTTAGGTTCAGATGTTCCTGTCCTTACAAGGATTCTTAACTTGCTTGACATGGGGCACGAGCAAACTCATGCTCAAATTGTGGCGGTAAATGGATTGTTAATGGAGGTCATAACGAAAGTGAGTAAGATGGCGGCCATTGCAGCATTAACTGTTGGTAAAAAAGATGTGATTCTAACCACGGATAACAAAGGTACTCAAACGTTAGCTGATTCGAGGATGGCTGGTAACACAATTAAAACATTTGCTGAATTAGTGGCATCAAATGACCACAAAGAAGAGATCGAGCTGAACGGGGTAAGGAATGACTTGGCCCAGGTGGTATCAGCAAATACTACTGCAATTCAGCAGCTATTGCAGGGGAAAATTATTATGCAACAAAGTGTTTTGGGTAAGATAGAATTACCTCATAATAATACGCAGGAGGGATGTCCGATATCTGATTATCAGATGGATAGTCCCTCAGCCCTCACCAATTTAATAGATTTGGATGATGAACTACATAAAAAACATGGGCCAGATGAGCCGACTATTGAGAACATGGCTCACGAATTGACTCCCAAACCCGTTTTGACTAGGAAGCAAAAAAGATTGGTGTTGAGGGCAGAAAAACGTAAAGTACATCAAGCAAAATCACTTGAGTGAAAAAAATTAAAAAACATAAAATGATTTTCTGAAGTTATCAAAGGTTGATCCCAAATATCCAATAAGTGAAGAAGAGAATATTGATCTTCAACAACTCAATCAAGAATCCAAAGTTCTTTTGAATATTGACCTAGATAAAATCAAAAAGGTACCACAAGTTGTTCAATGTGACAAACCAGGTTTAAAAATCACTAATGAATTACCACAAAATTATGCTGAGAGCCTGGCCAAACAGAAACAATCAGATCTATTGAATTTCTTTCCTTCATTAGACATCAAGAAGGTGCTAAATAAAATCAAAGTGGCAGGCCCAAATAAGATTGTGAGCAATACTAAGTCCACCAAGCAGAACCCAGTGGGGTTAAAACTTCAGCTGGCTCAGTCTGACATACATGGAATAAATGAATCTAAAAAACAACATATTACACAAGAAGTGTTTCCGTCTGCTATTGCAACTGTGATTATTCCAGCACCGACTGATGATGGGAGGGCCAATGCAGAGGTATGTGATCCTAATGGGTCAATCAATGAGTTGAGGGTAAAATATGTCGGAATTAATATTGATCCAAGGAAAGATCAGATAGAGCCTGTGCCTGAGTCGGATATGCTGACACTGACCCCTGATATTCCATCGATTATGGAGTGGGAATCAAAGTTGACGTTTAACTTGAAAGTAAACCTAAATCGTTCTGCAATGCTAAAGGCTTTTCAGGCAATTCCGGCGTTGAGAACAATTAGAAGCGATGATATTGATTGGGTTTGTTTATCACCTAATAACCCGACTGGGATGATTTGTGGTTACCAGTCACATATTATAATGAAAATGATATGGGAACAACGAGAGGACTTCGAACTTTTGGGATTGAGTCCGTCCATATTTATCTCAGAAGAACAAGCTAACGCCTTTGTTGTAACACCACCTTTAAAGACTGAGACTCTGATTGGTTTGATGCTTGGCAATGTCTCCCCACAATTTACTGAAGATTTATTTAAGCAGTTTATGAGCTTTGCTGCAGCTTTCTCAGGAATGACAGGAGTTGGAATGGCCAATTTGACTCAAGCTCAGGCGACAAATGAAAAGCACTAGGATTCTGACACAGGGCTGACCCTGATGTAATGGAATTCCTGTGATATAGGCAATTTGCTGTCATGGGCCAGTAATCTGGATGTATTGTCTCGCCCAGGGATTTGTCTGATCCAGGAAACCATGTATCAGGGTGCTTTCCAGGTGGAAGGATATGAGATTTATTTTCAACCTGTCCAAAGGGGCCTACAGGGTCGCCCATCTCTGAGCCTTGCCATTATGATTGATAAACGCCTAAGGATTGCTTCCTCGCTGGTGTGCGCAGAGGATTCTTTTTTGGCAGTGGAACTCCGGCAATTAGGAAGCAACCTTGGGAGTATTTTAGTCATTAATCTATACTGGAATGTCACTAATGTTTCCTTTGAAAATGTGTTAGAACAGATCAATCAAATCCTTGAAGATACTTATCCCTCCAACCCAGGAGTTGGGATTTTGATAGGGGGCAATTTTAATTCTGCTTGCCAATATTCTTTAAAGGACGATAGCTCCAGTGTATGAGGACCTGCCATAACATCAATTAAAAATGGAAAAAATGTGGGTTGATTACTTTATCGCATGGGATATCCAATTGGTACCCTTTGCAAGGGGGACATATGGACATACTTGGTCAAGAGGAGCCTGGAGCTCTATGATTGATTATGTTTTTGTATCGACTAGGTTGTTAGGGATGATTGACCCAACATCGATATGTAATTTGCAATATGGCGATCATCTTGCTTTGAAATCAAAGGTTCATCTGCATTTGGGTACTTTTTCTGTAGTACCGGCATTGACAGTTATTGAATACGATTGGCCAAGTCTATCACTTAGACGGCACGCAAAAATATGTCAAAAATTGATTAGTAATATGCTAGACGATCCGTGGTTTGTTTTAGCAGTGACTCAGGGTGGTATGGAATGTATACTTGCCGAACTTCAAAACACGAGGAGAATCCATGTACATTTGAACCAAATTATGGTCGTGTATGCCGTTAGAGCTCCAGCCATATATCGGCATTTCTATAACAGCAAGATAGTGAATCTAAGAAAAGAAAAAAGGAGACAGCTACGCTGCCTCAGAGGAATGGATATTGATCTAAAGGCATATCATACCCATAAACAACAAATTATGCAAATATATCAAGGAAAGTTGAAAACTTTAAAGTGTGAAATTGCTATTCATGATAACCAAAATATGATTCAGTTATTACTTAGAAACAACACCAGACAGGTGTGGGGTACGTTGAAAACCCTTACTGGGGTCTCTGACTCATTAATAGAACCATCAATATCAGCATCAACATGGGTTGATTTTATGAAAGCTAAATTTGCAATGCCTAGTGCTTTTGTAAATGTGTGGTACCCCAACTTAGAGAGTTCAATTGCTAGAACTTGTCTATGGTCTATACAAGATATACGTGGGGTGATTGTTAAAACCAAGTGTTCCAGGGCCAGATGGCATCCTTCCGTGCCTTATTAAAGCTGAGCCGGATTTATGGGCCTCTATCTTAAAAACTAAATTTGACTCGATCCATCTGCATGGAACCATCCCCCCCTCTTGGTGTTCGGCAATTATTATTCATGTATATAAAAAGGGGGCAATGGATGATCCAAGCAATTTTAGACCAATAGCACTGATGGATGCCTCAGCTAAAATCTTCAGCCGCTTATTATTAGATTCAATTCAGTCTCACATCACACAAGCTAACTAGTTACCTAGATTTCAAGTAGGGTTTCGTAAGAATATGGGATGTCCTCTTAATGCCACTATAATTAGTCACCTGTACCTACATATCAAACTCTCTAAAACAGGGCCCATCTATATGGCTGCCCTTGATCTTACTGCAGCGTTTGACTCAGTAATCAAAGCCTTGTTGTGGGGAAAAATGTTAAGGTATGGATTTCCGGTTGAGTTGGTTGCCATTACAGCGTCACTCCAACTATAGAATACGGCTGTCCAAAGATGGAGCCATAACCGACTTGATCCCTACTGCCACAGGGCTTAAACAGGGCTGCAACTTGGCAGCGGTCCTATTTAATTTATATCTGTTGGACCTTGATGTTGGGTGGGATAAGGCAATTATCTTTCCAGTTAAGTTAGGCGGTTTATTGTTGACTTGGTTAAGCTTTGTGGATGACTTATTATTCTTTGACCGTACTCCGTTTGGTCTACAGACGAAGCTTGACTTATTTTTTACCTATGCTGCTCATAACAACCTACACGTAAACCCAACCAAGTCCTCTATCATGTCCTTTGTCAAGGGAAGGAGGAAGTGATTGAAGTTTACATGGTGCCTAAATGGTACTCCAATTCCCCAGACTCTTTCAATGCGCTACCTTGGCTATAATTTTGCCAGTACTTACTCAGTAGCTGCTTGGAAGGAACTTTTGAATCACAAGGCTAAGGAATTTACTTCACAGATGAGGATTATATTACGAAGATTTGGAAACTTTTCCTTACTTCCCAACTTGCAGTTTTATTTACTAAAAATTGAACCCATTTTATTGTATTCCCTGGACATTTGCTTATATGACATGTAGGAGCTCTTAGATGTTATTCAGGGGAGAATGTGGAAAATAGTGTTGTGGTTGGCATTATCTACTCCTAACATGCTTCTTTGTCACGAGTTAGGGTTATTACCTCTGTCTGCTAAATTCCAGTTATGGGAAAATGTTGGCGCCACCAAAAGCTCCCCTGTACGAGGACTTGGCCGTCATGATCAAAAACGGAAGTCCTCCATCGTTTCTGAAATTCAGAAATAAAATGGATGCGATCTTACTTGCTGCAATGATCTCTAAGGAAGAATTAGTTATGGGTCTCCCCTCTTGTAAACTCAAATTTCAGCGCTATTATTGATGTCTCCTAGTAGATAGAATAAGTAAGAGTAAGTCATATTATGAGTATGCAAAATTCACTCGTCAATGGGGTCATCGAGCAGGAAACCTAGAGTTTTTCCCCTGTAATAAATTAAGGAAAACATATATTCGTTTTCGATTGAAGCAAATTCAAATCAATGAAAAATTGCAGCATTGGTATCAAGATAAAGATAGGTTAAACTTGGGTCGATGTAAATTTTGTCATTCTTTTAATGTGCTTGAATCGATGAAACATTTAACTGTTTACTGCCCTTACTTTAAGGCTGATAGGATGTTAATCCTTGGTGTACACCTTTTCACTGCTTCTCATTTGAGCAGAGAGTGCTTGTGGGAAAGGTGCATGTGGGGAGAGAGTCAATCCCTACTCCTTAGTTTAACGAAATGTATTACAAGAGGGAACAATGTACTATGGCCCCAAAAAGAATGATTAATGCCAATTACTTATTTTAGATAGTTTGTTTACTTCATGAATGAATCATGCCAAATTGCAATTTGATGATTATATTTTGGTATTTTATGTAGCAAATGACATATTTTTAGCTGATTAGAAAACAATGTATTGCATGAGATTTGTTGAATTTATTTGTCTTTTTTAGCATACCTCTTTCCAGATTTCTTATTGCTTATTGTTAATTTAAATTGATCATGTTTAATTGTACTGTAAATGCTATTTAAGTAATCATTGATGAAATGTTGGTATTGTAAAGGTTTTTTTTACCATAAACAATAAAATAAATTTAAAAAAAAATCCCTTAGGTTCACTAATCTCCCCCCTTGTCTCCTTAATTGTTTTTTTGTTTTCTTTTGTACCCCTTTTTTTCTCTTTGTCCTTTTTCCACATGTTCTCGCTCACCCCTTTTTTCTGTCCACCCTTTAAAGTACCATGTGTTCCTTTTTCTCTCATTCATGTTAAAATTATAATAAAGTATGTTTTTAAAAAAAATGTGTACTTCACTTCTTAAGTCCTCAAGCTACCCTACCCCACTCATTCATACCTGGAAGCAACCGGGTGTGCAAGGTGCAAACAGAGGCTGTATTAAGGTATTACCCAAATTGTTCGAACACAATTGTTGGAATTACCTAATTGACCGAAAGTCGAGGGTCCGAATTGACCTTTGCACAATTGACCATATATATATATATATATATATATATATATATATATATATTATGAGGGGTTGCGGGGGGGTTTCCCCCCGCATATATGTAACAATTGACCTTCACAATTCGGTCAATTGTGCAAAGGTCAATTGTAATTCGAACAATTGTAGTTCGAACAATTCGTATACAACCAGTATTAAGCTCTGTTTACTAAGTTAACATTTACAGCAAGGCAACCGCCTAAACCCGAAATGTAAAGGCACAGTAAGAAAGGTAAGAAATTAAAAAAGGCAGTCCAAACCACAACACTCTTTTCAATAAAAATGCCACAATAAAGAGCAACCATTGTGCTTATTATTATTTTACACAAAAGCGGCATTGGCTGTCAAGATTTTCCAAACCTGTGCTATTTGATACCTAGAGGTGTTATTTCAAACAATACCTGGGTGTCTCGATGAATGGAGAGACTATCTCCAGCTACCAAACCCCTAGAGGCGAACACTATCACCAACATCATGAAGATGAAGCCGAGAGAAGCGTAGAGGATCATTAGCACATCCCCAAACACAAACAGTGAACTCATCTACAAAGTGGCAATCACATTGCTCTGCACCACGGTATGCCAGGATCATTATCTCTCCAAGCATGTCTATTAATGCTTCCAGTTATACTCTTTCAAAGCTAGCGAAAACCAGCATGGCAAGGGTAGTTTGGCTTTTGTGTATGATTTTGCAATCTGCAACTCTCCCGATGTTTTAGACTACAACTCCCAAGATTCTCACCATTATCCAATACTGTTCTTTCGGGATGCAGCGTTTATAACGAAAAATAAATAAAGCATGACATTTCTAACGAAACATAAATAATGAAAAATACTGACTTTTTAAAAGAAAATATATATGGGGTGGGGTAAAGAGTTAAATCTTGTGGGGAGGGGTTTGGGGTGGGCAGGGGTGGACTGGCCTATCGGGTACTCTGGAGATTTCCCGGTAGGTCTCTGCACCCTGGGCCTCTTTTGTGTGGTAACCTATTTTATTTCCAAATTTTGGAAAAGGAAAAGGGGTTGGGCTTGCTGAAAATGTGTAATATAGAGCCGCCTCAAAACAAATATCCAGGGCCTCTTTCGTTTCCCAGTCCACCGGTCGCGGTGGGTTTTTAGCAAGGGGAAAAAGGGGTTGGGGGTATTAAATGTTATTTAGTTATTCGTTTATAAGACATGGAACCGTTTTTTCCCCTCTAATCAAAGATGTGCTACTGTTAGGGATCACGTTTTTATTTTAAGTACGCTTTGACTCCTTAGATACCCCTCCTTTACCTTTTTAATTTCCCCATTTCAATTTCGTATTTCAATTCCTTTGGAGAAAGGGCGCTTCTCGAATATGAAGATGTTAACGTAGTATAAATACTGAACTCTAAATATACAATGGAAGCATGTGCAGTTTATTTGATTGCCTCAGCACTGATTCCCTTGAAGTCTTCAATAAAAAAAAATCGATTCCATTTAGTTGTTCCATCATATGTTTTATTGATCTGGTCCTAAAACATGATGACTGCTTTGATTTTTAACATTTCTTGTTTTCAGAATATTCTTTATATTTGGGAAAACCTCATAGCGTTTCACCGCTTTGAGGCAACTTACTCTAACGGATTTAAAGGACGGCCCTTATTGTTTTAGACCACTTTCAAGCATCTTGCATCTCTTTACTTTGTCCAGAGAACTAATTTAGATGTTGAAGTCTGAATATAAGATTTTGCAGCCTTTGCATCTGCCGGCCATGTTTCACTGGATAGCGCTCTGCTTCTGCAG
This sequence comes from Ambystoma mexicanum, assembly GCF_040938575.1. Lineage (NCBI taxonomy): Eukaryota > Metazoa > Chordata > Amphibia > Caudata > Ambystomatidae > Ambystoma > Ambystoma mexicanum. Next base: position 176,991,595 of record NC_090941.1, on the reverse strand, counting down.
GTAGACGCTGTGGGAGGCCACTGTTAATAAAAAAAAATCTTATAATATTATAGTATCATTTTTTACCAATAACCTTAAGGTTGATGGCTGAAAGGTTCTCAATTAATTATTATATCTGGCATTGCTCTGGGAAACCCTCAATGCCATCGTCTTTCAGCCTGCCATGCCATTACAGAAGGGGAAAGACTATGGGCATCATTACGAGTTGGACGGTATTCAGGCAGTAAATCAGACGGAATACCACCCAACGGAAATACTGTTACCACCACCTCGTCTGGTGGATTTACCGTTGGATTACAAGTGGCAGTGGCAGTGTTAGTCCCCATTAATTTGGAATCCATAGGACTCCATTGGGCATTTCGGCGGAATTACCGCCACATTAATTCCGCCAATTTTGCCGATTTTTCATCAGAAAGTGGGAGGATTTACCACCAGCATGATGCTGGAAGTAAATTCCCCCACTTCAGTGCTAAACTCGTAGTATGGTACAGCTAGAAAAGTGGCGGTAATTCTGTTACCGTCACTTTTGTCCCGCACCACCATACTCAAAATCAAGCCCTGTATGTAAATTAGGCTTGGTACCACTAAAACACAATGGGCCTCATTACGAGCATGGTGGTAGCTGTGCCTGTATGGCAGGCACGGCTACCACCATGCTCACTACCGGCACCGCCTCCCGCGATTGGGCAATAACCGGCCCATTACGAGATGAATGGGCCGGTAATAGACCATTCGCGGGTGGCGGTAATGCCGGGCACCCGATCCCCATTCTGCCCATAGGGTGGGGAGCATGGTTGCACCGGCACCGTTTCTAACGGTGCCGGTGCAATCATGAGTTCTGCTCGCGGGTGCCGCACAGCCCACCAGGTAAGACCTGGCGGGCAGTCAGGAACCCGTGAGCAGAACTCGTAATGCGACGGACCGGTATGAACGGTGCCGGTGCCTTACCGGCACCGTTCATACTGTGACCGCCACATTTATAATGAGGTCCAAGGAAAATAATTTACATAAAACTAACAATCAGAGTACAGAAAGACAACAAAGATTGTGCAGTGTTGTTTACTGTCACAACACCTTAGAATTGTGGCTTGTGGTGGCTATGCAGTGGGAGTGCACCACTCATATGAAGAAGTTGTCCTCCTGCAGAGTACTCGTTACCACCTCTGTCGCTGTGCAAGGTGTCTGCACCTTGCATCCTGTCACGTGATATCCGGGCGCTGTCAGTGGGAAAGGGAGGTGAGAGAGGTGAATGCTGGTTGCGCTTGAACAGAACAACACTTTTAAATAAGATGGTGAAGTGGGGGTTCATCAAGAGGTGTACTATAGATTGTTCCTTTTTGTGTTGTACGTAGAATGCAGTATTCCCACTGCATTCAACGTGCACTGCAAAACAGGAGGGCATACAAAATAAGAATACATAGTAAACATGTATCGTCCCGGGAGTATAGCTCAGTGGCAACGTGTGGAAACAAGACACGAAGCAACACAGGTTCGATCCCCGGGTCTGCTCTTAGAAACCTCTGGGTATTAAGCGCGTTATAAATATGCAACTAAGTCATATATCTGTAACAGCACCTCGATGCCCCCTGTGTGAGCGCTTTAAAAATGCAAAAAAATAAATAAATGTACACTGCACACATCCGTCAGCGCCTATTTCATTTCCTCCATCCAAGGAATTAGAGTATACAAAAACCAGTGGCGTCGCTAGGGAGGGCATGGGGGGGCCAGTGCCCCCCCTCTGAAGTCCTGTGCCCCCCCTACCTAAGGCGCGCAGTGACCATGTTCTCTGTTCGTGGTTTTGTGACACTCACTGAGGCAAATGTCTGCATATCACAAGGCAATACTCCTTTTGTCTCAAAGCGAGTAGTGCTCGAGCAGCTTGCAGCCCCTCCCATCAGAATGTAGCCACCAAATTGCTAATGATGGGCCATTAGTCACTGAATTGTTTCATGCTTGCATTTTGATGGGAGGGAGGGGAGATGCGTGGGGTGTGGGTAGTTGGTGTGCACAAAAGCCTCTCTGCAGGAGTGCTTGTGACGCCACCACTGGCATACCGAGGGCCCCCGCAGCCCCCACGGTTCAGGGGGCCCCTGGGAGGGGGTCCCACTTTGAGACAAAAAATGAAATATTCCCCTCCCCCCCCCAAAAAAGTTTTGTTTCTTTTTGAAATCACTCTGCATTCATAAAGAAATGATTTCTTTAACAAAACTCATTTCTTTATTAAGGCAGAGTGACTACAAAAAGAAATGTTCTTTTTGAAGTCTGCCCTCCCCTACCTCCCCCACCCCATGACATGGTAGACCCTAGGCTCGAGGCTTTCATGTCATGGGGTTCGGGGGATCCCTATGACTTCAAAAAGAAATAGGACTCATTACAGCTTGGCCGGTCTGGAAACAACGGTGCTGGTAAGCTTACCGGCACCGTTGTTTCCGGACCAGCATATTACAGGTCTGCCTGCCATAGCCACCGTGCCGGCAGGTTTGACCCTGCCCAGCACAGCGCCCATGGTAGGCAGACCGCCATGCAAGCACCAGCACCATTAACAATTAACAGAGTCCTATGGGAATAGGGAGAAACATTTTACCGGCGCCTGACTTTCTGGGCTGCCGGGGTTGTAATCTCCCGGTGGCACTGGGAAGTCAGGTGCTGTAAATCATTCCGAGTCTGGCGGCAATCCTCCCGTGGCAACAGCACGGTTATCACCGGACTCAGAATGAGGCCCATAGTTTATTTTTGAAGTCACTCTGCCTTCATAAAGAAATCATTTCCGTTATGGTTTGGTCCTTACCGGAAATCATTTCTTAATGAAGTCAGAGTAACTTAAAAAAAAACATTTCTTTTTGAAGTAATAGGCCTCCCCTCAACCCCATGACGTGTGCGTGTGAGAGTGTATGGTGAAAGGGTGCACACTTAAATGTATAGGTGGCTGCCTGTGTGAGTGTATGGTGAAAGGGTGAACACAAATGTATGGGTGGCTGGCTGCGCGTGTGTGCTTGTATAGTGAAAGGGCGCACACTTAAATGTATGGGTGGCTGCCTGAGTGTGCCTGTATGGTGAAAGGATGCACACTTAAATGTATAGGTGGCAGCCTGTGTGCCTGTATGGTGAAAGGGTGCACACTTAAATGTATAGGTGGCAGCCTGTGTGCCTGTATGGTGAAAGGGTGCACACTTAAATGTATGGATAGCTGGGTGTGCATATGTGTGTATATGGTGAATCGTGCCTGTGCTTATGTTCAGGGGTGCAACAAAACCTACATTTCGGGTGGGCTAATCCTTCAAATGTTGGTAGAGGCGCTAACTTCACGAGCGGTGGGGAGGGGAAAACGTATTTGTGTGGGGGCATCTAACTTCTTTACGCATTTTAATGAGACTATTCAAGGTTACAAGCAGTTAACTCTCTCCTTTAAGTCTAAAAGCACCAAGCTATGGACTACTGTGAGAATGAGCGGTCTCCTGTTCCCTCTCCACCCTACCAATTACTCCCCTGGCATGCAAGTACTAATCCCACATCACAATTGCCTAAAAAATGTGGCGTTTGAAGGCAGGTACTAACAGTGAAATGCTTTACATTGGTAATTTCTGGGCCCTTGTTAACAGTGAAACCCAGGTGCCGTTTAACATCTGAGTCCTATTCTGTCCAGCAGCTGCTCTAAAGGTCAGCCAGGTCGAGTCAACATAGCACAAAATTTCAGGAGGGGGTGGGGGAGTGCAGAAGCACAGTCAACTCAATGGTGTTGCACTACTACTTGTGTTTAATGCATCGATTACTTATTGGTAATCTTCATTACTCCTAGCCCTTTTCTTCCTCGTCCCAGTACTTATGCATGAGGCAGTACTTGTGTTTGAGGCACTCTGCCTCATACACAAATACTGGGGTGAGGAAGAGGTACATGGCGGTAATGTCTGACTTAGCTACCTGTAATCTTCATTACTCCTAGTCCCACTCTTCCTCACCCCAGTACTTACCTATGAGGCAAAGAGCCTCATACGTAAGCTCTTGGACAAGAACGAGGGACGTGGAGGTAATTCTGGGCCAAGGAGCTGATTTTGGAGGTTGGGGTAGGGGGTGGGAGAGGGGAGGTTTGGAGGGGCGGGATTGTGTGATAAATCATAATGGTTGTCCATGTCCAGGCTAAGCAGGCATGATATATGGCATTAGTGGCTAGAGAGGCATTTTGATGCAGCCAGTCTAGTCATTCCTCAGTTTGGTATGACTTTCTTTTAACTGGGCATTTCTGATAAAGCAGTCCTGCTAAGTGTAATTACCGGGATAGATTGCCATTTCAGTGCTGCCAGTCTAGTAATTTCTTACTGCTGCATTTCATATTTTTCTGGGCATCTGTGATAAAATGATATGATATGATATAAGTCATTTATAACGCGCCCGTACATAAGGCGTGACAAGACAAGGGAGGGAAGATAGACGGAGGACAAGACAAACAATCTTACTAGGCCATGTGTCATTCAGATGGTGCAAGTGCGAGAACGAGAAGTGCAAGGGGAAAGGGAGGAGGGGAGGGAAAAACAGGGCAGCAATGCTCTGAGTAGGTGCAGCCAGGGCAGCACGGCTCTGGGTAGTGCAAGGAGAACAAGGGATTTCAGGGTTACAGTTACAGCCCCTAGGTGCATGGTAGGCCCGGAGAAAGTGAAAGGGTAACCGATCAAGAAAGTGCCTGGACTCAGAGAGACTCTGAGGGTAGCCAAGCAACCAGTCGGTACAGCAGACAGGTAGGTCAGCAGGGGAGGGAGAGAGAGAAAGAAGAGGAGAAGAGGAACGTTTTGAGCTGCTTCCGAAACATCAGGTGGTCTGCCTCAAGTTTGAGAGGAGCAGGGAGGCCATTCCAGAGAGAGGCACCTGCAGAGGTGAGAGATATACCCCCCACTATCTGCCTGGAGAAGGGTCTAACCCATAGAGAGCTGGAGGTAGCTGAGCCGAAGGGCTCGAGAAGGGAGGGATTTTGGAAGAGAGCGTTGGATGTAGTGCGGGCCATGGCCCCAGAAATCCTTGCAAAGGGTCTTGAACTTGATCCTTGCCACCACTGCGAGCCAGTGGAGAGATTTCAGGCTGAAGAGATATGATCCCTGGGCTTGAGGCCAAGGATAAGACTTGCAGTCTTGTTCTGGATTAGTTGCAGATGACGGAGAGTAGAGGCAGGCAGATTGAGAAAGAGGCTGTTGCATTAGTCCAGCCTAGAGAGAGCCATTGCTCTGGATACAGTGAGCCTCTGGTGGAAAGTAAGAAAGGGAAGAGCCCCTTTGAGGAGGAGCAGCTGCTAGCGGGACATCTTGGCGACGTCGGAGATGTGAGGAGAGAAAGAGAGAGTGGAGTCCAAGATAACACCAAGGTTTTTTGCCTCTCAGGAAGGCGAAGGAAGGGGGCCCATAGTGGGAGGCCAGAGTGAGAGAGGGAAAGCAGGGGCATGGGTCCCAATGAGACGGATCTCATGGCATTAAGGTAGAGATCGTTGGAGGTACACCAACCTTGAATCGTAGATAGACAGTCAGGAATGAGCGAGAGAGGAGAGGAGGCTGAGGGGAGCCTGAAGGTAAGCTGAGTCATCCGCATAACACTGAAAGTTAGAGGAGAAGGCAGAGATCAGGTGAGACAAAGTGTCCAGAAGAGGTTGAAAAACCAGGGTGAGAGGATAGACCCATGGGGAATGCCACAGGTGGGGAGAGGTGGCGGAGAGAAATGAACCAAGTTGGACCTGAGAGGGGAGGGGTGGTCCAATAGGAAGGCGATCAGTCACTACAGGGCCTGATCCGTGATGCCCAGGTTCTCACAGAGTCGATTGATCAGGATGGCGTGGTTGACCATGTCGAAAGCTGAGGAAAGAAGGAGGATGAGGATGAGGACAGAAGGAATGCTTGAATCACGGTTAGTGAGCAGATCTTCACAGGTTTTCGGGAGAGCATTTTCCGTGCCTCTGGCAGCTCTGAAGCCATACTGATGGTCATGGCGACAACCAACAGATTCATTGTGGAGAGTAAGCTGGGAGATGGCAAGCTTTTCCAAGAATTTGCCCAGGGAAGAGGAAATGGAGAATGGCCGATAGTTTGCCGGGCAGTTAGGATCGGCAGACGGCTTCTTGAGGTGTGGGTCCACAAAGGAGTGCTTAAGAGGAGAGGGGAATGTTCCAGTGGCAAAAGAGTGATTACAGAAATCGCCCAAGGCTGGAGAGAGGGTGTCAATATGGTCCTTGATGGTTCTGGAGGAGCAGGTGAGCACCTGTTTGGATGAAATTTTCATAGATCGGACTTGTCTAGAAACCTTTTCAGGTGTTGTCAGAGAGAAAGAGGAAAAAGTAGGATAAGAGGTAGAGATGGCCAAAGGAGGCCGAGAGAGGAAGAGGGAGAGGAACAGGAGATAGCGGACAGGATGTCCTGAGATTTAGTGTGAGGCCAGAGATGTACAGAGGGCCTGGGAGGGAACAGGAGTGGTAGAGACCGCAACAGTATTGACCATTTCCTTCCAGATTGTAAAGAGTTTGGCCGTGTTGTTAGAGACCGTGGAGACGCAGGCTTTAATGTGTGCTCTCTTCTTGATGATTGTTATTGCTTCGACTGGCATTTTGGTGGAACCAGTCGAGGTATGTCTAAATTTGGCCTGGAATGCTTTACTGTAATGTTATTACGTGTCTACGTGTCTACACTGGTCTACATTGTGGAGTCAGTTGGACGTGTTTTGATTGTGGCATGGCATTTTTAATAGCAAAGAATTAATATTCCTGTGCACTGCTGGTGACTTGCACGTATTGGATTGGTGTTACGCTACAAAACAATTGCAAACACTATGGCTTCGTAGCCAAATGTTTTCATAAAATTGTGTTGTATATTGCATTAAAAACACATTTATATCTTTCTCCTAGTGCAGTATGCGGCATACCCCTTCAGCAGCACGCTTGGGCGTATTGTGCAAGCGTGATAATCTAGGCCGGCCTAGAGTGTGGTGCGAACCGTGATTTGTTGCCGAGCAGGAGGGCTCCCACATTTTGTGTTACGCCACTGCGTCACTCATTACCTTTCATAGGCGCCCCCCTACTTTTGTCTGTGCCCCCCCTACTTTCGTCTTTGGCCCACTCTGTGCCCCTCCTAAATTTGATTCCTGGTGACGCCACTGACAAAAACACATGTAAAAAAAAAGCAGAGTATAAATTCGGAAAAAATAAATGTGGCAGCTGCAAAATGTATGATGTACTGAACAAAATGTAAGTAATAAAGGTGGGGCAGGTTAACTCCTGGGGGCCAGTTGATTTAGGGTCCAACCAGTTGATGAGGCATTTGCCGAGTCTCACAGCAAGTTCAAACCCTGGTGTCTAATCTGTCATGGACGCACTAGGTATGCGTTCAGCCCAGCAGCCACTGCTGCTACAGAGAGTGGCGGGTGTTGAAACACTGATGTGCTCGAAAGGATGCCCACGTCACACTCTCCTCCCACTCGCAGCTAGGCTGCGGGCAGGGACCGCTCATGAAGGTGCGTCCACCTCAGCTGAACGGTAAGGCGCCACCAACATCTCAAAATGCTGTGTATGATCAGTACTGAAGATAAATCAGGCCCAACCCACCAAAGAGCTCTGAGGAAGATGTGACGTATGCACCGGATTATAAATATAAAAAAGCGATATGCCCAAATGCTGCTCTCAGCTACTGTAGAAATGCAGTGAGTCAATCCTGGGATGCTGTCTTGGTGCAAGACACTAGATAGAGTCTGTCCTATGTGGCATTCATCATGACTAGAGACGTGCTCCGTTTGTGGAACAGTGAGCCTGTTGCTGTTGCTATACATCCAAGACCTGTAGGGTGAAATTAATCTGCATTCCTTGGTCACACAGATGTTATTCTTTCTTACCTAAAATTATGTGCCCTTGACCTCTCCATCACACACTCATGCCGATCTCACACAGCGGCTCCCTACTTATCTGAAACTATTCACCATGCCATGTCAAACAGACCCAAGCGGGCCCAGCACTGCGACCAGCTCGTTGTCCCAACCTTTAAAAGATCCAAAGCAGGAGGCTCCAGTTTTCCCGTCCTAGCACCGAAGAACTGGAATGCGTTACCGCCCGCTCTCAGGAAAGAGACATCCCTCACAGGAGTTCTGCAAGGTACTCAAAACCCATCTCTTCTTCAACTAGCCCCACCACAGCGCAGGGTTCCCCACTAGCAACAGCTGAACCCAAACCGCGGCACAGTTGCCCTGCAAGTATATCCCCATCACCTGACTGTTCCACCGCCCAACTGTACCCTTTTGCCATGTTAATGTTTATGTACTATCGCCATTACTACTGTATCATACCATTGTAACATGTTTCGCCTAGGCAAGTATCCTGTAACAGCACCACGATGCCCCAGGGCCGCTGTGCGCTTTATAAATTCAAATACATAAAATACTGCAGCAGGTGTGCATTGGCTGCACAGGCCAGTAGTTATCTGGGTTGCCTGATGACAGTGGTGATAGACTGGATCCCACAGGGTGGATCCCTTTAGCCATCATCAGCTGACCTGACCATCCCAGTGTGCTTTCTCCACTCAGCTATGCAATAATAGCCTACACTATTATTACATAGCTGAGTGGAGCAAGCACACTGGGATGGTCAGGTCAGCTGACGATGGTGAAAGGGATACACCCTGTGGGTAAATTGATGCTACCTGAAGGTCACAAAGATAGGAATAAAACTCTCTTTAAGACTATTTGGTTTAAACGTATTTGTTGGCGCTAGCGCCACTTAACGCTAAAACATTGGTACTGGTAAAAGAGAGAGAGAAAGGGGAGTTCAGGAGGTGGCTCTGTCGTTGGCATGGTAACTGGCAGACGCCTACGGCATGAAATAGCAGAAGCACCGGCTGCGCATTGATTTGTTTGCAGAAGCTTGTGAGGCCACCAAAAAGTTCCCTGTACTAAAAAGCAGAAGCAAGGATAGCAAAATATGAAATTTGACTGGCCGTATTGGTTTTATTGGTAGGAGCCGCTGAACTGAATTAACTGTGAAATCGAATATAGGTCCTCCATTAATTACCAAACTGGTTGGCGTGGCTTCAACCGGAGAAAGACTTGGTTAAGAAGGCTTTTTAAACTGAGCAGTAACGCAAGGGATGTTTAAACGTCCCCCTCCACTCGCACTTTAAATGCACATTACCAAGCAGCCCTAAATGACAGAGCCCAGCCGATGTGGTTGTAAGACAAAAAAGGTGCACACCTTTTCTATTTAATAAAGCAATGTTTTAAGAAAGCATGTTCTCTGGGGAAATGCATATATTTGTCCAATGGACTTTCTTGAGTTGGGAAAGACATCCTAAAATGAAATATGCACATTTCTGTCAACTTACCTTCACTGACTTTGACGTCACACCCCACTGCATACGTCAGAACCCTCCCACTTTTATTTTCGGATGTGAGCCCTAGCTACCACCCATCACAGCCCGAGAGGGCTCAGATTTCAATTCTCTGATCAAGGCAGCAAATGTATGTACGTTATACAGATGGCGTAGGTTTGCTCAGACGTACTGTAGGCAGTGCCATGCAAGGATGGGGTGTGGCACTGCTGCCTCAGCTGCAGTGCCACTTTCATGCACTAACGCATGCATGGGAAGATGTGCTTGTTTGCAGGGCCGAGCTGCTGCTGGACAACCGAATACAACCAAGCAAAAAGATGGCCATTCCCACCCACTACCCGCTCTTCCCCACCCAAAACACATACTCCTGGGATCTCTTTGAGCTAGCTCTGTGCTTTCTCCGCAGTCCTCTGAAAGGTATTGGCTTACCTGCACCTATAATGTGAAAACAGCAGGTGTCCACAACCTTTGTGGAACACTCCCGTCCCTTGCACACCCTGTAGTTGAAAAAACAACCAAATTCTCTTGCGTAATTTCAAAATAAAACTTTATAAAGGGATGATTTTGTCATCCATAAGTTCTATACCCCAGTTAGGGTTAATTTAGACAAACAATAATTCAACATTCAATTTGTATCAGTTCATAACCAACATATATAACATAAAGTAAACTGTTTTTTACAGTACATGGTACAAATGGTAACTATATTTTACAGTCCAGACAACCAAAATCTTCCATTTACAATTCATGTGGCTTATAGTAGACAGTTTGTACTTGATTTTAACTCATAGTCCGACATTCACAGTAATATGTGATATGTTAAATGCGTCTTAGCAGACAGAGCCAAAGTCTTCAAAGTACAGTATGCTTTACGCGTTTCGGGGCCAATAGAGCCCCTTCTTCAGAAGATGTCTACTAGACTTGTTTTTTCTTCAATTTATCTGTATCAACAGTAAAAAGTATATTGTTATTTTAATCATCGTGATATATAGTAATATCTGTCTGTCATGACTGGATATTTCCTTATATATAATCACCTGTTAGTGTCTTAGTATGCTCTCAATTTGAAATTCAAGTTCCATCCTGATTAGTATGTTCTTGTCAATCCTAAAAAATAATAAAAAAGGGGGCTATAAGTCCCCACCGTAGTGAGAAGTGAGGGTATTAGATATAAACAACCACGTTTGTATTCTCAAACATATCCATTAGAAAAAGGGTATTAGTAATTACCTGATCTGCAGGTCGTAGTCAAGATTTTGGATAATCTCCCACTTTATTTAAATTCTGTAATCCTGTAGTGGGTCTTAACAGCACAATCAGAAGTAACGAGGGCCCTGTAGACGGAAAAGGTTCCTCAGAGGCTATTCTTACCAGTTAGAAAAAACGCTATTGAGTCATTCTATGTGGTGAGTATAAATGTCACAAGGTTCTTGTACAGCTTACCTGAAAAGGGGACGCCCTTGTGCATGTATCCTGTGTTGATGCTCGTACGAACGGCAACTGAGAAAAATGGCTGTCGTAATGTTTATATTGTGTAATGACGTCAATGCGTGACAACGTGGTGACGTCACAATGTTTACTTTTGACACGATATAATGCGCAGTATTTATAAAACAGGGTAGAGTCTAAAAGGCTAAGTTGGAACCTCTGTTTTTAAACATATCTAATGGTGGGTAATGTAGGTCCATTGAGCTATTACATGGATCTAAAAAACATGACATTTAAAATGATCACAGTCTCTTGATTAGAGGAAAAATCCAACATGCTCACAGTCTATTTGTTGTTAAAAAAATTAGAATTTATGGATGACAAAATCATCTCTTTATAAAGTTTTATTTTGAGATTACGCAAGAGAATTTGGTTGTTTTTTCAACTACAGGGTGTGCAAGGGACGGGAGTGTTCCACAAAGGTTGTGGACACCTGCTGTTTTCACATAGTTAGGTACAACCCAGTGTCAGGGCTGATATTCTCCCCTGCACCCCGCTAAGTATTTTAATACTTTTACTCAATTTAAATAAAAGGTGTGCACTAGGCAAAATTGTTTTCGCTTTTTACCTGCACCTATAAACCAGCTTCTGGTGCTATAGAAATCTCTTCACCAAGTGCGCTTTCAGCTAATTGATTTATGAGCAATATGTGTCTCCTTGCACTAAATTCCCGCTAAAAACAAGCACTGGCCAACCGTTATGGCTCTTGTATAGGCATTAGATAGCCATTTGCCAGGCACTACCATAAAATGTTGATGTACCAACACCATTTTCCAGCTCTTGCCATCTTATAGTTCGCTAGTACCATTGTGGCAGTGCGTGGGAAATGCTGACCCCATGCCTACGCAGTAGAAAAAACTATTGGCTATGCCAATGCTTGTTTTGAAATTGGGGTGGTCCTCAAACTCGCAGGTCAAGTCTGCAGATCTGGAGGCATGGTTTTCAGGGCTCAGCAGTCTGTACTGTACCACTCAGGTAAGAACATTTCAAGAAACATGTGACTTGCACATGGAGTTGGTTTCGCCCACAATGTAAAAGTCCAGTGTCTACAACCGACAATAATAAAGGTATACACATCCACTAACTCAAATGGAAGGCAAAACTGAAAGTAAGTGTAAGTGTGCGTGCATGCGTGCGTGTGTATATAAAACAAAACGCATGTCAGTCGAGGGTGTGTGTATATTGATAAAAGTTCCTGGACTAAAGGGTTCTCCTCTCCAATCCCTAGCTCCCCATTTACCCTTGGTGGGAGAGGAACTTAAACACATAATTAATAGTAGAACCCAGATGTTAGGGAGATTTTCCTATGCGCAAATTGCGGTACTGTTATTCGCTCTAGAGTCCCTTTGCGGGTCCCGTCCTTAACTCCTGCAAAAACCAGGAGTTAAGCAAGGACCCGCAAAGGGAACACGTAGTAGGGAGGTAAGGGATTACCGGCACTGGTGCCCTTACCTCCCACCTCATAATGAGGCCCAATGTATGAGGCATCAATGACTCAATACGTGCCCGAATGTCTCCCTCGGCGAGTGTCCCTTACCGTTGCACTGCTGCTGGATGCCGTGCCCGTGTTCGTGGAGGTGTATGTGGTATGCTGTAACGAGTGTCGTGGCCATCTTAGATAAGGATGGGCTCGCGTACGAGGGTACTACTCTATGGTACATGCGCCATCTTGGATGATGACGCGCATGAGTATCGAGCAGCCGTCTTGGATTGGGTCAGAAATGCTCCATGGCTAATCTAGATGAAGCTAGTGATGATCGAGCTTGTGCTGTGAATTGAAATCATAACTCCAGCGTGTCTACGGAGATAGTGTATCTAGTCAGGATCATGTTACTAGCATAGTACTCTTAGACTAGAGCTACGTATGGTAACTATATATGCGTAGAATCATAGGCCTTGCCCAATTTAGAAAAAATCATTAACAAATTCCGGAAAATGCATCCGGCATCTGCGTGTGCATGCTAAAGCAGGAGTGTTGGTCACTGATGGAATGAGTGTGTATGCCAACTGCAGAGTTTAATGTAGAGAGAGATGTTCAATACTAACTCTAGTGGTATCTAGCTATGTGTGGGGCACCTCCCTGTTGGTGGACTACTCTGTGATAAACATATCTAGCTCTAGATGCAGGTCTAAGAGTATAATGGGAGTGTGCTAAACATGCCATCATGAATGTAAATGAAACGACATCCCCTGCTGGTAATATAGATGAGGTGCAGGGTTCATCCTGGAAGCACAGCCAGTTCATTCCATTGGATCTGTTCGTTGAGTCCTGTCTTGTGAGTGTTTAATCTGAAGATCCAATTTTGTTCCCTTCTTAAGAAGATATTGTGGTAATTGCCACCTCGTCTAGGCATTTGTATTTTTTCTATGATTGTCCACTTAAAATCGTCAGGGCGATGCCCTGCAGTTACAAAGTGCGTCACCAATGGAGCCGTACGTTTTTTAGTCCTGAGGCAAGAGCGGTGTTCAATCATCCATTTTTTTATAGGTCTCAAGGTCATCCCTATATAGCGCAATTTGCATGGGCAGACTATCAAATATATTACTCCTGCTGTGCTGCAATTTGTAAAATGGCGTTGCCTCCAGGGAGTCTTCATACCGAGGACGATTTCTTTTGTCCGCTCCGTTTGTGGGCACATGGACAATTGCCGCACAGAGAATGCCCAATTGGAGGATTACTTTGCCATATGGTGGGAGCTTGAACTACTCTGTCTTCTCGTAGCGTTTTCACAAGTTTATCTCCATGGTTGGTTCTGCGTTTCAGGGCAAATTTGGGTTCTGCCAGTGTGTATTGCCTGGTGTTAAAGATGGGCCATAGTGACTTAATTTCCCTTTTCATTTTATTCACCATAGGGGAGTAACTAAGGACTGCCATGATGTTCTCTTGTTGTGGTGGTTTAGGGTATTATTGCAGCATGGTACTTCTAGGAATATTGCATGCTCTTTTGTAGGTGGTATTTATTATCTTCCTTGGATACCCTCTGTTGGTAAATTGAGCCTTCAGGTTTTTTCCTTGGGCCTCGTAGTCGGATATTTGAGTTCACAGTCTTCTATATCGCAAGAACTGCCCCAAGGGCAGATTGTCTTCGAATGCCTGTGGATGGTAACTGGAATAAGTTAGTAATAAATTCCTGTCGGTTTCTTTTTTGTACACTTTTGAACATCGTTTGTCACCATTAGTAGTGATGAGTAAGTCCGAAAAATTGATTGTTTCTTTGCTATATTCCAATGTGAATTTCAAATGTGGATTTTGTGTATTAATCCAGGCATGAGAGCTTCGAGTTCATGTGCAGTGCCTGTGAATACCAAAAAGACATTGTTTATATACCTTCTCCAGATTTTAATTTGAGATAGAAAGGGGTTGGACTCATGGTAGATGGAATTATATTCAAATGTATTTACATAGAGGTTAGCAAGGCTAGGGGCAAAGGTTGCACCCATAGCTGTGCCAGATATTTGTTGGTAGTAGACGTCATTGCATAGGAAAACATTCCTTGTAAGAACTATTTCAGCTAGTTGTGCTATCAGCCCTACCGGTGTCTTATGTAGTTCGATCCTTGAACCGTGTCCAGTAGAACCAACATAGCGGTGGAGTCTTTTATGTACACTCTCATCTTAGGTACTTCATCTTCACCCCAACACCGAATGGCTCGTCACCATGGATATTGAGTCCCTGTATACTAAGATACCCCAACAGGCAACTCTATCCATGGTCAGACATCTATTGGAATCAGGGATCGAACTACATAACACACGCCCCCAATTAATATCATCTTCTGATGAGAGGGAGCTCTGATCAGGTGTTGTTGAAATAGATAAGGCAATCTGGTTCCATGGGGGCTCAGGCGCCCCACAATTTCCTTGGACATTTCCGCTAACTGGTCCCTTAGATCACTCATCGGCTCCATGGGGTCAACAATAATTGCCGGTATATCTGCAAACTTGATGATTAATGCGTTTTGCTGCCCACAGAGTCAATCTTTTAGGCAATGTGGGGAAGCACAAAATGCAGGCCCTTTCTCTATGTTACGCAGGGGGTCCATTTTATGACCAGAGTCAGATTGCGATCTTTTTGAGCCATCTTCTGTGATCACCTCACAATTCTTCAAATTGGATGGTATCTCCTGCAGTGCAGTCTTCACGGGTGGGCTGTAAACAATTCTCTACATAATAGTGATCTATAGATCTCTCCAAGGCTTCAAGTAACGATCTGTCGAAGGGCTCAGTGCACAGGCTCTCTGAGGAAAGCGGGAGAGGATGTCAGTGGCGGCTGGTGAATTTCTTAACTGGAGGGGTGTAAATATGTGTCCCTAACATGCCAGAGCCACCGAGCATATTGTATTGTATTGTATTTCTTTATTTATATCACGCATCTGGCCCAAGGGCATCTGGGCACACATCTTAGGTTACAAGGGAAGCGGTATTATACAGTTACAGATAAAAGCATACTATACATTTGTAAGGTATATACATCATATTTATAGACAAAATCTTCAGAATATTTACAAAACAGACTACGACAGTTGTAGTGATAGAACAGATCTTGCTGGAGGGTTTTACAGTGAGTGGTTGTATGAGTCTTGGGCCAGGAGCCAAGATTTGGCTTTGTTCTTAAAAGCAGAGGAGGAAGGTTCCAATCTGAGGGAAGTAGGCAGAGAGTTCCATAATTTGGAAGCAAGGACCGGGAAATTTAAATCTGGGAACTGACAGGCAATGGGTTTGGGCTGCTCTTTGAGGGCGGGTGGAGGTGTGCAGAGAAAACCGGGCAGCCAAGTATGGGGTGCCTTGTTAGTCAGACACTTATGAGTAAGGGCAAGAGTTTTAAGGGAAACTCTTTGGGCAACAGAGAGTCAATGCAAGTTACGTCGAGTGTCAGATATTTATTGGTTCCTCGGGATGTTCAGGGCTGCCCTAATGGTATTATTTTGGGTGACCTGAAGCTTGTAGAGGGTTTGTTGACTGGTCCCAAGGTAAAGGGCAATGCAGTAGTCGAGCTTGGACATAATTAAAATTCTAGCAAGAATGATGCAATTAGCTGTGGAAATGAAAGGTTGCCGAAGCTGAAATCACAGCGTTGGTTTGTCGTGATAGCGATAAAGATGAGTCAAAGTAAATACCTAAGGTTTTGGTGTCGTTGGTCACCTTGATAGTGTTGCCATCAATGACAAAGGATTTGAATATGAGGTCTAATCTGTTCAGACGGTTGGCAGAGCCTAGGATGAGGAGCTCTGTCTTACCATCGTTAAGGGGGAGCTCGTGTTGGGCCATCCACGCCTGGATAATCAAATAGACATTGTTTAAGGATTTGGTGTCAGCTGTATGGTCGCTGGTGATAGGGATGAGTATCTGGATGTCATCCGTGTAATTAATGTAGGTGACACCCAGATGGTCAAGGGCAGTTTTTTGAACACATTGTAAAGCTTAGGTGAAACACAAGATCCTTGGGGGACACCACGAAGGACTGGAGCAGGATCAGCTGACGCAGTAGGGGAGAAGACCCTCATAGATCTGTTAGCCAGGAATGATTTGATCCAAGTGGTGGCTTTGTCAGAGAAGTGGGCTGCCTCTCTGAGATGTTGACATATGATTTGGTGGTTCACCAGATCGAAAGCGGCTGATAAATCCAAGAGTAGGAGGAGTGCGATCTTGCCGTTATCTTTCAGGTCTTCAATTTGCGGTTTTAGGTCTACTTAAAGAGATTATGTGTATATGCAAGGCGCTGGGGGGAAAAGGGGCAGGTATTTTTTACTATACACATATCAAATATTTCCAGTAAAAAAAATACCATCCCTGTTCCCTGAGCCCAACAGGACCTCAGACGGAGAGCTGATTTTGGCCAGTGGGGAGGGGGTTTGTGCAACAAAGGCATTTTAAAATGCCTTTGTTGTACAAACCTCCTACCCCCACTCGTCAAAATCATCTCGGACCAGCACACACACACACAACATACACACAGCAAGCATTCACAGTCATGATCACCCATCATGCACTCACTCATAACACAAGCATACACGCACCAATACACATATGGACCCAGGTGGGAGGAGGGGAGAGAATGGTCTGACCAAGAGAGAGGGGTGAACAGAGGGGGAGCGAGAGAGAGGTCAGAGTGGTTGATGGTGTAAAGGGTGTGTGCAGCCGAGTGGGTTGTCCGGAGTTGAGAATGGAGAGGGACAGAGCGGCGCAGATGTCAATGAAAAGAGTGGAGGCTGCGATAGGGGAGTCCAATTGGATGTTGAAGTCACCCAAGACGAGGAGGTTGGAGGTGGTTGAAAGTAAGGAGGAGCAGATATCAGCCCATTCACAGAAGAACAGGGTGGAAGCGCCTGGAGGCTGGTAAATGGTAGCAATGGTCAGAGTGGAGAAGGGAGAGATGACCGACTTGCAAACCAGGCTCTGAAAGGAAGAGTAGAGCTGGGTGGGTACGATAGAAGTAGGAACCCACTCAGGATAGATTAAGGAGACCACACAATCAGCACAGTGACTTCGAGACTTGGAAATGATTTTGAAGCTGTCAGGAAGGAGGGAGTCAAAATCAGTGAGGGATTTGGCCTTGAACCAAGTCTCGGTGAGGGCAAGAATGTCGAGGTCAATGTCTTCAAGAAGGAGGCAGATGTCAACAGAGTGTTTGTTGGCTGAGCGGGCGTTAATAGTCGCAGGTGGAGGAGGTCTCTGCCTTTGAAGGTTTTCTGGGAGTAGTACAGGGGCGTGGAACTCTGGTTGGAGGGGGAGGACAAGAGAGAGTGGTGGGGGAGAGGCAGCAGAAGGAACTAAGTTAATGAGGGAAGGCAGGATCCGGTCAAAGAGAAGGAGTTTGGGTTGAGGACCCTGAACCAGGATAGTGCCAGTGTGGCAGACATTAATGATGCAACGTGACGATGAGAAGCCAGCCAAGAGGACTTCCCAATTGGTACCCTGTTAATGGGAGAGGAAATGAAAGGGGAGAGAGTAGAGATGAGATGAGGGGTCCATAGTTCTGGGGAGGGGACAGAGAAAATGATATCCGTGAACACCTCTCTGGAAGTTGCGCTGACATAGATGTCTGGGATGGGAAGGCCGGGCTTGCACACAGGATGTCTTTTTTGTGCTTTTTCGGTTTTCAATGAAAAGGCACAGATGCAGTGAAATTAGGGTGCAGGATATAAATAGACATTGCTAAAATCAGAAATATGCAATGAACAAAAAGCAGAGAGAGAGTAAGGAAGGAAATGAAAAACAAAGTGACAAAGGCACAGATATTGACCAGGGTGTAGTGGAGGAGGCAAATGAATGGTTCAGCCATAACTCACTGGAAGTTCAACAGATCAAAGGGGTGCTGAGGCACAGGTTCATGGGAGAGCAGGATGTACACAGCAGGCTGCAGCATAGTTTGTGGTGAGGGCCCTCCCTGCCCTCCTAGGCCCGGACAGGCACAGACAGGGCCTTACTGAGGGGGCCTTGGTAGTGAGGGGCCGGCTTCAGCCTGCTGGTGCCCGCAATTAGCCCAAATAGGCCAGGGGTTGCCCAATCAGAGAGGCAGCAGGAAGGGAGCAGACTCAGGGAAAGTCTTGATCAAACACACGCCGATGCTGCGGCCATTTGAAAAAGTATTTCTTTATAGTTGCAGTCAGTCAGCAGGGGTGAGACCCTCATTTGAAAGTGTGGCCGTGGTTAATAAACAGGCCAAAATGTGCATAAGTAATCACTCACTTTTTGTAGGGCGTTAAAGTGCTCGCTGACGACTTCCCCAACACCATGGAGACACAGCTGCAGAAAAGCCTGTGCAGGCTTTCCTTTGTTCCAGATGAAGGGTCGCTGCTCCAGCAGCATCCAGTGGAGGTCGGGGGTGAAGGCGTCTATCCCCGGTGCTGCTGTCCTGCCTGGAGGGATGGAGTACTTAATACAGAAAAGGCTTGGACTCCTGTTATGCCGGGAGAGTCTCAAATTTGAGGGATCAAATAAATCCAAGGAGAGAAGGATCTTTGGACAATATGGTCCCTCAGAGAAAAGAGCACCCAGAGACGTTTGAAAATCTGACCATCCTGGACCGTAAAGCAACCTTAATTCATGATAAACTACAGTCTCTATCAACACTACATATTCCTAAACAAATTTCTTTGGATTGTAATGCGAGACCACAGGTTTACAGTGTATTGAGCAGTGCCCATGGTAAACACTCTCATTGCGATAATAGACCTTGTGAAAATGTATGCACCATGGTAGGTAGGAACAGCATTAAGACATCTGAGACCAGCCATCCGATACAAACATCCAAATATAATGCATTTATTACAGAGAGCATATTTAAGAACGATGACTTAATTGCTCTCGATAGGTGAGCAATTTTGTCAGTTTTCTCTGAACTCCCGAATCTATCTGTCATAAGCTCTAAAGACATTGACCATGTCGAATTCCATGAGTTACCATGCACCAATGCTGCAACAATCTATGTTGGATCCAACCTGGTAGCAGAAGTGATAAGACGAGAAACATTTAACCTGCACAGATTGGGTTTTTCAATTGCGCACCAGGATTCGACATAATTAAATAGAGCCAAAACTACCAATAGGGTGAAAGAAATCAAGGTTCATATTCACAACAGGGAGTTCTTCACACATCCGGTAAACAATTCTGATTCACGTGTTACTAGTGGAGGATCTTTGGATGTGGATTGGGCTTAGCTAGCCGGGGCCCTTTCTAAAACCGAGTTTGTTGAACCCATAGATCTAGGGCCCTTTAAGACGAGGTAGCAATACTTTGAGATGGATGGAGATGCAGAAGTTACTCAAGCATCAATAATCAAACTGCCTCAAGAAGTTGGCAAAAAGGTGCTGTTTTATTTGCAAGTATCTAATACAGGGAGTTACAATGGACATCATCCGAAGTTCGCTCGATTTCTCTCGGAGCATTTCTTAAAAAACAGTATTCTTATAGCAAAAACTCAGTGACGTCACACTACGTGGTAAACTACAAAAAACTACTTTGGGGTTGTGATAGGATTACAAGGTTACATCTAGGCATATGTGCCATACTAACAGGGGAAGTTATTGGGTCTCCACTGTCAGGTGGGCAACTAAGCCCATCCTAAGTGCAAATCATCAGTCGTGTCACTCTAATACTCGACACTTCATTGGTTATACAGACTATGGGGCTCTCTGATACATAGCCCTCTACCATTGTTTTGGCACCTTAGTACCCCTCTAGAATATTCCACACGCTAGCAGCACGCAGGCTACCACTCCAGGTACATGGACGGTCGGCATGATCATGCCTCCCCTTCTAATTAGCCCCATATCTATCATCACTCTTGCAGTCTGACAGTCAATTAGGCTTTGCTCTTGGACTTGTAGAGGGTCTCTGCATCTGAGAAATAAAGGGAGTATCCTCTCGGTTTCGGTGTAGCTCGACCCAAAGTCTATTTTGATCTGACCATGTGACTCAGAGACCTCAGTTTCAAGCCTTTTTTGCAGCATTTAATTCTATTAAATGATGAACTCTTGACGCCTTCCGTGTTTTTTCATTCCAGTTCAAAAAGAAGTTTGTTTCTTTCTAATGTTCACTGTAACTACTGGATGGGCACCCAGGTTCACGATGGACTTGTCTTCTTGGTGCTGGACCAGCCAAAGCTTTCTTGAATTTCTCTCTCACCATCAGCAGTTTTCCATCTACGCCACACTGAAAACTCTTTCCAATCACGGGTTTCAGCCTTGCTTAAAAGTGCACTGTGGAATTTCCAGATTCTATACATTTCTATGTATTATAGATTGGTGCATCGCCGCAAACTATTCACTATGTAGCCAGCCTTAAGATTACTTTGTCTACTTGTGTTACTGCATCTGTACAAGTGTAAACTGATTTACATATTATTCAGCGTTTCTGTAGCATGAGCATCTTCATCTCAAGCCCGAGATGTTGGTCATCTTCTCCATTTTCTCTTCAGAGCTTATAGAATATCTATATTCTTGTGCCTCATACATCTTCCAGGCGTGTCATTTTCTGATCCGCATGACGTCACCAGTCTTCTCTTCCACTCATTTTCACACTTCCTCTGGGACTTTGTCCAAAAGGCTGTTATTCCTTTGTGAATGCATATATGGTTTTCTGAATGGGTACCTTGTTTCCATGATTTTCTGCAACACAGGCATCGTTACTGGCACTGCACGTATTGCAATTTTTCGGTTCCCAACATATAGGCAGCATGGCGGTGGAGCATTTGGTTGGGGTACTTGATATCACCTCTACACTCCCCCCTCTGGGTGATTCATCAACCACTCTCTCATTATTCTTTACATCAAGACATGCTCTTCTGAAGAAGTGCTTCTTTGGGACCTATATCTTTATGACTCCTTTCAGGCCTCCTGCTGATTTCACATGCTCATCATCACTCCAAGTCGTGAGCATGAATTGTCCACTGGGACTCCAGTAAATCCATCTCCGCACATACTTCTTATGGTTCTTAGGATACAGGAGTTTGTTCCCTCAGGTCCATGGATGCTGGCCTTTACATGGTATCTGATTTCTTCATTTGTCAGCTCCTTCGGTCGAATCTGGATTCAACATCAATCACAATCTTCATTCCTACTGCCTTTTTTGCAGTCTTCTTGCATTGTGCGATTATTATTCTGATCACACAGAATCCAAACATGATCATTACCAGCAGGGCTCCAAGTAACTTGAAAATGTTCGCCATCTATTGTGGAACCCATGAGAACATTGATCCAACCAGCTGTCATCACCAATGTCGTCTGCTTCATCTTCCATCTTGACATGCAGGTTTGTCAACATTGTCATGGCCTCTGTCAAGGTGCCCTTCTCGTCATCATGAGAAGGAATGAATGTGCAACATGATTCTCCCATTTTGGCACAAAAACCTCCATCCATAGCTGTGATCATGTCCAGGACGTATCTGTTCTGAAGAGTCATCAGTCTTATGGCTCTCAGCTACTCCTTGATAGCATTGAATCCTTTTATGGTGATGTTGATTGTTTGCAAAAGCTCCCATCTGGTTATTTGTAACCATTTAGTGTTTGCTTCCATCTGGATCCTGGGCATGAATATTATCGTGAATATTGATGATGTCTTACTAAACAATCTGTGTTCATATGGAATGGTATCAAAGGCTTCTATTGACTTGGCTGAGAAATAATTCTCCCTCTTCATCCGATTCAGGAGCTCAACAAATATTTTCTTCCTCAGGTGAGCCTCTGCTTTAGGAAATTCACCAATGTTCAAGTCACTCTTCGGGATCACTAACGCTGGAACATGAACAATCACTATTGAACATAGTCCTCTCCACTCTCTGGGCAGCTTCATGTAAGCTCTGGATCCATAGGCCCAGTAGTGATCCATTATCACTGCTGTCCTATGCTCCATTCCTGGTACATCAAGAATGCGTCCGCATTGCTGATTTTCTCCAACTTTTCTTGTGCCATTGTTTCTGAAGTATAGTTCTGCACTAGCTCACTAGCTAAAGGCACTATCTGCAATGGACCTCCTTTGTCTTCAACCCATGTCAGCATTTTTGCAAGCTTGGGCCATAAAGGTTTGCACAACAGTAGCGCATTTTCTACAGCTGTTTTATGCGATCCCTCTGATGCATGTACTTTGCATATAACCACACCTTCTTCTCATCCGTCTGGAGAAAGCACTGTTCCCCAAATCTGCATCTGGCCTCTTTCTTTGAATCTTTGAACCTCTGCATCATATTTTCCTTGACAATTAAGTCCTCAGCTGATTTCCCATCGGATTCCTCCACCCTTCATACCAGGCTGTTCGTATCTTATCACATGATTCTTGGTATGTGGTGTTGCTCTTGTCTTTATGTCTTGCACATAGTCATCTTAATCAGGTGCTGGCCATTCTGTTACCCATATGAAAGACGCTGTTCTGCCCTGGAATTCACCTTTTGTGAGGCAGAGTGCAAGGTGAGTGAGGCAATGAGCTGTTTGAACATCTATTTCAATAGCTATGAATATCTGAGACTTCCCCATAGCATAAGGCAGAAGTGCACATACATAGCAATCCTCCTCAGAGGTTCTCTTTCCCACCTCTTTCATGTGTTGGTACAAGATATTGTTCCCCAAATGTGCTGTACTGACCAAATAATTGTTCAATTCATAATCATCCTCCCTTGCACTTCTCTTAGATCTCTGTTTCATTCTTACCAAATACCTTTCCTACAATGACCAAAAAGGAAATAAAAAACAGATCTCCCTCCAAAGGGAAACTGTGGGTCCTTTGTCATATGTATAGGTGCCTCTACATGAGTTACTGGATTAGGGACAATTACATAAGGCCTTAGCTTTCTCATAATGTCTAGTTCTGTCCAAGGTAACTGGAGTAGGAAGAACCAAGGGAACCACTACTCTCTTTGGACCAACGAAATACAAAGCATGAATTAGCAGAATCAGAAAAACAATGATAAACGTAGAGCAAGCATATATTATACACTAATACATGAGGTTCCACCATCAACGTCTTTCCACTCGTCGTTGACTCTGCTCATTGTCTGGACCTGCAATATGCTCAATGGAAAACATGTTTGCCTGTAATTAGTTTTTAAGGAAAGAAAAACTCTTTTTATTCAGGCAAACTCGTCAGATGATCCGGTGACTGTTGAATCTGCTCAACGATTTCCACAAGTAATTGGCTGATTGCTGGACGATTTATGAGATCTCACAATTTTTCTTACTACAACACTTCTTCTAACATCAAATATACTTAGAATACAGCAACAAGTATCTAAGCACTTCCCTTAAGTACAACACACTTAAAATAAACTTACTATCAAACTTACACTCACACAAATGTAGTAGGGATTTTTTTTAAATCATGTGTGGATTTTTTTTTCCAGTGACCCAATGATTATTTAATGTCAATACAACGCTATTGTTGTACCAAACAAAGTACATGAATATGTGAAATTGTATGCAATTAAACATTTTAAACTGTCCCACTTAACATAATATTCTGTTATTTTCACAATGAAAGAACCAGAGATTTCTCCTTCATCACCATCTGCAACTAAGTAACCCTACCAAATGTAATCCTATTTGCTATGTTTACAAATAAACAAATACTAATTCGATAACCACTACCCTAAATTGTACTGCACTTCAATTGTATTATCCCACCATATTACCAATACTGTACACTCCACATACAATACAATACCTATAATTACTATACACATATTACTATAGTGTATGTAGGCAGTGGCCATATTCTTGGAGGCATGGACACTACCCTCAATTGTTCTGCACTTCAATTGTACTATGCCACCATATTACAAGTACTGTATACTGCCCGTACAGTACCTATAATTACTGTACACATATTACTATAGTGTGTGTGGCCAATGGCCACAACCACCACAAAATAATGAAACCATATAACAAGTACATAGAATACATTTTGAAACAACCAAACTCACCCAAAACCCCCTTCCAATACAAATTATGCCAGTGGACACCAGAATTGACTGCAGACTAAGCAGGATCTGTAGAAACAGTTCCACATAATCTTTATTCCACTCTCCTACGCTTTCCAAACCCTCTTTCACCCACTAAATAACTCTGAATGTGTTTCCCAAGCCATCAGTTCACGCGCTATCCACGGACAACCACAATGCACGCGGACTACCGCTACACCAGCACACCCTTTTTACACCTATAATAATAGCCCCATATCATCTTTGTTCCACTCCCCCACCCCTCCAAGCCGCTCTTTCCACCACCAAATAACCCCAACTGTGTTTCCAGACTTTTCCCCACTGCGATGTCCGCGGTCAGCTGCGACTGTCTGCGGATACAACATGGTGGGCATTTCAGAAAATATGATGCACCTCATGCTTTTCACCATCCAATCAGCGGGCGCGTCTGATGTCCAGGGACCTCACGTCGTCCTCTGGGTCAATCGGAGGCCTGTCCATGGACTGAACAGGGAAATGAGTGCACAGACTGAACCCAGATAGCACAAATTGTTTTGACCTACTTTTTGGCTGTTTAAAAGAAAATTCTGGACAGATTTACACCAAATTTACAAAAACATATTGTTTTATACCCGCCACTATCAACCCCATTTACTACCATCTGGGGACTACATTTGTGGGTTGGTTCCTCCCCATTTCGTATTGTCAAGGGGATCGTGCTTGCTTTCCATCCTAATGGCCACTTCAAACTCTAGGGCCCTGCACCAGTTTACTATGCCTAATATGAACCAGTCGATCATTGAACAGTATCTAGCATTTAGAAATGCATCTTTCCTGGGATATCTAACAGAGTCTCCCATTTGTTGCCCTAAACCCCAGTTCAATGAGGATATCTGCGAATGTACTACCTTTGTTGTCACTACTTGCTACTTTGAAGGCCGGCGATTGGATGACAAAGGCCAAATCCTCCTCTCCAACATCATCAGCACACCTGCTGAAATTCCCCATTTTCAAATTAAAATCTCCCCCTCTACTAAGAATATGATGTTTGTCGGGGTGGCTACAGGGTTTCTAGCAGTGTGCATTATATTTAACAACTCCAATAGTGGCCCTCCACCCATGTTGCAATGAGTTGAATTGTAGAAATTCACTATGTGCTACAAAATATTCTTTGCCCATTCTATATCTATAACCATTAGTGTGGTTGAATGAAAGTATATTCGAATCTTCTTAAATTCCAATGCACTTGAGACATAAGTTGCCAGGCCACTGCAATTTTGACCCTTTTTACTTGGTAACACCTTTACACTAAAGGCTTCAAAGTTGTCCAAGTGAATTGTGTCCAATGCCCATATTTCCAGCAGCAGCAAAATGTCAGCTTGTTTCATAAATGCCAACAATTCTGTATATTTGAGTCTACCTCCCAATCTGGTGATATTCCATGAGACAATTTCTATAGTACACGAACAATTACTGTTTTTATTAGGACTTAGGCAGCAGAACGTGTGTGATACAGCCATATACTGTGTCCTTCATCCTAGTTGTTAGCAAAAGTAGGGCGGATCTGATCAATGCGTCTTCTAGGGCAATTTGGCTCATGTCCATCATGTTTGTTAAACCTTGAGAGCCACTGGTACCGATGTTCTTCAGCCGCACAACTTCATGGGTGAGCATTTTTGAAGTATGAGTGTCATATAGTGCTACGTGCCAAGTATCATGTACGTGACATATATTATGCTGTGAATCCTGACACACTTCTATGCCTCTGTATGTCAGCGTTCTGCGTAGTTCATTATGGCTGCTCGAAGATACTGGTCTGACATCCCAAACCTCACGTTGCACCTGCCGCAGTACATGTAATCTGATAGAATTTGTGTGACTGTGAAGATCCTGAAAGATAGTTCAGAGATCCCCAAGGTTTCCATCACTGCCTTAATCAATGTTCTTTTATAGGAGTTCTTATTTCCATGATTAAGGCCTTTGAAGCAGCAAATTGTTATCTCTCCTCCAACCCGCGAATGGATCTGGACAATGCTGGCTCTTTTGAATTGACTTTGT
Organism: Ambystoma mexicanum; assembly: GCF_040938575.1. Classification (NCBI taxonomy): domain Eukaryota; kingdom Metazoa; phylum Chordata; class Amphibia; order Caudata; family Ambystomatidae; genus Ambystoma; species Ambystoma mexicanum. The sequence goes on along the minus strand of NC_090941.1, from coordinate 176,965,306 downwards.
CAATTGTTGCAAGTGGTTTAGAATATGTCTGGTTTAATTGTGCTTCATTTTGACAAGTGTTAGAGTCCCTGAGTTTGCTTGATGGTTCTTTTCTGCCGTTGCTGGTACTTCTCCATGCAGACCCTTGTGGTGTTTATTTGCCAGAGATATAGCTTTAGTAGTATGTGGATGCAATATGGAGGTTGCATCAGTGTGAGGTTGATTTCCCAGTGAAAAGGGGCTTCGATCATAATCTTGTAAATGTACAGTCTGGGTTCCAAAATCAGACCCTCCCAGCTCTTCATTGACTCTACAGGGTGCTTGTTTAGCACTGACCTCAACAATTTTCAAATTGATTTCTAGGCATTTGTCAAGGTGCTGTTCATCTCTGGATCTTAGAGATTGTAATATACGAATCTCAGCCCTAATATCAGACACAGAAGAATGTATGTGATTCAACCACAGCTCCAATATTCTCTTATTCCCATTTAAGGGTTGCTGGTCCATATTAGTGATATTGTTTTGTCCGATTTGTCGAGGTTGTGACTGTTGTTGATGATCAGTATCAATTTGTAAGATCTCAAATCTGTCTGGTTCGCGCCCCCAATTAATATCATCTTCCAATGAGAGGGAGATCTGATCAGGTGTTGTTGAAATAGATAAGGCAATCTGGTTCCATGGGGGCTCGGGCACCCCACAATTTCCTTGGACATTTCTGCTAACTCGTCCCTTAGATCACTCATCGGTTCCATGGGATCAACAATAATTGCTGGTATATCTGCAAACTTGATGATTAATGCGTGGTGCTGCCCACAGAGTCCATCTTTTAGGCAATGTGGGGAAGCGTGAAATGCAGGCCCTTCCTCTATGTTACGCAGGTGATCCATTTTATGACCACAGTCAGATTGCGATCTTTTTGAGCCATCTTCTGTGATCACCTCATAATTCTTCAAATTGGATGGTATCTTCTGCAGTGCAGTCTTCAGGGGTGGGCTGTAAACAATTCTCTACATAATAGTGATCTATAGATCTCTCGAAGGCTTCAAGTAACGATCTGTCGGTGGGCTCAGTGCCCGGGTTCCCTGGATAAAGCGGGAGAGGGTGTCAGTGGCAGCTGGTGAATTTCTTGACTGGAGTGGTGTAAATATGTGTCCCTGATATGCCACACCCACCAAGCATAGTGATGGAGCCCACACCACTCAAGGGGCGTTCAATAATCATTTTTTAATAATGGGGGGAAATGGTGCATTTTGAGGCACACATTTTAGAAAAATTGGGTAAAAAGCCAAACAGTTTGCAATTGGGTTTTGTAGGGTAACTCCTGATAAAGATCCAATAGATGCATGTCACCAACAGCGCACATGAGCATTTCTCCAACACATTTTCATGATGCCTTTTCCCACAATATGTTCCAATATAAAAAATGTTCACACTGGCTGTGCCCATACATTTCCATGCTGACTGCAACATTATACCATATTATTCCCATATAAGAACATATTCATGTTTGCTTTGGGCATAATGCCAGTAATGCTACTATAAGAACGCATGTCCATGTTTGCTCTGCCAATATATGACTGTATCCCCACATAAGAACATACTCCATTTGGCTTCACCATTGAAAATGCATGTAAAAATATGCAAACATGTCCAAACTGGCTGTACTAAAATGACAGTCGAGCTACATAATAACACTTATCATGCTTGCTTCATCAGAGATGCCCAATACAAAATGTCATACTGCAATGAGAAATGGCTAGACTGGTAGCATTAAAAATGTCAGTCTTGCTTCGTAATAACACTTATCATGCTTGCTTTATCAACCATGCACAGTAAACAATGCCATGCCTGCTCCATGGTGTGTCAGCGCCTTGCAGTCACACATAATCACAATAATGATGAATATGATTATGTGTGATTGCGAGGCGCTGGGGGGCAGTGGGGTAAGGCATGTTTTTTGTGCTGACCATCTATCATAGATCCCCAGTACAAAAAAAATGGCACGCCTGTCCCCTGGGTCCCGAGCTTCCCACACAGGCACACAATCAATGTGGTTATATGTGTATACCAAGCACCAGGGGAGCAGGGGGCGGGGATGGTATTTTTACTGGACATCTATAATAGATGTCCAGTAGAAAAATACCATGCCTGTCACCTGGGCCTCACACTGCCAAACACACACAATCAAAGTGATTATGTGTGTATTATGCAAGGCGCAGAGGTATTAGGGGGGGGCGGGTATGGTATTTTTTACTAGACATCTATTAAAATAAATACTGTGCCTGTCACCTAGGCCTCACAGTGCCAAACACACACACACAGAATCAAAGTGATTATGTGTGTATGCAAGGTGCTGGAGTGCCAGGGGTGCAGGCATGGTATTTTGATACTAGACATCTATCATATATGTACAGTAAAAAAAAATACCATGCCTGGACTCCCAGATGGCGGCGATGCTGGACGGACGTGAGTGAGTGGAGCTCCATCCGCCAGCATAACTCTGCGACATAAACCAGACAATAAAGACTTGCCGCGGCCCCAGGGGAGCAAGGACCAGGCGGTTGCGCCTTGAAGAGAGAAGGCACAGGGATCGTGAAGCTGTCCAGCCTGCAGCTCCTGGTAGCAGGACCGCATAAACCACCAGGAGCGAGGCCCCGGTAGCAGCCTCAGGCCACCCGTTGCAGAGTGAAGCTCCCACCCCTGTGGAATCGGCCAAGGAGAGGTCCCGCAGGCAGATGAGAAAGCCCAGTGGATTGATGCCAGATAGGAGGAGAACCCCTGTCCCCGACGCACTGCCACCACCACTAGCATCTGCAGGGAACGAGGCGGGAAGAAGACGGGGGAGGCCCAGCAGTCCCGGTCTAAGAGGAGGCCCCGGTGGACTGAGGAAGAGGGGGCCGCCCCTGTGGGGGCCCGCCTCAGAGCAGGGAGTTCCTGCAGCGGAGGTGAGGAGCGGGCGAGGGGGGGCCCAGGCCAGCGGGGACATCCCCCGGTTTCACATATGGAACAACGGGGGAGAGGATCCACCCCTCTCCCACCCACAACAGAACACGCCGCCCCTGTCTCTGGTGAGAGGGACGACTGGGGCACCCCATGGGGGGCCGGCTCATAGCCACCAGCTTACAACAAAGCCACTGGCGGGGCACCTGAAGGAACTCTCCCAGTCCATTTTTGCTCGCAGCACAGCCCACTCAGATTCGGGCATACCCCCACATTGCCCGAGGAGAAAGCCACCTCCCCTCCAATATCACACGGATAAGGAGAGGCCGAAGACGCAAGGCGTACCCCCATGGATACCCAAGAGTGGGGGTCAACCACCCGCTAACAATTGAAAGCCACCGTCGGGGTGAAGGAGGGGGGCAATCAGCCAGAGACTGCGCCACCCCAAACCACATCAGTCCAAGGTGGCAACCCCCCCACAACACAGTCTCCACAGGAAGGCGATATAAATGACAGGGTAGGGTGACATAGGAAACGGGGGGCATAAAGTCTCCACAATATACCTCCAAGATACCGTGCAGCCTACAGAGATCCGTCCTAGCACTCAAACCACCGCTACGGTGAAGAAGCACACATGTCCAAATCCAGGGGAAGACAAACACAAGCCACAGCTAACAAGTCGAAACCAGATCTGAACCTGGACCGTCTCTGGGGGGCGAACACACCAACGAGCCAGAAAACTATCGCTCAAAACGAGAAAGGGGGAAGAGACAGAGGGGAGGAAGACAGCACAGACATGACTACCAAGGAAGACATGAAGCAATGGTTCAAAGGATTCCAAGAACAATTCATGTCCTCTATGCACACCCAATTCGAGTCCATGAAGGGCGAAATGAAACGGGCGATCCAGGACCTGAAAACAGACATAGGGAACCTTGAAGAACGTACCGACATACTGGAAAAGACGGTACAGAACCTAGATGAAGAGTCGCAGAAGCACAGGAACAACTGGTGAGACTCTCCCAAGAACTAGAAGCTCAATGCGAAGACCTAGAAAATCGTTCACGCAGATCCAATATCCAATATCCGGATCAAAAACATGGCAGAGTCCGTGGAAGACAAGGACCTTAAACAAGCGGTCCAACGGTCCAACGGGTGTTTCGAGACATCCAGAGAAGTGATCTTGATCGACAGGATTCACAGAGTCGGCCCGCGACACAGTGGAGAACCTGGTGCCCGCCCCAGAGACGTGCTTGGGGCAATAGCGTCATACCCTCAAAAGGAGCGGATCCTTCGGAAAGCCTGCACGATGGACCACATCAGAATGAATGGGACAGAAATACAACTGTTTCAAGACCTGGCAGTATCAACCCTGCAAAAACGCTGAAAGATGTTGCACATAACTAAGCAATTGGCGGCAAATCAAGTGCGCTATAAATGGACATTCCCATTTGGTCTGTTATTCACATGGGAAGGAAAGCAGCATAGGATTGTCACGAGCGAGGAGGGAGAGCGGATCCTGAACATACAGGAGAAAGAGGGGATGCAACACACGGGGAGAGAACCAGTGCAAGGGAAAAGGATCCCAGGAGGTTGGTCCATAGTGAAGGCAAAATCTAGACGAGCCACAAAATCTACGAGACATAAATAATTACCACAATCGCCGGACTGACACAGAGCGCAACCGGCAGACCTCCACCAAAAACTCTACGACAGCAAGGCGACCACCGCTGACAATGAGCAGCGGCGAACTGGCATCGAAAGGGAACCGTAAGAGACATTTAGTGAAGTTTAGAACGCCTCATGCCTAGTTAGCCCTGAGACTGAGAGGGCATGGCGCGAAGGGCTGTACGCCCAAGGGATCATAGGGCCCAGAGCCCTCCTCAGGGATGTTTGGGGGGTGGGGAGTTAGGAGGTTTGATAGGGGGGAATTTGGGAATGGGGGGGTGGGAACACGCCGGAAGGAGAATGACCCAAGTCATCAGAGACAGTCGAGACATAAAAGACAAGAAGATGCACATAAAAGATGGGGCTGAAAATCCTCACATATAACATCTGAGGGTTAAACTCCCCTGTTAAAAGGAAGAAAGTGGAACACTACCTACACAAAGAGAGATTTGACATCCTAACGCTACAGGAAACACATATCAAAAAACAAGACAAAGGGAGGACCCAAATTAAGGGATTTACGCACATCCTCCAAGCAAACGACCTAGAGAAGAAAAGAGGGGTGTTAATAGCATTCGCCAGCTCCCTGCGGATATGCATCCATGAAACAATGATGGATAAACAAGGAGGATACCTGTTCGCAAATGTAATAATAGAGGGGTGCCCACTGACAATAGCTACGATATATGCTCCCAATGCAGGCCAGGACGGATTTATAAGGGATAGCATAGATAAACTGGAATCCTTCACGAAGGCAGAAATTATCTTAACAGGAGACCTCAACATCGCATGGGACCCCGGCATGGACCGTTCAACCTCTAGTCACTCATAGCAGAACACTCCATCAAGGGCTCTGCAGAAGGCTATGGCCAACCTAGCCCTTGAATATACATGGAGGAAACTCAGGGGGTCGACCCTGGGATATGCACATTTCTCGCATGTGCACGGTACAATCGCCAGAATAGACTACATCTGGATGTCCTCAAGCCTGTTGGGTAGGATCTGTGAAATAGAGGTGAGTGACATTTTGCTATCGGACCATGACCCCCTCTGGATCTCGATCCCCACCATCTGCAAGCAATCACGCCTATGGAGATGGACGCTACTAGGGGAAATCCTTCAAGACCCAGCCATGAGAGAGTCCATAAGAGAACGGGCAGATGAATACTTAAAAGAGAACAATACGCCAGACTTAACCAAGTCAACCTTAAGGGAGGCCTATAAGGCGGTGATCCGTGGACACATCATAGCGCTTAAAGCACAAAGAGAGGGGTAAACAACAGGTGGGAAGCCGAATTAGACGCAGAGAGCAAGGGGTTGAGAGAAGAAATGGCACATAACAACTCGTCAAAAGTAAAACGAGCATACAGACATGTACAGGGCCAACTGGAGGCCCTACGGACCAAGCGAGCGGAAAAACATCTTCTACACCTGAAGCAGTGGTACTACATGCACTTGAACAAGGCAGATAAGTTATTGGCCAGACAATTACGGGGCAAGCGACTAACCCAATCGATAAAAGCCATGGAGGATGACCAAGGCCACGTACACACCTTAACAGCCGAGATAGGAAGGGTCTTTAAACAATACTACCAAAAACTATACGCCACCGAGAACCGAGAAGAAGACCAGAGTGCCTATCTGAAGAATGTGACACTGCAGACAGTGTCGCAGGAGGAAAAACAAAGACTAGACGAATCCATCACAGAGGAAGAGGTGAAGGAAGCGATACAGGACCTACCATACAATAAAGCACCGGGACCGGATGGGTTCACCTCACAATTCTATAAAACATACACGAGAGAACTGCCCCGATTTTATTAGAACTGTAGAATACCTTTAAAAATCAAGCAAATATTACACCTTCCATGAACGAAGCGGAGATTCTAGTATTCCATAAACAAGGGAAAAATCCATAAACCCCAAGCTCATACCGTCCCATCGCGTTAATAAATTTGGATGGGAAGCTGTATACCAAAATCTCGGCCAGGAGACTGGCGGAAGTGCTCCCCAAATTAATTCATCAAGACCAAGCGGGATTCATCCGCAACAGAAAGACCCATGATAATATCAGACGGGTCGCCCACCTGATTGAAAAGACTTCTCATACAGGAACACCGGCCACACTGTTAGCGCTCGACGCAGAAAAAGCGTTTGACCGAGTAGAATGGTCTTTGCTCTTCCACATCCTAGAGAAAATGGGAATGGGAGAAGAATTTATAAAAATGATACGGACAAACTACAATACCCGATCGGCCCGGGTAGCTGTGAATGGGGAGCTCTTATACAAGATTGAAATACAAAGAGGAACCAAACAGGGGTGCCCACTCTCCCCACTACTATACACTATATTTCTGGAACCACTCCTGCAGAAGATAAGAGACAACCCAGAAATACAAGGGATTGACATGGGGGGATAACACACAAAGTGATGGCGTATGCAGACGACATGCTGCTGGCCCTGTCGAATCCGAAGGAATCCCTTCTGGCCCTAATGAAAGAGATTGAGACCTACGGCACTATATCGGGGCTCAAAATCAACAGGCAAAAATCCAAAACCCTAATTTTGGCAGGCAATAACGAAGAAATCCATAATCAAGCAGCGGAATTACAACTGAAAGTAGCAAAGAAAGGGATCAAATACCTGGGAATCACGTTAACAAACAACATAACAAACCTCTACTCAGAAAACCTCACGGCCCTCTTAGAAAAGATCATGGGCGATCTGGAAAAGTGGAACCTGCTATCGATCTCATGGTGGGGAAGGGTGACAGTAATAAAAATGACGGTCCTACCCAGATTGTTATACACCTTCCATGCGCTCCCCATCCGCATCCCGCACACCTTTTTTAAATCCCTCACAAAAGCAATAACGGCGTACATTTGGCAGAAAACCCCCCCGAGATTATCGAACCAGACACAGCGCAAAGAGAAGGGGGGGCATGGCGCTCCCACATTTTCAAAAATACTATGAAGCGGCCCAACTGTGGGTTCTCAAAGAATGGATCCCAGACAATTCCCAGCACGAGACAGAGCGGTGGCAAGGAATCGACTTCGCAGGCTCCTATGGACCAAGGCAGAGCATATGCACCAGAATGTACGGATCATTGAAGTGATAAAAACACCTCTTGACATATGGAACAAATCAACTAGAAGAGAGATCCTGACAATCGACCCAGCCCCCTTCATGCCTATTCAAGGCAACCCGGAATTCCAACCAGGCATGGAGAGGGGTGAATACCAGAAATGGGAAGAAGCAGATTGCACTAAAGTGGGAGATATGTTTAGTGAACAACAAATTAGATCATTCGCAGAATGCAGAGATCTAATGGGATTATCGGAAAAAGACAAATACAATGAACTATATCACTGGCTATCCTCTCTGCAGATAAAACTCGCGATGAACAGAAACCCGACTCCATTTGAAAAATACATTCTGACACACACCGGATCCCAAAAATTTGTATCGTCCACATACAGATTTCTTAATACCCTAACAGAAAAGGTCAAATGGCTATATATGAAGCGATGGGAAACAACGTTGGAGAAAGCAGTAACAAAAGAGCAATGGGACTATGTGTGGTGCATCATCCCAAAATGGTCCAGAGCAATTCAGATAAAAGAAGCATGGATAAAAATCATGATCCAATGGCAGTACACCCCCGAAAGACTACATAAAATATATAATACCATCCAGAACAAATGCTGGAGGGGATGCGATTCCACAGGGAGCTGGAGGCACATCTGGTGGGACTGCCCGAAACTTGCACAGTTCTGGTCAAATGTAAAATCCCACATGCACGCCATGTTTAACGGGGCAGAAAACCTTCAAGAAGAGGTATGGATGTGTGGTATGTGGAACTCCGGAGATAAAACTATGTCGACCGCTCAAAAAAGAACTTTATGGGCTTCCTAAGAGCGGCCTGGATAGAAATAGCACAAAAATGGAAACAGCAATCACCTCCGACCAACCTGTACTGGCTCCGAAGAATCTGGTTCCATATAGCCATGGAGAGAATTACGAACAGCATCCAGGGAGAAACCCAAAAATTCTTCACAGACTGGGGCACTGCGCTTGAACATTTGCAGAGCAACTACACATGTTAAAATGGTGCCCCCACAAAATCCGCATCTTGGACATGTTTAAATAGACTAAAACTCTAGAGGCCTCGACTGAAGATCTGAGTCAATAATCGACATCTGGGGGGGGGGCGGGAGGGAAAGAGTTAAGGGCTGGGGGACAGTCCCATTGTTTCAATGTTGTGGTCTGTATCTTAATACAAAAATTGTAATAAAAATAATCTGGAAAAAAAAAATACCATGCCTTTCCCCTGGGCCGCACAGCGCCAAACACACACACACAATCAAAGAGATTATGTGTGTGCAAGGCGCTGGGAGGACAGGGGGGGGCGGGGGCAAGTATTTTTTTACTATACATATATCAAAGATTTACAGTAATAAAATAGCATCCATGTCCCCTGAGCCCCACAGCACCTCAGACGGAGAGCTGATTTTGGCCAGTTGGGAGGGGGTTTGTGCAACAAAGGCATTTTTAAAATGCCTTTGTTGTACAAACCTCCTACCCCCACTCGTCAAAATCATCTCGGACCAGCACACACACACACAACATGAGCACCCATCATGCACTCACTCATAACACAAGCATACACGCATCCATACATATATAGACCCAGGTGGGAGGAGGTGAGAGAATGGTCTGACCAAGAGAGAGGGGTGAACAGAGGGGGAGCGAGAAAAAGGTCTGCATGGTTGATGGTGTAAAGGGTGTGTCCCGCCGAGTGGGTTGGTCTGGAGTTGAGAATGGAGAGGGACAGAGAGGCGCAGATGTCAATGAAAAGAGTTGAGGCTGCGATAGGGGAGTCCAATTGGATGTTGAAGTCACCCAAGATGAGGAGGTTGGAGGTGGTTGAAAGTAAGGAGGAGCATAAATCAGCCCATTCAGAGAAGAACAGGGTGGAAGCGCCTGGAGGCTGGTAAATGGTAGCAATGGTCAGAGTGGAGGAGGGAGAGATGACCAACTTGCAAACCACGCTCTCAAAGGAAGAGTAGAGCTGGGTGGGTACGATGGAAGAAGGAACCCACTCAGGATAGATTAAGGAGACCACACCACCAGCACATTGAGGTCGAGACTTGGAAATGATTTTGAAGCTGTCAGGGAGGAGGGAGTCAAAAGCAGTGACAGAGTTGGCATTGAACTAAGTCTTGGTGAGGGCAAGAATGTCGAGGTCAATGTCTTCAAGAAGGAGGCAGATGTCAACAGAGTGTTTGTTGGCTGAGCGGACGTTAAGAGTCGCAAGGTGGAGGATGTCTCTGCCTTTGAAGGTTTTCTGAGGAGTAGTACAGGGGCGTGGTACTCTGCTTGGAGGGGGAGAGACAGAGATTGGTGGGGGAGAGGCAGCTGAAGGAAGTAAGTTAATGAAGGAAGGCAGGATCCGGTCAAAGAGAAGGAGGTTGGGTTGAGGACCCTGAACCAGGATAGTGCCAGTGTGGCAGACATTAACGATGCAATGTGATGATGAGAAGCCAGCCAAGAGGACTTCCAAATTGGTACCCTGTTAATGGGAGAGGAAATTAAAGGGGAGAGGTAGATCTGGCGAGCGGATAGATAAAATGATATCCATGACCACCTCTCTAGAAGTTGCGCTGACATAGATGTCTGAGATGGAAAGGCCGAGGCTTGCACGCAGGATGTCCTTTTTGTGCTTTTTCAGTTTTCAATGAAAAGGCACAAATGCAGTGAAATTAGGGTGCAGGGTGTAAATACATACAGCTAAAATCGGTTTTCAATGAAAAGACACATATGCAGTGAAATTAGGGTGCAGGATATAAATAGACATTGCTAAAATCAGAAATATGCAATGAACAAAAAGCAGAGAGAGAGTAGGGAAGGAAATGAAAAACAAAGTGAGAAAGGCACAGATATTGACCAGGGTGTAGTGGAGGAGGCAAATGAATGGTTCAGCCATAACTCGCTGGAAGTTCCACAGATCAAAGGGGTGCTGAGGCTTAGGTTCATGGGAGAGCAGGATGTACACAGCAGGCTGCAGCATAGTTTGTGGTGAGGGCCCTCCCCACCCTCCTAGGCCCGGACAGGCACAGACAGAGCCTTACTGAGGGGGCCTTGGTAGTGAGGGGCCGGGTTCCACCTGCTGGTGCCCGCAATTAGCCAAAATAGGCCAGGGGTTGCCCAATCAGAGAGACAGCAGGAAGGGAGCAGACTCAGTGAAAGTCTTGATCAAACACACACCGATGCGATGGCCATTTTAAAAAGTATTTCTTTATAGTTGCGGTCAGTCAGCAGGGGCGAGACCCTCATTTGAAAGTGTGGCTGTGGTTAATAAACAGGCCAGAACATGCATAAGTAATCACTCGATTTTTGTCGAGCGTTAAAGCGCTCGCTGACCACTTCCCCAACAGTATGGAGACCCAGCTGCAGAAAAGCCTGTGCGAGCTTTCCTTTGTTCTAAATGAAGGGTCGCTGCTCCAGCAGCATCCAGTGGAGGTCAGGGGTGTTGCCTGGAGAGATGGAGTACTTAAGACAGAAAAGGCTTGGACTCCTGTTATGCCGGGACAGTCTCAAATTTGAGGGATCAAATAAATCCAAGGAGAGAAGGATCTTTGGACAATATGGTCCCTCAGAGAAAAGAGCACCCAGAGATGCGTGAAAATCTGACCATCCTGGACCATAAAGCAACCTTAATTCATGATAAACAGTCTCTATCAACACTACATATTCCTAAACAAATTTCTTTGGATTCTAATGCAAGACCACAGGTTTACAGTGTATTGAGGGGTGCCCATGGTAAACACTCTCATTGCGATAATAGACCTTCTGAAAATGTAGGCACCAAGGTAGGTAGGAACAGCATTCAGATATCTGAGACCAGCCATCCAATACAAACATCCAAATAAAATGCATTTATTACAGAGAGCATATTTAAGAACGATTACTTAATTGCTCTCAATAGGTTAGCAATTTTTTCAGTTTTCTCTGAACTCCCGAATCTATCTGTCATAAGCCCTAAAGACATCGACCATGTCGAATTCCATGAGTTACCACGCACCAATGCTGCAACAATCTATGTTGGATCCAACCTGGTAGCAGAAGTGATAAGACGAGAAACATTTAACCTGCACTGATTGGGTTTTTCAATTGCACACCAGGCTTCGACAGAATTAAATAGAGCCAAAACTACTAATAGGGGCAAAGAAATCAAGGTTCATATTCACAACAGGGAGTTCTTCACACATCCGGTAAACAATTCTGATTCACGTGTTACTAGTGGAGGGTCTTTGGATGGGGATTGAGCTTAGCTAGCCGGGGCCGTTTATACAACCGAGTTTGGTGAACCCATAGATCTAGGGCGCATTAAGACGAGGTAGCAATACTTTGAGATGGATGGAGATGCAGAAGTTACTCAAACATCAATAATCAAACCGCCTCTAGAAGTTGGCAAAATGGTGCTGTTTGATTTGCAATGATCTAAAACAGGGAGTTACAATGGACATCATTCGACATTCGCTCTATGGGCCTCATTACATGGATGGCGGAGAACCATGGTGCTATTAGCGCCATGGTTCATGCCGGTAAAATACCGGCACCGCCTTGGCGGAAAGGGGAATTACCGCCCCATTCCAAGGTTGGCGGGGCGGTAATTCCCCCTTCCACCATTGCCCTTCCCCATTCCCATTTTTGCCCCATAGGGCATAATGGGAATGGGGAAGGCGCTAACTACGGTACCGCAAACTGCGGTACCGTAATTAGCTCCCTGGGTCCCTTTGCGGGTTGGTTTTTAACGCCTGCAAAAAGCAGGCGTTAAATTCCCCAACCCGCAAAGGGACCTTGTAGTAAGGCGGTAAGGATTTACCGGTACCGGTAAAATACTGGTACCGGTAAATCCTTACCGCCATCCGTGTAATGAGGCCCTATGTCTCTCGGAACATTTCTTAAAAAACAGTATTTTTATAGCAAAAACACATCCAAAGTGACATCACTCTACGTGGTAAACTACAAAATCCTACTGCTAGGATTACAAGGAACATCTAGGTATACGTTCCATACTAACAGGGGAAGTGATTGGGTCTCTACTTCAGGTGGGCAACTAAGCCCATCCTAAGTGCAAATCATCTGTCGTGTCACTCTAATACTCGACACTTCATTGGTTATACAAACTAAAGGGCTCTCTGATACATAGCCCTCTACCATTGGTTTGGCACCTTACTACCCCTCTGGAATATTCCACACGCTAGCAGCATGTAGGCTACCACTCCAGGTGCATGGACGGTCGGCGTGATCATGCCTCCCCTTCTAATTAGCCCCACATCTATCATCACTCTTGCAGCCTGACAGTCAATTGGGCTTTGAACATGGCCTTGTGGAGGCTCTCTGCACCTGAGAAATAAAGGGATTATCCTCTTGGTTTCGGTGTAGCTCAACCCAAAGTCTATTTTTATCTGACCATGTGACTGGGAGACTGCAGTTTCAAGCCTTTTTACAGCATTTAATTCTATTAAATGATGAACTCTTGACGCCTTCTGTGTTTTTTCATTCCAGTTCAAACAGAAATGTGTTTCTTTCTCATGTTCACTGTAACTACTGGATGGACATCCAGGCTCACGGTGGCCTCGTCTTCTTGGTGCTGGGCCAGCCAGGCCTTTCTTGAATTTCTCTCTCACCATCAGCAGTTTTCCATCTACGCCACACTGAAAACTCTTTCCAATCACAGGTTTCAGCCTTGCTTAAAAGTGCACTGTGGAATATCCAGGTTCGATACATTCCTATGTATTATATATTGGTGCATCGCCAAAAACTATTCACTACGTAGCCAGCCTTAAGATTACTTTGTCTACTTGTGTTACTGCATCTGTACAAATGTAAACTGGTTTACTTATTCTTCAGCGTTTCTGTAGCATTAGCATCTTCATCTCGAGCCCGAGATGTTGCTCCTATTTTCCATCTTCTCTTCAGAGCTTATAGAATATCTATATTCTTCTGCCTCATACATCTTCCAGGTGTGTCATTTTCTGCTCCGCATGGCGTCACCAGTCTTCTCTTCCACTCATTTTCACACTTCCTCCGGGACTTTGACCAAAAGGCTGTTATTCCTTTGTGAATGCATATATGGTTTTCTTAATGGGCACCTTGTTTCCATGATTTTCTGCGATACAGGGATCCATACTGGCACTGCACGTATTGCAATTTCCGGTTCCCAACATATAGGCAGCATGGGGGTAGAGCTTTTGGTTGGAGTACTTGATTCCACCTCTACACTCCCCCCTCTGGGCGATTCATCAACCACTCTCTCATTCTCTCACCCTTCACATCAAGACATCCTCTTCTGAAGAAATGCTTCTTTGGGACCCATATCTTTATGACTTCTTTCAGGCCTCCTGCTGATTTCACATGCTCATCAACACTCCAAGTCATAAGCATGCATTGTCCACTGGGATTGCAGTAAATCCATCGCCCCACAAACTTCTTATGGTTCTTAGGATACAGGAGTTCGTTCCCACAGGTCCATGAATGCTGGCCTTTACGTAGTCTCTGATTTCTTCATTTGTCAGCTCCTTTGGTTCGAATCCAGATTCAACATCAATCACAATCTTCATTCCTACGGCCTTTTTTGCAGTATTCTTGCATTGTAAGATTATTATCCTGATCACACAGAATCCAAACATGATCATTACCAGCAGGGCTCCAAGTAACTTGAAAATGTTCGCCATCCATTGTGGAACCCATGAGAACATTGATCCAAATCAGCTGTCATCACTTCATCTTCCATCTTGACATGCAGGTTTGTCAACATTGTTATGGCCTCTGTCAAGGTGCCATTCTCGTCATCATGAGAAGGAATGAATGTGCAACATGATTCTCCCATTTTGGCACAAACACCTCCATCCATAGCTGTGATCATGTCCAGGACGTATCTGTTCTGAAGAGTCATCAGTCTTATGGCTCTCAGCTACTCCTTGGTAGCATTGAATCCTTTTATGGTGATGTTGATCATCTGCAAAAGCTCCCAGCTGGTTATTTGTAACCATTTAGTGTTTGCTTCCATCTGGATCCTGGGCATGAAGATTATAGTGAATATTGATGATGCCTTACTAAACAATCTGTGTTCATATGGAATGGTATCAAAGGCTTCTATTGACTTGGCTGAGAAATAATTCTCCCTCTTCTTCTGATTCAGGAGCTCAACAAATCTTTTCTTCCTCAGGTGAGCTTCTGCTTTAGGAAATTCACCAATGTTCAAGTCACTCTTCAGGATTACTAACGCTGGAACATGAACATTCACTATAGAACATAGTCCTCCCCAATCTCTGGGCAGCTTCATGTAAGCTCTGCATCCACAGGCCCAGTAGTGAACCATTATCACTGCTGTCCCATGCTCCATACCTGGTAGGCCCAAAATACATCCACATTGCTTCTTTTCTCCAACTTTTCTTGTGCCATTGTTTCTGAAGCGTAGTTCTGCACTAGCAAAAGGCCCTATCTGCAATGGACCTCCCTTGTCTTCAATCCATGTCAGCATTTTTGCAAGCTTGGGCCGTAAAGGTTTGCACAACAGTTATGCATTTTCTACAGCTTTTTTATGTGATCCCTGTGCTGCACGTGCTTTGCATATAACCACACCTTCTTCCCATCCGTCTGGAGAAAGCACTGTTCCCCAGATGTATCTGGCCTCTTTCTTTGCATCATCGAACCTCTGTATCATATTTTCCCTTGACAATTAAGTCCTCGGTTGATTTCCCATCGGATTCCTCCTCCCTTCATAGCAGGCTGTTCTTATCTTATCACATGATTCCTGGTATGTGGTCTTGCTCTTGTCTTTATGTCTTGTACATAATCATCTTCATCAGGTGCTGGCCATTCTGTTACCCATATTAAAGATGCGGTTCTGCCCTGGAATTGACATTTTGTGAGGCAGAGTGCAAGGTGAGTGAGGCAATGAGCTGTTTGAACATCTATTTCAATAGCTATGAATATCTCAGACTTCCCCATAGCATAAGGCAGAAGTGCACATACATAGCAATCCTCCTCAGAGGTTCTCTTTACCACCTCTTTCATGTGCTGGTACAAGATATTGTTCCCCAAATGTGCTGTACTGACCAAATAATTGTTCAATTCATAATCATCCTCCCTTGCACTTCTCTTAGATCTTTGTTTCATTCTTGCCAAATACGTTTCCCTATAATGACCAAAAAGTAAATCAAAAACAGATCTTCCTCCAAAGGGAAACTGTGGGTCCTTTGTCATATGTATAGGTGCCTCTACATGAGTTACTGGATTAGGTACAATTACATAAGGCCTTGGCTTTCTAACAATGTCTAGTTCTGTCCAAGGTAACTGGAGTAGGAAGAACCAAGGGAACCACTACTCTCTTTGGATCAATGAAATACAAAGCAAGAATTAGCAGAATCAGAAAAACAATGATAAACATAGAGCAAGCATATATTATACACCAATACATGTGGCTCCACCATCGACGTCTCTCTACTCATCGTTGACTCTGCTCACTGTCTGGACCTGCAATATGCTCAATGGAAAACATGTTTGCCTGTAATTAGTTTTTAAGGAAAGAAAAACTCTTCTTATTCAGGCAAACTCATCAGATGATCCGGTAACTGTTGAATTTGCTCAACAATTTCCACAAGTAACTGGCTGATTGCTGGACGATTTATTGTAACGCTTATCTGGTATCCACGGGGACGTCACTCAGCCTGTTCTGACCTCTTACGACCACGAACCCTTCCCTGGAGGCTACTCGACTGGAGACTGGGCCTGAAACACAGGATTGGTAGAGTTTAACTCCCTATTGTCTCTGTGTGCTTGAACCCCTTCTTCCCCGTGGTCCAACCCTTCCCTTTGAACCACAGCTCACCTTGTTTTCTTGTCTAGTGTGCTCTCCGTCCTGCTTTCAGCGCAGGGGCGCGTTGATTGATGCAGGCTCGTTGCTGCCTAGTTACTTCACTGGCAAGAGTCCGACAGGTAAGTATAATGAGTCTTTTGAACAGTTCTCTAACTTCGTTCCTTTCCTTCCTTAGATGATGGCCGGCATCCGGGGATGGCGGCATGCTACTGAGATGAGTAACGCTGAAGGTGAGTGAGAGCGCGATGCACCCCTTTCGTATTTGGTGAACTGAGTTCTTTTTCTGTGTCTTTTAGGTGCCGCGACGTTTTCAGCGTGGATACCGGTTATGAAGAACAAATGTAGTGGGTAAGCGTGATATGCGGCGCCTCTAGATGTTTCCACGCTAACCTGGAGTGTCATTCCCTCTTGCAGATGGATGAAA
Organism: Ambystoma mexicanum; assembly: GCF_040938575.1. Lineage (NCBI taxonomy): Eukaryota > Metazoa > Chordata > Amphibia > Caudata > Ambystomatidae > Ambystoma > Ambystoma mexicanum. The sequence goes on along the minus strand of NC_090941.1, from coordinate 176,948,404 downwards.
AGTTCCGGAGACAGAGTTCCCCCAGAGTGGCTGGGATTCAGGTAAGCGTTTGAAGATCGTACAGTCATTAAAAATAAGCGAAGATTTGCAGAATGCTTACTAATGCCTTTTTTCTGTTCTTTTCCCTTTTCCTTAGGAAGAGGCGTGCCGGGATGGGAATGACACTGCCGAAGATGCCCGCAGAACAGAAGGAGCGATGAATGTTGGGCAGAAGCGCTGCAAGGTAAGGCTGTTCCGGCTGTTCCTAACAGTGTTCTTGTTCTTGCAGGAGCTGAGCGCAGAAGAAAGATGCTGGCCTACTGGAGACCGATCCGAACACGGTGAGTGTAACGCTGCAGGTGCAGAAAACGCAAAGCATTTTTCTCAGCATGGGCGTGGCTTAAATAGTCTCTGGGTATCCCAGGTGTTTCTGGGCTGAACCACACCCAAAAGACTAGACTGCACATGCAGTTCTGGGAACCAAAATATGTGGGGGCATCCATCTTGTCCCCATCAATGCACTACAAGTCCAATCCCCAATGTTATCCTACGGGAGTGAGTGAGTCTGGTGCCTCAAGCACCAAGTCTGACTCCAAGTGAGTCTTTGGAGGGATGGAGAGGCCCTTGAGGGCCATGTAGGTGATTGTGGCCTGGCTCCAGCCTGATATCTTTGAGGGCTGGGGACATGTGGGGCAGGAATCATGACATTTATAGGATCTCACAATTTTTCTTACTACAACACTTCTTCTAACATCAAATATACTTAGAATACAGCAACAAGAATCTAAGCACTTTAATCATTCCCTTAAGTACAACACACTTCAAATAAACATACTATCAAGCTTACACTCACAAAAATGTAGTAGGGATTTTTTTAAATCATGTGTGGATTTTTTTCTCCAATGACCCAATTATTATTTAATGTCAATACACCAACAGTGTAGCACACGCTATTGTTGTACCAAACATAGTACATAGAATGTACTGTTTTTGAGGTTCTAAAAAGTACATGAATATGTGAAATTGTATGCAATTAAACATTTTAAACAATCCCACTTAACATTATATTCTGTGTTATTTTCACAGAGAAAGAACCAGAGATTTCTCCTTCATCACCATCTGCAACTTAGTAACCCTACCAAATGTAATCCTATTTGCTATGTTTACAAATAAATAAAAACAAATTCGATAACAACTACCCTAAATTGTACTGCACTTCAATTGCATTATCCCACCATATTACCAATACTGTACACTCCACATACAATACAATACCTATAATTACTATACACATATTACTATAGTGTATGGAGGCAGTGGCCAGATTCTTGGAGGCATGGCCACTACCCTCAATTGTACTGCACTTCAATTGTACTATGCCACCATATTACAAGTACTGTATACTCCCCCTACAGTACCTATATTTACTGTACACATATTACTATAGTGTGTGTGTGGCCAGTGGCCACAACCAACACAATATAATATAATGAAACCATATAACAAGTACATACAATACATTTTGAAACAACCAAACTCATCCAGACCCCCCTTCCAATGCAAACTATGCCAGTGGACACCAAAATTGACTGCAGACTAAGCAGGATCTGTAGAAACAGCTCCATACCATCTTTATACCACTCCCCTATCCTTTCCAAACCCTCTTTCACCCACTAAATAACTCTAAATGTGTTTCCCAACCCGTCAGTTTACGCGATATCCACGGACAACCATAAAAATAGCCCCATATCATCTTTGTTCCACTCCCCCACCCTTCCCAGCCCCTCTTTCCACCACCAAATAACCCCAACTGTGTTTCCAGACTTTTTCCCCACTGCGATGTCCGCGGTCAGCTGCGACTGTCCGCGGATACAACATGGTGGGCATTTCAGAAAATATGATGCACCTCATGCTTTTGACCATCCAATCAGCGGACGCGTCTGATGTCCGCGGACATCACGTCATCCTCAGGGTCAATCGGAGGCCTGTCCGTGGACCGAACAGGTAAATGAGTCCACGGACTGAACCCAGATAGCACAAATTGTTTTGACCTACTTTTTGGCTGTTTTAAAGAACATTCTGGACGGATTTACACCAAATTTACAAAAGCACGCTTTTGTGACCAAGCCTCTGCTTCTGGCACACATTTGGTGAAAATCCGTCCAGGGACCCCCCCTATAACTTTGCCCCCACACCCCACCAAGATGAAACCTTACCAAACTTTGCAGAATCAATCTGATGGGGCCATATACTTTTTATGCAAAGTTCATGAGGAGTCGTCCAGGCCGGCAAAGTTATGAGCCATCCAAAATGTGCTCTTCCTATTGGTTGAGCAACTTAACCATAACTACAGAGCCGCTACCACAGGCCATGTGATATATATATATGTTGTTCTCTGTGGCACGGTGTAGAGGTATGCCTCTCACCTCAGTACATTCATCCTCTGCACCCAATTACAATTCATATTACAAAATGCAGTGGATAAAATGGAAGTCCTACCTTAACAGAAACAGCAGACAAAGGTAGCCATTAGACAGGAAAGAGGGTCAGGGGTTGAGAGAGTGCAGGTGGTTGCTGGGGGCAAGGAAAGGAATGCAAGGCCATGAATGTGAGATGGGGAGGGGGGCGACTGGTACAATTCATTAAACACTAGTGTTGAGACTATGGTTAAAAAGGCTTCTTGGTTTGCCATAACAGGTTATATATGCCATTCACTATATTGTTGCCACTGGGGGTGGGGGGCGTGTTACAGGTTAGGGACAATGTGCCATAAGCTTTTTAAGTATGCTGAATAGGGGCAGGATGAAGAAAAGAGACATTGCATAATATACAGTTCTCTATTTCCAGACATACTGGTTTGTCAGGCACTGTGTTGCACAATACGTGCTCACACTTCTCAATTTACTTACAAAACATATGCAATATCATATATATATGTTGTTCTCTGTGGCACTGAGTAGAAGTGTGCCTCTCACCAGAGTCCATTTGTCCCCTGTATGCAATTACCATTCATATTACAAAATGCAGTGAAATAAATTGAAGTCCTACCTTAACAGAAACAGCAGCCATTAGATAAGAGGTGAGGTCAGGGGTTTGGTTTTAGGAAGAAGTCAAGGGTGGAGACAGAAGAATAGAGGGAGGAGTGAGTCTGGGGGCAGAAACAAGAAAGTAAAGTTATGGATGTGATATGGATGTGATATGGATGTGATATGGTGAGGGAATTCAACTGGAGACTCCCACCCAATAATTGAAACTGTTTCCAGAAATTGACATCATACGAGTGAGACAATGCACCAAGGTTTGTAATTCACTGAATGAATAAGAATGTGCTTTAAGGTACGACATACACAGAATTGGTGAGTCTATGCTGATGTGTTAGATTTACATGAAATGAATCACAGTGTGCTTAAAGGTGTTTCCTGTTTTAGAGGTTTCCTTTTTATTACTTCGCAGGGTTTGTATCGAGGGTATTCAAATATTTTCAGAATCAGTGTTTGTCAGTGTTTTTCCATTTGCCCCCTTTCAAAAAATCGTGGATAACTGTTTTTCTCAGTGTTAACACACAAATATTCTTGTATTATTTCATTGCGTGCATAAGTAGGGTCATGTCTTTCAGGGCATGATGTTATGAAAACTTTCCAGAGAATAAAAATTAATGTGTTAATCCAGTAATATCTAAAATTTCTACAAGTCCAAATTATTGTAGCAAATAATGCAATACTTTTTCAGGGACTTTTTGCCCATCCTTGCTCTTTCTTTTCTTTCCATTAAGACTATGATTTGTGAAAACGACCTTTCCACATTGTAGAGACTTATAATTTTAGCAGCTAAGGCATTGTGTGATAAATGGATTTGCCCTGGTGCACTCAATTTGGTGGATATAAGGATTATTTTGACTGTCAAAAGAAATAAACTCCAAGCAGAAAATAACTGTTTATCAAGTACTGCTCACTAGAGAATGAGAAGGGAGTCTCATTAATGTACCTTGTGAGTCATGGAGGGAGTGAGAAGCCAAAACTGTTTGCCAGGTGCGAGAATATCATGGGATCCTATAGCAGAATGTTGCAGAGGCAACTGAGCAGGTTAGGTGATTGTTGCTGGGATGTTATATGTTTATACCTTCCTATAAATCATATGGCATTTTTCCTGTTCCTGCTGCAACATGTCCTGGAAAATGTGTTGTTTGGACTGGGTATGAGCAAAGCTCTCTCGCTTCACTCTGTGTGGGAACATTTGTCCTCATGGAGAAAATCAAAAGCTTGTGCCCATTAATATACACACAGTAAGTGAACATATCTTAAAGTGAAATATACAAATGTAGTTAAATTGACCTTCCCCTTAGAAGGAAGTGTGCAAGACAAAAGAGCAGTGTACTTTTAAAAAGAATTAACACTAAAAAAATAACCTGAGAGAGGAAATGTTCCAATACAGATGCTGGCAAATAGACAGTATGAGTCTGACACCAGGTATGGAGCCTAACATGGAACTTTCTTCCACCTCCGCTGTACGGCAACTACCGTGGCAATGTATTATTGATAAATGCCTACAGATGTATACAGACGACTTGGAAAGGCATAATACTACAGGTATGCAAAAAATCCCAAGGGATCCCTTAACCATGTGAATTGATTCAACTGCCAGTAATACTGCAGATGGAAATAGGGGGTGTTCTGATTGAGAGAGAAGGGGCACTTGTAGGATAATTGTAAATCTAGCGAACAGCTAGCGCTACATCCTGCCCCAGCTTACAATCCCTTGACTGAGTCTCCATGTGGTAACACTGCAAACATCTCTGGTGTCACCCACGACAAAGAGTTAGATAGGGCAGTAGTGGAACCTATTTTGTTAAAGGGAACAACATTAAAGGTTGCCCTATTGAACACTAGCTCATTAGTGAAATCAACCATAGATGTCCACGACTACATCTTGGATAATGATGTTGATATCATGGCCTCAACAGAAACCTGGCTGAAAGACTCCAGTGGTCCTATCAGTGACTTAGCCAAACATAGGGGTTTCGAATTTCTGGGGCAGAATAGAGAGTCGGGCAATGGAGGGTGAGTGGCACTTATCGCCAAAGAGGAATTATGCATCTTCCAATCCCCATCGACCTGTGAAGGTTGTGAATTGTTACACCTAAAAATTAACTCCAGTCCAGTTCATTGCACTTACCTTATTGTAATTTACTGACCCCCAAATGAAATGCCAAATTTCAATGAGGCGCTTATGGGTATATTAACAGGCTTTAATACTCTTAACTCATCCATTTTGCTTATAGGATATTTTAATAGGTGGAAGGGGAATGCTGTAGATAAAGAAGTGATCTCCTTGGAGCAAAATTGAAAGAATATTCATATAACTTCATAATAAAGAATGGACGCATGTTACGGGCAATGTCCTGGACTGGGTCGCGGCTAGAAATATAGAGGGTGACTCCATTTGCACCACTCCCTGTGTCTGGTCCGACCGGTCGACCATCCTTTTTAAAATAACTCTGCCTGGGAAACAGGGTCCGGAAGGAAACCCACTTAAAAGAGTGACCAGTAGGAATCTAAATAAAATCAGGCAGGAAGATCTTAATAATTGCCTATGTAATATCTTGACAAATACCAGATTTTCTGGCCTTCAGATATGATCGAGTTATGATGGAACTGTTTAATAATATAGTGCCTGTTAAGACCAAGACGATCAGGGACAGGCAAAATCACAGTAGTTGGTTCTCCTCATAACTCACCAAGTTCAAACAGAGAAGAGGACAGCAGAACGTCACCGAAACAAAAATAAGACAGAAGAAAATAAAATCATCTTGAAGAATATAGAAACACAGTACAGGGATAATATATATAAATCTAAGAAAAAAATGTTTAATGTTGAAAACTAAGGCTCCTCCAACATCACTAGCAAATTGTTTGAAATTTTAAAAAACTGGAGAAATCACACTTGAAAGTCAGACCTGTTTTCCCCTACAATGGATGACTGTTCTAACATCCAACAAGCTTTCACGGACAAAATTACAGGGGCACATGCAAAAATCACAGCAGACCCGGCTTCAGCTATACCGCCTGAGAATACTGATTTAGCCCTGAATGAGAAGTCTCAACTTTTCAATTTCTCTGCTATTTCAGTACAGGCTATGGAGGAAGTTCTCAGGAAAATGTGCCCTTCTTCCTGCAATGTCGATACCTTGACGGTTAAAATTATTTTGAATAACGCCAGTACTTCTGCACCATTCCTCACATGCTTCACTAATGCCACCTTCCGGCATGGAATAATTCCGCAAGATGTCAAGAAGGGTGTATTTACACCACTGTTAAAAAAGGCAGGTCTAGACCCGTAAAAGTTTAACAACTATAGACCCATTACTAATGCCGCGTTTCTCTTGAAGGCTGTAGATCGGGTGGCTACCATACAGTTGCAAAGTATCTGAACAAAGCTAATATTTTACATCCAAGACAGTCTGGATTCAGAGAACATCATGGTACAGAGAGTGCATTAGTTGACCTCCAAAGCCAGATGCTGGACTGAATGCACAGGACTAAGGCAGGCTTGCTGATGCTGCTCGATTTATCAGCAGCTTTTGACCTCCTGGATCATAAGAAATTACTGACCACCCTATCCTCTGTGGGCCATTGCTTGCCTTCAGCCGTGGAGTGAATGAAGTCTTTTCTGTCTGGTAGGATGTTGAGCGTTTGCTGGGAACAGGCATCTTCTGCACAAATACTGTCTAACTGTGGAGTCCCACAGGGAGCATGCTTATCTCACACACTCTTTAATATCTACCTACGTCCCTTGTGCAATATATGTACAAATTATGCTGATGACACATAGCTACTGATTGAACTGAGTGGGGACTATGCTGAGGATGTAAGGAATGTTCAAAGCATCTATCACATAGTAAATAATTGGATGACAGTTAACTGGCTTTGCCTTAACAGTCTAAAGACTGAGTTATTGGTCTTTGGGTCCTCTCAAGCAAGGATGAAATTGGATCCAGGATATTCAGAGTTCTTAATTGATGGCCACCGTATCAAAACCCTTGACAAAGTTAAAACCTTGGGAGTGCTAGCAGATCAGTCTCTAGGAGCTGATGCGCACGTGGAACGTTTTGTAAACAAATCCCAATATCACCTGAAGTTACTTAGACTGGTGAAACCTTATGTCACCAGCAAGACCTGCAAAACCCTGGTTAGAGCCACTGTAATGCCCCACATAGATTCCTGTAATGCCCTTCTTGGTGGAACAAGCATGAACAGCACACAAAAACTTTAAACTCTTCAAAATGATGCTGTTCGAATGATTAAAAATGTCTATAAAAGGGATCATATAACTCCTGTCGGGAACTTCACTGGCTGGCCATTGCATCTAAGATCACTTTCAAAATCCTTACCTTGACGCACAAATGCCTGCACGGTCATGCAGCAATCTATCTAAAAATACTGCTTCACCCTGCAAACACAGGGGAGATCAACAAGATCTAGCAACACTCAAAGGTCAAAATAACCTGCAGCAGGGGACGCTCATTCCCAGTCATAGCAACACTCACCTGGAATGGCCTGCCAGCTGAGATGCGTACAGAGAAGAGCCTCCCCATTTTCCGCAAACAGCTTAAGACACTATTATTTAATTAGAGTTACTGCTTGACTAACAGCTATGACCCTTTTATCCAATTAGATTTACTGTCCCTCTGCTGATCTCCCACCAACTGTCCATCAGTGTTGTGAGTTGTCCCTGTTCTTTATGTTCCACGTGCGCCCTGATGCCTGCGGGTTGCGGCGTGTTGTAAGAAATAAATAAAATAAAATAAATAAAAACTAAAGCATAAAAAGGTGCTCACCTTTTAAACCCAACAATCTGTAGTGAAATATTCCCTGGAAAACAAAACCCAATACGAGACAATTGCTTGTTTTCTTGTGTTTAAGCGTCTGCACTGGTAACATGACAACCTGGGTAAAATCCTGGTAGCCAAATACTTGAGCAAGCTTCCCAACCACACGGAAAGGTTACACGCGTCTTGGCCAAAACAATGGTCCCTTAAATGAGCCATCATTTATAAATCGCTACTAATTTAAAAGTGACTAATTTAAAACTCTCCTTGAAGATTAAAGTGCTAAACAGCAATTAAGGGCCCTGTTGTTTCTGATGGGTCTCTTGGTGTGGGTGTTAAAGAGAGCCACAGGAGGTTTGCAGGTGACCGTGACACAGTGGCCTCACACAAGCTTCGTACATGGAAGTCTCACACAGCTTTCCTTTTAAAGCCGACAGGCCGCTGACACTTTTCAGCTCTACTTCAGACAGATGCACAGAGACACTGAAATAACCATGTTAAACCATTTTTTGTCAATACAAATATTTGTCAGTGATCGAGGACTATTTTGAGGAATTTTAGCCAATTTTTAGACATGAATCAGCAACCACAAAAATGGCTCAAATTTGTCTACAATTTCTCAAAATAGCGCTGACCACATACGAATACAGATATTTATTTTGACAAAGAAAATGATGTAACATTAAATGTGCTGTGTTTTTTAATAAGGTTAGTGGACAGGAGGGGGAGCAATGGGAGAAAGCAAACTAGCATACGTAGGGGGGAGTCAGACCCTTTTCCTATTGTCTGCCAAGCCCCTTCACCAGCCATCCCTTCACCCACCAAACGTCCTCCCATCCCTGATCACACTAAGGCACCACTAAGATAGGGGAAACAGTGTATTTCAGTTTAAACCTAGAGGCATTTTTTCTTCCTGGGGATTGGGGGGGAGGGGATCTGATGTTATCGGATTTCACTGAAAACAGGCAAGCCTACACATAATCCTTGAGGTGTGAAGGTGAGGGAAAAAAACACGAGTGAGACTGTTGTCCAAGGTGTGGGATTCACACCAATACATGAGGTAGTGCTCCTACTGACTACTGACTTTGATTTTTCTGTACAATGTGTCAGATTTTCACAAAGTTATATAAGATGTTCACTCTGCATAAATGAGTCCATGCACCTAGGTGTGAGGTGCACAAACAATGCGAGAGACTGTGTTTGAGGATGTAAGACTAGCAACAATGTAAAACTGTGCTTTAGAATCTGAGGCTCCACAAAAAGTTTCAACAGGGCCTTTTCCTCTCCCCTATCACACTCTCCACCTGCAGCGTCCCTCAAGTCTCTATCCTCTTGCTGTGGCTCTACAACATCTACCTTGCCCCTCTGGCCCACCTGATCTCCTCCTTCTCTCCTCACTTCCAGTGTTATGCAGACAGCACGCAGCTCTCCTTCCAGCTTCCCTCTATTTCCTCCAATTCCTCCTCTCTCATCCCTGACTGTCCGACTGCTGTTCAGGCATGGTGTGCTGCCAATGATCTCTGCCTTAATGCCAGTAAGACTAAGATCCTTCTCATTGGGAGCCCAGCTCCCTGCTTCCCTCCTGCCCTCTGGCCGCTCCCTATAGGTCCCCTCCCTTCACACTCTTGTGAGGTAAGAAATCTTGGTGTCATCTTTGACTCCTATCTTTCCTTCTCTCCTCACATCGCAGACCTTGCCAAGAAGGCCCACTATAAGTTGCACCCCCTCAGAGGCATTCTCTCTTTGCTCACCTTTCCCCAGAAACTCCTTGTCTCCAGAGCTCTGGTCCTCTCTGGGCTGAGCTACTGCAACTGCCTCTTCCTCAATCTTCCTTTATCCTCCCTTAACCCCATTCAACTAATCCAGACTAGGACTGCAAGACTTATCCATGGCCTGAAGCCCAGGGACCACGTCTCTCCAGCCCTATGTCTCCACTGGCTCCCACCCTTGGACCCCAATACATCCAACTCTCTCTCCCTAAATACCTCCCTGCTAGAGCCCTTGCATCTTCTAGCTCCAAATCTCTGCTGATCAGATGCTTCTCTAAACAGAGAATTGGGGGTGGATCGCTCTCCTCTGCAGGAGCCTCCATCTGGAATGGTCTACCAGCCCCTCTCAGGCTTCAGCTGGATCTCTTAAAGTTCTGGAAACTCAAGACCCTCCTTTTCTCTTCTTCCTTCCCTCTTCCCTCCCTCTCTCTCCTCCCTCTCCCCTCCCCTCCTAGCACCCCCATATGCTGCAGTGACTGGCTGTCTGGTTCCCTCCGAGTTCTACAGTCACCAGCCCCCCACCCAGTCCACCCCCCTCCTTGCACTTAGCATGTGGACCCTCTCCCCCTTCACTCTATGCACTCCCTGGCACTTATCCTCCTGGCATCCCCATAGCACTTGCCTAGCCATCCCGAGTGACCCCCCTCCTGCACCCCTTCCCCCTTTCACTTACACTTGCTCCTCTTTACCCTGCACTTCCCTTCAAACCCTGGCACTTCACATTTCGTGCAGACAGGCACTTCTCATCCCCTCCCTTGCACAATCCGAATGTCACAAGGCCTAGTAGGACCGTTATTGTTATCTTTCACCCTTGTTCCCGCCCCCCCTTCTTTTGTCTTGTGGCGCCTTGAAACATAATTTGTTGTATAGGCGCCTTACAAATATCAAATTAAAAAAATGAGTCTGTGCTCTAAAATGTGGGACTCTCACTCAATAAATGATTCTGTGAACCGAGGTGTGAGACTCACACACAATAAATGACAATGGGCCTCATCATGAGTCGGGCCTTAGCCCTTAAATGCGGCAGTAATGCTATAACCGCCGCATTTAAGGGTTGGCCCAATCATGAGGTGGGCGATAAGTGGGAGCTTTACCTTCAGCTTTTTGCTGGAGGTAAAAATGTCCACTTACTGCCCATTTTGTGCCCTTATAGGCGCAATTACCGACAGCGCAATTACCACTGGTGGTAATAGAGCCCCTAACCCCGTTGGGTCTAATGGACCAATGGGGAATGGGAACTTACCACTGTACCGCTACTCGTGATCCGGTGCTAATAGCGCCGGACCAAATAGCGGTAATGCTATTTTCACTGGCGGTATCCCAGCTGTATTGCCGCCGGGATACCGCCAGACTCCTGATGAGGCCCAATGTGCTTTAAGGTGGGCTTCAAAGAGTAAGACTCACCCACTACAAGAAATTATACTTTGAGCTCTCAAGCTCACAACAAAGGGACAGGCTGCTCTTAAGTGTGAGGTTCATGCTCCCTGAGACTGTACTCCATGGTGTGACACTCACACCCACGTAAAGGGAACTATGGTGCCGAATATTAGACTCTGAGTGTGGCTTTTTAATAACATGTGATGCTCTCATAAAGTCAAGCGCATTAGACTGTGTTTCTAGGTATGCGACTCAATGATTGAGAAAACAAGAGACACTCAGAGTCACACCCAGTATGTGGGAACTATGCTTTAAGGTTTGAGACTCAAACGCAATGAGTCTGAAACTGCGCTGAGGCTTGACATTCAACCAGTGAGGTGTGCCATGCTGTGCAATAGGCGACAGTGTGTGTGAGGCTATGTTCCATTGTCTGAGACTAACACCCAATGTGACTGTCTTTCCAGCCGTGAGAATCACACTCAGGAAATGAGACGCTGGCTCACTTATGAGACAGACACCCAGTCACCAGCATTTCCCTTCAAAACATAAAGACTCAATTATGAATCATTGTTTTGGAGGAAAAGAGAGGGAGTGGGAATCTGAGTTCCGACACTCATTTATGTAATGGCACATGTAATAGAGCTACTGGGTGCCTTCCATTCCTTGGGTGATAGTGCTTACGTGCTGGTACTTAACCTATCAACACACGTATATTATTCTGCAGCATTATGCATCCCTAGCCCAATAGTTCTAAAGCGCCACTATGAACCAAAGGCATTCATTTCAGAGCAAACCTCCCAGTGTCCATAGACTTTGTTTGAAGGTGTAATCCCACGTTCTCTGCATTAATTCCCTACTAGCCTCGCCTCCTTCATGCTCACTCAAAGGCCTGCGGTTATTACTCCCCTGACTTTCCCTCACAGTGTCTTCTGCCTTCTCGTTGCCCCAACTCGGCTCTCTGCACCTCCTCTCCACTGCTCTTCTCAACTCCCTTAATCAACTGCTTCCACAGTCTCTTCCATAGTGCATCTTCACTCTCTCCCCCCCCCCATGTCATTCACTGTTCTGCACAGGTATTTGTTCTGGCGTTTCCTCTTCCCCTTAATGCCTGCCAGCCCCCCACATGGCGCATAGGGGTACTAATCATGATAATGGCCCCAAGCCAGGCCACATATGTCTGATAAAGGCCCATCACCCTCAAGCCATTAACTTGGGAGGCAGCCATTACAAGCCAGTGTGTCTCCTGCTGCTGGACTATTATTGCCATATTAGCAGCCGGGCGGTGCAGCAAACCAATCAGGTTGCTTGGATTATGGGCTGAATCTGACATTCTCACCCTACTTTCCAAGCAGCCTGATGGCTGCATCCCCCAGCCGCCATCTTCCCCCCTTCACCTCAGGTTTTTAGAGCCCTTCCCACTGGATGCCCCACTTACCTGATTTCTTCGACAGTGGCACCCAACCACTGCTGCCGCTCCATGTCCTTGCGGGCTGCCCTGGAAATAAATGGAAGAGGGGTTCCATATGGAGCCCTGTCTTCCAGCTCCATGGTGGCCATCTTGGGTAAGTATTCTGTTTGGCGTCCCGTTCATTCAAACAAAATACATTGCTGTTAGCACCCTGGGTTTCCTAATTGAAAACCTGGAGTGCTAATAGCAATAAGCACCCATTCTGGGGGCTTTACCGGCTTCACCGGGTGGTAGCCGTACTCTGGCCTATAACCGTCAGTTACCAACCAGTGAAGCCCCCAGAACAGGTGCTTATTGCTTAAGTATAATTATTCTGTTCCAACGTTCCAATGTGTCTCCTTAAATTAGACTCACTGAGTGTGAACGTTCAATGCAATAGGAAGCTGGCCTTATCTACCTAAGAGTTCCCTTGCTGCCACGTCCAGGGGTGCTACAGCTGTATTACTGTTTGCATGATTTCCACATTCCCTGAAAAGCAAAAGAATATGCGCACCACAACGTCTACAACATAGGATATTTCTTGTGTCAGTTCTAAGCCTCTCCAAAAGGAGATTTATGACACACCCTCATTTCCTAAAGCTCATGCTGTAATAAGACACTTTACTCCAGAAATGGGGACAACACTCCACCTGAGGTCTACCTCTCTTTATCCTTTTGGGGGTGTAGCCCCCATAACAGGTCACACTACAATCAAGGCCTTTTTCTTTAGCTCTTTCAGGTGTGGCCTCAAAATTATGTACCCCCCTATTCCCCTGCCTCAGCAAAACAAGTTAAGAAGCCCGAGACCTGCTCTTATTGCAGAACAGAGATTGGCGGTCCACAGAACCTCTGCTACCCTTCCTAATGTATTTTGTGCATTATGAACAATGTTACTGACTGGGCCTTAATTCCAAAAGCACTTTCTAAGCATCCATCCCCCCTCCTTTCATCTCCTTTGAACTCCCAGCCTCCTTTTGGCAGAGGGGTTAATCTGGCCCTTCCCAACCTTTTCTCCAGTTCACACAGGGCAGTATTACCTGGGCAGCTGGTGATGAGTAAATGGAAAGGGTGACATCTGTTTACCTTATTGCCCAAGCCCTGCTAATGCCACAGAAAGTGCACCACTCAGGTAAGCTCAAACAAACTAATATTGCGACTGCTCTCTATCCCATGTCAATTGTTGCTCCATTATGCTATTGCTCCATAGTGTCCATGTTGTTACTTCACTATGGTATTTATAGGTTTATAGGGATAGCATCGAATGCAAAAGCAGTGAATGCAAAAGCCTTGGAAAAAATGCATTTTTTTCTTCATTTTTTTTAATGTGGGGTCCACCCCAACCCCTGTTTTTTTACCCCTTAAAACCCATTATAATAAAAAAAAACTTCACCTACGAAACAAATTCATTTTTCCGAGGCTTTTGCATTCAATGCTTTTGCATTCGATGCATTGTATTGGATGGAATCACCGGATACCCATATTATGTGTTCCCTCACTGTGATATTACTGACTGGTATCCCTTATTAATTGTTCCCCATTCTGTTACCGCTGGGGTTCACCAAAAATTGCTTCTCAACAGTGATATTGCTCTCTGGTGTCTGTATTAATTCCTACTATATCATAATATTGTTCCCAGGTTTCCCTTATTAATTTCTTGCCTACAGTAAAACTGCTCTTTGGTGTCCATCTTGATATTACTCCTGTGTATCTTATTAATTGCCGCCCCCTGTGACACTATCCCCTGGTGTCCATATGCATTGCTGTCCCGCGTTGAATGCACCAGGTTAATTATTGCCTTATTGTTGCCCCACTCTGATATTACACCCTGGTCTCCATATTAATTGTTACCTCGCTGTGATATTGCTCACTGGTATCCTTTATAAATGTTTGCCCATTCTGTTATTGCTGCCTCACTGTGATATTGCTCTCTGTGGTGAAGTCCTCATCCGCTTGCAGCCTTTTGCGTGAGCTCCCGTTCGGGGTGCCATGCCTGCTCCTCCAGGATCATGTCAAGAAGAGTCGCCAGAGGTGCGGTGGATGGAAGTGGGTCTCAAGGTGCGCAGAGGAGCTCAGGAAACCCGGCCACCAGAAAAGTTAATGAGAAAACCACATTGCGGTGGGAGTGGATGGAATGGTCACACGGAAACGTCCAAAAAGTCTGAAAATAAAAGACTGAATAGGAGATTTGGCTGAGTTTTGGCAGTTTCAAAAATTCCGAATGGCTGAATAGTTTGCCCAAATCCCCCATTCAGTGGCAAGGGCTGCGCGGTCGCAGGGGTGTCCCCCGCACTTTTGTTCACTATACTGTGAGAGAGGGTTGTGGGGGATGCCCCCGCATCCGGTCCGTAAAAAGTAATTTAAAAATAAAAAGGAAAGGACTCTGTGGTGCCGATTCCCGATCATGGAAGTGAAAGGCAACAGTCGTTGCAGGGACACAGCGAGTCGGCGGCACACAACGAAATGTGCCGCTGCAAGGTAAGTAGGGGGGTGGGGGCAAGGGCAAAGGCTGAAATGTTCAGGGGAGAGAACACTGAAAGTTATTTTCTGTAAAATAACTTTCGATCTTTTCCCCTTAAATATTTCAGCCACAGGCTTCCAACCATGGGCGTAATTTTAGGGGGGACAGGGGCGTTTGTCCCCCCAAACTTTCATGGCACACTATTTTGTCCCCATTCATTTGGCTGGGGCACCTTTTCTTCAGATGTCATGTCCCCCCCAACATTTTCAGCAAAGTTACTCCACTGCTTCCAACCCCAATCCAGTCACACTGCATGCCTCGGATCGGCAAACGTTCAGCAACAAAGAAGCCAATCCAGTGTAAATATGGGGAAGCCTGAAAAGCACCTGGACAAGATTTTATTTGATAAAACCCTTGCTAAGAAAAAATCTGGTAACACAGGGAGGCCTCGGGGAAAACAACATGAAAATTAAAGAAATGCTTCTTCAATTGAAGGCAGGCATTGGTGCACGAGACACTAAGTTGGACACTTTGGGCCTCATTACACGGAAGGCGGAGGACCAAGGTGCTATTAGCACCTTGGTCCATTCCGGTAAAATACTTGCACCGCCTTGGTGGAAAGGGGAATTACCGCCCCATTCCAAGCTTGGCGGGGCGGTAATTCCCCCTTCCACCACTGCCCTTCCCCATTCCCATTTTTGCCCCATAGGGCATAATGGGAATGGGGAAGGTGCTAATTACGGCACCGCAACTTTGCGGTGCCGTAATTAGCACCAAGGTCCCTTAGCGGGTTGGTTTTTAACGCCTGCAAAAAGCAGGCGTTAAAGCACCAACCCGCTAAGGGACCTCGTAGTAAGGCGGTAATGGTTAACGGTCACCGTTACCATTAACGGTGACCGTTAACCATTACCGCCTTCCGTGTAATGAGGCCCTTTGACATAAAAGAGTACCACCTGAAGGCTCGCCTAGACAAATACAGAGGCAGGTTCGACATGGCTGAGGGTTGGATCTCTACGGCAGAGGGCACAATTGCAACAGTGTCTGCTGGCTTGTCTAATATGTAGGCACTATTGAAACCAGTGGCGTCAAAAAAACGAGGACCTGGAGAGTAGGGATCGGAGACACACTATACGGATCCTTGGAGTAAGCACCAACGTCACGTCAAAAGTGATGGAGTCTTTTTCTGAAACACTACTCAAGGAGGTGTTTGGCGCAGATGCGTTTTCGCCCTTATTTATTGTGGAAACACCACACAGAATTCCAACAGGCAAACTCATACCAGGTGAACCTCCAAGAACCATAGTAGGCTGTTGAATTAACATATATTTTATTTGTATTTTTTACATTTATAAAGCGACTTAGTTACATAGAGCATTCATCAGAGTTTCATATGAAGAGCATTACATACAGTTAGGTATTTGACAGATGGCGCTTTACATGGCATAGTGTACGACACTAAGCAGCTGTAGAGTTCAAACAAATAGTAGTGTTTTGATCGCTTTTTACGGAAAGCTTGGGGGGAAGTCACATGTCTGAAGTGGGATGGAAGGGCGTTCCATTGCATGATATGATATGATATGATATGGTATTTGTAACGCGCCTATACACAAGTGTTTCAAGGCGCGACGAGGCAGGGAGGGAAACAAGGGGAAGACAGACAAACGATCCTACTAGGCCAGGTGTCATTCAGATCGGGCAAGTGCAGAGGTAAGGGGAAAAGGAGAAAGTGCAGGGGGAGGAGGAGGGGGGGAAAGTGCAGTACACGGTAAGTAGCGTAATAAAATAATAAATAATAAATAAAAGGGCCAGCTGGTGGCAAGTGCGCGGTAAGTGCAGAGCAAGTGCTAGGAAGGGGGCTGTAGGGATACAGTGACAGTCCCACAGTGCCGGGGGAGCCAGGGAGGCAGTGCAAGTGGAGAGTGGCTGGGCCCTGGCTGGGCAGCTATGAATAGGAAGCTGGAGTCACCGGTTGTGGCTCGATTGACTTCGGGCACTGTCAGTAGATTGGCATAAGGTGTTACAGTTGGTCTGCAGGATGCTTATCTGTTTATTCTCCGAGTTAGGTAGTTAGGGGCTGAATGATTAATGCATTTATGTTTAACGGCCAATGTTTTGAAGAGGACATGTTTTATGATGGGTAGACAGTGGGCCTGTCTCCTGGCAGCAGAGATGTGGTCTCTTCTGGGAATGTCAATGCCCGCACGGAGCGCATTGTTTCTGATGTACTGGAGTTTCTCAACATTTTTACTGACGTGCCAGCAAAGAGGACATTGCAGTAGTCAAGTCGGGTCCCAATAATGGCTCTGGCAATGGAGAGGCAGTTTTCCTTAGACAGGAAGGGTCTGGCTGTATTGAGAAGCTTTGAGTGGTAGGCCGCTGAGGGTGCAATGGTGTTGACTTGCCTAGACATGGAGAGGTTGGAGTTCAAGTAGACTCCAGGGGTTTTTACTGACTGGGATACTGTGATTAGTGTGTTGTTGATCGTGAAGTCTAGGTATTGGCCGTCCAATTTCTTTAAGGTTTCAGTGGAGCCAACCAGGAGTAGTTCGGTCTTATCTCCATTTAGACACAACCCATTTTCTGCCATCCAGGCTTGGATGGTGGAGTGGGCGTTTTTGAGAGTCGTGGTGTCTAGCACATAGTCACCCGATAAGGGGAGAAGGACGTGTGTTGTCCGCGTAGTTAGTGTATGTGATACCGAACGAGTTCCACATGACTGTGATACGATCTTCCACTTGGCCAGAAAAAAAAGGCATCCTGAACTTTAAGAACAATGTAATTCATACAGATTTCTTGGTGGCAGTGCAGGCCTCCAGAAAATCATCCCTCAGCGTGAAAAAGGCTCTCCGAGCCAAGAATAAAAAATATGCAATGATGTTCCCTGCTAAACTGAAGGTGGTTTACAGCGGCATGGTCCCTTTCTTCAACTCGCAAGAGTCCACTCAGGACATACTTATACTGCAGGGTCCACAGGGGGCCACCTGAGCATGTCCTGCATGGTGCATATGGTGAAGCAACTAGAATCCCAAGTTAAATACTAAGGATACATTGCACAGTGGGCTGATCATGGTCGGGCCATTGCTATCCCTGTGTTCCAAGCACTAAAGGGGGATCTTACTTTATATGGCGGACTGCACTGACAAGCTCTGCTTGTCAGCGAGGGATCGGGGTGGGTTTAGGGGAAAGCTGACCTCAGATGTTATTGTTTATTTTGTTTGCTCAAGCGGAGGAATGCATGTTCCATCTGGTTTGTGGGTATGATACTGATGCAAAGCTGTTCAGTGATGGGCTGCTATATGGGATGGGGAGGGAGTCTGGGAATATCTGAGCAGAGGCCCAAGATTTAGAGGGATGGGCTGGACATAAGGCTGTGCACATGTGCTGACCAGGAATGTGCAAGGTCTCAATCACCCTATTAAGACTCGGAAGCCACTGCTTTGCTTAACTAGACATCACATCGATGTTGCCCTCCTTCAAGAAACCCACCTCTGCCCAACTAGAAAATCCAATTTTGCAAAACGGTGGGGGTGTCATGGATAGTTCTCATCATACACAGGACACTCTCGGGGGAGTAGCTATTCTGATACACTCAGCTCTCAACTTTCGGCAATAACCAAACCATAACAGATCAAGATGGCCATGTTTTTATAGTAGTGGGCACCATAGATAATCATAAGGTCACCATTGTAAATATGTGTGCCCAGATTATCGAGGCTCTGGAATTCGATGAATGGCTAGCCCCTAGATTTGCAAAGCTGACTGAATCAAACATAGTCTGGAGGTAGTGGGCATGAATACAGTACTTGACCCTGGGATGGATAAGCTTTCCATGTCCCCTTGGGACCACTCGAAGTCGGCCATAGTACTGCTCCACCAATGTGGGCTAAGTTGCCTCTCTGATGCATGGAGAACCTTAAATACCCTAAAGAAGAAGTTCAAATTGTACTCCCCAGTCCACAATTCTTCCTCGAGGATAGACTATTTCTTTATAACGGACTCTCATGTCAAGTGGATTGAAGAGTGTGTCATTCTCCACCACATTCTCCATCCGATCATGCATCAGTCAATGCAAAAATTAGAATACCAGCAGTTCAATGCCCAGTGTGGCGATGGAGGTTTAAGCCACACTCCTTACTCGAAGAAGTATTTAGGGCTGAGGTACCAGAAGAAATAAAAATGTTGAGATTAAGGAACCCTCAGTCTATTTGAAAGCCACATTATGGGAATCCTTTAAATGTTATATTAGGAGGATTTATATCTATAAGGAACATGGGGTGCTCTAGACCGACTCTAAGGGAACTCGAGAACACAAAAAGTGGAAACTGGATGAGAGGGGGGATGAGATATTGGCACATATAAGATGGGGCAGTCAACAGTTTCAGGAAGCAGCCGACGGGGAGGTCAGGTTTTTAGGTTGATGGTGTTGGTGAGATGCTATGAGGCGGGCAATAGGCCTGGTAGGCTGTTAGCCTGTCTGGCAGATCAGGACAGCTGAAGAACCAATATCACAGCAGTGACGGATGAAGTGGTGTCACCCACAGTAGGACTCATGAAATCATAGAAACCTTTGTCAGGTTCTACATTAACTTATACACCTCTTATATCTGTAAGACTGATCCCCAGATACAATACCTGTGTGCGGTTGGCTGAATTAAACTCACTGAGGAAGAAGTATTGTCTACCAACGAACCAATAAAACTTGAAGAAGTACAGAGGACAATCAGAGACCTCCCAAGTGGGAAGGCTCCTGGTACGGGTGGGATTTCCAAGGAATTTTACACGGCTTTCATAGAGGTGATTAGCCCCCACCTCCTCAAAGTATATCACAAAGCTGTGTCCTGGGGGACGTTACTAGGATCAATGAATGAATCCATTATCTCTCTACTGCTTAAGCAGGCTAAGAGCCCAGAAACTGCTCTTCCTACAATCCTAACTCCCTTATCAATTTTCTAACAAAATATTGGACAACATTTTAAGACTGCAGTCCCTCATAACCCAGGTGAAGCATGATCAATCTGGATTCATACCGAGAAGATCCATTTTGTTTGGGGTAGGATGCCTTTTTGGTATATTATACCGACTTAAACCTGAGCAGGGTCGGATTGGCCCCTCTGCCTTTCGGCCTGTGGCCAGGCCGAAATCGTCCCTGGGGAGTGTGGGCCGGTGTGGAAGAAAAAATTATTGAAAAAAAGAAATGAATTTAAAAAAATGAAAAAATGAAGAAAAAAAAGCCTTTCATCCTTCTTAGGTCGATAAATGAGTACCAGCACAGGTTGGGTGATATTGTATGCATATTTGTTCTATAAGAAAGAGCTTCAGCGTAAGTGCTATACAATAACATATTATAATTTGGTCGTGGACGTCTGCTTGGATTCACAGTAATTTGACAATATGGATCTATACACACAGATATTAATGATAAATATGGTGATCCATTCTTGTATGAAATGTATATCACATTAGTGAAATCATAACCATGTGTTTCGTAGTGTACTTAGGAACAATGCTATTTGATGCTCCTTCCTGTTTTGTCAAAGGGGTGAAAGGTCATGTTTCATCGCTTACCGGGATGTCACTTTGGGGTAGTGTCAAATGACATCACTTCTGGTGATGCCATCACCAGAAGTGATGTCATCAGAGGTCAAGGGTCGTGAGGCAAGGGGTGGGCCACTTTTTTTTGGGTGACCGGGCCTATTTCGTGTCCCAGTCTTACCCTGAACCTGAGGACTCAGCAGTTGCCGCTTTGTTGGATCACGAGAATGCGTTCGATTCCCTGGAATGGATGTTCCTTTTTCGGGTATTGGGGGCCCATTTACTTTCCATAATCTCTTTTCTGTATAAGTGCCCAGTAGCCAAGTTATGCATGAACAATAACCTGGCCACTGAGATCCCACTGCAGAGGGGAACAAGGCAAGGCGGCCTGCTGTCTCCCCTGCTGTTTGCCTTGTCAGTGAAGCCGCTCAGTGGAAGGAAACAAATAAGAACAACACATTTCAAAAGTCAGTTTATTACATTGCAATGTAATGCAATAACCTGCAGCACCCCTCCTTCTAAATTCAAAGCAGCAACAACAGTCCATGCCCCAGATTAGTGTCTTTTAGACACGTTTATCCACTACACTCATGCCAGCCTCATCCCACGGCCCTAAAACTAGACAGTCAGGAAAGGGAAGATAAGTCTAAAGCACCCCCAATAAACTACTGACAGTAAATAGATAGAAAGGAGCTGGTTAATGATAATATAACACCACTATCTAAGTAGGGGACAATGTTCACCTAACCTGGGGTACTAAGCCAATTAATCTGCTGGAACCAGACATGGCATCACCACAGAAACTAGACATCAGTAAACCAAGACAAAGAATATACCAACCCATTATGACAACCTGATACATAAACTAAACTACATGGATTATGAGACATACAACCGTCTAACCAAAACCTCACATTTCTGCATACTTAATACACACAAAAACCCACACAACCACCTCTCTCACAGCAAACCGTACAGACTTCACCACACCGCAACAACAAACAATCAACACAGAGATCCCAACATCAGCACACGAGGACCCACTTCGATACTATATACACACCCAAGCTCAGCGCACAGTGAAAACCGAACTGAGGCTGCCAACAGTACACCACCTCTCACTTTCCTATGCCCTCTTCACCCACTAAGCCACCCCCCACCTTTTGTTTACAGATCCGCCTGAGCGCCTGGAGACCAACTCCGTTGGTCACCGTGCGCTATATAAATACCTTTAACAGTAACATTAACATTACACTGCTTAGGCCCAGATTCAGAGAGCGTTTTCCTTTGGGTTTTTGCCATTACAAAACGCGTCTGTGAATTAGGCCCTATGCGAACCAATTGGTCTGTTATTAGAATTACTTGAGAACAGATACAACTCCTGGGGCTGGGGCATGATCTCGCTTCAGGGAACTAACTCCTGCGCGTCCATCGACACTTGCTGCTGGCTCAGGTTACGTGAATACCTCCTCAGGAAACACCCCATCTCAGAGTTAACCTTGAGGGCAACCTGCCCCTTTCTCCGGCACATGGCATCCTGGTTTTTCTTTCTATCTACAAATGCAAGTCCTGCGTTAGTCCCACATCTCGCCGCCAAAAGTTCTCCCTGCACCGCTTTCCTGTGCCAAGGCCCACCTAGGAGAGTCTGAATTTTTCCTAGTGCCAGCAGCCCCAGCAGCCCCAGCAGCCCCAGCAGCGGTGGCATCGTCGTATTACATTTGAACCGCTGCCATATTTTGTCTTTACTGTCCATTGATAAACGGTAGATGTAAAACAAAGAATATGACGTTATATCCCCATTCCTCTAACTAGACCAGGTTTTCTCGCAGAAGTACAGTGGGTCGACAAGAGGCATCAGTCAACAAGTGCAGGAGATCAGACTTAGTCAGGTCGGTGTCCCTTCACCCCTAAACCAAACAGGAACAGCAAGAACCATCACTAATGGACATGATTTTCACTCTGAAGTGCAAATGATGAAAATTGCCTGGACGGGACGTTTTTGCACGTAGGTGCAAACGTAGCAGGTCCCTTCTGCTTAATTTAGGAAGATTTCTAAAAGGAGCTCCTCGTAACAAAACCTCCTGTTTGGCATGGAAGATATATATAATAGTTATATTTGAAAACTTGTTTTTACTATGAGCTTAAGTAAAAAGGCAATGCAAACTACAAGGAAGGGCCCACCCAAAGTATTGGTCTGGAGCCCCCTTTCTTCCCCCCTCCATGGGTCTTAAAACGTCACTGCACTGTCTGAAGATTTTGCGGACATAGAACAACACAGCAGAGGACCTGTATATTGTATGGCTTCAGTTTTTAACGGTTTTAAAAGTTCGTGATGTTTTAGCCATATTGGCATTAAGTTGTATCGCAGTTTTTGCAAGCACACTTCTCAGAAGGAAAATAAAAGGTGTGTCAAATCTACTATAGCAAAGGTCACAGCGCCACCTGCTGGGGTTTTATGGGCAGTACTCCATTTACAATAATAGGCTAAACTTCTTCACATTGACTTTGGGAATCTAAAATCAGTGTGTCCTTTCATGCGCGTTATTTGTAAAAGGAAACGTCCTGCCCGGACACCTTACGTTTTAGCAGATTCACCTGTTCAGTAAGCAGTGGAGTACAATAAAGCCTCAGGATTAAGTGAGAAAGCAACACAGAAGTTTATTTCTACATTTCTACTGAAACACCCAGGCTAGCAAGCATTACAGACAGTTTTCATTGTAGTAAAGCTCTATGAAACCGTAAAAATTACATTAGCAAGCACTACATAAACCATATAATGATTATCAACTTGGGCAATGCTGGGCTAAGCAGTCACACCCTAGTGGGGCTGCTCAGTCAGTCTTGTAAGAGCAACAACCCAGACAAACCGGAAGAAGAAAAACTGGTCCTTATAGATGAGCACCAGAAAAGAAAAAACATCTGATAAATCATGGAGGTGGACATCACATGTTCACTTAAGGACCCCGACTGAATAGCAACTCGAGAACGTTTGTTATCAGGAAAACAAGTTTATAACCACAAATTACACAAACAGTAAAGAGCTAAAACTAGGCTCCTGGAATACAAGGGGATTTAAACACCTGACAGCACCTAGTGACCTAAATCTGGGAGCATTTGACATTCTTTGTTTCCAAGAAACATGGTTGCTTATCCCCCTTTAATGGATGGTTATGACATAAGACTGGCACCAGCAAAAAAAGGACCCAAAGGTCGGCCTATTTCTGGGCTTCTAACGGCAATAAAGTCTGGGTCAGGCCTATCTGTACAGGAAGTGCTCATCTGTGATCTTTTGCTTCTGGCAATCCGAGTTGATTGGACATCGGCTGAATCTGCGAAGACTGAGAAAACCACCCAGAACTTGATCGTTATTAATTGTTACTGGAACCCAGAGCTGATCTCAAATGGAGCCTTCATGGAACTGATAACTTCAACAATCGATATGGCTCTACTAAAATATGACATCCTATTATTTTTAATACCTGGAGATTTAAACGCTGCCTGCGGTCTATCCAGCTTTACTACAATCACACACAAATTAAATCCACTTTGAGAACAAAGATGGAAACTCTGGTCAGCAGCCATGACACCAAGGAGTCTAGTCTCTACAGAGACGAATTGTCCATTGATAAAACCCGCAATTCCACCTTGGCGGCGAGGAGACCAGGCAGCCGACATTGACCACGTGTTCGTCTCTATTGAATTGGCACATTACATCACAAAGCACGAGATTATCCAACCTAAAAACAGCGACCGTAACTTGAGACTCATGACTTTTACAAGGGGATCAGAAACTCGCAGGCCAATGATGGGAGCCGACGTTGTAGTAAATAACAGTGGTGACCGACTTCGGATTAAACCAAATGACATAAAAACAATAACTGGAAAATATGCTTTCCCATCAAGCAGAGGGAACGTGACCAAAGGCACAAACCAGGTGGATTCTGTGGCCTTACTCGACCACTTCAAACTCAAAAAATCAAACGGGAAAATCCCAGATCAAGTGTCGCGGCACTGCTATGACTAGCAGACAAATGCAAAATCGGCAGACGCCTTAAAAAAGCTGCAGCCAAGTCCAACTCAAGTAATCTAAAATCTGAAGCTAAGAACGCTACCCAAGAGTACAAAAAATGGGTAACTGGATGTAAAATAACTGTCCTTCAGAACGATGCAGAGAATATGCTCAAAGCTCTGACCAAGAAAAACTCAAGAGACTTCTGGCAGTTAATAAAAGAAGATCACTCAACCATCCACGACACTCAACAGAACTACGTTAGTGAGTCACAGTGGGAACAACACTTTTTGACTCCATTTAAAGATGGAGGAACACCTTTAACTCCTGTGATAGCGTATAGTTCTGAATATTGGGATCTGTGTATAAATCTAGAAGAGATCCAACTGAAAATCAAAATGCTCACTACATCTAGAGCAACAGGGCCTTACGGCCTAAGTAACACAATGCTAAAAGAAAACTCGGAAGAATGGGCAACCTTTATAAATGTCATCTTTGACAAAATCTGCAAAAACGCAGCAAATCCCCTGTTCGTGGAAGACAGCCACGATCGTGCCCATCTTTAAAAAGGGGAAAAAAGACAAACCTCAAAACTATCGCCCAATTGCGTTACTCGACGTCATAGGCAAAATTTTGGATCCTTCTTGCTCGCCAAACTAACCAGCTGGATAACTATCAACGGCTGGTTCGATCCCTTTCAAACGGGCTTCACACGGAACATTGGCACAGCAGCAAACATCGTACTACTAAACATCTTAAAAGCCCAGAGCCATTAGGCGAATTCTAGAATATACATCATCTCAGTAGATTTAACCCAAGCCTTTGACAGGGTAAATAGGCAAAGACTTTGGCAAAAACCTCAGAAGCAAAAATACCCGCAAGAAATTTTTGACCCATGAATGCAACTACATTCTGACACCTCGATCGGAGTTCGTCTAAAAAGAGGAGGCCTTCTAAGTATGCCAATCCCAACTTGGAGACGGGTCAAGCAGGGCTGTCCCTTTCCCCTACCATCTATAATTTCTATATTGCTGACCTTCCCGACTTTGAACCATCAATTCGGTCCTTTCCACCTAAGCTGGGTAAAACGAAACTAACAAGACTTCACTACGCAGACGACTTGATCATGATCGATCAAACAGTAGTAGGCCTCCAAAGACAACTAAGCAGCCTCTCCCGCTACTTGCTTGAAAACAACTTGGAGATAAATGAAAGCAAAACCAAAATCATTTGCCTTCAAAAAGCAAAACAGAGAAAGATTAAACCTAGTTGGTTTCTGGGTGACAAAAAGATAGAGGAAGTGGATTCCAATAGATACCTTGGAGTAATTTTTAACAACAGCCCCATAGAGGCACCGGCCCAAGATTTTCTAAAGAGTAAAATCACAGTCTTGCTAACACAGGGTTGCTTGATGGACAAAAGATTTGGAAGATTTTCCATCATTGGTCTAGTCAACTTCTACAGGAACAAGGTGGTTCCGACCATAACATATGGAGCCGAAGGTTTGATCCACATGCCGATAGAAATATGGTCAACATTGGAAGGTAAGTTCTGGCGATCTGTCCTAAACTTACCAAACTCAGCTGGAACTGTTAGAATTAGAAATGAGCTCATTCAAACTTCACTGGAAGCGATTGTGGAATGGAAGGCACGAAACCTATATCGAAAAACATTGCTTCCTTTCTGTGCATCAATATTCGAAGTTATCCACGACAAAATGTCTAAAACCTCAAACAGGGTCATGAACACTTGGGTTAACAGCCTCCAAAAATCACTGAAGGAAGTTGGTTGCTCAGAAAGGGATCTGGTCACGAATCCTCTGAGAATAAAGAAAAGCTCTTCGAACTTGACTGGGTCAAAACAACTGAG
This sequence comes from Ambystoma mexicanum, assembly GCF_040938575.1. Lineage (NCBI taxonomy): Eukaryota > Metazoa > Chordata > Amphibia > Caudata > Ambystomatidae > Ambystoma > Ambystoma mexicanum. The sequence continues at coordinate 176,922,139 of NC_090941.1, read as the reverse complement.
AAAGCAAGTAAAAGTAGTTTGGCGGAGAACTTGCCTGCAATCCCAATAAAATTGAACCATCGGAGAGGCTATCTGAAAAGATTTCCAGATAGATCATTCAGAGACACTTTCCTCAGAATGAGACTAAACCTGTTAGACACCAACAAAACCAACTACATTCAAGGAAGATGTACCTCAAAAACCTGTCGGTTTTGTGCACCAACTTAAGAGACCGAATCGAACAAGCACCTGTTGATGACCTTAATGAGATGGGAGCCCTTGAGAGAGCTACACTTGACCCCAATATTGAATAACCATGCAACAATGGACATAGAGGATTGTTGGAGGACTCTCATATGTGGAGATCAAACCAAAACGACCATGGCCTCAGTTGCCATGATGAAGTCTACCACTTTAAACTTTGTTTAAAAGCCTGATGCCCAGGAGACTTCGACCAAAGACACACCCCTGAATCCATTCTTTTCCTTTTTCTTTTCTCTTTTTCTCTTTTTTTGAATTGGACGAAGCTGATGTACTGATGCCAAAAGTTTCTTTTTGAACATAATTGTTAATTCAATTAATTCAAATAAAATAAAAAATAAAAAGTAAGGGCATGAACATGCATTTACAGACAAAGAATAGAAACTTCCGTCCGGGATTGCCTTTGCATCTAATCATCATTCAAAATGAACCACTCAGCAAAGACTTGTTGACAGTAAACAAAGACATACGCTTACAGAGTGATGCGATCTGGGAAAGGTAGGCCTTTTCTCTGCCACATAGGTGGAGTGCTATGGTAGAACATTGTGCACCTTTTCTCTCACAAGAATAGCAAATAGCTACATCGCCACGTACTGAAGTATGGAAAGAAAGAAAATACTTTCAAAGGAAACAAGCAGCAGCCCCCTCCTGCATACTCAGGAAATCTGCTTGATGCAGGTAAGAGGGGCCTTGGTTACACATGATGCCACCATCTAGGGCCCAGTGAGCTCTAAGCATGTAGGTGGCCAGACTCAACCAAACCAAGAGAATGGGTAGGAGCCGAATGTGACATCTGGCATGTGCCACAGAGTGCCGCAGCGTGCCACCAATCTCTGGACTGGCTGATGTAAAATATATAGTTTAAAAGATTTCAAACACATTCAACAAGTGGAAAATACCCTCTCAATCATTGTGGGATGGTTTTATATTAAAACACTTTCAGCAACTGCATGGTTTAAAGCACTTATCATGGCACAGCATGTCGCCAATCTCGGGACTATGTGATGTAAAATGTACTGTTTAAATTACTTCAAAGTCATTAAACAAGTGAAAAAATACTCTTACAACCATTGAGAGATGTTATAAATCCAATTAAAAAGCAAACCCACGTGTGGCTTTTGCTTGGGTCTTCCTTGTCCACAGTGAGATAGTCACCCTGCTTAATCAGCGATCAATGCACGTGTGCCACTGAAGGAGGTTTGAAAACTCTCAAAACGGTAAATTTGGAGACCTCGCGTACATGGTCTATCTCACTGTTATTTTGGAGAAGACGTCCATTCAAAACACACCAGAGCACATGGGAGAAAGGAGGGTACACAGACACAGGGAAAACGGGATACATTAAGTCATAGATTCCGATTCAGTGGCCCTCATTACAAGTCAGGCGTTAAGGGTTTAACGGCGCCGTCGGCGCCGTTAACCCTTAATGCCTGATTCACACTTTAATGCCTGCTTTTTGCAGGCGTTAAAGTCCAAGGCGCTAAGCGACCTTGGTGCTAATTACGGCACCGTAATTTACGGTGCCGTAATTAGCGCCTTCCCCATCCCCATTATGCCCTATGGGGCAAAAATGGGAATGGGGAAGGGCAAATGGTGAATGGGGAATTACCGCCCCACTCACCTTGGAATGGGGCGGTAATTCCACCATCCACCATGGCGGAATCCGGCATGGACCATGGTGCTAATAGCACCATGGTCCACCGCCTGACTTGTAATGAGGGCCAGTGTGTCGTTCTTCGCATCATAGATCCGTCTGCAACGGTCACGCCAAATGCAGAACAGTGACTCAGTGTTGTGGGAGATCATAAACTGCAAACTTCAAATGTACTAATCCAAACCAAAACTCTAATGTAGATACAGCTGCTGTGTACCCAGGTGGTAGCTGGATTTAGAACTGCTAACAGATCTCTTAGTGGTACTGTGTCTCGTACCAAAATGTCAGGAAAAAAACAATGTACGTTTACTCCATGAATGGCAGTAGACAAAAAAACACGAAAACCCATTATACTGTACAAGGGGAGCAGGGGCTGCCGTGGGTGTCCCCAACTCACCTTGTACGGTGTAATGGGTTTGGGGGTTTCCGGAGGTGTCCCCCCTCAGTCGCAAGGCAGGAACTGTGCAATCTATGTGATCACTGCGCGCCTGCACGCCGGGCACCCGCCGTAAGGCAGTACAGGCGGCTGGCTGCCTGACGTGCCAGCCTCTAGATAACGCTGTTCCAGCATTATGAGAGTCCAGGATGCTGCTGCATTAATCTCATAAAAAAAATAAAAGTTAGTTAAATAAATTAATATTGTTGTGTAGTCACTGTAGTGTGTACATTTTCATTAATTCATTTCACGGTGCCTCAGAATCAGTTTGACTGAGCAGTAGCGCTGACAGTCTGCATACGTGCTCACGGTGCTACTGCTGCTGTCCAGCAAAGCCAAGCACCATGTTGATTTTTATGATGCTATCCTAGCAGCTTCAGGTAGCAAATAGCAACATTTGTTGCTTTCACTTCCCTGGTGGGCCAGGCCCCATGCCTGGCCGCACATGCCCGCCTTCAGCGCATGCGCTGCAGTGACAAGGGGTTCATTGATTGGACTGGCAGTGGCTGCATGCCCTGTGACCTCTTTGAGTGTATGTTCAGTTAGTGCTAAGTTGGACTTAATTGCCAGAGGATCAAGGCCCAGCCGCCCAGCCAGGCAGGACGTCCAGAAGGCAGGCCTCCTCTACAGCATACACCTGTGAGCTGATCAGGGCATGCAAATCATTTTTTTTCCAATGAAAGCTGCATGATCCTAGCTAGAGCCCTTATCCTCTCCAGGCTGGATTACTGGAATGCATTGTACTTGGGGGCGAGTAAATATATCATTAATAATATCTAAATCCTGCAAAATAATGCGCTCAGATCAGCATTTGGAATACCAATGAGAGAGCACATCTCTAAGCTAAGGAGACAAAACAAATGGCTCTCCACCAAAGACAAAATCCTGCTCAAAAACTTTCTCTAACGCATAAATGCCTTAATGAAACTGCCCCTCGCCACCTCTATGAGAGAATTATCAAAACATCCTCAACAAGACCCACAAGGACAGTCAATTAATCTTGCCTGGTCATCCCCAGATTTAAACTAAAAAAGCAGGGGGAAGTAGCTTCCCTGTCATGGCTGCACAAGCATGGAACGGCCTACCTCCGGCCTTGAGAGCTCACCAACATTTTTTCATGTTTAGGCGTAACACCATCAATTGGCTTGCAGCTAAGGACTCAACTGATAGTCTCAGCCCTGTACATGTGTATACATATGACTACCAGACTCTGAAATGTAACCTGTACCTTAACCACAGATGGATTCTATCCTGTATCTTTTGTATGTATATTTCTCTTTGCTTCATTATGTATAATTTACTGTATCTATTTTGTATGACCTACTGTATCTATAATCTACTGTAGCTATTGTAACCTAAGCTGTAAGTATACTTGAATCCTCCTTTTTGGAAAAGGTGCCCAGATACCTCCGGGTGGGGTGCTCCATACAAATAAATAAACAAACAAACAAACAAGCAGGCAGGTGCCAATGCCACCGCAGAACTCAGGAGGAGGCCAGGAGCTGCCTGTGTGCCTTCCAAAATGGGCATTTGGCAAAATGGTGCACGTTAACCGTTATTGGTAAGTAAGATTTTACCAGTATCATGAGGGTTAATTCTGCAATACTATGTGATGTGCAAGGTCAGTGGGTTTAAGGAGAAACACGTTGAATACAGGATGGTTACTGCCAATGTCCTGGCAGTATCGACCTTATAGCTGGCAAGAGCACTGCCTTTACAATAAGGAAGGGGGCCGACAAATCGCGTCTTCTATTCGTTTGTGACATCCCTCATTTATCACATCCATAAAATGAGCGCTTAAGCCTCCAAGCAGAGTGTCTTAATCCCATAATTGACCATTTTTCAATTGCCCGCAAGCTGCTCCGCCTCGCCATTAACAGATAGTTCAACACGCGCCCCTATCGCAGACAGCAAGGCGACGGGGCTCTTATGTCGCAATTTCACCTTAGAATTGTTTTTGCTGGTTCCCGCTTAAATTTCTATGAAAATGTGCACGTGTGCCAAGGAAAAAATAACAGCGTCTTGGGGATACATTATATCCAGGCCTTTAAAATGTGTACCAAGATACAAAGCGGGTAATGAACGATTTCAAAAATGTAAAGTTTCCTGGCACGGCCCAAGGCCCCACAGGGGATGCTCTTATAAAGTTTGCTAAACCCGCCCCCTTTTATCCTCTCCTCCTAAAATATGAAAAATGAGGGTCATTGGAACAGGCATCTGTCCATTTATTTTTAAGTTTTTGTAGCAGCCCTTTTTACTCTGCTCAGATGAATGCTTTAATCCCTTCATACAATTTAAATTAATTGTGTGTTGGAAGGTAAACCTTTCATTTGTATTATGTGCAATGTAAAGTAAGGTACATTTAAATCTTCCGCCCCTCCCCCGTTGCTTTGTTGATTTGCATGTAGGTAGAAATTATTATGTTAGTTTTTTTAATTAATTAGCCGGCTGCTGGGAAAAGCCTACTCTGAAATTATGTGGTTAAAGTTTCAATTTTTCTACTTTTAGACCGAGTCCAGTTTCCATGACAGAGAAACATTTTCCATGTCTATCCCTGTGAGGAAAAAAAGGTGACCCTTCAATTTGCAGGTCCTGGATTTTCTCAGCCGAGGGGAAAGCACTTTGATTTCCACTGCGGCATGTGGCTGGCGCGGGCCAGCACCTGGGATATAGCACGGCCGCGGAGGCTCTTTCTCGTGGACAGTGCGCCCCTCCTTAGTGCACCCCAAAGTGTAGCGAGTCAGAGAATCCGACCTTGAAGCCGTTGGCAAGGTGTGCTTCCCGGCGCGTAGGAAGACTACTAGGGCAGGATGTTGTCTGCTGACCAGAACGTCAGACACCCATGTGCACGCTGCCCGGACCAGACACTCTTATACGTGGGAGAGGTGTGCTTAAGAAACACGGAATTAACATTCTCATACCGCCCGTGCAATTGAAATAAACAGGAGGGTTGCATATGTTTACTGAAGGGAGGGGACTAAAACCTGCGCAGTTGCTGCGAAAGCTGGTAAAAGGGCACGTGTTTATACAACGATGCCAGAGCGGAGGGTGTTGGTAGCAATTTGTAGCAAACAGGGCCAAGTGCGATCCTGCCAGGAGTTATTAGGAAGTTGCAAAGTAGCACTGAGATAGTGGGAACTTTTATTTCAGCAACTATGTAAACGATATGAAGAGACTTAATAAACTGTGAAAGACAACACACAGAATTCTGTAACAAGGGGCATCGCAAAATCTTTTAAAGAAAAACTCTCATCGCTGCAGTAAAATAATCAGACGAGAAAGCAAGAGTTTATTGGTAGTGGTCTTCAAACTATGGTGCTGCCTTCTCCCCTCTCCTTAAGAAAAACTTATGCAGTTATAGTTCGTGGGGCAACCCGGAAACAATATTTTTACTCAAGGGGGTGCGCAGAATAAACAACCGCTTCGTCCATCGTCATCACTCGCACTGTGCTTCAAGCTGCACAGGCCTCACATGCTGCTCGCCCATGCGCCACACTGGCACTCCTTCAAAATTGTAATATCTGCACATTGAACATGTATCTTTTCTGTCCAGGCACGCCATTCTCCTTTGCGGGCACAATGTGTATATTGTCGCTTGACACTTGCAGTACTTGCCACTGACTGTTTTTGTAAGGCCTTGTTCAATGTCACCGCACTCCCTCAGGCAATGCCGTATACCGGCATCCCAGCAATGCAAGGGCTGACTCACTGAGCAATGCAGGCAGCATTCAGTGCCTCACGAGTGGTTTTTGCACGAGCCAGAAGTTAACCGCATGTTGGAGGTGTTGAGTGTTGCAAAGGTGGAGTTGTTTGCTACATATTTGAACTGAAGGTGTCACCAGTACAGCTCCTGGGAGTTTCCCCATACCGCAATTCTTTGGTGATGCTCTCCTGAATCGGAGGGCTGCTGCTTTCAGTTTATATGCGTTCCTTATGTTCCCCCTGCCGGAGACTGTCCTGAGGAAGTTTAGTCTCCACAGACAGAACAACGTTTTATGGTCTATTAGATGGCCTTGTATGCTGTAAGCTCAGAGACTTAACAAACTGTCTGATGTAGGAGCCGGGAAAGGTCTTTCATCCCGACCCAGTGTTCAGAGGGGAAGGGGGAGCACTCCGTTTTATGTCTGGCCCTTTATTGTCTTAGGTTTAATGTGCATGACCAGAGGTCGACCAGCCCCTCTGGCCGCCACCTTCCGGGGGGTGGTCAGCCTCTACTCTTCCTCCCAGTGGAGGCGGAAGAGGGGTCCCCCAGGGCCTGACTTCTGGTGGCGGGCTCGTGGGGCACGCATATAAACCAGGAGCTGCTGGGAGTCAGTCTCTTGCCCAGCAACCCCTGCCGTGTGTTGATCCCCACCCACCCACACCCTATGTTTTTCTGAATAGTGTCAATTTACTGGTGAAAAGAGTTAAGAAACAAAGTAGATGGGATGGAGTTAGGATAGGTTCCTGCATTCATGGTGAGGCGTTCGCATCGCTTAAGGAGTGCAGTGTTGATGTAGTAATAATTTGATGGTATTGTGTTGTAGTATTTAGTTTCTAATTTTCTTTTTCTGTTGCAGGTGGAGTGTCAGGGCGGTCCTAGCCAGTGAGGGATTTTCACGCTGCTGGTTCGGTGGTAGTGGTTCAGGATTGGTCGCGTCCGAGCCAAATCCAGCGACGGGCACTGACTCACCTTCCAGGGCGTTAGGCCAACAACACTCTTGTCAGTGCCCAAAAGTGTCTGACTCGTAGTAACCAGTGCCTGATTGGTAGTAACCAGAAGCAGAGTCCGCTTGTGCCTTTGGCAAACAGGGATGACATGGTTCACCCTTTCTTGTGTAATGTATAGTATGTGACTGGGTCCTACCCATTTTTATGGTTGCTCCAAAAATAAAACTGTGACCTTGTTTCTTCCAAATAACCTTACAAAGTTGTCTGTTGTTATTTCATGATGTGATTGTAACACACCGGCCACAGGACTTGGGGATGGCCAATGGGCATCTCCCGCTATGTCTGAAGAGGATTTGGACCTTATAGTTGGTGCTAGCTGAGTGACATTACTCTTGTCGATGGCTCCAGTTTTACCAGCAGAGCACTGACACGTTCACTACTCTGGTGACTAGCTTGCTGGGTTTTGCAATATTGGTGGCAAGGGAACATTTGCAGATCTCTACTGCGAGGGGGTTATCGGGCTGTGTTTTCCATGTTCATGAGCAAGTCAGCGCAGGGATCTCCTTTCGGGATACCCATTGTGGTCCAATTATTGAAAAGGCTGGTGATCCGTTGGCCGCTGGCACCACAAATCCAGATGCAGTGGGACCTAAATCTGGGCTTGGCTCAGCTGATGGCTTAGCCCCTCGAGTCTATTCCTAGCTGCTACTTTACATTTTTGACACTTAAGAATGCCTTTTTACTGACCATCTCTTCAGGCAGGTGAGTGAGGGAGTGACTTGCCCTCTCAGCTGACAGGTCTTTTACACAGTTGTTTAGTCATCCTTTTTACCAAAATGATTAATAGTGAATTTTACATCAAACAGACACATTTCATGGCCTTTTTGCTTCTTTGCACACATCAAAAGCGGCTGGTTGATCCTAGCAGTGCCTGGCTTGAGCCATTTTATTGCCAGGTCAGATGAATAGTGGATAGACAAACAGATTGTGGATTTTGCTAAATTATCCAGAGGGTTGGCTGTGTCAAAAAGACCAACTTCAGGTGGATTGTTGTCTGCATCAGGCTTTGCTGCGAGGCAGCGCTTATCACTTCATTGCCTTCTAACAGTGGTTCCTCCGCATGAACCATTTGCTGACAAAGAAGAGTTTGAACATCTTCAGTGGGCATTTTGTGTTAAAGCTCCCTGCCGGCTGGCCGCCTCGTGATTATCGGCAGCTATTAACCTCATCTTTGTCGCTATTGTAATGTATGCACAATGCAACCCATGGGTGCTTCAGACGTTTTTTGCTCTGAGGGAGCCCCCAACATCTTGTTGAAATGGTCCCCCACACATCTTCAGCCGGGCTTGCTTGAGTAGAGTGATCCACCAATCTATGGTGTGGGTGCCTCTATTCTATAGTGGGTTGACTTAGCCTTGTACGAGAGCAGGTTGTTCAGTGGGGAAGTTTAGCAAATACAGTAATGATTCATTGTTTTTATAGAGCTTTCACCAAAACACTTTACATAGAACATATTTACATACAGTATCACCCAACCGAAGTTTGTACTCTAAAAAGCTGACAAATACATGAAACAAAATACCTTGAAGAAGTCCTTTTTTAAATAGCATACTACACCATGCAGGCCAACATATCTATTCCTTTCAAGAGATGATAGGCCAGTCTTGATTATAACTTTGCATTCTGGGACTTGTCGTCCTGGATCTTCACATTATAAATGCAGGACTACAGGTCCCAGATTGCAAAGTTAAAATCAGGACTGGGCTAGTCAATGTTGGCATGTATGGTACAGTATGAACTGAATAACTTCACGTTTTGGCAGATAAACCACAGTGAGATAAAATCATGTGTCCAGGATCACACACTTTGTGGTGAAGCTCACATTTGAGACCAGCCTGTAACTTAGGCACGTAAGCATATACGTTCCCATGTCTAATTGTTAAAAATGTGTGCGTAGGTGTCATGATGCCTACCCCCAGAGCACCAGGCCAGCCCCAGCACCCCCGGAAGCAGGCATCATGCCCTCGGGTAAAAGCCCAGCGGCCCCTTATGGGGGCTCTTTGGACTCAGTCCTGGCGCCTTTGGCGCCAGGCTCATGTTGGACATCAGTCCTGGCGCCATAGGCGCCAGGCTCATAAAGGGAGGTGTTTTGTGCACTTACCTGATGCAGACCATGCTGCACGCTTCAGGCCTCCCTGAGACCTGAAAGGGACTGTTTTTTCATAGGGACTATTTTTTCACTCGGGCGTGGCCAGGGAAGGATACATACCTAGTTGGGGAAGGATACATACCTGGGACTTCTTTGGAGGCTATTTAAGCCACGCCCAGACAGCAGCTCATGCTTCGCGTTGTTCTGCTTCCTGCAGCTTAACGCTCACTGTGTCTGCTCCTGCTCCTGGACTCCAGCCACGCCCGCCTCGAACCTGGAAGACCTGCAAGGAAGGAAGAGAAGAGAAAGGTGAAAACCAAGGACTATTTCAAACTTCTTACCTGCATCCGGAATCTTCTCGCCAGCATCCCTGAAGAAAGACTTCCATTTAAAAGCATTGCGTTGCTCGCTGCAGCGCCACGCTTCACTCACCTGTCCTCGAGACATTTCCCGGCTCCATCGCGGCTGTCAGCATCGGACGCCACATCTCTGCACCTAGGGGAGAGAGGAAGAAACAAAAGGTGAGCAGAAGGAACACAGAAGGAAAGCCTCATTAACAGCCATAATACTTACCGGCTTTTCTTCCACATTTCGGGTCGGCGCCGCCCCGTTGGCAGGTACCGTACCCCGGCCCCTATGGGGAAAGGACAAGAGACATTTCTGGGGAATGATAAGGACATTTAGAGGGATCGCCCTCATCACTACTCGCCTCAGCAGTTTAACCCCTCGACGCATCGCCTTCATTCTGCACCTGAAATAAAGGACAGATCACAGGTTAGAAAGACAACATAAAGGGGGCCTCACTTGAACTTTGAACTTTCATACTTACGGCTCAGGAAAGTCAAGTGGATTTTGCCAGCGCCATTCTGAAAACCAGTGAAGTAACTGGACGAACGCGCGGCCCTGCACCAGAAGCAGGATGGAGAGTTCATCCTTCCAAACCATAAGGTGAGTTTAAACCGGGGTTTGGAGGAAGTTAGAGAGGAACGAAGGGGGAAAGGGGGGAGCTAGCACACTATTCTGCAGACTGTTAATCCCCTTTCTCATCTGCTAAAGGATATTCCTACGGGCCAGGCAAGCACGATTTGGAGGTCCTGTCCAATCGGTGTTCCGGGTCCTGCGCATCACGCTAGAAGAGGCCACAGCAATCCAGACTAGACCAGCGCCCCCGTGGGAACCAGGTGAGCGTTACAGAACGCGAAAGCCTTCCTACAAATTCCCACCCAGGCGCTATGGAAACTTCCGAAACTGACCAGTTGGCCCAATTACTGGGGGAATTACGGGCCGAAGTACACGCCGCTCGTCAAGAGACTAGGGAAGTGATTGTAATAAAGGATAGAGCTGATGACCTGGCTAAACAGCTTTTGCAAGGTCAAGCTGGACAAACTCCTTCACCCGGTTCCGGGGGGAACCCCGCTCCTGTGGTTTCCAGTAACCCGGTGCAGATTAATCTACCTGGAAACATGCCGCTGGCCCCACCTGAACGCTTTGCTGGGGACCCCAAACGATTCGCCGTATTCATGAATCAGTGTCGTTTGCACTTCCTATGCAGACCTGGGGCCTTCCCTAATGATCAGACCAAGGTAGCCTTTGTGTTGTCATATCTCAGCGGCTGTGCTGCCGATTGGTCAGTCCCACTGGTAACTCAAGATGACCCGATTCTTTATGATGTTCAAGGATTTCAAACAAGCATGGAAAGGTTATTTGCTCGACACTCCCAGGGACAGGCTCTGGATGACGAACTTCTATCTCTGCGACAGGGCAATCAAGACCTTCTATCCTACATTGCAACCTTCAATAGACTAATTGTGGAAACTGGTTGGCCAGAGGATAAAAGAATCACGTTATTCTATCGAGGTCTACGCGGAGAACTTAAAGATGTCCTGGCACAAGTTGTAAATCCGCCCCAAGAATGCACTGAATATATAGACTTAGTGGTCCAATTGGATCACAGGCTGCAAAACAGAAAAGCAGATCGGTCCAAGTTTGAAACCCGGGTGTTGGCCAAGACCCACGCTAACCCCAAGTGGGCTGATGGCTCGGAGCCTATGCAAATCGGAGGGGTTAAAGGACCCCTAACTCAAAAAGAACTGGAAAGAAGACAACAGATGCAATTATGCCTTTATTGTGGGTCCTCTGGATACTTTCTACGAGATTGCCCGGTTAAGCCGCCCAAGAAGGTGGTAGGAGCCGCTGATAAAATCCATGAAAACTCTGTGTCGGGAAACGACCACGCCCGGCAAGCGCAGGGGTCCGCTTGCCGAGCTTGAAAACTAACTCTCAGACCTCGCATTTCATTGTGCCAATGGTCCTCGTAGATCCGGAACAGCCTAAACGGTTGCATGCTATAAAGGCATACATCGATAGCGGGGCTATAGGAAACTATGTGGATCGAGAATTGGTTTCTAGGATAAACCTCCCTCTGCGTCCTAAAACCAACAAAGATGTCATCACCACAGTAGATGGAACTGAAATTGCCTCTGGACCGGTAACACATTCCACAGCTGATGTGACACTTGTAGGTCCGGATGGCCATCGGGAGGCAGTTGTGTTTGATGTAATCAAGGCTCCACAGTTTCAGCTTATTCTCGGAATCCCTTGGTTAGAGACACATAATCCTCGAATTGATTGGCGAGCGAAGAGAATAACCTTCCCGGATTGTGCACAAACCTGCTACCCAGAAAATCCAAAGATTAATCTAGCATCAGTAACCTCTGTCCCCGTGCAGCTACCTCCAGAGTACCAAGACTTTCAGGACGTCTTCCAAAAGGTACAGGCCAACACGTTACCTCCCCACAGATCGTACGATTGCCAAATCGATCTGGTGCCCGGTGCACAACCCCCTTGTAGCAGGATTTACGCCCTTACTGAACCAGAGAATCTGCATTTGAGACAATATTTAGATCAATACCTCGCCAATGGTTTCATTCGCCCGTCAAAGTCCCCGGCATCCTCAGCTTTGTTCTTCGTGCCTAAAAAAGAAGGCGACCTTAGAACTTGTATCGATTACCGCACATTGAACCAGATAACTGTTAAAAATCGTTACCCTCTGCCTCTGATCCCTGAACTCCTTGACCAGGTGAAGGACGCTTGCGTATACACCAAGTTAGATCTCCGGGGGGCTTATCATCTGGTACGAGTAAAAGAAGGCGGCGAATGGAAAAGGCCTTCCGTACAAAATATGGACTATTCGAATACCATGTGATGCCTTTCGGGTTGTGCAACGCGCCTGCAGCCTTCCAATTCTTCATGAACGATGTCCTTCGGGAACTCATCGATGTCTGTGTTGTCGTGTATATCGATGACATTCTTGTGTACTCCTCTTCGGAATCTGATCACAGAAAGCATGTCGGGGCCGTCCTAGAGAAACTGCGCCAGCACAAACTGTTTGCCAAGCTGGAAAAATGTGTTTTCCATACCACCGAGGTTGAGTTTCTCGGATTCATCCTGACACCTAAAGGGGTCCGAATGGATTCACGGAAAGTGGATGCCATCCTCAAATGGCCATCACCTAGTTCGGTGAAAGGTGTCCAAAGCATGCTTGGTTTTGCCAACTTTTATCACAGGTTTATCCCAGAGTTTTCACGTGTGGTGCAACCCATCACTGCACTCTTGCGAAAAAATAAACGTTTTGAATGGACGGAGGAAGCCGAACAAGCCTTTCAGGAGTTGAAAGCTAAGTTCACGTCCGCACCCATTTTGAAGCACCCGCGTCCCGATCTCCCATATATAGTCGAAACCGACGCGTCCAGCTTAGCCATGGGAGCTGTCCTGTCTCAGAGAGACCCTGAAACCAACCAACTGGCACAAATCGACGTAAGACTCTCGACCAGCCACCACCCACAGACCGATGGTCAGACGGAGAGAACGAACCAGACCCTTGAACAATATCTACGATGTATGTTGCACCAATCGGAGGGTAATTGGAAGGACATTTTATGGGTGGCTGAATATGCATACAATAACTCGATACACTCTGGAACTGGTCAGAGCCCCTTTTATACCCTATATGGACATCACCCTCGTACTTCAGACTTGGACTCACCTCTGAGCCTTGAAATGCCCGCAGTGGACCATTTGCATTCTACGATTACTCAAGCCTTCAGGGATGCAACTGCACATTTGCAACATGCGAAAGGGAAATACAAAAAGAATGCGGATCTGCATCGAAGAGAGGCGCCTCCATATCAAATAGGGGATCAAGTATGGTTGGCTACCAAACACCTATCACTCAAGAGGCCTCGAACTTTTAATCCAAGGTATTTAGGCCCTTACTCGATCAAAGCTATAATCAACCCAGTGGCAGTCAAGCTCGATCTACCAGCTAACATGCGGATTCACCCCGTTTCTCATGTGTCACTTTTGAAACCAGTGCACCCAGGAACCAGATTAACAAAGCCACCAGAACCGATTCAGATAGATGGGGAGCCTGAATTCGAGGTGAAGAACATTTTGGATTCTAAGATCTCAAAATCAAAACTTTTTTATCTAATTGATTGGAAAGGGTACGGGCCTCAGGAAAGGTCTTGGGAACCCAGTGATCACGTACATGCACCTCAGCTGGTAAAAAGGTTCCATCAGAATTTCCCAAACAAACCGAAACCTCCAGAAGGAACGACCTTGGGAGGGGCCTTGGGGGGGAGTGCTGTCATGATGCCTACCCCCGGAGCACCAGGCCAGGCCCAGCACCCCTGGAAGCAGGCATCATGCCCTCGGGTAAAAGCCCAGCGGCCCCTTATAGGGGCTCTTTGGACTCAGTCCTGGCGCCTTTGGCGCCAGGCTCATGTTGGACATCAGTCCTGGCGCCATAGGCGCCAGGCTCATAAAGGGAGGTGTTTTGTGCACTTACCTGATGCAGACCATGCTGCACGCTTCAGGCCTCCCTGAGACCTGAAAGGGACTATTTTTTCATAGGGACTATTTTTTCACTCGGGCGTGGCCAGGGAAGGATACATACCTAGTTGTGGAAGGATACATACCTGGGACTTCTTTGGAGGCTATTTAAGCCACGCCCAGACAGCAGCTCATGCTTCGCGTTGTTCTGCTTCCTGCAGCTTAACGCTCACCGTGTCTGCTCCTGCTCCTGGACTCCAGCCATGCCCGCCTCGAACCTGGAAGACCTGCAAGGAAGGAAGAGAAGAGAAAGGTGAAAACCAAGGACTATTTCAAACTTCTTACCTGCATCCGGAATCTTCTCGCCAGCATCCCTGAAGAAAGACTTCCATTTAAAAGCATTGCGTTGCTCGCTGCAGCGCCACGCTTCACTCACCTGTCCTCGAGACATCTCCCGGCTCCATCGCGGCTGTCAGCATCGGACGCCACATCTCTGCACCTAGGGGAGAGAGGAAGAAACAAAAGGTGAGCAGAAGGAACATAGAAGGAAAGCCTGATTAAAAGCCATAATACTTACCGGCTTTTCTTCCACATTTCGGGTCGGCGCCGCCCCGTTGGCAGGTACCGTACCCCGGCCCCTATGGGGAAAGGACAAGAGACATTTCTGGGGAATGATAAGGACATTTAGAGGGATCGCCCTCATCACTACTCACCTCGGCAGTTTAACCCCTCGACGCATCGCCTTCATTCTGCACCTGAAATAAAGGACAGATCACAGGTTAGAAAGACAACATAAAGGGGGCCTCACTTGAACTTTGAATTTTCATACTTACGGCGCATCGCTCAGGAAAGTCAAGTGGATTTTGCCAGCGCCATTCTGAAAACCAGTGAAGTAACTGGACGAACGCGCGCCCCTGCACCAGAAGCAGGATGGAGAGTTCATCCTTCCAAACCATAAGGTGAGCTTAAACCGGGGTTTGGAGGAAGTTAGAGAGGAACGAAGGGGGAAAGGGGGGAGCAAGCACACTATTCTGCAGACTGTTAATCCCCTTTCTCATCTGCTGAAGGACATTCCTACGGGCCAGGCAAGCACGATTTGGAGGTCCTGTCCAATCGGTGTTCCGGGTCCTGCGCATCACGCTAGAAGAGGCCACAGCAATCCAGACTAGACCAGCGCCCCCGTGGGAACCAGGTGAGCGTTACAGTAAGCTTGGCTTTTAAGAATACTCTGTTGTATAGAAATTACTTGAAAAGTGCAACACAACAAATCCATACATTTCATATTGAAATATGTTGAGCAAAAGGAGTGTGATTATTTTCCTCCTCTTGTGTAGAAGCCTAAGAAGGCTGAGCATGTTGGGACACTTGGAAATGATGGGACCCCAGGATAGAAAAGCCAGGTTCTTCATGTCAAAGTATTCCTTTCAGTCAGCCCCGATGGGTTTTTGGTGAGTGGGTAGGGGATGGAGGATGTCACTTTCCTGCACCTACTGAATTTCAGGGACAGTCAGTCTGTATGACCCATTCTCTGTGGTGATGTTCGGGACATGTACAATTATAATTATATTAAATGTGTCGTAACACAACTTTAAGACTGACCCGGCCTGTGCTCATTTGTGTTGTTTCTGTCATTTAATTAGCACATCAGTTATCAAGCCATTAGCTAAGCATTCTCAATCTCTGTTTCACCAATGATGGACTACCGCAATGTTTGCTGAGTGGGGAACCTTTCATGGTGACTAGCTGAGTACAGTTTTGTTTCTGAAACCATGTTTATCAATACACTGAAAGGTAAAATAATCTGTGTCTTTTTTAATTTAAGGGGTGAGAGTTTAAAAGATGCCTCCAAAGAAACTGTCAGGAGCTTAGAATAAGAAGCAAAGTGCTCAATTGGAATCTGATTTACAGAAATCTGCAAAATTGATGAAAACATGTTTGGGTCAGTCAGAGGGCGATACCGAGCAAATAGTGAGCGGTGCTCAGTCTGCAAATGATGCAGAATCATCAAACTAACCATGCAGCTTGAGTGAGAATAATGAGGAATGTGCCTCACCTGAAGGGAAGGATAAGGCAGAAGAAGAATCAGTGTCACTACATATCGCCCCAAAAAATATCGCCATATATATGGTAGTCTGGAATGGCCATAGGCAATATTTTTGGGGGGGATAATTTTTGGGGTTTTTGGGAGCAGGGTTTGCGGGGGTGTCCCCTGCTCCTTTAAAAATAATGCAGGGGTTGCAGGGGTGTCCCCCGCAGGTTCCATGCCTTAATATCGCCGCAAATATATGGCAATATTTTTGTAAGGCGATATTTTTGCGGGGATATTAACACATGAAACCGAAGAATCTGTTACATATGAAGAAGAAAGGGACCAATTAATCCGGGGAAAGAACCAGCAGTAAAGCAAATTACACATCAAGCTTTGATGCATCAGATCCTGCTTTGTGGCCTGAAGAGGTCCTATGTTCTGCTGATATAGACCGGATCATTTTGAATGGACCAAGTAAAATCAAAGCCATTAGATTCCCAGTGAATAAACAGAAGCAACACTTCTCAATATCACACTGTCAAAGAGTGCATGAGAGTGGTGAGATCATGCATTGACCTTGGCTCGTTTACTCGAAATTAGGTGATAAAGTATTCATCTGTTGTAAAATATTTGATAGGGCTGAAAAATCAATGCTTGCACTTTCTGGTTACAACTGTTGACCTAACATTCCTGATGCTCTAAAGAATCAGAACATGTCACATGCTCATTTTATGGCTTACTTAAAATGGGCAGAAGCAGGGTCTAGACTAAGAACAAATGCATAGATTCAGAAAACCAGCTGATAATTAATTCAGAAATCGCTCATTGGAGAAATGTGCTTCAACGTTTAATCTCTATTACTCTCTTCCTCGCAAAGAATAACTTAGCTACGTTGTTCACTGATCATAATTGCAATTTTCTACGTTTGGTAGAGCTCCTTGGCAAATATGATGATGTCATGTGTACGCATTTAAAACAAGTAGTTCGCAAAGACCATTTACTGCAGCAAAAGAATTAAAAATGTATTGATTGACATTATGGCAAGTAAGGTGCTTGAGAACATATTGATGCGACTCTGCAGAGCAAAATTCTACTCAGTTATCATGGACTGCACTTTCAACATTAGTCACATAGAACAGATGTCAGTGACGTTGAGATTTTTTGATGACAGTGATGGACAAATGAAAGTAAAGGAACACTTTGTCTGCTTTAAGCCTGTGGACAACTCTACTGGAAAAGGTCTAACTGAACTGTTTATTAATGTCCTGAATAAAAATGAAATAATGCTTGAAAACTGCTGTGGTCAAGGATATGACAATGGCGCAAAAATGAAAGGTAAACACAGTGGCGTTTAGGCTAGGATTCTTGCTCTTAATCCAAGAGACTTTTTTGTGCCTTGCAGCTGCCATTCCCTCAATCTGGTTGAATCTGATGCAGCATTGTCATCTTTGGATTCAGTAACTCTCTTTGGATTACTACAAAGAATATACACTCTGTTTTCAGCATCTACTATTAGGTGGAAAGTCCTCCCAAAGAATGTTAGAAATCTCACTGTAAAGCCACTAAGCGACACCCATTGGGAGAGTGGCTGACATCTATGACACACCAATGGAATTAGTAGTTAAGCAAAGCAGATGCAGGAGTCAGACATGAGGCCCAAAGTCTGGCTAACCAGATAACTGACTTCAAAATACGTCTGTGGACATTGTGACTGCTACTTCTTTGATGAAAGGATGCCTTCAGTCCTATGTAGCCTACAGAGACAATGGATATGAAAATGCCATCATTGCTGCCAAACGAATGGCAGCTGATCTAGGAGTTGAGCCGGCCTTCAAGGAGATTGGTATTCGTCAAAGAAAGAGGCAGTTTGATTATGAAGGCAGAGATGATGTAACACAGACCCAAAGTCCAGAAGAAAAGTTCAATAGATAATTTTTTGTGTGCTTGTTGACACAGTTCATGGTTCAATTCAAGAAAGATCTGGACAAATGTAGAATCATGAAAGAAGCTGGGGCTTTTTTCTGTATGACCTTGGCAAGCTTTCTATGGACAAAAAACACTATTGGAGCATTGTACAAACCTTCACCAGTGTTACCAAAAAACAGGTAAGGTTCCCAAACTTTTTTATCGGGGGACCAATACTCAAAGGGAACTAGCTCGTAGATGAGCACAATATGCAACATGAAAGTGAGTCTGGTACCCCTCTTTCCATTCCCCAGTGTTCTAAAACGAAGCCACAATTAAATCAACCACAGATGCCTCACATATAGACTACTGTCTAAAAACCTAAACCCAAAATGTATATAATGATTACAAAAGACTTTATTGAAAAATATATTATTTGCACATGTTGTATAGCATTAAAAAGGCACTAAGTGCCAAACACACAATAAGACACATTTTAAGGCACTTTGCCAATGGATTAAAAAGGTATAAATCACAAGAAAAACCAAAAAAACGTTGTTCAACAATCAAACGTCTCAGAAAGGGGATACACACAAAAAGGTGTTATAACAAGGTTTCATATCATTCTAACCACTTTGTTCATGTGAAACACAATCCCATAGTGAATTAGCATGGGTATTCTAGATCGTTGTCGACATGTTTCGGCCTTTAATTTATTCCAGACACTATCCCTAGTGTCTTTAAACTTTCTTTTCTATGGCCATCTTCAGGACAGAATTTCTTCAAAATAAGTCAAAAAGACTTGGCAAAGTGCCTTAAAATGTGTCTTATTGTGTGTTTGGCACTTAGTGCCTTTTTAATGCTATACAACATGTGCAAATAATATATTTTTCAATAAAGTCTTTTGTAATCATTATATACATTTTGGGTTTAGGTTTTTAGACAGTAGTCTATATGTGAGGCATCTGTGGTTGATTTAATTGTGGCTTCGTTTTAGAACACTGGGGAATGGAAAGAGGGGTACCAGACTCACTTTCATGTTGCAAACCTTCACCAGACACTAAAACACGATGAATCTTCTGACATCAATGGCAAGGATCTTCATGCTGAATTGGACAATATACGCAACATGTTACCAAGAGGGACAGTTGCACCACTACCAGTTCTTCAGTATATTCATGACACTAACCTGAAGAACATTTTCCCAAATGTCTGGATATCATTGAAGATTCTGCTCACTCTGCCCGTCACAGTTGCATGTGGTGAGTGCAGCTTCTGCAAACTGAAGCTCATTAAAACATACCTCCGATCAACAATGGCTGATGAAAGACTGACATTGCTTCTATTTTATCAATTGAAACTGACATTGGCCAATTACTGGATCTATCCGACGCTGTGCTTCAATTTGCAAGGGCAAAGTCAAGAAAGGTTACTGTTTGAACACATAATACAGGAAACATTCTAAGACTGCCACCTAGTATCTAATGTGTGCATTTTCTATTGCATTTGTATTTCCGTCTAGTTCCTTATTGAGTGCACTATTTACAACCATTTTTCTGGTTGTCATTTTTGGGGTGGGGGTTGGTGGGGGGGCGTCAACGATGCTTCCCACCTAGGGTGCAAGCTGGTTGGTGTAAAACCAGTCCTGCCTGCATTTTCGCATTTGGAATTTCCGTTTGGGAAATGTTCTGCCACGCAGTGATTACATAGATCCTTGGTACTGTACTGGAGTGCGACATTTGTACATATTGCTTACTTTACTAGCAGAATTGTTCATTTTGCCGACACACTTCACCATTGTTTTGGTCCCAATTTATGTCCGATACGGAGCAAACCCAGCCTTTCCAAACCCTGTTTAGCATTTCACCACTAGGTTACTCCTTGTCA
Source organism: Ambystoma mexicanum (assembly GCF_040938575.1). Classification (NCBI taxonomy): domain Eukaryota; kingdom Metazoa; phylum Chordata; class Amphibia; order Caudata; family Ambystomatidae; genus Ambystoma; species Ambystoma mexicanum. The sequence goes on along the minus strand of NC_090941.1, from coordinate 176,902,356 downwards.
TTCAAAGGTGGCTGAAGCACCTACACCTGCATGTGCTGGCCAGGGCCACAAATGTGCTTTGAAGAGGAGTAGAGTGTGAGGTATGTAACCTTTCAAGCACATTGATGTTCAGGCGCTATGGTTCTCTTTAACATCGGGGGACACAAAGTTGGGTGCCTGCCCTACTCTTAGTAGATTTAGCACCAAGGTTTAAGCCTGATGAAGGCCTCATCAAGTGGTCGAACACCTCATCACCTACAACCAATGTTTTTGGGATGTATTTGGTAAACAGTAAATTGAATACCTTAGTTATTTATTTATTTGCTTATTTATTACAAACGCCTATGCCTGACACACGCGATAAATGCGGGGAATCCATAAAAGAAACGCAGCCTTACAACGAGCACATTGACAAAGGAGAAATAATAATCTGCTGCACCCACATTAATAAAATCAGGGAATGGGGTAACGAACTAAAAGAGAGGAACATAATATACACATAACACCAGCTAGGGTATAGCGGATAAACATTACCCGGAATTTTAATGGGCTTGAGTGAACAGCAAGGACCTTGTGTCGAATCACATGTTGGCTGTGATCAAGACTACACTGGGATGCAATAAAGCTAATTTCATGGACAGGAAATTCATCACACTGATTCTATTGTTCAACATAATTGCAGCATCATGTATACTTTAGGCAAGTATGATTAACTAGTATAACCACTCAACTGCCTAGGCCCACACATACTGCACTGCCCGCCTTACCCGAGACTCTGCGATTTGCTCCCCACTGTCTCCTCTCTTGGTTGCTTGTAGATCCCTTGGTGCCAAGTGCCCACCCTTGCGCTCCCCCGTTAGCTCCCCACTCCCTTTTTCTCTGCTCCCTACACTGTGTTCTTCCCCCAAGTGCTCTGTTGCTTTCTGAAGCTAGGTCTGCACTTAATAAATACCCTAAAAATAAGAATTATTGTTATTATAAATTCTTGTTTTTAAGTATTCCCTGCTTATTTTTTAGGTTTGCTTTGATCTATTCTAATATTTTTTGTGTGGAGAAAAAAAGTGAGCGATGTTGGTGAATTTCTTCACTATTTATTGTTACTTGTTTATTATTTGTTTTTTTATCCCAAGCCATTTTACAGTATCATTGCTATTAAAATATGTCTTGCTTTATTGAGCTAAAGTATAGTGGAGGGGTGGGGAGTTAACATTATGTGACTTGGGCCAGTGCTTCAGTCGAGAGTAACAGCTGCATTTTTGTTCTCCCTATACGAGATCTAGGACTACATGTCCCAGAATGCATTGAGCATGTTTGCACGTACCACACTCAACATGCATCTTGAGCTTGCAAAGGTGATTGAAAAGGCATCACATAGTGTACACAGAAACACACAGAAACATCTGCACTTCTTCAAATACCCCCTTGCATCGCCCAGGCAGCACTAACTTCTTCAAAATCGATATTCAGCTAAAGCTGTTATCTCCTCACTGCCTTCCTCTTTCCCCACATTCATACTGGAGTGAGTGCTGAGTGCAGGGTTTTTTAGCCCATCAGGGGCCATCAAGGGGACTTGACACTGCCGCACTGCAATGCCTTCTCACACATGTCATTTCAAGCACACATGCATTCAGACGCCCATGTCCACCTGTAGCATCTGATGACATGTGATAGATTGCATGCCAAGGTTTACGCCTGATGAATACCACATTAACTGGGCAAACACCTCATCAACTGGCGGACCCCTCAATCAACTGGGCACCTGGTTTCAATCCACTCCATTCATATCATTATCTCATATGTATGTTGGACACTACTCTTTATTTATTATTTATTGGTTTAATGCACAGTGAATGAGTTCACTAAACAGTACATCTAACACCTGAGTGGTCAAGGCATATAATATGCTGTAGACATTCTTTTAAGGTATTTATTATTTCTGCTTGTTAGGAGATAGTATAGTGTAAAAGTAACTACTGTACTGCAGATGGGACAACAAAGAAATATTGTTCTCTGGGCACTACTGAGTGCACTGCATTGTGTATTCATTTATTTATTTAATTGTATCCTCTATTTTTTTGGGTCTGTTTTTATCTTATTCCATTTATTTTGGTTAGGGGAAAATAAGCATTGGGGGCCAGTAGATGTGTTCAGTATTTATTGTTGCTTATGTATTGTTCTTACTTATTCCCTGATGTTTTCCCAATGCGTCGTCTTCCGGAGGTGACTGGTAAAGCATCCCATACTATACACAGAAACAAGCTGAAATTTTCATCATAAAACCCTACTTCCCCACCCCGACAGCACCACCCTGCAGCTGGCCTTCACCTGCTCTTTTCATCCTCCAGGCCTTCAGACATTATTGAGTGCCAGGCTGGGAGCCCCCAAACCGCACTCACTGCGTATGCAGTAGCAATCAGGCCATCCATTGAGTGTACTTTGCATTGCCTTCACCCCATTCGCTTGGCTCATTTTCAAAGTGCGCCTTTTAACTGAGACTGTCTCTATGCCTGCGTTTTTCCACAAAGATTAATTTGGACATTTTCATGTATTACCATTATTCTTATATGAATATTTTAGCGAGATATCATTATGTATGTTGTTTTTGGTAGTCCTTGTATTGTAGCCTCGCATGATATTGACACCAGACATCACTCTGCCAAAAATCGTTACTTTTTGCCTTTGTCTCAAGGGCCTTATTGGTGCCACAAAAGGGCCTGCCACCTGCAGGCTTCGATGTACTCACGTGCCCACCCTGCACCACCCTACCGCACCATACCTTCTCTCTAAAAGGGCTCCAAAGTAGGAATGACAGCAGATTTGTTTAATTTTATCATAGTTCCATGCAAGAAAAACATAATCAAATTCATAGAATACACATAGATTAAATATGTATTGCTGATTTCTTTACACACGTAGAACCCTTTACAAACGTCTGGAAGTATTGAATAAAGCAATATGCCCCGAGCAGCAGGGACATTACAGACTCAGGTAATGCCCGGGGCCCATAGTTATAGCTTAACGAAGTCCCTGGGGCATTATCAGAGTCCGTAATGCCCCCGCCACTCGGGGCATATAGCTATTAGTACCCCGGCCCGCAAAAACTGTGTGACCAGGGCACTAAAAGCTTTTTTGTTTCCTCAAAACGCTGCAGCGTTTCAAAAAAAGAAGAAGACGACAAAGAAAATGGCTGCCGGGAAAGGGAAAACAGTCGGTTTCCGAAAAAAAAGGAAGGTAAGTGCGGTTAGGAGGGCGGAAAGAAAAAAAAAAAGAAAAAGAAAAATAACATACCTGGGTCCCCGGCAGGGGACGATGGAAGCGTCCAACCGTGTGGAGGCTCGAAGCGGGGATGGCCCCGCTCCGAGTCTCCACACAGCAGGAGGCTGCCATCGTTCCCCACCGGGGACCAAGGGATAGAAGGTAAATGGGGTGGGGAGGGCAGGGAGGGAAAGAAAAAAAAAAGAAAAAGCTTACCCAAGTTCCCCGGCGGGGGGCAAAGGCAGCCTCTCAGCCGTGGAGAGGCTCGGAGCGGGGATGGCCCCGCTTCAAGCCTCCTCATTGGCTGAGGAGCTGCCACGCCCCCCCCCGCCGATGACAAGGCGGGTGGAATCCCGGCCGAGAATCAAAGGATTCTCGGCCGGGTAAGGACCCGGCGAGAGCCAATCAGAATGCGTGTTGCATTCTGCTTGACTCTCGCCGGGTACTAAAAGGGAATATATTTTTTGTATTGAATCTATATTTTATATAACACACATGACCCCGAGATAACTCAAATTGTGTTCGGTTGGTGATACTTAGCATGCTCCTCATAGGTACTTGGTGTATACATAGTTAATCCCAGTGTTTGAGGGCATGGGTTATATTATTCCGGTCACCTTATTTTGGATTGCATATTATACAAGAAAACTGAACTGTCCCCCATGAAATTGAGAGAATATATGTTTGGGGCACCGAATGAATCCATATTGAGGGAACATTTGTGGCAGAAATGTGCCACAGACAGAAAAACATCTGCTCTCGTTTCTATGTCACAAAGATCAGCGAGGACACTGTTGCAGGGAATGAAACAGCAGAGGCACTCCAGATGGTGACCTTTGCATTCAGAGTGTATATCAAAGATCTGGCCAATCATGTAAGCAGGCACTAGTAAGTATTCAGGGATTAGGGTGCCTGAAGGGTAACCGATTTGATTGCTCTTTGATGAGACAATACAGCAAGTGGCATAGCAGCACTGAAGGTTAACTTTCCACATGAGAAACAAAATGAAGCAAGAACTGAAATGTGTAGACGATATAATTGAACAGGTGAACGGCCCCATTCCCTGGGTATCGCCCATCGCAACAATACCTAAAAAGCCTCGATCTCTGAGCACCTGCGTAGACATGCACCTCCCACATAAAGCCATAAAGCGCTAAAGACATTTAACACCCACCATCAATGATGTGGGGGATGATTTTCAGGGAGCATAAATTGTTTCCAAATTAGACCATAATGCCAGTTACCATCAGGTGGTGCTGAACCTTCATTCATGCCTGATATATTACCACCTTTACAACCCACCAAGGTCTATACCAATATAAGGGACTTAGCTTTAGAATATCGTCGGTGGATGAGGTCTTCCACTACACCTTCAGGAGAGTGTTGGCAGGCCTCCCAGGAGCCGGAAGACCAAGGCAATGTTAAAGAAAAAGGTCTGGCTCCCTAACTTGAAATCTAATTTTGACAAATGTGTGGATAGGTGTGTCTGGTGCTAGGCTTTTAACCAATCTAATCTCGAGGTTGAAGTAAAAGTCCTTCGGTCACATCTGAGCCTGGATTTTGGTTCGATCAAAAATGACCAACACTTTCTGGTTGTCACTGACCAATGATCACGGTACCCTGAAATATACTTAATTGGTTCCACGGCAGCCAGAGGGATCATTGAAGCTCGGAGAGGATATTGTCAAGTCATGGCTTACCAGAAGAAACAAAAATGGACAATGGTCCCCCTTTTTCAGGGGAGGCACGTTAATGTGATTTTATCATCTCTCAAAATCAAGCAGAGGTGCATGAATCTGCTATGGCCCAGGTCCAGGAAAGATTTACTTTTTGCTGCTTTCGTCCCACATACTTCTATAGGACACCCTTTCTTGTTGCTTTGTTTTGGCTGCTGGCCTGACTTGGTGGAGGCAAATAAAGCCTTAGTCTCTACTTCCCTTGCTTTGTGCTCATTTTTACGGTGAAACTGATCAGTCCCCAAGACTATCACTAATGGGAGACAATGGCCCTCATTACAGGGTTGCCGGCATACTGGGATATCGGATGGTGGAGTAACGGTAAGTTCCTATCCCCATGGAGTGCCATAGGACCCCATGGGATGGGAACTTCTGAATAACCGGCACCGGCATTACTGGTGCCAGTGATTTAGACATCTATCTGCTGGTGGGGGCCCGATCTACCGGCAGGTCAGGCTTGCCGGGAGATACTTGGGCCCCCACTGGCAGGCATGAAATTTGCTGGTCGAGAAAAAGTGCTGGTGCCGGACTTACCAGCATTTTTTCCGGAACAGCAAAGTTATAATGAGCCCCAGTGTCTCCCTTAATGAATTTCTTGTATTTTAAAAGCTGCACACGTCACCTTAACATGAAGTGCGGCTAGGATAATTTGTATTCTTATAACCTTTTCTTTGGTAACTTTGAGGTTACAAATGGAATGTGTTCAGGATGGGCAGGTGGCAGCAGATATTTTTCTACTGTGTTTTTTACTTTTTACTCATGCATTTTAGCATTTATCCGCATAATGACATAAACAGTACCATATAATCTAAAATGACCGTGCCACATGATTTTTGCCTGTCCTTTGGCCATGATGTCCTTTGACCCTCTTTCTTCCTTCTCAGGTCTGGAATTCCCAGGCGAAGCATATGATTTCCCGAGCAAAGTGGCGGACTGTGTGTGTTGCCAGGAGTGGGGGCTACGGCTGTGAGGTCCTAGTTCACTTAAGTTTCCCTGTTTGTCTGTTGCTGGGCAGAATGTTTGGGCAGTGACTATTCATGGTTGGATAGCCACTGCCAGTTTGAAGCGTGCAGATCCTTACCATTGGTGGGCCTGCTGGCGACTCCAGTCCAAATCCTGGATAAAAGGAGGACACCTGCAGTCATTCAACAGATCATTGTTAGTGTCAAGACCTGTACGAATAAGTGCAGCACCCTGAAGACCTAAGTACAACCATTGCAGCTGACCAGCATCAACTACAGTGCTGTCCCGGGGAAGCTCTGCTCCTTTGCAGTGATCTCAAGAAGGCCCTCATTTGTGCTTTAACCCATTGACTGGTGGTAACTACCAGTCTCGACCCTTGCTCAAGGCTCTGTGCCTGCTGAGTCTTCCGAAATGTCCCTGTACCACCTGGTGGACTGACTAGTTGTCTCCTGGGCTACCTCGCTGCAATTGCCGCCATTCCGAGTGCATCCTTGGAAGTTGGAGGGTCTTCAACTTGTGCTAAGACATGCCTGTTTTTGCATTTACATAGTTTATTTACTTCATATCTGTTCTTGCTTTTGTTTATCCCCTTTCCTTTGCTCTGTTTTCCTTCTTTCCATTTCCTTCCTTTCTCCATTCTTAGTTTTCTTCTTCTGTTCTTTCATCACTTGTTTTCTTCCTTTCCTTCTTCCTTTCTTCCTTAAATCCTTTCTTACTTTTCCTTTCCTCTCATTCGCAGGGATTCTCCCTCTGCACCCCATTGCCAGCTGCCCACATATCCCCTACGGTACTTGTTTGTCCATCCCCCATCCCTTACATATTTTTCCTCACCTTTACTTTATTCATTTATATAGCACCAGAAACTGGACCGCAGGCATGATAGCGCTAACAAGGCAAAAACGGCAGAAAACATAAATCGAACCAGGTGCCAGGAACGTGGAGAGCAAAACAGAGAAACCAGTGCAACAAAAATGTCTTCAAACCATGTTTAAAGTTTGCAAACGAGGGGCATGTCCTTATGTATGGAGGAACAGCATTCCAGCTTCTTGGTGCTGCATAGGAAATAGATCCCTGGATGACACAGTTAAGACCCTGGGTACATGAAGGAGGGTCAGATTCTTCGACTTCAGCACTCTACGTGCAAGCAGCCAGGAGAGTTTGCTGGATAAGTGACCGGGGCTGGCACCATACAGGCACTTATATGTAATACATAATGGTAGGAAAGTAATTCTACTGGCAATAGGCAACCAGTGCAAGGTCCTCCTGGCCTCTGACACATGATCTTTTTTGCGTAGAGCTTCAACAGCCCTGACCGCATTGTGTTCAAGAGGCTAGCGCAATAATCCAATTTGGGCCCAATTATTGCTTGTGCAACGGTGGCACAGTTATCATGAGTCAAAAAAGGTCTTAGCTGAACAAGCAATTTCATATAGTACGAGCTTGGTGGACGACATGAGGCTACTCACATGCGCCCTCATGCTGAGTTCTTGGTCAAGGACTATGCCCAGAGTCTTCACTTCAGGAAGTGGGAATCTGACACAGCCTGCTAACTGAAATGCCTGAAAATATGGACTCAAGTTTTTCAGTTGAGTCACTGTACCAACTATCATGAGATCCGTCTTGCAGTCATTCAGGGCTAGTCCATTATCCGTCCTCCAGATCTGAAGGCGGGTGAAGACTTCATTGATTACTTCAGTGTCCCTGGTGTAATAACCCGAAAGGGGGATGAGACAGAGTACCACCAGCATAATTGGAGTAGCATACACCCTCGGCATCTAGTAGATCCTACAGAGGCCTACTAAAGATATTATATGATGTGGGGGACAAGCAGGAGCCTTGAGGGACTCTGCAAGTCACCCCAACATCATCTGCCTTGGCCTCACCATAGAACGCTCTGACAGCCCGATCTGTCAGGAACGATGTGACCCAGCTGGCTACTGCTTGCGAGAAGGCGGCAGAATGGACAAGCATAGCAACCAGTATATCCTGATCGACCAGGTCGAAGTAAGCCGACAGATCTACAAGCATGAAGAGAGCTGTGCTGTCTGAAGGCATCATGAAGTAAGACACAGACAACAGACTTAAAGTGCCAACAAACAATATTTATTAACTTAAATGTGAGGGTGGTAGAAGGCCTAACTTGCCCTGCAATAAGGTGGGATATCCCTGCCTGAACGAAACTAAGGAAAAGTCTGAGTCAAAGAGTTCAACTTAAAAGTCTGGCTGTGTCCAAAACATATGCTTGCCCTCACAACTAAAGCTAAACAATGTGTAGGGATGTTAAAACTGAAAGAAATGTTGATCAACACAAAGTTCTGAGCTTCTTCCAGCTCGTAGCTTCCTTTGCAGCTCCCCTTCCCAAAGTTCAAGAAAGTTCCACAGAAAAAAAGTCGCAAAATCTCCTTTCTCACTTTCAAAGTAATGCAGTTCCAGGCAATTCTCTGGGTTCCCTTCCCCGAGTTCCAAGCAACACAATTCACAAGGGACAAAGGGCCTCATTATGAGTCCGGCGTTAACCGAGGCGGTAAAACCGCCTGGTTAACGCCGGACTCGTATTACCATTCCGCCTCTGTGATTCACGGAATTACCGGGGCATTACAACCCCGGTTTTCTGGGAATCACGGAGGTAGAATGTTGTAAATCCCCATTCCCATTGAGTCCTATGGGACTCGATGGAAATGGGGATCATGGAAACACCGGCAGCATCTCGTAATGCTGCCGGTGTTTCCTCGTCCGCCTGCATGCGGGAGGTGTTAAACCCGCCAGGTCAGACCTGGCGGGAACATCACCTCCCGCCTGCAGGGGTCAGACTCAGGCGGTCCAGAAACAACGGTGGCGGCGGGTTTACCGCCACCGTTATTTCCGGACCGACTGGGTCGTAATGAGGCCCAAGGTCTTGAGACTCTGTTCTCAAGACAATACTTGCAGTTCCTCAATTCTTTGGTTCCCTTCTCCAAGACTTTAACTCAATCACTTGTACTTGTTTCAGTCTTTTAAAAGGGTTAACACAACGTAAGGTAAGCCCGACCCTCTTTCTGGATTGCTTCACCAGTTCACTTGTAGTATGTCTCCTTGGTTGATTTTACAATGTCTTTAATTCTTATAGGTCAGGGCTCACTGGTCTAGGCGCAGTTGACAGACCACACGGTTCACACATCACAGGTCACGCAACCAGGATTCGCAGGCTCCAGAGTTACTTTCACTTAACTGCTCTTTGTTGGCCTATTGACTTTACATGCAGGTTCACACTTTTCTGGCTTCTCCTGGTTAGTCTCTTGGCTCTGCCATAATGTGTCACACACACCTCTTGCCAGCCGTGGGCCTTACCGCACTGCATTTACTCTTACAGTTCACTTTGTAGTGGTTTTGTTCATGCCCACTTTTCTATGGCACTCGTTCACACTTGCACTGTGTTCTCATATGTAACTTTCATATGGGCATTTCCTCCTTGGCAGTTCCCTGATTTGCATATTGAGGTTTTACTCCATTTCACATTATAATATGCTTCATTGCAAGGTTTCATTCAGTTCGATATTGAATGGATATTCGTTATGCTTGATTTCAAGATTTCCTTCGGTTCGGTATTCAATATGCTATTGATAAGTTTAAGTTCAACTTTGTACTTAGTTTTGGTATTGAATATATTTTCATTAAGCTTAATTTTAGGTTTCCATTTAATTCAGAAAATTTCATGCATTCACTTTGCTCAATTTCATGTTTTCGTTCATTGCGGTAAATGTTACCTCACTCACAGCCCGCTCGGAACGCCCCTGTTACCCAGTGCCTTTCCTTGACAATCACTGGTCTCCAGCATTGCTTGTCAGCCGGCTATGGCTGCTTCTGCCTTCTTCGTAGGTCGATGAGCCGGTTTCTGCCAGTCCTGCTTGTTTACCGCTCTGCTCATATAATTCTGCAGCTCCGGCTGCTGTTCTCTCATCAGGAAGGCTCCCTCCCTAGGCTGCTGGCCGGAATCCTGGCTGCTTTACAGGTCCCACCATGGCTGCCACCTACGAAAGCAGGTCCCCTGCTGGTCCTCTCCACACAGGCTTCCCTGTTTCTCCTCTTCGCCGTGCTCTCTGGCTCTCTTTTTATACACTTGCAACCCTCCACCCAGGTGATCCTCCCTCACTTCTCCACCCCCAGGATCCAAAAGCGATTACCTTTCCCTAGCCACCTGAGAGAAGGATCCAGGGGGTTTAGAAGTGAGAATACCCTCAGGTTTCTCACAGCTGCCCCACTCCAAGACCATCTTCATGTTGGCCTTGAGATCCAATAGGGCAGACTCTGTGCTGTGCGCCCTTCAAAAACCAGACTGTCTCTGGCCCAGGATGTTGTATTTAGCCAGGAAATCCTGAACTTGCATATAGGCTGCCCAATCCAGGATCTTAAGTAGGAACAGGATGGTGGTAATTGGCCTATAGTTTGAAGGGACACTGGGGTCTAGCAAAGGTTTTTCAAGCAAAGGTTTTTTTAAAGCAGGGAGATCCAGCCCTGCTTAATGCAAGGTGGCACAAAACATTCACCAAAGGACGCATTCACAAATTTCGTGATCAGAGGAACCAATTGGGCAGCACATTCCTTAACAACCATGCAGGGCAAGCATCTCTTTTGCAGTTGGTCGGCTTAAGCTGGAGTAGCAATTTGGACATCTCTAGTTATGTGATCGGACTAAACACAAACCGGGCTCTATCACTCTCAAGCCCAGAACATGCCAGATTCCCATTTGATCTGCTCAGAGCCACCGGTTTGTTTACAATGTTATTCTGATTTGGCTTTATCTTATCAATCATAGCATCCTGAATTGATGTGCACCAACCTTTATCTTTATTTACCATTGAGACAGATGGAAGTGGATTTTCTAGCTTCTTGAGGATTCTAAAGAGTTCCTTAGCATCAAACTAAGCATTTTTTATTCTTAGATCATAGGAACATTTATTTGCCTCGGTAATGGCCAAGTTGTGGTTCTTCGCAGCACATGCATAGCTAACCCTGTTCTCATCTGAATTAGTGCTTCTCCACAGCTCAGAAGCTTTACGCTTAACCATTTTGAGCTCTTGGATTGCAGCTGAACACCAACTGTTGATTTTTAATGTCATGATAGGAGCCACTATATTCACCGCCTTCAGAAGCATATTCTGATAGGCGTCTGCCAGCCCACCGGCTGAGACATAGTTATCTAAATTGTTAAGAGTAACCTCCAAATGGGGGGCCAACACTGCAGCAGAGAGCCTGCAAGTATTTCTTGAAGTGATCGTAATCCTCGCTGGTAAGGACTTCTTGAATTGAGAAGTACAAATAAAATTGAAATAGACCAACATGTGGTCTGATGAAGGGCATGGACTTAGGTCTAGGTCATTGATGATGATATTGTGACTTGCCACCCAATTCAAGATCGTACACTTGACATGCGTAGCTGTAGTCACCTTATGAGAACAACCCAAATTAGACAAAGTAACCTCAACGGTAATTCCCATAGAATTAAAGTCACCAGAGAATCCAAAGTTAAAATCTCCCAGGAGAACAACTTTAGATGATGATTTTAGCAAAGGCGTTAGCATGCCACCAAATTGGATGAGGAAATCTGGCATAGTTGCTGGAGATCGATATATTAGGATAACGTCAATGGTGGTATTAAGGTTAGATAGAAGCTTGACATACAAGTAGTCATAGCCATTTGGCCCATCAATAACTACATGGTGAAACTGTAGAGAGGCCAAATAAATTAAGCAAGGCCTCCACCCTGACCAGTGGTACGGTCCGCTCTGAAAATGTTTTAACCTGGTGGAACAGCAAGGGCGAAGGCTGGTCCAGCAGAGACATGAAGCCACATTTCTGTTACAGCACAGAATTCAAGGTTTTCACACAGCAGTTAGTCCACCAACATTATGGAGTGCTTAATCAAGGAACAGGTGTTAATTAACAGGTTTTTAAGAGTCCTAGAGAGGCCCGTAGCATACATGCAACCATCCTCAGTGTTAGCTGGTATACAAATGTTGTTAGAGTAAGAGGTGTGCAAATCTTTTAGACTCATGTCTTCTGGGTCCCAAATATATCGGTATTAGACTTACTAGGACCCATCGGCTCTGTGCCAACAGGAATACTATTCTGGAGCTCAGACTGGGACTGTGGGGGAATAGGATCCACAGTCTGAATGAGGATTTCCTGCCCAGCTCCCGACACTCGAGATAAACATTTGGCCTGTAATGTTGTGTCAGATATGGACGAACGAATATCAGCATTACTAGTCACAAAGTGGGTGATATGACATGGGACACAGACCATTATGTTATTAGTAGTTAACAAGCTCTGTAATCCCATGAGCCTTGCGCCAGTTTCTCAGTGCATAGCCATTTGGCACCAGTACTTGCTGGGGACGAGACCTGCCCCTTTAGTGAGTACATGGCAAACGGGGCAACTAGTTGTTCTACACAAGTAACTTTTGTACTCATCTGAGTCATAACAACGCTAGAAATGACTCTAGTATCCGATTCGATTCTACAAGGCAGTGCTTTACAAGCATTTGTGGATTCATTTAAGTGGGGTGCAAGAGCCATCACCTGAAAGCGCTCCAATATAGCATCGGACTTAATCTATTGCTAAAATCATTTCCGAACCATGGCATGCTGTGCTTGAGAATGGAGTTGTAGTATAAAGTATAGAAAGAAGACAGAGTTCCTATTATCAATAGAAACTCCCGTCCCTGCACACCATTTGGTATTGGAAATACAAGTTCCAAACAATATTCTAATAATTTAAATAATTCTAACGATGTGTGTTTCAATATAAGCAATTACTTTTTGGCAATTATTTCAAAACATTCAAGGATTACAAAACATCAGAAGGTAGTTAACACATATCAACAGTTTACAGTTGTATTCATTAAATCAAAACTGTAAGTGGTATATTTAAAGTCATATTTTAATATTCAATGGTTTGTAGAAAAAATACATTTCAAGTTAAGAAATGATGGGTGAACCCCATTCATTTGGTACAGTAAAACATTCATACAATGTCTAAAAAGAGAGAGACTGTTTAGTCGTGACACATTGATTTGTATATTTTGATAACAAATATCTAGTAGCTATGAATAGATATATTGATTTATGCAGAAAATAGATCTTACGCTTGCAATGATCCTTAAGCCCTATTATGGGGCGGTTATTTCATCAAGCTAGTAGTTGTTACAATAGATGGTTGAATGGAACTCGACATGTTTCAGTTCGCTGATAATTCTGGGAACTTTCTTCAGGAGTAGTGTCACTGTATCTAAATCATTCTTACAGTAAAAACAAACATCAGTAGGAAGTGTATTTAATACATATATCATCAGATATCAATTCCTATTGCTGGTATTGCATGGCGGGTTTGAATCTGCCTTCTGCAACTGTTGATATGAAACAGAAAAACAGAAAGAAAAGGGATATGAATATTCCAATTGGTTCTCTAATAATTTCAATTTATAAGACAGGACTAGGATAATTAATTACCTAGTCTTGTCAGAAGCGAGTGGCTCTTGAGGAGGTAGGGATCCTGAATTAAGCAGGTTTTCGATCTCCTAGGTCTGTTGATAACTCGAAGTTGAGTTATATTACGACCTGCAAAGTTAATATGCATGTTTTAATGAAGGTTACTGACAGATTAGCTCTATTCATGTAGGAAAGTACACTGAGGAAGCAGTAGAACAAAGCTTACCTCGTAGATTGAGATATTAGTACTTCAAAAGTCATTCTTTATAGGTGGGGGCTTAGAATGGTCAAGCCGCGTACATTCATTTATCTTGTGTAAAGCGGGTAGGAATGGAATGTTCTCATAGGTCGAACTCTGTAGTAGGGGCAGCAGCCTAGAAAAACCGAGAGTGTGGTCTATTATAGCATTAGGTTTAGCTGTAAATTAGTTGATTATTGATAAAAAGTAAGGATTCCCTTAGTATTTGTAAACCGCTTACCTGTATTTGTTATCAGGTAATCTTGGGCTCATGTGTGGCTTAGGGCAAGTGTGTCCGTATACTTTTTGTTTTCTAAATGCGGACAGTTCAATTGTAGGTCTGCATAGGTAAGGTCCTCTATTGAATCTGTAACTAGGACGTAAATAGACATTTTAGTAACTCTAAGCGTTTATAAAGCGACTGGCGTGTAGCCGTTCATATCGCGTTATTTTGGCCTATATTAGTTTTAAACGGTTAGGATGCAGCGGATTACCTGTTTTAGTTTATCCTTGCACTGTCGTCCTTCCTTTTCCTGAGTCCTTTGCCCGGCGCTGTCTCGATCTCGATCGCGGGCGCCATCTTCGATAGGGGGTTTAATATAGGCTCACTAGTCCTTTTTTAGTTTTTATTAATACCGGTTGTGTTTACTAATACCGGTTATTTTAAATGTCTAAAATACATTTTAAATGAAAGGTACTAAAGACGGTATAGTTTATAGGAAAATAGATTGCACTATATGTTCTGTGAATATCTATCCTGATAACAATGAAACGTAATTTCGTTTGGCGGTAAACTTGCCCAGAGGATAAGGCAGGTGTAGAGAAACCTCATGTAGGGAACTTTTATACATTCTTAGTGTGTACACAGAGAACTGTCTTTAAATTAGAGCAGGAATATATTCTGCTTACATAGCTTCTTATGTATAAGTAGCAACCAGGAGGTGATATTTAGCTTTTGAGGTACACATTAACCCCTTATTAGAAGACTCATGTGTGGCTCTCAGATCTTGTGCCATTCAATGGCTTCATTTAGCCCTTGTTCATCACTTTTGGTTTGAAAAATAAGTCTCTGTTCTTTTTCTAGTAGTAGATGTTACTTCTTTGTTATGTCGTTTCCTTTTACTGTTAGTAGTACTGTCCATTGTGTCCATTGTACTGTCACTTGAATGGTTTTTGTCTATAAAGTGTTTTACCATGGGTGCTTGGATAGTTTTATTGCGTATGCAGCTCCGATGTTCTATAATGCATGTTTTGATTTTTCGAACGGTTTTTCCTATATACTTTAAGCCACATGGGCAAGTTATCATATAGATAACAAATTCTGAATTGCAATTGGAGAATTGTAATTGTTTCCATGGTGTGGATAAACCTATTTCAATTTCTTTAGATTTTTTTGTGTATTTACACACTGAACATACACCGCAGGGGTAATGGCCAGTGACTGGGCTAAGACCCCATGTTTTAGTTAGATTTTCAACTTCTGGTGGTTTGCTTCTGAATTTACTGCTACTCACCCTGTTTCCTATGGTGGTAGATTTGCGATAAGCAAAAAGTGGACAGGGGAGTTCACTACTAGATTGTGCAAAGATCTTCCATTGTTATTAGTTATGGAAAGACTAAGATTAGTGAATGTGTTCACACTCACTATTCTTGTGTCTGGTGGTTTTTTGACTTTGTCCTCAAGTAAGGCTACTCTATTGTTGTTATATGCTCTTTTAGCTGCCCTTTTTATCAGTTTCTTAGGGTATAGTCGATCTCTTACTTTTTTAGAAAAGGCTCCTGCTTCTTCCTCGTAAGCTTCTCGAGTGCTACTATTTCCTTTGAGTCTTAAAAATTAGCCGTATGGCAAATTATCTTTTAGATGTTTGACATGATGGCTATGATAATATAAAAGGGAATTTTTGTCTGTAGCCTTATGATAAGGTCTAACTGATAACACACCTTGATGGTGAAAGATGGTCAGATCCAGAAAGTTGATTTTTTCTTTTTCGATGTTCATAGTGAATTGTAAATGGCGATTCTGTTGGTTAAGCCATATTGCAAAGCTATTAGCTTCTTCTTCTGTCCCGTTCCAGATGACAATAATATCATCTATGTATCTGGCCTATGATTTTAGATGTTGGACAAATGGATTGTTGGCATAGATATGTTTCTTTTCGAAGAATTCAACATATAAATTCGCTACACTTGGGGCCATAGTGGCTCCCATGGCCGTTCCTTCTACTTGTTGGTAGAACTGGCCTTGAAATTCGAAAAAGTTTCTAGTTAGTGAAACTTCTATGCACCAAAGGATAAATGACGTTGGTACTGGATCTTCATCTAGTCTCGTTAATAGTATTTCTTCAAGAGTATCAATCGTTTCCTGTTGTGGTATATTAGTATACAATGAAACAATATCAAAGGTGATAAGATGGCGTGTGTTGATATCGTACGAGAGATTTTCATACCGATTGATAACTTCTTTAGTATCTTTGATGTAAGATTTCATTTTTGTTACATAGTTTTTTTAGGTAGTGATCGGCGAATTTAGAGAGAGGTTCTAAGATGGAGTTGATGCCAGCTACTATCGGGCGACCAGGAGGTTTAATGACGGTCTTATGTATCTTTGGTAGACAGTAGAAGGTCGGCGTTGATGGACCTGAGTTAGTTAGAAATTCACTTTCTTGCCGACTTATCCATCTGCGTTCTTTAGCTTTTTCAGCTTTCTGTTCTATCATTTTCAAAAGTTCTTAGTGGGATTTTCTGGTAATTTCTTGTAATATTTTGTGTTATTCAGTTGGTTTAGGCATTCATTAACGTAGTCTTCTTTATCTAGGACTACGATCCCTCCTCCTTTATCCGCTCGTTTTATTATAATCCCTTCATTTTTCGAGAGATTATTTAATGCATTTTGTTCTGAGCGGTTAAGGTTTTGAAAGGCCGAGTGGTTTTGCTTTTCCAATGTCTCAATTTCTTTTAGGACTCTTTTTTCAAATATTAGTGACTCTGGTGAATAAGAGTGGCTAGGGGGACAGAAAGAGGATGGATTTTTCAAACCTGTGAAGTTCTTAGTATGTGGTATCATAGTTTCATTAGTAGTATTAGCGAAGAATTCTTTCAGATGAATCTTATGCATTCATTTTTGGAAATCACTGCGAAAGAGGAATGTGTCGTGTTTCTTAGTAATAACGTAGCCTAAGCCTTTATTAAGGACTTCTTCTTCTGTTTCAGTAAGTTTGTATTTAGATAGATTTACTAAGAGCGATTGCCGCTTCTTGTTTGTCGTCGGTCGTTGTCCCAGTTGCCCCGGTTGGGGCCCTGTTGTAAAAAATTCCTCGATTTGTTTCCCTGGTTGCCTTGTCCTCTTCTGTTGTTTCCTCTTCCTCGTTGGGGTGGGTTGCCTCCAGTGACGGTATTGTCAGGGTCACTGCTGCTGTTACTAGAGCTGTATGAGATGCCTCTGAATCTAACTCTACAATTTTTATTTGAGTTCTGTACTCTATTTCCTTGTTGTCCTTGGGTTTTGTATCCATCTTTTATATATGGGTAGGCTTTTTCGTGGGAGTATTTCGTGAGATCTTTTTTCAGACGTTGTATTCGTTCTTGGGTGTTGATTTGTTTGAACTCTTTCATATCTTTGTCTATTTCGTCCAATCTCTTTTTCAGTGTTTCTATTGATATTGTTTTTTTCAGATCTTCTTCTATTTTGGTTAGATCTATTTCTATTTTTTGAGCCATTTCTTTTGCTGTGTCGATAATAAGAATGAGCCAGTCATGGCCACAACGGTTGGCTATGTAACTCCATTGGAGTTTGAATTTAGGATTATCTAGAAATAGACGTGGTTCGTTTAAGACTGTTAAGCCTTGTGGTAGAGCCTTGTTTTTTAAATACTCTAACATTATGGCGCCATGGAGTTCTGTTCTTATGTATCTCTTTCGTAATTGTACAATCTCGTCCCATTCGTTATTCAGCTAGAAACCACAGAATTTTGACAGATATCGTCTTTTCTTTAGAATATAGAACACTTGAGGGTAACTTACTCTGGAATTTGGACCGCACGACATTACAATTAACGTTGACACCAGTAGAACGTGGGCTGTACCAAACACAGCACTCTACGGAGTAGGTGAGTGCATTAAATAGTTCCAATATACACATTGTATAAATACATCTTATTTGTTAATTAGAACAACTGAAACACATACATCTAACAAGTGGGTATACTTTACTCCATAGGGCAATATCATTTGAACAGTCTGGCATTTGGACACCTAAGACCTGTTGGTATATGCTGTAACATGACACAGGTATTCAAATAATTTATCTAATCATTATCAGAACCTTATTTAATCCACACATTACTAATATTACATATCAATCTTATTCACAGAATCTCAGAGAATTGTGCCACAAGATGACGTTTCCATAATCCCACAATTGAATGATCGTGTTGAAGACACACAAGACAATTAAGCTGAAAAATTCTATTGGGTTTGCACAAAGTTTGAAGAAAAGGCATTCTCTTGAATTGATGACTGTAAAATTTTCGTCAAAAGAATTTCTGTTAAATGCTCTGTTTTAAATATTGTTGATTGTTCCTGAAAAAGAGAGGCTCCCTCTCAAAACACGTAGAGCTCATGATCATTACAAATAGATTTTTTTGAGTGAATAGAACTCTCATTTTTGATTTTCAATTATAATTACAAGATTAAATTATTCTTAATTGAACGTTTCCTTGAATGTTTTGAAATAATTGCCAAAAAGTAATTGCTTATATTGAAACACACATCGTTTGAATTATTTAAATTATTAGAATATTGTTTGGAACGTGTATTTCCAAAACCAAATGGTGTGCAGGGGACGGGAGTTTCTATTGATATTATACATGACTATTGATACCAGAGTCATTTTCTTTCTCCCCTGCACCCTTTAAGACTAAGAAGTTGCGTGAGCTAGCATAGCTCTAAACTCCATAAACTCAACTAAATTGATTATTTCTTAACAAATATAGGGTGTGCAGTTTCTCTTCTATATGTTCGTAGTATAAAGTATAGCAATAAAGCAGTACGAATAACAAACAGCGCAACCGAAAGGCTCCTCCCTGACCTTACTATTCCTCCACCCCCTACTAAAAGTTCCCCTATTTCTATGTCCTCTGCCCCTTCCCCTGGTACTTCCAGTTCTTGTCCCCTTGCCGTCAGCCAGTGCCCATCCGCTTCCCCATCCTCAAGAATTGCATCCCTTCTCCGACCCAGCTCCATGCCCCCACCTCAGTCCTATGTTAGCCCTTCTCCTTTGCCCTCATCCAAATATCATCCCCTCCCACCGTGGTCCTTGCCACACCTCACCCCTAAATTAACTTTCCTCCTTTCAATCCCATCATAAACTGGTCAATAAGACTAACAGGCCGACCACATGAAATAGTCATCTAGTCTAGCCTGTCGACTAGTTTATGATGCCCAGATAGTTTGAGCTATCAGTCGGGAGTCAATTAAGAGGCCCAATGCCTACAGAAAAAATAAAATGATGCAAAGGCAAAAGACAGCATTTACAGACGCATGCTCAACACAGAGTTAAGCAATGGACCAGATGTTGGTCAAGAACCAAAGGTTAACTGATAAACTAAGCGTGCCTTTTGAACCACAAACTGTTAGGACAGTTTTTCTAAAGTCCAACTAACTAACAATGTCTGAGGCAGTACAAAAACTGCACTCCTACTATAAGGCTGTACTACCCGAGAATGTTGGTAGCGTAGACAGAGCAGCCAGGCTTATCTTAGGAGGGACAGAGGGATGTAGGAAGGTACAAAGAAATTGTAGCTTACATATGGTCCAAAGAAACACTGATACACTAGGTGTTGTAAAAATAATGGTTCATTTTAAATACAAGTAGGCCAAGATAAATCTTGGGGAAGTAAGTACTATCACATAAGTCATAAACACATTTATAAAAACCAACTCAATACTTATGGTATACAAACCAAAGTATAACCCTATTAAGAATAGCAATAATCAGTCCAAGGTGAAATAAACCTAATGTAACACATTCAGAATGGCATTAAGCTATTCTTGGTAGGAAAACCAAAGTAGGTAGACTTTTAGAATACAGTAAGTAATTCAAGGGCAGCAGACCACATTGGTCCTAAAAAACTGTGTTATTCAGTTACAGAATCGAATCACTTAATTAGACCAACACTGTTACAAGTATCTCTTGCAACATGTGTAACTTTCTTCTATTATGAATGGATACAGTTACCACCAGTGTTACTTTTAAGAACACAGTTCAGAGATAGTAATATAACTCATACTTTTCAGAGGGGCATTCAGCTACTCATGGACAAAAAAGAACCTAGTGAACTATTTTGGATGTGCACTGAAGAAGTTCAGGGAACGCATAACCCAATGTTACAGTTTTAGAAGAGCAACAGCTATTTAAGGTCAGTATAACCTATTGGTGTTTAAACAATTACACTATTTATAATACAGGAATAGACAGTTTAACCAATTATCCTTTTCAGAAGTGTAGCATACAATTCTAGGGTAAGTAAGAACTCTAGCACACTTTTAAGAAACATAATCAGCAGTTGGATCTATATGCTTTTCATAGGGGCAGTATGCAACTCTAGGACAAGAAGATATGCACTAACCAGATCAGGGGAAGCAAAACCCAATAGTATACTTTAAGAATGACACTGTTATTCGAGGTAGGTAAACCATATTGGTAAGCTTTTACACTCATTCCTTTTCAGAATAATAAAACAGTACCAACACAATTACTTTTAAGAAGAGTGAAACACAGTTTAAACTAAGTAAACCAACTTATATACTTTCTAAAGGAGCAGCAAGCAACTTAAAGGTAAGTAATAACTTAAGGACACTGTGTAACATATTCTATTTTTATTTTATTTATTTATTTCAATTCTTAAAACATGCCACATCGGCCGTAGGCCTCAATGCGCACAAGAAACATGAAAATAACACACAACAAACAAACAGACAGCCGGGCATCAGAAAGAAAAGGAACTAGCTAAAATACAATGAGCAGACTAAATAGCCTTAAACAAGAATGCTTTCAATTTCTTTTTAAAATCGGCCAGTGATGTAGCAGGATTAAGACCCAATGGAATGGGATTCCAAGTGGCAGGAGCCAAGACGTCAAAGATTGTCTTTCAAAACATAACTGATTGAAACCTGGATTGGCACAATTTAACCTGATCTAAGGACCTCACGGAATGTGTAGGAACATACTTGTGGATGCATTCACAGAGATAGCTGGGTGCCATCTGAGAAAGGCTGAGAAAGGCACTTGAAAGTGAGTGTAAACATTTTAATGGAGACGCAATGCTCGACTGGCAGCCAGTGCAGATTCTCCCTGGCAGCAGTAATGGACTGGCTGTTGGAGATACCCAGTACTGCTCTGACCGCCCCATTTTAGGTAACCTGTAGTGCTGAAAGGTTAGATTGGGCAGATCCAGCCAGCAGACTATTGCAGTAGTCTAGCCTTGAATTGACTAGGACAGAGGCAAGAATGGACATATTTTTAACAGTAAGGTACGGGCGTAGGTGGGCACGCTGTTTATTAATCAAACCACATGAAGCCCGCATCTTGGCAACCTGTGGCCTCATCGTCAACTCAGAGTCCAATGTGACACCCAGAGTCGTACCAGTCTTAGCCTCAGGAACCTAGACGTTAGAAATTGCAAAGGAAACATACTCTGAAGAGAGATTCTTTTGCATATGACTCGAGGCCGCAATAAGTAGCTCGTTCTTGTCTGTGTTAAGGGCCAAGGAATTTTCCACCATCCAAGAATGGATGGTGGAATAGATAGCATTAATGGCCTGTGAATCCTGAGAATGAGTACCAGAGAGTTCCAGGATGACCTGGGTGTCATCAGCATAGTTGGTATACAAGACACCCAGGTCATCAAGCAATAGAAGAGGAAGAATTTAAATATGAAAAAGAGTAGGTGAAAGAGAAGAACCCTGTGGAACACCTTGTGTGAGCAGAGTGGGACAGGAGGAGGCGTCATGAAGTGCAACTCTGTAGATACGTGGACCCAGAAACGAGACAAGCCATTGCATTGCTAGATCAGAGCAGCCCACCAATGATTGTAACCTAGTAGCCAAAAGCTTGTGGTCGATCAAGTCGAACGCGGCCGACAAATCGAGCAGCATGAGGAGTGCAGGATGACCGCAATCGACAATGGCCGACAGATTTGCCTTCAGATCGAGCATGGCAGTCTCAGTCCCGTGACGTGCCCGATAGCCCAATTGACGAGGCCCTAGGATGGAATTATCCTCAATGTATTTTTGGAACTGAAGATAAGCAACACGATCCATTGCTTTGAGAAAGAAGGGCACGTTAGTGATGGGACGATACTGTTTCGGCTGAAGAGGATCAAGAGTTTATTTTTTGAGCAATAGAGTAATCCATGCTTCCTTGAGATCGGTGGGTACCTGTCCCTCAGCAAATGATTGATTTAAAAGTTTCGTAATCCAGGGACAGATGGCGTCAATAGACCCAACCAAAAGTCTAGAGGGACAGACGTCACCCCTGCATGTGGTGGGTTTCATATCAATAATGATCTTTTTTACCTCTGCTACTGTGCAATGGGCCAAGGAGAAAGTAGATTTAGGAAGAGAGTGCCGCCTGGCGGGTATAGCTCCCAAAGTTGGGACAGGACTGAAAGGCTTCTGTGGTGCCGAATTAGGTGAGACACTAGACTCTAGGTGTTCCGTGATCTTAGCTCAAATGCATCGTGGATGGTCTGACACCAAACAGAGTCTTGAACAATGTTGGTCGTAGGATGAGTCTTTGTATTAAATTGCCAGAGAATGGCAAACAGCCCCTTAGAACTTGATTTCACCTGACTATTACAGAGATACAGTTACCACACTAGCTCATTTACAGTTACCACACTAGCTCGTTTACAAGTAAGTACTTTGAACACTTGTTATAATCCCAAGACAGAAGCCTTATCTTTTCAAGTCCTTCCCTATTCTAGAGCATGTGTGTGATGCTGGAAATGCATTGGAGGGACAGGGCCTCCATGTCCTTGTCCTGTAGTCCTTTTTAATTGTTGTGTTCTGTATTGTTTTCTGCCCAAGAGTCCATGAAGGACTCCTGGCAGTGCAGCTCTTCCTGTTTTTGGTTTGGTGTACAGACCCATGGGATACCCCTATGGCACCCATGGGTGGGGGTGCAACCCTGTGCCCCTAATGTATGTTTTGGGACACCTGTGTGTGGCCCACAGAGCAGGTTATGGGCTGGTGGCAGCTCCATGCTGAATTTGACAGGTGCTCTGAGTATCCTCCATTTTGGGATACCCAGGCCCTGCCATTGGAATCAGTTGATTCCTGATAGGAAACAAGATGGCCTCTGTGGCCTCTTGCTTTCCATTGCCTGTTACCTTGTTTTCCCAAACTCCTGGGAAGCCCAGACTCTGTCCCTTCCCCCTAACTGGTTGTTGGGTAGAAGTTTCATATATGGTGTTGTTGTGAAGCCCAGACCAGACTGGCTGGAGCCTTCCCAGTGACTGTATGCTGTGGGGACACCATGTGGGTGGATCCTGGGTGAATGGAGTGTGTGACCAATATGCACTTCTTGTTGTGGATGTCTGGTTTCTGGTATGAGACACAAAGACTGAGACAGCCCTGCCCAAAGCTGGCATGAATGCAGTGTGTAGTGTTGAATGGCTGGGTACTTGTCCCAATACACATTCCTTGTTGTGAGTGTCGGAGAGGGAGGAGTATGGCCTGAATGCACTGTATACCTGATTGGCTGACTGACTGCATGAATGGCCTTCTGTATGATTGGCTGCTGAGTGTGACCCAGCAGTGTGGATGAGAGACAGAATAGTATATCTGGGGACCTCTCACCAATGGAAATTGTTCAGAAGCTGAGTTAACACTTGAAGAGTAACTGGAACTGCTTATCCTCAACGCCCATCTGGAAGAAGAACTGCTGCTGCATTTGCTTCGACCCGATCCGAAAGCTGCCGAGTTTGTCGAGGAATGATCCGAGAGAGGACCTGGCTAGGCGCCCTCTTCCCATGCTCCAAGGGACCATCGAACATCGCTAACCTTCGCGGAAGCTCCCTGGAAGTCAGACCCTCGAAAGGCTGCCGACCGGAGACGGGGACCGCCAAGGAGAACGAAGTGAAGCACCTGGACATCGACGCCATCGAAGTCCATTGCCGTCGACCAGGGTTTGGAGTATCGCCGTAACCGCTGGAGGCCCGTCGAAGCCGTGTTGCCCTAGAAGAGGGGACAGCTTCACGCCGTGCCAACGACCAGAGCCGCCCGCTCCTTTGCCTAAGACTGTTGAATCGAAGGACTCCGTTGTCCGCAACGACGACAGCTTTATCCCGCCGGAGAAAGTCGAGGACGCCGACACGCAGGAGAATCCACCGGTGGGTTTCCCGCCACCTGAAGACCACAATGACTCCGAAGACTCGACGCCCTTGTCGGGCCACAGTTCTTCAGAAACTCTTTGCGGTCCTGAACTATCAAACACTGAGGTGCCCCACACACCCCATCCTCGCAGGACGTCGCTGACGAGCACCTCCTGGATCGACGCTGTGGTCTCGGCACCCTCGAACTTTTCATTGACACTGTTGATGCCAAGTTCACCTTCTTCAACGCCTCTCGACGATCCGTGGCTCCTGCTTTAAAGGGACTCACTCAAGAAGGATCCATCGACGCTTCTTCAAAGAACTCTGTACCACCAAGTACATTGGGGGGGTAAAAACATTATAGGAGAGAATAAGACTATTGATCAATATATGGACAGGGCTTGTGGTATCTCTTTATTTTACAGGTTGCCCAGCTGGGGGGGGGGGGATCTCCACACAGAACTGTGTCTAGTGGTAGGGGCCAGTAATCTGCCTATTGTTTCAACCATCTTGCTTTCCTTCCTATGCCTATTGCTGGTTTCCTTTTTATTGATCTGTGTGACATTTGACAGTATAGTTGATGCACTTTAATGAGATCTGATAATAATTGTGGTACCACTTTAGAACTGTATATATTTATCATTGTTGATTTTCTGAGCACAAGGTGAGTTATTGTGATAGTGTACATAACCTTGAATATTAATTATATAAAGACTGTGTTTTAACTAATACAATGTGTGGACATTCCTTTGTGGGGGATTGGGGACTACACTGTACTTAAGAACCAGCCTGCATCACCTCCTGAGAAGCTAGGGCTTGATTGCTCGACTACGTTACCAATAATAGAGACTCTTGGCTCGGGTCCTCTGTGCCTCTCCTCTGCCATATAGAGAGCAGAAGTACAAACCCCCCCCTCCAGTCTTTACAATGTGTTTTCTCAGAGGCAGAAGAGCGGCCCTAGTAGTCTAGGAGCCAGCTGTAGGCAGGTCAGGATAGGATTCAGATGCAGGAAAGTCAGAGTTCCAGAGGATATTGTGTCGAACAGGTAAGTATTTACTTTACAGTTAGTTCAAAGGGTTCAGGGACTTCACAGAAGACTCCCCATAGGTGAACAGTATGGAAAATCACCCACTGAGCCGCGCAGTAGCGACACAAGACTTAAGGTAAGTATTACCCAAGCAAACATAGTACCTCAGCTAAGAGGAGTTGTTTCTGAATGGTCGTCTTCATGATGCAGCAGCACAGGATCCGGTCCCTGGAATTTCGGTTGGTTATGAAAGAAATGGACACTGGATGGGAACTTGCAGCAGCAGTCAACAGAAAAGACTTCCAACCAAGGATTCCTCAATGCTTCTCGTGTGGATTTGGCACCATTTTACAGGGCCCAGATGAAGAACGAATATCGTTGGTCAGATTCTCTTCCCTCTCATGGTCCAGCACTTTGGTGAGGGGATAGAAGGGGATTCGAACTGTGTCTCTGGAGGTCCAGTAGGAGTCCACCAGGAATGGGACTTTGGAAGACCGTACACCGCACACTGGCTCCAGTTGCCTGGGTATTGGCGGTTTGCAGCCCAGCAAGGTCGCAGCTCGTCGAGGGATGGCTCAAAATGCAGATCTTCTTGAGACTAGTGGGTCTCACTAGCCTCTTGGTAGGAGTCGTTGCCTTCAGGACCACCAGGTCGATTGGAAGGAAGGGTTAAAACAGCCTCTGGTTCCACCGCACGCTCTCCGGTCGCTGGAATTGGTTAAATCTATCTTTTCTTCATGTTCTTCTTTGTATTTGGTTCCAGGGGTCGACTTGTCAGCAGCTTCCATAATCTGAGTCTTTATCACGAACACAGCACAACTTCTGCAAACTCTCCCTGCAGTTTACAGAAATAGGGCAGCCAGCTCCCCAGTAGGAACTGGGTCCTTTCAGGCAATCTGGAAGAGAAATGGCTGCAGAGAAACTGTGAAGTCTTCACGGGAAACACAAAGGGTTCCTGCCGAAGACAAAACTTCAACCAGGATCTTGCTATTCTAACAAATATATTACCAGGACAATGAGAAAGGGGATACATTGTATTTCCCCAGCACTCCACATTAGGTGGTGTGTGCTGGCTCACTATTTGCTTCTTGGGCACAGTAGTTCGCCCAAGAGATAATAAGAGAATTTAAAAAGGGAAGCCCAAAGGGGCAACCGAGCCAAAGCCCTAAAAGTATAGGGAACTATATATCCATACACACGAATAAAAGACTAGGTGAGAGGGGAAAAAGATTCCCACTCACCTAGGAAGAAGGATGGAAAATAATCACTAAGTCCAGCAGAAAGTTCTGGGGTTGACACAGGTCAGGAAGATTATTCACATAATTGAAAATCTTATCTAACGCAAACCTGGCAGGTCACAGACATACAGGGTTCAACAGTGGTTGTGAGAAAATACTACTAGACTGTCACAATGTAACCCACTGCTGGAGACAATAAAAAGGATCCTCTGCGTGAGAAACCACGCAAGGATCCTTTCAATCAAAAAGAAAAAAAACAGAAACCCCTTGCATGGCCGTCTGGGGAATCCTTTACTCTAAAAAGAACAACGGCTTAGCTCTGCACGAGCGGAGTGCCGTGATAATTGAAATCTTAATCCTCACGAGCAGGGATGTGGAGCGCTCCATGGCGAGCTATTAAAAAGAACCACTGCCGCTGCCCGGGCTAATCTAAAGGCACTCCTCTGACAGGGAGGGGAGTGCCTTTGCTCACCTCCCCGTTGCCTACTGTCACTGCCGTGGGTCCCGGACTCATGGTCAGCAGCAATCCCCCAGCAGAGAGTGCCCAATGTCACCACCACCTCTCTGGCTGCGTTAATTGAAAAAAGGGCCCGTCCCCTGGCTGGCCTGCACAGACTCACCGGGCCGCTGCGAACAGATGTGGCCTAGATTGAGTTAGGAATTCGGGACCCCCCGTCCCGCCCCACTGCTGCAATTAATGCTGGGCTTCACCTGGCATATGCATCCCGGCAATAATAATCAAAGGGTGTCCCCCTACACTACTGGTGATTGCTGGGCTGCACCGGACATGTGCATCCCAGCAAAAAAAGGGATGTTGGGGCCCCACACATGCTGCTGCTGTCAGCCTACCAGAAGAACACCCTACCTGCTAGGAACCAGCATAAAACAGAGAAGAAAAAGAACCTCAGCAGCAAGGGCCTTGAGGAGGTCCTGACCAGGCTGTCTCTCAAGTAAGACTTTTATAAATGGTTTTACAGTGCACTGTACGGAGACTTTTTGTATATATTTTTAAAGACCATTTCATTTTTTTAAAACTGTTTATATATGTTTAAAGGGTCTTTTTAAACATTTTTGAAATGTTTCTTAGGAATGCAGCTGCTTATGTAGGGTAAGTTTAAGTAGTGTCATGTGAGTTCCTCCTGTTTATATAAAGGTTTGACAAACTGCTGGTGTACTGGGAAAGGAGATAATTAATCAAAAGATGAACTAAAAAGATTGCACACCAGCACTTTGGTTATCCGCCTTTGCTTTTGTGTCTGCTAATAGTTATACCCCAGTGTTTTCTGCCTTGGGGGTTTTGAGGAATTCCGTCCTAACCTTTGACCTTCATCCCATGTCCATTTTCCAAGAAGAATCACCAAGGTGATCTTGAACTCAGGTAAGTGGGTGTTGGAGTCACATAAGAGGTGGATCAAGCGCTAACGTAAGTGACATAAAAGTATATTGTTGTACCCGCCTACACCTGTCTCCCGATGCTTGCCTAGTAACCATCCGCCACTACAGACAGAAATTAAATGTTTCCATTGGCGCATCACTGCTGAGGCTCCAAGGCAGGAAAGGTAGTTATACTGTCAGCAGACCTGACAGTGATGAAGAGGACTACCACCCAGTGCCAGAGTCTGACCATAGCTCCCTGCGTAGAGTAATGGCTAGCCCAGCAGTGCTGCCCTCCGCGACCCAGGCTTTGGAAGCACATGGCTGGTTAAGTCATGATGCCAGCCTAGAGTGCCATAGTGATAATTGGCAAGCAGATGACTAGAAACGACAAGAAGAGAGTTGTGTTTAAATGTTTACGTTACACACATTCTGTTATAGTTATGTTTTAATGAATGCGCAAAGCACGTTCTGTTAAGGTTTGTGTTGTTTCAAGTTTATGATAAAGGAAGGATGTTATACTAGAAGCGAGGTCACTCTCCAGTGTTGTGGTGCCAAAAACATCATCACACAAGATTAATTAACGGCCGGTCCGCATGGTTATTACCTTGCTGCGTGACCAAAATGAAAAGAGCATCCTATTTATGTCGAGTGCACGGGGGCTGCCGTGACTGAAGGACCCACGTCTCCGTAAAAACAGACGCCCATGAACTGGCTGCAACTTCTTCTGTCTATCACCCGCATGCAACTGAACGTTTCCCCGTGTTTCCTCTACGTCACTTCCCACCCCGCTCCCCAAGTCCCACCCCCACCCGTAACTACATTTCCCAGCCTCCCCGATGATACACTATAGAAAGGCAGCACACACAAAAAAAGTCAGAATGCTCGATTTCTCATACCCTGATTGACCCATTCACCCCAACTTCAGTGTCCCACATACTCATCCAGACCACAAGCAAATTTAGATGCGTGGTATGGATGGCTTACACTGGGTCAAACAGTAATAAAAGGCCTTCCAGCATTTTCTAGAGTTTATCAACAGTTCCACAGTGGAGAAGACGGGGCATACATTTCTAAATGCACTGCAGTGCGTGCGCTGGACTTTAAATGATACGATCACAGCCGCTGGCAGCCTTGAAAATGATGAACCAAACATCCCTGAAATGCTGCCAAGTGTCCCGTAGGTGGCACGGTCCTCCGAATAAAACCTTCTCCGCGAGACTTGCATCGCTGTATCTCACAATTAGGCTCCAGCGACGAAAATCACGTCAGGAAAATGAGGCCAGAAAACGGGAACTAAAGCAGTCACGGAGGATGAATGCCTTTCGCATTCTATTTGTCGCTCTTCCCTCATCTGTTCCCTGGAGGCTTTGTAAGCTGCACAGTGCGCAGGAGCGATCTGGCTGAGAAACATGAAACAAGAAGAAGGACTGGAAGACCAACAGAACGTTAGGAGCCATATTAAACAGCTACAGCATTGCACGTCATTAATGTGCGACAGCTCCTACTGAAATGGTCAAGCAATTCATTGAAATACAAAATAAACCAACACTGTTAAAGTTTTAAAGTATTTGCATACATGAAATATATATTATATATAAACTGCATACTAGTAGTCTTGATGTGTACACATAAAATGCCACCAAACTAAGTGCAGTATTCACACATGGTTTCATACTGTCATACATGCCAACCCTCCCGATTTCGGTGGGAGACTCCCGATTTTTAGTTGAAAAATATTGCTATTTTTCACGGTCTCCCTCCTAAAATAACTGTAGCCCCAATGCATTCCTATGGGGAAATATGCATCTCCCATAGCTCTCAACCATTTGTGACTCAAAGGCGGGTGAAATCACCCGATTGTGTTTTTGGCGGGTGAGACGCCCATTGAAATGAATGGGCGTGCAGGAGGCTTGGCGGGTGAGTCAGCCCTTTACAAGGCGGGTGACACCCGCCAAATGCGTGTGAGATGAGAGCTATGATCTCCCGATTTCCTTGTGGAAATCTCCCTCCCAGGTGCATCTGAATGTTGGCATGTATGTACTGTACAAACAGTGGCAGCTATGCGCAAAAATGGAAATCCGTTAAGGCAAAGCTTCATTTATTCTTGTTTTGTTTTTATGACTTGTTTTCATATGAGGGAAAGTAGAAACAAAAGAAGAACAACAGTGTGATGTGTGGATTGCAGTCACGCATTCATCGGCATTCACACTGCAGAGTGCACAGAAACATGTCTGAGACGGTCGATATGGTACTCGGCTTCTCCCCCTTCCAAGGCAAGACTGTCTCTAATTCCCTTTCCTGTCACGTGGCGCGGGTCTCCCCTCACTCACGTGATCAGGAACCTATCACATACCACAAACAGCACTGGCAACAGTAATGCTGTGTGTGCAGAGCGCTCAAGTTTCCAGTGGCCATAATAAGAAGCAGCGGTGTAACGGGCGGGGGGACATGGGGAGCAATATGCCCCCCCCCCACAAGCTGTTTTGACAGCCTGACCGGGACTTTTGTCATTTGAGGGTGCCCAACGGGAAAAGTGTCCCGCTGTGAGGACAATGTGTGCTGAACAATTCCTGCTCAGGATGATAATTGTCCTGCTGCCAGGCACTGATGGGAGGGAGGGGGGACTATTAGCAAGGACTTTTGTCCCTTTAGAAATGTGCATGGGAGGGAGTGATCAGCAGTGAGAAGGGTGCATAACATAGCTCTCAACCATTTGTGTCACAAAGGCGGGTGAAAACACCCGTTTTTATTTTTGGCGGGTGAGAGGCCCATTGAAATGAATGGGCATGCAGGAGGCTTGGCGGGTGAGGCAGCTGTTTAGAAGGCGGGTGACACCCGCCAAAAGCGTGTGAGTTGAGAGCTATGCAATGCTGCAGGCTTTATGAAATAGTGACAATGGCTTTACCCAAGGGGGATTTGTTAGGCTAACATTAATCTGCATGAGGCTATTGTGACTTTGCATGCGGGATGGGGAGAATAAAACCAAAGCCATCCTCTTATTGCTCAATATATTTCTATGATGATGTATATAGTGTAAAGTTAATTATGAATGGGTAGTTTCTTATGTAATCTGCTTTGCTTCCAAGGCATTGCTATAAATAAAGTATTATTTAAGCACATGAAATCCAAAGGGAAACCTTAATAAATATCTATATCAACTATATCAACTAAACCTGTGAAGTTGTGCTCAGTTGCTTAAATTGTCCACATCCCGGTTACACCATTTAACCAAAGTGTGTGATCCTGGGCAGATCGTTTAATCACAATGTGTCTTATCTGCAGCTCTGTGATTCACTTCAGAGCTTATGGTAATATAGCATGCAGTTATTTAAAAAAAAGGCATGGCTATAGTGTTGCTCCATATATAACAATAGTGCAATTCAGATATTTTGCACCACAAAGTTATTTGCCACTTTGCGTACTTATGGCAACTTATTCTAATGCTGCTTCCATGGTGCCTCCAAGTATCAAAGACTGATGATGCTCCTTGCAATGTCCTTTCTGTGAAGTATTTTCTGCTAGTGCAATCCATATGCATATTAGGAGGTTTGTATGTATTTTGGCCCAGAGTGCCTGGACAGAGCTCTAATAGATGAGTTTCCTGCATCTGTAATGATTCAGCAATTTTTTTTTTGTTATGTTTTAAAATGCCATCTACCAATTATGTTACCAAAAAGGTAGAATTGGGCAGGGGTGGGAGGTTTGTGGGTGCAAATGAGACCATATGCAATTGCGTGCACTGCATTTGGGGGGAAAGTAGCAGGACTTTTTTTTGTGGTTCGCACCCCTCCCCCGCACTCTTTCAATGCTGGATACTCCCCTGTTGAGAAGGCAACTGTTATGGTAAGGCTGGCATCCCCCCTGCACATACATGCCAATAATTCTGATTTAGGCAGGAGACTCCCGATGTTTTCATTAAAAATAGTGCTATTTTTTACTGTCTCCCACCTAAAATAAGTATATTACCCATGTAATCCTATGGAAAAAATGCATTCTTCCGATTTCTGTGGGGAAATCTCCCTCTCAGGGGTTCCAGAATATTGGCATGTCTGCCGGCATTGCACGTGCGACACAGAAGCCAGTGATTTGCTGTCATAACTGGCGCACGGGAAGCTGTGCGCCCCTTTTTATTGAGACCATGACATGGTGTACGAGGTGACACAAAAAACGTGACACGGCACGAGCCCTGACAGGGGCTTAGAATCACAACATCCCATGCCAAGGGTACATGATCAGAACAGTATTATTAATCACCACACATTACAATAATCAATCCTTGGGTGAAAAGCACTGGGGCTTCCACATGTTATGTTATGCTATTGCAATTTATAAAGCGCACGGTCGCCCGAGGGCATCATGGCGCTAGAGAGGAAGACTGCTCAGTGAGAAAAAAGATTGGAGGAGACGCCAGGGGCTAGAATAGATAAGTTTTCAGAGCTCTTCTAAAGCACAGATGGTTAGAAATGGCCTTAAGTAACAGGGGGAGAGTGTTCCAAAGTTTGGCTGCGGCAATAGAAAAAGCTCTGCGGCCAAGCCCTTCCCGATTAAATCTAGGAACGATGAGTAAATTAGAGGAAGCAGAACGGAAATCCCGATTCGGAGAGTATCGAGAACATTTAGACTGCAGGAATTCAGCTCCATGACCGTGGATTGCCCGATGGACGATGCACAGTGATTTAAAGTGAATTCGCTGAGACACCGGAAGCCAGTGAAGTTGGCGAAGCACTGGTGAAATGTGAGCACCATAGGGAGAGCCGGTGGCTAGCCTAGCTGCAAGGTTCTGCATACGCTGGAGTCGATGAATAAGGCAGATGGGTTGCGACAGATACACCGAATTGCAATAATATAGCCGTGTAAGGACTAGCGCAGCCACCACAGGAGGGCGGAGAGCTTCCGGGATCATAGGCATGACCCTCTTAAGGACCCTGATCTGATGGTTAGCAGCCTGGCAAACGGCTGTAACCTGATTGGACATGGACAAAGAGGCAGAGAGAATAACCCCTAGGTTCTTCACTTTGCTAAGTGGGCCAGCTAAAGGGCCCAGGGAGGAGGGCCAAAAGGCAGGGGTACACAATGAGAGGTTGAGGAGACATCCCACCAACAGTACCTCCGTCTTATCTCCATTTAGCTTTAACCAATTCTGATCCATCCAGACCCCAACTGCCATAAGGCAGTCATGGAGGCAGGCTGAGACCTCAGATTGCTCCTGATCCAAACGGATCAGGATTTGTGTGTCATCCGCATAAGAGTAGCAGTTAAGACCGTAAGAGCGGATGAGACAAACCAAGGCCCAGATGTATATGTTGGGGATCCCTGAGGGACACCACAAGTGAGGGGTGAAGAGGGGGAGAGAAAGGGTGGCATGGCGATGGTCTGTGTGCGATCTGAAAGAAAAGAGGTAAACCAAGCAAGAACAGAGCCAGATATTCCAATCTGTGACAGGCGAGCAAGGAGAATGGGGTGGTCAACCATGTCGAATGCAGCGGACAGATCTAACAGGATCAAAGCCCAAACTCCGCCTGCATCGACTAATCTGGTCATGTCATCCTGTACAGAGACAAGCACACTTTCCGTGCCTCTCCCAGGCCTGAAACCAGCCTGGGCATGATTAAAGATTTTTGAGGATTCCAGAAAAGAAGACAGAAGAGGTGTAACCAGAGATTCCAAGAGTTTAGAGAGAAAAGGGAGCAGAGAAATGGGGCAAAAATTAGCAGGAATAGTGTGATCCAGAGAAGGCTTCTTGAGGAGGGGAATGACCCTCGCAGATTTCAACTCTGGGGGGACCAGTCCGGACTGGTAGGAATTGTTTATAGCCATCGTGATATCGGACAGGATGTCCGGGGCAATCGTCTTCATAATAGCGGCAGGAATGGCATCCTCGGGTGAGGAAGATTTAATCTTTAGGATGGCTGCCAAGACTTCTGCTTCCGTAAATAGTGGAAAGGTGGACCAGCTAGCATGGGAGTCAGTAGAAAGGGCGGGCACAAAGCCAGGGGTATCAGAGGACAGTATCGCAGGCGATTTAGCGATGTTAGCTCGAATAGCCGCAATTTTCGTGATAAAGAAAGAGGCAAGGACGTTACACAATTCTTGTGAGGGCTTAACCATAGAGGTAAGGGTCTCCAAAGAGGCAAGGGAGTGCACGATGGAGAAAAGAGTTTTAGGTTTGCACAAAGCATTTTTGATTTTCTGAGCAAAGAAAGTGGATTTCACCAGTTTAAAACTGGCCAAATAAGTAGACAGGTTGAGTCTGTATAGGTCTCTAAGTCCAGGATTATAGCTGATTCGCCATTTACTCTAAGCTTGTCAAAGTTGTAAGCGGGCAGCTTTGAGCTGGTCCGTAAACCAGGGTTGGGAAGGTAGTCTGCGACCTTGAGTCAGTTTTAATGGAGTGTAGAGATCAGCAGCAGTCATCAGGGCGTGGGAAAGTGAGGCTTAGGAAAGAGGCTTCGAAGAGGCACAATTGGAGGCTATATAGGCACTGAGTACCTTCGGGTAGACTGAGCGCCAGGACTGTAGTAGCGTCTTTGGGGCGAGAAGTTTACAGGGAGAAATAACTGCCAACAATGAACACGAGACCAAGCGATGATCAGACCATGTTACTGGCTCAACCGAGCCAGGGCAAAGCAAAGAGTCATTAGCAAATACTAAGTCAAGAATATTGCCATGTAGATGAGTTGGAGCTTGAATCAATTGATGCAAGTGAAGGTCAGAGAGGCTATCAAAAAAAGAAATAATCTCGGTAGAGCTTGGCATGTTAGAATGCAAGTTAAAATCGCCTAAGATCCACATACAACACTGTCACATAGATTTAAACTTCAGCCCGTGGGCATTGGTCATCCCAAGGCCCAATCTCACCTCCTGCCCCTCCCACGCGCCCTCATTGGCCCAAGTGCCCCTTTTCAAACAAGGACCCGGCGCACAGCGTCCTCACGGGCACCATTGGATCCAGCATGCAGCCACAGTGAGACTGACTCCAGGCCGTACCCCCAGAGGCTGCCCAATTCACTTTTGTGTGTTTTAAACTTAAATTTGCACACACAGCACTGATTGGTTCCTCCTCCCCATATCATGAACCCCAAGGGCAGCTCTGTGCCCGGCAGCCCCTGCGGCTAAAGGCCCTGAGGTAAAGGGCGGCTCCTACATCGGCGGCTCCAGGGTGTGTCTGCAGGTGTCAGCAGGGGAAGGCAGTGAAGCCAGTGGCCAGGCGTCACCCAGCAGCTTCTACCAAAGTAAGTGTGGTATGAGTAGAGCAATCACTCTACTCCAGAAAGCCCCTGCCACTATACACTACCTTACCTTAGAACATAGCTTGCCAGGCGAATGTCACCTGCAACACTCTCTTAGGGAATACTCAACACTAGCAATAGCCCATTATAAACCTACTCTCAAGTATAAATATATCAAACATTCTGTGTGTGCCATAATACTTAACCTACTGTATTATATTCTGAGACCTGCTACATTAGGAAACCTAGGCCTATCTCCTACTATGCAGGACTCTAATCTAGGCACAGCCTCCATTTTATATAGGGTTAATAAACCATTAACCATTAGCCTGCGTCGCATCTAGTTATATTTGTGAATGTTAGCAAATGCCACAGTTAGATAGAATCGTGAACCTTAACCTGCGCCACATCTAGTTATATTAGTGAATGTTAGCAATCGCTGCACTTAGATAGAATTGTGAACATTAGCCTGTGCCACATCTAGTTATATTTGTGAATGTTAGCAACTGCCACACTTAGATAGAATTGTGAACATTGGCCTGTGCCACATCTAGTTATATTTGTGGATGTTAGCAATCGCCACACTTAGATGGAATTGTGAACATTAGCCTGCGTGGCATCTATTTATATTTGTGAATGTTAGCAAATGCCACACTTAGATAGAATCGTGAACATTACCCTGTGCCACATCTAGTTATATTAGTGAATGTTAGCAATCACTGCACTTAGATAGAATTATGAACATTAGCCTTTGTCACATCTAGTTGTATTTGTGAATGTTAGCAACTGCCACACTTAGATAGAATTATGAACATTGGCCTGCGCCACATCTAGTTATATTTGTGGATGTTAGCAATCGCCAAACTTAGATAGAATAGTGAACATTGGCCTGTGCCACATCTAGTTATATTTGTGGATGTTAGCAATAGCCTTGCTTAGATAGAATTGTGAACATAAGCCTGCGTCGCATCTAGTTATATTAGTCAATGTTAGCAAATGCCACACTTAGATAGAATTGTGAACATTAGCCTGCGTTGCATCTAGTTATATTAGTCAATGTTAGCAAATGCCACACTTAGATAGAATTGTGAACAA
The DNA here is from genome assembly GCF_040938575.1 of Ambystoma mexicanum. Taxonomy (NCBI): domain Eukaryota; kingdom Metazoa; phylum Chordata; class Amphibia; order Caudata; family Ambystomatidae; genus Ambystoma; species Ambystoma mexicanum. The sequence continues at coordinate 176,866,380 of NC_090941.1, read as the reverse complement.
TGACCTGCGCCACATCTGGTTATATTTGTGAATGTCAGTAATTGCCCCACTGAGATAGAGTGTGAACAATGAAATGCGCCACATCTGGTTATATTTGTGAATGTTGACAATTGCCACACTTGGATAGAGTTGAGAACGTTGGCCTGCGTCGCATCTAGACAGGACTGTGGATGTTGGCAAGTGTCACACCTATCATCAAAAAAGGGTGCCTGATTCCAAACCTGGTCCTTCAGGCCATACAGTATATATGAGAGTAACACTATGGACCAGTGGAGGAGGGATGACCTCTTACACCTAGTTTATCTTTTGATAAATATCGATAAACAATTCCTTCAAATAGAAAAAATAAACTTTTATTAAATCAACTCTTTAAAAGTAGATTAACAAACATCAATTTGCACAGTATAATTAATACCACATCATGAAGAGCCTAAATCCAATAATATTCTCAGCTCACTTCGATCAATTCCCACCATTCATTCACTCTCATTTTCCTTTCACACACATCTCATACTACATCCATATGTGATCTTCTCTAATGGTCACTCCTTTCAATTTACAATATTTCACAGTGTCTGGTTCCCTTTGTCCATTATCAGGTAAGACAATCTGTGTATCTCTATTTCAACAGATTTATTGTCTACAAGTGTTTTGGTTGTCGTCGTCTGTCTTTTAGAATCGTGTCCAAAAGTCATGCAACCTTCTTCAGGACAGAAAAACAGGGATCTCTCTATATCCTGTTTCACCTGGTAGGGTGAGCCAAACCACCTGTAAAAACCAGTGTCATCTCTCTATATCCCTCTCAAATCAAAAAAGTAATTTAAATGTATCTTCTATGACTCTTAACTCATCATATAGTCTGACTCACCTCTACCTTAGATCCTGTGGGGGTAATCCAGAAGTTTTGGATGTATCTGACTTCACTTGCAGATTTGAATCCACAATAATCAGGTCTCGCTTGCAAAGTGAAGTGATAAAAACTATACTACTTTGTTGGTCCATTATGTTAACCAACTCGATCTCAATCTCAAAAACCAAGGATATTTTCCCTGTTGGGGTACATTCATAAATACTCACTTTATTTTTGTTCTTCACGAGGGGCTAAATGTAGTCTCCACGTGATGTATCATCGATTTGTATCTTTCTGCATCCATCAACTATCTGGTACGTTCTTCTTCCTATGGAAAAAACATCCTCTGTTTAGAGTGTGCCCTCATCTTCTATTCTATTGTCAATTGCTGTGTCCCTTCCTGCTATATTGGCCCAATATACTCACTTCTGCAATCTTTGTTATTAAATAAAGCTATCTGGCTTTAATTCTTAGCCAGATGTCTTTTTCTTGATTACTTTGTTGTCTTGCTCTTTGCCAGTGGGATCGAGGGACTTGGTGATCAGTACCGTGTACCCTAGGGGATATTCAATATATAAAGTGAATACTTCAGTTCCATTGTTCCGTGTTAATACAAAGCTGTCATCCTCTCTGCACCTCTCTCTACACACAACCCGGGGCCCTCGTTATTTACCTAGGTGTTTCATCCGTGGCAGTTTCATGTTATCTAAATCCATGGGTCAAAACCTATTCTACTTCTATATCTGTTACGCCCACTACTTAAAAGCGATCATCCCATGTTCTAATGCCAGGATTTCAACGGAATACCTTGCGGTTTCATCCGCCCCATCATTTCACTGTCATTTCACTGTCGAGCCGCCTTTGTTTATATGCAGCATGTACGACCCTGATTTGATGTCTAGGTATCGGCTCTCTTGTGTTTACAACTATTCCCACCCGTTGCACCATGGCGTGGAAACACTTTTGTTTTGCAATTTTCGGTTTTATCTGGCCATACCCAGATATTATTCAATCACTTACCTATATGAGTGCTCCCAACGCTTAAGACCTTCCTTCACCGTGTCGCGGGCGGTTTCTAGAAACGACTCCTCCGACATGATACGAATTACACAGAGGTTAGAAGTCAAAACAGAAGATATCCTGGTCACAATTGATGTGGAGTAATTCTATGCCTCAATCCCACCGATGCAATGCCCGGAGGTATTGGGGGATTTTTGGGATAAAAGAACAATGCCCCATTGTCCCCCCCAGGGTTTATCCTTGAATGTGCCCGACTGTCTATGACTGAGAAATTTTTCTTGTTCAAACACCAGTTGTACAAACAGAAAAGAGGAGTCAGTATGGGGGCGACCTTCGCCCTGGATGTGGCAAATCTGTTTATGGCTTACTACGAAGAACAATACATACCGGGAGATAACAGCTTGCTCAAACAACAACCAGACCTACACCAATGTCTAAAAGCCTGGTATAGGTATATAGACGATGTGTTGATGGTTTGGAGGGGTGCAATAGCTTCCCTGGTGGCTTTTCAGAATTGGCTTAATACATGCAATGCCAATATTAGATTCACCTTGGAATGGAACAGGACGGAAGTGAGTTTTTTAGATCTGAAAAACAGAAAAGCCACTTGTGAACTAATCACCACACTATTTAGGAAACCAACGGACAACAACACATTATTACACTTCATGGGTTTTCACCCGGTGGGCTTACGCCAAAATGTACCATGTGGGCAGTTCCTACGGATACGTAGGAACTGTACAGACAAACAAGAATTTGTTGAACATGCAACACAGCTCAAGGAAAGACTGAAAGAAAGGGGTTACCCCAAGAAGCTGGTGAATAATAATCTGAAAAGGGCAGCAAACACTAATAGAGATGTGTGTTTACAACCGCGTGAGGAGAAAAAAGAGGATAGGTTGGTCTGTGTGACTACTTTCAACCCAGTCAGCAATGACATCAAGAAGATTATAAATCGAAACTGGGATCTGATTAAACAGCCAGGGAGTCTGTCAAATAGACCCTTGTTTGCTTTTAAGAAAAGCCAAAATCTGAAACGTTTGGTTCACACATATCCAGATGTGAATAGAGAACAGACGATACCGAACCGGTGGGGTCTACCGCCGATAGTAGGCCACCATAGATGCGGCGGCTGTGTTGCATGTCCGCTCACATAAAGCAGACTGGAATTTAATCACGAAGATGGAAATTAAGAACTCACACAAATTGCAGGACTAAGAATGTAATTTACATCATCAGTTGTCCATGTGCATTATTGTATGTGGGAAAGACAACAAGAGAAGTAAGACAAAGAATAGGGGAACATAGGCCCTGCATAAGAAATAAGGTACACAAGAAGCTCCTAGTGGACCATTTTATCAAATATGGCCATAAAGACACCGATCTGAAATGGTTTGTCTTGCAGCACATCAGACCACGCAGACGAGGTGGAGATATGGCGTCCACCCTACATAAAATAGAACAGAAATGGATTTACAGCCTGGACACGGTAAGACAGGGACTCAACATTTCTGGGGGATGGAATAACCTAATTGTAAAAAAACGGAAGGATTGTGCCCACATCAGCGAAAGGAGAAGGGGAGATCTCTGTATAGAGTGCTCTGATGTCTGACCATGAAATAAATTATAAACTAAAAAGTAGCCTGGAAGATAACAGTGGCTGCATCCATTGAATCACATACTGTGATGCTTGACCAGACCATGGAGCTAGAAATCAAAAATAACTTGGGCGACAAGAGAGGTTACCCTATATAATCCATGACTGGGTGAAAAATACTACACAAAAAGGATGGAGAGGAGGCATAATTTCAACCAAAATCAATTTTGAAAAAAAATTCACATTAATAACTTCACACAAAGCACTTGGACCACTCGAAAAATAGGAAGAGTACCCGTGGATTACAGGTGGGCTGCCATATGACTAAATAGCAATAAATTAAAAACAACAAATTGTGAAAAATGTGTGGGTAATTCATGGAAAGGACTACATTGGGAAATAACCAACATGCGAAATTGGAAACTGTGGTATGAGTGATAAATTAGTCTGCCACTGACTGGATTGCAGCGATCCGATTAGTACAAACAAAGAGTGACTCGAACCTCCCTGAAGTCCTCTTTCTATGATCATGAAGGGGTGAATAATAGCAATACATGCCATGCGGGCGTTTCTAGAAACCGCCCGTGACACAGTGAAGGAAGGTCTTAAGGGTTGCGAGCACTTATATAGATAAGTGATTGAATAAAAGCTGGGTATGGTCAGATAAAACTGAAAAGTGCAAAACGAAAGTGTTTCCACGCCATGGTGCAATGGGTGGGAATAGTTGTAAACACAAGAGCGCCGATACCTAGACATCAAATCAGTCGTATATGCTGCATATAAACAAAGGCGGCTCGACGGTGAAATTACGGGGCGGACGAAACCACGAGGTATTCCGTTGAGATCCTGGCGTTAGAACATGGGATGATCGCTTGTAAGTAGTGGGCGTAACAGATACAGAAGTAGAATAGGTTTTCACCCATGGATTTAGATAACATGAAACTGCCACGAATGAAACACCTAGGTAAACAACGAGGGCCCCGGGTTGTGTGTAGAGAGGCGCAGAGAGGATGACAGCTTTGTATCAACACGGAACAATGGAACTGCAGTATTCCCTGTATATATTATATTGAATATCCCCTAGGGTACAAGGTACTGATCACCAAGTCCCTCGATCCCACTGACAAAGAGCAAGACAAAAAAGTAATCAAGAAAAAGACATCCAGCTAAGAAGTAAAGCCAGTCAGCCATATTTAATAACAAAGACTGCAGAAGTGAGTATATTGGGCCAATATAGCGGGAAGGGACATAGAAATTGACAATCGAATAGAAGATGAGGGCACACTCTAAACAGAGGATGTTTTTCCATAGGAAGAAGAACATACCAGATAGTTGATGGATGCAGATAGGTACAAATCGCATGACACATCACGTGGAGACTACATTTAGCCCCCCGTGAAGAACAAAAATAAAGTGAGTATTTATGGATGTACCCCAGCAGGGACAATATCCTTGGTTTTTGCGACTGAGATCGAGTTGGTTAACATAATGGACCAACAAAGTATTTATAGTTTTTATCAATTCACTTTGCAGGCGAGACCTGATTATTGCGGATTCAAACCTGCAGGTGGAGTCGGTTACATCCAAAACTTCTGGATTACCCCCACAGAATCTAAGGTGGAGGGGAGTCAGACTATATGACGAGTTAAGAGTCATAGAAGATACATTTAAAGTACTTTTTGATTTGAGAGGGATGACATATAGAGAGATGACACTGGTTTTTACTTGTTTTTATAGGTGGTGTGGCTCACCCTACCAGGTGAAACAGGATATAGAGAGATCCCTGTTTTTCTGTCCTGAAGAAGGTTGCATGACTTGTGGACACGAGTCTAAATGTCCAACGACGACAACCGAAACACGTGTAGACAATAAATATGTGGAAAAATAGAGATACACAGATTGTGTTAACCGACAATGGACAAAGGGAACCAGACACTGTGAAATATTGTAAATTGAAAGGAGTGACCATTAGAGGAGGTCACATATGAATGTAGTATGAGATGTGTGTGAAAGGAAAATGAGAGTGAATGAATGGTGGGAATTGATCGAAGTGAGCAGAGAATTTAATTGGATTTGGGATCTTCATGATGTGGTATTAATTATACTGTGCAAATTGATGTTTGTTAATCAATCTACTTTTAAAGAGTTGGTTTAATAAAAGTTTATTTTTGCATTTGAAGGAATTGTTTATCGATATTTATCAAAAGATAAACTAGGTGTAAGAGGTCATCCCTCCTCCACTGGTCCATAGTGTTACTCTTATATATACTGTAAGTGCCACACCTAGACAGAGTCGTGGACATTGGCCCTGCATCGCATCCACTCTGCAGGGCTCTCAAACCTAGGAGTAGCCTCCATCTCTGTCTACTGTAAGAGGAAACATAATGTATTGTGAGGCCTGGGCCTCCCTCCTACCCTGCATGATCCTCGATTCTGGTTATAGCCTCCATCTTTGTCTATTGTATGGTGAAACAGTGTATTGTGAGACCTGGGCCTCTGCCACACCGTGCTGGACCCCCAAATCTAGGCATACAGCAAACTGCGAACCTCATCTGCGAAACATATAACCCACTAACAAAAATGCTCATAATGTCTGTATACTTAACTCACAGAAAACCTACACAACCTCCTCTCGCACAGCAAGCCGCACGCACTTCACCACACCGCAACAACAAACAAACAACACATAAGCCACACCAACAGCACACGAGGACTGACATCCATCCGATACTCGCACCAAAGCTCAGCGCACGGTGTATACCTAACTGAAGCTGCCAACAGGACACCACTTCTCTCAATATCCTACTCCTTCTTCACCTTACTAACCCACTCGGCCTTCTCGTTTACAGATCCGCCTGAGCGCCTGGGGACCAATTCCGTTGGTGACGGTGCGTGATACAAATACCTTTAACATTAACATTAACATAACACACACAAGAACCACCAACAAAAATGGTCCTGCGCCACTGTTTTCAAAATGAAACAATTCATTTCAGAACATTATTAAAATTAACATAATTGTAGTGATTTTTTTTAAATACAACTTGCATACATTATGGACAGATCTGGAAAAATCAATCAATTGTTTTTTGGTTTCTAGCATATGGCCGTAGCAAATTTAATTTAAATACTGTTTGCCAAGGGAAGCAAATAATTTAGCTCAGCAAGTTCAGAAGGCGTTGGGCAGAACTAAAGGTTCCATTTTGTGTCTCATTTGTTTTTAAGAGCGAGTGTGCCAATGGCTGGTTTTGTTATGAGTTTGGAATGTTCTGGGTTGAGTGTGTGACCTGTTTACACGCAGGGAGTATGCACTTGCACTTTATCATTATGTGATCATGTTTTCTTTGCTATTTTAATATTGGAAATGTTCACTTTCTGTATGTGTTTCTTTTTACATTGATGATTGATTTTTCCAGATCTGTCTATAATAAATTCAATTTGTATTAAAAATGTTTTTCACTTTAATTATGTTCATTTTAATAATGTTCTGAAATGAATTGTTTATTTTTGAAAATAGTGGAGGACCATTTTTGTTTGTTGTTCATAGTTTGCCGTTGGTCCTTTACTTTGAATAATGTGTGGTTAGACCTCAGTGTGTGAGATGTATAACTCACAAGAAACCACTTTCTTAGTCCAGGGGCATTGGCACAACAATGACATGTACCTTTTTTACTGGTACAATTTTAAGCCTACACACAATACTCATGATCACAGCTTCAGGCCGACACTTCACTGGATGAGGTTGAGGAAAGCATGAAGAAACCAGAACCTGAAAACGGTTTGGTGTGAGCACCGGCTTGCGATTTCCCACAAGAAGACAAAGTATCCAATGACCAGATGGATTTGACTCTACATAATGCAGAGGTGTCACTGAGAATGTTGATTTGTGGAACCTTCACAGACTGTTCTACAGCAGCTTGAAGATACAACCAGGACACAGTTGTTTCAGGAGATCAAACCTTCAATACAAGGGACTGCTGAGGAGTTAGCAGGAGATGAACTCTGCAAGGATACTCTGATTTCGGAACTGACAAACCTCTTGAAACAGGATCTATCAATGAAGGGGTTATGTGGAGAAATAACAGTGCAAGGAGCTAAAGGGATCTTTTGTATGGAAATTCCTAACTTGACCCCTTCTAACCTAAAAAGACCCTCCGGATTCTCTGTTGGTTTCAGTCGAGAGGTGAATATGAGCTGCAGGAGGCCCAGAAGTCCCATTGTAAAACGGTTGTGGAAGAATTCCTAAAATGGCAACCCTCACTGTGAAAACACACCAAAGATAGCAAAAAGACCATATGGGAGGACACCCAAAGACATCATGGATATCCTCTTTGACATCTTTACACAGGGAACCATAGAAGAGATGACAGAATTAGGAAAGAGATACCCTGAAAAGGTCGGGGAGAAACACCCCATAGCAAAGGTGAAGTTTCACATATGTGGAAGCAGACATTGCTGCAGAACCAGACATTCAAGCATTGTGACCTGCCTATACAGTACCGCTTCAGGTGCCCAAGGAAAGTATCATTGTCCTGTTCACATATTTCAGAAGGAAATACCAACCCTAAAGGACTCTGGATGTCATTAAATTACCATTCACGACAATACCGTCCCTCCAGTCCTGAGAAGACCTTAGGGTAAGAAGACGATCCAGTGTTTGTTTGAAGACATGCAAGCGTTTCCAATCTCAAAATATGGATCCAACACTGGCTTCAGAAGTATTCCCTGAAGGTTGCTCTCATATCTATGCTCCCAGAAAAGACAATTGGTATGGATTGCCCCTACTTTGATCAGTGGTTTGAGCAAGCCTGCAGAATTTACAGGAGGGGAGCTCTCGGCTTCTGTATACTGAAAGGATGATTCACCTGTGAAAGTTCACACCACCTAGACTGCGAATGTTGGAAAAAGTGGCAGAGAGACACCCAGAAGAATTGGCTCTAGCCCCAAAGGAAGGCTTGTTGGAACAATATGGGGGTGGTGGGTCAGGGGTAAAGTGACAATATTGACTTTGCACCTCGACCGGGGGTTGGTATGCCATGGTCCACAACAACAGCTGTGGATAGACAAAACATATTCGCAGGCATAGACCATTTGGGAAAAACAAACCATCAAAAATGACATGTCCCATAATTCTAATCTTGAAGAAAACCAAAACCCAGACTGTATCCAGGGAGTGGAGTTTTGGGCCCAGGTAGGGTTAAGGACCTCATTATGAGTTTGGCAGTATTCCGGTGGCAAATCCACCAAAATACCACCATATTCAATTACTGTTACTGCCACTTGGTCCAGTGGCGCTACCATGGGATTATAAATGGTGGTAATTCCCCATTGTTTGAGTCCAAAGGACTCCATGGGGATTTTTGGTGATTTACTGCCGGAGGAATTACCGCACTGTAAATCTGCAAACTTTTGGAGGTAAAGTGGAGGATTTACCTCCAGCAATAAGCTAGAGGTGAATCTGCCATTTTACCTCTGAAAATCGGTGGATTTACTGCACAGTAATTTCACCAGCAGTTAATCCACTAAAAATTATAATTTGGCTGTGCAGGAAAAGTGACAGTAATGGAATTACGGCTACTTCTTTCCCACACCGCCAAACTTGTAATGAGGCCATTAGTCAGGTTGCCTAGGCCAGGAAGAGAACACGGCTGGCAAACACGCCCCTGGGCCAAACAGCCTAGCCCATGTTAACAAATAAACAAGAAAGGTACATGTTGCATAATCCCTTGTTCCCAACAGAGGAAAGCCTGAGCCAGACTAACAAAACACACTTACAGATTTGCATTCAGAAAGATTGGGAAGTCCAGGGTAACCCACTGAAGTGTTTTACAACCCCCCCTTCACTCAAAGAGGGCAGACTTTGGAAACATGCACTCCTCCCTCATTTGATATCCAGATTGGCAACAGGAACCCCAATCCTCCACCATACATACAATAGACACACAGACAGAGCCCCACTTCCTTCCCGCAATACCAAGAACACTGGGGAAGAGATAACTCATGTATTCCTCACAACTGCCAGCACAGTGGTGACAGAATCATCTGCAGCTGCAGAATCCATTAAAAGCAAGGGGAAGGATACCGGCAATGCACCAAACAAAGGGGAGACATGTTTCCTAACCCCCAACCCACAGGTGTAATGTTTAATACTTACCCCAAGCTCCTTCACACAAGAGGACACCAACATGAAATTCAGAGAAGGAAAACTCCCCAGCCTGAAACTGAGAAACAAACCAGCAGCTCATTCCCAGACAAACACAGACTGAAATGGGATCCAAGATGGTGCCTCCCCTATTTATAGACTTCCCCTATGAACTCAGCACTACAAAGCATTCCTGCCATGGAACATGGTGATAGTGGGCATGTGGCCCGTCTGGTAAATCAGTGGGAAGCCAGTAAGTCCAAGCACTACAAAAGGGCCAGCTCCCATGACAAGAGTGGAAGGGAGGTTGGTGGTACAGAGAAGGTATATTAAAGAGGATGAAGATAGCTGGAGCAGAGAGGAAGACTAGTGAGCTGGCTGCAAGGCCTGGGGTGGAAGGACAGATTGTAAGTCCCAGGGAGGAGAGGAAGACAGCTAGGGTGGTTGTAAGATCTGGAGCAGAAGACCGGATTTTAAGACCCAGAGAGGAGAGGAAGACTGCTGGGCTGGCTGTAAGACCTGGAGTGGAATACCAGATTGTAAGACCCAGAGAGGAGTGGAAAACTGCTGGGCTGGCAACGGTTTGCAAGAGACGCAAAGAAGGTGAAGATGGAGGCTCTGGCCAAAGGGAAGGTAAAGCAGGAAAATGGCAGAGGCCCAAACAAGAAAAAGAAGGGGTGAGGCCCTGAAGAGAGAGCAGGGCACTATATCGCTAAGTGCGGACTTAGTGAGCAGGGCACTATATATCGGGGTGTGGACTAGTGAGCAAGTTACTATATCCCTGGATAAAAATTAGTGAGCAGGGCACTATATCCCTGGGAGAGTGGTCAGGGCATTATATTCCTAGGTGCGGACTAGTGAGCAGGGATTGTATATCTGGGTGTGGACTAGTGAGAAAATTACTATATTCCTGGAGAAAAATGTGTGAGCTGGGCACTATATCCCTGGGAGAGTGGTCAGGGCATTGTATCCCTAGGTGCGGACTAGTGAGCAGGGCATTATATCCCTGGGTGTGGCAGGGTGAGCAGGACACCCTAGCCCTGCCTGAGGAAAAGACATAGAATTTAAACAGAAGGATTAGGTGAAGAAAAAAAAGGGACCCCTGGGGACTAACCAAGGAAAGGACAACCTAGAGTGTCCTTATAAATTGTCAGTGAATACTATAGAAAGCAAACAACCATCCAGACGCATTACAAGTTTGGTGGTATTCCGGCAGTAAATCCGCTGAAATACTGGCAAACTCAAATACTGTTACCACCACTTGGTCCCGTGGGTTTACCACAGGATTACAAGTGGTGGTAAGGTAGTGTCAGTCCCCATTTATCGAGTTGATTGGGGATTTTTGGTGAAATTACCACCAGCAGAATTAATCCTGCCAGTGGTAATTCTACCAAAAGTCCCCAGTAACTACTCCTCTTTTCCTCCAAAAATCAGCGGAATTGTCACTCGGGAGATCCGCCAGTGGTAACTCTGCCAAACATGTACCTTTTCAGTGCAGGAAAAGTGGTGGTAAAGGAATTACCGCAACTTTTTCCCCGCTTCGCCAAACCTGTAATAAGGCCTGTTGTGCATTTGTTAGACTTGTAACACCAGACAAAGAAAATTACAAAAATAGTAAAGATTCAACCTAAAAATGTTGTGATTTGTACAGGATGGAGTTAGGGATAGGGGGGGCCTGAATGAGTGTGGGCTGAATCCATTAATACAAGCTTGCGTTCCATTCCACCACTTGCAACACTCCCACCGGCCACATTTACAATGTACTGGTCCTGGCTCTGTTCATCTCCTCCTGGAAGCTGGCATCTTCCCCATGCGGTGGCCACCATGAACACGTTATGCACAAAGTCAACTCTCCTTTCAAAAAAGGGCATGAGTACCCCAGACAGAAGCCATTGTGCTAACCACGTCTGTGGCTGAGAGGGTAGAGCTTAGCAAGCCAGTAATGGCCTAACGCCTCTGATAAAGGGCCTACCTCAGGCTAGCGGGAAATTACTGAGCTGGTAAGCCCTACCTTGTTTTCAAGATATCCCTCATTAATATTCATATGAAAAATGTGCATACATTTAGAATCATGTATGTAAATTTATTTCAAGAATATTAATGAGGGGTGTCATGAAAATCCTACATGGGTCCGGCCTTTTTTGGACAACGCAGGCAATGTTGTAGCTAACATCTGAGCACTGGTGTGGTGCTGGACTATTTTCTTTAGTAATCACACGACTCAAAATTGGTACCAAACTCTCACAAAGGAACCTCCCTGCTCTCAGGCTGCATCGCCAGAAAGTTTTCAAAACAAATTGTTTTTATCCATAATATATTTTGGCAACCCGTGTTTCACTCTCTTTCTGTAATAAACAAGAAAATATGTCCACGCTGCAAACAACTTAATGTGTTGTATATATTGTAATTATTTATAAAGATTTAATATCGTGCAAAAAAAGTCATAGAGAGTATCTCAAATGTTTGTTCATTTTTTTCCATATATATGCAATGAAAATAATGTTTGTATTTTTAAGGCATACAGAAAAAACCCAAAGAACATATTTTGCATGAGATAAATTGTGAGACAAATACTGAATCAAAACAATGATAATGTAAACAAATACAATATACAATGACACCAATGACACAAAATTTGACCAAAACCAAAATTCTAAAAGTCATACATTAATTATTCACAATCTAAGTTATGAGGTACTGCAGGGTATACTTAATAATACCCCGACGGTTGAGGCACGATTAATTAATAATCATGCCTTAAATCTGGCACTCTCTTTCTGTAGCTTTCTCAAGACTCATTATTTGACATTGTCCCATTACTTCATTAGCCAACATTTGGTACTGCATTGCAACATGATCCACACATCTGATGCCTTCAAAGGCATTGATGCTCAGAGAACAAGCAGAATAAACGCAGATAGCATGATAACTGGCAGGGCGTGCATGCAACGTGCGCTTTCGCCATCATTTCTGCAGTTGGGTATAGCCATTGAAATGTTCATACAAGTCTCTCTTTTGTCGCTGTCAACTAAAAAGGGAACAATACTAAGAAATGTGTTGGTCCAACTGTAATACGTGCCAAAAATGTGGTTCCCTACAAATGAGTGTCTCTCATTCCACCATCTCTTTATGCATGGTTGAGAGATCTGCAAACTGCTAGAAAGCATAGGCTGGTGTTTGTTCTCTACCCCATGTATCCAGCCAATCACAGGTCCCTGTGGTTATTTCAGGCACTTCCTTGCAGACCACAGTGGAAGTTATATCAAGGTCTCGAAACAGGAACCTCTTCTGGGAGGGGTGACACTTCCTGTCTGTCTGGCGTCTTAACAAGTGTTTTGTACTGATTGTGCAAATCATGCAAAACTGCCTGTGTGCATTTGTCCTACATCAATTCCCAGCTACTGTAAAATGAAATGTTGCAAGGTAAAGTCAAAGTTAACATTGCGAAAGAAAGATTTCTTGTTTTATTTTTAAACTAGAAATGCACTTGTTGCCTTGCCTTACTTTGTTTGCCACACAACCGGCAACCTCAGGGCCTAATTAATTTTCAATTTAATTACTTTCAATAAGCCCCGAGCCATGGGGGGGGATTACCACATCAGATAATGCCCCTGGGGCCCATAGTTACAGGCCAGAGCGCAGGGAGGGCATAAACGAAGGCGCTGGGGGCAATATCTGATATGGTAATGCCCCCCCAGTGAGGGGTTTATTGCCATTAGTACCCCGGCCCATTAGACCGGGTGTCACGATTCGCTCCCTTCGCTCCTTTTCCCACAACTTGGGGGCATGATTTGGGGTTTATTCTCTACTGGACCTTCCTTCCGAACCTTATGCTACAGTGCTGTGGTGAATTGGGAGCGCTAAATCCTTATTTTTCAAGCTACTTCCCTTGCGGATCCATTCCAGGTTTGTGGCAGCTAGCATGCTGCTTTAATCAAATGCCCATGCTTCCCAGAATGCGTGGCCAACTTCTTCATCTCCACCATTGCAGGACAAGGTTGGGTGGAGGATAGGCAACACATGTGGCTGCAGGTGGAGCAAGCAGCACACCTTAGGCGTGTGCTTGTTAAGCAGCTTTAAAAGCCTCAGTTTGCTTCAGTCCAGTGCTGGTCATTGATGCAGTGTTCCTGCTTGTGATGGTCCCTTGTTCCTGGTTCTTAGCTGTGTGCCTAGTTCCTAGTTTCTATTTCTTGTTCCTTATCCATGGATTTAGAATTTAATGTGCTTAATTGTGATTCCTGCTTCCTAGATTCCCTTTCTTTCTTCCTCTGTTTGCAGGCAGTATTTCTCAGTGCTTTCCTTTTTGGTGGAGCCCAGTTTGCTTGTGTTCTATATTTCTTTGACTTTCCCCTTTGCTGCTGTATACTTTGATGCTTTACTCTTGCCTCTTTATAGATTTAGTGTCCTGCCTTTTTCCTTGGATGGGTTGGGGAGGTTTGCCTTTGTAATTTCGTTCTCTCTGCTCCTGTTCCTTTACTTTCTCTTGGAATCCATTGCAGGTTTTTCCTTGCACTTCTGCATTTATTTCCCATTGATTGTTAGGTGTGGTGTGCTGTTGTCGCTAGCACCTGTGTGAATGCCTATGTTTTCCTCGCTATTCTGTAATCACTAATCCTACTTGCCCCTTGTCTTGAGTCTTATGTATTTAGTTATCCTTACATTGCTGTTATAGCCTTTCTGGGTCCCTGTTTGATCAACAGGGTTCGTGGGCTTCGCTGACATTCAAGTGGTATTTCTCGTCCTCGTGAATACTGTTTTTAAGTTACCTTATTCAATACCGTCAAGAGTGTTAGCTCACAGATCCTGTCGTTGCGTGCCCTGTACGTGGGCTTAGCGCTCTAAGTGTCTGTAACAGCAATTGTGGGTAAGGAGCTTGCCGACTTTCCTTGTAATCATAAGGAGCTTCTAAGTGCTTACCCCACATCACTTTTCATATATTTGTATTGTTATCACACTCTACTTGCACTCCTGGGTGTTAGTGTACATGTGTCTTGGTTCCTGTGTGCATGTTGTTTGACTCAAAGCTATTCACTGGGTGATCTTGTGCACATTTCCCTTGCCATATTCACTGTCTTTGTCCTCACTGACACTGGGTACTAATTGTGTTTTTTTAGGCTGCAAGATGATGGCCCTCATGGATTGGGAAACTTAGTCCTTTCTCCCTTTCTGTGGTGGCCATAATAAACAAAGAAAATGGCTGCCAGAGAAAGGGAGAAGGGACTACAAGAAGTCCCTTCTCCCTTTCCATTGCGGCCATTAAAACGAATGAAGAAAATAAAGTAAACAAAAAAAAATAGCCACCGTGGAACAGGGAGAAGGGACTACGTGTAGTCCCTTTTACCTTTGCATGCCGTCCTGACGGGAGAATGCAAAGGAACTGCGAGGGACATGTGCTGCATCCCTCGTCAGGTAGGTCCTTGTCGGCCGGGCAATACCCCGGCAATGGGCCAATGAGCTTGGTTGTTAGAAGCTTATTGACCCTCGCTGGGTACTAATATGTCTTTCTCACTTTTCCCCTGTTTTAAACATTGACATTTTGCAAGCCTCAACCTGTGAAATGTTGATTTGAAAGGTTTTGCGCCTGTTTGACAAAGCGTTTTTCAAGGGATTTCCCCAATGAAAAATGCTTTTGTAAATCAGACCCTTCATATTTGTCAACTCTGTCTAATTTTGTCATGCCTGCTTCTACACTGTGTTGAAAGCTACCCCAGCGCTCCAAACACAACCACTTAAAGTTAGCGCTTTGGTGCATAGCGGGTCCACTCGCATTTTAGACCCACCTGGTGAGGCTTTCTAAAGGCCTATGACAAAAGAAGTAACAGTCGCCAAAATGCATTAATTTGATTTATACTTTTGATTCATCATGGGTTGCAGGTTGTTGTCTGTCCTTGAGTCGCTTAAGGGCAAAGAAATGAGATTACAAGCAGGGGCGCAACGAATACTACATTTCAGGAGGGGCGAACTGATGATGGGAGGGGCCACTTCAGAAACTTTGTGGGGCAAACTTTGAGGCTCTGCCCCCACTGTTCTACACCAAAGGTCTGGTGTGGGGACCAACTATCAAATAGTACATTTTAAAGTGCAATATACAGATAGCGATGAAAGCACATTTTTCTGCACAAACACAGTAAAACTTTAACGCTGCCAGTTTCGGAAAAGGCTTCCCTCACCTCTCTGCCTAACAAAATGCAAGTGGACACATCCGTGGGTGCACCTAGTCTAAAATTTTAGCAGGGGCTAACCCTTCAAATGTTGAAAGAGGGGCTAACTTCAGAGACTGCGGGGAAGGGGCAACCTTACTTTTGTGGAGGGATCTAACTTCTTATCGCATTCTAATGAGACTATTCTGGTGATGCTTCAATGTTACAAGCAGTTGACTCTCTCCTTCATGTCTGAAACCACACACTTAAGGACTGCTGTGAGAATAAGCTGTCTCCTGCCCCCCCCACCCTTCCTATCACTCCCCTGACATGCAAGTACTAACCCCACATCACAATTTCAATTGCCTTAAAAATGTATACATATGAATGCAGGTACTAACAAAGAAATGCTTTACGTAACCAAGGTTTCTTTGTAGCCCTATTACACTCCTCAGTGGGTAACCACACACAATGAACTTCAACCGATAAGACACCGGGTCTGCATTTCATAACAAATCCCCCAAACCCATTGAACAAGATCATCACTCAAGACCTGGATGCTTCTGACCTGCACCCGCCTGTCAGCACCGTCACTCCTGAGGCACGTCACAATCCCTTTAAATTCCATACAAAGCTTACATTAGATTGCTAAACCACACCTTCTTCGAATAAAAACAGTTTGCAAGTGAGGAGGCAAGTTCAAGTAGAGTCAGCGCTGCATTCTGTGCCAAGAAAGTTGCTTATTCGTGTTAAAAGTGCTTCATTCAGAAGGACTCTTCTCCAGTGAAGGGAAGCACGGCACACCGATAACTGGAGCTCACAGCTAAAACAAATATCTCTGTTTTCAAGGGAGTGTTGCCTTCAGCTGTGTCCGGGGTGTCAGTTAGCAGAACCTGTGCACTCCTAACCATTGGCACGCCACCATTGAGCAGATCGGGCTCTAACTCCCCCCAAACCCCTCCCGAAATGTTGGGCTATGTTGACTCGGCCTGGCTGACCTACAGAGCTGTGGCCGGACAGAGTAGGACGCGCTGTTAAGAAAGGCCCTCCACAGAAGCCCCGCCATTAAGCTCACATTTGGGGGGGGGCAGGCCAGGAGCCTGATTAGCTCAATGACGTTGCGCGCCTGATTACAAATGCATATTGCAATAGTGCAGCCGATGCCGCCAGCACAAGGAAAGTAGAGTCAGAGCTGATCATGTGACAAAACAACTTCGACAGCTGTGACACTGTATGGCCTGGAAGGGGTTTCCAATTTACGCAACGGTATAAAAAGACATGGCGACAAGCGGGTTTAAGGGGAGCAGATGTGGGGCAGTAATGGGTGGAAAAGAATAAAGTAAAAGAGGAGAAAGCGAGACATGAAGAGTCTGGTGAGACATACAATGCAATAGGAAAAAGGAGGGCAAATGAGAAACATTGAAACTGAAAGGGGGAGAGAAAAAAGGGAGAGCGTGACTGAAACTAAGAGGGAGACAGCTGGGGAGAGTGGGGCGGTTTTAGAGATTCAGTGACGAGGTCAAGGGACTGAGAGGGAGGAATGTTATGTCACAAATAAGAGAAAAGAAAGGGACAAAAAAGGGCTGTCGATAGTCTGGGGGTTCCTAGAACCAGTTCCAAAACTTGGCATCCATCAACCTTCAGTTTTGCTAATGTCCACCCGAGTGGGACCGGTCTGCCTAGACATGGGCTGCGAGCCTGCTGCGAGTAGATGGCCAAGCTACATCTCACTGATGATGCCCAACCGGGCACAAACATCTCTGTGGTTGCGTGTGGTGTCGTGCAAGGGGATGTGACCTACAGGCTCGGACTGACCTATAGGGAAATAGGGCAATGCCCGAACCAAACACGCAAAATGCTAGCGTGGGCCAGTTTTGGGGTAAAAAGGGGCGAATATTTTGGCCATTGTGGGCCAGTTTGATAAGTTACTTCAACATGTGGCTAGTAGATTTTACCAGTGTTACTGAATAAAATATTCTTTAAAATGCACAACTTGCATCACATTTGATTAAAAAAATCCCCCCTTGGGTACTTCTGAAACGGTCGGTCACATAAGAAATTAATGGCCATTTGCAACTGTGGTATAGCTGTTGAGCTGGGGCGACCACTTTTTTGATAGGGGCTTGTGGGATGTGGTCAGAAAATCATAGACGAAAAAGGGGTTTTCCCAGAAACAAGCTACCTGTTGTTGTCACAATCTCGGGCGCAAGGTCTAGATAAAGATGAGGAACATGCAGGAGAAACATAATCTTATTATAGAATCAATCTGTACAAAAGCTAGTATTTTACTCAAAAAACATGATTTTATTTGATTACATAAAAAGATTGAACATAATTAGTTCGATTAAAAAAAAAAAAAACACCAAAGATGACCAAAATCACAATCCTGTTTAACAGAAACGGTTAGATAATAGAGGTAGTCATGTGGGACCACTTCATTTCATCCAATCATGTATCAGGCCTATTTTCTTTTATGAATATAGGTGATGTTAGTAGTTGTGTAAGTGACTTTTCAACACAAACAATGACTCATGAAAACATTTTTGAACGACCACTAATGGTACAGTATATGGGCATAAGCCCATCTGTAAACAGTGTCGACAGGTTAGCTCTGTTTCCAGCCTTATAGGTCAACACCAGTCTTTTGTGAGTGGCTGTCGTCGTGGGATGGAAGTGAGACCATATAAGACTTTCGTCAGGACACGTTAAGGCGGTGTTAGTAACCCCAGCATCGAAATCTTCATACTGGGCTGAGAGTATCAAAAGATGTATTTCTAAAAACAAACAAACACAATAGGTTCAAAACTAGCTTAGTTCTAAATGTCATTCATCAGCAAGCCTCATCAGTATTTCTATGACCTGCACTGTCTTATTTTAGTGGGTGTGCAACCAAGAAAACTGAGTGGTTAATCCCCTCAGTCTCGATCAAAGTTAGTTAAATAACTTATATTTTTGAAGTATCTTATTACTGATGTAGAGAGATATTTATCGTTTTCTTATTTAAGCATTCTTCATAAAAGTGTTATTCATGTTATTTCTATAGAGCGATGTTATTTTTTGTAAATAAGAAAACGATAAATATCTCTCTACATCAGTAATAAGATACTTCAAAAATATAAGTTATTTAACTAACTTTGATCGAGACTGAGGGGATTAACCACTCAGTTTTCTTGGTTGCACACCCACTAAAATAAGACAGTGCAGGTCATAGAAATACTGATGAGGCTTGCTGATGAATGACATTTAGAACTAAGCTAGTTTTGAACCTATTGTGTTTGTTTGTTTTTAGAAATACATCTTTTGATACTCTCAGCCCAGTATGAATATTTCGATGCTGGGGTTACTAACACCGCCTTAACGTGTCCTGACGAAAGTCTTATATGGTCTCACTTCCATCCCACGACGACAGCCACTCACAAAAGACTGGTGTTGACCTATAAGGCTGGAAACAGAGCTAACCTGTCGACACTGTTTACAGATGGGCTTATGCCCATATACTGTACCATTAGTGGTCGTTCAAAAATGTTTTCATGAGTCATTGTTTGTGTTGAAAAGTCACTTACACAACTACTAACATCACCTATATTCATAAAAGAAAATAGGCCCGATACATGATTGGATGAAATGAAGTGGTCCCACATGACTACCTCTATTATCTAACCGTTTCTGTTAAACAGGATTGTGATTTTGGTCATCTTTGGTGTTTTTTATTTTTTAATCGAACTAATTATGTTCAATCTTTTTATGTAATCAAATAAAATCATGTTTTTTGAGTAAAATACTAGCTTTTGTACAGATTGATTCTATAATAAGATTATGTTTCTCCTGCATGTTCCTCATCTTTATCTAGACCTTGCGCCCGAGATTGTGACAACAACAGGTAGCTTGTTTCTGGGAAAACCCCTTTTTCGTCATTTGCAACTGTGGGCCACTTTTTCTTTGGAGCCTAAGAAAATTGTATGCCCCAGTCCGACCCTGGTGACCCAGCAGTTTGGACTGGACTACCCCTTTTGGGGTGGGTCCAAGTCTGGTTTGCATATGGTCTTTTCTCTTCTGTAGAGGCATGGCAGACCGACAAATGATGTCCTGGAGATTTGCTCATTGCAATGCCTGAGGTTATAATTTTTAATTTTTATTTATTTATTGTGCATATGCTTCTAAAACATGTTAGAACCTTACACAAATTCTTAAACATCATCATATACACACAACATAAAAGGTTGTAATTAATTCAAAACATTTCAGCTTTAGCTTTGCTAAAGTGTAAACACCTCCAAGCGACAATCCATGCTATCAAAGACAGAAGTGGGAGCGTAAACAGTTTAGAGGTTGCCCATCAGCCTACAAATGTCAAAATAATCAGCAACCTTCTCCAGAGGTAAAATTGGCAACGTACAATGTGCCTTGGAATGCTGAGCCTGAACACCAAGTCATTGGCACTGACAGTTATGATACTTCAATGTCACACAACCTGGGCCTCAGAAGAAGAAGGAGGAAGAGAGACTCTGACGCCTTCCGTGGCCAGTGGTGCTAGAGATGAGGGGTTACAAATTGGGTGTTTTCATTTACTTTGTCGGCACTGACGTGTGAAACATATCTAATTTTATTTTATTTTTATTTTTCGTTTCATATCATTGTGGCTTCAATTTCACATCCCGAATAGTAAACTATATGTCCCAGCTATAAGGCCTAACTATAAGATAATGCCAACCTCGAAAATCTAGTTAACCCCACTGTACATTCAGTGATTTAAGACATGTAATAATAGATAGATATCGAGATTCTTTGCAACAAACCTCCAGCTCATTGTTATTCATGATGTTGAAAACATTTGATTAGTGACATAAAACAACTTTATTTTTTTGCATGTCAAGATAGTAGTCATCGTGGATATAAACACATTTTTAAAAGGGTGCTTTGTGTTGCTCACTTTAACTATCACAGATTTGCAAGATAACTTGTGCTTTGGGAGCTCTTTGAGTTGCAAATGTCCATCATGCATATGAAAGGCTCTGCCACTGATTACAGAAATGTGTTTGCAACCTGAGCACCTTAACGACCTGCAGAGCCACGGACGCTGTGCATGTATCCGGATCAGTGCTCGAAGTGGACGGGAGCGGTTGGGAGTGGTGCTCGTCTACTTTTTAAAATTAAGTTTCACTGTTCATATACTTCTATTTTTTAAAGAAAGCGCTCCAGAATGGTTTCGTTTTAAAATTAAAGTGTAGGAAGAAGTTGAAACGTACACTTCAGTGCCCTGAACTGAACGTTCCCTTATGCAGCAGGCGCATCTGATTAGGGGTTTGTATTGCACGTGGGAGTGGGCATGGTGATGGTATTTGAGGGGAGCGGGACAGGCCAGCAGGGAAATTAGTTCCACTACTTCTTTTCGTACACTTCGACCACTGATCTGCATAGCTGAGACTTTGGAAACTGGCAGTGCTTGAATGTCCGGCCTGAGCCGATTCTATTACTGGCTCAGGAGAAAGAGAAAGCGTCCAGTATGTGTTTTTTGAGGCGTTGAACTAAAGATACGCTCTGTAAACAGCAAATGAACTAGTGGTACAGCGTACAATGATTTATATTACACTTCCATCTCTGGTTTAATCACAGTTCTCATTTTGTTTGTAGACTGTGGTTGATGTATTTGAGCTAGGGTAGTTCTCAGATGTCTCTTTGCTACCTGTAGATTGAGCAAATTGGAAAGCATATGTAAACAAATAATTAATTTACGGCGAAAATGTACATTATTAAAGATACATTCGAAAATACAAATGGCCACACTTACAAGCTTCCATGAAAGCCTGCTTTCAAGACTCGGGAGCACAATTGGGTGAGTCATTCTCTTTCTATCATAAACTGCTTCAGAATTCGCACAGGTTTGGAGGCATACTCGTTTTTACCCCTCCAGATCTTGCAAAACTACTCTTCATGTGAGTTATGGAGCAAGTGTCTTCATTCATTTAATGAGGCAAACGGACAGGGTGTTGCTGTGCAAATTCTTTGCATTTTCAAAGGATCTAAAATGTTCAGATCCTTTGCAAAAGCAAAGGACGGTGCTTTCTGGCATCCTCTACAGTGCCTTGTAAATGCCATTGCCATATTAATATAGCCCCGTCCGTGACCCATACACAGCACTGTGCAAGGTATCAGGGAGACTCAATGGCCAGTGACGGTGATGTCACAGCCTTCATTGTGTACGATGGGAGCTAACAATTACAGCCCCTATATTCAGAATGAAGATCTCTTCACCATTCAATCTCCCTGCCTTTCTGTGTCACAGAGAGAGAGGGGTGAACAGAGGCACTGGACCTCTCGCCCTTGCTTGCTGCCACTGTTTGCAACCAAATGAGTGGAGCATAAACCGCACCAGAGGAAGAGAGGACAAGCAGAAAAACAAAATGTGTGTTTGTGTGCTGTGAATGCAGCAAGAAGCAGACACAGACAACAGGTTCAAGCTTTGTCTCCAAAAGATTTATTAACTTAAAATGTAGGATGAGTAAGGTCCAACTTGTCCTAGAAAACTAAATATAGTCTGTGTCAGGAAGCCAAAGAAAATGTCTGTCTGTGTCCAAACCCTATACTTGGCCTAACATCTAACTATATAAAATGTATAAGGAGGTCAGCATCAAAATGAATAGTGTTCAAAGTAAAGTTCAGAGCTTCTTCTGGCTCTTGGCTTCTAATGAGCTTCTCCTTCCCAAAGTTCAAAACAGTTCACTTGGCATAGGGGCTCCCTTCCCCAAGAGTTCAAATCTTCCAACTTTTCAAAACAACACAATAGGTATAGGGGTTCCCTTCCACAAAAGTTAAAACTTTCCAGGTTTTCAAAACAACACAATTCCTTGGGGCACTTCCCAACTCTTAAACTATTGGTACTTTTCACCAGTTCACACAGGCAGTTCAATGTCTTCAGTTCAAAATCATTTAAGTGTTTATTGTAGTATAAACACAGGTTTCTTCATGAGTGCTTTCAGTGGCTTTTCCATACCGGCTTTTGAATTCGGTCTAGGGGCAGTTATCAGACCACACAGTCCACCCATTACAGGTAATGCAGCTGATGCCCCTTCTTGTCTGCTTTCCATCAATACTGTGCCACTGCTTTCACCTTGGGTACTTTCATTGGATTTTCCATCCGGGGTGCGGTCATTCTAGGCATAGTAGTTGGACCCACAGTCCACCCATTGCAGGTCATGCAACCTGTTCCCCTTCGTTGCTACTTTTCCATCAACATTAGGCCACTGTATCAGCTTGACAGTGCTACTTGATGTTTCCACCTGTGTCACACTCTCCACACACTGCACAGTGGTTTGCTTAATCACAATGCACCTGTTACACTTTCTTCTAGTCTCCTGGCTCTTGCCAATGTGTATTCATAACTTGTGGTTCCTTTAATTCTCCTTTTGGCTTTTGCCTCTGCCTGTTTTCTCCTACCTTGCAGTTCACTGTATTTATGAAGATTTCCAAACTTTCTTTCACTCAGTTTAATGTTCAAGATTTCTCAACACTTGCTTTCACTCAGTTCGTTATTCAAAAGTGTTTCTAATTGCTTTCACTTTGTTCGGCATTCAAAAAGTATTTTGTTTTCACTTTGTTTGGCATTCACAAATGCTTATATTTACTTTCACTTCACTTGGCATTCATAGCAATACTTGATTCCACTTGATTCAAAGTTTGTTACTTGCGTTACATATTCGCCTATCAAGCCGATGTTCACCCTTTAGGATTCACAAACCAGTCAGAGCTTACGGCTTTGTTGCGAGGTCCTCGACCGCCTCAGGTTTTCTCCTTTCTGTGCGGTATCTCGTCTCTTCTCCAAGCGGCTCTCTGTGGCTTCACGCCCCCAGAGAGGCTCCTCCTGCACTTCGGGACTCACTCGCTTCACTCGATCACACCAGTCTCTTTGCTTCGGTCTGCCACCGACCTCCAGCATCCTTCAGCTCTGCTTCCCGCTGCATAAACTTTGCATTCTTTTCCAGGTCTTGAGCACTCCGCTTGCCACACAGCTGCACAGCTGACTGTGCCTTCACAGTTCACTCTATCTCCATTTACCAAAGGATGTCAGGTTTTACAGTTCCCACCACCACGATTAGTCCAGGAAAGACTAGACCGCTCACCATTAGCATGGTAGTTTTGCCTTACTCATGCTGTCCTCCGCCTCAATCTCAGTACATTTCCGAGGTTGATATGTGTCTGCATTAACAAAATGTGCCTGACAGGTAGCTGTATTAACAAAATGAGGCTGATAGGTGTTTGTGTCAACAAAATGAGGATGTGTCTTCCTAGTTAGTCTCTTCCCCGTCCCAGTGTTAAACTTGTGTTTCTGGGGGAAAGCTCGGAGAGAAGAACAGGGAAAGGGCTGAACATAACCTACAAAGGCCTGAGGGATAGAGAGTTCACTATGAAAAGGAAATGGGGGATATCATGTCTCACCTAAGGATGTCCTCTCCCCAGTACCCAAGTTTCCTCCACCCAGGTGATACTCCCTCGCATATCCACCCTCAGGTTCAGCATCCAAGAGCAATGGATTTTCCCTGGCAACCTGAGAGGAAGATATAGGGTGAAAAGATGTGAGGACGCCCTCAGGTTCCTCACAGTGCACGTATGTTGTAAATGTATGTGTTTGTGATAAGGTTTTAATAAATGTGTGCCCGTGTGAGAGTGTGGACAAGTATGTGTGTGTGTTTGTGTGTATGTGTGTGTGTGTGTGTAAGTGCATGTCTGTATGTGTATGTGAGTTTGAATATGTGTGTGTATGTGTGTGCTCACTCTCGCTCACATTCCTATGTGACAGTGTGTTTTTAAAGTATCAATACTGCCATATTTGGGGCACAGGCAGCATAAAAATGTGTTTTTGCAGTATCATGCTGACGTATATTGTTCACAGCGAACATGAAAATGTGTTTTTTACAGTGGCATGCTGGCTTGTATTCGGAAGAGGCACCATAAAAATGTTTTTACAGTGGCAATACTAGCATAACAGCATCCCAATCCCATCTTGCCAGTCAACCTACAGAGCAGAAGATTTCAAATCAAGGAGCTGTGAATCAGGAGCAGTGTGTGTCTATGTGTGTGCGTGGGAATGCACCCACTCTAATATCTTATTTAGGACATGGCATATTTGCAGTGTTGTTATGCTGCTTTACAATATTATGTCTCTGTTCTGTTAAGCATGTGCACATTTTTGCTGTGTGGTTGTGCAAATCTAGCTTCACAACGCTCTGCGCTTCAAATGCTACATTCTGTTAGGATTGGTATGCAGCACTGTGTTGTGTTATGTTATGAAACGGCATGACATGTTTAAGATACTGGGGCGTGTTGTGCAATGGTTATCTGTAACTATCTATGTATTTTGTTACCAAATCTTCCTTTTCCAGTTAGCTTGGTGCCCCTCCGCCCAAACACCTCGGTTTGGAATTCCACTTCCTAACTAACTGCATCTAAACCTAACCATCCTCCATCCTTGTGCTTTTCCACATTTAATTCTGCCTTCCCAATTGCAGTCTTGCAACCGAATTAGAATTTCTCATTTTGTAAGGTAGTATTGCTAATTTTTCATTTTCA
This sequence comes from Ambystoma mexicanum, assembly GCF_040938575.1. Taxonomy (NCBI): domain Eukaryota; kingdom Metazoa; phylum Chordata; class Amphibia; order Caudata; family Ambystomatidae; genus Ambystoma; species Ambystoma mexicanum. The sequence continues at coordinate 176,841,067 of NC_090941.1, read as the reverse complement.
TTTTTTATATATTTTTTCACCCCTTCTATTTCTTTTTGGCACATGATGCCGGTTTTGTTATGCTAGGTTATTTTATGCAATGTTTTATGCACATTTCATTTCACATTAATGTCTAACGTCAAGCACTTTCAATCAGCCATGAGGTGGCAGGCTCTACTCCGCAAAGCACGCAATTAAATAAATAATACATAGGAGTGTAACTCAGTTTATGACAAGGGTCAAAACACCTGAAGTACACCTGCAAAGGGAAGTATGCTGCCCTCTGTTAACAGGACAAGATCATTGCAGCTAGGGTCGAGAAGGGTAGACAAGGCTGGATTATGCAGATTAACTCAGCCTCAGCCCAAGAGGAGCCCTGCCTCACAGAACGCTATACTTATCACCATAAAGTTCCTAGCAAGTCTCAAGGACTTGCTCCCAAAAATGCCACAATTCAAAACACATCCTCATTTAAAAGTGCACATATTACCTTCCAGCTGTCCTGTGTATCAAACCTGTGGCCTAGGGGAAATACATAGAAGGGTAAGTAGAAGGGCTTTGTTGTCCTGTTTTCTTGTGTATAGTTTCAGCGGTGTCCGGACATTTCATCGACAACAATTGATCGACAGGACATTTGGTCGACGTAATTTCGTCGAAAACCAAATGGTCGATTTTTTTTTCATTTATATATTTATTTTTAAGGTTGTAGTTTAGGGAAAAAAAGGGTTTTTTAGAAAAAAAAGGGTAAAAAAAAGGGTAAAAATAAAAAATAAAAAAATTCGACCATTTGGTTTTCGACGAAATTGGTTCGACCATTTGTCCAGTCGACCAATTTTTTTCGATGAAATGTCTGGTAACCGGTTTCAGCATGACCAGATTCACAGTGACTTCCTGTGGGCTGCTTAAAAGCCTGACCCCTGCTAAACCAAAGATGTGCACATGCTAGTAAACATTTTGCACAAAGGATAACCTAGGTCCACTAAGATTGTTTTGGCACATTGGGCCTCATTACGACCCGGGCAGTAACCATGGCGCTTTTTGCGCCATGGTTGCCTCCGGTAAACTACCGATTCCGCCATGGTGAATGGCAGAATTACCGCCCTATTCCAAGGTTTGCGGGGCGGTAATTCCCTATTCACCATGGCCCTTCCCCATTCCCATTTTTGTCCCCATAGGGCTCAATGGGAATGGGGAAGGCGGTAATTACTGTACTGCAAATTGCGGTACCGTAATTACCTCCAAAGTCCCTTTGCGGGTGCCGTCCTTAACGGCTGTAAAGGGACCTCGGAATTGAGCGGTAAGGGATTACCGGCACCAGTGCCCTTACCGGTACTGGTAATCCCTTACCGCCCGGGTCGTAATGAGGCCCATTATGTACACTTTGCAACTGAACATGAAAACATGAAAAGAAAAAAGGAACATTTTCACAAAATGAAAATAATTGAAAATTATGCTGATTTTTTTTAGGAAGTTGCAAAAATAAGTAATACGCATTTCTGGCATACAAGGTATCACAACTGTTGTTATTAAAAGAGTTTCCAGATGTACCAGCTGCCCAGATGACAACTTCTCTTGCATGCAAGTCTGTTTTGGAGTGCCCTTACTTCACACCCATTCTCTCAATATTGGCTGGCTGAGGGGCCCTTCAAAACGTTGGGTGCACTGGCATTCAAGTTGCTCGCTTGCGGCCTGTGAAATTCCTTCCCTGCTCCTCAGTCCTTTGAGGTGGCCTTACTATGGCAAAAAGCACTGTACAAGCAACAACGTGTGGCAAAGCCTTATGGTAGCAGCATAGTAACATAACCTACCATAACATAAAATTAGCGTGCCAGATTCTCACTACGTGCAATAGAACAGATATCGAGCCCTCCCGGCTCTACCTATTCTGTTTGTCACACCTTGACTTGCTCCTTTCACACAGTTGAATGACCATAACCTAGATAAGGAGCACAGAATGTCTCACTATAGATGACTGTGTATTACTTTGATAGCCTACTCCCAAGTAAGAAACCACCCCGCTCACTGTGAACTAAAATAATGTCTAGCATTACACAGACCAAACTCTTAATAATAAACATTTTCACATCAAAGTGCCAGGCTTTTTCAATTTTACCATACAAGTTTGACCACTCCATTCCCTTACATTCGCCTTCATACTGAGTCTATACTTGACTATGCCACTCTTTGCTCAGGCTTGACAGTCTTTAGCATTGTGGCATTTCACCTGGGGTACAGTGTATAGAGATACCAGGACAAATAAGACACCAAACTTGCAGGATATCTTGAGCCACTAATGCCCTTGGAAGCTTCCATGAGCTCAGACGCACAAGCTTCTGATTTCAGTAAAAACTGCTCATAGTACTTGAGGTTGTTGAAAACTATCAGACCCCTACTCAATTAATCTAACTGCGCCACCACAGCCAGAGCAACCATACTCTCTCGCCTGGATTATGGCAATGCTCTGTTGCTGGGCGCAAGTAAACATTGTTTGACAAAATACCAACTTATTGAGAACCACGCGGTCGGAATAATCAAGCAAAAGGCAAGGACAGACCATATAAGTGATGCAAGAAGGGAACTACACTGGCTAAGGGTTGAAGACTGTGTTATGTTCAAATCCATGACACTCCCACATAAGTGTTTGTATGGGCTACATTCCAACCCGTACATTAAGATCCGCGGCTCAAGGTCTTATTGTAGTAAACCCACATAAGAAAGCTAAAGGTCTGGGCAGAGCCTTCCCAAACCGGTCTGCTTCCAATTGGAATAAACTGCCACTGACTTTGAGACTAGAACCTAATCACCTCAAATTCCGAAAGAACTTGAAAACCCTCTTATTCAAATGAATAAAGTAAACTAGCGTAGTATTTGTTCCTTCCTTGTCTTGGCTTGCCAAGTGTCCCGCCATCAATGTAAGTCAGTCCCAGTTTTTCCAGTTCTTGTCTCCATGCAGTGCCCTGATGCCCGCGGGCTTTTGGCACCTAATGAACAAACAAATAAAATAAATAATAATAATGCATCCAACATTATATTGTGTACTAACTTACAATTCGACAAATGTACCATGGAAAAACAAGCCAATTATCACAAAACTTTAGGACTTATCTGCCTACTTCTTTTTTCAGAACTATGGTCCACTTTACAGGAATTACATGTATCCATGCAATTACAAAACATCCTTCCCCGGCTGCATCCTTCCCTCCCTGTGTTTGTAGCACATATTGCCTGCCTTCCCATCCTTTTTCTTCCATCAGAGTACGGTATGGATACCCCTGTCAGGGACACAATACACCACACCACAGACAAGCTTTGGTGCACTGAAATTACTATGATGGTGCAGTATAAAAGCATATTAATATAACATAAAATAACTTATACTTTGCGCAGACAACAAGAAAATGTATTTTAGTGGACAATGCTGGCATATATTGTAGGGCACTTGCAGCATGAAAATGGGTTTTACATGAAAATGCAGGTATATTTTTTACTGGAAAAATGTGTTGCAAAATGCTACTCTCTATTCTTGGAGACCTGGCGCCTACATTTTCATGTGATGGCCTACAAAACCGATTGTTAATTGTATGAATTTGTACTGTAAAATGTACCCTTTTAAACCCATTATATAAAATACTTTGAAGGGAAAGCCACCTGAAATTCTGTAAATGATCTTGTTGGGCTCCATCATTCCAATTTCAAGGAAAACAATTACGTCCCTATTTATGAGATACAATGGATCCCTGCTATCAAAGAAGCAAGAACCATCTGGACAGCGGTACTTCGCCATGGCTGCCTACACTCACCATGTAACGTCCAGACAGGTTTATTGAAACTGTGGTTTAAATGAAGGATGTCACATGAGAACATTGTTAATTCTGGGGCAGATATCTACAGGGGCGTTACCGAACGATGGCCAAGGGGAGCCACGGCAACACATATAAAACGCTGCCTCCCCCACACCCCCACTAGCCCATTCAGTTATGTGTGTTTGTTTTGGTGTGCCACCCCAAGATTTCCAATGTGGCCACCCCCATGATATGATATGATATGGTATTTATAATGCGCCTATACACAAGTGAAACATGTCTGGGGGTGACACTGGATATCTAGGCAATGAGAACCTTGTGGGCAGGCTGTCCTGGTCGGTAACAAACCGATGATTGATCAATCAAAGTATGGGAGGCAGTCTTAGAGATGAATTGAAGGGAAAGGAGGTTTTACGGATGGATAGATGGGCAGATGGGTGGCTGGATAAGTAAATTGGATGGATGAATGATGGATGGGTGATGTGAGGGAGGGAACCCGGATAGGGAGGGATGTATGAGACAAAAGAACACAAGGAAAAATGGAGAAAGGACAAAGGCTGGTGCAAGCTCTGGGCTGAGTCTGCAGTGCAACCTCTGCATTCTTCAGACATCTGAAACTGTGTGGTGAGGTGATTGTAGGCTTGTGGACGTGCATTCAGAAATGTTTGCCAAGGGCAGCACAACTCAGCACTGGGAGCACGAGTGGTTAGAGAAGAAAAACCAAGGATTGTGTCATTCCCCTATACCAGGGCCACACACAGAGTCCTTTAGTTGTATTGGGCAAGTTTAGAATCTGGAAAATAATTCTAAACAAAGAAGAAGGTTTGCCACCAGTACCTGGTTGTTTTCTTACCTGCACTGCCCATGTACAACAGGTAAGAGTCAAAAGCACAGGATTGTGGAAGCCAGAGGTGGGCGGGCAGGTGATGGTAAGTAATGGCAGGGTGACCAGTCAGGTAAGGGAAAAAGGTAAGAGAAAAAGAAGAGCAGGATGTGGTCCGGCTGGCTAGGTGAAGGAGCGGGGAGGCAGAGCTGACAGGTCCTGGACGTGCAAAAGGTAGTTTAGGGATAGGAAGTTAAGCTTTGGGTTTTGATTTACCTAGGTCTAGGCGAGTGGGCAGAGAGTAGGAAGGACTAAGAGTAGCGCTGGGAGTTCTGGTTTTAAGACTGGGTTGAGCTCAGTGTAGATCTGTTTCTGTAGTGGATTCTATCCGCTTTTTCTTATATTTTTCAGCTGCACTTCTGGTGAATGTATTGTAGCTGTGTTAGTCATGTGAAGGAGATGGAATGAGTGGGAACCCCTGTTCACAGGGACACCATGCCCTATCCTCATCCCACACACTTTTCTGCTATTCTTTTGTACACCATTACAAACGAGATACTTATAATACTTATAATGTATTGCAGCACTAAGTTAGAAGCAGGCAAAATCCAGCCTTAAGAGTTATATAAACGGGTGCTATTATTATTTGTGTAGCATGGTGTGAGTAAGACCCTGCCAGTACTCCTTTTATTGTTGTCTTTTTTAACCGGAATGCTTTGGATAAGGCTTCAAAATCCTTTGAACACGAGTACAAATGTTTAAAACTCGCAACCTTTGTTTTTCAAGATGGACTGAGCTATTTGCGTAGTCCATCGGATGACTCGACCCACCAGCTCTGACCAGGGGCAGGAAATAGCAAGGCGGTCCCCTGTGCACTGTTTTTGCAAGTACGGTGGGTGGAGAGAGATGAAAATGACTGAAACGTCACTTTCGCTTTCGGGCTGACATGTTTACAAAGTCCAGCTGTTCCTGGAGAAGCACGGTGAGTGCAACGCTCTTCCCTTACTCTACTTAAAAACTTTTAAAGAAAATACACGTTTTCAATTAACGATCTCGGCACTGTTTCTAATTTTTGAAAAAACAGTATTTTTTTCAAGTAATGTTTTATTGCTGGTATTTCTAATAGAAATGTGGACGACGTACTTATGAGTTTCATTTTCAAACTGTCATTTATTGTGCTTGAAATACATCAGCAGTTTTGTTAACGCTGCACAGCAGCGAAATGGAACTGCCCTTTCCTCCCCAAAGCAAGAATCGCACAAACATCAATACTTACCATGATTTAGTAATGGATGAGTGCAGCGCAGCCGCATTGTGATGGACCCAACACACAATAAGTTAAGCCCACGCGCTCGTACAAAGCGAAGCTGTTCTGCAATATGATTCATTTCTTCAGTGAACGATCGTGCAATATTGACATGCCATATAGCATAGGGCTAAACTAAACATACTTTCACTCTCAGAACAAATCCAATGCAATGCAAATGGCCGTAATTTTAGGATGAGCAAGGGTGTTTGCTCCCACCCCTACAATGTTCGTTGCATACCATGTTGTCCACCTAATTTGGCTGGGGCCCCTTTTTTGTTAGATTTCATGACCCCCTACCCCCCAACATTTTCAGCGAAGTTACTCCACTGGCAATGCTGTCCGCCCGTTCACATCGCACTGCATCGGATACTCCACAAACATCATAAATATATATATATATATATATATTTTTTTTTTCAAATAACAAACCATAAATTAGAAGTAAAAGAAAACTGTAACCCCTAAAATCTGTGCAATAATAAAATGTCAGTACTACCGTTTCATTATCCCAATCCCTAATGCAGTGAAATAAACTATCCACAAGATAATTCTGCCTGATTAGCATTCAGCGGTGGTTGCTTAAAACATAGGCGAATAATGTGTTCTCTCTGAACAGAGATCTTTTGTTAAATCTTTCTGAAAGATGTACTTGTATGGCGTTGCTATGTTTACCAGCACAACTCAGGGATGCCTTTGAATAAGCAGTTTATTTTTACACCTCTTGACTATCCTCCTCAAAGCTTCTTTATATACATCATCGTTGTCCCCCTCCACAACTTCGGGCATCAGACCTGCAAAGGATCTCTAGCCTTCGACACTCAGCACGTTTAGCAACATGGCCTTCTTCCTCGTTGCAGGTTAATCAGCTCCGCCCAACGTTCCAAACAGCGGCTCCCACTAAGGCCATGGCATGGTTGGCCTGCATGGGGCCTGCAAGAAAACTGCAGGTGGCGTCAGCGTCGCACCCTGCATCCTGGTGGAAGTGGCGTGATCCGTGTATTCTCGTCGCCAATGATGTTGTGTCCGTAATAAATACACACACCGATGAGGAGCTTGGGGTCAAGGCTTTAATTGCCAACCAATGCATACACAGAACACAGTTGCTTCACTGTGCCGTCTAATGTCTGTTGCAGTCTTACTAGTGGTTCTGGAGGGGTGGATGTGCAGTGGCTGGCAATAGGATACGTGCCAAAGAAGAATGAACATTGAAAAGAGTCATGTGTAGCTGCCAAACAGCACATTTAAGCTGTACGGCAGCTACATATGTCGCTTTTCAATTTCCAGGCTTCTTTCACAAATTGGCTCAATGGGTTGTATGATATGTTGCATTTTCATACATATGTAAACTAACCGCCTGATATTTATTTATATTAAAATCATTATAGATTCACACTTGTCCCTGAATTTCCAGAGGGGATAATTAAATGTTCATGGTGAAACTAAGGTCACCAGTTGCATTTCTGCATTCTACTTAGCCTTTTTCAATATTCCATTATGGGGATTTATTTTTGTATTTTTATTTATTTGTATATGGTTTGTACAAACCTTTACAACCAAAAACCAAACGACATCATAAAAATACATCATTTAAAATATGAAATGAATAAAGTGAAGCATAAGAATTGAGTGGCCATGGTAAATGTATATATAGTGCATTACAATAAAACCAACCATCGAAGATGAATAAACTATCACAATGGTCTCATCGTCCAGCAATTTCCCATGATTTTATAAAAGCTGCTACGGCAAGACCCTCAGAAGTAGAAAACATATACAGACATCTTTTATACAGATTGTTTAGATCCAACCAACTTGTAACCCCTATTCATATTTTTAAATATGACAATCTCTCGTAGTGAAGAGCCGGACATTTAATAAACAAATGTTTGACAGATTGCAAAACCTCATTGTTCTTAGAAAACCTACAGGCGGGTTCCGAATGATCTATCACCCTGTCCTTAGGAGTATCTCCTTCATGGGCAGCAAGTTCGATCGAAGATGCATTATAAGAGAACGATAATACAAGTTCGGGAAAAGTAGTAAATACGGAGCAATTGTGCCGTTGCTTTTGTATTCGTGAGATAAATGCTGCAATGAAGAGTAACCATGAAAAGAGTCGATAGTATTCGTCCAGTCCCATTTGTGCAAAGCCTCTTTAACCTTCATTGGCCTTGATATCAATAAGTCAATATCCACTTCAAGCTCACTCAAAGCAATTCACATTAAGTTCAAATTTCCCAAGAAAACTAAAGGAGGCAGATCGATATTGGTCCATAGCTTGTAAGACAGAATGTGCTTCAGTGTACAATGAATCAGTACCAGATGCAAAGATCTTTCGGTATAGAGACAGATGCAGCCACTGAACCCGGGCCCGAAGAGATAGAAGCCCCAAATCGTTTCTCATTGCTGCCACAGGATAGCGTTGGAAACTCTCAGTACTCGTCTCCACATCTTCCCCTCGAGAGACTCCAACCAAGAGTATGATTCAGTAGGCCAAAGCTCCAAACTATATATACATTTTGGGATCCCATTCCCCTCATAGAATTGAATAGCCGCCTTCATGGAAAACCTGCCAAATGTTCTATCAATCGTTACAAGTTGGTTGGTTAAATTCTTCGTTTTAGGGTCAGTAGTGCCCATATATCTCTCACTGAGATACGCTGTTAAATGGTAGCCCAAATATGTTATACTAACCGTACTGCATACAGGAGAATTCTGAACAAACCATGTGCAGGACCCTCGTCTACCATCTCCTACAGTGACCACATTTTCTGTGTATACAATGATGAGTGCTATAGAAGAAGGAAGGGCATAGTCAAGAAAGATCCATGAGCAGGATGAGAAGCAGAGCAGGTGCTTGCTCTTTGACCGGCAGTGCAACAGCATTGGTAATTGTGTCACGCAAATTCATAGCCTTCCTCGCGGAAGGGAGAGTTTGCAGTATATCAGAGCTGCTGGTATAATTCTGATTTTCCAGACTAACGTACAGGAAAGTCATAATTCTACATCAAGACAAGAAGGCTTGCATTATGCTTTGCTCTCTATAATTACCACTCGAGCAGAATATCAAAACCAACAAGTTCTGAACATTATAACATTATCGTGAAACACTTCCTAAAAGGACAGTCTTTACACATAACCTTGAATGTCCAAACATGATACCGCCCTCGAATCCTCCTCACATAACAGCCAATGCATATCTTGTTTCCTCCTCTTTCTTTTCTGCTCGAGTAGTGATCAAGATAAGTACATCTCTTTGTCTTGGAAGTGTTGCGTGCGAGCGCGTAATTTAACAACAATGGGATCATTCTTTTGCTTCTGAAAGATCTCTACTCCACTGGGTGGTGGAAAGTTTGGTGTCGATACAAGTTACGGATTGAGGCACAACTGCTACTTGTATCACTGATTGGATCATTTCCATATCAATGAACTCCCCCTGTAGATCTCCAGTCTCAGATAATTGGTCCGTCAGGCCATTTCCAGTTTTATCAGGAACCTCTGTTTTAGAGGAATCCCTGATTTTCTTCCAATACAGCATCAGGAATGTTATAGTTTGGCTGAGTCTCCTATGTTTATTGGGTGTATTTCTTTCACAAAGCAGACCTCTAGACCTCCAGACTTCCAGTCAGTTCATCAAGTGCTCCACAAATCCATTTGGAGAATAATCAGAGATTGTAATTGTGGTGCACAAAGCCGGCCCCAATTACCGACAAGAAAAGATGATGCCTTACCACACCCTAAGGTCAAGCAACGCCCTCCTCCTAGTGGTTTCCGCCTCCAACTTAGTCAGGATTGGAGGGTCCGCCTACGCAACCTTGGCACCTACATTGTGAAACACATTGCCTCCTCACATTCAACACAGCCGAGACTAAATGGCTTTCTGGAAAGCACTCAAAACCTGGCCCTTTCCGTAGAATCATCTAACGAAGCATTCTGGCCACCCAAACGTCCTGTGATGGCCAGAAATGGCTTCAACCCCTCAATTGCGGGAAGTAAGAACTACAGGGACACGGGAGTTGATTCTACTGATCAATTAATCTGAACATCAGGAATCTGCTGGGCCTACAGACTCGGTAACAAATTTCTTGTGGCTCCCATGCACCAACATGCTGAATGTGCTACGCTAAACCAGCGTACTGATCTAATGCCAAATCTGAGACATAGTAATGCTCGTGATCGTATGCTGACAGGGCTTGCGCACTGTCCTCCACCTGACATGCACTACGGTGTCAAACCAGCAGATATTTATCTCTGTCTAGAAACTAACACCCTATACTCCAAAGCCGAGTCCTAGTAGCACTATGTTCTTGACTGAGCTTGACCATTCCTCCTGCAGGTATGCACTACGTTTTAAGTCCAGGAGATGTGTATCTCTGCTTATCCTACTTATCAGGGAATTAATGCACAGAACTACTAAACCAGGGCATGCTAGCACTTATGTTCAAGCACTACAATTGGGCCTGATCTTGTCGTTTACCAGGTATGCTATCTGCTCTGATCTAGTGATGCTTACCCTGATCTGTCTGGGAATTAATGCCCTGAGCTCCTTTACCCGGGATAAAGCATCACCCATGCTCTGAAGCTTTAAATGGGTTTGCTCTTGCTCTTTTTGGATATGCACTACGCTCTCCTACCCGCTACAATAACACAGCCTGCTGCTGGACCTTCGGGAACATTGAGTACCTGCCATCTTGTTGTAGGGTTAGTTGTAAGTCCGAAAGAGAACTGGAAATAACTGTGCCCTGAGTAGATGTCATCCAATAAGCAAATGCAGACTCAACTAGAGTCAGGGATGACTGCAGGCAGACGACACCCAAAGACCCTCAGTTTCACTGAATACAAGTAATCGAATCTAGAATGTACTCCACCGATAAAACAGAATTGGATGCAACTGCACAATGACAGATACGGTTATCGCGGCAGGCACTGGAAGGTAAGCAGGAACAGGGTTCTCACTACAATCCGCACAGCCGCTAACTCACACCAATATGCTCACTCTCTCCTCTACATCAACAATCAATAGAATACAGCTTTACCCCTTGATCAATTCTACTTGGCTGTCCACATACCTATACACCTCAACAGTCTTTAGAACGCAGCTAAACCCCATGAAAAAATGGCCTAGTTGCACAAATAATCTCTTACACAAGCCCCTCTACCTCCAGAATGCAGATTCCAAAGCCAATTCGGGCATGCTGCACACATTCTACTGATCTCACACAACCACTGCACCATGCATAGCATTACAATGCAGCTACACACCACGTAAACCGCACTGGCTGCACACATACTGAGTGCACCAATGCACCTTCGACTATCCCACTATCTCCACTGACCTGGACTGTGGTCCCTGAGGGTGTTCAACCCACAGTGCGTTGAGATCGTACCATTGGTAAACTGGCGCTATACAAATGCCCAAAAACATAACCTAACATACCTCGTGCTGAGACTGTTACCTGTTAATTTGCTGTAACAAATCCTGTGTTGGGTGTTGGTTTTCTTCCCTAAACTTACCGCTTGTCTCCCTGATCAAGCTTTGTATGCCATTTACTGTTACAATATTTCGAGAATGTACTTGTTTGTAACTTTTATTGTTAAGAAAAAGAGTAAAAGTAAAAAAAGTTCCCTTCTAATGATGGCATGTTTTTTTTCTGGCAAACAACACCCTTTTTGGCCTAGTTATTTTTCTGATACACTATTGCAGTTAATCATTTGTTGGAAAATCTTGTGTCCAGACAAAGATGTCTTGTTCCTTACGTGGTGAGCCAGACAAGGAATTACACAGCTTCTGTTTGTAGCAGCACTTCCTCCCACTGTTCCCCTATCTTTAATAAAGCAAAGAAAGCATTGGTACCATACAGGTTAAGCTCTTGCCCTTGACAGGGCGCAAACCTGCACTTCCTATGTTCAAATCTCCGGCGGATGTCGACTATGCCCTTCACCCTTCAGAAGACTATTCATGGAGTACCATCAGATTGAATAATTATATAGGGGATAAGGTATCCATTACCGTATGTTATAAGGATATTGCTGAAGCCAAGTTCCTTTATAAGGTCACGGAACTCCAATATAACTTGCAATAACCTTATAACTTACAGCAGGGGATATTGCATTCCTTTTGATACATGGCCCTGCACTCTCATCCACTTTAATACCTGGCCTTTTGCGTCATGTGTTTTAAGAGATCTCCCAGTTCATAATGAATATAATCGCTATAGAACCTGTTTGGATTAAGAGAAAAACAATATGCAGTTCTAATGTGTTGGATAAAAAAAGTTTTTGTTTTACTAAAATAAGCAATACTATACAGATTAAGTTACTCTCATCTGTTAAACTCCACTAGAGCGCAAAATAAACATACTACCTTAAACAGGTCCTTATCAGTGTAAAACAAAGCGATTTTAGAAGAAAGGCATCTGTAAAGGTGGTCACTGCTCAAATTAAGTGCTGCAGTGGCAGCAGGAATTCTGCTATGGCTGGCTCGAGCAGCAGGCAGTGTGACGTCACTACTGAATAGTAATAACTGATTACAAAGCAGCAGTGATGCCATTTCCTTTTATGGGTCAATAGTGCTGTCACAACTAGTCTGTAATATATGGGATAAAGTCACAGGGGAGCTCCCTGACCAACCTTTATAAGGACCCGGAACTCCGAAGGGATTTGCAATATCCTTTTTCCATATAGTAAGGGGTATTTTGTTACTTATACATGGCCACACACTGTCATCCCCTTTAATAACTGGCCTCTTGCTTAATCTAATGTAAGAGGATTTCCATTTGTTGGTCCATATAATCAACGTATAATCTGTTTGGATTTAAAGAAGCTAATATGCAACTTTGAATGTGTTGCTGACATTTTTTTTACATTTTAATTAAAATGCCTTTAAAAATGGTTTTTCATTGTGTACTGTAAGATAAGTAATAAGGTACAACTTCTTGCTCACGTGTTAAATTTCAGCAGTGCACAATTTAAACATTCTACCATAAACGGTATCCAGTGATGTTAACGAATTTGGAATAATCAACAACTTTTTAAACAAAACTACAATACCGAAAAACACTGCATTTGTTATTTAGAATACATATGGGGGGTGGGCTAAGTGATAAAATGGGTCAGAAGGGATTTGGGGTGGGGTTATGGACCTAGAGAAACAAGGGGCTTGGGGTGGAGGCCCCCCAAATAAAATAAAAAAATTCAATATTTTCTTTGGTATTTTAGGGTCGTCAAAAAAGTTTTTGTTATTCCAGTTTTCGTTAAAAACACATGGAACCCCATAAACAGTTCCTTGGTAATTAATCACTATAAAGTGTCAAAGAAAACTATTTAAAAAGAAAGGAATTTGAAAAGCTTGTAATGGCTTTAATTAACTGTTGCAGTGACGGTTAGAATTCCGACCTTTGATCGCTGAAGCAGCAGCTATTGTGACATCACAACTGAAGCATAATAACTGATTAGCCTTCAGTTGTGACATCGTTTTCTTATTACAGGTCTGTTGTGATATCACAACTAGCCTTTTACAAGAAAATTATTTCCAGGCTTTTATACGGATATTGCAGGCTGTCATGTATTATAAATGCTATTAGAAAAAAATACCAGGTTATATAATCAAAACAGCTATTAATACAGCACTTAAAAGCATGAGGAATTCTGCATGAAGCGATTCATAAAAATTCTGACATTATCAGTATGTTTTTATTATTATTATTAACTAATTGATGAGCGAACTCTATATAATAAATACATTAAAATATATATATATATATAATCCCTATGAATTTTTCGACTACAGCAGGCAAACCAATTCTAAACAAATAAGTGGGATTCTTTGATTTTATTCTTTTTCTGGGGGTTGACACCTGCAGCTGTGATTTTATGACCCAGCAAGTTGTAAAGACTGCAGGGGGTGTCTGTACATCTGCTCTCTATATGGTAGAGGAGAGGCACAGAGGACCCCAGCCAAGTTTCTCTATTGTTTGTAGCAATGGACGAGCAATCAGGGCCTAGCTTCTCAGGAGGTGATGCAGGCTGGTTCATAAGTACAGTGTAGCCCCCAAGCCCCCACAAAAGAATGTCCACACACTGCATTAGTTAAAACATAGGGCCTCATTACGACCCAGGCGGTAAGTTACCGCCTGGGTCGTACCTTTACCACCATGGCGTAAACTACGTTTACGCCATGGTGGTTGGCGGACTTACCACCCCATTCCGAGGTTGGCGGGGCGGTAAGTCCCCAATCCCCATTTACCCTTCCCCATTCCCATTTTTGCCCCATAGGGCATAATGGGAGTGGGGAAGGCGTTAATTACGCCACCGTAAATTACGGTGGCGTAATTAACAACATGGCCCCTTAGCGCCATGGATTTTAACACCTGCTAAAAGCAGCTGTTAAATCCTCCATGGCGCTAAGGGACCTCGGAATCAGGCGGTAAGGGTCGGCGCTGTTTACACCGCCGTAAACCCCTTACCGCCTGGGTCCTAATGAGGCCCATAGTCTTTATATAATTAAGGTTCAAGGTCATATACACAATCACAATAACTCACTTTGTGGTCAGTAAATCTACAATGGCAAATATATACAGTTCTAAGTGGTACCACAATTATTATCAGATTTCATTAAAGTGCATCAACTGTACTCTGGTTAAATGTCACACAAATCAGTTTATAAAGGTAACCAACACTAGAGACAGGAGGAAAGCAGTTGGTTAGAACAATTGGCAGAATACTGGCCTCTACCGTTAGACACAGTTCTGTGTGGAGATCCCCTCACCTGGGCAACCTGTAAAATAAAGTTATATCACAATCCCAGTCCATATATGGTTCTATAAGTCTTATTTCCTTCTACAATGTTTCTACCACCCCAATGTACCTGGAATAGCAGAGTTCGATGACGAGTCGTCAACGGATCCTTCGTGAGCGGCTCCCTTTAAAGCAGGAGCCATGGATCATCGAGATCCCCCGAAGAAAGTGAACTCGGCGTCGAGGCGGCAGCTTCGGACCCAGCGGTGCTCGTCGACGACGATTCAAAGATGCCCTGCAAGAAAGAGGCATGCAGGGCACCTCGATGACGATAGTTCAGGACCGCAGAGAGTTTGTGAAGAACTGTGGCCCAGCAAGGGCATCGAGTCGTCCGGCGTCCCTACGGTCGTTGGGTGGCGGGTCGTTGGGTGGCGTCTCCACCGGCGGATGCTCCTCTGCGCGTTGACGGCCTGGCCTTCTCTAGCGGGATAAGGCGGGCGGCGGTGCGGACAAGCGCATCCGTGAATCAAAAGTCTTAGGCAAAGGAGCGTGCGGCTCAGGTCGTCGATTGCACGGCGTCAAGCGGTCCCTGCTTCTGGGCAACACGGCTTTGACGGGCCTCCAGCGGTTACAGCAAACTTGCGAACCCTGTTTGACGACGGTGGACGGAATGTCCGGTGCTTATCTTCGTTCTCCTCGGCGGTCCCCGTCTCCGGTCGGTAGCCTTTCGAGAGTCTGACCTTCCAGGGAGCTTCGGCAAAGGTTTAGCGGTGCTCTATGGTCCCTTGGAGCACGGGAAGAGGGCGCCTAACCAGGTCCTCTCTTGGATCAGTCCCGACGGCTTTCGGCTTTCGGATTTTGGTGAAGGAGGACAGCAGTCAACCTTCTTCTTTTAGGCTCCGCTTCGAGATTCAGCTTCAGTTTCAATGTTAGTTTCAACTCCAGCTTCTGAATGATGTCTAGCAGTGAGAGGCCCCAGATATACTAGTTGATCTCCCATTCATTCTACTGGGTCACACTCAGGCAACCAATCACTCAGAAGGGCATTCAGCAGTCAATCAGCCAAATCAGGCATACAGTGCATTCAGGCCATACTCCTCCCTCTCAGATAGTCACAACAAGGAAAGTGTATTGAGACAAGTACCCAGCCATTCAACACTACACACTGCATTCATACCAGTTTCGGGCAGGGCTGTCTCAGTCAGTGGAGTAACTTTGCTGAAAATGTTGAGGGGGACATAACATCTGAAGAAAAGGCACCCCAGCCAAATGAATGGGGACAAAATGGTGTGCCGTGAAAGTTGGGGGGGACAAACACCCCATGTCCCCCCTAAAATTAAGCTCATGGTCTCAGTCATTGTGTCATACACCAAGAACTAGACATCCACAACAAGAAGTACATATTGGTCACACACTCCATTCACCCAGGTCCCATCTGCAGAGTGTACCCACAACATATAGTCACTGGGAAGGCTCCAGCTAGTCTGGCCTGGACTTCACAACAACACCATATATGGAACTTCCACCCAACAGCCAATCAGGGGGAAGGGACAGAGTCAGGGCTTCCCAGGACTTTGGGAAAACAAGGTAACAGGCAATAGAAAGCAAGGGGCCAGAGGGGCCATCTTGTTTCATATCAAGAATCAACTGATTTCAATGGCATGGCCTGGGTATCCCAAAATGGAGGATACTCAGAGCACCTGTCAAATTCAGCATGGAGCTGCCACCAGCCCATACCCTGCTCTGTGGGCCACACACAGGTGCCCAGAAACCTACACTAGGGATACAGGGCTGTACCCCCACCCATGGGTGCCATAAGGGTATCCCATGTGTCTGTACACCAAACCAAAAATAGGAAGAGCTGCACTGCCAGGGGTACCACATGGACGCCTGGGCAGAAAACAATACAGAACACAAATGAAAAAGGACTACAGGACAAGGACAGGGAGGCCCTGTCCCTCCAATGCATTTCCAGCATCACACAAGTTTACTTTAGTTATGCACCAGTGACCTTTCTGGAGTGACAGCTTAGAGCCTGCGCTCTGAAACTCAGGATATGAATGAGCTCTTCAATGTGTTCTTTCACTGCTCGTCCTCAAAAAATCATCCCCATAGGTGAGTTCTCCCTCTTGCATGAGGCAAAAATAGCCTTATGCAGAAAAGTATTGACTTTGCTCCAGCTGATAGCATAACCAAGCAGGGTATGGGTCCATGCATAGTTTTAGTCCTACAGGTAAAAGACCTATGTTGGTGGTCCTGAGTGACTGATACTTTACAGTTCCCACTTGTTAATTCAAGGTCATTGTAAAATGTATTTCTTTGAAATTGGTAAATGTATGGGTGTAGCAAACATGACATTTGTACCCCTTTATTCAAGTCCATTCGGTCACCACAGTTTCCTATGGTCCATTGGCTTTCAATATTCCCAGTACTGAATTATTAAATGTACTTGGAATTGGATGAATGATCCCACTAGACTCTAGGCTTTCAATAATTTCAGAGATTGAGTGGGAACCTGTACTGTGCAACAAATACCGAGTACAGCGGTAAAATATCAGGTTGCAAGCTACTAGCCAGGCATAAATAGTCACTCACTAACTCGCTCAGTTCTTCTCACACAATGAGCACACCATGTATTACCAAGGGTAATTTAACAATAGACAATGGCTAGCAGTGAGTGCAAATTAGTACATATCAGGGTCCATGCATATACCTGTAAAGTGTAGGGGCATGCGCTCACAGACATAAGAATTAACTGAGAAGATGTTCTGGAAATACCCCAAAACACGTTTCCATTGTTGCCTTTGGAAATCGGTTTCTCAGACATCATTCAGACCAACGTGTTCTTCGGCCATTTTAAAGCATCATGGGCACACTTCTGCGGTTGCAGTCTCTAAGGTGTCCTTATGCTGGGTTTCCAAGAGCTCTGTTTATGTTGTCTGCCTCATGAAAATCCTGTTGAATTGCAGTATTCATTTTTGACTTGAATACTATTTCATCCTGTAGTGCAGGGGTCTGCAACCTGTGGTTCTTCAAATGGTCTGGACTATGACTCCCATGATCCCTCCCTATTTTGGCTAAGGCTTATGGGAGTTGTAGCCCAAAACATCTGGAGAGCCAAAGGATGCAGACTCCTGATCTGGAATTTCACAGGTAACATTCAATATGGTTCTGGGACTTTACTGAAGGAGACTGACATGTGACCCTTCTAAGACATAACTAATGGAGGGGACTTCCTTAAGTGATTACTCATCATTTGGTCAAATAATTAGTCATCATCCCTTGTTCTGTTTCCTTTAAATGGACACCATTGAACACTGAGACCTCAAGAGGTTGAAAACAAGCTTTGAAAACGATCACAATGATACACTCCCTCGTTTACCTTAACTGCACCCCAAACTACTGCCACCCACTGTGAAAGGACGGAGCACTGTTTCCCTGGGTGACCCCGCCTTCCACAGCAGTTTGGACTGAAGACAAGTGTACTTCTCTAAAAGCGTGTGATGTTGAGACATTATTACCTTGTTGGAAATAAAAGTCATACTAGTTATTATTCAGTTCATTAACAGTTATGAAGCCCACACTTTTAAACCCCCTAAAAAGACAAGACTAAAGTTTGTAACTTTGAAGGGTATACAGTCGTTTCATTGGCAGTTTTTTTTCCAATGAGTTTTTTACCAAACAATGGTCAATTAAAAAACTAAGCAGAAAATATAGGGCGGGGGTAGGTAAGGGGATACAAGGGATAGAGGGGGTTGGGTATGGTGATTAAATAATGGGGAGAGGATATTTGGGGGGACCCCCAAATTTAAAAAAAACATGTTTTTTCATTACACGCTTTTCTGTAAAAAAACTCATTAAAAAAAAACCTGGCGATGAAAGAACATAGAACCCTTTGAAGAATGATAGACCAAATATACCAAAATATGTGTGTGGGAGTGAATTGACAATCCTCCAAGAAGAGGAATTACTACCTCAGATATACACCTCTATATTATCCATAAATGTCTGTTAAGATAACCACATGGAATGTGTGGGGCCTGAATAGCCTTGTAAAGTGTTGTAGAGTTAAGCAATAAATCACCAGGGAACAGTTCTCTATTTCAATGCTATAGGAGACACAACTATATTGTACCAAACACACCAAACCTATAAACAGATGGAGAGGACAAGGGTGTGGTTCAACATATTCTACTTACAATAGAGGGGGGCTCACTTGTCACTTGGATACCCTATTATACCCAATTATAATTGACAAAACGCAAAGATACTGAGAAAGTAGGGTGACTGTTGTCACTGTGAGACTCAAAAAGAATCACCTTTGTCTTATCAATAGCTATGCTCCTAACATCAATACACCATCCTTCTTTACAAAACTGAGATCAACATTTGACCTAAATAGAGAAGCAATCTGGGGCGGGATTGTAATGGTCTCCTAGACCCCGCACAAGACATATCTAAATTATGCAATACTCCACCCTCAACAGCTACCACAACAATACAACAGATCATGACTAACCTTGATCTATCTGACATCTAGAGGAAACAACACAATAATGAACACATCTACTCTTTCTATTCCCAACCCTGTGGGATATATACTTGTTTAAATTACCTGCTCACCAAAAGGGAACATACACATTTATTTGTAGGCTATTTAGGGAGGACATTGTTTGATCATTCCCCATTGGTGGCCATGTTTAAGACATCACAGGCAAGACCGCTTATCCCAATCTGGAAACTTAATCCTAATGAACCGACAGATGGGATAAACCATTCTACACTGACAGAAACTATTGTTCAGTTCTTTGCAGAAAATGCAGTTATGATGGAAATGCTTTAGTGGGACATGTCCTCCCCGTCCTTATCCTACTACTTCCCTGTATACGTTTCTGTATGTTTTCTGCACAGGAGTCCAGTTTGGACCCCTGGCAGTACAGCTCTTCATTTTCACGACTCATGAGATACCCCGATGGCACCCAGTGGTAGGGGTACACCTTAGTACCCCTAGTGTGTGTTTTTGGGCATGTGTGTGTTATCCACAGAGCAAGGTATGGGCTGGTTGCAGCTACATGATGATTTCCCAGGAGCTCTGTTTCTCCTCCATTTTGGGACACCCGGGCCCTGCCATAGGAAATAGTGGATTCCAGAAGAAAGGTAAGATGGCTACTGCCATTGCCTTCCCTACCTGTTTCTCAATGTCCTTAGAAGCTCTGGCTCCGTCCTCCTCCCCCTTAGTGGATGTTGGGTGGAAGGACCATGTATGGCTCTGGGTATGCCTTCTGCCTACATGCTTGTTTTGGGTACACCCTGTGAGTTGGACTTGAATGAATAGAATGAAGGGTCAACTCACATTCTGTGTTGTGGGTGTCTGATTTTGATTGTGTGTCACAATGCCTGTGGTCCTGCCCAAGCCAGCCCTGTATGAAACTGAATGAATGCAGTGTGTGCTCTGACAGGCTGGGAGGTGTCCCTAATACACATTCACTGTTTTGAGAGTCTGAATTTGGGTGAATGTCCTGAATGCCTGTGAGCCTGATTGGGTGCTGCATGATGAATGTACTAGTGTGTTATAGGCACACTGAGCCTAGCTCAGCCTGATGGAATGGGGGAATGTGTGTATAACAGAAGACCCCTCACTTACCTCTGTGTCAGAAGCTTGGAGTTTTCCTGGAGGCGTATCCTGAATACAGCTAGAGGAAGGAGCCTGCTGCCGCAACTCTTCATCAAATCCAAAGGCTGCTGCGCCGGTGGCTTTTCTGCTACTCTGCATCGAGGAGCGAATCCTGAAGGTCCAAACTTGGTGGTGGCCTGCAGAGAAGTCCAGTGTTCGATTTCAACTCACCAGAAGCCATCCTGTCACCCTTGCTGTGGTTGCAGGACTGAAGAATCAACCGGCGACAAACCACAAACTGACAAAATGTGACACCTAATTCTGTCACTGCACCCGCTGCCACTGAAGGTCATTGACAGAAATCAAAGGACTCATCCTCACCTCCCAAGCTTTGTCCAGGTCCACATTGAGTTTCAGCTTTGTGGGACATCCACAGCCGGCGTAGTAACCCAACCAAGGGGACCACTGCGACAGACCACCACTGCTGCCTTTGCAACACTGCTTCGTTCCCTTCTCCTTCTCGACAGCGACACACCAAGTGATTTCTTCTTCTAGAGGGTCCCATCCTTGAGGGGCATCATCGAGTAAAGCTGAGAGATGCCACCACTTCACCTCCCAAGGCACCCAAGGTACTGTGACATTGAAGAGGTGCTTCCTCTTGCAAGGGTAACACAAGGGCCCTGGATTCGTCTTGAGACTAGCTCTCCTGTTACTTCCCAGGTACTCTTGGGTGGTAGGACCTGTAAAGACAGCAACAGACAATTACTAAACATTTGATGACTGGGCATTAATATAAAAGCAAAGTATAACTTACCTTTTATTGCAGGTTGCCCAGGTGGGGGGATCTCCACACAGAATTGCATTTTTGTTCTGAAAATAATTCTGCCAGTGTTCTAAAGTAATTGCCTGCATTGCTACAATTGTGGTTTTGAAGTTAAACAGTGTTTAGTAATTTTAGTGCATTTTATGACTTATACGAGTTTGTGCAATATTGCTGAAGCTACAAGTAACTGTTGTGCCACATAGTATTGTATATATTTTGTTAACTATTGAAGTAGAGTTTCCAGAGTACAAAGTGAGTCTTTTTTATGTGTATATATTAACCTAAACCTAATTGTATCTAACAAAAGAACTGTGTTATGTAAGGAAGGCATGGTACCAAACAGTAAGACAGACACAAGCGATCACAGTTCAAGGGTGTTTATTGAACTTCAATTGGGTTTGAAAAACGCATATCTAATCCTAAGTCTAAATATGGGAGCAAGCTACGACCATCAAATAATAATAACGCAGTCCTAGTCAAGTCTGTCAAAATAAAAGGGCCTATATAAATAAACCTATTGCCAATCCTTACTTCTAAATACAAATAGTGTGGGAAACAATGTTATGCAAAAGAAAAGTGTTTAAGAAATGATATGTCAGGATATTCAAGCCAATGGCTTCCCTTCTCCACGTTTTCAGCACGGCACAAGCCGGCACACTCAAGCTTAGCACAGTCTGTGGTTTCTGTAGCACAAGGGTGCAGTTCAAAACTTCAACATCATGGCCTTCTGTGCCAAAGTCGCTTTGCCATTTGAAGTCTCTTTTTCAGAAGGCCTGATGCAACATGACAAACATGAAAGTTCCTTTCATTTTAGGATTTCACACATACAAATTCTCAGATGATTTTTGCTTCACTCCCGGTACCCCTGCGCCGGGCTCAGACCCACTCTAACACAATGCTTTCTCAGGTGATTTTTGCTTCACCCCGGGTCCCTCTCCACAGGGATCAGACCCACTTTAACACAAAACCCTCTCAGTGATTTTTGCTTCACCCCGGGTCCCCCTCCGCAGGGCTCAGACCAACTCTAACACAAAGCTTTCAATTGATCTCCCTCTGCCGGGCTCGGACCAACGCTATCTATTTTGCCACAAACTTTCTTTACTGTATCAACATCAAAGACTTTCGATGGTGCTCTGGATTCGGCTTGATCTGTCGCAGGACCACTTCGATTCACAATTCTCTACAACTCTTTCACTTTTTAGCTGGATACCTTACAGAGACCTTCGATTCAGCACACACACAATGCCGAACCACTCTGGCAAAGATATAGTATCTTGCTTTCAAGGTTCACTCATCAGCAGTTCAACTTTATTTGCATCTTTTATCACACATATTTCAAACAATGTTCGTTCCAGCGCTCGCCATACAATGTTGCCGCTTGCAACCTTGGCTTCATCACAGACCGGTCTCCCCAACTCACCGGCTGTGTTGATTTCACTGATGCTGCTTGGAGCCAAGGACAGTAGCACAGAGGCTGCTGCTTCTCCCCGCCTTGATTATTGACGCGGGAGGCCCCCGGGTATCTCCAAAACACAATGCAGGATTCTTCAGCCTGTTTTCCTGGTCTTACACTTTCCAATCTCGAGGGCTCATGAAAGCAACGGTTCCTTGTCGAAAAGGTCAAGGGAACTTCCCTCCTCTCGATCACCTTCTGTTTAGCCATCTTTCTCCTCTCGTTAAACTGCCATCTTGGAACTGCTGTTTCCTCATGTGCTTTGCCTCGCTCAGAATGTGCTCTCATACTCCACCTTTTATCCGTGTGGGGAAGCTTAATGAAAGTCAGGTGTGTGTGATGGTCAGTAATTGCCTGACCTTGCTTGACCATTGTATTGGGACACGTCAGGTATACGGCTCGGGTGTTAGTCTGTTTTCTCTCATAGTGGGCTGTCCGTGAGAAAGTGTTCGTGTTGTAAAGAGGGGTGGTGTTAGAGTTCCTAAATATCTTGGTAGGATGGGGTAAAGGTGTCATAGGGAAGGGGATACCACATCTCACAATCCGGTGTCTCACTCCCACTCCCAGAAGACCCCTCACCCAGGTGATTCTCCCGCACTGGTCCACCCCCAGGAACTGGATCCAAAAGTGATGGCTGTGCCCTGGCCACCTGGATGACAGATCCCCAGGGACTAGTAGGTGAGGCACCTTCTGGTTTCTCACAGTTAGCACATAATGTAAAGTGAGGCCCTTCCGTTGTGGGATGCTTGGGGATTCACTGTACCTAAGAACCAGCCTGCATCACCTCCCTTGAGTCTCAGCTGTGGTTGCTCTTCCATTGCTACCCTTTGAGAGCCTTGGCTGGGGTGCCTCTGTGCCTCTACCCCAACAATATAAAGGGTAGTACCACAGCCACCCCCCTACAGTTTTTACACTCGTGCCAGAGCAGTGAGATCACTGGTTTTGGGACTCAGTGTGTAACCTTTCTACCTACAAAATAGCTACACTAGAAAAGGTTTAGTGGTATATACTGAAAAGACTTCACTACAAATAATGGAACCTATTGCTAATGGTAAACCAACCAAAATGATCTTGGAGGTTCTATAAGATGCCTGTGAAGCGAGATATTTAGACTTTGAAGCTATTCTATGGAAATTCCATTCATGTAAAGAAAAGAGCAAACACATTTCCTTTTGATCTATTGTTGCTGGTTTTATCGGCCAAACATGTTGGTGTCCACATTTCATTCTAAACTATGCAACTTTCCATTCCAGCCCACATGGCCCCAACTCAAGCCTTGACAACTCTATTGAAAATTCATGATCTATCAGTTCTCCTTTCCCTGCAAGCAGCCCGCATCTGGTTTAATTGTCTAGCCTTAACAGGTGGCCGGAATCCTCCTGTGATTCAATAACAGACTCCTATATGCTTACAAAGATTGCATCTCCCCTTCACAATGCACCTAGATCATAACAAGTACATGTATGTTCAGGACTACCGCATCCCCTCACACTGATTTTCCCATTACAAATCTCTTACCTCACATGCACATGTAGAGCTCCCCGCTGCCTGATTGTTAAGCGATATGTGGCGTGGCACACCTGTATAGCATTTACATTATATCCACATTATGTCAACATCGATGTCACCCCAGCCACCAAAATGGCACACGCAATTGAAACTTCTCTTTACCTGTGGGACCCTTATCAACCTCCCCAGAGGTGACAATAAATAAAAAATGAATTCTCCCATGCTTCCTCAATTATTTTGCTAATATTCTGTTTAAAATACCTGCAGATGACTTTTTTTAATACACCAGACAGCAAACTAACAACACTACCATGGGCCAGAGGTAGGCGTAAGATCATGTTGAAAACATTGTGTAGACCAGTGATTAAAGGAGGACGGCGAGTCCTAGACTTTGAAAAATACTATATGGCCTTGCAGCTCAAATAAGTAGCCAAACGGCTTGTAGGTAAAGAAACATTGTAATCAAGACTATTACAACAATCCATATTACCAAATGTGATGAAAGAGGCACTTTGTATAAATCGTGGAAGGGTATCGTGGAGGGTTGGAAGAGAGTGGGAGGCTTGAGCATAACTCAGTCAGTAGGTAATACTCCCTTTTCACGCACAGGGGAATATTCCTGCAAGCCGGAGAAGCCAGAGTAGAGGGCCCTTCCTGTCCATCTTCAGAGTCCTGCGTGTCACCATTGAAGAAGCATCAGCACTCGAAGCCAGACCTGTGCCTCCGTGGGAATCAGGTGAGCGTTACAGAACGCGAAGCCTACCCACAATTTCCCACCCGGGCGCTATGGAGACTTCCGAGACTGACCAGCTGGCCCAGCTTTTGGGGGAATTACGGGCAGAGGTGCACTCAGCCCGCCAGGAGACTAATGCTCTCAAAAGAGAACTGATCTTATCCAAGGAAAGAACAGATGACCTAGCCAAAAAGTTATTACAGGCCCAGGCAGGGCACACTCCTTTACCTAATTCCAGAGACATTTCCACATCAATGGGTTTGAGTAACCCGGTACAAATTAATCTACCTGGACACATGCCTTTGGCCCCGCCTGAACGTTTTGTGGGGGATCCCAAGAAATATGCCGTCTTTATGAACCAATGTCATTTACACTTTCTATGCAGACCCGGAGCCTTCCCTAACGACCAGACCAAGGTAGCCTTTATACTATCTTACCTCAGTGGCAGTGCTGCCGATTGGTCTATTCCATTGGTAAATCAGGATGATCCCATTCTCCAGAATTTTCTGGGCTTCCAGGCCAGCATGGAAAGATTGTTCGCTCGACACTCTCAAGGACAGGCCCTTGATAACGAACTGCTATCCTTACGACAAAGTAATCAGGATCTTCTGTCCTACATAGCCACCTTTAACAGACTGGTTGTGGAAACTGGATGGCCAGAAAGCAAAAGGATCACATTGTTTCATCGAGGCCTGAGCGGAGAGCTTAAGGATGTTCTAGCTCAGATAGTAAACACACCCCAGGTCTGCGCAGACTACATTGACTTGGTGGTTCAACTTGATCACAGACTTCAAAATAGAAAAGCAGATCGGTTCAAGTATGAAAACCGAGCACCGATCAAAACCCACGCTAACTCCAAGAGTACCGACGTATCTGAACCTATGCAAATCGGTGGTGTTAAAGGACCATTAACGCAGAAAGAACGAGAGAGAAGGCGGCAAATGCAACTTTGTCTGTATTGCGGGACTTCCGGTCACTTTCTTCGAAATTGTCCAGTTAAACCACTTAAGAAGGTGGTTGGAGCTACTGATAACGAATTAGTGACACCTGATTCGGGAAACGACCTAGCCCGGCAAGCGTAGGGGTCCGCTTGCCGAGCTTGAAAACTAACTGTTTGACCTCGCATTTTGTCATGCCAATGGTGCTCGTGGACCCAAAACAGCCTCAGCAGTTGCATGCTATAAAAGCATACATCGACAGTGGAGCTATTGGAAATTACATAGACCGTGAATTGGCTTCCAGGATTAAGCTTCCTCTCCGCCCGAATGTAACCCAAGATGTCATTACTACAGTAGATGGAACCGAAATAGCCTCAGGGCCTGTAACGTATTCCACTGTTGAAGTGACACTGGTGGGTCAGGATGGACATCGGGAAGCAATCGTGTTTGATGTGATCAAGGCCCCACAATTTCAAGTAATTCTTGGAATTCCTTGGTTAGAAACACATAATCCCAGAATAGACTGGCGAGCAAAGAAGATAGGTTTTCCTGATTGTGAACCAACTTGTTATCCAAGAAATCCAGCTATGGGTCTAGCCTCAGCAACTTCCACCCCTGTACAGCTACCGTCAGAATACCAAGAATTCCAAGACGTTTTTCAGAAAGAACAGGCTAACACGTTACCTCCCCATCGGTCTTATGATTGTCAAATCGATCTGGTACCCAATGCTCAACTACCTTGTAGTAGGATTTATGCTCTTACGGAACCTGAAAACCTGCATTTGCGTCAGTATTTAGATCAGTACCTAGCCAATGGTTTCATTCGCCCGTCCAAGTCTCCTGTCTCTTCAGCTCTGTTCTTTGTGCCGAAAAAATAAGGCGACCTTAGAACGTGTATAGACTATCGCGCCCTAAATCAAATAACGATTAAGAATCGTTATCCTCTGCCCTTGATCCCTGAGCTTATCAACCAGGTGAAAGACGCTTGTGTGTACACCAAGTTAGATCTCCGAGGAGCTTATCACCTGGTGCGCATAAAAGAAGGCGACGAATGGAAGACTGCATTCTGCACCAAGTTTGGGCTTTTCGAATATCAGGTGATGCCCTTCGGTTTGTGCAATGCACCTGCCGCCTTTCAGTACTTTATGAATGATGTTCTTTGGGAACTTATCGATGTCTGTGTCATTGTTTATATTGACGACATCCCGGTGTACTCTTCTTCAGAATCTGATCACAGAAAACATGTTAGGGCAGTTCTTGAGAAACTGCGCCAGCACAGACTATCTGCAAAACTCGAAAAATGCGTTTTTCATACCACAGAAGTTGAGTTTCTCGGATTCATCCTGACACCTCAAGGAGTCCGAATGGACTCGCGAAAGGTGGACGCCATCCTCAAATGGCCATCTCCAAGCTCGGTGAAGGGAGTTCAGAGCATGCTCGGCTTTGCCAATTTCTATCGAAGATTCATCCCAGAATTTTCCCGAACAGTCCAACCCATCACCGCTCTCCTAAAGAAAAACAAACGCTTCGAATGGACTCTTGAGGCCGAACAAGCCTTCCAGGACCTGAAATCCAAATTCACCTCTGCACCTGTATTGAAGCACCCGCACCCAGATCTCCCGTACATAGTGGAAACCGATGCATCCAATTCGGCCATGGGTGCTGTCCTGTCGCAAAGAGACCCAAAAACTAACCAACTACACCCAGTGGCCTTTTGGTCCAGAAAATGTTCTCCTCCTGAAATCAACTACGCAATTACCGATCAAGAGTTACTGGCCATCAAATCTGCTTTCAAGGCTTGGCGTCACTACCTTCTCGGGGCAAGACACACCATCACCGTAATTACTGACCACAGAAACTTACAGTATTTAAAGACGGCCAAAGCTCAATCTTCACGACAACTCCGATGGGCTCTATTCTTTGCGGAATTTGATTTTGTAATTACCTATCGCCCTGGCTGCAAGAATGGAAAAGCGGACGCCTTATCCCGGATTGGCATGGAAGAACCTAATTCGAGCTTAGAACCTGTGCCCATCATACCTGAGCAAAGAATCTTAGGCTTAACTTCATTGCAAACTATTGAGGATATCCAAACGCAAGTAAAACAACTTCTAGACTCTTCAACCTTACTGGAATGGAGTCAAAAGGGTCCTCATTACACCGTTAAGGATGACTTACCCTACTTCCAGGAGCGGTTGTTTCTGCCAAGTAAAGAATTGCAAGAACTTGTTATTGCCCATCCTCATGAATCTTTAATGGAAGGACACCCTGGTATCGCTAAAACTGAGGAAAAAATCAAACGCCACTTCTGGTGGCCTTCTTGGAGAAAAGACATAAAGGGGGTCATTCCGAGGTTGGAGGTAAGGGTTAACGGTCACCGTTAATGGCAACGGTGACCGTTAACACTTACCACCATATTCCGAGTTCCCTTTTGCGGGTTGGCATTTAACGCCTGCTTTTAGCAGGCGTTAAAAATCCAACCCGCAAAGGGACCTTGGAGTAAATTACGGCACCGTAATTTACGGTGCCGTAATTTACTCCTTCCCCATTCCCATTGAGCCCTATGGGGGCAGGAATGGGGATGGGGAACCGGTATGGTGAATGGGGAATTACCGGTCCCTCCAACCTTGGAATGGACCGGTAATTACTCCATTCACCATACCGGATTTCCATGGAGTAAATAGCTCCATGGTTGCTTACCATGGTGCTATTTACTCCATGGATAGCGCCAGCCTCAGAATGAGGCCCAAAGTCTTTTGTACTGTCTTGTGGAATTTGCGCCCAAAACAAGGCTCAAAAGAAAAGGCCAGCCGGCCTACTTCAACCCTTGGATGTTCCACCGGCACCATGGCACACCCTGTCAATGGACTTTATAACAGATCTGCCTCCTTGTGCTGGTTACAACACAATCCTTGTAATTGTGGACCTATTCTCCAAAATGGCCCACTTTATCCCTTTAAAGGGTTTGCCTTCAGCTTCCACCTTGGCCAAGGAATTCCTGGAGAATATAGTTCGCATACATGTTTTCCCTTCCATATTAGTCTCGGATCGTGGAAGTCAATTTATCTCACATTTTTGGAAGAAGTGTTGCCAACTAGCACAAATAGATGTGCGGTTATCCACCAGCCACCACCCCCAGACCGACGGACAAACCGAGAGAACCAATCAGACTCTCGAGCAATATCTTCGGTGCATGTTACACCAATCCGAGTTAAATTGGAAAGACATCCTTTGGATCGCAGAATATGCATACAACAATTCAGTGCATTCTGGAACCGGTCAAACCCCCTTTTATACTTTGTATGGTCACCATCCTCGGACCTCTGACCTAGATCCACCTCTGACCCTGGAAATGCCCGCAGTAAATCATCTGCATTCCACAATAACTCGAGCCTTCAAAGAAGCTGCAACTCATTTACAGCAAGCCAAGAAAAAGTATAAAGAAAACGCTGATTTGCACCGAAGTAAAACTCCTTCTTAACAAGTAGGAGACCAGGTATGGCTAGCAACAAAACATTTACCCCTCAAGGGCCCGCAAACCTTCTATCCCAGATTCATAGGACCTTATCCCATCAAAGCTATAATCAACCCAGTGGCCTTTAAACTGGATCTACCGTCCAACATGCGTGTTCATCCAGTTTTTCATGCATCACTTTTGAAGCCAGTACAACCAGGAACCCGATTATCCAAGCCTCCAGATCCAGTTCAAATTGAAGGGGAATTAGAATTCGAAGTTAAAGACATTTTAGACTCCAAGGTGGTAAAGTCGAAACTCTTTTATCTTGTTGATTGGAAGGGATATGGACCTCAGGAGAGATCGTGGGAGCCTAGTAACCATGTCCACGCACCTCGATTAGTACAAAGGTTTCACCAGAGATTTCCGAACAAGCCCAAACCCCCGGAGGGAAGAACCTTGGGAGGGGCCTTGAGGGGGGGTACTGTCATGATGCCTACCTCCAAGGAGCCAGGTCCGACCCAGCAACCCCAGAGGCAGGCATCATTTCCCCCAGGGGAGTGCCAGCGGGCCCAAGCTGGGGCCCTTTGGACGCAGTCCTGGCGCCTTAGGCGCCAGGCTCATGTTGGACCTCTGTCCTGGCGCCTTAGGCGCCAGGCTCATAAAGCTAGACATGTGTTCAAGTGTTTTAATGTGCACATATCTGATGCAGACCATGCTGCCACATCCAGGCCCTCTTGAGGCCTGAATGGAACTACTTTACCTGTGGGACTACTTTCCACCTGGGTGTGGTCGGGGAAGGATACATACCTGATTGGAGGAAGGATACACACTTGTGACTTCTTCCAAAGCTATTTAAACCACACCCGATCAGCAACTCACGCTTTGCGTTGTTCTGCTCCTCGCAGCTGGACGCTCACCGTGTCAGCTCCTGCATCTGGACTTCAGCCACGCCTGTCAGCATCCTGTGTCACCTACAAAGGGAGACAAGAGATCTTACCAGCTAAATCTGCACCACGGAGACATCACCGACGATCCTGAAAGGGAAGACATTATTTTTAAAAGCATTTCGTTACGATCGCTGCAGCGCTGCATTTCACTCACCTTTCCTGGGTTCCTCCATCTTCAGCAGCGATCATCCGGATACACAGCCACTTCCCAGAGCCTAGAGAAAAAGACAAGAATAAGAGGTGAAAGAAGGAAGGGAATAAGACTTACCTGTTGGGTCATTCCCATTTCATTTCGGGTCTTGCCGCTTCCAGGCATTTTCCGGACCCCGGCCCCTATGGGGAAAAAAGACAAAGACATTGAATGAGCGTATGCAAAGACAGTTCCCGAGCGCTCATCCAGAACTAACCTGCCATTTACTGGAACTGGAACTGCACGTTTCACTTCGGGTCGGCGCCATATCTCCGGCATTCCGAACCCCGGCCCCTAAGGGGAAAAAAGACATAAGCATTAGCGCTTGCTGCAAAAAGACAATGAACATTATTATTAAGCTTGGACTTTTGAACTTGCAACAGAACTTTTACAGAGACTTACCTGAATAGTCAAGCTTACCTGAACTCCCATCAATCCTCAATCCAGTGAAGTAACTGGGTTTCAACGTGCCCCTGCATCGGAAGCAGGATGGAGAGCTCATCCTTCCTGACCCTAAGGTGAGACTTCACGGGGAATCGTGGAAGGGTATCGTGGAGGGTTGGAAGAGAGTGGGAGGCTTGAGCATAACTCAGTCAGTAGGTAATACTCCCTTTTCACGCACAGGGGAATATTCCTGCGAGCCGGAGAAGCCAGAGTAGAGGGCCCTTCCTGTCCATCTTCAGAGTCCTGCGCTTCACCATTGAAGAAGCATCAGCACTCGAAGCCAGACCTGCGCCTCCGTGGGAATCAGGTGAGCGTTACACTTCGTGGTCCCCGACCCATAGGGGATTGAATGCAGTAATCCTTCCAACATGGCCGCCTAATACAGAACGCCGGTTGGCAGTCCTTGCGCCCCACGCTCTACTAAACAGACACGTACCCGCGGCTCTGCGCGTCTCAACGCCACTGCTTGCTGTAGTTGGACGTGTGTTGCCGAAGTTCGCTCGGGGCGTTCTTCTGAATCCTGTTCCCGGTTCCTTGAATCCCCCTTCCTTCCTTCTTTTCCTCAATTCTTACCTCTGAACTTCCTGGATTTTCGCCCGCGCTCAGGTCACGGTGCTCCGTGTCTCCGAGCTCTGACATTGTGCCTTCCTAGTCTCCGTCCTGGACATCTGAACGTATCCTGGAGTTGGATTGTCATCCTCACGCTGGAATCCGAAGACCAGCACACGGGTTTATACAAATCCCGGACTGTGCGAAAGAAGTCACCAAAGAAGGTCTCAAACAAACAACAAAAACAGGTGAGAAGGCGAGAGACTTGTGACAGATTGAGGCGCCTAAAAAACGATACAGACACAGAGATGGAAGCTGTGGTTCAAGACCGCATGCGAGGCATGCAGGAACTAACCACAGAAGTCCAGAACCTTAAGGCTGAGAATGCTGCATTAAAACAGCTAGTCTTGTCACGTGACTCTGCAACTAAGGAAAGCGTGCTATTGGGAGGAGTAGTGGACAAATATGATGGTTCTTCAAAGAACCTCCGTGCCTTCCTTGATTCATGTTTGGTACACTTCACCTTCAAACCCTAGTACTTTTCCACTCCTAGAGCAAAGGTGGGGTTCATGATATCACACCTCACTGGTAACGCCTTGACCTGGGCAACTCCCCTAGTCAATTCGGGCGACGCCTTCCTGGATAACTATGATGGGTTCGTGGAAGCCCTAAAAACCATGTTTGATCGCCCAGAACAGGTTTACAGTGCTCAAGAACGTTTGCTTGAATTTTAACAAGGATCCCAGGATATGCTTACCTATGTGACCCGCTTTAAACAACTTGTGAAGGAAGCTGATTGGTCTCAAGAAGCCAGCTTCACCCTCTTCCGAAGAGGCCTGAATGAAGAAATAAAGGACGAGTTAGCCAGGGTAGCTCGCTCAAACTCCTTCCAGGCTCTCATGGACCTTTCCTTACAAATCGACTTTCGAATCCAGGAAAGAAAGGCAGAGAAAAAGAAGTCTAAATCAACCTTCCAAAAGGCTGCCACAGACCACCCATCCAGACCAGACCCCACAGCTTCTCCAACCTCGTATCCAGAACCCATGCAACTGGGGGCCTTCTGTGGACCCATTACTCCACAAGAAAGAATGCGCCGAATTCACACTGGTCTGTGCATGTATTGCGCCTCCGATAAACATCTCGTGAGAGAGTGCCCTATTGCTCCTCCACGGCATTCGGGAAACGCCAGCTCATGATCCTAGATGGGGCACAGTTTTGGAAGAGAGATGTCTGCTCCACATCAATTCCATCCTTGAACTCTCCTGGACAAAATAATCTTGTGATTCTACAGGCATTCCTATCGCCTTCCAAGAAAGAATCTTACCCCATCCTGGCATTAGTAGATTGCGGAGCCATGGGCATATTCATAGATCATGATTGGGTCACTACTCACAACATCCCACATGAAACTCGAGAGACAATGCAACCCGTAGAGGCTATTGATGGGAGACCCCTGTCTTCGGGACGCATAACCCTTCAAACTAAAGAGATCCTACTTTCTATAAACCACCATCAAGAGAGGATTAAATTCGATATCATAAGATCGGCCCACTATCCAATGGTTCTAGGTATGCCGTGGTTGCAGAAACATAACCCCTACATCAGTTGAGCAGCAGGCTCCTTGTTTCTTGGTTCTGAACATTGTATGTCCCACTGCTTATCCCTAGATACCTTACCAAGGTCTCCTGTAGACCCTCAAGAAACTCAGCAAAATCCAGTTACTGTTTCTAACATCATCCAGATTCCCAGGGCCTATCAGGCTTACACAGATGTATTCTCGACAGCCATTGTTCAAGCTCTTCCACCACACAGACCTGAAGATTGTGACATTGATACTGAACCTTCAGCAGTTATCCCATTCGGGAGAATGTTTATTTTGTCAGAACCCTAAAAAAGGGCCCTCTGGGAATACCTGGATACCAACTTGGAAAATGGAACTATACGACCATCCAAGTCCCCGGCGGGCGCTTCCCTATTTTTCGTCCCCACAAAGGATTCTAAGGAGCTCAGACCATGCCTAGACAACCGTGGCTTAAACCAGTGTACTCTCAAGGATCATTACCCATTGCCTCTCATCTCGGACATCCTGGAAGCAGTCAGAGGTGCAGTCGTCTTCACAAAATTAGATCTCAGGGGTGCCTACCATCTCATTCGTATAAAGGAAGGTGACGAATGGAAAACAGCCTTTAGAAAACCCTTTCGGCACTTTGAATACTTGGTTATGCCCTTTGGACTTGCTAATGCCCCAGCAATTTTCCAACGTTTTATGGATCGGGTGTTTTCTGATATGCTGTTCCTTTCCGTCATTGTATATCTGGACGACATACTGATATACTCCAAGGACCACCTGAAACATGAAGAGCACGTTAAGATAGTCTTAAAACATCTACGTGAACATAAGCTCCTGGCTAAACCCGAGAAGTGTGTTTTCCATGTATCAACTGTTCACTATCTCGGATTCATTCTTAGCCCAAAGGGAATTGGAATGGACCCCTCAAAGGTTGATTCCATTCTATCCTGGCCTGTTCCAACCACTGTGAAACAAATTCAATCCTTTCTAGGGCTTGCTAAGTTCTACCAGCATTTTCTGAGATTGTGCATCCTATTGTTAAATTGTTAAAGAAAGATGCCCCCTTTCGGTGGACCTCAGCCCAAGATTCGACGTTCCTACGGTTGAAATTGGAGTTCACACAAGCTCCCATCCTGGCTCAACCCGACATTAATCGACCTTTTCTTGTCGAAACTGATGCCTCCAACTCCGCCATTGGGGCAGTCCTGAAACAGGAACTTGGCGACAAGTTAGAACACACCATCGCCTATCTCTCTCGCACCTTGACCCCCAGTGAAACTCATTATTCCGTCCTGGAAAAGGGGTTGCTAGCCACCCGTCAAGCCTTCACTGATTGTCGTCATCTTCTTTTGGGAGCCAAACACCCGGTACAAGTCCGCACGGACCATCGGAATCTTCAAGTCCTGCAATCCCTAGAATGTAGAAACAGCCGTCAAGCTCATTGAGCCTTCTTTTTTGCCCAATACCAATTTCAAATCCATCATGTCCCTGGAACACATAACATTATAGCAGATGCCTTATCCAGATGTACTGATTATGAACCCCTTGAAGATCAGACTTTTCCTAAGATGTTTCCCCACACAATATTTGTTGCCCAAGCAATTACCCTCCTGGAGGATATTCGAATTCAAACCCAGTCCTCTGAATCTTGGAAGGAGATCAAGAGAAACAATCAATGGAATCTCAAAACAAAGGACAGATACCTGTTCAAGGACAATCGCTTGGTCATTCCCACTGCTGGACTGAGACAAAAGTTCACAAGCCTATGTCATGATACTTTCCATTCAGGACACTGTGGCATCACCAACACTCTCCATCTAATACAAAGACAGTTTTGGTGGCCAAAGATGAAGGATGATATCAAGATCCATATCCAGACATGTGCAGTCTGCAATCAGAACAAACATGATAACAAAAGATCAGCAGGTCTCCTGCTCCAACCAGCAATACCAACAAGACCCTGGGAAATCATTGCCACGGATTTTATCGTGGAACTACCCTCTTCCAGGGGCTACACAACTATAAAGGTTACCATTGATTTGTTCACTCATATGGCTCATTTTACACCCTTATAAAAACTGCCATCTTCATCTGAACTTGCTGGAATTTTCCTGGAACACATATTGCTGCTTCATGGGCTACCTTCCAAGATCATTTCTGACTGAGGACCCCAGTACATATCCCAGTTCTGGAAACAGTTATGTCGAATACTGGGAGTCCAACATGCCTTGTCTTCGGGTTATCACCCACAGACCATTGGAGCAACTGAACAAGTAAACCAAACCCTGGAACAGTATCTTCGTTGCTTTGCCACCAAGGTCCAGGATGATTGGTCACTCTTAATACCTGTGGCCGAATTCGCATACAACAATTCGGATCATTCAGCTATCAAGACCAGTCCTTTCTTCTGTAGTCAAGGATTTCATCCTTCAGTCCTACCGTCCATTCTTCCACACTCTACCCCAGTTCCTGCGGTTGATTCCCGGATTGAAACACTAATTAATGTGCACAAAGAAACCAAGGAACACCTGGAAAAGGCCCGAAGAGACGTTAAACATTATGCTGACTCCAAAAGAAGACCTGGGCCTTCCTATTCAGTAGGCGATAAAGTCTGGTTATCCTCAAAACTCCTTCCCCATCACCTACGACCAAATAAATTGGCTCCCAGGTGTTACGGGCCTTTTTCTATAAAAGAAATCGTCAATCCAGTGGCCTTTCGACTCCAACTACCATGCAGTCTTCCACACCTCTCTGTTAAAACCATATGTTCAGTCCTCTCGAACTGCTCCAAGATCTACGCCAGTGATCGTCAATGACCAACTCGAATATGAGGTCTCCAGAATCTGTGATTCCAGGTACCGACGTGGTCAATTAAAATATTTGTATTTGTAGAGGTTATCCTCCCAGTGAGCACACCTGGGAACCTGTGTCAAACATGAATGCCCCCAGGCTGATTCGAAGATACCATCTTATCCATCCAGGCAAACCCAGAGGAGCTGGGCTTCAGAGGAGGCATACTGTCATGAACCGTCGCCTACGTCCCTTCGGGACCCATAGGGGATTGAATGCAGTCATCCTTCCAACATGGCCGCCTGATACGGAACGCCGCTTGCCAGTCCTTGCGCTCCACGCTCTACTTTGTACTAAAAAGACACGCCCCGTGGCTCTGCCATCTCAACGCTACTG
Source organism: Ambystoma mexicanum (assembly GCF_040938575.1). Lineage (NCBI taxonomy): Eukaryota > Metazoa > Chordata > Amphibia > Caudata > Ambystomatidae > Ambystoma > Ambystoma mexicanum. The sequence goes on along the minus strand of NC_090941.1, from coordinate 176,805,004 downwards.
CTTGCTGTAGTTGGACGTGAGTTGCCGAAGTTCGCTCGGGGCGAATCCTGTTTCCCGGTTCCTTGAATCCCCCTTCCTTCCTTCTTTTCCTGAATTCTTACCTCCGAACTTCCTGGATTTTCGCCATTTCGACATTGTGCCTTCCTGGTCTCCATCCTGGATATCTGAACGTATCCTGGAGTTAGATTGTCATCCTCACGCTGGAATCTGAAGACCAGCACACAGGTTTATACAAATCCCGGACCGTGCGAAAGAAGTCACCAAAGAAGGTCTCAAACAAACAACAAAAACAGGTGAGAAGGAGAGAGACTTGTGACAGGAGAATGTAGCACTTCCAGCACTTCCAGTTTAGTTCCAGGGGTGATATGTAAGGCACTACCAAAAAGGTTATCTTAGTGAAGACAGGTATGATCGTGACCTAACCAGTATGTAGGGCCCAAGTAGACCAGGGGGCAGTTCAGTGTCACAGTACCTGAATTTGGTTCTTGGTGGGCAGACGCATCAGCCCCGTGTTGAACGTTGAAGGCTTAATCGGCACGTAGGATCACGGAGACCCTGCCAGCAAGCTGGCATCGAGCAGGATCGAATGCGGGTGCTCGGTGCGGTCGAACAGTGGCAGTTCCAGTGCTGCATGTCGGACAGGTCCTAAGAATGCTCAAATGTTGATGGGGGGGTGCTAGAGAGCCCGGCTAAGATGGCTGCAAGCCAGTGAGCTCCCAAGCAGCCTTGTAAAATCTGGTCTAAATCCTGAATGTCCCTGCATTGGTGACTATTTGTGGTCCGTATGTTGCGCGCCGACCTGATGGACCACTGTACGAAATATGGGTGGTTTGCGTGTGGAGGTAGCGGCACCCGAGCTGTTGGCAAGAACATCGTCGAGAGCCCGGTGGGGAATCTGACGCAGGCGTGAGGGCCGCGGCTGGGACAGGAAGCTGTGGACGAGTTCAGGAGCGGCCTCTGAGGGACGGGGAAGAGCACGGTAAACGGCAGCCTCGATTTCAGAGGTACCGAAGGCAAAGAGGAGCACCTGTGCGGTAGCGAGCCCCAGCAGGGATCAAAAACCCAGACAGTTGGAGGAAATGCTCCTGTAACGGCTCGTGACTTGCCGTTCCCCGCGAAGATCCCACGGCAGACGCGTCAGGCTCGGGGGCCTACCCAGGACCGAAGACACAATTCCGTCTGATTTGGTGATTGACGGGGGGACCGCCATAGATCACGACATGGTGAAGGACTTGCAGTGAGTTCACTAATGAGAGGCTCTGCACCCCGGATAAACCCCACGCTGGCCCGCTCGCTATACTGAGGAGTGGGGAGCGGCCTCTTGGCAACACCAGATTGACACTACGAGGGCTTGATTATATGATGGTGGGGTGGAGCTCTGGCCTGGAGGCTCTGAGATAACGTGTAGATCTGTGTGAAGCCACCACCACCAGGAAAGAGTCATGGGGGAGTGCCGGGTGCTCTTCTGGATTGGGGGGTGATCACTGTATTGCCGGACTGCTCCAAACTAATGACCAATACCAGGTCTGATTCGATAAGCATGGAGAACTTGTCATGCCTGCACCATGGGCGCATACATTTACGATCAATATGGACTTTATTTTCCATTTGCGAGACTTTGGTGCTTTTCTACTTTTCCCAACAAACTACACTTACCACAATGCACTTGGCTATAACCATCTATTCCTGGCCATTCCTATTCGTCATCTTTGGAACTACAATCCCCAGAAGCACTAGGGATCTCCTCTGCTTCCACCAGCTCAGGAACAGAGAGGGAGGTGGCCGATTGTCTGCAGGTGTGCTGATCCAGGTGCGACCAATTAGCCTGCCTCCGTGCTGGGCTGGGCGTTATAAAAGCTGCTGCCAGCAGGGGCTCAGTCTCTTGCATTAAGAGTCCTTCCAGCACCTTTTTGCTTCGAGCTACGGATCTTGTATGCGGTTCCTTCTTACTCCGGCTTTGGATCCAGTGCCCTGCCAGGCTCTCTACATTGCAGCTGATCACGCTCTGCTGCTTTCCAGCCTCCGCCCTTGCCCTGCCGGGCTCTCTGCTTTGCAGCCGATCACGCTCTGCTGTTTTCCAGCCTCCACCTTTGCCCTTCCGGGTTTCTGCCTTGCAGCCGATCACGCTCAGCTGCTACCTTCCGCCCTGGTCTTCCAGGCTCCTGCCCTGCAGCCTGCCTCACCCCAGCTGCCTACAGTCCTTGTCCTCTGGGCTCCTTGCTCTGTAGCCTGCCTCACTCCGGCTGCCTACATCCCTTGTCCTCTGGGCTCCCTACCTTGCATCTTACAGTCTTCTGCAGCCTTCTACAGTCAGCGGCCCTGCTCCTCTGGGCTTACTCCTTGCTGCCGGTCCTTCTGGCTCCTTGCCGCGCAGCCCGCTTCTCTCCGCTGCCAACAGCCCTTGTACTCGGGCCTTCCTACCTTGCAGCCGATCAGGCTCCGCTGCTTGCTATCTACAGCCTTTGTCCGCTGGGTTCTCAGCCTAGCAGCCCTCTACAGTCCTCTGCAGCCTTCTACGGTCAGCAGCCCTGCCCCCCCGGGGCTCACTCCTTGCTGCCCGGCCCTTCTGGGCTCCGTGCCGTGCAGCCTGCTTTACTCCGCTGCCCTAAGCCCTTTCCCTCTGGGTTCCCTACCTTACAGCCCTGCTCCTGTGGGCTTGCTCATTGCTTTCCTGCTTCTCTGAGCTCTCAACCTTGTTCCATACCGTCCTCTGCTATCCTATCCTGTTATACAACTTTCCCTACATTTCCTTCTGCTAGTTTGCTATCAACTTCCTTTTCCTGGATTTGTCTGTAAGTATCTTCTCTTGTACTGTTTGTAGACCCTTTTGTACAGAGCTTGTCTGTTGGTTTCCATCAGGCAACCTCTGCCCCTTCCTTGTCTCGTTTCTACGTTACAGACACCCATAGCTGTTGTTCCAAGCCATGAGCAAACAGCATGGGCCTCTGTTATAGCAAACTGTGCAGAAGGCTAGAGTTTTTCCTAAGGTCTGTGGAATACTCTTTTCCTATATCTGCATACACCCCTACAGGGAATCCATTCTGTTGTACCTTATTCCTTGCTACACTTGCCTACTCTTCGTTCTCATTACTTTCAGCTGTGCGTGTACTTATCTGTCCACCTTACTTCGGCACAACCACCCAAAACCCTTCATGGGTGTCCTGTGCCTCTCTTAACAGGGTGTCATCCTGTGACAGAATGCAAGAGCCAAAAATGTCTTGTTCATTAGGCAGGAAAGGCACACACAGTCCAAGGATGCTTTCCTTTCGGGCTAAGAAACCTTTACAAAAATCTATAGTTTCCCTAAAGACATCTAACAAAAACACTCATGCATTTTCTGACAATTCTTCTAACACTGCTACAGCCAATGATATAGCACTCATTGTGGGAGACTCTAACCCAGAGTATGCTGTTGCTACAGTGATATGTTCAAGATCAGCTTGGCAAGCTCCCCAGACTGCTGGTAACCCTCATTTGATAGGACACGGCATTAAGTATCCTGAGGTTAGTCCACTTGGTCCTGGGTACAAAAGACCAATACTGACCATCGGTTGTCTTAATACTTCCCCAGTATCTACTAACCATAATAGCCTTAAGGTCAGTCTTCCTATTGCTACAACCGAATTTTCTGCTACACCAGATTCTGAAGCTTTAGATCAGGCTAATGAAACATACCTGCTTCAAGAACAACTCCTACCCCTTAAAAGACAGACCGAAGATCTCTATGATGACTTTGTTTATATACATAGTAATAATTTAATGAAGGGATACAATATTCCAGACCTTCTGACACTATGTCCTACACCTGATATTCTGTCTTTAGAGATCGACATAATAAGGCCTGGAATTGCCACACAGAAAAGGATACAGACTTATACCAAGCAGATGGAAGACCTAAATTTAGCATGTGCATCCCTTCTAAAGTCTGACACATCTCTTTCACTTTCCAGCCACAGTAACTCAGGTTGTTGTAAAGACAGTAAAGAATTAACTCCTTCGGTGGGCCAAATCACTCACACTGTCATTACACCACAAGACAAATGTAATCTTTTGATTAGATATCCTTCTGAGTCAAAGGATTGTTCCGCTCTTACCTCTTACTACTGTCCTTTACTCACACTTACAGCCTCTTCTGAAGTGATCAAATCAGAAATGTACTCTGCTTCTAAGGGTTCTTATGCCCCAGACCCACTTAGCAATCTGAGCACACCAGACTTTGAATATCAGCCTTCAGAACGCCTACCCTATCCTGACCCCACATCTGTCATACTGCCTGTTACTGTATCTGCTAACCCAATCTCTGATGCTCCTCCTGTTAATACTTCTAAATCTGCTACTGTTGCAGCATCTCAGATCACTCTTTATGCAGTAGAAGCACCCCCTTCCTCTCTGCCCGCAAGGACAGAACCGGTTGCCAAGTCAGATAACAACTTTTCTTTTAGGACTACAGCTCTGGTTGTTCCTGCTGGTGCCTCTGCAGCACTAAAACTACCAGACTCTACTCTATCAGTCTCAGGTGCGTCACTGCCTGCTGGTACGGCACCCACACTCCCAGTTGCTACAGCATCGGAACTATCTCAGCCATTCATGATCTCCCTGCTGCAGTGGTTTCTGAATTTCCTACTAATCATGGAGAACCAGCCACTGTGACTCCTGAAATTTCTGCGGCTAATCTTGACTTTGCCATTGCTGCTTCTGCTACCTTGGAAAACCTTCCTAGAGCAACCAACTCTGCTGTACCTCTGGCTCCACCTTCCAATACCTTACTGTTGCCTTTCAAAGCAAGATTTGCCATGGAGCCTGCAGCAGTCTTTCACAGTTCCTCTGAACACACTGTTGGGTTTTGTGCTCCAAAGACTTTGTCTTTTCTGAATTCTACCTCAAGGGTTCAGAACATTGATACTATATCCGTCCTTCAAGACTCCCACCTAGCAACTTTAAACAGTTTTTGGTGCCTCATGATGTGCCTTTTTGGAATAAGACTCTTTTACGGTGTGACAGACATTCTTCTTGTTGATCAACCCTCAGGGAGCCTGGAGAGGGGCATACTGTCATGCCTGCGCCATGGGCGCATACATTTACGATCAATATGGACTTTATTTTCCATTTGCGAGACTTTGGTGCTTTTCTATTTTTACCAACAAACTACACTTACCACAATGCACTTGGCTATAACCATCTATTCCTGGCCATTCCTATTCGTCATCTTCGGAACTACAATTTCCAGAAGCCCTAGGGATCTCCTCTGCTTCCACCAGCTCAGGATCAGAGAGGGAGGTGGCCAATTGTCTGCAGGTGTGCTTATCCAGGTGCGACCAATTAGCCTCCCACTGTGCTGGGCTGGGCGGTATAAAAGCTGCTGCCAGCAGGGGCTCAGTCTCTTGCATTAAGAGTCCTTCCAGCACCTTTTTGCTTCGAGCTACGGATCTTGTATACGGTTCCTTCTTACTCCGGCTTTGGATCCAGTGCCCTGCCGGGCTCTCTACATTGCAGCTGATCACGCTCTGCTGCTTTCCAGCCTCCGCCCTTGCCCTGCCGAGCTCTCTGCTTTGCAGCCGATCACGCTCTGCTGTTTTCCAGCCTCTGCCTTTGCCCTTCTGGGTTTCTGCCTTGCAGCCGATCACGCTGAGCTGCTACCTTCAGCCCTGGTCTTCCAGGCTCATGCCCTGCAGCCTGCCTCACTCCGGCTGCCTACAGTCCTTGTCCTCTGGGCTCCTTGCTCTGCAGCCTGCCTCACTCTGGCTGCCTACAGCCCTTGTCCTCTGGGCTCCCTGCTCTGCAGCCTGCCTCTCTCCGGCTGCCTACAGCCCTTGTCCTCTGGGCTCCCTACCTTGCAGCTTACAGTCTTCTTCAGCCTTCTACATTCAGCGGCCCTGCTCCTCTGGGCTTACTCCTTGCTGCCGGTCCTTCTGGCTACTTGCCGCGCACCCCGCTTCTCTCCGCTGCCAAAAGCCCTTGTACTCGGGCCTTCCTACCTTTCAGCCGATCACGCTCTGCTGCTTGCTATCTACAGCCTTTGTCCGCTGGGTTCTCAGCCTAGCAGCCCTCTACAGTCCTCTACAGCCTTCTACGGTCAGCGGCCCTTCCCCCGGGGCTCACTCCTTGCTGCCCGGCCCTTCTGGGCTCCGTGCCGTGCAGCCTGCTTTACTCCGCTGCCCTAAGCCCTTTCCCTCTGGGCTCCCTACCTTACAGCCCTGCTCCTGTGGGCTTGCTCATTGCTTTCCGGCTCCTCTGAGTATTCAACCTTGTTCCATACCGTCCTCTGCTATCCAAACCTGTTATACAACTTTCCCTCCATTTCCTTCTGCTAGTTTGCTATCAACTTCCTTTTCCTGGATTTGTCTGTAAGTATCTTCTCTTGTACTGTTTGTAGACCCTTTTGTACAGAGCTTGTCTGTTGGTTTCCATCAGGCAACCTCTGCCCCTTCCCTTGTCCCGTTTCTACGTTACAGACACCCATAGCTGTTGTTCCAAGCCATGAGCAAACAGCATGGGCCTCTGTTATAGCAAACTGTGCAGAAGGCTAGAGTTTTTCCTAAGGTCTGTGGAATACTCTTTTCCTATATCTGCATACACCCCTACAGGGAATCCATTCTGTTGTACCTTATTCCTTGCTACACTTGCCTACTCTTCGTTCTCATTACTTTCAGCTGTGTGTGTACTTATCTGTCCACCTTACTTCGGCACAACCACCCAAAACCCTTCCTGGATGTCCTGTGCCTCTCTTAACAGGGTGCCATCCCGTGACAGAACGCTTGGATAAAGTGGAGGGTCGAGTATCCACAATCGAGGATGAAACCGGTGCTGCCGTGAGGGACCAGGACACAATTAAGAGGGAGAACAAAGAGTTGATTGACAAACACAACGATTTGGAGTCTAGATCCCGGAGGAATAATCTGAGGATTGTAGGGGTACCCAAAACAGCAGATCAGCGCAATATGGAGTCACTGGTGGAAAATCTACTGAAAGAGGTCCTAGGAGACGAGGATTTCTCAGTGGTGTTCACTGTGGAGAGGGCCCATCACATACCCACTGGGAGCGGACCGATACCAGGAGCCCCAGCCTGGCCACTTATAGCCCGACTGTTGAACTATCGGGTCAGGGACCTTGCCCTACGAAAAGCCAGGGAGAAAGGCCCCCTGGTATACCACGGCACATCAATCCGGCTGTTCCCAGACTTTTCAGACAAAGTATAAATATCCCGGTAAACATTTGTCAACGTTAAGAGACGACTAAGAGAAAGGGGCATGAAATATGGTATGCTCTTCCCTACCAAACTGAGAGTCGAGCACGATGGCTGGGTGCGATTCTTCCAAATTCCTGAGGAGGCAAATTCATTCCTTGGGGCGCTGCCTAGGTTGCCACACCTCAAAGGGAATGATGACTGAAGGTGAGATCTCTGGTGTGGTGAGCACCATGCGGCATCATCGTTAGCGCTGGTCACTATGCACTAGCAGCTGGGACAATGACTATCGAAGAGGGCTGCTTGGAGGACCGGGTCCTGGCGGACCCCCAAGCATGAGCAGATGGTTGTCATAGGGATAAGGGGGTGGGGAGGTAACCAGCCGGTTGGGGTTGCTGGTGGAGGTGGAGGGGCAAAGTTGGGGAGTTTGAAGTTCAAGGTGCACAGTGGAGTCGAGAGGAGTCTCTCCTCAAAAGACCATGGTCTACACTCACAGTACGAACTACATTCTGGGAGAACACAGAGGCCACATGGATACAACAAAAATGTTATGGCCAAGTGCCTTAGATGCATGACGTGGAACGTCAGGGGCCTGAACTGTCTGTCCAAGTGCTGCAAGGTGTTATTATATATGCAGCGCCACCGGGTGGATGTGGCATTCCTCCAGGAGACACATTTAACCCTGAGGGGAGAATCAAAATGTGGGCAAGGCTGGGCATGCCATAATTATTTCTCATCCTACTCCAGGAGGAGGTGTATACTATTGCGAAACTCCGTTGGGTTCTGCCTAATCTCACAGACTAAGGATCAGGAAGGGAGAGGCCTCTTGGTGCATGGACTTATTCAAGGTCGGAAATATACTCTGATTAATTATTGTTGTCCTAATCAGGACTCAGCAGAGACACTGGGGTGGATCGACTGTCAACTAGAAGGGATGACACCGGGGGAAGTCCTGTGGGCTGGGAATTTGAATGCGGTCATGGAGGTGGACCGGGACAGAACAGGGGGTACACATCGGCAGACACTGAAGGCGACTTGTAAGCTACAGGATATGTGTTGGGCATGGAAGGTGCATGATATTTGGAGAACCAGGCATCCAGAGAGAGCAGGATATACATTTCATTTTTCAGTTCACAACTCCACCTCCTGATTAAGTTACTTCTTGATATCTAGCACATGAATGGGTGGGATCTCCGAGGTGTCCATATTAGCGCGTACATTATCAAATCATGCCCCGTTGTTGCTGGTTATGGAGATACCCGGATGGGGGAGGGGAGACCGCCTCAGAGGTTTAAGAGCGAAGGTCTGACTGACGGAGTCTACTGCGAAGAGCTCTCTAAGGTCATTAAAACCTTTTTTTAAATGAATGTGGGGTCAGTGAGGTCACACGCGACATTGTGGGAGAGCTTTAAATGTGTGATAAGGGGGGAGTGTATATCGAAGGAAGCAGGGATATTGAGGCAGATCCACAGACAACTTACCGAAAAGGAGACTCAAATACAGCAATCACAGAAGGCGGTGCCCACACCATCAATGGCGGAGCAAGCCGAGATCAAGGTACAATTAAAGGTGTTTAGCGAGCTATCGCAAAGAGAAGTGAAATTCCTGTTAGGTAAAAACGCAGTGAAGCAGTATGGGGAGGGGCAACGCCCTTGTAAGGTACTAGCGAAAGCTGCAAGGATGGATACAAATAAGGGTCAGGTTTTATCAGTTAAGAACGAGCTGGGGGAAGATACATTTGGGGACCCTGTTCAGGAATTCTGTGAGTTCTTATAGACAATTGTATTCCTCTCAGATACATGTTACAGAACAGGAGATTGATCAATATTTGGATCGAGTTGCAATATACTGGTGCTCAGATGGGGAGAGGGTGTGGCTAGGCCACCCCATTAAACTGGAGGAGTTCATGGCGGTGATGAAGTCCCTATAGTTAGGCAAAGCCCCCGGCCCAGACGGGTATACGGCTGAATTCTACAAACACTTCACCAAGAAGCTGGCTCCCGACTTATTGAAAGTATACCATCAAAGTTTGAAAGACCGCCGGCTTTCAGACTCCCTCAGGGAGGCGGTGGTGGTTGTGCTGTTGAAGCCAGACAAGGAAGCGAATGATTGCTCCTCGTACCTGCCCATATCCCTCATTAACATGGATAACAAGATTCTGGCCAAGGTATTAACCTCTAGGCTGGCGCCACGGATGCTCAGATTGGTAAAGTGGACCAGTCAGGATTTATACCGGGATGCTTTACCTCCTACGGGCTGCGCAGAATGTTCGGTCTAATGTCTCCAGTGCAGCAGGACGATTCCATAGTGGCATTATTACTGGACGCAACTAAAGCCTTTGATTCAGTGATATGGCCATTCATGTTTGCAATCCTGCGCAGGATGGGGATGGGGAGCGCTTCATCGCCCTGGTGTTGCTTTTGTACACATCACCTAATGCCAGGTTCAGAGTGAATGGCCAACTCACCGCAGTTATACCATTAAAGTGTCCCCTTTCACCATTAATATTTGCACTGGCAATTGAACCTCTAGCCGAGATTGCTAGAGAACGTTATATTCACAGCAAGGTGCAGCTATATCAGCCTAGGGTGTTTCCATCTATGCGGATGACATGGTGCTCTACATCAGAGATTTGCAGCATAATTTGGATCCAATAAAAGCGAATGTAATGTTATTTGGGGACTTCTCTGGGTTAAGAGTCAATGCTACAAAATCGGTCCTATTCCCTCCAACGGATGGTACCGAATACTTTGTCGACAGATGGGGCTTTCAATGGCATGGAACATCCACAAGGTACTTGGGATCACTGTAACATGGACCCCAGGGGAGTTATACACCCAGAACTATCAGCATGTACTGGAACAAGCCAAAGCGGTGGTGGACAGATGGATTAACCTCCTGCTCAACCTTTACGGGAGAATATCTCTGGTCAAAATGACGCTGCTACCGCATTTTCTATATGTGTTCCTTAATGCGCCCATGGAGCCACCCAAGGAATACTTCAGGGATCTAAGATCATGCTACAGTTCATCTGGGCGGGTAAACAGGCCAGGGTGTCGTGGAAGAAACTAGTAGCACCCCTAGAAGAGGGAGGGTTGGCGCTTCCAGACCTCGAAACGTATTATTCAACGGCAGAGACGGGGTTCCTCCTTTATTGGTTTGGGGACAGGATAAACAGAAGACATGCAGAAGTAGAAAGGGCCCTGGCAGCCCCCTTTCATTTGAGGTCGACTATAATGACAGCACCCAATCGTGCCTCTAAGGGGACAGATATGGTTGAGCTGACCTGTAAGGCATGGACTCACATGGAAAAGAAAATCAAAGGGAAAATTATTTATTCACCAGAATTACCAGTTATCTACATACCAGGGATCCTGCTGACTAGCGAGAGATGCTATGTGAACTGCATGAAACGCGTACATATTACATGCTTTTGAGACCTCTTCCCTGATGGGCAGTTTCTGAAGCTGGATATGTTATGTTATGTTATTTTGCATTTATATAGCGCCTTATATACCATTGGTATGGTCTGAAGGCGCTGGTAGGTTGAACGCCCTTGGGAACCGAAGTTCAGATCAGTAGAGAAAGTAGAGAGAGTCAAAGGTGCGTGTGAGCACCGGGTATGTGTGCAGCTGGTGTGGTATTCGTGTAATAGATGCTTCTTACCGGTAGGTATGGTGGTTGAGAGATGAGGAGTATGTGTTCGTTCTGGCAGGATTTATCCAGAGCGAATGTGGCTGCATTAGGCCTGAGGAAAACGCCTGGCTGGGGGGTGAGTAACCAGCAGTGTTTACTTAGAATGATGGGTAGTATGCGGCAGATGTTGGTATGAGAACAGTTATACCGAATGGTGTCATAGTATCTCTGTGTTCTAGTTGAGGGGTGGTGTAAAGGAGAGAGTAAGCGTGGTGGTGTGACATGATGGGTTATATGCTCTATCAAATGTTCTCTGCATTCCAAACCATACTATATACGTCAGGCAATTCTATACGCCCCAGTCCGTTCCATGCATTCCTTTCCACTCCATGCACTCCTATCTGCTCCACACACTCCGGTCAGCTTGACGCACTCAAGCACTCCAGCCCGCCCCACATGCTCCAGTCTGCCACGCATGCTCCAGTCCGCCACACGTACTCCAGTCTACCCCACAAATGAATTCTTGTCTGCCCCACGCATACATTCCTGTCTGCCCTATGCATACACTCCTGTCTGCCCCATGCATACACTCCTGTCTGTCCCATGCATACACTCTTGTCAGGCTAATGCATGCACTCCTGTTGGCCGCGCACACTCCTGTCCGTCACATGCACTCCTGTCCGCCACACGCACTCAAATGCGTACTATTTATTCTGATCCGTTTTGTGTATTCTAGGTTGTTTTATGCACTCCATCCACATATTTCGCCCGTAACATCTTTATACTTCATCCTTTCCATCCACTTAGTTCACGCGTTTCATCCACTTACGTCACCTGTTTCATCCACATACGGCATCCGATCCATACATATACGGCACCTGTTCTATCCACATATGTCAGCCGTTCCATCAATTTACGTCACCCGTTCCATCCACGTCCGGCACCCGTTCGATCCATATATATATATTTTTTTTTTTATTTTTTTATTGATTTATTCAAACAAAAACAATACAAACCAAACATGCAGTGCATATATTAACAGCGCATTTGTACATTGCTTAATTTCAATCACTGCTCCCCTTATCGCACCCCCCATTACGAGCCTATTCCTTCGTACACTGTTCCTGCATCAGATGGCAGGGTCTCCCTTTCCGTGGGTTCTGTCAGTTCTTGTATTGATCCAAACAATTCCACTATTAATGATTTCCAGGCCATCAGGGTTCCCGCCTCATCTTCTCCCTCTACATTACTCGCCTCTTGCCATACCTGGGTTCTGCTTCCGCCCATTTCTGCAACTCTTTCCACCAAACCTTCACCCGTGGTCTGTGACATATCTTCCAACCCAAGGCAATCCTTCTTTTTGCAAGCACGTATGCTAGGTCTTTCAACTTACATGCTTTAGCTTCTGCGATCTGGGGAACCCCCCCAGCAAGCAAGCCCAGACTGTATCTATAATAATCTTGACCCCCCTTCTCTGCTAGTTTCTGTGCTACTTCACCCCAGAATCATTCAATAACCGGGCATGACCAAAACATGTGCACCATGCTAGCCTTTTCTTCGTCGCATTTGGGACATGCCTGTCATCCTGCATTTGCAAACCTTGATATCCTCTGGGGTTTCATATATGCCCTGTTTGTAATATATAGTTGTATCTGTTTCATTCTCGCATTCCTTGATACCTTCTTATGGTACCCAGGGCTCGTTCCCACATCCCGCCCTCTATCGGGGCCCCTACTGCCTCCTCCCAGTCTAACCTTAATTGTGTTAAGTCCTTCCCAACCTTAGACACCATCATCTCGTACAGTCTGGAGATCTCGTGCCCCCCTTCCGCTATATCATATATTGTATCTATGGTAGAATCTGGTTTTTCTTCCAGTACCGTTTCGGGCCACGTTCTTCTAATTCTCTGCACCATTCTGTGATACGTAATATATTGGCCCATGTGTAACCCTATTTCTTCTCCTAGTGTTCCAAAATCTGCAATGGCCCCCTCCCGCCAGATATCCCCCATAGTAACTAACCCAACCGATTCCCAGTGGTTCCTGATTATCATCCTCAGCTGCTTATCTCCCCCTGCTAGTGCAACTAGTGGTAACTGCGGGGAGCACGGGAAAGGGTTCTCCATCATCCGGCATGCCCGGCACCACATCCTCCACCCAACCACCATCATCTTGGGGCGCCCTTCCATTTCTGTCTCGGGCAGCCAGATCATCTCTTTCAAGTAAAATGGAGCGCAGTCATGTCCAAACAACCTAGATTCGGGGGTCTCTTCATCTGAGAGCCATTTGGCGACATACTGCAGTTGGCTCGCCACATAATAGACCTCATAATTAGGCACTTTTATCCCTCCTTTTTCATAAAAGTTCTGCAACTTCCATAGTGCCACTCTATTCCGCGAGCCATGCCACAGGAAATCCCTACACATACTGTTCAGTTTAGTGAAAAACTTCTTGGGTATCAAGTATGGTATATTCCCAAAATAGTGCAGGAGCCTGGGCAAGACCACCATCTTTAGCATTGCCCCGCGTCCCATCATTGCTAGGGGCAACTTCACCCAAAATTTCATACAATTCTCGATTTTCTTAATGGCTATCTCCGTGTTGTGCCTGTGCTCGTATTCCACTGTATGGTACACGTCTATCCCAAGATAACGGAAAGTGCTGACCGCCCATGGTATTTGCAACACCGGTAACTGTCCCACTGGGATCCCCCTATAGCTGCCTAGCGGGAAAATGCTAGATTTTTGAGGATTCACCGCTATACCAGACAACCCCGCATATCTTTCCATCACTTCCAGGATGTATTGGAGATTTTCTTCTGGGTGCCTCAAGTACAGTAACAAGTTGTCGGCATATAAGGAGATCAAGTGTCGTTCCCCACCCACCGAGATGCCTATAGTATCGTAATGTTGTCTAAGGTATATTGCTAGGGGTTCCAGGGCTAGTATACAGAGCATTGGGGACCATGGGCATCACTGTCTGGTGCCTCTACGGAGTTGCCATCTTTCAGATATCACTGTTCCTGTTCTAACTCTGGCCAGTGGTTCACTATATAACATCCTCGCCCATTGTATATATCCAGGCCCCATTCCATATCCTGCCAGGGCTGCCAGCAGCCATGGCCACTTGACCGAATCAAAAGCCTTTACTGCATCCAAGGACATGATTGCCATTTCACCCTCGTTCCCACTTTCCAGTTCAACAACCCGTTGGAGACGTCTATGATTATGAGTTATATTCCTATTCGGGACATATCCTGTCTGGTCGGGATGAATTAGTTTGCCAATGACTCTTCGCAGTCTGTTTGCCAAGACAGCCATCAATATCTTGCTGTGCTGGTTCAACATCGACAAAGGTCTGTAGGAACCACAGCTATGCCCAGGCTTATTGGGCTTGGGAAGCGGTATTATAATTGCTTTTCTGAGTGACTCTGGCAGCCGTCCCGACTCAAACGCTTCATTTAGCATTTCTAACATTGGGGGAAGCACTTCTTCTTCATATACTTTATAAAATTCACTTGGGAACCCGTCAGCCCCCGGGGTCTTACCAGTGGGCAGTTGCCTCACCACCTCTGCTAACTCCTCTAGAGTAATCGGTGCATCCAGCTCTTCTCTTTCCTCAGCGCTTATCTTTGGCAGTCCTATGTCCTCCAGTGTTTCTGTTATCGTCTCATGACTATTTCCTCCCTCATCCCCATATAGTAATCTATAATAATCTACAAACTCTTGATTAACTCCCTCTTGGTTATCCGCTAAGCTTTCATCTTCTCTTGTTATTGTTCTGATTGTGGGTCTGGGGGTTTCGCTCTTGTATAACCATGCCAAAAGCCTTCCTGTTTTATCCCCTCCTGCCTGCTCTCCCTCTATATATTTTTTACAATTGAGGTAACACAGTCTTTCCCAGTGCCCCGCGCATTTTTGCTGCAGTTGAAGTATCAGGTCCATGTCTCTTTCTGTGTTACCTCCTCCTCCTAATGCCTTTTCCAGTTCCCTTTCTGTTTCTTGTAGGTCAGCCAAGATCCCACCTTGTAGGCCTTTAGATTTAGCAATGGCCATGCCTCTCATAACAACCTTGAAGGCCTCCCACAATGTGCCCGCCGAGTCCAAGCTACCAGTATTCGTCTCGAAATAGGTTATAATCTCCTCCCTCATATCCTCTCTAAAAAAGGGATCCTTGAGTGCTTCCGCCCAGAGGCGCCATGTCGGAATCCTTGCTCTCGGGGGGCAATATTGCCATCTAAGGATCAGGGGCGAGTGGTCCGAAAGGACCCTTGCTTTATATTCCACCTGTGTACTCTCTGTAATCACCTCCGATGTAGCAAAGACATAGTCCAGCCTCGTATGCAACTGCTGCGGGGCGGAATAATGCGAATATTGCCTTTCTTGGGGGTGTCTCATCCTCCACACATCTTCCAGACTAAATTCGTCTAACAATGTCTGTAACGCTTTAGCAGCTGGGGCGGGCCTATCTACCTTCCCATCTGATTATATCCACCCTCGGGTTCAATACGCAGTTAAAGTCCCCTCCCCGGATCACCGCACTTTCCATACACATGCTTAGGTTTGTACACAAAGTTCTGAAATATGCCGCTGTATTATGATTGGGGGCTTGTGTATTTACAAAGCTTATTTCCCTATTCTCTACCAATCCTTATTATGACCAACCTCCCATCTATCTCCACCCTTTCCTGTAACAGCTGAAAGGGGACATGCGGTGCCACCCATATGAGTACTCCCCTCGCATAAGCAGAATATGACGAGCCCGCCACAACCCCTTTCCATTTCTTAGCCACCATCTCCATCTTATCTTTCGTCAGGTGAGTCTCCTGCAGCATTGCAATATCTATCTTTTGTCTTCGCAAGTACAACATGACCTTGTTCCTCTTTAGGTAACTATTGAGTCCCCTAACCTTCCACGTAATTACTTTAAGGTCCCCCATGGCCTATCAGAGTTCCCCCTCCCCTCCCACCGGTGCAGTCCAGCTCCAACTTCCATCTCAATCTGTATAGGCTCGTACCCTAATTCAAACTTCCCTTAACTACAAACAACCCACACACCCTTACCCCTCTCCCTCCCACCTCCCTTCCCTTCCCCACCTTTACCCCCCCAAACAGTTGCCCAGCTCCATCCCTGGATCTCAGGCACCCCCGCATCTAGCTCTTTCTGGCAATTGCCTCTACTCGAAGCACAGCGGGGTGAGGTCACCCTAGTGGCTATCCTACTACTTCTACTATTACTTGGGGGGTAAGGAGCCTGTGTTCTGCTGCTCCTATTTGCTTCGATTCAACCACATGCTGCTATCATTTGACTTATGTGTCCAATACTCTATATTCCCGTTTGTTACATCAGCAAAATCAAGGATATCATAACCTGGCTCCAACACCACCCATCCCTACCCATCTATCAGTGTCTTTCAAGTCTCTGCTGGGATACCCATCAGTGTGATATACCAATATATATAGAACGTCTCAGTCACTTATCTTGCTCTTCTTGGGCTCGTTCTGTATCTTGTTCCGGGCTGCCCTGAAGGTCCAACCATGTAGTAGCTTCCTCCGGGGTGTCAAAAAAGAACATTCTACTTTTGTGCATCACTTTCAACCTGGCAGGATACAGAAGCATATATTTGATGCCAGCCATGCACAGTCTCCTTTTCACCGCCACATAGCTATACCTTTGCCGCTGGACCAGCATTGTATAATCAGGATACGCTGTGATAGTAGTCCAAGCTCTCTCGTCGTTCCCCCTTTTCTGAAGTATTCCAAAATCTTTTTGCGATCTTTATAGTTCAATATCTTGCCAATTATTGCGTGAGGAGGGGCTCCAGGCTTCGGTTTTCTCATGAGGGCTCTATGCGCTCGTTCCACTGTGAATCCTTGTGAGAGTTTATCGGCCCCAATTTCCTGCAGGATCATATTCTCCACATAATCCGTAGCGTCCTGGCCTTCCTCTCCCTCCGGCAGGCCAACCACACGAATGCTATTCCGTTTCGCTCTCCCTTCGGCTTCCTCTGCACGGATCTCCAGGTTGGCCACTTGCTGCTTTAGTACGTGGACCTCTTTTGCATTATCAGTGCTGGTGTCCGTGTTAGTTTTTACCGCACTTTCCAGGTTGCTTGTTCTGACAGCGCTCTGACATCTTGTCGCAGCAGGTTGACATCTATCCCCACTGCGTCTATTTTAGCCTTTGAGCAGGTCCGCAGGTCCGCCATTGCTGCCCCCCATGAGTCTCGTAATTCAGCAATGGCTGTTAGTATCTGGTGGTTTTCGATCCCCTGGGGGCTTTCCATGGGTGCATTAGCGCATTAAGCAAAAGCAAAAGCGTCCATCGTAGGTTGTTTGCTTTTGGCCTTCACCACTCTCCCCGCCATCTTGTGATCCAGCTCAAGTGTTGTTCTTGGTGTGGCAATTCTATTACTCTGTTCTGCCGTAACGTCAGTGGGTCACTCCAGCCCCGGGCTGTCAACCTGGGATGCCCGTGTGGACCCGAGTGCCCCGAGCTATGGCTTCAGGTGGGTTATGTCCTCCCACGTTCTCAGTTGGTCTTACAGTCTCTTGTAGATTGTATCCTCAGGGATAGAGCGGCGATGGAGCCCCTAAAACTTATATCTCAGCCCGAGCGCGAAGACCTTTCCTTCCCTTTGGCATCTGGCACTTTGTTCAGTCAGCACTATGATACAGTTTGGTTGTAAGAGGTGCCCAATTGGCACCTCCAATGGCTGGTGGCCGCCACAATCTGTGCTTGGCCACAGGTTCCAGGTCTCATGCGCACTTATGAGTGAAGGTAATTCGGTGTGCCGCCCCAGTACGTCTGTTCAAGAGCTGTTACTTTTACTGTGCAGTATCACCGTGCTCCAGCCCTCGTTCTGCGTAGGCGTGCAGTTAGTAATTGTCGGGATGCTTCTTAGATGAAACCCACACTGTGCAGCTCCCTCGAATCCCACACTGCCCAATTTGTCATTCAACCATTGTTCCAACAGCTGCCCGGGGGCTCGCACTATTCCTTCGGGGTTCCCACCAGTAGCAGCTCCTGCACCCAGCCGCCGCCTGCCACGAGTGCTTCCTGCCGTGATTAATCCGATGGTCATTACTTTGTGTGCAGGGCAAGGGGCACCTTATTATGGGGCCCGTATCTTTATGCATCCACTTGTGTGTTGGCAGCGCTTCGTTCCGGCCTCTGCTCGTTGGACCTCGCCTTCCTCGCAGGGGAAGTGCCCGGCAAGCTGCACCGATCCCTCACTCAATTCCGTATGTTGCCAGTGCTTATTTGAGGCAGAAAGCCTCTGTGCCCGCACGCAAGGGTGCGTTTACATGTCCATAGTGCGCTTGATGTGCGATCGTGGTCGCAGAGCCATCGGTCCCGGTAGCTGCTCTTCGATTGTACCCTCTGCGCTCCTCAGCTCCCCTGCGAGCCGCTTTGTCAAGAGGCACCCCCATCCACGGGTGGCGAGAAGCCACAGGCCCGACAGTCCTGTATAGCTCGAGGGGCCGCACGGGCTACAGATGCCCGCCCCCACCTCTCCTCACACGCAGCCTCAGTGCTCACATCCTGAGCTCCCCTGTTTCACCAATTTATTTTATTTATTAAATTTATATAGCGCGCAGGCAGCCCAGGGGCATTGTGGCGCTGTTACTTGCAAGGAAGACTTAGTTACAATGTGTGCAGGTTGTGCCTTGGGTTACAGTGAGGCAGTGACCTGTGATTAGATATACCACATAATACATCATACAATACAATTATGAGGGCTAGGCCATGTAATTGTTAGATGAACAGGGTCGTTTTCAGGGTTTTCCGAAAGGCGGTCAGTGAGGGTTCAGAGCGCAGGGAGCTAGGGAGGGTGTTCCAGTGTACGGCAGCGAGGTACGGGAAACTGGAGCCCCCTGCTCTGGTCCTTTTTACCCTAGGTACTGAGAGCATGCTGGCATAGGGTGATCTAGTGGGTCTTGTGGAGGAGACCAGGTGGATCCTCTGGGAAAGGTACATTGGGGCGGCAAGATGGACACATTTGTGGGTGATGCTTAGAGCCTTGAATAAGATCCTCTCCTTTATGGGGAGCCAGTGGGATGCTTTTCTGGCAGCGGTGATGTATTCTCTCTTGGCAATGCCTTGTGCAGCGCGTAGGGCATTGTTCTGTATTACTTGGAGCTTCTCAAGATTTTTGTTGGAGGTCCCAAGGAAAAGAATATTGCAGTAATCAAGTCGCGAGCCGGTTATGGCCCTGGCTATGTTAGTGCAAGTGTCTTTTGACAGATAAGGTCTGATTGCGTTAAGGAGTTTTGCATGGTAAGCGGCCGAGGAGGCAATGGCGTTTACTTGTCTGGTCATGGATAGATTGGAGTCTAAGTAGACGCCTAGTGTTTTTACCTTGTCAAGTACTGGGATCGTGATTGAGTCAATGGTGAAATGACTGAACTGAGCGTCAAGTTTCTTGATGGTGTCAGGGGAGCCTACGAGTAGGAGCTCAGTTTTGTCAGAGTTAAGGCAGAGGCCGTTGATAGCCATCCACATTTGAATTGTGTTGTAGATGTTGTTGAGGGTAGCAGAGTCCGTGTCATAGTCGCCTGTCAGAGTGAGAAGGATCTGTGTGTCGTCGGCGTAGTTGGTGTAAGAGATGCCCATGGCGTCAAGGATGAGGAAGAGGGGGCGGGTGAAGATGTTGTAGAGGGTGGGGGAGAGGCAGGAGCCTTGGGGCAACCCACATAGCATGATAGAGGGTGATGCAGTGGCTAGGTCAGAGAAGACCTGCATGGTCCTGCCTTGGAGGAAGGAGGTGATCCATGTAATGGCTTCTTGAGAGAAGTTGGCTGTGGAGGAGAGGTGGTGGCAGAGGATGTCGTGGTCTACAAGATCAAAAGCTGCCGACAGATCCAGGAGAAGGAGCAAGGCAGGTTTGCCTTGGTCCCTTGCGTCATCCATTTGGTTTTTTAGGTCGAGTAGGGCGGTCTCTGTCCCATGCCTAGGGCGAAAGCCGGATTGTCTCAGTCCAAGGAGGTTCTGTTCTTCGAGGAAGTGCTGGACCTGCAGGTAAGCTGCTTTATCTAGAATCTTGAGGAGGAAAGGGACAGTGGTGATGGGGCGGTAGTTATTAGGGGAGGTGGGGTCAAGTGTGGGTTTCTTTATGAGGGGTCGGACCCATGCTTCCTTTAGGCAGGCGGGGACTCTCCCTGTGGTGAAAGAGGCGTTGACGAAGGCAGTTAGGAAAGGGGCCAGGGTGTCTGCGCAGTCTTTGATGATGGAGGCAGGACAGGGGTCGCCTTTGCAATTGGAGGGTTTTATGTTTTTCATAATGTTGATCATGTCGTTTTCTTGGATGGTTTTAAACGAGAAGGTGGGTGGGGCCTCAGTGGGTGATGGGGGCAGTGGTGGTGGGGAGGGTGTAGTGTGGGTGGATAGTGTTAGTTTGGTGTTCAAGATTTTGGCTTGGAGAGAGCTGATCTTATTGCGCATGGCTGTTTGGATGTTGTCACACCATTCTTTGTCCTTAGTGAAGTTTTGGTGGGTGGGTGTGGGGTTCTCAAGTTCCCTGAAAATGGCGAACATTTCCTTGGTGTTCGACTTGGCCTCAGTAATTCTCTCTTCGAAGGATTTAGCTTTGGCTTTAATGATGGCTTTCTTGTAATTAGTTGCAAGGGATTTGAAGTTGAGTTTGTCTTTCTCATCCCGGGATGTTTGCCAAAGAGCTAATGCTGCCCGTTTGTCGGAGCGTAGTTTTAGAAGGTCTTGGGTGAACCACGCATTAGCGTGTCTAGTGGGTTTGGTTTTCCGAGGTTTAAGTGGGGCGATGGTATTGATTGCTGCTGTGATGGCCGTATCATAATTTTTTGCCAGAGTTTCTGGGTCGTTGGAGAATGGGGCTGTGAAGGCAGGTCCCAGTAAGAAGGGTAGGAGTCTTTCTTTGGTCAGTTGACGGGCACTCCTTGTAAGGGCAGGAGGCAGGGGAGGAGGGGGGTGGGATGTGGTTGTAGTGGTGGGGATGTTAAAGGTGATGGTGTGGTGGTCGGACCATGGGGTGGGGGTGTTGCCCGTGACTGTGATGGGGCAATTGTGGTGGGCGATCCAGTCTAGTGATCTGCCTAGGGAGTGTGTGGGGTTATTGATGGTGTTGACGAATCCTAGGGTGGCTAGAGCTGTGTCAAGTGCTTTGGCTGTAGGGTCTTTGGCGTCATTGAGGCCAAGGTTGATGTCTCCAAGGAGAATGGCTTTGGATGACTTTTTGAGGTTGTCCGCCAGGAGGTGGGTGATGGAGGCCTGGAAGTCTCCTAGGGGGCCTGGTGGTCGATAGATGAGGTGTAGGGTGATGGTGCATTGGTGCGAGATGAGTTTTAATTGAAGGTAGTCGCTGTTATTGTTGATAGTTTTGTCAGCCTTTCTGATGGTGATTGAGTCTTTGGCTATGAGTGCGACACCGCCTCCAGTGGTCATGCGATCTTGTCTCGTGATGGCATAGCCAGGTGGGAGAGCGAGGGATAGGGCGGGGCTTGAGGCTTCATGTAGCCAAGTTTCGGTGACCATTAGAAGATCTAGATCTAGGGTGGTAATAAGGTCGTGGATGTCTAGTGCATGCGCATTGATGGAGCGGGCGTTGATGAGGGCACATTTGAGGTGTGGTTCAGGGGTGACATTGATGGTCGAGGGTGGCACATCCGAACCGGTGGGAGGCATGTTTCCTGGGGTCATAGACACAGATAAAGTGGCATTTGCATCATTAGGTAGCAAGGCAGTGGTAGAAGAATTGCAAATAGCGGTAATTTCATTCAAACCAGTGGGGGCATGTTTTCTGGGGTCATAGACACAGATAAAGTGGCATTTGCATCATTAGGTAGCAAGGCAGTAGTAGAAGAATTGCAAATAGCGGTAATTTCATTCAAACCAGTGGGGGGCATGTTTTCTGGGGTCATAGACACAGATAAAGTGGCATTTGCATCATTAGGTTGCAAGGCAGTGGTAGAAGAATTGCAAATAGCGGTAATTTCATTCAAACCAGTGGGGGGCATGTTTTCTGGGGTCATAGACACAGATAAAGTGGCATTTGCATCATTAGGTAGCAAGGCAGTGGTAGAAGAATTGCAAATAGCGGTAATTTCATTCAAACCAGTGGGGGGAATGTTTTCTGGGGTCATAGACACAGATAAAGTGGCATTTGCATCATTAGGTAGCAAGGCAGTGGTAGAAGAATTGCAGATAGCGGTAATTGCATTCATACGTGTGAGTGGAGCTGCAAAGAGCACCGGAGGCCTTTCCTTACGGCCTTCCCTGCTCGGCTTCGCCTCTCGGCCCTCTCCCCCTCCATTTAAAGCAGGAGGGGAGGGGCGGGCGGGTTGAGGCAGCGAATCGGGACACGGGCCCGCGGCGGTGATTTCAGGAGCACATTTTGTTGATTGTGCTTCCAT
The DNA here is from genome assembly GCF_040938575.1 of Ambystoma mexicanum. Classification (NCBI taxonomy): domain Eukaryota; kingdom Metazoa; phylum Chordata; class Amphibia; order Caudata; family Ambystomatidae; genus Ambystoma; species Ambystoma mexicanum. The sequence continues at coordinate 176,782,799 of NC_090941.1, read as the reverse complement.
GGAGACGGGGGCCATCTTGTCTGGGGCTTCGGTGCACGCGGCCTGCAGCGTGGGCGGAATGCAACACGCGGCCGCTCCGAAGTGGCCCCACACAGTGGCTCCGCGACCTCGCTGATAGTCCCAGCTCATCGTCACAGGCGCACAGATTCTCCCGACCTCCACGGGACAGTGTCCCCTCATCCGCATCGCGTTCGGGTTTGCAACTTTGTTTCCACTGCCACGGCCGAACTTCCTTTGTCTTCCGCCATCTTGGATACTTTGTTGCGGTGCCGCCGAATGCTTTTAGAGCAATTTCTCCTCTGTTGCACAGCGCGATTCCTTTGGTTTTTGTAGTTATGACGGAAGACCCATTCACACATCCATGTCTCCAGTCCTGCAGCTGCTTGCCAGTTATTAGTGCATGTGCTCACGAATCAATGTTGGATACACGGAGCAGTTCTTTCAGGCACGTCCTATTACATGGCCAGTTGGCCACGCCCCGCCCGTTCGATCCATATATGTGATCAATTCCATTCACATATATCATTTGTTCTGTCCATATAGATTCCATAGACATGCGTCACTCGTTCCATCTGCTCTACGCATTCAGCAGCTCTACCTACTCGTTCATTCTACGTACTCATCAGTACTGCATGCAATCTGCGCTCGTTCGCTCTACGTACTCATCTGCTCTATGCAACTCATCCGCTCTATGCAACATGTCCGTTCCACTCTGGGTACTCGTTCGCTCCAGGCACTCGTCCACTTTATGCCCTCACACGCCCAATGCATTCACCTGTTTTGCTCATTCACCCGCTCTACTTACTCCTCCCCTCTACGCACTCATCCCCTCTACGCACTGACCCCCTCTACGCACTCACCCCCTCTACTCACTCACCCCCTCTACGCACTCACCCTCTCTACGCACTCGTCCCCACTACGCACTCATCCCCTCTACGCACTCATCCCCTCTACGCACTCACCCCCTCTACGCACTCACACCCTCTACGCACTCATCCCCTCTACACACTCATCCCTTCTATGCACTCATCTCCTCTACGTACTCAACCCCTCTATGCACTCAAACCCTCTACGCACTCAACCCCTCTACGCACTCAACCCCTTTACGCACCCCTTTTTATGTTGAAGGCTAAGGGGGAACTTACACCTCTTGCTGTGTTTTCATACTTTAGGCTCACAGAGTCATTGCGGCAGGTCATCCCTACCTTCCCTAGGGAACAAGAAGCGGCCCCTATCCTAGACAAAATGCTTAAATGAGCTCACAATGGTAAGGTAGTGTCCGGCCTATATCGTATGAGTCTGAACTCTAGGAAAAAATGGAGAAGGTATTGAGATGTGAGATGCAGTTGAAACTTGGAACTACTGTTGTAGGTAATTGGAGGGGAGTAGCTTAAGTACTTGCATAAGTTGTACTGTATGCCAGTCTTACTACACAAGTGGTTTCCGGACACCACCAGAGAGATGTGTGAGGTGTGGCACTACACCGGCAGACTTTCCACACTCGCCATGGGGCTGCCCAGGGATTTTACTCTTCTGGGGGGAGGTGTTTGAGACACTGAGTCACATTGTGGGCGAAAGGATGGACCCTGATCCGATTACCGCACTATTAGGTCACAATAGACAAGTACCGGGAAGAGTGAGGAAGTTAATCGGACTACGCCTACTCCTGGCCAAGAGGCGGGTGGCAATGGTGTGAGGTGGAACCCGAATTCCGAGTATGAGAATGTGGCGGGAAGTTGTATTATACTGCAACGAAATGGAGGTGGAGTATGGCAGTTTGGCACACCCCCGGGTGAAACACAGAGATATCTTGGAGCCATACGTTAACTACCTCATTGCATAGACCCACACTTCACAAGAAGATGTATAATGTCTGAAATACACTGGGGAAAGGGAACAATGGCCCATAGCCTAGATAAAGAACTCTGTGTTGCTTATAGTCGATTGTAACCAGCCATCTGATGTACTGTGCGCATAACCAATGTATAATGTGAAGGAGGGAGTGTGACATACTGTGACACCTGCCTGTGGGAACTACGTTTTTTCTAATGTAAGTTAACGAGTTATGTATGTTATTGCGCAATACTAATAAACAGAGTTAAAAAAAAAAAAAGAAAAAAGAACGCTTTGATATTCACCAGGCCGGTCGGCCTTTAGCCGCTGGCAGAGGTCAGCGAGTGGCACTCCAGCGGGTTCAGTCGCAGGGAGGCGGTCGTGAAGTGGTGATCAAGGGGGTGTCGAGGTGCAAGCAATGAGGTGGCAGTTCTCGGGCTAACTGGGCCGAGCCATGTGGTAATCTCTAGGTAGGATTGGCGAGGGACCCTCGAGAGATTCGGGTTGGTTTTGGGCATTGAGCAGATATTTTTCGGGTCTAGCAGTTGACAAGCTCTGCTAGGACGCAATTCTGTGTCAGGCGGATGGAGATGCAGTGCAATCGTTCCGCTAGTTGGAGGAATGCAGATACTAGAACCAGCGCCTTCCATCTTGTTCATGATGTGTGGAACACAGAGCGCCCAGTTTGGTCTGGCCCTCCGGGTTGCGGTGAGGCCTTCGCAAAAGGCTCATGGACAGGATACATTCAGTGCCTGCTCTTTTGGCAGAGAAGATCTGTTGCAGATTGGTTGGTCCTGGTCCACAGCACTGGTCACTCCCAATAGTCCCTGGGAGTGGTTAGGGGACAGATCTTCCTTCTGTCTTGGACGATTAGTTCTTCAACTCCGGCGGAGTGCTTTGGCCAGTACAACTGCCCCAAAGGAAGTTAAGATAAGAGTCACCAGAACGTTTATTCGGCCTTAAAGGTTACTCAAGGAACTAAAGGTATTCTGTTGAATGGTTGTGAGAGGCCTTCTTTTAAGGATCTGGTGATTGTTCGAAAGCTAGCCTGTTTTAAATGACCAATCCCTGCTCCTGGTGGGAGTGAACTTTGCCTTCTTGATCTAGCACCCAACGTGCTTTTCTCCAGGGGAAGCAGAGGAGACAGGAAAGGGAAATAGAGACAGTGAGAAACAAGATGGTGGAAGGCTCCTTCCACTGTCCAGAGCACTCTTGCCTATCCCACTGCCATCCCTGTTACCGCCTACTGACAACAAAAGACCTTTAGAGATGCTGCACCCTGGTGTGAGACCACCTCTCCTGAATGGATGTGGTCCTTTGATACCTGCGCTCAGGACACTGCCTGCTGTGTGGTGGTCTTTGGGGAGGGGGTTACCAGCCCCCACAAAGAGGAACAAAGAGAAGCTGTGCCCTCTGGTTTTCTGTCCCACAGGTGGCAGTATCGGCCCGTCTGACCCTAATACGCATTCCGTTACACAGCAGAGCTGACTCACAGAAGCTGACACATGTGCAATATCAATTGGTTTGTGGTGGCCACAATCATAAGTATCGCCATGCACTCTACCTAAACTCGAGCATAGATTAATTTTAGAGTATACCTTGCCACCAACATAGAGTACTCATGATCGTCGTAGTTTGGGTACAAGGGACATATGTTACATGTCGTCCCTGCGCTGCAGTGACTTTGCTGTCAATGCAGCGGTCGAGTAGGGATCTTGTGACCTTTGAACCTGCTCTACGCCACGAGCAGAGTGGGTGCTGCGGATCGGATTAGTGATGCAGCAGGGCACAAGTGCGCTATGCTTTTGGCATGGAGTTGAGACAAAGGGGGATTACCCCTTTGGAGAAGAAGTCACCCGCAACATTTTAGGTACTAAAAATAAAACAAAACAGGGCTTTGCAGCCTTGTCAGATGGCAATTCCTCACAAGGGCCCTCACCTCCATTCATCTGAATGGGGAAACATATCTGTTCTTTCTTTTAAATGTTAGCAATATTACTTGTTCTCTGAATTACCCACTGGTAGACCTTGAACCTGCTTGTCGGTCTCCAGCACATAGATCTTCAGAGTATTCCCATCCAATGTTGGGCAGTGTATATGTTGAAGTCTCACTGCCATCATTCTGTTTGTTTGCGGATATGAATGCTGTTAGGCATCTCTGTTTTTTTTCAGAAATTAAAAGATGACTGTGGTGTCTGTGTCTTTAACAGACACATGCGGCGGAGCGATGTAACTCTGCCGGGTGTAGATAATAAACGGGGCATGTCACGTGTGTGCCAGAGTGCCAGTGGAGCCCGGACAAGCAATAGTGTGTCGTTTCTGCTGTTTTGGCTGGGGGGCTCGCAGCATGGCGCAAGGCCTGAGGGAGCCTCAGACTACTATACAACATTGGTGACGAGGTGGTTGCATCCTGTCACACGAACCTACAGCATTAAAGCGGCAGTGAGATCAACGCAAAACGTTGGTTTCAAGGCTTTCCTCACACCGCGGGGTCAGCACCTGTGATACGATCAGCCGCCAGTTTGTGCAATGTGGTGAGGGAGGTTGCGGCTTCTGTTGGAGTGCTCATGCGCCCCCACCCACAATTTTTGGAATCAGCACTGTGGCGGGGAAGCATTAGGGAAGAAGGCCCTCATGGAAGCAAAAAGTGAGGCAGAATTGGACAGATGATGAAGAGAGATAAGACAATGGAAGGGACACAGTATCAAAGAGGAAGGGAGACGGCTGCCAGCTGAAGATTGAAAGTGGTGTCCTTGTGTTACACCCTATGCACCCATCCTAAGTGTGACAAAGCGGATGCTGTGTGTTGGTGAAAGAGGTGCTTACATGCCTGATAGCACGCTCAATTCTTCCGGTGAGGTGCGGCCCTTTACAGTGAGGGGTGCTCATGCGCTCACCATCATGCCAAATGACCAGCAGGCAGGAGGGGCACCTGTGGCAGCAGTGCCTGTTGCACCGGGAGGGGCTCGAGCCCCACGCCAGCAGGGGGCATTATCACCCATGCCAGAATTCGATGTGTCAGGAGCCCCATTGAGTTTGGGCTAGATGTGGAAGGCATGGATCGACTGCATGGACATATACTTCAAGGCCACGGGAGAGACGGAAGAGGAGAGCAAGGTAGCCACGCTGCTATACTCTGCTGGGCCAGCGGTCCATCAAATATACCAATCTCTTCAACTGGCTGATGGATCATACGCTGAGGTGAAACATGCACTGCAGGAGCACTTTATGCCCCTTGCAAATGTAGATTATGAAAGATTTATCATGTGCAGTGCAAAACAGAAAAACGTTGAGTCCCTGGATACATTCCATGGTCGCCTCCGACGCATGGCAATATCCTGTGCCTGGGACAATGAATAGGCAATGATACAAAACCAGCTCATCCAGGCATGCACATCCGGAAAACTCTGGCATCAAGTATTGAGGGAGCCAAGCCTAATGCTGCTGTGAATCCTGGAGCGGGGGTGATCACACAAAGTGTCGGAAACAAGGGCATCCAAGATGGACTCTGCTCTTCGACCCTGCAAGGCCAAAGAGGTATGTGCTGTCAGGCGTGGCCAAGGGATGAAAGGGGCACGTTGGCCGGCAGGTCTGCCAAGGGACAGAGGTGGCAGAGCACTTGAGTCATGCCTGAAGTGTGGCTATGATCTGCCACACCCCGCTGAGTGCGCTGCACAAGAAAAGCATGCAGAAGGTGTGGCACAATCGACCATTATGCACGTATGTGCCGAGCCGCTGCCGGTGGTGGTACAGAGGGGACTCGTTCGGGCAGGTTTCTTCAGACAACAGCGCCCGTCCAATGTGGCCCTCATGGACCATGTTAGGAAAGATTTCGTTATTGTAGGGAACTTTCCTTCCATGTGGCAACCCCTAAACTTTTTGCTATTGTTTTCAACCTGTTTCTTGACTTTGCCAGAGAAGTGCAGCCTTCTGCCATACTCCTCTGGGCTTTCGCTCCTTTCTTACGGGGAAACTGACATGCCCTTAAGACAGTCAGTACCGGGGAACGCTGTTTCCCGTAGTTTCTTTTATCGTGTCGCCATTTTAGTGCAACACGACACAAGAGGGCACTGTAAGCTAAGTTACAGCTCTCTTGGGTCTCTAGCCTTCTACAGACCCTAGACACTCTTGTAGGATGGTTTTTGGATCGGTGCAAGTCATTCAGGGACTGGGCTGGTGGCAGCGATCATTTGGTTTATTTTGAGCTCCTTTTGCCGTTCTGAGCACGTTTTTGCCGCGAACACAAAAGGGTGGCCCGGCTACACAAAATGGCCGGACCACGAGGCTCCTTTGTCTAGTCCACTGTCCGTCTTGCTCCCGTTACCTTCCCCCGGGTCAGGCGACCCGGGGCCTTCCTTATTTGGGCATGTAGTTTCCCGCGAAACACGGTTGCTTTCGCGGGCTTCTACATGTCGTTTGAGTGCCCCCAGGATGTGGGCTGGGCTGTCTGGTCCCAATACACATCCTGGGTGCCAGAGAGTCTAGGGTGGTGTGAATGCCTGGGACCACCGTGGTCCGTGATTGGTCCACGTATGGTATGTGTGTTGATGAGCGGATCTCCCATTGGCTCCCCTCCGTTTTGGCGCGAAGGGAACCGTGGATAAGAGGGAGCTGGAAACACCACTACCATGTCGATCTCCTGAGTTCTTACGAACCCAGGGATACAGGAGCCAAGTATCCTGCGAACACGAGGCTGGACCGAGGAATCACTGGTGACCCCCTGAAGAACTTCTGCTCCTCATCGCTGTCGTCCGGTGAAGCCCTTTCCACCTAAGATCGAACAAGAAGGCCTGTACTGGCGCTTCGACCTATTGGAATAGCAGGACCAGCTATTCCCGGCACCTTCATCAACTCCTGCTGTAAGCCTTCGGAAGTGTCTCTGGGCCATCCAGTTGACTGACCAGCTTACTAAGGAGGCCTGCTCTGTAATCGCCGACAGGTTGGGGGGTATTCTGAGTCCGGGGCATGCTCACACGCTTCGTTTGCTTAGCAGTCCTAAGCTAGAGGTGAGCGGTGCTCGTTTGGCTTGAATACACCCGGCCGTCCCGTTGCCCTGCGGTGGCAACAAAACTGTGCTTGTTTCTTCGATCGGGACGTCTTTTTACTCTGCACGACGACGAGACGTTCCCTGCTCTTCAGAACCTGCCAGAAGCTGCATCTATCGAGGAGAAGCTCGGGCCTGCTTGCTTCGGGGACCGGTGAGTAGATTAGCTAGGATCTGGTCGCCCTCCTGCAGTGCCCTTTGCTTTTCCCCGCTGTGAATACAGCACCCCTTGTCCGTACTCGCGCCCTGCTTCTGCCTCACAGTGGAGGCTGCGCTAGAGTCGCGGACCGTGTTCTCCTTCATTAGAGCTCCCTACAGAGCTGTTCAACGTCCTCCGAAGAGCTTCACCTTCTGCCCATTGGCACCGGCGTGTGCAGGTACTTTTGAGCGCTAGGCTCCACTCTTCGTAGGGATTGGACTACCATCCAGTTAGGGGCCTCAGAAGGCGGACATATCACACGCATTGGTTTGCACTGCCTGTTTTCCTTCCCCTGCAGGTGGATAACATATTTCGTGCTGCTAATGCTGTGAAACTGTGTATTCTGTATATATATTGGGTGGATAGTGTATGTGTTGGTTTAATATCATTGTATGTTGCTGCTTTTACTGTGGTCATTAGTTTTGAGGCCTTATAATAAATGTGTATCTATTTTTGATATAAACAACTGTTTGGAGTAGTTTGTAACGCGCTCTTGCTTTGTGTGCTCACTGCGGGCTTTCAGTCACCCTCACCCCTCTTGAGACCTAGTCTTGACCGCCGCGATCGCTACCTTGATTGGTCTGGCTTGTCCAGAGGTTACCCTGTTCCAAGTAATTAGGTTGGCCTTCTGAACCTCTGCGCCACCAGGACAGAGTTCAGAAATCCGTCTTAACAAATTGGTGTACAGCGGTGGGATACGACTGAAGGTATCCAGTGTTGCGCACGAGCTAAGGCGTTTTCAGGTTATTCCAACCAGGACACGCAGTAAAGTATTGAATATAACGTTAAAAAGGCCATAGTCCTATCAACAGTATGGAAACGAATACTTTATTAACCTTAAATGCTTCGAAATCTGAAACATTGAAGAAGATGTGTGCGGAGAGAGGGGTTTCCTCTCAAGGCACTAAATTGGAAATGATCCAGAGAATCGTGGCGTGGCAAGAAGCGCAGCTTGACGCTATAACTTCCGAGGACAGTGCAGAAGGTGGTGGGGCTGCTCTCACTGGCGGAACCGACGGTTCTGCCGCTGCACTGATCCATCACGACCACGAGGACAGGGAGGATGTAATGTCTAATGTTTCCTCTGCCAGTATTGATGGGGAGGCTATGCTTGAATTCAAGAAGCAAGAGCTGCGGTTTAGGCAGCAGGAGCTTGAATTCAGCATAGCCAAACTGAAAATCGACCAGGCAGAAAAACAAAAAGACAGGGATCACCAGTTGGAACTGGCCAAGCTTCAGTTCGCAAATGGGTCCAAGGGTCCTGGACATGGTTCTGGGGCTTCCTCTCATCCACGGTTTCCAAAAGATCTGCTCAGTGTGTATGAGGAACGAAATGACATTATGGACTGGTTGAATGCGTTTGAGTATGCATGCGAGGTTCAAGAGGTTGATAATGCGGATAAGATTGCATGGTTACTCAGCAGACTGCCCCATTCTGGTTGCAGTGCCATTATGGAAATGTCGAAGGCTGAGCGCGCTGATTTTGCAATGTTGAAGCAGACTCTCATTTTAAAGTTTGGGAAGACTCCGACCCAATATTTGAAAAGGTTTAGAGAGTATAAGAAAAAGGAAGGTGGTACTTGGGTGTCGTATGTAGCTGAGTCCCTGAAAAACTTGACTGGCTGGGTTGAAGGTTATAAGGTTTCTACCTTCGAAGGCATGATCAATCTGGTCATGCTGGAACACATTTTTGCTTCTTCTTCCCCGGAGCTTAAGCAGCATTTGGCCGATTCGAAGGAGATAGATCCTAAGAAGCTGGCCATTGCAGCAGACTTATGGGTGTCACATCGAGTGTCCCATAAGGACAAAACTCATCCTGGTAAGCAGGAGGAAGGGAAAAAGTCCAAAGATATGGAGGGTGGGGAATCTGCTAAATCTTCTTCCCATAAGGGCCACAAAAAGAAAAATAAGGGTAAGCCATCCGAGAACTCACAGGGTAGTGGAGGTTCGCCTCCGAAACAGAACTCTGGTTATAATAAGCCTCCCTACGTAAACAGACCCAATGGGGCTTGTTTTTCTTGTGGAGCAACTGACCATGTGAAGGGGGATCCCCGTTGTAAGGTTAGACCTTTGGGGGTCCACTCCGCTAATCTGGCCTTCTCCTCCTACGAGGAAGAAGAGATTACAGGAGCATCCTTCTCCTCAGACTCATTTCCCAGCGGAATAGAGGCTGAGGTAGTTTTAGTGTCCCTGGGTTCCTGGGAGCCTAAAGTCGCAGAGGCGTATGCTAGGATTCCGGATAATACCAAGCACTACTTTAAAGACAGTGTGCTGATCAATGGAGTGGATACTCCAGCTCTTAGGGATAGTGGGTGCAGTCGAACTGTAGTGGATTCTACCTTGGTAGACTCAGAGGAAGTTGCCAGAGCTACTCTGATGCCCACTAAGTTGGCTGACGGCCCCCTCCGTATGTTTCCCGTGATCCCTGTTAATCTAACTTTAAATGGTACAGCAGTTAGGATTCCAGTGAGCATTCAGAGAAACGTCCCGGGAAAGGTCTTGTTGGGCAATGATCTCAGAGCTCTAGGGCTCGTAGGAGACACTGCCGAAAGACCCTACACACGGTCTCAAGCACGGGCAGCATTGGCCAAGCCCAATACGCCGCCCCAGCCGAAGGGGAAACCCAAGGCGAAAGGAGTCAACAAGTCCCGACGGGGGAAAGAGAATATTCCCCCGAGCTCGCCTACCACTGCGGTGGAGGGAGTTGGTCAATCGCCCGAGCCTGACGAGGAGGTGGCGGTGCCTGAAGTGTTCGACCCCAACGACCATCCTGAACTAAAAGACTTGTTAGTTGAAGGAGGTCCTGATAGGGACGACTTCAGTAAGGGCCAACGTGAGTGCCCATCTCTGGAAGGCCTAAGGAGACAGGCCTGCTCCCAGCTTGAGGGTGAGCCTCCTGGGAAGCATAGGATTTATTGGGAAGGTGGACTCCTGTATAGTGAGCCCACAGAGTCTACAGAAGGAGACCATAGGAGGTTGGTGGTTCCCCTTGCTGTTAGACCCTTCCTCCTGCAGTTGGCGCATGAAGTTCCCCTTGCTGGTCACCTTGGAATGAAGAGGACCAAGCAAAGGTTATCTATGCACTTCTACTGGCCCAAGATGGGGGTGCAAGTAGAAAGTCACTGCAGGAGTTGTGCCTCCTGCCAGTTGTCTGGTAAGGTTGGCGCGACAATCCAAGCTCCGTTGGTACCGCTCCCAGTTGTGGGGGTACCATTTGAAAGGGTAGGGATCGACATCGTTGGTCCCCTTGACCCGCAAACATCCTCAGGCAATAGGTTTATCCTGGTGCTGGTCGACCATGCAACCAGGTATCCTGAGGCCATCCCATTAAAGACTGTAACTGCCAAGTCAGTTGCAAAAGCTTTACTCGGCATATTTACTAGGGTTGGCTTCCCTAAAGAAGTTGTGTCAGATCGTGGCAGCAACTTTATGTCGAAGTATATGCAGGCTATGTGGAAAGAATGTGGGGTCACCTACAAGTTCTCTTCTGCATATCACCCCCAGACCAATGGTCTGGTGGAACGTTTCAACAGAACGTTAAAGAGCATGATTGGGGCTCTGGAGGAGCCCCAGAGAAGAAAATGGGATCTTCTGTTACCATGCTTGCTGTTTGCCTACAGAGAGGTACCACAGGAGGGTGTTGGCTTCAGCCCCTTCGAACTTCTGTTCGGTCATCCCGTACGGGGACCCTTAGCCATCGTCAAAGAGGGATGGGAGATGCCCACTCCCCCTGTTACTACCAATGTAGTTGACTATGTGCTAGGGCTCAGAAAACGGATGGTACTCCTGATGGGCTTGGCTAGTGAAAAGTTGAAAGCAGGACAAGCGCTGGTGAAACATTGGTACGACCAGAAAGCTTCCTTAATTCACTTTACACCTGGTCAGCAAGTCCTGATCATGAACCCCATAAGGCCTCGCGCTTTACAGGACAAATGGTCAGGCCCTTACACAGTGGTGGAGCCCCTGGGTGAGGTGAACTATTTAGTGGACCTTGGAAGGCCTGGACAGGCTCCAAAAGTGTTCCACGTAAATAGGCTGAAGGCTTTCGTCCCAAGAGTCGAAATCGCAGCACTGCTACTGGCGTCAGACGTTGAGGAAGAGGAGTCAGAACCTCTTCCCGACCTGTTCCAAAGCGGTCCTTCAGATAGCTCCGTTGAGGGTGTCCGAGTGGCCCCTCACCTGACTTCTGATCAGCAGGCTGAGGTGAAAAGTTTGCTTAGGCAGTTTTCCCCCCTGTTTTCACAGTCGCCTGGTTTGACACCTTGGTGCAAACATAACATTGACACAGGAGACAGTGTACCTACCAAAAGTAGGGGATACAGGATGTCGGATAAAGTACGGTCTTATATTAAGACCGAGGTCAACAAGATGTTAGACCTTGGGGTGATTGAACCCTCTAGTAGTCCTTGGTCCAGCCCTGTGGTATTGGTTCCAAAGGCAGGCACTTCTGAATTGAGGTTCTGCGTGGATTACAGGGCTCTGAATGCTGTCACCAAGACAGACGCTCACCCCTTGCCTCGAACTGACGAGCTGGTGGATACCTTGGGTGCCTCCAAGTACCTCAGCACGTTTGACCTGACTGCAGGCTATTGGCAAATAGCTTTAGCAGAACATGCCAAGGAGAAGACAGCATTTTCAACTCCCGACGGGCTTTACCAATTCCGGGTAATGCCGTTCGGATTGAAGAATGCCCCTGCCACTTTCCAGAGGCTTGTGAATCATGTGTTGAATGGGTTGGACGAATTCTGTCTTGCATATCTGGACGATATAGCAGTTTTCAGTGCCACCTGGGAAGACCATGTGAAACACCTCAGGATTGTGCTCCAGGCTCTTCAGAAAGCCCACTTGACCATAAAGGCGAGTAAATGCCAGATTGGACAAGGCTCAGTGGTTTACCTTGGGCATGAAGTAGGTGGAGGAAGGATACAGCCTCTCCCCAGTAAAGTACAAGCAGTACAAGACTGGCCTACCCCCACTACACAAACCCAAGTGAGAGCCTTCTTAGGACTCACGGGTTATTACCGCAATTTTATGGCAGACTATGGCACCATAGCTGCTCCTCTGACTGCCCTCACAACTCCGAAGAAACCCAAGAAGGTAACTTGGACTGACGAGTGTGAGAAGGCCTTCAATGGCTTGAAAGACTCCTTGTGCCAGGCCCCTGTGCTCAGGGCCCCTGATTATCAAAGACCTTTTATCGTGCAGACGGATGCCTCTGACACTGGGATAGGAGCTGTACTATCACAAGTAGATGAGAAGGGTAAGGAACACCCTATCGGTTTTATTAGTCGCCAGCTTAAGGACAGAGAGCTCAGATGGTCCACGGTAGAGAAAGAATGTTTCTCTGTTGTGTGGGCCCTAAGGAAGCTGAGGCCCTACCTCTATGGGACCCACTTCACTGTGCAGACTGACCATAAGCCGTTAAAGTGGCTAATGAACATGAAGGGGGAGAATCCAAAGTTGCTTAGGTGGTCCATAAGTCTACAAGGCTTCGACTTCACTATTGAGCATAGGCCAGGTGTCCAACATAGCAATGCTGATGGGTTGTCCAGAATGTTTTACCGACCTGAACAAGAGACTCATCCAGGGGTGGATTAGTTCCCCCTGTCCATAGTCTGGGAGGGGCGAGTGTTAGGAAAGATTTCGTTATTGTAGGGAACTTTCCTTCCATGTGGCAACCCCTAAACTTTTTGCTATTGTTTTCAACCTGTTTCTTGACTTTGCCAGAGAAGTGCAGCCTTCTGCCGTACTCCTCTGGGCTTTCGCTCCTTTCTTACGGGGAAACTGACATGCCCTTAAGACAGTCAGTACCGGGGAACGCTGTTTCCCGTAGTTTCTTTTATCGTGTCGCCATTTTAGTGCAACACGACACAAGAGGGCACTGTAAGCTAAGTTACAGCTCTCTTGGGTCTCTAGCCTTCTACAGACCCTAGACACTCTTGTAGGATGGTTTTTGGATCGGTGCAAGTCATTCAGGGACTGGGCTGGTGGCAGCGATCATTTGGTTTATTTTGAGCTCCTTTTGCCGTTCTGAGCACGTTTTTGCCGCGAACACAAAAGGGTGGCCCGGCTACACAAAATGGCCGGACCACGAGGCTCCTTTGTCTAGTCCACTGTCCGTCTTGCTCCCTTTACCTTCCCCCGGGTCAGGCGACCCGGGGCCTTCCTTATTTGGGCATGTAGTTTCCCGCGAAACACGGTTGCTTTCGCGGGCTTCTACATGTCGTTTGAGTGCCCCCAGGATGTGGGCTGGGCTGTCTGGTCCCAATACACATCCTGGGTGCCAGAGAGTCTAGGGTGGTGTGAATGCCTGGGACCACCGTGGTCCGTGATTGGTCCACGTATGGTATGTGTGTTGATGAGCGGATCTCCCATTGGCTCCCCTCCGTTTTGGCGCGAAGGGAACCGTGGATAAGAGGGAGCTGGAAACACCACTACCATGTCGATCTCCTGAGTTCTTACGAACCCAGGGATACAGGAGCCAAGTATCCTGCGAACACGAGGCTGGACCGAGGAATCACTGGTGACCCCCTGAAGAACTTCTGCTCCTCATCGCTGTCGTCCGGTGAAGCCCTTTCCACCTAAGATCGAACAAGAAGGCCTGTACTGGCGCTTCGACCTATTGGAATAGCAGGACCAGCTATTCCCGGCACCTTCATCAACTCCTGCTGTAAGCCTTCGGAAGTGTCTCTGGGCCATCCAGTTGACTGACCAGCTTACTAAGGAGGCCTGCTCTGTAATCGCCGACAGGTTGGGGGGTATTCTGAGTCCGGGGCATGCTCACACGCTTCGTTTGCTTAGCAGTCCTAAGCTAGAGGTGAGCGGTGCTCGTTTGGCTTGAATACACCCGGCCGTCCCGTTGCCCTGCGGTGGCAACAAAACTGTGCTTGTTTCTTCGATCGGGACGTCTTTTTACTCTGCACGACGACGAGACGTTCCCTGCTCTTCAGAACCTGCCAGAAGCTGCATCTATCGAGGAGAAGCTCGGGCCTGCTTGCTTCGGGGACCGGTGAGTAGATTAGCTAGGATCTGGTCGCCCTCCTGCAGTGCCCTTTGCTTTTCCCCGCTGTGAATACAGCACCCCTTGTCCGTACTCGCGCCCTGCTTCTGCCTCACAGTGGAGGCTGCGCTAGAGTCGCGGACCGTGTTCTCCTTCATTAGAGCTCCCTACAGAGCTGTTCAACGTCCTCCGAAGAGCTTCACCTTCTGCCCATTGGCACCGGCGTGTGCAGGTACTTTTGAGCGCTAGGCTCCACTCTTCGTAGGGATTGGACTACCATCCAGTTAGGGGCCTCAGAAGGCGGACATATCACACGCATTGGTTTGCACTGCCTGTTTTCCTTCCCCTGCAGGTGGATAACATATTTCGTGCTGCTAATGCTGTGAAACTGTGTATTCTGTATATATATTGGGTGGATAGTGTATGTGTTGGTTTAATATCATTGTATGTTGCTGCTTTTACTGTGGTCATTAGTTTTGAGGCCTTATAATAAATGTGTATCTATTTTTGATATAAACAACTGTTTGGAGTAGTTTGTAACGCGCTCTTGCTTTGTGTGCTCACTGCGGGCTTTCAGTCACCCTCACCCCTCTTGAGACCTAGTCTTGACCGCCGCGATCGCTACCTTGATTGGTCTGGCTTGTCCAGAGGTTACCCTGTTCCAAGTAATTAGGTTGGCCTTCTGAACCTCTGCGCCACCAGGACAGAGTTCAGAAATCCGTCTTAACAGACCAGGAAAGAGGAGAGAATCAGTCATCAGCCTGAAGAGGACAAGGATGATGAGAAGTTCTTTTTCATTTCAAGTGCGAATGTGCTACAGTCGAAGGCCTGAAGACATCCAAATTGCACAATGCAAGTGGGTTGTTTGCCGGCGTTGGTGGACACTAGTGCTTCTGTCACTGCGATTGCCACGGTGCATTACGAGGCAATGGATAGGCACCCATGTTTGCATCAACCCAGAGCACGCATTTTCATGTTCGGGGAGACCAACATATTCCGCTGTTGGGAGCCTTTGTAGCGAAACTAGAGCATGGCGACGGCTCCATCAAAGCCTGCTTCTACGTCACAGATGTCAGCCACAACACCCTGTTGAGCTGTGCAGCTGCAGAGGCCTCAGGGATTGTCAGTTTCGCCTATGGAGTTAATGTTGTGGATGTGCAAGGCGTTCTCCAAAAGTTTGAGCAGCTGTTTGAGGGGATTGGCCAGATGGTCGGTGAGCCAGTAAGACTGCACATCGATCAATCAATTCAGCCAGTGGCCTTAAAACAGAGAAGGGTTCTGTTCCATCTACAGGACCTGGTAGACAAGGAACTCGAGAACCTAGTAAGGTTGGACGTTATTGAAAAAGTGGACAGTCCAACACCCTGGGTATCTCCCATAGTGGTCACCCGCAAACCCAAGCAACCTGACTCAGTCAGGATCTGCGTAGACATGAGACTACCAAACAAGGCCATCAAAAGGGAAAGGCACCTCACATGACGATAGACAACATCATCAAAGAGCTGCAAGGTGCGAAGTTCTTTTCCAAACCGGACCTAAGAGAGGGATACCACCAGGTTGTATTACATCCAGACTCCAGATACATTACGACATTCACTACACACCGCTGACTGTATCAATATAAGCGCCTGAGCTTTGGGGTGTCATTGTGCACTGTCTGAAACCGAGCAACGGTACTCTCAAATAGAGCGGGAGGCTCTAACAGTACTGTGGCGGTGCCAGCATTTCTGCCTGAACGTGCTTGGCAGGCCAGTGACGGTAATGACAGACCACAAGCCATTGCTGCCGATCATGGCGGGATCATCGTCCAAGCAGCCAGCTTGGATTGAAAGATGGATGCTGGCCCTGTTGGAGTATGGAGTGTTAATAGTTTACCGCCGGGGACCAACAACGCGGCTGACTATCTGTCGAGACACCCCCGGGTGGGGGTGGACAAAGAAGACAAGACAGGTATTGAGGAGGCCGGCGAATAAGTCCAACTTCTAGTGGAGTCCACCACCTGGAACTCCATGCTCATCCAAGAGCTGGAAAAGGCATCCATAGGAGACGAATGTTTTCAGATCCTCAGAGACGCGCTCCAACGAGGGGAGTGGAAGTCAGTGCTGGAATGCCTAGGAAAAAGGACTTAGGAAGCTTGAATGACCTTAGAGCATCTCTGGAGAGTAGGGGAGGAGCTGACATTCGTGGAGTCGGGTATAATGCTATGTGGGGACTGAATGGTCATGCCAGCCAGCAAAATACACCAGGTGATTGAGCTGGCACACCAAGGACACCAAGGGATGGCCAGGACCAAAGCCAGGCTCCGTCTGAAGGTGTGGTTCCCTGACCTGGAGAGGCGAGTGGAGGAGTTTGTGGTGTCATGTGTGTGGTGCCAGGTGGCCTCGCCAGTGCAAAGAGGGCAGTGGGAGACGGTGCACACAGATTTTGGATCCACAGAAAGGGGTGTTCACTTCTTAGTAGTGGTAGACCAATGGTCAAGGTACCCTGAAGTAGAGTTTCTAGACTCTGTAGCATTTGATGATGTAGCAGTGGGCCTAGAGAAAATATTTGTGACACATGGACTACCCCAGACCCTGTGCTCACACAATGGGCCACCGTTCCAGTGTGGCAGCTTCGTCCAGCTAATGGAAGGGTACGGAATACATCACAGGAAAGTCACACCAGTCTGGCAACGAGCTAATGGTGAAGCTGACAGATTTGTGAGGACTCTAAACAAGGTCTTTAGGATTGCCAACGGACAAGGTCAGAGACTACGAAGAGCGCTGTACCAGTTCTTTCGGGAGTACCGAGCGACCCCTCATGGCTCCACCGAAGTTGCCCCTGCCGAAGGCATGTTTCAAAGATGCCCGAGAGGCCTTCTGCCGGAAGCGGTGCCTAGGGAACCAGCGATAATTAATGCTGACCAGGTGGAGTGTGACCGAAGACATCGGATGGAGGGAGAGAATGTTTGGAGGGACCTCCATCAACATCAGCTGGCCCTGGGTGATGCAGTGCTGATAAGAAATCTGCACCCACAAAGAAAAATGTCATTGACGTATGAGCCCAATCCCATGGACATTGTCGCGGTGAAGTGGTCATAATAACGGCGTCAGATGAAAAGACAATGGTCACGAGAAATGCCAGCTTCTTCAAGAAGCTTGGGGAGGGTGTCCAGTTGGAGACCATCCCAAGGCGAGACTGTGCAGAGGTACCAGACGAAGGTGGAGGGCCTGTTTGTACACCGGTTATCCTGGATCGAGGAGAGTCTGAGCCAGGAAGGGGGCAGAAGGTATCCCCAGAGGCTGGGGGGGGAGACCTGACCGCCTCACTGACTATGTACTGAACTCCTGAGTCGAGCAGCCTGGTCATGTAAAGAACTAGACCACCCGTTGTGGTAGTTAAACCAGGACGTGATTCACATGTTGAGGTGGCAATATTGGCAGTTCATGTTACTCTAAGTGTTATTGAGTATTACTGCTGTTCACAGTGGTTTGTTGTTATGAAGAAGGAGGGGTGTGGTGTTAACAGACACACGCAGCAGAGTGACGTAACTCCACCACATGTGGATAATAAACGGGGCACGTCACATGTGCACCAGAGTGCCCGTGGAGCCCAGACAAGCAACAGTGTGTCGTGTGTGCTCTGTTGGTTTGGGGGGCTTGCAGCTCAGGGCCTGAGGGAGCCAAATGCCACTATATAACAACGACTACTGTGTAAGCGTACATGATTTGCATTATTATTTATTTTTCAACAAAACATTTTATTGCCATTTTAGTGGATTTTACATCAACATCAAAGTAATGCATTTCTAACATTGAGCTAGACAGACGCAAGGGGAGTCCAAGGCACTCTGCCAGGTTGGTCTACAGGGAGCGCCTCTATCCAGCTGTTGTGGAGAGTTCTGGAGCGCTGTGTGGCTACTTCCGATCTTTGTATTCTTTCTTTTTATCCCAACAGGACAGTGAGTTTGGATTGAGAAGCCCTGATTATTGCAGTGTATCAAAGGGGAGAACCTTTGAAGACAGCTGCTCCCAGGTAGAAAGTGTCCAATCTCAGAAGCCACAACTGTCACATGATGTATGAGCCGCTGCCATATTATTTTGTATTGCCAATTCTGCAGTTTTAAGACATTTCCTTCAAAATTGCACATGCTCCTATGAGAGGCTTTTCGGGAATGCAGTTTTATCACCCCCGTCCCTGGTTCAAGGTGTAGTTTTTGTGAAGGGAATTATTTTTTGAGACCCTGCATTCTCAGGCATGTGTACCAGTAAAAAGGGTGAATTTAGAGGTAGCGCTCCTGCTTTGAATGTTAAGGCTATTATTAATGCAAATCTGCGCGTTGCCAGGAAGTGGGAAGATTTCACACCCCCTGGCGGGCAGTGGTGGTATGATGAGGTACTGCACTTGCACTTTATTCGAACAGTTAGTTCTTCCTCCTCTCACATGGTTAATGAATTTCCCAAATCCAGGGAATGTTTACAACATTTTCCTACATTGCTATTTACGAGTTCATATGGTGTGTGGTTTAAAGTTTGGGGCCTATTAGATTTATACAGTGTCATTCACTTTCCAATACTGTGCTTTTTATACATTTGTACTCTGGTTTCGGGTAAAAGTTGAATAATGTGCCCAACTGTTTGCACAAGAAGATTTGTATGCATTTTTGATGTTCCCTGATGATGTATTGACTACGTGTTTTTCTCAGTTTCATGAACAAAATTAGTTATGTGTCTAGCAATGTTGCACTTCTGCGATGGCACCTAAAACTGATATGCTATAAGGTTTTTGCCTACCATATCTTTGGTATTGGATAGTGTTCTCATGTAATGTGTGTGCTGTGTTGTTTTATTTGTATGTGCACGTTGCTTTTCTTTGCAATATAGTTTGCTGCAACATGTAAAATAGCTGGGTGACAATTTTCGGATGGTGGCAATTTTGTGTTGAATGTGGTACCAAAAATTCTATTTACCGACTATTTGCTTTGGTATCTTTATTTCCACCTGATTCGTGAGTATTATCCTTCTCGATATTATCTTGATTGCAGTTTTCATAAACTCTAGCATGTCTCATGTACATTTACAGTTTTCGCCTGCATACGCGCACATATGTACACCCGGTTGCTATGTTAGCATAGTAATGCTAGAGTTCTGCATTGTTGGCCAAGTTTGTTGGTCTGACTATGGCGAGTGTGTTCATGGAAGGGTCCCTTTAGGCTAGGCTGCTCACATTCTCAATCCCTGCTAAGACTACTGCTGACTTGACGAGGATCTTGTTGATTTGGTGTTTCATACTTCAGAGCAGTTAGACTTCACATTCTGTGTGAACTGAGATTTTTCCAACAAGTTTGGACTGGTGGCTGTTCCGTACTTCTAAGTCCGTGCCATTGGCTCCTTGCCCTGTGGCCCACAGTCCTTTTGCACCTTCACTATACTAACTTCTATTTTATTAGAAACAGAAGCCTGCTTGTATCTCGGTGAAAAAAGGCACTGTATTTTTCCAGCCCATATTTGATTTTTGTATTTTATTAGAGTCAGCAGAAAAATATGTGTTTGACCAAAACATTATTTTATCGATGGCAGTCCCATCAATTATGAGGTTAAGAGGGAACAAAAACCAGTAGGAATAGTTTTGTGAACAATTGTCGCACTACAGGACTAGTATACATTAAGATGGGGATAGGGGTGTGGGCAACCAGTAACGAGTGGAGGAGGAGGATTGCATGGGTATATGGAGAGGTGGGTCATATAGGATTAGCCATGAGGGAAGAAGGATGGCGATAACCAGACCCTGCCAGAAGTGTTGAGGGGAGGGGTGTTGGCACCACGACCGGCCTAAGGGCTGAGGGGGTGGACAACCAGGACCAGACAGGTGGCAGAGACACAGCTACACTGGAGGAGGTAATGGAGTGCCTCCTTGCCAAGGTTCCTGGCAAAGGGTGAGAGGAGGGGATCCTCGCAAACAGATGATGCCATTAGCCACTGGGGCTTTAAATGGCGAAAACTACCTGATGCCAGTGCACTAAGAAGGAAGTAAGGCCTAGTGATGAGGGTCGGGTGGTCCATTCAGAGTCGAGTGTGGCTGTTGTTGAGAGGAATCGCCTGAAGGGATGGCAGAGATTGGTCGCCCATCAGCCCAGAGAGGTCATATGATGCTGTCCTGAACTCCACCTTCCTAAAAATGGGAAGATTTAATTTGACAGACTTTGTTATGCTTACACTTGAATCCATCCACCATTGTATATGCAAATCAAGTTCTCTTGTATATGCTAAGATGGGTTTATTTCTGATAGTGTATTATGTTTGACAATATTGTTTAAAAAATACTTTGAATGTTTTGGAAATATTCCTGACATTTACATTTGAACATATAAGTATTTCTATAAAATTCCATGAAATTTGGTACAAAAATGTTCATACTTGTCGTTTACTTTCTCCTTAGGTCTCTCTCAGTGGTGTTTATTCAGTCCCAGGGCTATGCCGCTGAATTTGAGAGAACGTGTATCTTTGAAAGAATTCCAAGAGAACTTTTGCAACACAACTTTCCTTTACAAAACCTTGTTGTGCTTCAGCTTGAAGGAGAGGAACAAAAATCTTTGGGAGTTGTGGGGTTATGCCTACAACAATCCTCAAGGTCATCATGCCGAAAGCCTTGCTTTAAAAGAATTGCAAAAGTACATCAATGAAAAAGTTCCCAGGCTAGGGGAAAAATGCAAGATCACCTTTTACATCTCGTACAGTCCCTGTTACAAGTGCTGTGCAGAAATATCTTGGTTTCTTTCTAAAAATGGTGAAAACTTGGATTTGAGTATTAAATGTGCAAAGCCATATAAATGGAATGACAAGGCCAGTGAGACTGGCCTGAGGATGCTCAATAAGCATGGAGCCTCGATTAAAATCATGGACAAGGGCGATTATGAGGAAGGTTTTTACTTATTTGTGGATCCAGTGAGCAGATTTGAACCATGGCCTGAATTGGAGCTCATCAGTATGAAATACACTCAATGGCTTCAAGGTCAACTAAGAGAGGTATGGTGCTTGTTTCTATAACACTGAACTCAATTCTTGAACAGTTTGTGTTAAGTCATGGCAAGCGTCATATAAACAGTGTGTAGCAATAAGGTTGGCACACGGCTGGACATGCTTGTGCTTTCAGGTTCCAGCTGTGACAGTATTGGAGTCTATTGTTCTGGAGCACTGCAAAGAAGGTCAAGGTTACCAGTATCTAATGGAAGCTAAAATCCAATGGGATACTAGCCTTCAAGGCGAGAACATCAAACACCATCTCACAACATACAGTAGTGATGCCTCCAGATCACCCCTGATGGTTCCTTGCAAGACAATGTGCCTCATTTCGAGAAAGGCCCTGCCGGACCCGGTAATTGCCCTTTCGCGGGTGCCGATAGATCGCCATTCCCATTTCAGCCCAGTAGGGCTCAATGGGAATGGGGATGCCTGTAGCACCGGCACCATTCATAACGGTGCCGGTGCTACAGGCTTGCTGTGCTCGTGGGTGCCTTTCATTCCACCAGGCCAGGCCTGGCGGAATGAAAGGCACCCGCGAGCACAACTCAGAGTTTGCTGGTCCTGTAACAACGGTACCGGCAAGCATTCTGGTACCATTGTTATCGGACCGGCAACCTCGATATGAGGCACAAATGTTTGTATAAATGATGACCATCCAGTAACATGCATATCTTGGACACAATGGGCAGGATCACAAGTTCCACTACAGCCAACCAATTTCTAACCAGTGCTGATAATTCTGTACCAAAATGTACACGAACCGAGCCGAGCAAGGGTAAAAAGGACATTGGGGGTCATTACGATGAATGAGGTAACCATGCTGCTATTAGCGGCATGGCTAACCCCTTACCGGGTACCGGGTCCGGGTTCCTTGAATGAGGAATTACCGGGCCATTCCGACCTTGGAGAGCCCGGTAATTCCTCATTCAAGGAACCCGGACCCGGTACATCCCCATTCCCATTCGAGCCCCCATAGGGCTCAATGGGAATGGGGATGATGCTAACAACGGGCCCGTTGTTAGCATGCTGGTCTGCTCGCGGGACCCGCTAAGAACGCGTGGTAAAACCAGGCGTCCTTAGCGGGTTCCCGCAAGCAGACCACGTAATGGGGCGGTAAGGGGTTGACGGCTCCGGCACCTTTACCGGCGCTGTTAACCCCATACCGCCTACCTCGTAATGACCCCCATTGAGTATTGATGCAAGTTTTACTAGCATCAGTGCAAAACTGACAAGCAGCACTGAAATGTATGTCAACTTTCCCACAATGAGTTACTGGGGCAATGTGAAGAGCAGATTGCTAAGGGAAAAGAATTGATAAGGCAAATGAGTGAAGGGATGACAAAGCATTTTAGTAGGGCAGAATCAATCTGAGATGTAAGGGTAGATGGCCGCAAGAGCCACAACTGAGAGAACGGAATTGGACCACCTTGAAAAGGTTCAGTGCACAGGAAGCGCTCTCAGTCTTTGTTTCCTCTGGCAAGATTGTAGAATGTGTCAAAGTACATATGAGCTGTTTCCAAAGACCATTGAAGATATTGCCTTTGTGGTGTAATCAGCCATTGTATTGATTGGTTATCTGGATTCACCTGTGAGGAGGATGGTTGGGGGATTGCGAATCATTGTTTTGTTTTACTTGAGCTGCTATCTGTGGTACTTAATTCGTGAAAGTCATCAAGGACGTGTCGGCCTCATTACGTGTTTGCCGGTCCGGAATAAATGCCGGGGCCACGGATCTCCCGGCAGGCCTTACCTTCCGATAGATCAGGCCCCGGCATGCAGATAAATGCCTGAATCACTGGCACCAGTTCTCCCACTGCCAGTGATTCTGGCAATCCCATCCCATGGAGTCCTAAGGGGCTCCATGGGAATGGGAATTTACTGTCACTCCGCCGGCTGTAATATCCCGGTAATACAGGGATATCAGGCGGTGGAGACGGTAAGGCAGGGTTGCCGGTATCCAGCCGGAATTACCGGTGCGATACCAGCAACCCTGTAATGAGCCTCATAGATTTTTCCTTTAGTCTGCATGTTTTTGTCGAGTGCTTGGACAACTGGAAAAGCATAAGTATTCATCGAGGAGCCGGCCTTGACAATGCATAGGCATGTAGTTGCGCAGAGTAATGGGCAGTTACTTGTCTTTTGTTCTGCTATGTTATGCCCATGATTGGTGGTCTGTCTGTTTCTCTTTCTATGGTTGTGTGTGTTCCCGTTCTTGGTTCTGCCTGCGTGTCCCTTCACCATTGCGTTCTTTTAGCAAGATGTGTGAAAAGAGTAATATGTTCTCAAGTTTTAGATTTGGTGGGTTTGTGATGACATGCTTTGCTGTGGAAGTGGGATTCCACATACAAACCCAGCAGCAATGAACAGCGTTGTAGCAGGCATTCCATGATGCACCCTAGGTTGCTTTGGGCCAGGATCATAGAGTCATGTAATGAGCCTGGGAATCTTGCACTCACATGGGTGAAAATCAGGTCTGCACCACAGAGCATTTGAATTGAATACTCTGATCTATGCACTGTTACAAAATACATGCTCTCACGACCTGGGTGGTACAAGGCTGATGTCCACAGCAACCTTCACATTAGGGAACCCAGCAATAGCATAGACCTAGCCTTGTTGG
Source organism: Ambystoma mexicanum (assembly GCF_040938575.1). Taxonomy (NCBI): domain Eukaryota; kingdom Metazoa; phylum Chordata; class Amphibia; order Caudata; family Ambystomatidae; genus Ambystoma; species Ambystoma mexicanum. Next base: position 176,759,102 of record NC_090941.1, on the reverse strand, counting down.
CACTGACAATAGCAGGTTCCGAGGAAAACATAACATGCTGGTGCATATGCTGCGCCATATCTATTATTCCCTGGGAAAGGATGCAGCAGATCAAGGCTGGGTTATGCAGGTCATGTATCAAAGCTGCTGTGTTCAGAAAGGTGCCACTGTGTTCAGAAAGGTGTCACTGTGCATAAGTATACGACTCTGAGCAGGGACGTCATTTCATCAAAATGCCAGGGGTAGCGGAAGTGACATCACATGAACCTTGACCTCTGATGACATCACAGGAAGTTATGTCATTTGACTCCACCCCAAAGTGATATCACGAGAAGTGATGGAACACAACCTTTTACCGCTTGACAAAACAGGAAGTGGCATCACATAGTATTGTTCCTAAGTAAAGTGTGAAAAATATGGTTACAAAATCACTGTGATGTGCTTATTATACATTTCATACAAGAAAGGATCATCATATGTATAAACAGAAAAAAACATGCTGTAACTGCAACTTGCGAAAAGCAAAATACATAGGGCCTCATTACACGGTAGGCGGTGAGCCATGGCGCTATCAGCGCCATGGCTCATGCCGGTAAAATACCGGCACCGCCTTGGCGGAAAGGGGATCTACCGCCCCATTCCAAGGTTGGAGGGGCGGTAAATCCCCTTTCCGCCATTGCCCTTCCCCATTCCCATTTCTGCCCCATAGGGCTCTATGGGAATGGGGAAGGCGCTAATTACGGCACCGCAATTTTGCGGTGCCGCAATTAGCTCCGAGGTCCCTTAGTGGGTTGGATTTTAACGCCTGCAAAAAGCAGCCGTTTAAATCCCCCAACCCGCAAAGGGACCTCGTAGTAAGGCGGTAAGGATTTACCGGTACCGATATTTTACCGGTACCGGTAAATCCTTACCGCCATCCGTGTAATGAGGCCTATAGTCCTAAATGGATGCTTATTCTACTCTAAAGGTTTTTTGGAGGATTTTGTCTGCATTGTGAATTTGAGGTGTTTAAGAACAGACTAAATCAGTGACTCACCCTGAAGTGTGCCTGAAATAAACCTTTAATGAATCTAGCAATTATTGTATGGAATTCCAGAAAGACAAATTATTTGTTATTCCTATTCTTTCTTATTTAGGGTCACACTTGTGAAACCCCCTGTTTTTTTAAGAAGCCTGAACAAGAAAGCCAGTCACCCAGAAGCAAAGAGCCACATGGCATTGGCCACAGCCCAGGAGCTTCAATTTGTAATTTTTAGGGGTAGCAAGGGAGACCACAAGGGTAGCAAGGTGCGACCCCTGGCGACCCCTTAATGACGTCCCTGACTCTGAGCAGCTTCAGTTTATGGTGGATGGATGTTTTGATGTCCCTGTTGGGCTTTAGGTCGCCCTCTCTTTCTTCCAGGAGAGTGAATGGAGAGAACAGATCCAGGTGCTCGATAGCAAGGTTCTGCTGGTCGGGCAGGTCTACCTTTGACAACCTGGGCCAGGACCACCTTGGCATATAAGCCCTTTGCAGTCTTCTTCCACCCCCTTCACTAGGAGCAACTGTTCAGGGGATGCTGGAGGGCTGCTGGGCAGGCTGATAGACTACTTAGTAGGGGTGCTGTTGGGCAGACTGATGGATTACCTGATGGGGGGCTGCTGGGCAGGCAAATGGGCTTCCTGTGGGTGGCTGCTGCTGCTGGTACAACAGGGCAGCTGCTAGTAGTAAATGAAACTGCCTAATGTCAAGATTAAGGTGCGCTGCTTTATCCATGATGCTGTGTTTAGCAGACTGTGGTCATTCTGGCCTTTTTATGAAGCCGCCATGGTGAGGCTTGTTATGATGATATGGGCCTCAACACCTCTGTTTGCACCTGATCAGAGCGGGTGGTATTTTCAGTTTAGGTGGTAAAACAAGGGGAAATGATTATCATCATTCCGTCTGGTGGATGTTAAATGTGCCCAAAATGGCTGCCTATTTATAGTCAGTGAAATCGCATCGTTCCTACTTACAAACGCATTGAAGATCGTTTTGCATGCAAAACCTAAGCAAACGATTTTACGTCGGGACCAATATTAGTCAAAGGCTATAAAACATGCAGAAAACATTTCCGCATGAAATTCACCCCCCAGGGCCCATGAAAACGAGCTTAATAGTGTGGCATGGTCAAGGGATAGCCCAGATCTGTTCCCAAAACGCCCTCTAATGCAAGTGGGCCCGTGCTTACAAAAACTTGGCAAGCGAGAATGAATGTAGAAGCAGCCAAAGCCTCACAACCTAGCCAACTTTGTATATATGTCTTGCAATTTACAGCCCTATTTTGTTAGGAAGAGTTTTGTGACCAATGAAAAGAGCAGAATCCAACTCCCATTATTCGCTTGAAAGAGTCCATGAACAGATGCTGTGTTGCGTGACCTGGCCTAGGGCCAGGCCCTCCCCCTGCCCAAGGAGAGGCATATATGGTCCCTGAGAGTACCATGGGGCAGAATCGGCACCTGAATGCAAACTTGGGGACAAACATAGGTACATTGCCTGAAACTGAGTGCAACATGGGGGGGGGGGTGCAAAGACGGCCAACGAGCCACAAGAAAATATGTTTTACAGGTGCAGGTGTGTCATATATTGTTGAGACAGTGCTTTGTGGTTGCAGATCCTCCCAAATACAACAAAACGGAATAACCGTTACTGCCACTTGGTCTCACCGATTTACTGCGGGATCAGGGGTGTTGCTAGATATGGAAGTGATCCGGGGCAACGCTAATGTCGGGGCTGTTGGGACTCGGGGCTAGCTAGCCTTTTGGCTGTAGCCCCTGAGTTTCCATCCGGGGCTACAACCAAAAGACCAGGGGCTATAGCCCCCTCATCACCCCCTCGCCCCCCCACCCTCCCAGCAACGCCTCTGTCCGGGATTACAAGTGGCAGTAGAGCGGTGTAACTGCCCATTTTTTTAGTGCATAGGACTCCCTGGAGGGGGGGGGCACAACGCTGGGTGGCGACCTGAACGCTGGGTTCAAGGGTAAGGAGACTGCAAGAGAGACACTCCAGCAGGAGCTCATCCTAACGAACAACTATGGATTTCATGGGGGGAAAAAAATCCTCCTTAGAACGATCACTAAATGGAAATTCACACGTAGAGCCCGATTCACAAAGATCTGCTGTGGAGCAAATCAGGAGATGATACCCTCAGCATCCCAGATTTGCTCCTGCAGCCACATACGCTATCTGCAAACGTAAAACTGAAGCAAATCTGGAGCTACCGAGAGCATCTTCAACATGCACACATGCAAACGTGATTCCCAGAGATTTGCTCAAAGGCATCTCAGAGAGGCTCCAGATGTGCTCAATGTTTGGACTTTATGAATAAGATGCGAAGCAGCAGGAGCAAATCTGACATTCTACAGGCCCCCTAAATGTTATCATCATTTTACTTAACCAACATATGCTGCTTATTGAATTCATAAGGTCATTTCATTCCATTATTTGTAACAAACGAGGCTAAATAATGAGTGTAATGTATTCAATATAAATGTAAATGTGCCCATTAATGCATATTTTTTTATAAGCAATAATGTATACAGTATTTCTTCTCTTTCTAACATGTCTGCACAGGGAACAATGTCTGCATACAGATACTTAGGACCATTGTGAGCTGTATTTTCGGCATGTGTTGAAGACCGCAATGCATTTCCTGTGGACACTGTTGCATATGCCAAATGAATAATTTGAGGATCTGCTGTTTGGCGCAAGTTGGGGAGACATTTTCTTTTTAAGAAAATATAGTGCCTGGTTAAAAAGGCGTTTTTCAGTGGGATTTTCCCATTGTAATGCAATTTGTGACTCAGGCCCATAGTGTTCAAAAAGGACATTTATAGTTTTATTTTGGGGTTTGAAAATGTGCTACATACCTGCAGGGTGCTTTAGAGCACAGCAAACAGAAAACAAAGTGTGGTGAGGAAACATGGGAGAACAAAGGGGAGGGTGCACGTGTAAACAACCAAACAACGTGTCTTGTTAGAAGCAGCGTTTCCAAAGAGAGTAGGGGTAACCTGCCTGTAGTAAACCAATACTCGAGCAAGCCGTTGTGGAATTGGGATCCTGGACTAAAGAGGTGGGGGCCCCCTTCAAGGTTGAGGTGAAGGACGCAGGGACCAACCATAGGCTGGGAACCCTAATTGTTTTGTGTGTGTATTTGACAATAAAAGTTGAAACGTATTGGTTTTTGCCTTGTGACCCATTGAGCACCTTGCCAGAGAATATAAAATGAGGAATACCATACCATCAATATTCAGTTTCTCATGTAAAATTAAGTGATTTGGTTCCATTAGGTAGAACTGATGGGCTATTCTGTAATAATGTATTTGCTTTTGACAAATATGACAACATATGCACTTCTGAGAGCAGTGACTTCCAGGACGCCGATGTACACTGCATCAATGAGATGCATAATGCAAGTACAGGTTAGAATTTGATTGTATAAGCAATGTTTAGTTATGATTGTGAGGTCATGTTATGTGTTCTGTTTGTCCAAAGCGCCCTGATGCCTTCGGGCAACCGGCGCTATACAAAACTAAAATACATACATACATGATGATATTGGTGGGTGGCTGTAAATAATGGTTTCATTATTCATTTGAACATCATCTTTTATTCATAACATTACAGATTCAGTTATAAAAGTTATTTTTTAAAAAAAAGGATTATATATCTGAAGCACCTTAAGTGATTGAATTAATCTCTGGTTGGCATTACCACATTGACCTTAAGGGCGCGATTTATAGAAAAAGCGTAAAGTCCCTGCAAAGCACGCTGCGTGTAAAACTACTTTGCGCTTAACTGGACGCAAAAGCATGTTTTGCGCGCTCTGCGTATTCATGGAATTTTAACTGCAAAATAACCCTAGGAGCAAGTAGCGCTCGGAACAGACACAACACGCCCCCTTGCAAAGCAAAACCAGCAACGTATACCGACCTTTGCATCTACCTTATCCACACCATCAAGCACCCCAGCAATACTACGGACTGCCCCTCCGTCGCGCAAAGCCCTTGACTGCACGCAAAGACGTGATGGACCCGCACATAGTCCTGGAAAAACATGCAAAGTCTGATCCATGAATCGGGAAAAGGAGTTTTGCGTGCTGAAAAGTGCACAAATCACTTTTCAGCGCGCAGAAAATTCTGTGAATCAGGCCCTAAGTGTTCATGAAAACAGTTCGCTCAAAATTGGAGTCTATCACTAAATGTTGATTATAAAGATTTGCAAAATGAAACCCCCAAAATATGGAAAATGCAATGAGAATGCAATAAAAACATTGGTAGGATATTAAAATATCCTCCAGAGGTTATTGTTTTTGGTCTGACAAATTCAGAACAGTTTGTTGAAATTTCTCTTGAGTAATCGATGGTTGTGTAACAGACATGGATGTTTCGATCTTGACATATACTCTGCATTTATTTCATACAAATCTGCCGAATCAGAGTAGCCTTACCGGCAGCACCGTGAAATAAACGAACTATAGTAATATGGACGTAATGGATGTCTTTAATGAGGCTATTACCAGAACAAATATACCCATTCAATTAAGTACATTATGTTCCTCTTTGAATATACGACACACTCTTTTGTTCAACCCAACATGTATGCTAATACCACACATTTTCACCATAAGGTAAAGGGGGTTGCACAAGCCGTCCACATTTTGATACGTTGACTTTGACCTTACTTTTCCACAGTTTGATACGTTGAGTTTGACCTTATTACTGTTGAACAGCAGATCTTTGCACGACCTGGGGCTGCCGTAGACTATTGTGTCCACGCAGCAGTCAAACCTTACTTTTCCCCTGGCTCCTATTGAAATATAGAAAGCATTTCTTATTCTACCTCTGTCGGGAATATACAGGACTGAGGTATTAGTGGAGGGTCAGGCACAGTAATGCTACCCTATATCCACGTCTTTCTTGACTCTTCAAAAAACACAAGGGAAGCAGATACAGTATAGTTTTAAAATACACAACATACAATTGTACATACTTATGTTAATAAAAGGGGGTCTTTTCCACCTATAGTTACACATCGTCTTTGTTAATTTCAACCCATTTACAGTAGGTTTAATTCTAGTGTTCCTAGTTCTACTGTGATAGAGGCCTAGTTGTTTGCTGGCCACGTTAGTTAAAAAGATGGGCCCTTTGGCTTGGAATGGTGCACATCAAATCATTACCTATGCATCTCAAGGACGGTTCATGGTCCTATTTCTGTTCCCACTCCACAAAGTCCATCATCTCCCACCTCATATGAATCACTCCCTTCTGTATTAATCTCTTTGGAAGGTACTAGCTTTTATTTCTTTCTTTTTACATCTTATTTCCTGCACTCCAAATTGAGCAGATATTGGTCTATGGTGTTCAACCTATCAAGTAAATGGAAAAAACATGCAAGAAAGAACAACACAATGACAAATACTATTTAAATGTATGACGGGTTCTATATCGTTTAATTGGATTTTTCAATTTTTCCCAGGTGGAGAATAATTGCAGTGACAACAATATAATTGAAACAAATTTGCCACTTTCAGGTAAGATTATCACTTGCAAACGTGCTCTGTCAGTGTATTGTACTGAAGAAATAAACAGAAATTATATTGCAAAAAGCATGTAAGCAATTCTTCGGAACCATGACCTTCATTGAACATTATTTGTTAAAAATCGTTTTCATGGAGGTTGCTAAAACAATATTTGTGTATACATAGGCCTCACTTTACTGTGCAGGGAGGAAGCAGTGCTTCCCTTGAGCAACTGCAACGCAGTTAGAGCAGGAAGTATGGGTAAAAGTAGGGGTCTCCTTTCTTTTGCCATCACTTCAGCTCCTGAGTCAGAGTTTGGAATGGGATGTTGGAAATGGGTCGTTCCTGCTCCCTCCATCCACATTTCATGCTATCACTATCTATATGTTACTTTCAGAAGTTGGAGGCAGGAGCAAGCCATTGTGAGCCGCAGGGTTTGATAAGCACTGACGAGCCACAGAAAGGGTTTTTTATTTTAATATTATTTTTGTATTTAATTAGTTATGGTTTACAATTTAAACCTTTCACAATTCAAGTATAAAATTATAGTCCACATTTTAATGTTACACACAAGTTAAAAAGACTAACATTACACATGACTTCAATAAAAAGTTGTAAAAAGGAATAATTCAACATTACTATATGAGGTAGATTATAAAACATAATACATCCGCAAAAAGAAAAAAAAGTTAATTCATCGATAAACCATAGGCAAATAAAGTGGCGTTGTGCTCTCCACAAAAGTCAATTACATGCTAGGTCCACTACAAGCTTACTTTAAGCTCATTAAGTGACCTCCACATTTGAGGATGTCCCCCAACTGAGTAAATATTTTTTTCAGGAATGCTACTAGCACAATGGTAAGAGATATTCAGGGTAATTCATAGAATTTCGCAGAAAAGTGTCGCAAGCGGCTGGCGCAGAGTGTCCGCGTGCGATTGTCTGCGCCAGGCGCGTGCGCTAAAACCGATTTCCGCGCACAGCTTATTCATGGATTTTAGGCTCCCAAACCAGCCGTGGCGCAGAGTATCGCAGCGACCCTGCAGCAGCGCCAGTAACGCCCCCAAGAACGCCCTCGCGCAAGGAAAAGCCATCAAAATCGCTAAATCATCGCAAAGGGCTGCGCTAACCCTGGACCAGTTTACAGGGCTGCCAAACAAGGAACGCAAAGTGGGTAACGTTTATATCAGGGGTACGCGGGAAGTTTTACACGCGATTAGCCAGGGTACGTGTATTACAGGGGTACGCGGGAAGTTTTACACGCGATTGGCCAGGGTACGTGTATTACAGGGGTACGCGTGAAGTTTTACACGCGATTAGCCAGGGTACGTGTATTACAGGGGTATGCAGGAATTATCACACGCAATTTGGCTGGGTACGTGTATGACAGGGGTACGCGTGAAGTTTTACACGCGATTAGCCAGGGTACGTGTATTACAGGGGTACGCGGGAATTGTCACACGCGATTTGGCTGGGTACGTGTATTACAGGGGTGCGCGGGAATAATCACACGCGATTTGGCTGGGTACGTGTATTACAGGGGTGCGCGGGAATCATCACACGCGATTTGGCTGGGTACGTGTATTACAGGGGTGCGCGGGAAGTTACACACGCGATTAGGCTGGGTGGGTCCTCACAGGTGTTTCCTGTACACCCTCCATGGCCCCTGCAGGCAGCCCACAAAACAGGGGACTACCCTGCACACCTGCTCATGTCTCCCACCACCCCCACCCCCCAGCAGTGTGGGGCACCCTCCACCAGGCCCCCACCCATGTCTCCCACCACCCCCACCCCCCAGCCACCATGGACAGCCCCCACCAGGCCCCCACCCATGTCTACCACCCCCCCACCCCCCAGCCACCATGGGCAGCCCCCGCCAGGCCCCCACTCATGTCTCCCACCACCCCCACCCCCCCAGCAGTGTGGGGCACCCTCCACCAGGCCCCCACCCATGTTTCCCACCCACCCCCACCCCCCAGCAGTGCAGGGGCACCCTCCACCAGGCTCCCACCCGTGTCTACCGCCCCCCCAACCCCCAGCCACCATGGGCAGCCCCCACCAGGCCCCCACTCATGTCTCCCACCACACCCACCCCCCCAGCAGTGTGGGGCACCCTCCACCAGGCCCCCACCCGTGTCTCCCACCACCCCACCCCCCAGCCACCATGGGCAGCCTCCGCCAGGCCCCCACTCATGTCTCCCACCCACCCCCCCCCCAGCAGTGTGGGGCACCCTCCACCAGGCCCCCACTCATGTCTCCCACCACCCCCACCCCCCAGCCACCATGGGCAGCCTCCGCCAGGCCCCCACTCATGTCTCCCACCCACCCCCACCCCCCCAGCAGTGTGGGGCACCCTCCACCAGGCCCCCACTCATGTCTCCCACCACCCCCACCCCCCAGCATCCAGGGGCACCCTCCACCAGGCCCCCACTCATGTCCCCCTGCACCCCCACCCCCCAGCATCCAGGGGCACCCTCCACCAGGCCCCCACTCATGTCTCCCACCACCCCCACCCCCCAGCATCCAGGGGCTCCCTCCACCAGGCCCCCACTCATGTCTCCCACCACCCCCACCCCCCAGCAGTGCAGGGGTAGCCTCCACCAGGCCCCCACTCATGTCTCCCACCACCCCCACCCCCCCAGCATCCAGGGGCACCCTCCACCAGGCCCCCACTCATGTCTCCCACCACCCCCACCCCCCCAGCAGTGTGGGGCACCCTCCACCAGGCCCCCACTCATGTCTCCCACCACCCCCACCCCCCAGCATCCAGGGGCACCCTCCACCAGGCCCCCACTCATGTCCCCCAGCACCCCCACCCCCCATTAGTGCAGGGGCACCCTCCACCAGGCCCCCACCCATGTCTCCCACCACCCCCACACCCCAGCCACCAGGGGCAGCCTCCACCAGGCCCCCACTCATGTCTCCCACCACCCCCACCCCCCAGCCACCATGGGCAGCCCCCACCAGGCACACACTCATGTCTCCCACCCACCCCCACCCCCCAGCAGTGCAGGGGCACCCTCCACCAGGCTCCCACCCGTGCCTACCACCCCCCCAACCCCCAGCCACCATGGGCAGCCCCCACCAGGCCCCCACTCATGTCTCCCACCACACCCACCCCCCCAGCAGTGTGGGGCACCCTCCACCAGGCCCCCACCCATGTCTCCCACCACCCCCACCCCCCAGCAGTGCAAGGGCACCCTCCACCAGGCCTCCACTCATGTCTCCCACCACCCCCACCCCCCAGCATCCAGGGGCACCCTCCACCAGGCCCCCACTCATGTCCCCCTGTACCCCCACCCCCCAGCATCCAGGGGCACCCTCCACCAGGCCCCCACTCATGTCTCCCTGCACCACCACCCCCCAGCAGTGCAGGGGCACCCTCCACCAGGCCCCCACTCATGTCTCCCACCACCCCCACCCCCCAACCACCAGGGGCAGCCTCCACCAGGCCCCCACTCATGTCTCCCACCATCCCTACCCCCCAGCATCCAGGGGCACCCTCCACCAGGCCCCCACTCATGTCTCCCACCACCCCCACCCCCCCAGCAGTGTGGGGCACCCTCCACCAGGCTCCCACCCATGTCTACCACCACCTCCACCCCCAGCATCCAGGGGCACCCTCCACCAGGCCCCCACTCATGTCCCCCTGCACCCCCACCCCCCAGCAGTGCAGGGGCACCCTCCACCAGGCCCCCACTCATGTCTCCCACCCCCAGCCACCAGGGGCAGCCTCCACCAGGCCCCCACTCATGTCTCCCACCCACCCCCACCCCCCAGCAGTGTGGGGCACCCTCCACCAGGCTCCCACCCATGTCTACCACCACCCCCACCCCCCAGCATCCAGGGGCACCCTCCACCAGGCCCCCACTCATGTCTCCCACCACCCCCACCCCCCAGCATCCAGGGGCACCCTCCACCAGGCCCCCACTCATGTCCCCCTGCACGCCCACCCCCAGCAGTGTGGGGCACCCTCCACCAGGCCCCCACCCATGTCTCCCACCACCCCCACCCCCCCACCCACCATGGGCAGCCTCCGCCAGGCCCCCACTCATGTCTCCCACCACCCCCACCCTCCAGCAGTGCAGGGGCAGCCTCCACCAGGCCCCCACTCATGTCCCCCTGCCCACAGGCCCTGACAATCCTCAAGCATGTGCCTCATGGCCAGCCACCACAGCCCAAAGACACAACCAAGTATTACATGTGCCCATGATACTACTCCAATGGAAACAATGTAAATCAACACATGTGTGTCACACACACACAATGGTTGCAAGTGAACCTGAAAACCCATATCATGACATGCATGAAAACAATGAGATGAAACCACACATTGAAGAATGAAAAAATCCAAATAACGTATTAAAAACAACAGCAATGGCAATCAAAATTAACCAAAATACACAAGTAAAATAATAACAAAATTAAGCTGGCTGTCCCTTTTCAAATTAAAATCAATAAATGATAATCCATCAAAAATATCTTCCAAAGTTCAAGTCCATGAAAAGGAAATGAAGGGAAAAAAGAAATAGAAAACCATTGCTCCATGGGAAAAAATATTCATAGTAAAAAAAATATCCAAATCCAAAGTCAAACTATGTACAAAGTATTCAGGGTCCATCATCCCAAGAGAAGAAATGAAACGTACCAAAAAACCTATCTAAAATGTCCGTCAACTCCAAATAAAAATAAACTATAAAGGAAACCTATCACTAAATAACTATACAATGGCGGCGGGCCAGTCCAGCAGCTCACTTAGTGGTGTTCCGGGCCAGGGCATCATCGAACTCCTCGTCTATGTCCCGGAGGCGGTCCTGTTCCATGGCCCCGAGGGTCCGCAGGGATGCCGACATGTTCACCTCCAACTCCCTGCGGATTGCCTCGAGGCACTCGGCCCGCCTCAGGGCCCTCCACATGGAGTTCTCCACCCTGACCATCGAGAGCCGCGCCTCCTCCGCCCGCCGCCGCTCCGCATCTATGGCGTGGCCCAACCGCTGCTCACGGAAGACACTTCCCATCCAGGGTCCTCTTGCCCTCCGGCCGATGCCTGGCCCTCCGATGTTAAAGGGCCCGAGCTATCGTGGCTCCCACCTACAGCCTCCTGCTGCTGCAGCTGCTGCTGTCCATGTGCCCTGTCCGATGGTGCCTGCACATCCTCCTCCAGCTGGGGTGCAGTCGTTGATGTGGCCACCCCTGCTGGACGTCCGACTCCCGACTGTGGCAGGGATCTGTTGTCTACCAGCCTGGCCGCACGGTCGGAGGCAGCTCCACAGGGCACCCAGGTGACACATGGGTGGGAAGATGGCATGGAGGACGACTGGGGCATAGGGGGTTCTGTGGAGAAGGGGGTCGGAACAAGGTCCAGGAAACGGAGGAATCCAGCCCTGGTGAGCTGTCCCAGTGGGTCAACGCGGTCAACGAGCCATGCGAGAAGACGTGCAGACTCATCATGAAAAGACTGCAGGTCAGCTCGCATGGCCCGTTGACGCAACGCCACCTCACCCTGGACAGGCTCAACCTGGTGCAGGATAGCCACATCTGCAGGGAGAGGAAGGGCAGGTGTTGTAAGCCAATCCTCTCCCTGAGAATGGTTCTGGAGGTAGGCATCCCCGCTGGTGCAAGATGATGCAGTGACAGGAGCAGGGACAGGATTGCACACAGGCACCTCTGCGGCGGCCTGTGCTGCCTCCTGTCCCTGATCCTGCACTGCACCACTAGCACCAGTGGAATCCCCACCTCCAGACCCCGCCACTGTCGCTTGCACGGCCTCCTCCTCCACCAAACCCCCCACCAACCTGGATGACTCCGTGCCATCTTCCTCCGTTGGGCCCTGTGGTGTCCCAGCTGCCCCTTCTGCTGCCGAGGAGTCCAACTCCAACCTCCGCCTCTTGGACCTCCCCTCTGCAGCTGCGGCCTGGGATGCGGCACCGGACTCCTCACTCCCCGACGAGATCACAACCTGGGAGGGGATCCAGGCTTTGCGTCTCCGGCTGGTGGTGCGACCCCTGCCGCTGTGCTCCACAGCACCTTCTCCGCCCTCTTCATCAGTTGACGCTGCAGGCAGGGCGAAAGAAAACACAGGCATCAGGGCACTGTAAAATGGACTCATACACACATGACAGTTATACATGAGTGGCATTGGTAAACCTCAGACATGGCATCACAATCCCCAACACACATGTCATTTCAACTTGCACACATGAGCCATACCACAGCCATATTGCAACAACCAGCACCATCCATTCACAAACAACAGCATGAGCAGCCAAAGGTCATCCACACATCACATGCAACATAGGGAGTACACTACACATGCACACACAACACCAAACTTGCATGCATGTGTACACCCCCGCCAACTGTCGCAGTGTTTTGATCGACATCCATGTCACACCTGACAATCATTCCTCCACATCCTGTGCCATGCAAGCCCACACACACAAGCACCATCCATGTGTCACACATGAGACCCCTCGCATGTGTCACCCTCACGGCCCTGTACACCCGCCCTACTTGGCCACATAAAAATACATGTTCAACCTGCACACTCCTGGCACACCACCACACGCACAGCTTACAATCAGTATGCATGTACACTTACCGCTCGACTCCAGACGGGTCTGCTTCTCAAGGACCTGGATGTGGAGCGCTGGGGATATGCGCTCCAGGACCCTCATCTGATCTTCCGAAAAGTGGCCCCGGCACCCCTTAGCATCCGCTGCCTTCAGGAGGCGCCGGGCCTTGTTGAGGGTCCTGGACCTGAAGTCCTCCCAGCGCTTCCTGACACGTTCGTAGTCGCGGACTGCCACCTCCTCCGCGTTGATGGCAGTCACGATGTCCATCCAGATCGGAGTCCGTCCTTCCTTGTCGGCGCGCAACCTTCCGAAGAGGGCATCATACTGCCCCAGGACATGCTCCACCAGGACACCAACTTCGGTGGCAGTGAAGCTGGTGCCCCTCTGCCTCCTTGGCCGGGGGTTGCCACTGGTGCCAGATGTTGCAGTGCCCGACATGGCAACCCCAGAGGCAGGAGTGGGTGGGCAACTGGGTCCTGGGGCTGGGCTGTGGGGCGATGGAAAAGCAGTCGGGAGTCTTCGGTTCCAGCAGGGGTGGTCACAGCAACAGCACCCCTGGCTGATGTACAGGCAGCAAATGGCAGGGCACGTGGGCAGCAGGCAGTCAGGCAGCAGCAGATGGCAGGTGGGAGCATGCTCAGGGCTCTGGGGGGGCAGTAATTCGGCCTTCTGGGCAGGGGCGTGGTCTTCCGTGTGTGAACGCGTGGCCAGCTTGATACGGAGTGATTTTGCACTTGAAAATCCAACACGTCTGCGTGTAATTCGAGGAAAGGCCCTTAGCGCGTAAACGCGTCAGCACACTGTACATTCATTGGCCCAAAGGCCACCAGCGTATGCGCCACTATGAAGTCATGTGCATGTTGAATAGGGCACACGTTGGAAATGTTGCGTGTTAAAAAAATGAAAGACACTTCCGAGTGTCAAAGCTGTAATTGGTGGAAATGGCCTTAGCGCGTACACGCGGAAGTGACAAAGCGTGTAATTGGTGGAAATGGCCCTACACGCAGAAGTGACAAAGCGTGTAATTGGTGGAAATGGCCTTAGCGCGTACACGTGGAAGTGACAAAGCGTGTAATTGGTGGAAATGGCCCTACACGCAGAAGTGACAAAGCGTGTAATTGGTGGAAATGGCCTTAGCGCGTACACGCGGAAGTGACAAAGCGTGTAATTGGTGGAAATGGCGCTACACGCAGAAGTGACAAAGCGTGTAATTGGTGGAAATGGCGCTAGCGCGTACACGCCGCGTAAGTGACGCTGGGCGTTTGGGCCTGCATAAAAGGTACGTGTAGAACACCATTTCCTTGTACGTGCTTTTCGTGGAGAGCGAGTGGGTGAATTCTGTACTTCTTGTCGTTTCACACACGATTTACTTCACAGCGTTTCAAGTTCGTACTCCCTGTTACCTCTGACAGCTTTTTCTCTTTTTTCTCTTTTTCTGGTTTTCCTGGGCCTGTTCCCTCAAACAGTGTTCCCTTCTACTGTTGTCCTGTCTCCTCAGACAGCGTACAAATCTTCTTTTGGCGGGGGTGTTGCCAACCAAACGCGCTTCTTTTTCACGCTCTTTTTCCTGGCAGACGGTGAGTCACGCACGTATCTAACATCTGTGCTTGCCCCGTGTGTAGCCTACCCCTTCAGAGGTCATTCTAGGCTGCGTGTGACACGCATACGTTCATTCTTGTGTTACTGGGTGCCACAGCGTAGTGCAGGTTTTTTTTTTCCGCACACGTGGTCTAGGAGGGGTTGCGTGCACTTCATCTCCCTTTTTTGGGCTTCCTGTGCGTTGCGTGACCCGTCATCTTTCCCCAGGGGTCACATTCAGCCTTGCTAGAGCACTAGGGTACAATTACCATCTGGTACCCAACCCCTTTGACCCCCAATTGCCCAGGACAATAGTTTACAGCAACTCCCATACGCACATTAACATCAGTGCCATGGTTGGGAGGCGAGGATTCCGTAAGGGTGGCAAAGGTGGACGAGCCACAAGTGGTGGCCGTGGTGGATCCGGTAGGGGACGTGGTCGTTACTTGCATGGTGACCCTGTCCCCCCATGTGTGGAGGACCAGTCAAGGGCACCCATAATCCCCCCCCCCTGGTTGAGGCTGATGTGGCTGACACCATCCATGCTCAGCCCTTGTTGGACCAGCCCATTGTGGCACCAGACCTGGCTGACTCCATGGCTGACTTCCAGGTCAGCAGGCCTATGACACGTGCGCTGGTGCACGTTGATGTCATCAGGCCACGTGGATCTGGGGCAGCAAGGTCATCTGCTGCCCCAAGTAGGCAGGGTGGAGAGGCTGCAGGGGCAGCTGCGGCTCCATCCACCCCAGCTCTCACACACCCAGCCAGGACAGTGTCGGTCCTAGTCCATCCTGCTGACATTCCCCCTGACACCATTACACTTGAGCCAATGCCTGCACCAACTCCCATGCTGAGTGTGCAATCCCACACTCCTGATACAGAGTCCACCAGGGCTCCTGCCCCTAGTGTCCAGAGCGGCGCAGGACACTCAGGATCACCACCACCAAGCGGAAGAGGAAGAGTGCTCGTCCGGCACAGGCTGATGCCCCAGACACGGCTACACAGTCCAGCCCGTCGAGGAAGCCCAGCTTCACGGATGCCGAACTGAATGCACTTGTCGAGTATGTGTCCGGACATGATAACGAGATGGTCATTGTTGCAGGATCCAAGACCACACCTGCACAATGCCAGGCACACTGGCAGACCGTTGCGGACATCGTAAGTGCCCTTGGAATCGTGAGGTGCACAGCCAATGATTGCTATAAGCGCTGAAATGACCTAAAGCGCAGGGCAAAGAATAAGCTGGCCTTAAGTCATGCCGCAACTCTAGTGACTGGAGGTGGGTCTCCAGTAGAAGACATGGAACTCACTCCACATGAGTCAGTCGCTGGGACCTACGTCACGGAGGAACAGATGCAAGGCGTGGGAGATCTGACTGATTATGAGGCATTGTCCGGTGAGTGCACATGCATATGTGTGTCATCCATGTGCATGGTGTGTGTGTGAGGGCTTCTGTTTGTGTGCCAGGTGAGGGTGTGTGCGCCTGAGTCGTTTGGGTCACCCATGTGCTTCATGCAATACATTCTGCGCAGCAGCATTTGGCCATAGCAGTATCCCTTCTGCCAACAGTAGACATCTAGGCCAACAGCACGCCAGTTGCCCTTGAAGTGTCACCTTGCCACAACATTGTTGCTTATTTTTCTCTGTTCATTCAGGCAGATTGTTTGCACTCCACCACTTTTACTAGGCATTTCTCAGTCCTGTAGTCATATGTCTGACATGGCTATGGTAAAGTGGAGTGACTTTGTTACCTGGATATCATTTGTTCACACATGTCCCTGTGCAATCGGACCATTTTGGACTGGCAGCTCCAGGTGAAAAATCAGACCTGTTTGAATTAGAAAAGCTATTACATGTGGGAACTGGACTGAATGAATAAGTGCTGCCCTCCTCTCCATCTTCACTCAATAGCAATGGTACATGCCATCTGTGTGATGGCATGTGTATTTCACCTGGCAATCACAGGCCAATGTGTGATGCCACTGCCAGGCAGCATGCAGAAAATGTGTTCATCTTCCATCTTGGTGTCATCAGTGTGTGCCATTTGCCTGCCCTTCATACGCAGTGAGGGTGCATGCATGGGAGGGTTTTAGTCATGTGGGACATGTGTCAATCAAGTACTGGTTCTCTTGCTTCTCAGCCCTCATTGTGTGCCATGGTGCTAATGCCTGTTTCCATTTTTTTTCTTTTATGTCTTGCAGGGGAAGACGCACCTGATACTGCTGGGGTTGTGGAGATGGTGCAGACCCAGGAGGGGTCCGAGGGCCGACCGACCACCAGTGAGGGACGTGGTGTGGTGGTGGGTGAGAACCCACAACTGCTGCAGGTCGTGCTCTCAAGGGGTGTCTCTGGCTGCACCTCCCCCGAGCTGTACTCAGGTGTTGATTCGGATGATGAGACCTACGTGCCGTCGCAGGTGAGTGTTCCTGGGAGGGATTCTGTTCTGTCCCACCCACCTGCACCAGGGTCAGAACCCTCAATAGGGATGTCAGTGTTGGCAGCTACGCCTTTGGTGGTTACGGATGCAGGGTCACACTCCGCGACATCTGATCCTGTTCCTGGGCCAGCAGATCAGAGGGGGAATGCAGTCCTGCAGCCTCAGGCAGTGCCGGCACAGCAAGGCGCAGTTCGCCTTGCCCCAGACAGGTATGGTGCCCGCCGACGTGGTGGCCGTACGCCACCTGGCAATACCGCATGGGAGCAATCCATTTACGGTATGGCAACCCAACAGGCAGCATCATCAGAGATGATGGCTCAGGCCATGGATAGGGTGGCCACTTCCATTGTCCCCCCCGAAAGGCTGATGGAGCATCTACAGCAGGCAACCGACTCCATCTGCCAGTCACACAAGGAGGACATGTTGGCGACCAGCAGGGACAGGCGGGCGGCACTGGCGACTCTGCAGGAAGCCATCTCCATAGAGTCCCAGGGCCACAGGGAAGCCCTGAGGCATGAGCTCCTTCACCTCAGGACGACTCTTGTTGAGCTTGAGGCTTCAACAAACTGAAGGACAGAACAGCAGCTGGAGCGTCACACCCGTACGCTCTCAGCTGAGATGCAGGCAACTAGGGCGGAGGTCCGGGCATCCCGTGATTTGTTGCATGGGGACCTCTGCACACTCATCCTCCAGAACGAGACCTACCACACCCGCATGCTTGCAGCCATGGAGGAACAGACTAGGGCCTTGCGTGGGCTGCCTCCCATAGTGCAACCACCTCCGGATGCAGCTGCACAGGGTGATAATAGCGACAGCAGTGATACTCCCACAATAGGGTAGCCGTGTGGGCCATGAGCCCATGGAGGTGTTTTTTTTTCCAAGATCCACACAGGTGGGTTTTGGTGTGCACCCTGTCCTCGGACCTCCTGGGTGGCCTCCCCAACCCCCCCCGGGCCCATTAATGGCCATTTTTGATTTGATTTTATTTTATTTTTTTTCTTTCTTTTTTTTTTTGGGACAATGTGTTGCCTTCCGTGGCTCCTGTGGGCATACGCTGCATTGTGGCTGGGCACATGCAGGCTTGTCATGTATTTGGTTCAGATGCTTGGGTTTTTGTCACACACACCCCTCCTGCTTCCCGTTTCCATGGGCTTGCAAAGGGTGTGCCCAAGTGACATTGACGTCCATGGTGACATTGGACTCCCACTACATGTGTGGGCACTCTAGTCAATACTGTGTATATATTCCTAGTGCATATTGCTGTTGTGTTGTACACTGCATGTTGCATTGATGTGTAACTCATCATCCGTGTCTACCTCCTAATTTGCAGGTCCTTTCCTCATGTCTACACAAGGCCCTCTAGTTTGGAGATGGGGTCCATGTTGGCAGCAGTGCACCTACAACTCTACATGGTGGCAACACTGTACAGTTGGAAGTGGTGGGAGTGCAGGCATTTCCAGGTGGTGAGACTACTAATTCCTTACATTCGTAATGTCATGTTAATGGTAGTTTTGAGGGTCAGTGGCTGATAAGTGTTATTGCTAAATACCTGCTCAAGTGTGTTGTTGGTCCTGCATTACTGTGAGCATTTCAGGTGTCGCGAGTTTCAATTAGGGACACTGTACATTGTGACACTTGTGTCATGTTGTGAGGATTACTTTGTTTACCTGCACATAGCATGACATGGCACGGTGTGTCGTGTGGCGGTGCTGGGGATGGGTTGGGTGACATGGCACTGTCCTCATGTTGCATTTTGCAAGTGGGTATTCATTTTAGCTGCTTGAATGTGTTTTTTCACAAAACTGCATTGGTGGTGTCTGTGTAGGTAGGGATGCACACATTGTAACACTTCCAGGTGAACAATCTCAGGCTGATATGGTTTTGACGGTTGATTCTCCAGACATTCAGGATCAGTGTCAGGTTGAGTCATCATTGATTGTCAGATGGTATGTGCCAGGGCAGTGTGCACTCCACAGGGGTGTGATTTCTAGGTGAAGTAATTAGCCACTAGCTGTGTACGGGCTGCCTCCCCCTGTGCACTTTCCCCTCCCATGCGCAGCGGCCGTGCATGTGGTTGGGGATGTGGGGCCACCACCATGTCCACGGCCAGGCCCCGGCGTGTTGCAACGTTGTGCAGGACACATGCTGCCACTATGATCCTGCACACTACTGGGGGAGCGTATAACAGCTGCCTGCCAGAACGGTCAAGGGAGCGAAAGCGTGACTTAAGCACTCCGAATGTGCGCTCCACTATGCCCCGGGTTGCAATGTGGGCTGTGTTATATCTTACCTCGGGTGGCGTGGTGGGGTTCCGAATTGGCGTCATCATGTGGGGGCTGAGAGGGTAGGCACTGTCCCCTGTGGAGGTGGTGATTGGTATCATTGCTGGGGTTGTGACCTTGCTCAGTATCTGACATGCATGCATGTGCAGTGGCATTCATGCTCACCAATCAGCCATGTATCGCCATGCCGCCCATCTTCTAGGTCCCGGCTTAGGGTGGACATTCGGTAAATGAAGCTGTCGTGGGTGGACCCGGGATAGTTGGCAT
This sequence comes from Ambystoma mexicanum, assembly GCF_040938575.1. Classification (NCBI taxonomy): domain Eukaryota; kingdom Metazoa; phylum Chordata; class Amphibia; order Caudata; family Ambystomatidae; genus Ambystoma; species Ambystoma mexicanum. The sequence continues at coordinate 176,739,445 of NC_090941.1, read as the reverse complement.
ATACTGAGGTGATGATTCCCTTGGCATTACATACTACCTGCACGTTGATGGAATGCCAGTGCTTGCGGTTCCTATAGATGTGCTCAGATGCCCTGGGGGGACGTAGAGCCACATGGGTGCTGTCGATGGCACCTAGCACTTTGGGGAATCGTGCCACACCATGAAAATCCAGGGCGGCAGCATGCCTTTCTGCAGGTGTTCTGGGCAGGTATATGTGCCTGCGGACTGATGGGCGTGCAGTGATGATGTTCAAGACCTGGTGTAGGCAGCGTGACTGCGTGGCCTGTGACACCCCACCCACTATGGCACTTGTCCGCTGAAATGATCCAGTGGCTAAGAAGTGCAGTACATTGAGGACCTTCTCCAGGGGGCTGAGTGCTTGGGAGCACAGGGTGGGTGATGTGAGGTCCTCCTCCCACTCACTCACCAGGTCCAGTATTATGTGTGGTGGAAACCTGTACCTCCCATACACCTGGTCATCAGGCATCCCGAAAAGGCTGGTTCTGGGTGTGAATATTCTGGCCCTGACTATCCTCCTCCTCCTCCTTTGGTAGCCCACGGCCACTGCTGCTAGGAACGGTATATTCATCCTGGCATCTGAGCTTGTTATTTTGTTTGCGTGCAAATTTATGCGTCGCGGGTCGACGTATGCCTGCTTCCTACTGGCATACGTGTTTCTTTGCGCGTGTTGTAGGCGAGCGTGTGAAACTTCCCGCGCACCCCTGAAATCCAGTACCCAGGCCAATAGCGTGTGGAAATTCCCGCGCACCCCGGTATACACGTGCGCTGATGTACTCGCGTGTGAAACTTCCCGCGCACCCCTGAAATCCAGTACCCAGGCCAATAGCGTTTGGAAATTCCCGCGCACCCCGGTATACACGTGCGCTGATGTACTCGCGTGTGTAAGTGCCCGCGCACCCCTGAAATACACGTACAGAGGCCAATCGCGTGTACGCGCACTTTTGTCCAATTACACGCGATGACACTCTGACGTGCAGTCTTTCCACGTGTGCTCCGTCATCACGTGCTATGAGGGAAACACCCGTGCGGGCCTTTGGTCCAATAGAATCGCGTATGCGTGCTGACGCGCTTATGCGCCAAGGGCCTTTCCTCGAATTTCACGCTGACGTGCAGGATTTTCACGTGCCAAATCACTCCGTATCAAGCTGGCCACGCGAAAACACACGGAAGACCACGCTCCTGCCCAGAAGGCCGAATTACTGCCCCCCAGTGCCCCGAGCAGCCTCCCACGTGCCATCTGCTGCTGCTGCCTGCCTGCCGCCACCGTGCCCTGCCATTTGGTGCCTGCACATCAGCCATCTGCAGGGGTCCAGTTGCTGTGTCCACCCCTGCTGGAACTGAAGACTCCCGACTGGGATAACATCGCTCCACAGCCCAGCTCCAGGACCCAGTTGCCCACCCACTCCTGCCTCTGGGGTTGCCATGTCGGGCACTTCCACATCTGGCACCAGTGGCAACCCCAGGCCAGAGGGCCAGAGGGGCACCAGCTTCACTGCCACCGAAGTTGGTGTCCTGGTGGAGCATGTCCTGGGGCAGTATGATGCCCTCTTTGGATCGTCCCGCGCCAGCAAGGAAGGACGGGAGAGGATCTGGGCCGACTGTGTGGTTGCCATCAACACGGAGGGGGTGGCAACCCGCGACGTCCAGAAGATCAAGAAGCGTTTGAGGACTTGAGGGCTAGGACCCTCGTGAAGGCCCGCCGCCTCGTGGAGGGGGGCCGGGGCAGCATGAGTTCCATCCAGATGAGGGTCCTGGAACGCGTACGCCCAGCGCTCCAAGCCCAGATCCTTGAGAGGGAGACCCGTCTGGAGTTGAGCGGTAAGTGTCCAAGCATTGCTGTGTGAGACAGGGCATGTTGCGGTGTGCTGGTTGTCTGATACTTGCCTGTATGTGTGACATAGGCCATGTATGCATGTATGTGTGCAGGGACATCATGGTAATGCATGTGCGACCAGTGATGTGTGAACCACATGGTTGTTGCATGTGTTTAAATGCCACATGGGGAGCCCTATGCAGATTTTACACATGAGAGCATGCCAGTCTCTGTTCCTGGACATGGGTGGGGGTGAGGGATGGGTGCTGATGCCAGGTACATATATGGTAGCCATGTCTGTGTGCCTGACCTGCGTGTCTGTGACTTGTGAATGCCATGGATGCATGACACATGTGTGTGACAATGCACAGATTCACTGATGCAGCCTAGTTACCCTTGTATCCGCTGTGTTTGGGGTGTATGAGGCCAGATGGATGTGACTGAGGTGAAGTGTGTGCATGTGATAGGCATGACCCATGATGCATGTGAGTTCCATATCATTGTATGTTTCAAGAGTCCATTGGACATGTATGGAAATGTCCATGGCATGCACCATGCCTGTTACTGTGTGTGTTTTGCCTGGACTGACCCATGTGTTGTGGAGGGACATGATGGAAGTGTACTTTGACAGTGGTACTCATCTGCTATTGCTTCCTGTCTAGGGGACCATTGAACAGTACCCTGATGCTTGTGTTCTATGTCTCCCTCTACACAGCGGCTAGTGAAGAAGAGGGCGGAGATGGCGCTGTGGAGCAAGGCGGCGGGGATGCCCCCACGGCTGCAGCAGAAGGGGTGGGTGAGCCCCCACAGGGGCCTGCTACGGCGGAAGACGGTGAGGAGCCATCCAGGTTGGTGGTTTCCACAGAGGAGGAGGAGGCCGCCACTGAGGCACACATGAGGCCTGGTGGGGGCATCCCTGCTGGTGCAAGTGGTGCAGTCCAGGGGCAGGGGCAGGAGGCAGCACAAGTCACCGTGGAGGGGCCTGTGCATGTCGCTGTCCCTGACCCTGTGAGTGCACCACCATGCACCAGCAGGGATGCCCCGTCCCAGGCCCGTCCGTAGGTAGAGGGGATGTCCATGTCACCTGACTCCCCTCCACCTGCGGACAAGGAGACCCGTGTCCGTATGGAGAAGGTCCTGATTGGGGTCGCGATGCGCGCGGGTGCAATTCATGATGACGTGCGTGCTTCCCGGGAGGAGCACGCACATCATCACGAAGAGCACCGTGCCGACGTGGCCCAATTGGGATCTTCCATGTTCGGGGGTTTCCTGCATGTGTCAGCCAATCTGGCGGCCCTCTCCTCCTCTGTGGAGGCTATACGCCGGTCGTTCTCCTTGCCGTCTTCCGGCCCAGATGCCAGCAGGGCCCCCTGTGGACCTGCCCTGACCAATGCAGCCAGCTCGGTGGGGATCCCATCCCTGCCACAGTCGGGAGTCGGAGGTCCAGCAGGGGTGGACACCACAGCAACTGTACCCCAGCAGATGGAGGATGTGCCGGCATCATCAGGCAGGGCACGTGCACGACGGCGTCGGTGGATTCCATCAGCCTGGATGCCGTCGTGCTGGCAGAGGCAGTTGCGTCGGAGGCAGCAGCAGAGTCAACGTGGGAGGCATCATGGCTCGGGGCCATCAACATCGGAGGGGCAGGCATCGGCCGGAGGGCAGGAGGACCCAGGACAGGAAGTGTCTTCCGTGTGGCTGCGGTTGGGCCAGCAGATAGGTGCGGAGCGGCGGCGGGCAGAAGAGGCGCGGCTCACGATGGTCAGGGCGGAGAACTCCATGCGGAGGGCCCTGAGGTGGGCCGAGTGCCTCGAGGCAATCCGCAGGGGGTTGGAGGAGCAGATGGCGTCGTCCCTGCGGACCCTCGGGGCCATGGAACAGGACCGCCTCTGGGACATAGACGAGGAGTTTGATGATGCCCTGGCCCGGAACACCACGGAGTGAGCCGCTGGACTTGCCCGCCGCCTTTGTATATAGTTCTTTAGTTTTAGGTTTCATTTGTTTCTTCTTATGATTTGGAGTCGACGGACACTGCTCCACTTTTTGTATATAGTTGCATTTTAGTTAGGGTTTTTTGTAGGTTTCCTTTGTTCAGTTGGGCTCATGGACCCTTGGATGTTTTGTACATAGTTCTTCATTGGATTGTTTTATTTTTTTATTCTTGATTTATTCTCCATGGAGCAATGGTCTTTGCATTTATTTTATCTCTCGGATTGATTTTATTTTTAATGTGACTTTGAACAACATTTTTTTGGATTTGTAGTTTTGATTTTTTTGGACGGACATGCAGCTTATCTTTTTTTCATTGCCATTGTAGTTTGTTTCATTTCATTTGCTTTCAATTTTTTTTAATACAATTTTGTTTTCATACTTCACTGTGTGGTATCATCTCATTGGTTTCATGCATGTCATGTTGGGTGTTTTCCCATTCATTTGCAACCATTGTGTGTGACAGACATGGGTTCATTTGCTTTATGAACATTGGGGGTGTAACATGTAATTTCCATTTCCATGTGGGTGAATGGGTTACTTGGTAGGGCCTTTTGGCTGTGGAGGCTGACCATAACGCACATGATTGTGGATTGTGAGGACCTGGGTGCAGGGGGACATGAGTGGGGGCCTGGTGGAGGCTGCACCTGGATGCTGGGGGGTAGGGGTGGTGGTAGACATGAGGTGGACATGAGTGGGGGCCTGGTGGGGGCTGCCCATGGTGGCTGGGGGGTGGGGGCGGTGGTAGACATGGGTGGGAGCCTGGTGGAGGGTGCCCCACACTGCTGGGGGGATGGGGGTAGGTGGGAGACATGAGTGGGGGCCTGGTGGAGGCTGCCCCTGGATGCTGGGGGGTGGGGGTGGTGGGAGACATGAGTGGGGGCCTGGTGGAGGGTGCCCCTGCACTGCTGGGGGGTGGGGGTGGTGGGAGACATGAGTTGGACATGAGTGGGGGCCTGGTGGGGGCTGCCCATGGTGGCTGGGGGTGGGGGTGGTGGTAGACATGGGTGGGAGCCTGGTGGAGGGTGCCCCACACTGCTGGGGGGGTGGGGGGGGGTGGGAGACATGTGTGGGGGCCTGGTGGAGGCTGCCCCTGGATGCTGGGCGGTGGCGGTGGTGGGAGACATGAGTTGGACATGAGTGGGGGCCTGGTGGGGGCTGCCCATGGTGGCTGGGGGTAGGGGTGGTGTAGACATGGGTGGGAGCCTGGTGGAGGGTGCCCCACACTGCTGGGGGGTGGGGGTGGGTGGGAGACATGAGTGGGGGCCTGGTGGAGACTTCCCCTGGATGCTGGGGGGTGGGGGCGGTGGGAGACATGAGTGGGGGCCTGGTGGAGGGTGCCCCTGCACTACTGGGGGGTGGGGGTGGTGGGAGACATGAGTTGGACATGAGTGGGGGCGTGGTGGGGGCTGCCCATGGTGGCTGGGGGGTGGGGGTGGTGGTAGACATGGGTGGGAGCCTGGTGGAGGGTGCCCCACACTGCTGGGGGGTGGGGGTGGGTGGGAGACATGAGTGGGGGCCTGGTGGAGGCTGCCCCTGGATGCTGGGGGGTGGGGGTGGTGGGAGACATGAGTGGGGGCCTGGTGGAGGGTGCCCCTGCACTGCTGGGGGGTGAGGGTGGTGGGAAACATGAGTTGGACATGAGTGGGGGCCTGGTGGGGGCTGCCCATGGTGGCTGGGGGGTGGGGGTGGTGGTAGACATGGGTGGGAGCCTGGTGGAGGGTGCCCCACACTGCTGGGGGGGTGGGGGTGGGAGACATGAGTGGGGGCCTGGTGGAGGCTGCCCCTGGATGCTGGGGGGTAGGGGTGGTGGGAGACATGAGTGGGAGCCTGGTGGAGGGTGCCCCACACTGCTGGGGGGGTGGGGGTGGGTGGGAGACATGAGTGGGGGCCTGGTGGAGGCTGCCCCTGGATGCTGGGGGGTGGGGGTGGTGGGAGACATGAGTGGGGGCCTGGTGGAGGGTGCCCCTGCACTGCTGGAGGGTGGGGGTGGTGGGAGACATGAGTTGGACATGAGTGGGGGCCTGGTGGGGGCTGCCCCTGGATGCTGGGGGGTGGGGGTGGTGGGAGACATGAGTGGGGGCCTGGTGGAGGGTGCCCCTGCACTGATGGGGGGTGGGGGTGGTGGGAGACATGAGTGGGGGCCTGGTGGAGGGTGCCCCTGCACTGCTCGGGGGCGGGGGTGCAGAGGGACATGAGTGGGGGCCTGGTGGAGGGTGCCCCTGGATGCTGGGGGGTGGGGGTGGTGGGAGACATGAGTGGGGGCCTGGTGGAGGCTGCCCCTGGATGCTGGGGGGTGGGGGTGGTGGGAGACATGAGTGGGGGCCTGGTGGAGGCTGCCCCTGCACTGCTGGGGGGTGGGGGTGCACGGGGACATGAGTGGGGGCCTGGTGGAGGGTGCCCCTGGATGCTGGGGGTGGGGGTGGTGGGAGACATGAGTGGGGGCCTGGTGGAGGCTGCCCCTGCACTGCTGGGGGGTGGGGGTGGTGGGAGACATGAGTTGGACATGAGTGGGGGCCTGGTGGGGGCTGCCCATGGTGGCTGGGGGGTGGGGTGGTGGTAGACATGGGTGGGAGCCTGGTGGAGGGTGCCCCACACTGCTGGGGGGGTGGGGTGGGTGGGAGACATGAGTGGGGGCCTGGTGGAGGGTGCCCCTGGATGCTGGGGGGTGGGGGTGGTGGGAGACATGAGTGGGGGCCTGGTGGAGGGTGCCCCTGGAAAGCTGGGGGTTGGGGTGCAGGGGGACATGAGTGGGGGCCTGGTGGAGGGTGCCCCTGGATGCTGGGGGGTTGGGGTGGTGGGAGACATGAGTGGGGGCCTGGTGGAGGCTGCCCCTGCACTGCTGGGGGGTGGGGGTGGTGGGAGACATGAGTGGGGGCCTGGTGGAGGCTGCCCCTGGTGGCTGGGGGGTGGGGGTGGTGGGAGACATGAGAGGGGGCCTGGTGGAGGCTGCCCCTGCACTGCTGGGGGTGGGGGTGGTGGGAGACATGAGTGGGGGCCTGGTGGAGGCTGCCCCTGGTGGCTGGGGGGTGGGGGTGGTGGGAGACATGAGTGGGGGCCTGGTGGAGGGTGCCCCTGCACTGCTGGGGGGTGGGGGTGGTGGGAGACATGAATTGGACATGAGTGGGGGCCTGGTGGGGGCTGCCCATGGTGGCTGGGGGGTGGGGGTGGTGGTAGTCATGGGTGGGAGCCTGGTGGAGGGTGCCCCACACTGCCGGGGGGTGGGGGTGGGTGGGAGACATGAGTGGGGGACTGGTGGAGGCTGCCCCTGGATGCTGGGGGGTGGGGGTGGTGGGAGACATGAGTGGGGGCCTGGTGGAGGATGCCCCTGCACTGCTGAGGGGTGGGGGTGGTGGGAGACATGAGTTGGACATGAGTGGGAGCCTGGTGGGGGCTGCCCATGGTGGCTGGGGGGTGGGGGTGGTGGTAGACATGGGTGGGAGCCTGGTGGAGGGTGCCCCACACTGCTGGGGGGGTGGGGGTGGGGGGGAGACATGAGTGGGGGCCTGGTGGAGGCTGCCCCTGGATGCTGGGGGGTGGGGGTGGTGGGAGACATGAGTGGGGGTCTGGTGGAGGGTGCCCCTGGTGGCTGGGTTGTGGGGGTGGTGGGAGACATGAGTGGGGGCCTGGTGGAGGGTGCCCCTGCACTGCTGGGGGGTGGGGGTGCAGGGGGACATGAGTGGGGGCCTGTTGGAGGGTGCCCCTGGATGCTGGGGGGGTGGGGTGGTGGGAGACATGAGTGGGGGTCTGGTGGAGGCTGCCCCTGGATGCTGGGGGGTGGGGGTGGTGGGAGACATGAGTGGGGGCCTGGTGGAGACTGCCCCTGCACTGCTGGGGGGTGGGGGTGCTGGGTGACATGAGCAGGTGTGCAGGGTATTGCCCTGTGGTGTCGGCTGCCTGCAGGGGCCGTGGAGGGTGTACAGGGAATACCTGGGAGCACACAGCCAAATCGCGTGTAGGATTTCCCGCGTACCCCTGTCATACACGTACCCAGCCAAATCGCGTGTGGAAATTCACGCGCACGTATCCTGCCAAATCGCGTGTGGGACTTCCCGTGCACCCCTGAGATCCACGTACCCAGCCAAGTCGCGTGTGGAAATTCCCGCGCACGTACCCAGTCAAGTCGCGGGTGGAAATTCCCGCGCACGTACCCGGCCAAATCGCGTGTGGTACTTCCCGCGCACCCCTGAAATCCACGTACCCTGCCAAATCGCGTGTGAGACTTCCCGCGCACCCCTGAGATCCACGTACCCAGACAAATCGCGTGTGGAAATTCCGGTGCACGTACCCAGCCAAATCGCGTGTGGAACTTCCCGAGCACCCCTGAAATCCACGTACCCTGCCAAATCGCGTGTGAGACTTCCCGCGCACCCCTGAGATCCACGTACCCAGACAAATCGCGTGTGGAAAGTACCCGGCCAAATCGCGTGTGGAACTTCCCGCGCACCCCTGAAATCCACGTACCCTGCCAAATCGCGTGTGTGACTTCCCGCGCACCCCTGAGATCCACGTACCCAGACAAATCGCGTGTGGAAATTCCCACGCACGTACCCGGCCAAATCGCGTGTGGAACTTCCCGCGCACCCCTGAAATCCACGTACCCTGCCAAATCGCGTGTGAGACTTCCCGCGCACCCCGGAATACACGCACACGTTATTTTTCAGTCAGCGGGTGTCTGTGTTTGTGGGTACCCCTTTGCACGTCATTTGTCCTGGAGGGCCACAGTATAGGACAGTCATCATGGCTGTATATAGGTGCTATTTGTTGGCGCACCTTTTGGCGCACATTTATTACAGGCGCAGAGACGCTACCACCTGCTTTCTTGTGGCGGTTGTGTTTGTGCCTGTGCGCTGGTTTGACCGTGCGCTTTTTTGCCCTATTCGATTCCATGAATACGGGTTGTAGGCGAGCGTGTGGGCGTTCCGCGCACTTGCACCCTGTACTTCCCCCGTGACGCCCACATTTTGGCAAGTTGTTCCCCATTCCGAGTGTTACGCCCCGTGTTCCGCCTACTTTTGTTGTGTGCGCTGCGCTATGTGCGATTTTCGCTGTGGCCTGTGCGATTTTCGCTGTGACCTGGCGCACGCCGTTAGATGGCCTGTGCGCCAACGTGCGCCGCGCACTTTTTTAGCGCACATCCGATGGTTTTCTCGCGCACGGCCTTCCATGAATCGATGTGCGCTGCTTTTCATGCGATTTTCGCACTTGCACTGCGATTTTCGCTATTCCACTGCGAATCGCACGTTTTTGGCCACTTGCGCCGCGCTAATTATTCCATGAATCGGCCTGATTGTTTTTTGCGTTCCCCGTTCAACTGTAAGCTGGACCAATTGGCCCTAAGATCTCCCTGCTTCTCTCTTGTAACAGGACATAGTATTCGCGGCCCAGGTTGAGAAGGGTAGACAAGTCTTGATCATGCAGATTAACTCCCGCTCCTACCACCGCACCATAATGACCATTCCCATAAAGCCCCTAGCAGGCCTCAAGAACATCCAGGCATCCCACCCCAGGCATTATTCCCAGAGGAGCCACAGCTCAAAACCCACCAACATTTAAAAGTGCCCTTATACCGCCCAAGAGTTTCCTGTCTACAAAACCTGCCAATTCACGGCTGTTCAGTGCCTTTGGAGAAGGTTATTTACTCTCCCCTTCCCTTAGACATGGTTTAAAGTCTTCAAGAGTAAGTGGAAGGGCATTTGTATTTCTGTTGTGTTATGAATTGTTTCAATGCACCCAGGCTAACAATGAATTCCTGGCACTGCAGAAGAAATTCCTCACAGCCTGACCATCCCTGAACCAAATAAATAAACACATCACTAGAACATTTCACACAAAAAGCTGCCAGACTGCCATAGTATGCAGAAGGACAGACATCTGGCCCATCCCACCCTACTCACCAAGCTGTCACCATCCACATTCACCTGTCACACAGACTATTCTTTTTTGTTTTACTTGTTTTTATTAGTTTCTGATAGAACAAACCATAACTCCCACCCCTGGGCCACATGGGCCGCCACCCATCCCCCCATCCCAACCACAACTTCTGGTGGTGCATACAGTGAACCCCATACTTGGGGCATATATATAAACACAAGAAGTAACAAACAAATCCTTCTGTCAAAGGAGCGGATATAAATCGGAGAACCAGCGCCGCATTATACCATAGTTCAAACACAGCCATTAGCTAGCACCCCGTTAAGTCTACCAGTTCATGTCTGTTTAAAGGGTGTCAATGTCTTCCATACTTCTAGACATGTAGGATATGAGGGGGCCCCAATAATCAAGGGACTTGCTACTAGCCGGTAGTGGGTTTGCATAAACTACTTCCCTCCGCTCACACATATTCATGTAATTTAGCCATGCCTGGAAGCTCGGTCCCCTACGCTTACCCCAAGCTCTAGGTAATTAGTGTCCTGGCTACCGCTGATGCCATACCGAGAAAATTCCTTTCAGACTTGGGACCATCTTCTATCAGGGCCAATAACTAGAGCTTAGCCGAGAACTCCAGAGGGGCAGAGAGCATTCCTGACACCGCCCTTTCTATCGCCTCCCAAAACTGCTGTATGCAGGGGCAGGCCCAAACCACATGGAAAAAGTCTGCTCCCTCCATAGTGCATCTAGTACATGAAGAGGATCTGTCTGGGTAAAAAGGTGTAGTTTTGCCAGGGAGTAGTGGGCATGATGTAGGAATTTAAAGGGCGTCAGCCTTAGCTGATTATTCAGGGAGAGATCTCTTGTCTGCATACAAATACGTTTCCGTTGAGAGTCTGCAAACTCCTTACCCACCGCTTCCTCCCATTGAACTCAATACTGTGTATACATGGGGATTACAGGGATCTAATGATTTTATGTATAGAGGAGACCAACTTCCTGTCGGACGTAGGTTGAGCAACACATTGAAGCAATAGCGAGGGGGAGGACGCTCGTGGGTAATCAGGCCATTTAGATTGAAGTACCAGTCGTAAACGGTAATATAACAGCATTGCGATTGTATTCCAGTCTCCCCTCTCCTTTAGGGCATCCCAAGTGATGAATTGACCTTCCACTATAAGATCTCCCAATGTGTAAATCCCCAGGTTCTCAAAGTGCTGGCAGAAAACCTTCTCATGGGTGATCGGAACTCCCTGCACTGCATATATAGGGAGTCCGGGGGAGTGGCAGACCGCCACATCCGCCACTCTTCTCAGGTGCTCTCACGCTTTGCAAGTAACTTCCACGGGTTGAATCTCTGTCTGTCCCATCGTGTTAGACCCCTCAGATCATCCGGGAACATTATCGCCTTTTCTAATTAAATGTGTGGTAGTGCAGGGGATTGGGACCACCACCATACCGAGTATTGAATCTGGGCAGCCAGGAAGTAGTGATACATGTCAGGGTAGTCTAGGCATCCCTCTGCGTAAGGTAGGGTCAACGTGTTATACGAGATTCTGGCCTGCCCGCCTGTCCACATTAACCAAATCATCGGGACCAGAAACCAGCAGGCGGCCAGGTGGGGGCATTGTTCAAAATATATCATAATTTAGGGAGAAGTACAATTTTTGGCAACAAAATCCTGACTGCCTGAGACAATGGGAGTATGATCCACCCCACCCCTCAACTCTGCGCTCCAGACACTCAAGGGCTTACAGATAATTCTAAGTGTATAGCACAGCCGGAGACAAGGCCGCATATATTCGTAGATACCGTATCTCTCCCCTTATATCACTTTGATGCACTCCCGGTGTCAGCAGCAACAATTCGGTATTCGATAAGTTTATTCTCAGCCCGAGAGGTTACCAAAGTGTGTGATTGCTTGCACCAATGGTTGCAAGTTGTCACGCGGGTGCTTAATATATAGCAACATTTCGTCCGCATACAGGGAAACGATGGAGACATGCAAGTGTATTTTAGCACCACGATGGGCATGGTATTCCCTAAAAAAGCAGGTGACTGGCTCTATAGCCAAGGCAAACAGGATAGGGGAAAGGGGGCACCCCTGCCGTGTGCCACATGTTGAGTAAATATAATCCGACGGCAACCGGTTAGTATACTTTGCAGGCCTTTAGGCGCTGTATACAGAAGTCAAATCCATTGCAGAAACACCAATCCCAACCCAGTACACCGAAACACCTCAAACAAAAAGGGCCATTCTACTGAGTCGAATGCTTTCCGTGCATCCAGTGCGGCTATAGCTATGGGAATTTCAGTGTTCACATTGTGCATAAGCATGTATAGCAGTCTGAGATTGTTCTGAGTAGATCTACCTGGGATGAAGCCGGCCTGGTCGGGAAGGATCAGTGCCGGCATATGTGGTTGCAGTCGGTCAGCTAAGATTTTTGCTAACATTTTATTATCCGTGTTTATTAGCGACAAGGGGCCATAGGAAGAACATTTACTGGGGTCCTTCCCCGGTTTCAACAGCACTGTTACCAAGGCAGTTCTAGTGGACTCAGGCAGGTCCCCAGTAACGAATGAGGACTCAAACATACTGCAGAGATGTGAAACTATAAGGCCACTATATTCTTTATATAATTCTGCAGTAATGCTGTCCAGGCCCGGAGCCTCTCCCCCTGGGAGGGAACGGATCGCTGCTCGGATTTCCGCCTCGGAGAGTGGCACATTCAAACTGCTACCAATGTCCGCATCCAGCCAGGTCTAAATATTGTGAATTAGTGTCACGTCCCAGGTGAGATTTAGAGGTGCATAACTTCTCATAATATCCCAAAAAACCTCATTTATCAGCCTGGAGTCTCGAGTTGTGGTACCAGATGAGTTTCGATCTCAGTAATGTCCTCTAATTGGTGTTCTCGCTTAATAGCCCATGCCAGTGTGCGGCTTGGGCGGTACCCCTCCCGCTATTTAGCTACTTTTCCCTGAGTTTGTGTTGGAGCACAGTGAAGTCTTTGGACCCTTGCAGTCGTTCTAGGTCCTTGATTGCCCCTTTGTGGGTGGACATTGAGGTACGTAGTGCTCTCAAGAAGCCACCTTTTTGCGACATACAGCAACCCCTTATATATCCCTTAAAGGTCTCTCATATCCCTCCATTATCCAGAACGGACCCTACGTTGGCTTAGAAGAAAGTGTTTATGTCTTGGGCAATTTCTTCTCAAAACAGGATGTCCTGAAGTGCGCAGGCCCGAAACCGCCAGCGCAGTTGTTTAGGAGGGCGGGGGAGCGGTCAGCGAGACCCAGACAGGGGAGTGATCAGAGAGAGTCCGGGGAAGGATCATGGCCTCACATAACCTGTGTACCAATTCGGATGACACCATCACGTAATCTATTCTAGATGAGCTACTGTGCACCCCAGAGTGGAAAGAATACCCCCGCTTATTTGGATACATCAATCGACCAGGTATCGTTAAATCCATGATAGCCTGCTATATCCAGCCAGGTCAGTGCTGCTTTAGGGAGGGATGTTTGAGCCGACGAGGACCTGTCCATGTCCAGAGATAGTGCAAGATTGAAATCCCCCACCCATATTGTTTTGTAATGAGATAATCTATGCAAATAGGAGGTGTATTTCTGAAAATATTCGTGGCAATACACATTAGGAGAGTACACATTAATAATAAGCACTTTCAATCTCAGGGTCTCCCCGGCTATCAGCAAAAAACGCCCCTCAGTATCTCCAACCTGGTCATGCAATTTAAATTTCAGTGTGCAATGTATATAGGTAGCCACCCCTCTGGAGTGTGATGTAAAGTAAGAGCCATTCCTATGCACTCCCCCATGCTGGCAACAATGGAGGGTTACCATCCCGGGGTAAGTGTGTCGCTTGTAAACACAGAACCTTAACACAGTGATTCCTAGCATAATTGGCAATGAGCCTTGATTTCTTCTTGTTGGTAAACCCACGTATATTCCATGTCATAACTGATATTTCATCCTTCGTCTGCATGATAACCAATTGCATAGAAGTGTGACCGTGCCAACACGGCCTGGGAGAGGCCACTCATAGGGAGCGAACCCACCATGGTTGTGATATCGAAGATCATCCCAACTGGGTCACATCCCATAGGTGGGGTCACATGCATGCGAACGCCAACCAACCCCCTTAAACATCCCATTGCCCCCAACCCCACCCACGCCAGAAACCTAAATATACCAGCAGTATCCCCCACCCATAGAAATCCCATGAACAGCTAAAATCTACAACACCCGCAGTGGCTGTGGTAACGGGGAGCCCCTGGCGGCCGACGAGCTCCCGTGGCATGGGCTTATTTCTTAAAAGTGTGCGGTCTCCCTGTCCTCTGCCAGTGTAGACTCGAATTATGGGTTAAGCACTGCTATTAGGCATATTTAGGAGTGCATTGTACATTATAGATCCTGGGGCGTAGACCGGCGTGGGTCAGTCAGTTCCAGTGTGAACCTCTCCGCTGCTTCGGGTGTTGTAAAAAAGATGACTTTGCCCATGTGCATTACCCGGATGCTTGGCTGGGAACATCATCACGTATCGGATGTCTTTACGTCGAAGGATATTCTTGGCCAATTGAAAGGGTCTCCTTTGCTCTTGAACTTGAGCGCTGACGTTTGGAAACAGTCAGATCATCGCAGTTCCCCATCGCAGTTTTCCCTTTTCTATGGCTGCTTTAAGTAGTTACATCCCTGTCGCAGTATTTGAAGATCCATGCAACAATAGGGCATTCTGGGGCTCCAGGCGGGGGCCTGGCCGCTAGGGAGTGGTGCGCTCTTTCCACAAGAAACATCTTAGAGATATGGGGGTCAGCCAGCACTTCCATTAGTAGTGTTTCAACAAATTGTTCCATGTTTCCAATGGGAGCGCACTCCGGCACACCAAGAATTCCCACATTATTGCCCCAAGATCTCCCCTCTGGGTTGTCATTTTTGGCTGCGACTTTCTTAACAGTTTGTTGCAGGAGGGAGACTTCCCGATGCAAGACCGACACCTTGTCCTCTCCCTCGCTAATTCTATCCTCTGCTTCATTCATTCGTACACATAGCTTGTCGATCTGGACGGCTGAGATGTCTACTTTACAAGTCAAAGCATCAATCTTCTTGCCCAGGGAGTCCGTACTTGTTTTGAGGGCCAGCAGAGTGTGATTAAGGGGCTCATGGCTGAGCCGGTGCTACCATCTCCATTCTGGCGAATTGGTCAAGTTTAGCCTGTTTCTTGGGGTTCACCATGATGCACCACCCCGTATGATATAATATATGATATGGCATTTATAACGCGCCTATACACAAGTGTTTCAAGGCGCAACTCAGCAAGGGAGGGGGAACACAGGGAGGAAAGACAACGATCCTACTAGGCCAGGTATCATTCAGACCGCGCAGGTGCATGGGAAGGGGGAAGGTCGAAAGTGCGGGGGGAAGGGACAGTGCATTACATGGAATAGAATAATACAATAAGTAAAGGTATCGGCCAGCAAGTGACAAGTGCAACGGTAAATGCAGAAATCGGGTGTCAAGTGCTGGTTGTGGGGCTGTAGGGCTACAGAAACAGTCTCCAAGTGCGGGGGTAGCCAGGCAGACAGCGCAGGTGTTTGTGACTGGCAGGGGAGGGACCTGGGCTCGAGATCAGAGGGTGGCAAGGTAACCAGTGCAGTTCAAGATTCAGCCAAGAGGTCAGCAGGGGAGAGGGGGAGAGAAAGCCGAAGCAAAGAGAAGGGTTTTGAGGTGCTTCTGGAACCAGAGATGGTTCTCCTCAAGTTTCAGTGAGCTGGGGAGGCTGTTCCAGAGGGAGGCCCCAGCCGAAGAAAGAGATCTACCGCCAACTCGTTGTTGGTGCTAGGAGAGGCCACTGCTTTGCAGGGTTTGATGACCCCCAGGTAGTTCCAAGTCTTCTTCCCTTCTAATTGTACTGCCCAATCAGTGACCTGCTCCACTGCGTAAGGTCCTGTAAAACGTGATTTATACCACCTTCTTGTAAAGTCCCTTAGCAGAACATGATCCCCCGGATACAGTTGTGGTTGCTTCAAAAAGTCCATATTTGCTTCTGGGTTGTTGTTGGCTCCTCTTGCTTCAGGCCTCTGCCGTTGTTCCTGCAGTTGACGAGAAATAAAAGAGGCACTAGCCATCAAGGAAGCCGTGTACTCGTACCTTTCCTGGCCCAATACATCAGACATTTGTTCGGCATCTTTTAGAGCCTTAATGGGAGGAGCCAGGTGAAGTCTTATGCGCTATCCTGTCACCACCTAAGGTAGGGTTAAATGGTGGTCGGCCCCTGGTTTATTGCACAATTTGAACAATGCTAATGGACGACAGTGCACCCAACTTTTATTAAGCATCTTTTTAATTTTGGTGCACCCTTCTATGAGCAGCCCGTTGAGGCGCTCACACAACCGTTTGCTTGCGGGTGATAGGCACAAGAGTATTTGTGTTGTATTCCCAACAAGGTTGTGATGTGTTGGAACATCTCATTGGCGAAGTGAGGACCATTGTCAGACCACAGGACCTCACACACGCCCCATCGTGGAAATATTTCTTGAACCAGGAATTTTGCTGCTCTAAGGGCATCAGGATAGGAACAATGGCTGGCTTCGATCCATCGGGAGAACGGGTACACAACCACTGCATGTAGCGGTAGCCCTGGCATACTTGGAGCATGTCAACATAGTTGATGTGCAGGTGCTGGAATGGACCCATTGGGCGAGGTATGGCTCTTATCACGACCCTTAGTGTATGACCTGCTGTAAATTGTTTACAAACTAGACAATTAGTCATGAATTCTGCCACGTGTTCTGCCAAATTAGGACAGAACCAAACTTCTCCAATTTGAGCCGCATGCACCTCCTTCCCTATATGGTTTGGATGGTGTAATTGTGTTAGTTCAGTGTGCAATAATGAGAATGGCATTACCACTTTCCCTGTGTTATTTTTCTAACATAAGGCATCTGTTGGAGACACTGTACATCCCCTCTTTATCCATAATGCCTGTTCTTCCCTAGGTGCAGCTCCCTGCAATTCCATAATCTGTGTAACTGGTAATGTGTTATATCCTTCCTATAGTTTCATTGTTTGTGCATAATTGCACGCTGGTGACGAAGCATCCATTTCTAAAATGTATGCAAAATAGGCGGCATGTTTTTCTTCCACCTCTGCTGCCTCCTTGCACCTAGAGGTGGCCCCCTTGTGTGTGCTTGGCACTTTGCCACTGCCATGCGCAGTGGGTTCTGGAGTACCTCTATCAATCTGCCCAATAGTAATGCGCCAGTGACCCATCAGCACATCGGAAACCCCTCCTCAGCCAACGTGACAGCCCAGAATGCACTGTGGATGTCATGTAGGCTGAATCTAAATACACTATTACTTCCTTGCCCTTACTGTGCTCTAGTGCTAATATTAAAGCTACTAATTCTGCTGCTTGCGCTGATTAATGCGATGGTAGACGTGTGCTTGTCACCCCCTCGCTCATCCCGTCCTCTTTTAATCTCACGACTGCTTTCCCAGTATGTCTTTCCCCAGTTGTTTGGTCAATCATTGATGACCTGTCAATATAAAGCACGTCTGAATTGTTCTATGTGGGCTGTGCAGTCGTGCACATAGTTGCCCTCCTTTAAGGGTTCGGCGATGAAAGTCGCCCGGTTGACAAGTCGGTATCTCACTATCTTGAGAGCTGGGTTTGACAGTAACACCTCATATCCTGAAGCTCTCTGTGTTATCGATGTACTTTTGGGCCTTTCCAGTATTGCGAAGAGAACATGTTCTACATAAGGAGTGGTGCTGCATCCCATGGTAATACTCACTGATTTGTCTACTGTGAATGCAGCAGCAGCCAGTGACTGTTCACATGCCTAGTGTCCTTTCATTGTGGGGTCTAATCTTCCCTGTAATATGCTAAAGGTTTGTACCCCATGCTGTCTTTTGTGTCAGTACTGCAGTCATAACCACTCCATTGGAGTGCGAGAATAAGAAGAATTAACTTTGATAGTCTGGGATCCCTAACACTGGAGCTGTGCATATTGCTTCTTTCAGCTCATCAAATGCCTCATTCCTTTATTTTGTCCATTGTGTACCCTCCTCTCTTTGTGCTTCCATCAGTGTGCTTAACAAGGGTCTAGTTTACTTGCTGTAGTCAAATACCCATGCTCTGCAATAATAACATAGTCCTAGAAACTACTGCATTTGTCTTATGGTTGTGGGCTTTGCTGTCTTGCGTATTACCTCTGCTCTTTCTGGTTTCACATTTCGCCCATCTTGTGATGTCAGTTGTCAAATGTATAACACCTCTTTCTGGCAATACTGTAGTTTAGCCATATCTACCATGTACCCCTTTTCTGCTAGTACAGTCAACATGTGCACAGAGCCATCTCTGCACTGTGTCTCTGTCTTGCTGCAAATCAATATGTCTACATACTTTATAACAACGCTCTCTAACTGTACATTTCCTAAGTCCATTGGAAGGACCTTATTGAATATGGAAGGTGATTCACAG
Organism: Ambystoma mexicanum; assembly: GCF_040938575.1. Lineage (NCBI taxonomy): Eukaryota > Metazoa > Chordata > Amphibia > Caudata > Ambystomatidae > Ambystoma > Ambystoma mexicanum. Next base: position 176,721,248 of record NC_090941.1, on the reverse strand, counting down.
TACCCATGAGGAAGTATTGTATGTTTCCACTTCTTATTTCTATATAGAAATGAAGTTAAGCCTTGTGGGTCTGGGTGTAGTGGTATAGAGAAGAAAGCATTCTTAAAATCTATGACTGTGAAGTAGGTAGCTTCAGTGGGAATGCTACACAAAATTGTCGCTGGATTCGGAACTAAAGGAAATTCTGCTTCTACAATATGGTTCAGAGGGCGCAAGACCTGTCTAAAACTCCATGACCCCTCGTTGCCTTTTTGACAGGGTACACCACCGTGTTGCACAGTGATTCTGATGGTATTAGGATGCCCTGCTTCACTAGTGCTACAATTGTCTCATAAATACCCTCCCCTGCCTCCCTGGACAGGGGATATTGACTAGCTTATGCTAAAATGGCTCGTGGCTTCAGTTTTATTCTTACTGCTCCTATTGCTTTCAGAAGCCCCACATCATAGGCACTTGTGGTCCATAAGATGCTGGGGACCTTTGCCAGGTCTTCCTCGAGAAATGTCGGCGTTGCTTGTAGCATCATTGCCATTCTCTGTGGTACCTCTCTGTAATGTATTTTCACCCAGTATATGATGCTAATTTCAAACACTACCACATGATCTGATCTATTATCTTTGAACAGTTCTTCATCTGTTAGTGTAGTCAATCTGTACCCTTCTGCCACGGCGATAACTGATCACCATGCTCCCCCTGTGTCATCTGTCCCATGTACTGCTATCCAGTCGTCCCCCACTATAAGTGCCTCTAATTCTAGTGGCATCATCCTGCCTTCCTTCTCGTCTAATGGTATTTCTGGCCTGAACATGTACTCATTTGAAGACGCCACACTTTTCCCTGAATCCCTGGCAGCCATGCTATTATTATTATTTCAGTCCCATATCGAAATAGTTCCTCATCTGCTGGCGCCCCCCTCTGTACTTTGCGTCCAGAATAAGCTTGAATAATTTCCCTAACATTTAGAAGGTGTATCCCAGATGTGGAACACACTATCACCTTGTCAGTGAATGAGATGGTCATGTTAAGTTTGCTCATGATGTTTCTCCCCATTATGTTTACCGGTGTCTGTCGGCAATACAGTAAGGGTAGAGCTAGTTTGTGCTCTCCTATAGAAAGTGTGATATCGTCTGTAAATGGAACCAATTCTGTCACTCCAGAGAATCATTGAGTATTCCTGGCATCGCCTGACATTCTATACTTCCCTTCCCGGATGCATGATCTAGTCACCCTTGTGTCTACAAGAAAGGAGAATGTTTTGTCACCTATCGTCACACCTATGCGTGGCTCCTCCGCCAGGTTGGGTGTAATCGTTAGGATGGAACACATCAGGTCCGTCTGTGGCCTGTCCTATTGAGGGTATAATGACATTCCGTTTCCTACGAATGGGTTGACCCCACTACAGTAACCCCACTAGTTTCCTAATTGTATTTGTTGCAATGGAGTCCGTGTGTGCCAGCGTCCCGTCATTTGGCTGTGCCATGTGTGATGGCTGTTGTTATTCTGCATCTGCTGTATCTGGGGCATCTGTGAATACTGTTGCACTGGTGCCAGCATTTGTGGTGTCTGTGTCATGGGCTGGTGTGTCTGCGGGTATGCGTTTGGTGCCTGTGCTTGTTGTTGTGTCTGGTCCTGGGAATAGAACTCATTCTGTTCCCCTGGATATGCTGGCTGGTATTGCATTCCCCCATTCTGTGACATCCTCCCTCTGCTTCTACATACCCTAGAGATATGTCCTTTCTGTCCACACACTCAGCACTGGGGTGGTTCTCTTATTTGCCTCTGATACCCTCCAGAGAACCCTTCTGGACCCTGCTGCATTGATTGCCGTACCTGCTATACCCTCCCGAAAATCATCCTTGGCTTCGTTGCGTTTGAAACCCATACCTGCATCCCCTTGGTGGCCCCCCTCTTCCTCAGAACCCATGCTGTGCATCCTCCCCATGAACCCTTCTCCTGTGGGCAGCGCTGCATACTGTGTCTGTGGTGCGCTCTGTCCTCCTGTGCTGGTTAACACTTCCCCTTCCATGGCGTATTTAGAAAGTTTCTTCTGCACTAACTTCGCTTCCTCCTGCTTTCTTTCCTCACGCGTGTTCCTCACGATTTCCTGCATTAACCTGCAATAATGTACTATTGTGAGTAGAATTTTGGACCACGGTTTTGCCTCCATCGCCACCAACTTCTTTAGTTGCCTTTGCACCTCTTCTGGTAACCCATGGCATAATATATGATAGAATAATGTGACTGTTTTGTCCCAAGGTTCTTGCATTTGAAGGGGCCATAACTCTTGAATAGCCTGAATATATTGTAGGGGGTCTTCGTCTTCCCCCATTCTGTGTGCCATAATCGCACTAATATCTGACGTGTCTGGGTACTGTGCCCGTAGAGCTTGCCATATGGCCACTCGACAGTTGCCAAATGGTGAACCATTGTGCGCTGTGTACTGGGTTGTTACTCCTGGGTACCCCACCCTTTTCCATACGTCATCGGCAGCCACTCCGAGGGTCGCCACTGGTAAACCTTTTATGTCTCCGACTGCTAACTTCAGTACTGCTGTTATCCTTTCCATTTTGTAAATCCATTTCCCTGTACCTGCAGTCAACAAAGGTAGCCTACACCTCAAATTTTCCTTGTCGTTATGTTTTCATTGTATGTATTGAGGTCGCCCCACTCCCTTTTCCAGTAAGGGGAACTGTGTCAGCCCAACCTCCCCATCTGGTGTCTTTGGTGGCAATGAACGCCCTTACCACTTCTCCCCTCCTTCATGCTGAAAGGTATCTAAGTCCCTTTGCATACAGGGTTATGTCATCTATGCTGCGCGATGTAGCCCTGGACCGTTGTGGTCTTTTGTCCTCGTCATCCCGCAATCCCCTTGTATCTTTGTCTGCTCCCAATGTGGAGCTCCGATCGGTGTTTTCCGTGTCAAATGATGAACAGGTCACCATGCTCCCTTGTCCTCACTCCCAAGTCATCTTCTGACTCTGTGTCTCCCTAGTCACTGCTGAAATCGTCATGGAAGCTCAGTCTCCTCAGTACCTGTGCTCCCTGTGTTTCCCATCTAGATCAATCAAGTTCTCGCAGTCCCCCCTCACTGAGGACCCTGTGTTGGTTTTGCCTAGCAGTGTAGATGCGCTATCATATCTATTGCAAGTAGTCGATTTCAATCTTAATCTTATGTCTCTCACTGCACGCTCCTCCTCCTCCTTGCGTTTGCACTCTCTTACCAGCCGCTCTATTTCCCACTTCCTAATTTCTCTCTTTACCACTGTTTTCTCTTTACCCCCTTCTCACCTTTCTCCCTTCTCCTCTCTATCTCCTCAAGCTCTCTCTTTCTCATCTCTCGCTGCTCCCACTCTTTCTCTTCTGCCTTTTGCTTTTCTCTTCACACTCTCTCACACTCTCTCTTGTGCATCACTGTTCTCCTTGTGTACAGCTACTTCCTTACTCGCCAATCCTGTTTTTCCTGGCTAATTTCAATAATATGTGCCCTCCCACCCACTCGTTCGATGCTATATTCTCCTGCCCCTCCCTTGTGCTTTACCTGGGTCTCGCTGTGCCCCTCTTTTCCACCTCCTGATGATGCACACCTTTATGCCCATCCTCCTTGGTGTATGGTGGAGGTGTGAATGTTGGATTTGTGTACCCCTCCGCTGCTTTCAATTCTCGTATAGGGTATAGTCCCTGTGCTCCTGCTGCAGCCCCTTCGTTCCCATGTTCAGGAGGAGGCGGGGAATCGGGGGCCAAGGGCTTTTCGTCAGTGTCTCCTGTTGGCTCAGCATCCATTGATGCCCTCCATCATCTTAAAACATTTTCCAGAGCTCAGATTTCACCATAAGATTGCTCAATTGTTTCCCCTTATAAACCTCTTGTATGTCTGTGTGTTTAACGGTGGCTGCACATATTTGTAGAAGCTCCCACCTTTTGCCCATGGCTTAGTCAATTTGTCCTCTGTGTTTTTTGGCCATTCAACGCTATATTTACAAATGTTGTCCTTATGAGCATATGGTCCTTTGAGTAACGTGTCATGCAGTGGATGGGAGGCAGAGTAAAACTTTTACATCATATAAGGGACCCAACTCAGGAAGATGTCAAAATACTCTTCTGTTTTAATATCAATTATCTAAAACAGGGAGTTACAACGGACGTTGCACAAGCATTCTCAAACAAACTTGAAGATGTTCAGCATCCACTGCGGAATCCATGAGAATATAGATGCAAAACAGCTGTCATCTATAATGTCCTCTGTTTCGTCTTTCATCTTGGTAATCAGATTCGTCAGCAACGTTATGGCCTTTGTCAAGGTCCCATTCTCATCATCGTGAGAAGGGATGAACGTGCAACATGATGGCCCGATTCTGGTGCAAACTCCTCCTTCCATTGCTGTGATCATATCAAGGACATATCTGTTCTGTAGGGTCATCAGTCGTATGGCCCTCAGCTCTTCTTTGATAGCATTGAATCCCTTCATGGTGGTATTGATTGTCTGCAGGACCTTCCATCTGGTAATCTGCAAGCATTTGGTATTGGCCATCGTCTGGATCCCAGGCATGAAGATCGTTGTAAATATTGAAGCAGTCGTAGGGAATAGCTTCAAATGCTTCTATCGACTTAGCTGAGAAGTAGTTCTCTCTTCTAGTTCTATTGAGAAATTCAAGTGATCTTCTCCTTCTCAAATGGGCATCTACCTTTGGAAATTCACCAATGTTGAGGTCACTAATGCTGGAACATGGATGAGTATCAAGGAACACGTTGCTCCCCACTCCTTGGGCAGCTTCATGTAGGCTCTAGGACCACAAGCCCAATATCGATCCACCAGGACAGCAGTCCCTGCTCCCATTCTAGTCACATCAACTGTAGTTTTGCAGCCCTTATTGTCTCCTACACAAATTCTTTTCTTCGGAAGCACAACGTCGCATTCACCAGTGGAATCACCATCATTGGGCCTGATTCATTTTCTACTCATGTTAACAGCTTGCATGCTTTGCCCCTGACTTCAAGCATCCGTCGTTTACTCTTTGTACTTCTTGCACATATTCTGGCTTCAATAGATGAGCTGCACAAGAATAATTCCTGCTTCCCATCCTTTTTTGGTTTTCAGTTGTCCATAAACTAAGAATTGAGTTTGTTCACAACATCCGGGTGATCCAGCCATCTCTGTTATATCAGGACATTCCATTCTCTTCAGATATTCTATGACTATTTCTTCCTGTCCTCCTGCAGGATACGCGAGCACTGTACTCTCCCGTCCAGGTTGTTTCTCCATTTGTGAAGTCTTGATAATATCATCTTGAAACGGAAACAACCATTTCGATCTCCATCGCAAAGCGGCCCAACTTTCTTGAAATTGTCCTCTGGTCATGCATGCTGCAAGATGAACGAGACATCTGGCATCGTGTTCTGGAATCTCTCTGGAGATGAAAGTTTGTGCAGAATTCATGGCATGGGGTATGAGAGCGCAGACATAGCAACTTTCCTTAGATGTTCTCTCCCCACACTTTTCATGTGCTGATACCACTTTTTATTACCCACGTGTGCTGCATTGTCTAGATAAGCATGTATCCCCTCGTTATCTTCCTCTGCACTTCTCTTACGTCTCCCAAACATAAGGGTTGCAACATATGGAAATAGGTCTAATGTGGCTCTCCTTTGGGGGGACATTACGAATGTTTCTATCTCAGTGGTAGTGGGTAGATCACTAGCAATTCCCATTGTTGGGGGAACTATGATGGCTTCTGCCTCAGCAAAAGTACTAATGTAATAGAGACTGTGAAAAATGAGAAACCGAAAGACAAATAGTGCAGGAATACATTATACACCAAAACATGAGTAACCATCTTGTGTGACATTTTGGCACTTCTTGTTCTTCCTCCAAAACCATATTAGCTTTCCAATTTCTCATTTTAAATCACTTTACCACATTATTTTACACCTGTAATTGCAATATCTCTTCAATAATAGCAATGAACAGTATTCTAATCACAGGGCCATTTTTAGGATCCTGTAAAAAAGTGTGAATATCAATGTCTCTTCTGACAAGAGCGGGATAAGCTTGAAGGATAAACACAAAAAAAGCAAACGCAAGCCGATGCACATCGCTATCGGTCAACACCATGGGGTTACGTCTTAGAGCAGGTATGCATCAAGAAATTAATCGGGGTACTGAGCACGTTTCCAGTTGTGAATTAAAAACTGATGTTTAGACACAACTTTGATTCATCAATACAATTCAAAAATTTGTGTTTGAGATTCCTAAAACTCTCAGCAAGGGTTCACACTCCTGCTATAATATCTATAAGGAGTGTTTGATTGAGTTTTTAGTCCAAACGCAAAATCTGTCATTACCAGCTGGTTTCCTTATCATCCTTCTTCTTTGTCATCGATCAAGTCTGCACACTCTGAAATTCTTCTTCTTGTCTTGCTTCTGGAATGCCACCAGAGGGAGGTACGGTCTCACCTTTATATGGTTTAGTGTCATTTAAATGAAGCCAAGCTCACCTGCCTTGGAGTTTTACTGCTGAGTGAGTTATATTTTCAATGATAAAGGGGCCATGGAACCGTGGCTCGTTCCGCTTTCGGGTAAAGTTTCTTATAAGGATGTTGTCACCCATAAACAGTTTAGGTGCCGATAAAAGTTCACTTGATCCGGTTGTTGGATTGTCTTCATCTGTATTCTGAGACCGACCCCCCTGATGCTTGAGTTGATCTGAAATCAGAGAGATGCTAGAGGTCATACATGTCAAATAGTCATTGAATTCATTTCCTAACAGTTTAGCTGCACTCTGGGCATCACTTCTACTCATCAATGGAGGTGTAAGAGGCATTGTCATTCGCCTCCCTGTCACTAGTTTGTGGGGGTGAGGTGATGGTCCGAACCAGGCTGATTCCGTAATGCATATGAAGCTAAGGGTAGGCAATATAGCCATCTCTTCTTCAGAGTCAATTTTATCTCGGCTATCCTTTCTTTAAGGAGGCCGTTGAGTCTCTCACATATTCTGTTTGCTTGCAGGTGATAAGCAGAAGAAAACCTATGCTTAATATTAAATAGAAGCTCTGTCTGTTCAAACATTTCTTTAACAAAATGTGGCCCATTATCGGATCTCAGCACTTCACACACACCCCATCTCGGGAAGACTTTGCGTTTTAAAAAGGTTGCTGTGCAAGTGGCATCAGGGTGTGTGCATGGACTGCCTCGATTCAACTAGAGAAGGAACACATCACCACTATCAGAAACCTATATCCATTACATACTTGCAGCATATCAACATAATCAATATGTAAATGCTGAAAAGGACCGTTTGGTTGATGACACACAATGCAATTTGCTACAAAGAATGCAACATGTTCTAGCAAATTTGAAATAAACCAGTCTTCCCGAATTATTGCAGCAAGACTCTCCCTAGTTACATGCGCAGGGTAATGCAGCTGTTCAAGCGCGACCTTTAGTAATGCTACTGGCTTCACTGGCTTTCCAGTGCTATCTTGTCACCATAATGCTTCTATGGGGGATAAAGAACACCCCCTTCGTTCACACGATTCCTGTTCTTCCTGCGGTGCACTCCCTTGAATCTCTATTAATTGGGTCATCGGTAGTTTATTAAACCCTTCTTGCATTACCATAACTGTGACTACTTTCTCTTTTATATTTGGAGTGTCAAAGATTGAAATATTTGGGGAATAAGCAACCCTCTTAGCTTCTGCGTCTGCGGCTTCATTCCCGCAAGAAATCAAATCTGTTTGCTTAGTATGAGCTGCACATTTAATGACTGCTATTGCCACTGGGAGTTGCAGTGCCTTAATAAGCCTGTCCAATAGGGATGCATGCTGCACTAGAGTGCCATCCACATTGAGGTAGCCCCTCCTTTTCCAATGCGCTAGCCCTGCATGTACGGTTGCGTCACATAGGTGGAGTCACTGTACACCTTCACTTCCTGTCCTTCATGTTTCTTGAGCACGGCAATACGTGCTACTAATTCTGCTGCTTAAGCTGAAAAGTGAGTAGGTAGCCTTGCACTTGCTACAACTCCAAATTTTCATTTCAGTTTATGCCTTACTACAGCTGTGCCAGAATACCTTTCCCCGCCAGTTTGGTAAATTTTTGAAGAACCATCGATAAAGAGAATTTCCCCCCTGATAAAGCATTTTCTTTTACACTGGGTATTTCATCATAAAACTCAACATAATTAGCACAGTCATGCACTTGATCACCCTCTGCTATAGGCTCAGCTATGAACGTGGCAGGATTGACTATTGTACATCTGACAATTTTAATTGCTGGGTTTGAAATCAATAATTCATAAGCTGAAGCTCTTTGGGATGTCAATGTGCCTTTGAATGTCTCTAAAATGGCAAACAGAGCATGCTCCACGAAGAGGGTCATAGAGCAGCCATGACAATACTTGTGGACTTGTCAATTGTGAATGCAGCAGCTGCCAACGACTGTTCGCAAGGAAAGTGTCCTCTCATAACTGGGTCTAAAATCACACTGTAATACGCTAAAGCTTTGTACCCCAACATAGTCCTCTGTGTAAGCACTGCAGTCATGACTGTCCCCATTTGTGTGTGAAAATAAATAAAACTCCTCAGCATAATTGGGGATTCCCAAAACTGGAGCTGTACAAATTGCTTTTTTCAACTCTTGAAACTCTTCCTCCATTTCCTCAGTCCACTCTGTTTTTTCTTTGTTCACTTGTGCTTTCTTTAATGCTTGCAAAAGAGGTCTTGTGTATGAACTGTAATCAAACACCCAGGCTCTAACATAGTTGCATAATCCCAAAAACTGTTGCATTTGTTTTACTGTGCCTGGTTTTGCGCTTTTCACAATCGCCACGGCCCTTTCAGGTGTCACCTTCTTTCCCTCATGTGAAATCAACTGCCCTATGTATAACACCTCTTGACAATACTGCAGTTTCTCCCTTGTCTACCTTGTATCCCTTGGCTGCTAGGATAGTCATCAACTGAATTGAGTCTTGTCTGCATTCATCTTCTGTCGTACTACAAATTAAAATGTTGTCTAGGTACTGTATTACCGCACTCTTAAGATCAATATTGCCTAAGTCCATCTGCAGGACTCTATTAAAGATCGATGGAGACTCACAGTACCCCTGGGGCAAACAAGTATGTTTCAGTCAAGTTTGGCGGAACGTAAAGGAAGTCAAGGCTTGCGAGTCATTATGCTACGGAATCGAGAAAACAAAAATTTCAAATCAATCACCGTGAACTATCTAGCCTCCACTGGAATACTACAGAGTATTGTCGCTGGATTAGGAAGTAAAGGAAACTCTACATCTACAATCCGATTAATAGGTCTCATATCTTGTATAAATCTCCACGACCCTCCCTTAGAATTATTGATAGGATACACTGCGGTATTACACAATGACTCTGGTGGCACCAGAATGCCCTGTTTCATCAGTGCTGAAATGGCCTTAAATATACCCTCATCAGCCTCTCAAGACATGGGGTACTGTCTTGCTCGAGGTAGAATTGCTCCTGGTTTCAGCTTTATATTGACTTCCCCTATCCCTTTTATCAACCCTACATCATAAGGGCCTGTAGTCCAAAGAACGCTGGGCACCTTTTCCAAGTCTTCCTCAAATAATGCTGGACACTTCTGCATTATTGCCATTCGCTGCAGGACTTCCCTCTTCTCTATTCTTATCCAGTATGTGATGCTCATATAGAATACTACTTCATCATCTGTTTGATCTTCCCTAAACATGTCATCATCAGTGATGTCAGTCAATCTGTACCCTTCTTTGAGAGCTATTACTGTTCTCCATGGCCTACCTCATTGTACATTCCTTTGAGCATTGCCATCCCCCCACTAAGGCTGCTTCTAATTCTGTAGGGATAGTCTGACCCCCTACTTCGTCCATGGGTATCTATGGTATAAACAAAAATTTGTCAGTTATTCTCACAGTTTTTCCTACTAACCCAGGTAGCCATGTCAGTAGAATGCTCACTCCATACAAGAAAACCTCGGGCTCTACTGGAACGCCTTGCAGAGCTACTTGCCCTGTGAACTGCAGAATAAATTCACCCACATTTAAATAGTGTATTCCTGGAATGAAATGGAACACACTATCCCTTTGTCAGTGAATTAAATCATCATGTTAAGTTTTGTCATCAAATCTCTTCCCAATATGTTAACTGGTGTCTGCCGTGAATACAACAAAGGAACACATATGTCTCACTCTCCTATAGAGACTGGTAATTCGTCAGTAAAAGGAACTCGACTTGTAGCTCCAGAGAACGCTTGAGCATTCATGGCAATTCTCAACATTGGATATTTTCCCTCTCGTATACAGGAGTGAGTAGCCCCAGTATCAACTAAAAAAGAAAAGGATTTGCCTCCTATCATCACATCGAGCTACCACGTGAACATATGGTCCTTTGAGTAACATGTCATGCAGTGGATGGGAGGCAGAGTAAAACTCTTACACTAAATAACGGACCCAACTCAGGAAGATGGCAAAATACTCTACTGTTTTAATATCAATTATCTAAAACAGGGAGTTACAACGGACATCAACAGACGTCGCACAAGCATTCTCAAACATTATGCATAAAAAATACATCTTTATACAAAAAATGTGTCATATGTGATGTCATACTACATGGCAAATATGAAAAACCTATGGGGGTTGTGCTTGGCTCAAGGGGAACATCTAAGTATACTTTCTATAAGGGGTTGGGTTGTGATTGGACATCTACTGTCAGGTGGGCCGCTTAAGCCTGCCTCTAGTGCAAGTCATCTTCAACACTTATTAAGTACACAGCATACGATCAGCTCTCAAACTATAAGGCCCTTTGTTGTATGGCCCTCTACAATTGGTTGGCACGCTCGTGCCATGTCTGGAACATTCAGTTCACTTAGCAGCACGTAAGCTCATACCCAGGTGCAGGGAGGTGGACATGACTTTTGCTTCCCCATCCAATTAGCCCAACGTCTCTCATTATCCATGCCTTTTGACATGAAAATTGTCTTTGAACTAGGCCTTGCAGAGTATCCTCGCCTCTGAGAATATAAGGGAGTGTGAGCACGCTCTTATCATAGTTCTGGAAGGCTATGCCCAACTCTATTTCCATCCTTGACTCACATGACAAGAGACCACGATCTGGTCCATTTTGCAATAATTAAATGTCTTAACTGAATAAAACTTGGCATGCATGGTGTTCTTTCTTTGCACCTTAACAAGGAGTTTTTCAGCTTCTCATGGTTACTGCCTTGAGAATAGATAACCGGCCTTGGCTTGCGTCAACTTTGATAACAAGCCAAACAACTTCACCATTCAAGTCCACGATCTTCAGCTAATTATTTGCTGCGACAAAGCTCTCAATCCTACTTTCTCTGTGGGTTTGAACTTGCTAAAGTTGTAACACCAATGTCCAGACACTATACAATGGCGCCTTTTCCTGCAATCTATTCACTACATATAGCCAGCTTCTAAGGTCACTTAGTCTACTTGTGTTTCTGCATGTGTACAATTATTAAATGACTTGCATTTTATGCAGTGTTCTTTCACACATACAATCTTCTTTTCGCATTCAAAAGTTTACTCGATTCTTTACTTCGTCATCAATTTCTATAACTTCCATTTATTCTCTTCTTCAGCCAATCTTCTGAAAGCATCGCGCTCATCTCTTGTGGCGTCAATAGCTCCTCTTTTTCTCATTTTTCATATTCCTTCGGGGCGCTCCTCCATTGGATTGTCGTCTCTTCGGCATACATCTGGTATGGTTTTCTCAGTGGATATCTTTTCTCGAATATTTGCAATAGAATGGTCATAACCACTGGTGTCAGGCATGGCACAATCTCAGGCTCCCAACATACAGGTAGTGGGGGGGTGGGACTTCCTGCAAAGGCATTTGTCTGCTCCTCTACACTTATATCGCAGAAGGGCCTTACAAAGGTGCTGTAGGGGCATGTCCCCTGCACCTTTACCACAATACATTGCTTTTTAATACTTACTTGACCTCAAGTCGAGGTTTTTGACACTTCCATTGTTATTCAGACATAAAAATCAATGTCATCTTGTTTTTCTTCAATTTTACAGATACAAGTTCTTAACAAATTATCACAAGCCTCTCTGGATCCGAACCAACTTTCAGGCAGGCTCCGAGCACCACCCTTCTGCAACTCTCTGCCTCCTCAGGCACACCCACCAATCTCGCACCTTCACCTTCCACGCACCGCCACAGAACAGCCTACTCTGTCAATTTTTGATAGCCAAAACAGAATTCTGCACCTCCTCATGTTCTCCTAGTCCTATACACAGACCTCACTGGTGACATCACCTCTTCAACAAGTACGGGAATGATAGAAATCACTAACAGAGCTCACAACGATATTGTCCCATTACACAAATATTTTCAAAAACCCAACCAACATATACCTCCTGCCATCGTCGTGCCTCCTAACAGGGGATACCAATATTTCATGTGCTCACTCTGTACCTACAGCGTTGCCTTTTAGATAAAATGCCTCAGTGAGACATAACCAGAAGAACGCCTACCGCAATTCAAGCTAGCTACATTTGCTAAGCCCTATACCGAGGGATACCATCATCTATGACCCAAGCTAAAATGCCCAATCCACAGGAAATCCAATATTGACATAATTTCTGTCATCCGTGTCCTTAACTCAATAGTCTAGGCTAATCCGCCTGAACCTTTTACTTCAAGATCGAATGTTCCCTAACCACGAACAAATGACATCTACCTCTGCTCCTTTCTCCACTATACTTGACAATACTTCAACAATACTCAACAATACTCATCACCACCCCACACCCAAAATGTCTTTACCACCCCCCTCAATTGGCATGTGGCTGAGTCAATACGTACACTCTGTTTGTTTGTTTGTTTGTTTGTTTTATTATTTATAATGCGTGAACACGCCCTAAGGTAACAGGGTACAGCAGTTACATGTATATGCGAAGCTTAGTTACAACAACAAAAATATATATACACACAGTAATGGTAATAGAGGGCTTATATACACATATACAGATAAACACATGTGGGTGCAATATGTGCAGAGGGAAAGAATATGACAGACTTAACACCTGGATGTGTTTGAAAGCCTACATTTTCAACCATAAAACAACCTTGGATCTGAGGTTTTGATAAGGCAGGTCCATTCTAAGAGTTGGCAGTAAGGAATTCCACAGTTTAGCTGCTTTCATTGGGAAGCTGTTACCTCCTATGGTGGAACGTTTAAAGTTAGGGACCGAAAGGCAGTGTTTATAGACTGTTCTTGTGGGTCTCAGGGAGGTCTGTCTGTGAAATCTGTCGATCAAATAAATCGGAGCAGAGTTATTGAGAGATTTGTGAGTAAGTGACATGGTTTTTAGGAGAATTTTGTCTTTGATAGGGAGCCAATTATTCTGTTGGCTATGTGATGTGATATGATCTCTTCTGGAGATGCCCAATGCTGCTCTAAGAGCATTATTTTGAAGAGTTTGTAGTTTGCTAGTGGTGGCTTTGGAGGACCCAAGATAAAGAGCATTGCAATAGTCCAGGAGGGACAATATGAGGGCTATAGCGAGGGTCAAAAGGGTTTGGCTACGCGGATCAGTTTACACGTGTAAGCCGTGGAAGAAGCTAAGGAGTTTACCTGTCTGTTGAAAGAGAAGTTAGAGTCCAGATAAAAGCCTAGCGCTTTGACCTCTTGTCCTACTTCGATGCTATTGCCATCAATTGTGAAAGAAGAACAGACAGGGCCTAATTTCTTTAAATTAGAGGTAGTGCCCAGGATGATAAGTTCAGTTTTATCATCATTCAGACATAGTCCATGTGTGGCCATCCATGCCTGGATGATGATGTACACTCTATTCTGTGATCCACTGATGCTGCTCGGCCACCGGCTCGCCCCAAAACTGCCACACCGGCCTTCTGGTCTGCCAGGCTCCTCATGGACCATGGGCTGGATATTTCCCAAGATGGCCCCTGATGGCCTCTGCACGGGGTGCACTCCCCTGTGGTCTCAAGCTCCATGGGGCGCCTCACAGCCCTACGGTTACTGCAACGGAAGAGGCGGCTCCAAGCCGAACGGGCGTAGTGAACCATCCCTCTGCTAACAATTGTTTAGGTATACCAGAGGACCAGGTTTCACACCACACAAGCCCTGTTCAGAGCACCCAGGGCCCAATGAACCCTTCCCCGGTATACAGACAGAGGACTCAGCCAAGGACAAGTTAGAACTGTCCTTTATTTTCCATAACAGACAGGGATCATGCAGGAAATAGGAACATTTCTAGCAATCACAGCTCCTTAGCCTGTGTCAGGGGCTCTTGTGGGGGTGTGTCATCACAAGTTAGGGCTCTTCCCCTAAAACCTACAAGCTTACACAATGGGGTGGCTGGGGTGGTAGTGCCCATAGCCTGCACCAATAGAAGTTAGCTGCCTGATCCTCACATGTCAGGCAGCTTTGCCTGAGCCTTCCCCAAACACAATCTATTACATTGTTGCAGAATTACCATTGGCCTTTGCCTTTTGCCATCCACCCCTGGATTTGTGTTCCTTGATTGGCTGGAGCGGGCCTCCCCAAGCCTGGGACCCAGCTCTGTTCGCAGCGCTTTGTGTACCTTCTCAAGGTGATGAGAAAGACTATGGGCCTCATTACACGGTAGGCAGTAGGGATTTAAAGTTACCAGTAATGAAATACCAGTAACGTTAAATCCCCATGCGAATCACGACCCGACACACCGCTATTAGCGGCACGGGGGAGAGATACATACTCCAACTGGGTGTGATTTGGGGGGGGATACATACTCCAACTGGGTGTAGCTTGTCATCTGTCTGGGAAATGCACATAAAGATGTACACCAATGTCCATCTGGGAAGGCCGCAACGTACTAGAGATGAACCGACATGAAAGTATGAGCTACACTACACACCAGAAATTCCAGGTCTAGTAGCATCAAATATCCATTCACATACACATTGCACAACATTGTATGCCACAAAATGGCCAGATTCCATATGTGCCATGACGATAGTCATCCGGAATCAATCCAGCACAACATCAATAATGCAATGTGCCGTATGATGCATGCAAATGGATCAGCCCTAGCCATACACATTGCATTTCACCATGCACCTTTACCAACACTGAAGTGATGCCTCACTGCATGGCAACCTCTATGTTGGAATGGCAGTACAACAACTGTGAGGAACAAAATCTGCCTGGGCCCAGGGACACCTAAGGCCTCGCCTCACCCAGGACATGTCAATTACTGTTGTAGACAGTAATGGGGCATGTCTACTTGCAGGGTCAAGCTCATCCTTGCACATTGCTGTCACACGGGCCATCTGCATGCATGCCATTGACTGTGTACTGGAATCACTATGCAAGGTCAATTTGTATGATATGAACAGGCTGCTCTGCAGGTGAACAGTAACAGGACCCCATTCGTTCCCCCATACAGGTGATGCGGGCTATCCCCTAAAGAGCTGGCTCCTCACACCTGTACGGAACCCACAGAACAGGCACGAAGAGGAATACAATCGTGCACATACCCGTACCCGCATCGTGATCGAACAGACTTTTGGCCTTTTGAAATCACGGTTTAGGTGCATTAGCAGGTCTGGTGGCGCTCTCCTG
Source organism: Ambystoma mexicanum (assembly GCF_040938575.1). Taxonomy (NCBI): domain Eukaryota; kingdom Metazoa; phylum Chordata; class Amphibia; order Caudata; family Ambystomatidae; genus Ambystoma; species Ambystoma mexicanum. The sequence goes on along the minus strand of NC_090941.1, from coordinate 176,705,644 downwards.
TATGGCCATGAGAAAGTGGCCAAGATCACCATGGCATGTGTCATGCTGCACAATATTTGTATCAGACGGAATGTGCCACTGCCCCCTGACGTTGAAATAGAAGCACCTGATGAGGATGATGAAGCTGATGAGGACGGAGGCGAAAGGGATGCAGGACATGCAAGAGGGGATGGCCAGGAGGGACGTGCTGTGAGACAGCATCTGATCAACCAAATATTCTGAGGGACATGTTTTGGTACTGTCACATGGACATGGGTAGTGATGCACTGGTGTATGTTTAGAAGTACGCAATGAACACCGTCTCCAAAAAAGTACACAAACACAATGAAGATGTCCAAGCCTGTGTTTTGATTAGACACCAGTGTATTAAGTAACGGAAAGGTAAAAAAGTGCATGTCCCCAAACATCCCACCACCCTTCCCCCCACCCCCCACAACAGACCCATAACACCCTTCCCCCCACCCCCCACAACAGACCCATAACACCCTTCCCCCACCCCCCACAACAGACCCATAACATCCTTCCCCCCACCCCCCACAACAGACCCATAACACCCTTCCCCCCACCCCCCACAACAGTTCCTCATGTGTCTGCCATGTTTGCGTTGGCCCATGCACGCAGAGGAATCGCCATTAACCCCCTATTGGCCATTGTCTGTAGCAGCATTTGTAGGATGGCCAGACGTGCGCCTGGTGGTGCGTGTTGAGCTACGGAGGGGGCTTGTCTGTGTTGAGCCGGCAGATGACGATGGGGCAGACTGTCCTGGTTGTGAGAAGTGGCGGTCCATTGTGTCGGCTATGCGAGTAAGGACCTCCCTGAGCCTGGATATCTCGTCACACAGCCTGTCAGTACAGGCGTCCATCCTCTCAGTGGAGTGCCTTGCCGTCTCCACAATATCCTCCCTGAGATGGGCAGCCTCCTCAACATGCTGGCCAACCAGCACAGTCAGTTCCTGTTGACGCTGCAGGATGGTGGGCAGATGGAGGGCAGCGCTGGGTGATGGTGTACTGGATGCTGTGCCCTCAGATGCATCCATTGCAGCAGGTGAAGCCACCATGGGGGACATTATGGCTGGAATGTTGTCCTCAACAGTAACATCAGACCCAGGTGTCTGGAATGGTGCTGGCTCTGAGGTTCTAGGGGGGCGCATCTCCATTGGGCCAATTATAGTGTCCTCAGGATCAGATAGGGGGGCAGTGGCGGCTGCCTCTCCAGTGGAGCTTGCCGCAGCTGATGGTGGGCCCTCGGTGGCTGGTATTGGTGGCTGTGGGTTCACCTCCAGTGGTGGGGCTGCAGTTTGTGGTGCAGCCACTTCTGCCCTGGCAGTGGCACTCCTACGATGTTTCACACTCATCAGGTGTGACCTTCCCCCCTTGCCCCTTGGTGTTCTGGGGGTGTCCTCCGAGTCCTATGCCCTTGGCCTCTTACTCGTAGCTGGTGCCTGGGATGCATTTGCGGCATCCTCACCATCTGTATGTGAGCCTGTCAGGGACAAGAAGGGGGATGGCATTGGTTGCGTTTCAATATACTTAATGCAGAATACATCAATGATGCAGTTGTGGCCATTGGGACTTAGTAGTTGTGGATGCAGGTGATGTGCCAGTTCAGTGCCTCATCCATGCATGGTTGTGTTTGGCACTTATCTCTGGTGATGTGTGCATGTGTTTGTGTTTGTGTCTGACACTGACATGGTGAGGGATGGATGCATGTGTGGATGTGTGTCCATGCATGAGAGGATTCTGTGCTCACATATGGGGGGAACAGTACATTCACATAGCATCCTGTCATGTATACACTCACCTCCATCCGAAGTGGTACCCACGCCTAGCTCCATGGTGCCTACTCCCTCAATGGATTCCACAGCGATTAGGTTTCCACAGGTCTCCTCCCATTCTTTTAGTCTGATGGGTGAACCAGCTCCACCTGCACTGGCTATTCGGTGGTTTTCGGCAAGGATGCCGCTCACCCGCAGTCTGAGGTTGTTCCACCTTTTCCTGCACTCACGCACAGTGCGGATGCTGGTGCCCACTGCACTGACTTTCACCGCAACTTCTTCCCAGATGGCTTTTTTTTTTTTAAGTAGTGTCGGCCGCTGCATGTCATTGGCAAAAACAACCTCAGCATTGTCAGCCAGGGTCTGGGTCAGCATGTTCAACTCCTCTGCTGTAAATTTATCTTTGCGCTGCCTGTCAGTGCTTTTTTTGAATGCCTTGGGCATGTTGAAGGTGTCCCGGATGATTTTCAACTGCTACCGACTCCAAACAGGTCCAGGGGGCAGAGGATGGCAATGGGTTGTGTTTTTGAAGATGGCCGCCGTGCTCTTTCCCGTTCCTGTGCGATGACGCTATTTCCGGTTCCGCAATTTAACGGTCACCGCTAATTGCGGTGACCGCTATTTGCATGCTGCAGGAGGGCGGAGGTGCAATCTGCACTTTCGTCGAGGGTGGTAAGTGACTTTTTTGGGTCTTTACCGCCATGGCGGTAGGGGGTTTACAGGCATGGCGCTATGCTTGTGTCCGCGTACTCGTAATGGTACGCTATTAGCGCCCTCTTGCGAGGGCGGACACGTTGATAGCGCCATGCCGGTATTTTGAGGTTTTTACCACACAACGTGTAATGAGGCCCTATGTGCTCCCATTGTTGCTACTGGTATAACCACTTTGCCTTAGAGAGAGCCTGCAGGTTGCAACGTTGGAGAACAACACATGTATCAGTTCTTGTCTGCTTCGCTGGGAACCTCTCCTCTTCCCACCGCGGCTAAATGGGCATTGTTCGGCTCAGCCAGATCAGAGGGGTGAAGACCCCAAAATTGCGCTTTTCTGTCTGCAATTAGTGAGGATTTATTCTGTTATTTTGCAGGTGGCTCCTTGTCTGTGGGCCAGGAATGTTCTGCTCATCTCTGACCTGGGCTGCGAGCACCGGCCCCGGGCAGTGTGCTGCAAAATCTGTTTTCCTTCATCCCATATTCTGAGGCCTGTGGCTTCTTGTAATTCTACTATAGTTATGCTCTGATTTCTGTAGGTCTATATTGTTTTATTTTCCTTATGGGTTATTGGTACTTGTTCCTTCCAGGTTGTTTATACAACTCTGTAGTTCCATATGGTTAGTTGCATTAAGTGGCTGCAAGCTTGCTCTTCATCTCTTGCGTTTCTGCATTTGGCTAATGAGAGAAAATAAGAAAGGCTTTTGACAGTATGTATATGTATCTATCTTCTATCTACAAAACTGTGTAAGCATGTTCTTCGTGCGTGTGCTTGTAACTTCGTGCAGGGATGCAAGTTTGCTTCATGGCTAATGTTACAATGTCGTGGTGTCTCTAATGACATCAGCACAGCTGGATATTTGTCATTTGTCAATCAGATCCAATGAGGCACCTGCATCCATGACCAGTTTTGAGGTACCTGTATCCAGGAGGACGTCAGCTGGATAAGGTTTGAATGGTTGTCTGAGAGAATATCTGTTCACATATGTAGATGTCACTGGCCCTGCTGGGGGCTGGTCAAACAGTGACTGTCATCTTGCATTTCTGGCTCTTCCGGCTCTCATTCTTATGGGGGTCCAGAGGGGCATTCCAGGGACCCTCTCTTCAAGCTGGTCATTAGTGAACATCCCTTTCCAGTAGTTAAACTTGGAGGTCTGCCATAAACTCATGTGTAGCTATGTCCTCTATCACCTGGGGAATAATTGTCTATTTTATTTTCTACCTCTTTATTTCAGATCTTGTTGCACCAATGTCTCTGTGTAATGGGGAAAATGATGCTAACAGAACGGTCGCCAAGTACAATCACTGCACACCAGAAGCAAAGACGAGAGATGGCAGCGCAGGTACTGAGACGCCTCAGAAATCCCAACCTACTGGCGAAGCAGGAATGCGAGCTGCAGGAGTGAAGAGAAAGCTCTTTGATATCAGTGAATGATGTCTGTGAAGCCTCCCAATGCAGTATTTCATGCAGGAAAGAACTGCAAATTACAGCACTTAAAGCAAATCAGACACCAACAAAGTTACAGATAAGCTCAAGTCCTGGCAGGCCATCCGCAAATTAATATTTTAATTCTTTTTTTACATGTGTGTTCATGGTTGTACGTAGACAAACTTACACAATTTTAAAACAGCAATTTAATATAACTGCAATGTAATATAACTGGGTCTTGTATAGCTCAGCCTATGCAGGTTGGGAACCTCTTGGTGCTTTGCCAATGTAAAGGCTCTGTGTTTTTTTCTCGCTGTCCATTTAGTCATCCAGAGTATATCACATATTTGGGTAAAACCGAGTGACAACAAAACAATGTTATTTTCAGACTTTTATCGGACAAAAGGGCAATAATGCAGGGGCAGTGAGGTTTTAACAGGGAGTAAGAGGGTATCTACAAAATCCAGATGCTAGCATTTGAGGTTTCGGAGATCTGCAGATTTGCTATCCAAAACATTCTAGATAATTCCAGTTGCATCTTGGAACTGGTAATTTGGGTCTAAGGGTTTCTTTTGGATGCAGTTTGTATTTAACCATTACAAATGGTATTCAGCCTCAATCAGAGTTTGCTGGTAGTTTAGTGGCAATTCTGCTGATTTACCACCAAAATCAGATACTGTTAGTGCCACTTGGTCCCGTGGATTTACCATGGGATTACAAGTGGTGGCTGAGCGGTGTTAGCCCCCATTTAGTCACCCAGAGTGGGGATTTTTGGTTGAATTACTGAGTGGCAATTCTGCAGATTTTTGTAGGCAAACTTTCTCTCCAAAAATCAGCCAAATTACTATTCAGTAATTCCGCCAATGGTAATTACACCAAAAATCCCCACTCTGGGTGACTAAATGGGTGCTAACACCGCTCTACCACCACTTGTAATACCGTGGTACACCCACTCGATAATTCTGCTAGTGGTTAATTATGCCAAGAAAACAGAATTACCCCCACTTTTTTCCCGCACAGCCAAACTGGGAATGAGGTCCATTGTTTTTTTTAACTGGATATATGGCTCCACAAAAATGGCTCCACTGGACACCTATTGTAACTGGTCCACAAACAATTCTGCCATGATTCAATACCCTAGAATCAACAGAGGTACTTTTGTAATTCTTCAACCATTGTCCTTATTCAATGTCACAGGTCAAATCATCTTTGTATCTGTATCTATGTATCTGTGTCCCTACCGCGGACTCTCATCACTTTCACTTCTCCTGGCCATACATCCTACCCAACCCGATTCAAATGTTCTTGCATATCCTGCATATCTTTTCAAGGCAGGCTACTAGGAAGTTGTTTTGTTTCACACAGTCACACATTAATTAGTGATCAGTCTCCATGAACAGATAGATGAATGGACAGCTATTGAATATCGTTTTCATAATTGATAATCTGCCATGTCTCAAACTAATCTTTCTTTAACTTTCTGTGTGACATGCATTTTTTATATTTTATGTAAAAAATATTAATTAGGTATTTCTATATATTTTTTTGCAATATCTTGCTGGAAAAAGAGCATGCACTAACTTACACATCCAGTAATTCATAATTTTGTAAAAATGAGGGCCATTTACACAAAATCGGGTTGAGGAATACCCGGCAGGGAACATTATTTTATGTGAAACTGCCTTTAGCATTGTGCAACTTCTAAAGTGAACAGTAACCTCCATACTTAAGCGCACAGTGGGAGTAAATGGTTCACTTGGGTAAGAGTGCTTATTTACATACAATACTTTCATATATTCATATACATTCATATATATTCTATGGATCAACATGCAGGGTTGTCCAACTCCGGGCCTTGAGGGCCAGAATCCTGATGGGTTTTCAGGACACCCCTCATTGATATTCATGAGGAAAAATGTGCATACATTTAGAATCATTGTATGCAAATTTATCTCATGAATATTAATTGGGGTTATCCTGAAAACCCGGCATGGATACGGCCCTCGAGGCCTGGAGTTGGACAACCCATTGGAAACTGCTCATTGCACGCGGTCTTGTTTTGTCGCCTCCCCCTCCCTAACATTCTCTTGTATACCTTGAACAGTGTTCTGTTGAATCCTATCTACGTTCACACATTATGAATAACAAATAAAATATGGGATTAAGTATCCCAAATTGTATATAACTAGAATATTGCAAGACAAGCTAACTCCAAGACTATCTACATATATTTTGGGGGTACTTTATTTCCTGTAATACATGACTATGTATGCGTGATGACATTGGGCTGCACACATAATCTCACACACTAGCACCACCTCCACTAGAATGTAGCAATCCCCACGACAATTCGGCCTAGCTGCGCACATACCACCTGTCTCACATACCATGCGCACTACTGCCAGCATTAGAATGCAGCTATCCACCACGGAAAATGTGGTCTAGCTGCAACCATACAGAGTGCATACACTCACTTTTGACTGCTCTAGCTTCACTTTCCTAGACTCCGATACCCAAGGGCGTTCAACCTACAGCGCGCGTTGAGACCAACCCAATGGTGAAAGGTGAACTTTACAAATGAATGGCATGCCTCTGACAAAAGTGTAAGGCAGAGTTTTTTAAGATTTAAATGGAACGTGGTTATAACGAAGGAGGTCCAAGTAAGGTATGGCCTACTTTTACCGGCTCAGGCTAACTGAAGATTCTGCAAGGATAGCGTCCAGAAGGAGACATTAAAACATCTATTTAGCTCCTACCCGGCAGTACAAGACATGCAATTGATCCACCTTAAAAGATTTGCGACTTCCTTCCTTATTGATGAGGTCAAGGCGTGAGGTGGTGTGAAGTCTATGCCTGGCCTGAAGAACCACCTCCTCTGTTTTAGCATTAACAGGTTTTTTCTAAATCATTTCAGCTTGAGCCTACAGAAGGGGAAAAGGCAGCACAGGTTAGTGAAATACTGTGATAATACAGTTCACATGTAGAGATTGTAATAAATGTAAAGAAATGGCTAATGAAATTGTAATGTTTGTATTTGTCACGTGCCTGAATTTTAGGGAAATGTTTACTTATGGATTATGGATATGAAATTATTAATGACATTTTATATAATCATTTTATTGATGTCGGGTTGTATTTTTGGCAAATGCTTTGCTTATATCATGTTGTTTTTAGTGCTATTTAAGGAAATGTGTAGACCGATATGTATCTATTATGTATTTTGATCTCATGTTTCTTTGAAATGTTTATTTTCTTTCTCCTTTTGATTAATGAACTACTGTAAAATCTTGTAAAGTAAATATGTTAAACGTTATTTTTAATAACTGTATGACATAAATAAATAAAATAAAAAATGGCTTGCTCAAAGTCCCTGCCTTGATTACCACATATGGCTCCCAACAAACACTGTGAAATCATAAGACCTATGAAGCGAGCTAACCCCTCTATTTACCAGAATTATTTTAACCCCAAGACTATACAAGAAGTGCTTGCCGTGTCCACTGGAGCATGAACCTTCACTAACTCTAGACATTCTCACCCCTAAAATCAGAAAGAAGCTGAAGCACCTTCATAAAAGAGCCAATAAAAAGCTTTATGAAGACCTGAACACATAAAAAAGAAAAGAGACACATGGCAAAAAGTGGCGAAAAACATTGCTCGATCTTTTCAATATTCAAGCTAGAGGGTACCATGCCCTTGTCGTGAGGAAAACATATTGTTCCAAAACTGAATAGCGAGGAATCAAAAAGTACTGCAGAGACCTTCAAAATGTTTTGGGGACTTATCACCCCACCCCGCAGTTCGGAACAATTAAGACCTTTCCAAGAAATTCTAGATACCTTGACTGGCTCCTTCAGGAATAAAATTAAGTGCATCAAAATTGCTATAGAAAGGGGTGAACATGCTGACCAGGCCATTGAGCTGGTTAATTTATTACCTAAATCCTATTTCACAGACTTCTGCTCATGTTCCCTGGAGAGCATCATCAAACTGAGCACATCTATGAAAGCAACGTAGAGCCTTTCACAGCATGCTTTTTCAAAGAATGCATGTTACTCACCACTCCGAATAGGCCGAAGATGCAGAGAAGTGACCTTGGAGATGATGGTGGTCAAGAATCGATAGTCAGCCTTCCATCCCAGCTCCCCTGAGTACAAGACTCAGGCTTCCTCAAAGAGGGGCTCTTTTCTACAATGTACCTCTCTGCTGTTTCAGTTGGGACAGACAGAGGTGTCAATTGAATAAAAGAGCGTAGAGAACACACACCGCCAATACCAATGCTGCAAAGGAATACAAAGATATTAGACAGTGTTGAAATTTAAACCAAGTAATCAGAACAGTTGTATATTACAGGAAACTACCTAGGTAAGTATTGGAGTGGAGCTTCCCTGGGGTGGATCTACAAGAAATATAACACAATGAGTGGGATGTCCGAAAGAGCCTTTGAAGTATCAGTCCCAACTTATATATATATATCGAATTGGTAGAACTAACCTGAATAAGAATATTTTGAGGAAAGGAATCCAGGAAACTGAAAACAACGAAAGGAGAAAATAACAAACAGGAATGTTAGTGCAGGGACGTAGCCCCGAACGGCACGAGGGTCGCACTAGTGCCAGGTTGGTGAAATTTCAGCAGAGCGTTTATATGCACTTGAAGACAAGTTCACAAGACAGTCACTCAATGTCCCAGAATCCAACAGAAGACAAATATCCAAACAAGTTGTGGAGAGAAAATAGTAGCAAAGGCGGGATTTGCCAATTAAGTATGTACCTGAGCACACATGCATCCAGAGTAGACGTTGAAAAGTTCTGGATAGAAGACAGCAAGTCCTCCGCTTTGGTTCCGTGTGCAGAAGCGGCAACCTGAACTGAAGTACCGAAAGAGACAGAAGGGAATCGGATCCAGTAACGTCCCGAGTCAGAAAACCAGACGAGGACGACAAGAATGAAGGAGTAGACAAGGCAATCCGGTAGTCAGGCAAGGGTCAAAACCAGGAATTCAGATGAGGAATCGTGTGGAGAAAACACAAAGAAGTAGAAGTAACGGGCGTAACCGCTTGTAGCTTGTAACGCTAATTAGCAGCAACAAGCCCCTTGAAAGACAGTGGTTTTATAGACGTAAGGGGGGGTGTCTTGCTGTACGTCTTCCACGTACAGGACGTGTCAGCTGACCCGAAGTCCGTCGTAGTTTGTACAGATGCCATGGCAGCCTGTATCTAGTCCACAGAGGAGCTTGTATAGAAGTCGTATTCTGCAAGGAGGCCCGCGGGGAAGCTTGAAGTGTAACAATGCATCCATACACCTGCTCCACCCATGACAAGGATCATTAATGTGTACCTTTCCACAAGGTCTTTACCTCCCTCCATTAAACATGCTACAATGAGCCCACTTCTCAAAAAGGACACAGCAGACCTTAAAATCCTTGAAAATGCCACTGAGTCTCTACAAACCATGATATTGCCAAAATACTAGAGAAATTGTTTACAAAACTACTACAAGAATAGAGTGAATCCATTTCCGTGGTCTCTTCTATCCATGCGTCAAAGGAAGTCCGAACTTCCTCTTTTCTTACTAAACAGGTCTATAATTGTGCTTACAAACTCATTCCTGAAATGTTTATTTTAGATTGTTAATTTCTAGCTGAAACCAAGATGTCTATACTTAAATGTTTGTGCAATGTTGTGTATTTATAGAGCATGCCCTGGAGATGGACGCACAGTCCGAAATGCATCGGCAAGGGTCTCTGTATGCCAATATTGAAAGACAAAACAGAAGATTTGTTCTTACACAACTATGTGACGAAAGTATCAATTGTATTTGATTGATTGTATTGCAATTGTCTATATGTTTTAATAGACACTAGTAGTTACTACACCCTAGGCATCCCAATGTCTAGTGAATGTTTCACTAGGCACTTTCTGTTCATTGTATTTGTACTGATGTAGTGTACATCAGGTCTCTGGAGGACGCCTTTAAGCCTTAACTTGTAATTGGATTCATTACTATTAAGATAAATTAATCAAGTGGTGCCCACCCCATCCTCCATTTTTTCCCCTACAGACCACTCTCAATGATTAACCAAGAGTGCAAGATACTCACGGCACTCCTGGCGAACAGGCTGCGCATGGTAATTAGCACCCCAATACACCCTGATCAAACAGGATATATTCTGGGTAGGAATAGACCAAACTAGCGGAGCGGAGTCCGATTATGTAGTGGCCTCGCTCAATGCGATAAAAGCGTTTGACTCAGTGAGGTGGGACTGGCTACACGCCACCCTGCAACACATTGGGATAGGAGCGTGGTTCTTGAGGTGGGTAAAACTGATCTATGCGAAATCAATGGACAGAGACAGAACTGGGAAGCATGTTTCATACAGGTGGGAACTGTGCAAGGAGTCTAAGCTGGGTTGCCGGCCCTCTCTCAAGCTATTCATCCTGGCACTGGAACCCCTGGCAGCCTTCCTTAGAGCAGACTTCAAAGACGCTGATATACCGCTAGGGGGTAGCACGCATGTGGTCACCCTGGACGCGTGCAACATGTTACTCTATGTACAGAACCCGTAGGTCAACTTGCCATACATGCTGGAGCCTGGATCCCCAATCCCACACTCCAGCTCCGGATACTTAACTGGGGACATGATTCCCTTTTAGCTGGCCATAAGGGTATTGCCGCTACCACTGATCTTATCACTGGATCATTCTGGTGGCCAACAGTAAAACAGGATGTCAAGCGTTCTATTCAACCCTGTTCTGTTTTCTCTAGAAGTAAGCATTCCACCGCCAAGCCAATTGGTTTTTTGGAACAACCCACTTTGCCTTTGCAACCCTGGACCCATATTTCCACTGACTTTGTAGTTGATCTCCACCTTCTCAGGGTTATTCTACATGGTAACCATGGACAGCTACAGTACGGTTTCCCACTTTTCACCCCTCACAGGGATTCCCTCTGCCCCTGAAATGGTATGTATTTCTCAGAGACATATTTAGGTTACATGGTACGCAGTGTCCATCATTTCTGATCGAGGTTCACAGTACATTTCTCACTTCTAGAAAACCCTATGCAATCTCTTAGGTATAGAACAAGCACTCTCCTCAGGTTAGCATCCCCAATCCAATGGTCAGACCGAACGCCTCAACGGAACTATGGAACAATACCTCAGATGCTTTACCAACTTGGAACAGGACGATTGGTTGAATCTCTTTCCCGCTGCAGAATTTGCCTACAATAATGCCATCCATTCCGCCATAAAGATGTCTCCTTGTTTTTGCCTTTACGGTAGACACCCCCAAGACCTTTCCATCTCTATCTGTTCCATCTTCCAATATCCCATCCATAGACGCTCTCCTTCGTTCCATCTCATCAGCACAAAAGGAAGCATGCAATAACCTAGAAGAAAGCTGAGCCCGGAACAAACTACTGGCTGATGTGCATCAGAGAAGTGTTCCTGATTGGAAGGAAGGGTCATGCGTTTGGTTATCTACCAAATACTTATCGAAATGGGTTAAGCCCACCAAGCTGTCACCCAAGTTCATCAGACCTTTTCTCATCACTGCCCAGATCAACCGGGTGGCCTTTAGACTCAAACTCCCCAAGATTCTTCAACATATTCACCCTGTTTTTCATGCTGAACGGAGGATAGCACAAGGGCAACGCGCTGCTCTTGGAAGCAAGACCACACAGAGCAACAGAGGTTTGAATCCCAGATCCACGCTTAGAAACCAAACTCAGATAGGTATTAGGCACGTTATAAAAACACAATTGTGATTCCAAAATGGCCACCGGCACAGAGTAGATGTGCCGACAGCTCTCCCCCGATCCTGTCACAAACAGCAGTAGATATATAGGGTGGCGTCTTCAGAGGGATGGCTAGCGAGGAAGCATCTGCAAGCATATATACACAAGCTCTTCAGGTGTTTTGCGTTTCTGCGGTGCTGTAGGAGGCCTATGTGAAAAATAACAACGATGCGTGTCTGTGGGTGTATCGGTCCTCTATGTCATAGCACTGAGTATGTTCTTTGTGTGGGTTGGTGTGTGAGTGACCAATGTGCATGGTGGCACTTGTGTTCTATTCAGTTGGCTATGTCGTCATGGCATCTCTAACGAAGATGGCGTTTGTGACTGTTGTCTAATCGAGTTGGTCCATGAGGCTGAAGTCAGTGGTTACAGGATGTGGTAGTGGGCAGGCCCCCGGGCGTGTTGGCCGTGGACACAGGGGGTCTGTCTGTCTGGTGATGAAGTGAAAGAGTCGAACTCCTCTCGCGGGGGATGCTTGGGTCTTGTTGTCCTGGGCTATGGTTTGGATGAGAATGGGGGAGGGTGTTTTCCCATTTTCCCACTTCAGTCCCCCCATCTGGTCGACTTACTTGTTGACCACAAAATTATCCACTCTCTTGTCTCCACGTACTCTCCATACTTTCGTTACTCCCGCCAAGTGTCCATAGTGGTTCACGTGATCTTCAAATGACCAGTACATGTACACGCACCCACCGCCAGGCTTGCAGTAGACCCACTTTCCAACATAATTCTTCGGGTTTCTTGGGTTCTCTACCTTCACTGATGGTGGATATAAGTCTGCTTCCATTATCTGCTGGCGTAACCGTTCTCGCTCCTTTATGATGATGTCTGTGTTTTTGTCGTCTTCAGCTGGCATTAGGGCGTGCATGCCGATCATTTCCATCATTTCATCAGTAGTGCGCGCTGTCCTTGCTTTCCATAATCTCATTCCCAACAGGGCGGCCATTCCCAATATTATGCATCCTGCTATCATTTTAAGACCATCTGGCAGCCACGATGGCATCCACGACCACAAGTAGGAAAACCAGTTACCATCTTTCTTCACACCCTTAGCTTCTTCTTCCATCTTGGCGTGCATTTTGGCAAGTTATGATACTGCCTCAGAAAGCGTGCCGTTGTCTGCGTCGTTGGCTGGGGTAAATGTGCAACACAAACTCCCAATTATCGCACAAACTCCTCGTTCCATTGCTGTAAGGAGATCCAGTACATATCTGTTCTGGAGTGCCACCATCCGTACTGCCCTCAGTTCTTCCTTTATTGTGTTGAAACCATTAACGGTGGAGTTGATGGTCATCATTAGTTCCCATCTGGTAATTTGGAGCCACTTCGCATTTGCATATGCCTGCATCCCTGGATGTATTATGGAGAAGAACAACATTGCTGCTCTGCTAAATATTCTGTGTTCTGGTGGGATGTCACTAAGAGCCGTTTCTGATCTTCCCCACAGATAGTTCCCCGTCAGTGGTTCTCCTTGCCTCTTCACTCTCGATAGGCTTGCCGTGTTGTCCCTTTCCCTTCCTCCTTCTATCTTCACTGACCTTTTGTTACCTTCGCCCATCTTAGGGAAGTTCCCCAGGTTGACATGTTTCTGCTGTACCGCTAGGGATGGTACGTTGATGTGTACCATGGTGCATATTCCATTCCATGATTGTGGCAAGCTGTGATATGCTTTGTCTCCACAAGCCCAATAGTGGTCCATCAGAACTGCTGTACCAGCACCCCCCTCAGCTATCATTATTGTTCTTGTGCAGTTGCTGTTTCTTACAACATTGACATTCCCATCGTGTTGATAACATAATGTAGGTGCAGTTAGTGGAAGTATTGTTATTGGTTCTTCGTCCTTTTCTAGCCAGGTTACTAGTGCTGCGCTCCTTGTCCATCCATTGTAACATTTATTTTTCTCTTCAGTTACTGTTACTACTGTTGCCTTTGTCAATGTTACCGTGTTGCTTCCCACAACCCCATCTACCCATCCTTCTTTTGTGTATACCTTTCCATATATTAATATCAGTGGTCTTTCCCAGCACCCTGGTATTCCAAGAACTTCTCTTGCACGCCATTCACATGGTAGGTAGTTCAATGTTACTTCCTTTGTTTCTCCTTTATCAGGTCCATCTGTCACATATTGGAGCCCTTGTGCATGCTGCCAATAGTTGTCGTACATGGGTTGTGTTTTGATGAAGTTATTTTCATACAGGTACGTGTCCCTCGTTTTTCATTTCAGCGTTGCTAGTCTCCCTTGGAATCGTCCTCTTGTTTGGAACAGGGCCAGGTGTAGCAAGCACTCCACAGATGTTGCAGGTACCTCAGTTGCTACAAATGTTCTGGATGTGCTCATGGCATATGGGATCAATGAGCACACGTAGCAGTTGTGCTTAGTTGTCCCCTTACCAATTTTGGACATGTGCTGGTACCACATGTTATTTGAGACGTGTGCAGACTCTGTAAGGTATGTGTCTACCCCGTGGTTATCAATAGAAACCCTATGTTTATCCCTCTTCCTGTTCTCTCTCGGGGTACTTGTACCACCTGACACCGTATCTGTTGCAGCCGTGGTGAGGGGTCTGTTAGTGGCGGGTGATGCCATAACATAGGAAGCATAGTGTGCCTGCCAGACAGTGGCAGCAAGTAGACCAGTGATGAAAAATATTGCTATCATCTTTATTACAGTTGCTAATATCACTGGCATATTTCTCTTACCTTTGCTGCGGTCCTGCAGCTTCTTTACTTTTGGTGATATAGATGCCTGCCTGAAAATTTCTCAAAATATGCGTTATTTTGTTAGCGTTTTTCAAGCTCTCCCTATCATATAGCCGTTCAAAGCCCAAGCTGTTCCCACGCTTTCCTTAGCGCCCTATCTCTTAAGGCTGGTAAGTGCTTGTGGAGATGTGGAAAGGATTGCTCTATTATCAAAATGAATGTGTTGTAATTCACACGTATTTTTCTTTTCTTTAGATATTTTGGTCTTTTTATGACGTACACAAATTGGTGTGACAGTGCTTCTGGGGTGTTGTCATCCATAGGCAGCATTTAACTCTGGGCAATGACGTATGCGTTAGTAACTTAAATTCACTTCTTTCTATATATGACAGTACTGTGCGGTACCTGCATGTGCGAGACAAAAGAGAGAAGAGAAAATGCACATGTCTACACAATGTGGTGTACATTTTCGTACTACTGGACAATTTCCTTATTAGGGACTGGCTGGGTTGGTGTTTGCTTTAGTCTGGGATCTCGTGACCATGGGGTGGGGTATGGGTGGTTGTTCACTTATGTCTTTACGGGGGGTTTGGTGTCTGGGCTGTGTCGCTGTTGTCGTTGGTTGTCATTGCTGGTGCGTTGGCCTGTCCATTGATGCAAGGGGGGTCTGTGCTTTGTAGGGCTTGATGTCATGCAGGTGGGACCAGACGTTCTTGTCCCTCAGCTTTACAGCTCTAGGAGCTGTTTTTTCCACTTGGTGGGGCCCAGTGAACCGGGGGCTGTTCCACCGGCGGTTGAAGTTCCGCAAAAGAATGTTGTCCCCCCCTTACCTGTCCACTGTGCGGCTTGTTCCTGTTCTTCGTTTGCTTTTCCTTCTTGTTGGGTGTTCTTCGACCCTCCCCGTGTCCATTCAATCTGTTGAGAGATAAAGGCGACACTAGTAACCAAGGAAGAGACGTATTCGTACATTTCTTCACCAAAAACATTTTGCGAGGCATGGCAATCTGTTATAGCTCTTGATGGTGGAGTGAGTGGGAGGTGCATCTGGCGTCCGATCACCCCCTCGTGCGGGGTCAGGTGGTGGTCCGACCCTGGTCTATTCCTTAATTCAAACAGAGCCAAGGGTAGGCAGTGAGGAGCCATCGATGTACATTACCTCTCCCCCTTCTAGGGCATTTTCCTCAATTTTCCTTGTGCTTGAGTAAATATCAATGGCCTGTGTGCAATCATGGGCGTAGCTGCCATCTTCTACTACCTCTGCTATAAATCTTGCTGGATTTACATTACTGCACCTCACAACTTTCAATTCTGGTCTGGATAACATAATTTCATAGCCTGTTGCCCTCTGTGTGGTCAATGTGGACTTGGGTTTATTTAATATTGCAAAGAGATTGTGTTCTACATACAGCGTGGTGGGGCACCCCATTGTTATTGATGAGGATTTTTCAACCGCAAACGCTGCTGCTGCTAGGCTCTGTTCGCACAGGAAGTGACCCAACATAACAGGATCTCGATGGCCACTGTAAAATGTTAATGGTTTGTTTCCTATGCTAGTTTTTGCGTCAGTACCGCTTTCATTACTGCGGAGTCACAATGTGAAAATATGTAGAACGGCCCTTCATAGTTTGGGGTTGCTAGTACTGGTGCAGTGGAGATGGCATGGTTTAGTTCACTGAAAGCCTCTGTCATTTCCTTTGTCCATCTCAACTACTTTTCCCCCCTCTGTGCTTCTTTGAGGGCCTCAAGCAGTGTTCCTATGTATGTGCTGTAGTCTAAAGCCCATGCCCTGCAGTAGTTGCATAGACCCAAAAACTGCTGCAACTCTCTCACTGACTGTGGCTGCGGTGTGTTTGTTATGGCCTGCACTCTTTGTGGTGCAATGTTCCTCCCTTTTTGCGAAATCAATTGGCCTATGTACAGTTCTTGTTCTTGGCAGTATTGCAATTTCTCTGTGTCTACTTTGTACCCTTTCTCGGCTAGTACTGTGAGCATCTTTACAGAGTCTTTTCTGCACTTTTCCTCTGTGGTGCTGCAGATGATGATGTCATCTACATATTGCAGCACTGTGCTTTCCGTTTCAATGTTACTGTCATGATGCCTACCCCCAGACATCCAGACCAAGTCCATCAGTCCAGAGAGCAGGCATCCAGACACCTATTGAAAACCCAGCCACCCCGGCTAGGGGCTATCTGGGTTCAGTCCTGGCGCCATAGGCGCCAGGCTCATATATGGGATCAGTCCTGGCGCCATAGGCGCCAGGCTCATATGAAGAAACTTAGCTCATGCAGACCATGCTGCAAAGAATCCAAGCCAACGTGAGGCCTGGAAGGAACTACTTTGTTTCAGGGACTATTTTTTACTCGGGTGTGGTCTTGGGGAACTTCTTACCTGGGACTACTCAAGAGGCTATTTAAACCATGCCCGATGAGCAGCACACGCTTCGCGTTATTCTGCATCCTGCAGCGTAACGCTCACCGTGCCTGTCTGTCCAGCATCCAGTCTTCTGCCACGCCCGCTTCGAATCCGGAGCTCCTAGAAAGAAGGGAAATAAGAAGAAAAGGTTAGAGCAAGAACATTACCTTCATTCTTCATCTGATCCTGGATCCTTCGCGCATCCGAACAAGGAAAATACTTTATTTTGTGCGCATCGCACCGCCAGCTGCAGCGCCGCGCTATACTTACCAGTCTTCACAGCACCTCCTCGACCCGGCGCTGCTCCATCATTCATCGCCGAACTCCCGGCACCTAAGGGGACAAAGAAAGACAATAAGGTGAGCCGAGAAAACCAACAAAGACAATTTTTGTTATCACTATAGACTTACCGAGTTACCGCCGGAGATATTATTCTTCTACACGCCAAATCGTCTTACGCTGCACCTGTAAGGAGAGAGAAAGCAACAGGTTAAGCACTGGCATTTTTTACCGGACAGTGTTGGGTAACACAGACTCTTACCTAAACGCAATCAGCTGCTACGAGACAACCTCCTCATGAATCAAGCTGCAAGACAAAGGAAGGAATCGGACAAGAGTGAATAACAGACATTTTGAACTCTTAAGAATCAAATACTTACGGCTCCTCGCCACTTACCACGGAGTCAACATTCGTCTGGAACTCACCCAATTCCTTCGGACCAGTAAAGTAACTGGTTATCTACGCGCCCCTGCACCCTACACAGGATGGAGAGCTCATCATTCAAAACCATAAGGAGAATACTCCTACGGGTCAAGCAGACGAAATTGAGCAGGCCAGTCCAGTCAGTCATCTCTGCACTACAATTCACGTTGTTAGAGGCTGCAGCTATCCAGTTCCGACCGTTGCCCCTGTGGGAGCCAGGTGAGCGTAACAGTTACTCAGATCCATTTGTATCACTCTGTTAAAGATGGATGGTGATTCACAGTACCCCTGTAGTAGCCTTGTGTGTTTCCATTTTGTGTTGCGGTATGTGAAGCTGGTCAGGTCTTGTGAGTCAGGGTGTAGGGGTATCGAGAAAAATGTGTTTTTTCTCAATACCCCTACACCCTTTTCAGTGGTTCCTGTGCTTGCCATGGGTATCCTCCTGTGTTATCTAAGTACCCCTGCTGTCCAGATTGGTTGTAACCCCGGAACCCTCCCCCTTGTTGTTGTGCATTTGCGCCAAATCCTCTCCCTCTCATTTGTCCGCCCCTCCCTCTGTAGTTGTTTGAGTATCCATTCCCCATTTGCATATAACCCCCTCCCGTGTGTGCTGGGAATGGTGGTGGGGCGGGGGCATCTGTTGTGTCATAGTTTGTGCTTGCAGTAACGGTGCTATCTGTTGTTGTGTTGTGTCTTGTGTTACAGTGGCTTGTGTGGGCATGGGTGCTGTGATCAGCGCCCCTTCCATGGCATATTTAGATAATTTCCTTTGGACCAACTTCGCTTCCTCTGTCTGGCCATGCCTTTGCTTCCATTCCCTAATTTCTTCAACTGCTTTTGTACTTCTTCAGGGAACCCTTGGATTAGTATGTGGTAAAATATTGCTAGTGTCTTGTCCCACGGTTCCCGCGTTTCTAGGCGCCACTTCTCCTGAATCTCCTGGATGTAATCAACAGGGTCCTCATTCTCGGTCATCTTTCAAGATGTTATTGCTCCTATGTCTGAGGTGTATGGGTACCGGACCTTCAAGGCCTGCCATAGAGCGTGCCTGCAGTTAGCAAATGGCGCTCCATCATGTGACATGTCGTTTATTGTTACCCCTGGGAAACCCGCCCTCCTCCAGATGTCGTCGACAGCATCCCCCAGTATTGAAATTAGTAACCCCTTTACATCCCCCACTGCTAACTTTTGACCCGCAGTTTGTTTTTCCATTTCATATATCCATTTCCCAGCTCCTCCACTCAGAGATGGAAGTCTGCATTTAATATTTTCTTTATCTGCATGTTTCCATGGGACATATTGTGGCCTTGATCCCCCCTCTCCAGTAGTGGCATTAAATTGTACTCCCTTACCTCCCCTGGCGTTCACCCATGTGATCCTCTCTGATCGACCCTCTCAGGTCCAAATTGGGTCCTTCCTATCATCTATCTCCCTTTCTACCTGAGGTGTTCCCCAGGGATCTAACCTCTCGCCCTAGCTTTTCAACCAATACCTGGTAACTCTCACCCACTGCATTTACATTTTCTGCTCCAATTTCTAGTGTTATGCTGATGACACTCAACTCATTTCCCGGCTAGCCGCAGAACATCAGGCCTCACTTTCCTCATGAATTGTTCCCGTTTCTTCCTCTTGAGTGGGGTATTAAGCCCCCTAACGTTATGTGTTAGCCACTTGAATAGTTATGAATCTGATTTTGCCCCAAGCTTGTCAGTGACACCCTTTCACTCTCTCCTTCGTGAGTTGCCCACCCCTTCTTCCCTCCCCTCCCTGCCGGCCCCCCTTCCCCTTCCTCTCCCCCATGGAAGAGTTTGCCCTTCCCGTTCCCCTTCCACTCCTTCCTCGGGCATTTCCGCCATTCCCGGTTCCAAATGGTTGCTTCCCCCAATGACCCCCAAGCTTCATTGTCCCCTAAGAGGCCCACCACCCCTTTACCGCCATTATTGTTTAGGGTTCTTCTTGTGCCCCCGTCTCCGCTTCTCTGTTCCTCTCTCTTTGTGGTAATCTGTTCCCCTTCGATCCCCTTCTCCTTTTCTCCCCAACCGTCCTCCACTCCCAGGGTTTCGACAAGGGCCTGTTGCCCATTGCTTGCGCTCCAGTCCCTGTAGGAGTGTCTTCAAGGTCTGTTTGCAAGATACCCGCTCCTTCCTGAACCGAGATGATGCGCATCTGGCTTCCTTCCCGTTCGAATACCAAATAAACGGGAAGGTCCATTTGTATCGGATAGCTCATTCGTTGAGTGCTTTTAGTAGGACTGGACTAATTTGTCTTCTCTTTATAAGTGTGCTGCTCGCTAAGTCTTGATACAGTGCTATCTGTTGGCCTCTGTACGTTATGGGTTCCCGCTTTCTTGCCGCTTGGAGGACGGCTCCCTTTTGGACGTACCTTGTGAAGGCAGCTAGTATGTCCCTCGGTCTTGTTGCCAGGCCTTTGACCATTCTCCCTACCCTATGAACATGGTCCAGTTCAATCCTGTCTGGAGCCTCTTCTTCCAGAATTTCGGCAAAGACTGTCTGAATTACGGATTTCAAATCTTTGTCGCATACCGATTCCGGCAGCATTTTCACTCTTATGTTGATCCTTCGAGATCTGTTCTCCATATCCTCCATCTGAATTTCCAAATTCTGAATAGCCACATCAAGTCTCTCAATAGCTTCACTATTGGCAGTTGTTTCCTTGTCCACTTCCTGTAGGCCCTTTTCTAGGAGATCTGTCCTCTCCCAAAATTGTCGTATGTCCTGTCTGATCTCCCCTAGGGCCTCGTTCAGGTCCGATCCCATGAGTTGAAATTGGTCTCGGAACGTTTTGGCTAGATTAGTCTGTTGGATGTGCATTTAGCCCAGGAAGTCCTGCTTAGACATCGGGGTCCAATCCTTCTGTGGCCCCTGGGGTGCTGACTTTCACTGCCCCTTCTTGGCTGCACTTGGCCCCGTCCCTGATGTCTTGTGTGGGCCACATAGCATGGCGGGTGCCTGGGGCATCACTCGGAACTTGGGCCGTCTTTCTCCCTTTCCCTTTGGCCTTGGTGGGTATGATCCATCTGGCCTCCGTGCCCGGGGGATTCCTAGCCGCGACGCCGGGGGCTTCTAGGGCTTTCTCGTCTTCCCCTGGTTCTCCCCTTTACCGGTGGATTCTCCCCACTGTCTGCCTCCTTCTGTCTATCTTTTGCTGCCCTGTCGCCTCGCTTCTGCTTCTGGGCTACTCCAATCGGGTCTCCTGGGCCGCCCCCTCTGGTCCGTTGTATGCCTCCAGCCAGCTCTGCCTTCCCCTTTAGCCAGGGCTGCCTCCTCCTCTCTCCTAGACTCCCAGCTCGTGGGATGCCCTAGTGCTAATTGTGATGGTGCTGGCCCGCTCTGTTTAGCTTTGCAATCTCAGGCTGTACATGTGCGGGGGGGGTCACTGGGTTCCCTGTCCAGTTTCTCCCCCTTTCAGTCTCACTCTTTTGGGAGCTCTCTTCTCTCTCTGAGGCCTGCTGGGGCCACTGTTGCTTGTGTTAGTGTGCGGGGGTGGCCACTTACCCAGGCCCCCCCCAGAGCCACCCCCTCACTTGCTGAGTGTTCTCCTGTCTCCTTGTGGCCCCCTGGGGGCCCTGCACTCACCATCCTGCTCCTTCGTTCCTCCCGAGGCCCCCCAGCCTTGCTGCTTCTTTCTTTGCTCCTCTCATGGGTGGGGGGGAGGTCTGTTCCCTCTTGGGGCTCCAGCGTGCCCTTTGCTTTTCCGCCGCTGAGCCTGGCGTCTCCCTGCGGGGCTTGCCCTCTGTCGTGGCCCTTCTTGATTCTCCTTATGGGCTGCACTCCTCCTGGCTGCGGTGTGCCTGGGCCGCTGCTCTCCGCTGCTGGGCCTCTTGTTGCACGCGGCTCCGCTCCTCGCCCCGTATCACGCATTCCTCCTTTCATTTCGCAGGCTGCGCGGCTCACCCTGCTGCACCCCACCGTCGACGCCTGTGGGATTCCCGGTGTTGCTTCTTCCTCCGCAGCTGGTCCCCTTCCTCCTTTCCGCGGCCTGGATCTCTGCTGCTGGGGTCCCTCCTCACTGATGCCGGGTGGATGCCTTTCTCCCCAGCCTCCTTCAGGTATGTGCTGGTGGGCCCCTTCTCAAAACTCCTCCTTGCGCTCGTGCTCTTAACTGGGGCAGCACTTCGGGCCATACAGCCCTAGGGGGGGACACGCATTGTATTCTGTGCCCCCCGCGCCGGCTCTCCAGCTGTCGCTGTTGCAGGGGCTCCTTTTTTGGTCCATTCCAGGGTGCTGGCGCGGTGGTGGGGCGCCTTTGAAGTGGGAAAATGGAAAAACACCCTCCCCCCATTCTCCTCCAAACCATGGCCCTCCTGGCCCAACAAGACCCAAGCACCCCCCACGAGAGGAGTTCGACTCTTTCACTTCATCACCAGACAAACAGGTCCCCTGTGTCCGCGGCCCACACGCCCAGGGGGCCTGCCCACTACCACGTACTGGAACAGCCTCATGCACCAACTCGATTAGACAACAGCCATTAACGCCATCTTTGTTAGAGATGCCATGACGACATAGCCAAGAAACAAGAACACATGTGCCACCATGCACATTGGTCACTCACACACCAACCCACACGAAGAACATACTCAGTGCTGTGACATAGAGGATCGATACACCTACAGACATGCATTGTTGTTATTTTTCACATAGGCCTCCTACAGCACCGCAGAAATGCAAGACGCCTGAAGAGCTTGTGTATATATGCTTGTAGATGCTTCCTCGCTACCCAACCCTGTGAAGACGCCACCCTGTATATCTACTGCTGTTTGTGACACCCTGTCGCCCCTCACGACCGCCTTTACTATGGATTGTGTGCTGCCACCCAGAAACTAGGCCAAGGTAGGCCGCAAAACAAGAGTCTCCACGCAGGAGCCACTCAAACGAAAATCCTCTCAGACGAGAATGCAAAGCACTGATCACGGAGAACGAGCCCCAACGAGAGCTCACAGCCAAGGCCGCAATGTTGCCATTCACATGCCGCACTCCCCGCGCCAAGGTTACACCTGCCAATGCTGAATGCTCTTCAGAGCTGAAATACAAATCAAATGCTCATAATTCTGCTCCTGCCACGGTCTCTCCACAGGTGACCAAGCCGAGCTGACAAGATGCCAAGCTCGCTAGACAGAAAGTCACCAAGGTCCCACGTCTGGAACACGATCTGCAACAACGAAGTGACAAGTTGGACACCTACAGCGATGGGAAAGACATGCACATCAGCCACTAGCCAGACCTGTCCATTGTCTACCACTAACACATATTTGCACTTTGTTGCCAACCCCAGGTACACCGCGAGCTGGGAACAGCGATGGTCCCAGGCTTGGGGGCTCGAGGGTGAACCAATCAGAGTACAAGGGGCTCATCACTAACGCCATTCTAGCTAGCCAATCACCAAGTGTCCCCTTGTAACCAATTTGGTGTAGCAACTGTTAAGGACAACACAAGTGTACCCCCTGACCTGTCCTTATCCAATAATCCTCTCTTCTATAAGTAACTATACTGACCCTACCACTCGGGGAGCCAACCCGAAGTGGTGTTAGGTTTTAGGACAGTTTTCCCAGGTGACGCAAGTGGCGCGTCATACTACAGTAAAAAGGGCCTGCGAGCCCCACAAATGCTGATAGTCTCACCGGATGCATACGGGCTGAGAATTATCCCTGCCGTTACTATAATATAATAAACAGCAGTAACTACCTTGCTCTTGTGTGTGCCTCATACTCCTTTTGGGACGCGGGAGGAGTTGGGGCCTCCCCAGCCCCGGAGGTCCGCGGACGTATCTGCCGGCCCCGGGAAAATCACCCCGACAAGTTGGAGGCACTGCTGAGATCTGTTTAAGGTCTACCTAACCCACTACAGCCACTACAAGGCCTCTTGCGATGAGGTAACCCGGCAGCGCGGCCCCCTCTGCTGTTGCCCCCTTTTGAGGACTACAGGACCATCGCAGAACTGTGAGACAACCGGACAGCCCAATCCGGACATTGGCCATCGGGAGCCGACTTGAGAAGTATCCCGCCCGCGGTTGGCGAGTGTCCAGACGTGGTCCAGATGAGGGGAGGTGGCAAGCCGCTTTGGAGGGCTGCCCGCGGTCGAGCAGCCCCGGATCACGAGGACTTGATGTGAGTATGGCACACCCAACCAGCAATGTAATGTTGTGCGGGAGGGAGTAGGAATTGTAACAAGGGTGGTGGGTGGTTGTTACAGTGTGTGGAAATTGATTTGGGTTAATAAGTGGCGGTAGACACGTAAGGTGTAGAGGGACAGGCACGAGGGCTGTCCGCTACAGCGTCACGAAGTGGATTGGGTGGGGCTTCAAGCGCCACGTGTGACGGGCAGACCGCGCGGATTGGTCTAGATCGCAGTCACCTGTATGAGGGGGGTGTGGCTTCCCTAAGAATTGACGTTGTAGATCAATTACGGGGCCAGGTAAAAGGTTGACGTTGAGAAAGGTGAAATTGTAACATGGCAATGTATCAAACAAATTATCAACTGTAACAGCCAATTTGTGACATATGCCATAATATGTTCATGCGACAAAATATATATTGGCAGTACAATCAGAAAATTAAAAATCCGATTGGGAGAACATCTACGAGCAATCAAAATTAAGGACATAAAATCACCTTTAGCCTTTCACTTTCATCAACATCATGTGGAGTCTGATATAGCCAAAATCAAATGCCATGGATTAGAAAAACTTTCCACACCAAGAAGAGGAGGAAACATGGAGAGACTCCTTCGTAAAAGAGAAGCTTTTTGGATATGGTCCATGGACCCAATCTCCACGGCTCTTAATGTGGATCAGGAATTACACCATTTCCTTTAACAAATATAGGACTATACGATGCATTTTGGGTTTCTATGCTGGCATTCTTTTTACGTTATTTGAAAGGTCTATGCCAATATAATATATGCATACCTGCATGAGTATACATCTTTTTGTTTGACCACACAGATCATTTAAATCTTTGTTTTTTGTTTTTGTTAATTTTCAAAATGTACACAATTTCTGGAAATCTTTCAGTTTATACAATTTTTTCCTATGTTGAGTTCCATCATGTGACAGTACTAAACGTGAACCAGGTAACCAATACACAAGTCTATGGTACAAGAAGTCGATGACATAATGTCCGCCCCTTTTCAATTTTCTTTCTTTGAATTTTACCATGCCAATTCGATTCTTAGTCTGTTAAAGATTGTATAATTTTTTAATGACGAGATCTTCACGACAATTTTCGTTGTTCCAAAAATGTGTCATATTCAATTTATATTTCTTGAACACGCCTCAACTAGGTTGTTTTCATTCTCGTGCACATTCACATTAACGACGAGCGATAATCCAAATTAATATCCAATTCAATTTACCACATCATTTGAGCTCAAACACAACCAGAATTCACCCCAATCCAACATGGCGCTCTGCTAACTGCACAACGTAGCGAGATCACGTGATCTACGAGTTCTAAACCAGTTGTATGTAATTCTGGTTCTAACGTGTTAGTGCTGACTATTTTGATCTCAGCAATCGAACTGTTATCAGGACCGAACGCTGCACATATCACGGAAGCATACAAATACAGGTAAGATGCCTATATAACAAGTCTTCAGACTGTACAACGCCATTTAGTTAATACGAGTACTCTCAATGGCGAACTTACAAACGCCTGTCTCTTTCACTTAGTGCCATTTCCGTTTCCATTGAGGAGGCACCTTTTCACACTTCAATTGGGGACTTTGGAATAACGAACAGATTGAACATGTGAGTTGCAACTTTCCCTTCCTTTTTTTGCTCCCTGTCTACCGTTTTTTTTCAACATTAAAAACGTATGTTTGTTGACAACTAGTCCTGAAGATCTCTTCTTAGTTTTGTTAACAATTACAATTTTCTTATCTATCTTTCCTCTTTTTCTGCCTCAACAGGAAACAAATGTTCAATTGCTATCTATAAAATAAGAGAGTGAATTATATATTTTTTTCCGAAGATACTAGCCATTAACCCCTGAGGAACCACCATAAATCAGGCAGGGAAACACGTGCCGGGACCAGGCTGGCCACTAAAAACATTTATTTTTTCAAAAAAATACTCAACTTTAAGTTTTACTAAGAACTTTATGTTAGAATTTGAATGATCATACAATTCAAATTTAAGACAGTATTCAAAACAACAAAGCCAATAAATTAAGGCTATGAAAATCACAACAGTTGCTTTATTCAAGAGTGAATTGTTTACTTTTTGAAAAAACTTTTTTCCAAGTGACAATCTTTTCTATGTTGAAGCGCAGACTCAAATAAGGTCCAGTTCATGTAGATTCTTTTCTCTCTACAGTCTGAGAGCAATAGACCTTTGTTCTGCTCCTTCTACACGTTGAATTGGTTCACAAGAGTAGCGCCGGAATCAGCTAAAGACTGTGCTGTGTTTTTGTTTTTTAATATGGCAATGCACTACGAGTCGGGGATAGGAGCAGTGTTGGGGCTCAGAGCAAGCGCCTTAACTACACCGCTCCAACACATCTGCATGACATTGCCACCGCATAAGGAGAAAATTATAAAGTACAGCATTGAATGGACACAAGGAACAGACAACAAAATAAGGGTACCCAGTATTGAAGAAAGTGAAGAGGAGGCAGAAGGATCATTTGCGGTAGCAGAGGCAAGGGTGAAAAATGAAGGGGCAGGAGACGTGCCAATAGCTAAGGTAGTAAAGAAGGAGGAGGGGGGATTGTACCCAATAACAGAACTAAGAGAAGCTGCCCAACAACAACTAAAGGCCGCTGAGGGGTACTCCAACCCTGCATACAGCCCTCTACCATATGCACCAACAGATAGCTGTTAAAAGGGGGTGGTAACAACGGGCATGGCAGATATAAGCACAACAAAGGCAGGCACGGGGGGCGGGAAGAGGGTCACGAGAACATTTGCAAACATAGGGCCAGATGAATGGATAGCAGCACAGGTGCTTCTGAAACTCCGGGGGACACTAACAGGGGAAGAGGAGGAGGCACTGAGGAAGGTAAGAAGGGAAGAGGTGGACCACGTACAGACAGGCTACGAGGTAAGTAAAGAGAGAGAAGGGCGACTCTCACAAGAAGAGGAAGAGGTGTTGGAGGAAAAGTTGGCAGAATTGAGGGAAGTCCAAAGCGCACTGATTAGGCAGTTCGAGCAGGAAATGCGGGACAGAAAGGAAGAGAAGAAAGTAACCAAGGAAGAGAAGGCGGTGATGAGGGAACAAACAGAAGAAAGGAAGAAGGAGGAAGCACACATACGGGCAATAGCTGAAAGAGTGGCACGCATGGAGCAACGGGAGATGAGGAGAAGGGAGGAAGAGCGAGAAGACAATGACAGGGAAATGGGACTGTGGAAGAAGAAGATTATATCAGAAAGTGTGCGGAAATATGAAGAGGGGAAGGTAATAGATAGCATATTAAAAGGGGAAGGAGGTATATGGGGGAGAAAGGAAGAAGAGGAGAGGATACTGGCAAAGGTAAGCGAAGAGGTAACGGAAGAACTTTGCAGGAAACGAGTGGAAATAGGTGGCGAGGTAGTAAAGAAGAAGAATGAGGAACAGGGAGAGAAGAGAATGGAGCATGGAGCGCGGTCAGCCAGGCCAGAGTCTGATCGGTGATACCCAGGTTGTCATGGAGACGGTTGAGCAGGATGGTATGATTGACTGTGTCAAAGGCAGATGAGAGATTGAGTAGGATGAGGACTGAGGGAATATTAGAGTCAAGGTTGGAGAGCAGATCTTCTCGGACGTTCAGGAGAGCAGTTTTCTTGCTTCTGGCAGCTCTAAAGCCAGACTGGTGGTCGTGGAGACAACCAACAGAATCAGAATGAAGGTTAAGCTGAGAGATGGCCAGCTTTTCCAGGAGTTTGCCCAGAAAAGGAGTAATGGAAATTGGGCGATAGTTAGCCGGACAGGAAGGATCAGCTGTGGGTATCTTGAGAAGAGGATGCACAAGTGAGTGCTTCAGACGGGAGGTGAAGGCTCCTGAGGCAAAGCAGAGGTTGCAGAAATCGGCAATGGCAGGAGCGAGGGAATCAATGTGGTCCTTGATGGTTTTTATCGAACAGGGAAGAACCTGTCTTGATGAGGCTTTCATAGATAGGACTTGTCTAGCAACCTCTCCAGAGGAAAGGACGAGAAAGAGGGTGGGGGTGGCTAAAGGGGTGTCAGCATGCACAAAAGGAGAGGGGAGAGGAGGGAGAGTTGAAGGGCCTTGACATCGTTTGTTCCAAAATACATTGTCAGGACGCTGAGGTGGCTTCCTTGGTTAGGAGCAACACCGCTCTGTACTGAAAATAGGATTTAATCTAGATCAAATGGGAAAACCCATGAAGGGGGCAAAAGTGAATATAAACAAACTCATGATAGCAGTTAATAATGGTTTGGTACAGACAGGTGGTAATGAAAATAATGGGGCAAATTCACATTGGGAATGGTTATCATCTTTTCTTGCTGTTTCTCAGAAAATAGCTCCTAACAATGTTCTGACTATAAATTCACGGAATTATAGGGGCCATATGCACCTATTTGCAGAGAAGAGACCCTTTCCAGCAATCAGATATTATAATGCAGGACAACCGGTTGCTTGATGATGCACATTT
This sequence comes from Ambystoma mexicanum, assembly GCF_040938575.1. Lineage (NCBI taxonomy): Eukaryota > Metazoa > Chordata > Amphibia > Caudata > Ambystomatidae > Ambystoma > Ambystoma mexicanum. Next base: position 176,677,509 of record NC_090941.1, on the reverse strand, counting down.
TGACAGGTTTTCGAAATGTCCATAACCTTGCAAAATAATGGGATAAGGGTCGCCCATTTTGTGGATTATTAACGTTACCTGTAAATAGGTATATGCCTATGAAGTAAAAGTAAGTGATCAATGTCCAAATGTCCTTTTGTAATGGTTGAATTATCAGAGGGCTCATGCATCTTGCTGATAAATATTTACAATCCTCCAAAAAATAAGAAAGTACAGAGTTAATTCAGGATAATATCCTTGAAGCAATAACTACTCAGGGTATAATGCGGGCAGATACCCACATACTTATTGGTGCAGACTTAAATGCAAGGTGTTTGGAGTACACAGTTACCAGAAAGGGGACATTTGGTGGGAGCGATCGAAGAAGGAAAGAAGATAAGTATAAGGAAAAGGCGATTAAATGGATGGATGATGAATGTAATAATTGTTAATGGTACCATTCAGGGGGCCATGCCACCAGCAGCGACATGCAGAGTGGATGATAAAAGTTCTACCATTAATTTTATCTGTGTGTCTGAAATATTATACCAGAGAATTCAATCTATGTTTATAAAATGTACTGAATTCAGTGATCATGGGATAGTGACACTTGAGATGCCATATTATGAGGTTCAGGGTAAGTATAGGGGAAAGATAGGTGAGGTCATAGTGAGTAATGGGAAAAATAAGAGTGGGATGGTTGTAGCGGAATATAGCTTTCATAACACTACCTATGGCCCTATTAGGTAATAGTTATGAACTGCATGAATCGCCTAATAAAATAGTTGAACGGATCGATCACAAAGCTATTGTTGTTCAGAAATACTCCTCACCGAATTAAAGATTCAGCTAACCATGTACATTGATATGAAAATGTGAAAAAGAAGGAAAAAGCTTCTGTTAAGACAAGAGATCCGTAAAGTTGCCAGGGAAAATATGGAAGCTGAGGATAGGAGACAGGTGGTAAAAATAAAAATGAAAAACAGATATAGGTTATGGGTTAGATCTTACCACAGATCCTTAAAAGCCCCAGCCTGGCAACAAATATATGTCTCTATGAGGAATAATGATACCAAACATCTATGGTATGCATTCATCAATAGAGCTGAACATTCTGACAAGCCTCAGTTGAATGTAATACCTGCAAAAACCTGGGAGGCATATATTTTTTTTAAAAAATGTAAGGCAGCTCGTGCCAGAGGGATTGGGTGAAGGAAAGCTCTATTTGGAGATCTCTTTTGAAGATGAAAAAAAGGTACGTTCTTTTGATTGGATGTTCCTTCCACATATTCCTCCTCTTATGATAATGATCCTTTCAGCTTTAGCTGTTTCGGAAACTTTTTTGACAAAGGGCGTTGTGTCTCGTCAAGTCGATGTCCCTCGAGGGCCTCCGTTCGACAGTTGACGTCATCATCAGTATCAATAGCGCATGCAGCGCCCGTTGGCTTCAGTTCTGTTTCTCCCCCTCCTGTAGAGGAATTACCAGGTGTACCATAGACTGTAGGCTCCAAGAAAGCGTAAAGTGTAAAGATATGTAAATTCTACGGCAGGGTAGGCTGGGATGGGCGATGAGGAAAACGTGGAAGGAACATCCAATCAAAAGAACGTTACCAGGGCTAAGTAACTTGTTCTTCGAATGGATTGTGTCCTCCCACGTATTCCTTATCTTATGATAGACTCCCAAGGTGGTGAGAGTACGAATTATATTTTGTTTTAACTGTTGTCATGGACTGAATGTAGGACCGCATTTCCAAATTGTCCTTCCTGACTGGAAGAGGAATCCTGGCAGTAATGTTTCACAGACCTGTGAACAGATGATCAAGTGGCTGCTGAACAAATGTTTTTCACTGGAACACCTCTCTGAAGAGCAGCAGAGGGTTCCATGCCCATTCTGGAATGTGCTCTCAAGCCTTCTGGCGGGTCTTCGCCCACTAACCTGTAACATTCCCCATTAGCCAGGATGATCCATCTGGATAGGGTCTATTTTGTCACAGCTAAACCCAATTTAGGGCCTGTATTGTTATGTTCTGTTATGTTACTTTGCATTTATATAGCGCCTTATGTACCATTGGTATGGTCGCCAGGCGCTGGTAGGTTGAACACCCTCAGGAACCAAAGTTCAAGTCAGTAGAGAGAATAGAGAGAGTTAAAGGTGCGTGTGAGCACTGGATATGTGTGCAGCTGGTGTGGCATTCGTGTGATAGCTGCTTCTTAGCGGTAGGTGTGGTGGTTGAGAGATCAAGAGTATGTGTTCGTTCTGGCAGGTTTTTATCCAGACCGATACTAGCTGCGTTAGGCCTGAGGAGAACGCCTGGCTGGAGGGTGCGTAACCAGCAGTGTTTAGTTAGAGTGATGAGTATGAGGCAGATGATGGTATGAGAACAGCTATACCGAATAGTGTCATAGTATCGCTGTGTTCTAGTTGAGTGGTGGTGGAAAGAAGAGAGTAAGCGTGGGGATGTGATATGGTGGTTTACATTAGGTGTTTGAGATCGGGCCCACTCCAATAGTTCCATGTACTCCATTTGTTCCATGTACTCCGACTGTTCCAAGCATTACGACCGTTTCAAGCACTCAAAACTGTTGGGGGGGCGTGGCAGGGAGCCGACCGTACGGCATGGCTCCTTAAGTGCTCCTGGAAAGCCCCGTCGTCGGAGCGAATTTCCCGCAGATTAAAACTGTCGTCGAGCCGCCCTTTTGCTAGACTGCACCATGAATGCCTGCTGATTCTGATGAGCAGGGTTGGAGACGGCACGGAGCAGCCCTGTGGCCGTGAGAACCCTGCACTCTCCCCAACAGATCAGAAGGAAGAAAGCCAAAATGGCGATCGGGCTCCCCAGTGATCGCAGCCGAATTGGAGGAGGGGCAAACCTCCATTAATGCCAGCAACACCTACCATCCATGGGCAATGTGGGGCCTCGGATCCGACCCCCATTGTGCAGCACCAGCGTGTGAACCCCGAGCGGAGCCTGTCACCGCAGCAGTTGGAGATCCCATGCCGGCACTACTGAGGGGGAACCTGCGAGCTGGCAGCCACCGCACACAGCCGAGTCCGAACGCGGGCGCACCACCCCTCGCCTGAGCCATCGCCGCAGAACACCGAGCCGGCCCCGGAGACTGCGTCTGAATGCACAGCTCAGCCTGCCCAATGATCCCTGAGGCTGGGACCCACCAGGAGAGGTCCCGACGCACACCCGCGGTGCCCCTTGCCCACGAAGCGGGAGGCGCCGGGTCTCGCTCCGGCTCGCCACATCTTCACCCAGCCAGACCCACCCAGCCAGACGCGGCGGCGGCTCCCCAGCGAACGGGGATCCTGAGGCCGGGACCCACCAGGAGAGCTCCCGACGCACACCCGCGGGGCCCCCTGCCCGCGAAGAGGGAGGTGCCGGGTCACGCTCCGGCCCCCCACATCTTCACTGAGCCAGACCCACCCAACCAGATGCGGCAGCGGCTCCCCAACGAACACCGAGCTGGCCCCTGAGACTGCGTCTGAAAGCTCAGTCCAGCCCACCCAAGGATCCCGGAGGCCGGGACCCACCAGGAGAACTCCCGAAGCACACCCGCGGAGCCCCCTGCCCGCGAAGCGGGAGACGCCGGGTCCCGCTCCGGCTCCCCACATCTTCACCCAGCCGGACGCGGCCGTGGCTCCCCACCATACACCGCTTTGGGGCTTCTGGAAAGGATTTTGGGACTCTTCGGCCAGGGTCTCTGCTGCGGCCCGGATGCAACGCTGGCCTGTGGACCCACGCAGCATTGAGGCCCCGGTGCGGGAGGGGCGCTCCTCCGCTCCACATCACTAGCACCCAGCGCAGCCCGCAGACCTAAGAGCTTGCAGACATCCATCCCCACAAGCGGGGTACCAGGAGAATCTCCTCCACAAGCTGCGGACCCCAGGAGACATCCATCAGGACGTGAGGCGCAGCAGCACAGCCGCCCTGAGCTCTTGCGGTGAGTGCACCCGGCGCTGCGCCTCCAGCTTTTGCACACATTCTAGTGCAGGCCTGGAGAACACCTGCCAGCATTTCCCTACACGCCTAGCCCCGGTTTATGGGGGGTCTGGGATTCAGCGGTCCGGGAGCTCGCCTACACGTGGGTTGCCTGGCACTGAGACGGCCCTACTACCCCCTGCCTCCTTCTGGACTTGCATGCCTCCGTTGGCGCCCTCCGCCCACCGCCCCAGTGGTCCCCAGGGTCAGTGCAGGAGCTGGGGCCCACCTGGAGCCTAAACCTACTCCTGGGGGAATAGTAACACCTAAGGCAGTACCCTCACCTGCGAACTCATAAGCCAACATCAACATCCCCTTGAAGCCAGGGACAGCAGCACTTGCATACCCTACCCTATTTTGGAGATCCATAGGGAAGCGCCTGGCAAAGCTATCTTCTCATCCTCCGATAGACAATCTAAAGCTCGCCTGGATCATATCCACTCCCTGCTCTGCAGCCCTGTTCCGAACCTGCTGATCCCCCTTGCCTACGCATCCGCCACCAGCCAGACTTCTACGGGGTCTTGACCCCATCTATCATGCCAACCACTTCTCCTCCTCACCAGCGGATCCTGACCTCCCGGGTCCTCCCATTAGCGCCGCAAAGATTGGCGGGCCGCTGAGCAGCCCATGAAGCCATCCTATGCTCGTCCTCTTCGCCCGTACTGGCTGACCTGACCTTCTATGAGGTGGAGCTCGCCATTCCTCCCTGGCACCAACCTTGCTCCGCTGGGCTATACCTGGCATCCTTGCATAATTTACTAATCAATACTACAGCAGTCGCCCCTCATCCGCCCCCACCACACGGCAAAACCATGGCGAAGAGTGGGAAAGCGGCGAAACAAGCAGATATTGCAGCAATGATGTCCAACCCGGGCCAAAACAAGGCGAGCAAAACCGACCCTACAACCACAGCAACTCCCAGTGCCCTCCCTTCACCGGAGCACCCGCAGGTCGAGCATTTCGCTACCAAAACAGATTTAGAAGACCTCCTAGCAGCCCTCCCCAAGGAGATCCATAAAGGCACGGAGGAGGTCACCAAAAAGATCGCATCTCCAGACAAAAGAGTGGAGGAAGTGGAGAAGCGCACCGAGGGGGTGGAGAATGGCCTATGTGATAACACCTTTGAACTGGAATGCGGCTTGAATAGAATAGCAACCCTAGAAGCCAGATGCGACGCACTCGAGAATAAGCAGGAGGACAGTGAGAATGGCATCAGCGGAATCCCCACTTCGATCACCAACGCAGATCTCGAGAGCTTTGTTAATGACCTACTCAGATTCATTATAACTCTTCCCGACAGCGCCCTGCTGGAAATCGACAGAGTCCACCGCACAGCGCCTAGGCAAGCCTCTTCCTCTCCAACGGATGTACTCGCCCGGATTTCATTTTTTCAGGGTTAAAGAGGAAATAATGAGAGAGGCCGGGTCTTCGAAACAAATCACTTTCAGAGGCGCAAACACCGCACTGTTCCAAGACCTTGCAAGCATAACCCTCCAGAAAAGGAAAGCCCTTCGTAACCTCACGGAATGGCTTCAAGAAAGGAAAATACAATACAGATGGGGTCACCCCACATCTTTGTGCTTGGAATGGGAGGGGGTGCGCAAGCAAATTCGGAGCCCCAAAGAGGCAGACCAATTCCTGGAAATAAGATCAGCAAATGAGGACTCTGACCATGCAACCTGCTCTCAATCCCAACCCAGCTCGCCCTCATCCAATCGCTGGACCCGTGCTAGCGGGCGGCGCAAACCGCGGGGCCCCCGAAGGCAACGCAATCCGGACTGATCAGAAGCCCTCACATATCTCCCTGTGGCCGGCTCGCCAGACCAATGTCTCTCTCCGCCCGGCGGCCCTGTGCGCCTCTAACCTCTCTCAGTTCTCCATCCTCCCCTCATCTCACACGGAGGGTACTAGGTCAATGCCTGGCTCCCCGGGGAACACCATCGGACTCACATTCTGGCACTCAACCCCAGGCTCCTGTTTTCTACACAGCCCTTGGCTTACCTCCCCACGCCCCGGGCGGTTTTCTGTTCATCTAGCGGGATGCAACTCCCCGACGATGGGGTCCACCAGTAACTCCACGAATGAGCTTTATGGTCTCATTCTCACAGTTTTGGGGGGGAATGAAGGCAGTTTTGAGCCTTGAGAACGGTTTAACCCCCCTGAAACCCCACTTAACAGTTATAGTGTTACCTAAACCTAGATGGGTACCCATGCACTCTAGTTCTACTGTTATGCCTTGTGATGATTCGAATTTAGGTGCTGCCATGTGTACTGTAGCCTGCCTCTGATGCCCAAAGCTTGATACTGCCCTGTGCATATTAGTTTAATTGTGCTGGCTTGTGATGCCCTGTGATGATTCAAATTTAGGTGCTGCCATGTGTACTGTACCCTGCCTCTGATGCCCAAAGCTAGATACTGCCCTGTGCATATTAGTTCAATTGTGCTGCCTTGTGATGCCCTGTGATGCTTCGAATTTAGGTGCTGCCATGTGTACTGTAGCCTGCCTCTGATGCCCAAAGCTAGATACTGACCTGTGCATATTAGTTCAATTGTGCTGCCTTGTGATGCCCTGTGATGATTCGAATTTAGGTGCTGCCATGTGTATTGTAGCCTGCCTCTTGCCTGTATTGTAGACACCTAAACTTAGATGTCGCCCTGTGCATTCCAGCTTAATTTTGCCTTGTGACGCCCCTCTCAAGTATATAGACATACTAGCCCTGACTAAAACTGTCAAACCGTGGTGCTAAAGCATCAGCATAATTGTATCTCAGGCCCTACTGGGTCAGCCCAATATACTTGTCACTGTGTACTCTTACCAAACATGCGTACCATCCAGACCTGCCTTCTATTTACATCCTGGTCCTTAGCCTGGACTATTCTAACCATCACCACAATAATGGCCCTCACCAACCTCACCCCCTGCAACCTGCAAGAGAGAAACTTGCGACTTAGAGCTAGCCTACCACGACTTTATGACATCAAAAATAAAAGAACTACTCCACCTGTACCTACACGTACCTCTACCGCCATTAAGCCCAACCTCCTAGCCTCAGCGATGATAAATCGTCCCGAACCACAAGATGACCTATACTGCAAACAGAGGAGACCCAACCACCTTAATCCCGGATCTGCTAAAGATACCATCACTACTCCTACATTATCAGGAGCCCTTATTAATGCTAGGTCTCTTATAGCACACAATACTGAAATAGCTGATATGCTGGCTATGGATAACTTAGATATCCTTGCTGTTTCTGAAACTTGGCTCCATGATGCAGTCGGCCCGGCCCTCATGACTGCCATACCGGACAATTACAACATCTGAAGAGTCGACCGGCCTAACACTAGAGGAGGCGGCCTGGCCATCATAACCAAAACACAGCTAGCTGCTAGACTCACCCCACACCCAGCAATCACATTGTGCAAACTTCTCTCAGCTAAAATACCCACCTCAAATAATAGCACACTAACAATACTTCTAGTGTACAGACCACCAGGCCCTCTAGGCAATTTTGAGGAAGACCTATCTAGTCTCCTCACGAATACCATTAAAGACACCACCCAGCTCCTTTTACTAGGTGACTTTAACCTGGGCTTTAATGACGTTGAAGACAAACAAGCCCAATCTATCCAATCCATTTTAGTCAATCATGACATTACCCAAAATGTCCTAGCACCTACACACACAAAAGATTGCACACTAGACTGGATAGCTAACCATAACTGCGACATCACCATCTCTAGTATTCTACCTCAAATATAGACGGACCACTATCTCATATGCTTTACAGCCAGCATCGAGCCTCCCAAACCTAACAAGAATAAAATAGCACCCTCCATTCCAACGAGAAGCAAAAAAGAAATCACGGCTGAAAAACTACTCCCACTACTCCTACCAGCTCTCACCGCCAGCTCCATTGAATCCAACCCTAGCGAGTTAGTTGAGTCATTTAACAATTCTATGGCCAAAGCGCTAGACTTGATTGCCCCTATCAAACTTCATAAAAGTAAACGTGAAGCTCACCTTAACTCCTGCTTCACTCCCCAACTCAAAATAATGTGCATCCAAAAACCTAAACTTCAAGCGATCTGGAGGCATACTCCTTCTGCTGACAATAAAACTACACTTGCCATCTTTGCCAAAAGTTACAAGAAGGAAATAATTCAAACTAAAAAAGATTCATTTAATGATAGAATCAGTAAAGCCAATTCGAATTCCAAAGAGCTCTTCACTATTCTCCGGGAATTGGAAAATCCAATTGCCCCTACAGACAATGTCCCCAAGGACAAATCCTGGTGCACTAGCATCCAAAATGCCCTAGCAAATAAAATTACATCCCTTCAATCTAAAATTGCTAAGAAAAAAGCCTCCTTGAGCCCTAGCGAAACTCATACCACCCCACGGAAAGAAATACCGAGCACATCCATCCAAACTAACTGTAAACCCTTCAGATTCACTAATATCTCCATATTGGAAACTGAAAAGGTCATTCTATCCCTTAAACCATCGAACTGCCAAAGCGACAGCTGCGCTGCGCAAATCATCAAGGACGCAGCCAGAGATTTAGCACCCTTCATCTCGAAACTTATTAACGCCTTCTTCAATACGAGTACTGTACCTACCAACCTTAAAGAATCCTGGGTACTGCCCCTACTCAAAAAACCGACACTTGACCCAGCAATCCCTACTAATTATAGGCCCATTACTACGGTCCCATTTCTCCTTAAAATCATCGATAGAGTAGCCTACCTCCAAATCCAAAATTACTTGGAGACACACCAACTATTAGGCTCACGGCAATCTGGCTTCAGACCACTTCACAGTACTGAAACGGCCCTTATTGACCTCAAGACACAAATCGACGAGTTGAAGGATAAAGGTACTACAGCTATGCTCCTCCTCCTTGACCTATCAGCGGCCTTTGACCTGGTGGATCATGCAGTATTATGCAACCACTTTGCGTCTGCCGTCCATTTCTCAAGTGAAGCTATAGCATAGGTACAATCCTTCCTAGCTAACCGTACGATGAGAGTGTTCTCCCCCATAGCGGCAGCGGACCCAATCCATATCACTTGTGGCGTCCCACAAGGCTCATGTGTCTCCCCGACAATGTATATTATATTTACTAAGCCACTCTTCGACAAACTTGACAGATTAGCGGACGATACGCAGATTCTCATACCACTATCTGGCAACTTTGTCGAAGACACAGCTCTAGTAAACAAAATGTACCTCCTCATTCAGGCATGGATGGCCTCCCATGGCCTCTCTATATTACGACAAAACTAAGATACTGATCTTGGGTTCCGACTCCAACCTAAAAAAACGGAGTCCCAATTATAGCAACTTCAACATAGATGGCAACATAATCAAGGTGGCGACTGAGGTAAAAACTCTAGGCTTTTACCTTGATTCTACTCTATCCCTCAAAAAACAAGTTAACTCCTTGGCATCGTCTACAGCGTACACCTGTAAATTAATCAGGACCTGCAGACCGTACCTTTCCAAAACTAACTGCATCACACTAGCTAACGCATTAGTAATGTCCAAGCTGGACTATTGCAATGCCCTCTTTGCAGGAGCCAATAAAACCATCATAAATAAAATGCAAATCCTTCAAAATAACGCTCTTAGAGCAGCTCTTGACATACCCCGCAGAGAACATATATCCAACATCAGGAAAGACCACCACTGGCTCAAAATTAGCGACAGAATCCTTCTCAAGACACTATCGCTCACCCACAAAGGGCTCAACAACTCAGCACCCCCCTACATCTCGGCCAAACTGACCAGCAAATCATCCAGACACCACACTAGGGCTACTAACCACCTCCTGCTTGAAACCCCTAGATTTAGACGATCCAAAGCGGGCGGAGCTAGCTTCCCGGTCAGAGCTGCCCAGGCGTGGAACGCATTGCCTACAGCACTAAGGGCTAACCTACCCTATACCAACTTCCGATGTAAGGTAAAAAACTGGCTCTGGTCCAACGACAACTAATACGGCCATGATACTCCTGAAACCTAGTCCATGACTTTTCTCCGCTTACCCTTTTACCTTTTTATATACTCCTTCAACACTGTAATATGTTAGCCTTTCATCTCCAATTGTTTGTATTGACATGTATGTACTGTATTGATATGCTTCTTATTCCCTGTATGCAACCCAAGCTTAAGTAACCTTGTACCTGCTGCGCCCGGCTACCCCTGGGTTTTTTGTGCGCATTATCAAAAAATAAACATAAACATAAACATAGTTATTTTCGTAGACATCGGTAATTATAGCACTCCAATATGCTCCCTTAGGAAGACTCCAAAGCCTTGCAGCCCTTGTATAAATCACTCAGGCAACACATGCTTTACACTCAGATCTATTAGGCCCGAACAACGCTAGGGAGATTCGCATCCTGACTTGGAATGTCCAAGGCCTTAACTCCCCCAGGAAGCGCAAATCGGTGGAGCACAGGCTGGCAGCTTTAAACGGGGATATAGTTATTCTCTAGGAGACTCATCTCTTGCCAGCTGACGAACACCGAATCAAGTTCAAGCGCTTTAAACAGGGCTTCTTTGCCTCTAGTAGTGAGAAAAAACGGGGGGTGGCGATCCTACTAAGTGACAAATTCCCTCTATCCAACCCCACAGTCAAAAAGGACCCATTGGGCAGATACCTTTTTATCCAAGGCCTCATTGCAGAACAGCCAATCACAATTGCGGGGATCTATGCCCCGAATGCAAATCAGGACAAATTCATAGATGAGCTACTCCCTCCGCTACTAACCTTCACCACAGGCTATCTCCTAGTCGGGGGGGACTTTAACTTAGTCCCCGACCCCACGAAGGACAAGTCACTTCCCCCATCCCTCCCTGACTTCTCCTGAGCCCTTGCATTTGCCAGACTTCTTAAAGAGTCGGGCACGGTCGACATATGGAGGGTAGCCAACCCCGACGCTCACGATTACACTTTCTTCTCAAACGCACACGGAGGCCACTCCGGAATTGATGTACTACTTGCCACCAGAACCTTATTCCCATGCTTTAGTAATATCGAAATCCACACTAGAATGGTGTCCGACCACGCGCCCGTCTCGGCAGACCTCTCTATCTTGGGAGGCCCTGACCCTCCTCCTAGGTTCTGGAAACTTAACGACACCATATTATTAGATCAGGCGATCAGGGGGGAGGCAGAAGAAGCATTGATCAACTATTTCAAAGAAAATCAGAACCCCGAAACCCCAATTGGTCTGCTATGGGAGGCCATGAAACCAGTCATAAGGGGAGTATTAATTAGTGCAGCCTCAGAGCAATTCCGAGTCTCCAAAATCCTCACACAAACACTAGAGTCCAAACTATCTTCCCTAGAAAATGACCTCAAGACCAAATACTCTAGAAAGGCAGACAGGGAGCTAAAAAAAAGGCAAAAAGGGCTCTAGAGATGCACTGGGCTGACCGCACAGCGAAGGCTCTTGCATATACGAAACAATTTTACTATCACAAAAGTAATAAGGCAAACCGGTTACTAGCCTACAAATTGCGGAAAACCCACACCAGAAACAATATAGTTAGCCTTAAAGGCCCAGATAGAATAAGCAAATTTACTACCCCAGACATAATCGAAACCCTATTGGACCACCATAAAGCGGTCATGCAAGGACCACCCACATCTCAGGAGGATAGAGCCCAACAGCAGCGCTATCTGGAATCTTTTCACGCCCCCACGATCTCTTCCTCCTTAGACTCCCTAGAAGCCCCAATATCCTCAGAGGAAATTCTAGAAGCCATCAAATCACTTAGAAACACCGCCCCAGGCCCGGATGGGCTCACGCCTAAGTTTTATAAATCATTTGCTCACATCCTGACCCCACAATTAGCAGTACTATTCAACTCATTTCTATCTACAAAACAGGTAACACACTCCATGGCCGAATCAACTACCATCCTACTGCAGAAGCCAGGAAAGGACCCTGAGCAAGCAGCCTCATATAGACCAATTGCCCTAATGAACACCAATGGAAAAATCTACTCCAAGGTTCTAGCAGCCAGATTAGCCAGGATTCTTCCCGAGCTAATTCACAAAGATCAAACAGGCTTTATTCCTGGCAGAGGGACTCATGATAACATCAGGCGCACACTCAACATAATCGAGTCCGCGAACAGAATGAAAATTCCGCTCCTAGTAATTTCCCTCGACGCACATAAGGCGTTTGATCTAGTGAACTGGGACTTCATTCGGAACACTCTCTCTCACATGGGCCTTGGTCACAACTTTACAACCTGGCTAATGGCATGCTACGCACATCCATCAACGCAACTCCGAGTCAATGGGAGGAAATCGACAAGCATCTCTATATCCAGAGGGACCCGCCAGGGGTGTCCGCTATCTCCCTTGGTGTTTGCCTTATCGATGGAGCCATTCGCCGTGAGAATCCGCCTCAATCCCAGTATTAAAGGGGTCACGGTGGGCGGGACTGAACATAAAGTGGCACTCTACGCCGACGATGTACTTCTCACAGTCACTGATCCAACCAGCTCGTTGCAACTTCTACTCGAAGAATTAGAAGTATTTGGCGCATGTTCCAGGTTCAGGGTGAACTATGATAAATCCTCCGTCCTCCCGATCAACCTCCCAAGGTGCCAGGCAAATACTCTTGGTCCCGATCTGTCAATCCCATGGGCCCACACCTCATTGGAGTACCTGGGCGTTCACATCCCCAAATCCAGCCCATTAATCTACAAACACAACTTCCCTCAGTTATTTAAAACGCTACGCTCAGACCTGAAAAGATGGGACAAACAGGAGATCTTGTGGCTATGTCGGGTTGCCGCAGTAAAAATGAACCTGCTCCCCAGAGTGCTTTATCACTGCCACGCGCTCCCAACTCATATCCCGGAAACGGATCTTGTAGCCTTGCAGCGCGATATTATGAAATTCATTTGGGGAGGCAAAAGACCCCGCATTGCCAGGAGAATCATGACCCGCAGCCGACAACTCGGAGGTCTAGGGGCCCCGGACATCGCTAGATATCGGCGCGCAGCTCAACTCGCACACTCCTTCACTTGGACTTGCTCAGGGGATCGCCCAGCCTGGCTGCAACTTGAAGAAGCATGGTGCACGTCCCCTTTATCAGACCTGCCCCACATACAGTCCCGGAATACCCCGCCCATAATATCTCCGCTTCCAGCAACCTGCAATACAGTGGACAATTGGAAAGCTGCAAACAGAAAGTGGGGAATCAAAAGCTTGTTGGGTCCACTGACCCCGATCTGGGGCAATCCAGGCTTCTCCCCCGGCCTTTGCCGCCGAAGCTTCGCCAATTGGTCAGAGGGCGGCCTCCACAGAATCTCAGACTTTTTAAATGAAGGCCAGCCGCTCTCCTTTGAGGACTGTAAAGCGAAGTTCAACATCACCGAGGAGGAACGATTCCGGTATACTCGAATCAGGCACTGGATCTCGCAGCGCTCCGTCAGAGAACGAGGCTCCAGGGACTTAACACCCCTTGAACTATCACTAACTGCATCCCCTCCAAGAGGTAAGATCTCTACCCTCTATAAACTCCTAGAAAAAACCAACCCCGAATCAAAGGAAAGGTACATGCTGAACTGGGAGCGCGATCTTGGGCGCCCCCTGGACCCTGAAGCCTGGGACAAAATTTGGACAAGACTTCACAGGAGCACCCAGTGCGTTACTAATAGGGAAGGAGGATATAAAGTATGCTTTAGGTACTATATTACACCGTCCCAACTGTATAAAGCGGGTGTGCGGCCCTCACCGAACTGCTGGAGGAGATGTGAGCAAGAGGGGTCGCTTTTCCATCTCCTATGGGACTGTCCAAAAGCGGCGCATTATTGGAAGGGGGTTCTGACGCATATCCGAGCAATAACAGGCCTCAACATCCCATGGGACCCTGGAATCATTTTACTAGGAGACTCGGGGGAAGGGGACCTGCCAATATCAGGAAACGCAGCCAGCCTCTGCACCCATCTACTATTGACGGCCAAGATCGCCCTTGCTCGTCTCTGGAAGCACCACAAGGGCCCCTCCATCCCACTCTGGTGGGCTAAGTGTTGGAACATTATTGTTGCAGAAAGAGTCACTGAATCCCGCCTGGGCAACCTCAATCCCTTCCTGAACACTTGGGCCCCATTTATAGACTATGCAGATCGTTACCCTGCCCTCACACTGAAGCCGCCCAGTGTCCGCTGGTTGAACTGAACTCCGCATGGCTATATCTCGGCCCAATTGAGAAACATCCCCCTCCACTATTGCCTCCCTATCAGAATATCGCTATGAATGAGTTGCATACTAAATTTCACCTTTTAATATCCATTCTTCCACTGTAATGAACTGTGTCATCACAATCCTGTGCTAATTTCGTTGTCTATTGTTTGATTTGTTTTCTTCCTTGTGTTTTGTTTCTGTTATTGATCAATATTGAATAAAATATATATTTTGAAAAAAAAACTGTTCCGCTCCATGCACTCCAATCTGTTCCATGCACTCCAATCCGTTCCATGCACTCGAAACCGTTCCATGCACTCGAAACCGTTCCATGCACTCGAAACCGTTCCATGCACTCGAAACCTTTCCATGCACTCGAAACCGTTCCATGCACTCGAAACCGTTCCATGCACTCGAAACCGTTCCATGTATTCTAAGCTATTTTATGCACTCCGACCATTTTATGCAGTCCAACCATTTTATGCAATGCTTCTTTCATTCGTTCTACCCAGGTTATCCTTTCTCCATGCATCATCTATCCACATACGTCATCTTCACAAGTTCAACCCACGTCACCGGTTCCACCCACTTCACTGGTTCCACCCACTTCACCGGTTCCAAACGCATCACCCGTTCATCTACCTACTTGATCCATTCCACCATTTACCCGTTCCATTCACTTCACCCATTCTACACCCATTCATCCGTTCCATCCACATACTTCACCCGTTCCATTCACTTCACCTATTCTAAACCCGTTCACCCGTTCCATTCACATACCCACCCGGTCGGTTCATCCGTTCCAGCAGGTCGGTTCATCCGTTCCACCTGGTTCATCCGTTCCACCCAGTTCAACAAATGCACCAGGGAAGCCAGTAGTTTAAGCTGTGGCACACCGCCCTGACCCTCGCACAAGAGACAACGAATAATGTGACCACGCCGTCCACACTGGACAAAGATCGCTCCATCCGAACAACTTTGAAGCCTACGGTACGTATACCTCACACCACCTCTGTGGACATAAGCCAAAGGCACGGCCAAACATCCGTGCACCATAAAACGCAGCTATGGCTATGCTCATCTGGTCTGGCAGCGCAAATAGCCGTCCGCACTGAAACACACCTCTGCCACTAGCATACAGCTACTACCAACAAAAGGAAATTTGTTAAAGCTGGCCACACCGACTCTCTCAACAATAGTACTCTATCGCATACCACCAACAGCGCCCACCCACGTGCCGGACTCTTTTGGGCTGCTTAGTCAAGCCTAGCCAGCCACCTAAGTGCTAGCCTGGAGAAAATGCACACATGCATCTCCTAATCTAAAACTCTTAGAACTTCCATTGCGGCCATATAAATTGGGAAAGAGCGCTATATTAATAAAGATGTGTGATGTGATCATTGTGGTCATAGGCTGCACAACAAGGGGCGCAAAGTTAAGGTGGCTTTAGCTGAATTTCAGGTGTTTTGTTGCATTTGTTGGAAAGTCCATTTGAGCCAAGTCACACATTCCACAATATCACCTAGTAGCCATCACGGGTAGTTCACCTCCAGTTCAGAGCCACAACAGCAAGGCATTGTGGGTATGCAAATTAGCCCAAATGCAAACCTTTTCTCCCGTAAATTCTCTTCGTCTAAGAGGGCAGTGCTACTTTATACATGGCTTAATCAAGCCAAAACCGACATTTGTAAGGCTGTCAGGACAACTGCATACCTGATTTCACCCTGGTTAGGAATCATCACTTGCTCAAATGGACTTTCCTACTTGCACATTTCAGGTGGAAGGCTTTTTTTTTGCCAAACCTTTTTAAACCCACCATAACTTTCTTGGTGTTAAGAAAGCATGGCCAAATGCTCAAATCACAGGGCTGTCAGGATTATACTGCACTGGTGGAATGGAAGGGCATTTGCCTAGAAATTCGAGGGTGTGACCCAGTTAATGTTGAGTACTCACTTGTCAATTAATAATTGGTCATTTTGACGAATTTTAGCCATTCTTAATATGTAAAAGCTAAGCTTTTTGGGTCCAGCCTATTCAATCTTTCCTCCTCCTTTCCAGGATGAGGAGTTGGGTATAAAGTTGGCAAAATGATCTTTTGCGACAAGTGGATGCCAGAGACTACATTAGGTAGGAAAGAAGGTTTTACCTTGAGAACAACCTTGTCTTTATAGAAAACAGTACGTGGAGGTTTACAAGAAAGTGCCTGCAACTCGCTTACCCTGCAGGCTGACGATATTGCTATTAGCAAAACAGGTTTCAAAGTTAACAGTCTTAATGGGCGTGAATGTATTGGCTCAAAAGGGATGCATGTTAGAAATGTTAACACCAGGTTAAGATCCCATATAGGGACTTGGAAAGGAACTGGTGGGAATACGTTAGTAAGACCCTTTAGGAATTGAACAATCAGAGGGATTTTAAAATATGAATCCTCTTCTGAAGAGCACTTGACAATAGACATTGCTGCCAGGTAACCTTTAATTGTTCTAATCTGAAGGTCCTGATTCGCCAGATGTAATAAAAAAGAAAGCACTATAGGTGTGACACAAAGAAAAGGGTCCACATTCTCATCCCTGCACCAACTGCTGAACTTGTTCCAATGGCAGCCGTACAAAGATTTCATTGCTGGCCTTCTGGTCAAAAGCAAGTACTTCTACGTCCCGTCCCTCCATACTTGTGGGACATTCTGTCCATTGAGTGGGACTGGAGCACTTTTTAAAGCATCAAAAAATGTACTTTTTGTCCTTTTATTTTTACGCAGGGCCACCGCACGTGACCGTAGCCCTACCCTTCCTGAGCTCCGCCCGCGCACCGCCCTTCAGTCCTTTTCTCCGCGCGGTCGGACGCACTTGCATCTCAGGGAATATTTTTCTTTTTGTTTCCTTGGCCTTCAGTTTTCCTGCTCTGTTCCACAGTGATCTTTCTTCCATCTGGGATTCATGTCCTGTTCATCGTGCAAACATTGTTTCGCGAGGGCGGATCCCCACTCACTTTGCCTGAGGTGCTTAGGCCTGGAACACCGGTGGGACTCGTGCTTCTACTGCGACTCCCTCTCTGTCCGGGCACTCCAGCTTTGGCTGGTCAGGTGGGAGTAGGTGTTCCGGTGAATTCCTCCACCATATTTACAGCAGTTCATTGTAGAAAAAAGGCAGCAACAGGTAGGCTTGTTCCTTTTTAGAGCAGTCGAGCCAGGGGATCTTTCCCGGGTCTTTGGGTCAAGGAGGGGCTCAAGTGGCTCTGTTACCAGGGATCTCCCTGAGGTGTCCCGAAACGGATCTAAGCGGCACTCCAGAATTTCCTCCGAGGCCCCCTGCAAAGGGGCTGCCAGGACCGGATCTTCTTCTGAAGTTCTGCTTTTGGGGGCTAAAGTTAGGCCCAATACTTCTGGGGCGCGTTGTCACCGGTTTCAGTCCCGAGGTGTCCACATCTGGAGCTCTAGGTTCCTGTTAAAGTGACTAAAATCCCTGAGGTTCCCCATCTTGGGCTAGTCTCTGGAGGATAGCTCAGGGGCAACGTGCTCGCTACGGATGCAAGACGACACAGAGCACCATAGGTTCGATCCCCGGGTCCGCGCATAGAAACCTCTGGGTATTAAGTGCGTTATAAATATCCTATCATATCATATATCTAAAACCAGCAAGATTGAGGGGGCCCCCTTTGAGGGCTCTGGCTTCAGGGGGTCACTCTAAGCCTTCCTACACTCAGGCCTCTGGTCGAACCGATCCTGCTGAGGGGGCAAAGAAGCCGGTTAAACACCTTAAGTCTTCGAGTACCAGGTCAGCCGAGGTTCCCGGACTGGGGGCTAAATTAACCGCAGACTAAGGTGTCGCAGAAACACTCTAGTTCTGCTAGCACCAGCTCTGCAGAGGTTCCATGTCACAAGGCTAAAATGGAATATAAGTCCCCTGATTCCCCTGTGGTGACCACTGTCTCACTGGCAACTGTGATGCAGTCCACCTCAGGCGTTAACGAAATGGCGGTATCGCTCCCTCCTACATCCGCTCCTTTAGTTTACGTAGATCTAGTTGGTGGAGGGCCATCCTGGCAACCAAACTCTTTACGATCCTGGGCGTATGCCCCTTCCGAACAGCCTCTACCCACTCCTGTGCCTCGACCTTCTTCTGAGGATGCGTTTTTTGCCAAGTTTCAGATGCTTATGCATTCTGATCCCATGAAGGCGTACTTTAAGGATGTATTTAAGGAAATGTATCTTAAGACGCCTGAACGGGCCCCTGCTCCGGTAATCCCTCTGCAAGCACCTCCTCTACCACTGCCTGTAGGGCTTCCTCCTCCACTGCCTCAATTATTTCCTGTGGAAAAGACTCCTATTGCACAGTCAACCCTGCCCTTGGAGCCTGAGGCGTCACATGCAGCAGATCAGGTTTCTGCTCACGCCTAACTGGATGAGGATCAAGCGGACCAGGACAGCGACGACGTGCCCCGCTCTATTAGAGCCCTTCACAACCGGGTTGTGGATGTGATGTTGTTGATAGACATCCCACAACCCGAGCCTACGGCCCAACAAGAAGGGGTACTTTCTGGACGCTTTACTCTGTCGACACAGAAGTGCACTGGCCTGTTCCCTCAAAAGGATGTCCTGCACAAAGCCTGCAAGGTCTGGGAAAAAAGTCATTCTGGGCAACACCTAAAAAAGAAAATTGACGCTCGCTACAAGCTACACGCGTCTGAAGACATATCCTTGTCTGCATGTCGAATAGGATTGGGCACTAGGTCAGGTTATTCTACAGCCGACCGGTTTCTGTGGTGCTATGTTGGTAGGCCACATTCCTCAGGGATAGAATAAGGGCACCTCTGTGTGCGCCTTCTAAGTTGAACAAGCAGCGTAGTCTGCCGTAGTTATGCTCCTCTACCCTCTCCGAGTGGTGTGGTGGCTCTCTACATAGCACCACAGAAACCGGTCAGCTGTAGAACAACCTGACCTAATGCCCAATCCTATTTGCACAGGTTCAGCTTGTTCCTGGAAGGACCTCCATAGTAATAAACCAGGAGTCCCTGATTAGAAGGAAACCTCATGAGAGGAATCTATTGAAGAACGTTGCCTTCCTTGTTTTTAGTAAAACCTGCACCTGCCAATACAGAGAAAACCCATTAAAGAACACAATGTCATTCATCTGCAAGGCAGCAGACACACGTACAGACTGAGGTGCCTTTTAGCACATCACAGTGCATTATAGACGAATTTGAAAGCCCAGCCAGAGACGCTGGCTTCGCAATCTGTTTTCACTTGATAAGCTGTGTGTTTTTCCAGTGTGGCTACAATATTGGGCAACTCACAGTTGGCAATCCCAAAACAGTCCCTTGTGTTGTGTATAATCCCAATTTGTTGAGACACTTTTTTGTTGGGCAATGTGAAAAGGCAAAATTGGATCTCTTTGGGGACCCTGATCCAAAATATCAGCTCATCCTGCTCGAAAGCATGGTCAGTAGGATCTGGTTTACCAAATTTCAGTTCTGGAGAGGTATCTATACCACTGACTGATTGTAGGTTATCATACAAGTCTTTTAACCTAGACTCTTCAGAAATCAACTCCTCTGGCACATTTAGGGAGCCATATTGTAACCCAAATGGTGGCATATTAGTGTCTGAAGGTCCATTGTCTTCATAGATTGAGGCTAGAGACTTGGAAGTATTTAATTGGCAAGGGATTGAAAACCATTCCCTGGGTTACTATTGGCTTCGACAACTTTGAAGAAATCGTCGACAACGACTTCCAAGGTGGAGCCGATTTTGTCGAAGTCGACTTCGACACTGGCATCGACAGCGTTAACAAGGCCATCAGAGTTACCGACTTTTTATGTTTTTTCGAAGGAACCCTGAATGGACTGGATTCCTGGCTTGTCGAAGCCCTCAGCGACTTATCGTCGGATCGAGATTTTTCTCGATGTGGATCCGGTTTATGATTTGGATTTGAAGATGTTAATGGTTTTGTCTACGACTTCCCTTTGCCGTCTTGTTGCAGATCGACAGGGGCACAGGCTTTCTACTTGTTCTTCGAGGGGGTTGGGCCGCATTCTCGAAGATTTTAAGCATTTGTTTACGAAATGCATCCCATTTAGCTGTGGAGTCCGACTTAGTTGGACATTTGATTACCTAGGCAGAGGAATCACTAGAGGTCGAAGGTGACCTGTGATGCAGTTTCTTGGCCTTCTTTGATGAAGACAAATGGCGCGATCGACTTCTCGATCGAGATCATTTAGATCTTTTCCATCAAGGAGAATCTCTCGACTCATCAGATTTTCTTTTTGAACTCTTCGAAGGAGCCTTCGAAGGAAACCTCCCCATGCCAATTTACCTTTACGCTCCATCAGAGCCTTTTCGGTCATCGCCTGACAGGAGTTACAGTCGGAGGTATGATGCCGGGTACCAAGACACCACAGACATATGCATTGGAGGTCGTGATTGACATCTTCGACCAACAGTCTTGGCACTTCTTGAGGCCCGTCTCAGGGGTTGAAGGAGTTGACGGAGAAGACATTTTCGTTTCTGAAAATAGTGATGAAGTTCAGTGAAGGACCGAAGTGCGCTGTAATTCTTCAAAGCGTTAGCTCGGAAAAACAGAACTGCAGTCAATGAGCACTGCGTGTGTTATTTATACTGATGATAACGTCGGCAGTCAAACGGAGGCCCTCGGGGGACATCGACTCGAGACAGCACACAGCGCCCCCTGTCGAAGAAAATGTCAATAAAGCTGGAAGGATAATTATCATAAGATGAGGAATACGTTGGAGAACACAATCCATTCTAAATCCTAGTTCTAACTAGGAAATTGAAACAGTTTCGTGCTCCCAACCCAGATGGGGTGTGTAATTTGGTTATGCTGGCAAATGCAGATTTATGGGCCATATTCTAAAAACCCTTTTTGATCGAGTCATAATTATGGGTCAGTTATCATTATCTTGCACCTTATCCTATCTTGTCCCAGTTCATAAGCAGGGGAGGAGAGACAACCCAAGTAATTATTACCTCCTATACTTTCTGGATGGCCCTGGGAAGATTTTTGCAGGCTGCACCTTAAGGGAAATCAAGAAATGAGCATGTTTCAAGTGGGATTTCAAAGAGGGCTCTCATGTCTACATAACATTTTCATTGTGAATTCCCTAATCCACCAAGCAGTAGAGAAAGCGGCTGCGCCCCTCTATATATATCAATTTTTCAAGCACTTTTGTCACTATTAATCGTGATCAACTGTGGGCAGAATTGGAAAAGATGGGTATAACAAAGTTATTACCTGTCTCCACTAAAAACATGGATTGTTACTCATAGCTGCATTTAATACCTGTAAAAAATGCATTTTTTTTGTTCTAATATATACACTAAGTGGATGACAAGGTTGATTCTACTACTCAATAACTTTTGGCATGTTATGCAAACTTGTTCATATACACATTGAGTTACCAATGTCTAAAAACATGGGACCTAATTAATAAAGGTCAGTTTAACTGTGTTCTTTTTCCAGGTTTTGGATCTGTACTTTCCTCCAACGATACATACTGATTTAGATGTATTCTAACGTTAGTATGGAGATGTGTTAAAACTATTACTACAACGATTTATTGTAGTCAAAATGTTCAAGGACAGGACCACCCCCCTGTACTAGATATTGATTTAGCCTTATGTCCTGCCCAACCATAGGCCATCCCTTATGGTACAAATGAAATTGGTGACTTCTAAGCCATTCAATGATTTTTGTTAACAAAAATTCTCCATAGTCTAAAACCTATTCACAGGTTGGTCACGTATCAATATACACTGGAATGTTGCATGCATTTTTGTAAGATATTATACTAAATGCAAACAGGCCAGAAAGCAGTTCTGATGGCACCTCAGTGTACCTTTTAACAGTTCTCTGCCGCATTTAGGAATGAAAATGGAAGATGATTATTTTAAGACGGGTTTGGTGGGCCACCGGGTGGTTGAAATTGGGTATTGCAAAACAAAATAATAATCTCAAAACCACTTCAATAAAGAAAAAAAAGAAAACACACTTTTGTAAAGCCAAGGAACAATTTCCCGATATGGATAGAGCCACCCAAAAGAGGCCCCTTTTGAGATGGTTTGTTTTGTTTTCTGGGCCCTATTCTAAATGTTTAACTGCATTGATTTCAGACCAAGAGGTCCCTTTCACTTTTGGAGTACAGAGGCTACAAAATACGTGCAACCAGGATTCTAGACTCTTCCTGGACAAGAAAACATACAGTATAACATCACAATGTCCCCAAGAGAAGCAGTGCCCTTCGTGCATCGTAATCGAAATTCATGGTGCCACAAGTACACATTACTTGTGAAAATTGAGCCCACAATACACACTGAAAGACTTTCGATCGTGGCACAATGAGCATAGAGATAACCTTTGCTTCATTTAGCAAGTATGATAAAAAATAAAAAAAACAGGCCTTCATTCTTTAGAACCCAGAGGTTACGAAGCAGTTCAGGTCAGCACAAGAGGGCGAGAGACACAAACTATGTCTGGACGGTGCGTTATTCTTACATCGCTCCTACTTGCTGGCACTGTTATGAGGGCCGGCTATTGGCATCAAGCCAGCCCCCATGGGTGCTATGGGACATCAGCACCCTGGAGGCCCACTGCCTCAGGGGGATGCCGGGGGAAAACCGGTCTTAGGTGGGGGCAGGGCAGGCCATACCCTGACCATGCAGACCCTTGCCACCTTGCTGGCCTGAGGGTCCCACGGCATCATGGCCTGCAGGCCCGTGCTCACACGGTGTGGGCCTGCAGGCCTAAATGAGAGACAACTTAGTCGTTCCTCTTTGGGAGTCTGCTGCCATTCTGGTGCACGTGCCTGCAGGGGTTCCTTTTATTAATCTTAAAAGGGCAATGCACATGGGAGGGACACATCACATTAAAATGGCAACACACTTGGGTGGGTCACACACTACATTCCTCCTTTTTCATAACAAATGTTGCTGAAACATAAATGATTCCCTCCCCTCGTTACAGAACGACAATACGTATACCACATCGGAATTGCAGGGTAGACAACTAGTAAGATATGCCACTGATACACACATAGGGACTCAAGTAGTTGCAAACATAAATACACACGTCAACACACTCTAAACATAATCAACGGGTTACAGTCGTGGTTGGTGAACGCCGATGGAATGTTGGCAGCTCTCCCACCTCTCACAAGAGCCATTATTAAGCTGGGGTAAGTGGGACTTCCACCACTGAATGACGCCATTGCTAGCTGCTGGCACCATTTAGAGCATGCCTACAAACTACGGGAGCACAGCTTCACATCCATTTAACTGGGACAGGCTCACAGCATCCAAGCACATGTTTACTTTGTCTTCTCCGAGCATTTGCAGGACTGCAGTAGACCAGCTCACTTTGCTTCAGTGTCCGTTCAGGATAGTAATTCCCAGGGCTTCAGGTCCGTTGATGGTACAGTTCACAAACCAGCAAAGCCGCACCTGGGAGTACCAGGGGCCACATCGGCTTAGTCCCTTGATGTTAGGGCAGACAGCGAGACGCTGGTAGCTGGGCATCTAGGCTGTGCCACATGATATTGACAGGGCTTGGGGTGACAGCAGGTTACTCACCCCCCTTTTTTTGTCACGCTCCCCCAGGCAGGAGTATCACTTTATTGCAGTGGTACAGGAGGGTGCACAAGCACTTGTCCAGAGCTGCAACCCGCACTTGCCTATTGCACTTACTCTCGGCGGCGGGTATCAGGCTCTCATGACGTTGGTTGGCCATACACAGGTGACGGGTGTCCGGGCCATTCCTTTTCCTCCCCCAAGTAGGAGTCACTGCTGCTGTGGAGCAGCAGTCCTGGCCAGTTCTACCAGGCCGTAAAATTGGGCAGGTGATGTCCCAGTTCGGTGCTGGCAGGAATCCTCCGAGGGCCACGTCAGCCTGGTCCATGGATGGTGGGCCTGGTAGGGTGACACTAGTAGCAGGGTGTCAGGGCTACTTGCCGGGCAGGGCAAGGCGACACAAGTGGCTGAGCATTGAGGCCACTTGCTGTTTAGTCCTCTGAGTGTGGGCAGGAAGCTGTCAGCAGCAGAGGGCACACACCAGTGGCAGGATGTTGGGGCCACTTGATTGATGCTCCTTTTGCTCCCCCAGGCAGGAGTAGTGCCTAATGGAGTGGCACCATCCACTCTTCTCCCCCTCCCATGCAGGAGTGAAACAAGAACTAATGGTGTCAGGATGTGCTGTACCGCTCTTTACTCGCTTAATGGTGTCTTGCATTCCTTCATTGATGAGGAATAAGCATGCTGGGCAAAGAGCACGATCTCCAGCCATGGCCCACAGATGAAATGCCCATTTCTGGTGTTACATAAGCTCTGCAGCTCTCTGCTCAGCGGCACGCGATCCCCCAGAGAACCAATAGCATTATGCATTCAAGCTCCGAAGTGGAGCATACTGCTGTGGAGCCCCGGGATATTTCCCTCCTTGCTCTGATGATAGGAGCTTACTCACAGCTGGGGCCCAGGAATGCTGCAGGGCTCTGCCTGCCTGTTTTCATAGTGTCGACATGGAGCACTTTAATTTTTACTGCAGAGGGCCATGTACTTATGGTTAATTTAAGCTCCGACATGGAGCACACATCAAAGGTTCATCATCAGGGATCTTGTGAGGGCCTCTTACTTTGCTTCGATCCCTCCCAGAGCACAGCATCATGTTCACTGCCTGGTGGGCCCGGGATCGTTCGATCCCTATGTGTATTTCAAAAGGCCCGCTCTGGCCACTTCACTTAATCACCACCGGGCGGCCCGGGTTGTTTTATCGGATGCCTTCTCTATTGCGCCATGACATGCACTGGGGGCCCATACACCTTATCGTACCCCATCAAACGCGGGCAGTCGCTCTTTTCCTTTCCGATTCTCGGACATAGAGCCCTTTTTAGATTTCACCACCAGCTGGGCACGGGTGTCTTCAGGAGCTCATCTCCGTTGTATCTTCAGTGCGCCGGCAAGGGGCTCTTCACTTCTTTCCACCGTCGATGGGCTCAGGGGTCTGAACATTCTCTTGTGCATGCTCCTACTTTGAGCACTTTATTGTGACAGCTTATCGCCTTTCGGGCTCGGGTGTTTGTCACGATTCACTCCGACATGGAGCCCCTTCACTTCCAACGCCGGGCAGCCCAGGATCACTGTTAGGAGCCCACCCATTTCATTGCGCTGAGGCGCAGTGCTTGCTGACTCTCACCGCAAGGCCTAGGGTCTGCTGGGGCGCTGGCCTTGAGTGGTTCTCCTCCTGCACTGCACTGCCAGCAGCCCGAGTCCTTGCTTTGGCTAGGGCGGGCTTGGCACAAACCCTCTTCCTTTTCCTTGGGAGCTCCAGTGACTGAGCCAGGCACATTCTTCCCTACTGTGGGGGTACATCCAATGACGTGGCGGCGAATACCGCCGGGGCTGCAGGTTCACATCCATCCCCGGCCGCATGAGCACCCTCTTTGAGGGCCGCAGCGATGTTGCCGGCCAGGGCTGGGGCATTCTCTCCTCTTCCTCCAGTGATGGATGCCGCCTTCTCCTTTTCCCGCGGGCAACCGACTACACCACAGCGTTCCTCTCCCTTGAGGCCATTGTAGGGGCCGGCTATTGGCATCAAGCTGGGGGACACCCAGTCTTAGGTGGGGGCAGGGCAGGGCAGGCCATACCCTGAACATGCGGACCCCTGCCAGGGCTCCTTTTATTAGCTTGGGCCATACATGGGAGGGACACATCACATTAAAGGGGCAATACACTTGGGATGGTCACACAACACAGGGACAGACTGGAAAAATCTGCAATGGAGGAGTGTGATTATCACAGATTTTCTCTGTGTCCACACCTGCCCCATCATCCATTTTTAAAATTGTTTATCAGATCTCTGTCACTGTCCTCAGTCACTTCATTGGCCTTTTAAACCATCTAACCCCATCAATTCGTACAAGGCCAATATCCTTGTTCCCGTCCCTAATTCATTTTTATAACAATAACTTGTGTTTTGTGTAGTGTTTTCTACCACAGTCTGTAAATATAATTTTGTATTATCAGCCAACTCCCCGGTACTCTTTTAATCGACTGCGAAAGGGCGCTGTTAAGAGTTAAAAATGTATACACACATGTGAACAAAATAAAGTACAGGTATTGGACCGTATAGCGTGCGCTAAGACCACTGTTAATGTATATGTTTGGGCGGCTGTGTCGTCCAATCAAGGTACAGCAGCACCCATAGGTACCTGTAGATTATATAAAATAGAAGTATCTAGATTGGCGTGTCGCGCTCTGCCCAATATTTGTCCGTATGGCCACATTATAAGCAGTGTATCAAATGTCCAAGAGTTATGTAGGATTTATGAACAGAAAACTGTTTTATTTTTCTTCAAGAAAGTCAGCCGACACGTGTTTCGACCAAAGTCGTTTTCAAGGCAGTCATCCAGTATTCTGTGTAAATGGACAATATAGTTATGCTCTAATATTTGGATGAATCCTAATGAAGCTGTTCATCAATATCATGTGTGCACTCTGAATTACACATCAGATTTGCTGTTCTAGCTACCCAATCCGTGATGTATTTGAATTCATATTTCAAGTGCTGTCATCAATTGTAAGCATGTTGCTAATTGCAGGTATCAGCCATCATGTACCAGAGTCTAGCTGTTCGTCCAAGGGTTAAATCCCAAAACTGCAGCTCTCTGAATATCTAAACAAGCCACGGAGGTTTAGTTATACCTGACCCTATAAAATTAACTCACTCCATTAGTAGAAGTAAATAGTTTGTCTGCTGCCACACAAGAGTAATATGCAGGGGTACCAAGTGCTACATGTTAAAATGTTAAAGGCCACTAAAGTTAGTAAAGCTGTCAAACCACTGCCCATTTTTCCCACCTAACATTACTACCTGTGCCACTCTTGAGAAAAGAACTCGGAGGCCATGTTCTCAAAGTCCAGGCTTCCTTAGTGCAGATCATTTTGCGTTCCTGTACTCCATTTGTAGTTTTCTTGCATTACATTGCAGGACTACAAGCACCAGAATGCACTGTGATGTCATCCTACAAGTCAAGACTGGGCAGCCCTTTCACACCTTGCATAGGACAACCTGAGACTTCTGTAAACAGTCCTATGTGTAGTATTATTTTCTAAACTTATTTTAAAGTCACATCCCGAGGACCTTGTACGATAGTCGCCTGTTGCTTTTTCACCAGCATGCAACTTGTTGTTATGCAGAATGTGAATGAAATTTGCAGTTCCACGAAAATGTGACACGTTTTTTGCGTATCAAACAAGCCAACATAATTGACAAAATGGCTTTCACTTTTAAAACGAGGTTGGGAGGCACATTACTCCAGGTGCATCCACTACAATGCTCCAGTCTGTCTTTTACAATGAACCTCTGATGGACCCGACGCTTGTGCTACTTGGGTTAATCCCTGCTGCCCATGAACGCTGTGCTTTACGAGATTTAAAACCCAGTCAGATCTGCTGCCAAGTGTCGGCTTGCCTAGCTCCCTTTTACATATTTGCTTAGTTCCTTCCACTGGTGTCTTTGCTTCCAATTCTCAAAAGTAGCATCATCAAAGCTTTCAGTTTATGGCAGTGGCATCACCCAAAATTCCATTGTGAATGATATTATTGTAATACATGGAAGCCTGAAATATCTGTATAAAAGCCACAAAATAATGTTCTTATTACAGGTTAGGTGTGACATCACAACTGACCTGTAATAAGAAAAAAACTCGTTTTCGTATGCAGGGATCCCTTCTCCAAAATATCCGTCTTAACGCAGCATTTGCGTAGGTGGTACCCAGATCCACACTGCACATCAGCAATTTAGGGGGCTGCATGGCAGATAGAGGAGTTATGCAGAGCAGGTGCTGCCCAAAGCAGATGGCCTCAGACACGCCTAAGTACAATTCCAAATGTGCTCTCCCCCTGCAAGCAGCATACCCCGTCCATTAGCGTGAATTGAATTTTGAGTATTGTTGATGGCAGGGGATTGTGAGTTTGTCAATCATTCTGTTTATCAGCAGAATTCCTTGTGATTTAGAATTTGAATTTCCAGATCTTTGTTTTTTACCAGGCCCCAGGAATCTAATTTCCACAACAGAAACAATACTTCTGGATCAGAAGTCATGACTATCTTTCGTACTATCAGCAACAGGACCCATTGTCAATGAATCCTGCTAAGGTCTATCCAATGAAACCGACTCCTGATGATCGACCCCAAACAGTTCCAGCATGCCAATCATTACATACATGAACCCAAGTGGGAAGCTTTGTGTACAGGCTCCCCTTTGGTGGCTTTCATTCAGACCTCAAGAGCAGGTAGTGCATCTGGAAGTGTAATGCTTCCAGTTACTCCTGCCTCCTCTTCCCTCATCCTGCCTAAATTGGACCTGGGCAGCTGGGCTCTGCAAATCTGGTGCCAGACTCCCAGTGAAGGCAGAAGATCACGTGTTGCTGCGCACAACACAGGAGGCACTGCTTAGTGGTGCTGGAACAATTTTCTGAGTGAGGGTGCTGCCCAGTCACATCAACTCTCCAAGATCACGGGGGTTGCCAACCATCCTCACATTTCTGAAGAAGCAGCTGCAGCAAATGGGACAGTTCTTTCCAGCAGAAATGTATGTGAGAGAAATCCCCAAAAGGCATTTTTGCTGACAAATGGGATCTGATTGATCGTTTCAAAGCACATTTGATCAAGTATACATTCATACATAGTGGTCTAGGGTGATTTATCCAGCCTGCATTCAGAATCAAGGTGGCCTCCCAGCACGGAAAACAAGATATGAACAGCTGACCAAGAGTCTTACAAGCTGGAAAGCCAGGTCTTCATCACTAGACCAATGCTCCATTCCATACGGTGGATGAATTTCATCCAAGATGTTTTTGGATTTTACCATCATATTACAGGGCAGAAATTCTGGCCGTTCTTCAACGCAAACCTTAATGCCTCTAGCTTTACCATAGCTTGTTTCTTTGCCCTTTCTTTGAGATCAACTTTTAATGTTCTAGTATTGATGTACAATGTCATTGATCATTGATTGATGTCTGTAAGTTATACAGTTGTTTATAAAACAATTTAAATAAAATAAAGAAATACTTTTAATGTTCTATGACACTCCAGGGGATTATCCCAAAGCAGTTTAGACTTCAGCCTAGTTAACACTTCTTTCACATGAACTACCTATCCACACCTTTTGGCACCTTCCAATTGTAAAACGTTGTCAGTGCCTCTCTATAGGGAGCTAAACTCGGGGAAGACCAAAGTCTTAACCAGTAAATTACTGGTTTCAGTACAATCTGATCGGCTATAGGCCAAATTTGAAGGCCCATAAGGACCAGAGCGGTCGGGGCATTTTTCGATAGAAACAAATGCTTCTTTAAAAAAATGATTCTCAATTGGAGATAGGGACATTTTATTGGTGTGACCCCATATCTCAGAGCCATAAAGTGCTGCTGGCAAGGCTTTTTTAAAAACAATTCTACAGCCGGCAAAGTTGCCCGCTACCGTGTTTCAAAAAGAAAGAATAGATACCCCCACTGTGTTCACTTAGGTTAGTTTGAGCTTTAAGGAGTTGATCCAACAAACCACCAGATTCGTTAAACCTAATCCCCATTTAATCAAAAAACTTAACCTGCTCCAAGATTAAGCCATCTACCTCTATTGTCAAAGGGCAAGGCTTAGCGAAAGGAGATTTAAAGACCCTCACTTTGGTTTTGTTTGCATTCAGTTCTAACCCAAGCTTCTTGCACTTTCCCGTAAAAATATCAAGAGATGTTTCCAACCCCTTTGGTGTTGTGGTAAGAATCACAACATCATCTGCGAAGAGGAGGCTTGGCCACCTCTTAGATGCAATCCTAGGCGCATCCAAGGCCCCATCCTCCAGTGCATCCACTATTCCCTGGATATTTTCTTTAAGTTATTTTGCACATAGACACTTTCGTACTATATGAGCCTTGCTTTTAAACGGTTATTGTAAATTTGCAACAATATTAGTTTTAACATACAATTTTAAATTGTGTTGATTGTACCGATTGTATTTTTAAAAAGGCTCAGGACCCTCTGTGCGCTTTGTTTTCCCTACTATTGCCACCTAAAATCACCTACATTTGAACTGTGTTGATGTCTGCACATACGATAGTGCATAAGAACTACAAGACCCAACTGTATTGTAGTTCTTGGAATTACTTATTTGACCAGCAGATGCATCAGAGCCTTGTGCGTCAGAGTCCAGCCGGTTAGTGCCAGTATTTAAGGAGAACCTCCTTAAATCCTGGGAAATGAACAGAGGCAGTCGTGGCAGCCCTCTCTGAGTTGATTTTCTTTACTGGGTTTTCTTTTTTGGAGGCGGTGCACTAACTGAAAACTCCCTGGTGAAGGGCTCTGCTCTGTTCAACTAATAACAGCTGCGGTGTGGAAAACAGTATGTGTACTGCTTAGAAGTCTACCCACTGGACACGGTAACTTTGACTTGCTATATCTTTATTTCTAAGTGCGACCAATACTTCTGTGACGCAAATAAATTGTGAATCCATATTTGCAAACTACAGATCTTTTTCGCACAGTAATGCCAAAAGGTTAAGTCTTTGGGATTTCACAGGAGTGTGGATTCACAAAGATCCATAGCCTGTGAAATTCAGTTTGGATATACACTTGGATTGCTTAATGCCTCTGTGTCTGTGTTTGTGTTTGTGATCTCCATCAAATTTCTGCTCTGTTTATCACAAACTTTAAAGACTCACTTTCTTCCTTTGTTAGCGGAAACGCGCGATAAAGCATCTTGCACGAGGGTCGTGCCTAATACGTCAGCTTCCATATAAGAACATTTAAAGTTTACTCAAAGACTGCTGGTGACTGCCACTTTACTTTTTAGATTCCTTACGTGAGAGTGGTTATACCAAAGATATCCCCATAGCCTGCCTCGGCACGAGTTCCTTTTTTTTTTCTTTTTGTAGAGTTGTAGTTTGCTCTTAGCTAGAAATCTCAGCCAACATGTTTTACAGATTTCCAGTGGCTGGATATCCATTGCATTGGTTTGTTGTTATTCTGATGAATTCCTTTATATTTCTGTATAATTAATACTTGCAAACAGAGCGCTTACTATTAAAAATCAAAGAAAGTGTTATTAGCAGATTTCTATGCTGTTTGGAGAGATCTGGGTCTGCAGCTAATTTAGGCTTGTCAAAGAGAGGTTGTGATTATTATACAAAATCAATCGGCTTGGATGGGGTATTGATTTGCACCTTTGGGTAGTAAGAACTGTTGGACGCTGATCCTTTGGGCTATACCCAGGGGTGCAGGCAAATCTAAACAGACCTTCGCTCACACTCAAAGGCCTTGTAGTGCGTAAGAGTTGGCATTGTTGGGGTATTACCTCGAATATCAGCAACTCTGACGCTGATACAGATTCAAGGTCATACCAATCTACTTAGTGTTTTAATATTAATTCCCTGAAGTGTCTTATGGAGCAACCTTCGCCACACCTTCAATGAGCGGTAACTAGCAGGATATGCCTGGCACATCATCAGTAACCATAGCAACTTCCTGTAAATTTGAAAAACCCAGATTAAATAATGATGAGTCAAGCCAAAATCAAAGGGTTCTGACAGATATCAAATTTAAACATGACGATGTTCCACAGAATTTAATCCAGGTGGAAATTCATCATGAACCTTTAAATGAGCAGGTCTGGTCTATTAGATTTGGAAGCTCAAAATATCAATTCCACAACACAAGCTTGAGACACCTCCTACTCATTAACACCTGTCGACCCTGAGGATCAACTGAATTGTGTAGAGACCAATTATGTGTCTGATGTTTCCATGCTTGCACCTGTTGTGATGGCCGAGTTAGGCAAGCGTGTTAGGCTATCTTTGGGTCCAACAACACCACGCGCATTGCTACCTCATACAGTTGATGATGTGTGCTTATATAACAAAGCCAGTGCCTCTATGGTCAATCCAGAGAAAATAACCTCAAATACCTTGCTGAAAAATTGCTCTTTTAATATCTCTAAAGCAGTTCACTCAAATAATCCACTCGTATTATCACAACAGGAGAGCCCTATTTTCTATCATGGCTCAAATAACGTTCAGAGATCTCCAAAAGTAAGACATTCAAACTCTGGTTCCGACCGAAGAACACGTGTATACATCTCTGGCTAATAATAGCACCCCTCAAGATTCCATTTCTCCCGACATCTATTCCTTTCCAGTATGAACCAGAAATCTGAATTTACTGGATATGGGTCACGATGTCACACAATACGAAATACGAGAGGTAAAGTCTTCACTATCAGAGATACTTGCTAAGATGAACAAGATAGAAGGGTTCATTTTAGCATGTGGGTTCCAAACTAACAACCTTCAAACTTGTGTGAATAAGGGGAATCCTGGAATTACAAAGGCAAGACAGACTGAGCTGTGGGGTACCAAAATACTAGCCTGTCCTGTCTTTTTTTCATAGGCCTCTCAGACCTCTCCATTAAATACTAGTAAGTGCAATCTAAAATCCGGGGTTGATCCTATACAGAGGTCAGATATACAACATCCATCCACATGTGGTCTAGTTTCAGATAAAACTATACAGGAAAGTGGTGAAGATATATGAGATATTGTTGATACAAATGTGGCTAACTTGAACTTGCCACATTGGAAGACAATATCAAGGCTCCTCAGTGTGCTAAAGGTGGTTGTGAGAAGTTCGCGCCATTCGGATTGTGCTGGATCAGGAAATCGAATGCCAGGATTCTCTACCACCTAATAGTCCCACACCATTAGCAGACATCATTGAGCAGGCATATAGGACTGATGAACAGAAGGGACTTGAGAGTTCTTCACTCCAGCCCGAGTCCCCGCGCTCTCCTGCCTTTACTTTTTTTAATTCCCAAAAAACAAAGTGTAAAGAGAATAGAGCCAAAAGAAAGGCCAATTAGAATGACAAGAACTACTTGACAAAAAACAAAAAATATGCAAGCTATAAAAATTGTGGGTCATAATTCTGCAATTAAAAACTTGTGTAATTTATCACAGGAGGACGAAATAATTGATTTGAATAGTAAGCAAGAGGAAAGGCATGAGAGACAACATAAGACTAGGGGAGAGTCTTCTGATGCTAAGATTGGTCTATCCCCACCAATTGAGACTGAGAAGTTGTTTGCGTCTTCAGCGAAGTGTCAATCTAACGCAGCCACAGCACTTGCAGCTACCAAAATAAAGGCTTTGCAGGTCTTTGCCAGCTCAGTTTCTAAATGAAGGAGTAGGGACCAAACAAAGTAAAATGTTGACCGTTTCCCCCCTCCCATCTACGTTTAAGAAAAACGTATGGGGGGGTCGCAGTATCGGTACCCAATTCGGAATCCACAAATAAAATAATCCTCAAATCCCCACGGATAGTAAACAATTTTGAGACTCAAGTCAATATCACCAATACTCAGGCGCTGAATGGCTATCAAAACGATCCTCTTTCAACCCTTCCCATGATAACACAACTTACACCAACTGAACCACAATCTCACTCCTCAAAATTCATGGGTTGAGAAAGCGACTTTAAATCAATGGATCCAGCAGAATCAATAGATCATGTATGCAAGCTGTGTGCAAATTCCTGCACTTAGATCTCTGAACTCAGACGATATTGAATGGGGGACATTACCACAGATATACACCAATCGTATGATCTGCGAGTTCGACTCTATTATTTCAAAGCTCATCTGGGAACAGCGTCGATCTTATGACTTGTGATATAAGCTTTGTTTAATGGACTCCAAAGATGATGCTAACAAATTCATAGAACTTCGTATTGATGATCCCGGTAAAACAAATTCTGTTCAGGTGCAGGAAGGTAACACTGCAGGCATAAATAATATACTGGTGGCTCAGATTTCCACCCTCGCCAAGAATGTTCAGGATGGTCTTGGGTGGGGCCAATTATGAAGACATGCATGGCCATTCAGCAAGGGATGTTGCAACCCTAACATCAAGTCAATAAGTATAATGCCATGGAATGCATGTCTCAAAGAATATGAACTCATGGTTTTACAATCAAGCGCCTGTCATTAAACCAACGATTTTGCTATTTCCGGAGACCATGGTGGGGAAGGAATTCCAACTCAGTGGTTATGACACTTTTTTTCTAGCCTAGCGAGGACTAGCAGGGCAACTTAGTCGGGGGTTAGCCATCACTGTTGATAGAAGCATCAATATCAAAATGTAAGTAATTCACTCTTCTGATGACCAGCTAGCCATTATGTTGTAATTCTTGGACAAAGCAGTATTTACTCTTTTAATTGTCAATTTGTATTGGAACCCAGCCAGAATCAAGCTGTCGGGCTTCCTCTCCAAATTGACTTCTTTACTTGAAGATTGGGTAACTACCCATTCTAATAATCATGTCATCATAGGAGGGGATTTTAATTGTAATTGCTCTGAGGGCTATAAGCTGAACAATTACAGAGAAACACAAACGGGGCCAGGAATGGGACGCATTCTTTTCAGAATGGGAAATAATCCAACTGGAAGCGGATAAAGATACATTGAGATATACTTGGTGTAGAGGCAGTGCTAAGTCCAGGATTGACTACTTCTATGCTTCTGCATCATTAAGAGCAAAATGTGGGAGAATGATTATATCCAATCCAGGGTTAGGAGACCATATGATTCTACAATTTGATCTCTATATTAAAACACGTCTTTGAGATTACCCCTTCCATGGCGTTTGAGGTTGAACAACCTGGCCTTTCACTTAGATGGAATAATAAAAGTAGTAACACATTCATGAATCTATTGAGGAAGAATCTCCAAGTTTCTGGTGTTTTAAACACTAGTAACCCGCACTTCCCAGATAGAGTGGCTACAATTACTGAAATTGTATTAAAAAGTCTTAACATGTGTGTTGGCCTCTTCAAGCATCAAAATAGCAAAGCCCAGTGTGATGTTTATGACAAAAAGAGTCACACAGTCTAAACGACTTAAAAAACTGTAAAATTAGAAGTTTATTAACTCAAAATCTTTCTGCTGTTCAATACCATGAAGGTAAAAGGCATGTATGTCAAACACATAGAAATGTAGTTAAATCCCTGAAAAGTGGAATGCATTTAAGGGACAATCAGGCTATGATTAGGAATCTTTGTAGTCACAACACGAAAGCATGTTGGTACTCAATGAGGCAAACTATGGGTAAATCCAGAGTGCCCATGGGCCCCGCTATAACAGAGGAGATGTCGGTTAAATACTTTACTAATAAATATCAAATGCTGTCACCATTTCACAAAACTAGTGACATGGTCATGTGTCATAAAATATATCCTATTTTATGGGCTTCTATTTTAAAAATGAAATTTGACACAATATTTCAATCTAATTATATTCCCATCACATGGGCGCAAGCATTTATAGTGCCCATATTCAAAAAAGGTGACCCTCTTGATGCATCCAATTACAGACCAATAGCGCTTACTGATGCCTCTTCAAAGGTATTTTCTATTTGAATTCTTAATGACCTAGAGTGCATCATTCAACAATCTGCAATTTTATCGTGTTCCCAGCACTGATTCACGTCGGATAAAAGCTGCTGCAGCGGGTGCTGGTTTCCCCAGCAAGCAGGTGATGAGGGTTGCGAATTTGAGAAGGTTTTAGCTGCCGCTACAAGTATCTATGCAGGATCAGTCGGAGCCTCAGCGAGTTCCGACCTCAACGCATGAGCTCAAGCCACACCCCCAGGAAACTGCCAACCATAAGCCATATGTTAATGTGCGTCTGGGGTTAAATATGTATATTTATTGATCTTACCAGAGCCTGGACCCAGGGCCACGTTAAAGCATGAACTGTGATGCTGCTCATGATGGCATTAGAAGACCAAAGTGCGTTATTTATTTGTCCATCAGTGCCAAGCCTTGTTAACTTAATGCTGCTATAACTATTTCTGTATATTTATGGTATAAACAAAAACCCTGTTTCAAGGCTGACAAAGTCGGATGCGCCTTGCCTTTTTTCGTCATATAGAAAGCGCATAGGTTTTTCCTGTCTGTATAGAAGTCACTACAATATTTTCCTTCCAGTGGTATAAATGGGTTCTTGTAGCTAGCAATACTATTTGCTCCAGTGGAGGCACTTATTTCTTAGCACGAGGCATCAGTGCACTGTCTCTCCCTGGATTTCCGAACCAGTGTATGTGCACAGTAAGGGTAGCAGGTGCCCATTCTCCTGAATGCCTACAGGTTGCCAGTTAGCCAAAAGGGTCTCATCCCGCGTAATCTAGGGCGTATCCACCACTTCACACCACACTCCCCCTTTACACAATCATTTATTTTACCAGCTGTTGTGTTTCTATATGCACTGACGAGGAGCATCCTTAATACTCCAAAATGTGTTGTCTACACATTGTTAAGCTTCCTCGTACACTTTCAATTTACCTTGTATTGCGCTGAGACTGTTGCCTTTGTGATGAAGTCTGGTTGCGATCCAGAGCAGCCTGCAATTGTGTCATTTCTTTTCCTCTATGGCCACTGACTTGTTGAATATGCGTTAATCCCGCTGCCATCTCTGTAACAGTCTCTGTATATGTATTCATGTTATCTCTTTTTGGGCTAGTCTGTTTTCCACCAACTTGAGGTGAATAAGGAATCAGCTGAAAGGCTCATACGCATTTGTCTCTCTTCTCAGTCAAAGTCATGTGAAGCTTATGTAATTATTGGTCTAGTGGGCCATGTTCTTCCCAAATGTTTGCTTCTAATTTCTCCAGTCTCTTCCTTTTGCCTTTCCAGAACTCATCATTCTGTGCCACCCATTGGGCATGCGGTAAGTATATGGATAATGCATGAGTGTGGGCCATGTTTGTATCAATTACTACTTCTTTGGGTATTTTTAGACTGGAAAATTGATCACAAATCTCAATAAATAACTACTGATCAATCAGTGATAAATCAAACTGGCAATCTGTCTGAATTATATTATATTTAGAATTTCCAATATCATAATTTTATTGAACAACTCTGTAAGAACACAGCACAATTCTGAATTCAACAAGATCTGTATTATTCCAAAATTAACCCATATCCTTTGTGAAGTTATTCACTTGGAACCATTTAATTCAACACGGCAAGGCAAATTCATACATACCAGTGACCGTGCATTAACGTGCTGATATTAGTAACAATTATCTGCCACATCTCGGCTCAGAAAGCCCCCCATTTGTAAAGACACCCAATTAAAATTCAATTTATTTTATATAAATTCTTTTATCATGAAAAAGTGGCAGAAATACAGTTGCCAACTCCTACAATAATCCCTCCCAACAATCTGCACAGGAAACCAACTCATTTAATCATACTATTTTTGTTTTTTATTAAAAATAATGAAAGGGACAAAACACAGGTGAGCCCCTAACTCACAATGCTGGGGAATTAAGGAAATTCAGAGAACAATTTAACACTGAAGACAGCCTACTTTTGTGGAACACATTTTTGTATCTAAACATAGAACATCAATTTTGCTTTGCTTATTCACACAAGCATCCGTGCAGATAAAAGTGGATATAGTTGGTATTATGTATAGTATGCTCAGGTATTTAATTGTACAATGCAGTCATCATCATGAACATTTACTGTCAATGTAGATTTTAAATTTATAAAAGGTAATAAACAGTTTTGAGTGAGAAGGAAATGCACATTGAAATTCAAACAATCGGACCGTCTGGGATATTGTGGCATGAAATTGAATATTTTGCAGCATAAAAAACAAATTTTGCTGCACAAAATTGCATATATTGCAGCATTTTTGTGGCACATTTTTTATTGACTGGAGGGTGTAAGATTGACAGGTTGCAAGAAAGAGGCAGTATGAGAGGCTACAAGAGAGCCAGGTTGTCATTATGTGCACTTTCTGTATTAATGTAATAGGAAGAGTACCATATATCCCTGGCTTGACAAAACAGTGTTTGCTTTGCTCTACTATTGTGGTTAAATGTGCATTCCTATTTAATATTATGAACTTTATTGGCCATTATCAGTTGTAATGGTAAAGATATTCTCCCTTTATGGTCTACAATCCCACAAGCATCCACATACCCCACTCACCAACATCCTTCACACTCACCAATTCCCCATCACAACTTACACTTCCAAACCTCTCACAGTCTTGGGAGGATAGCTCAGGGGCAACGTGCTCGCCTTGGAAGCAAGACGACATGGAGCAACACAGGTCAGATCCCCGGGTCCGCGCTTAGAAACCTCTGGGTATTAAGCGTGTTATAAATAACCTATCATATCACCCTGGAAGTTATATGCATACTCACGCAATCCATCACACTGCCAACTTACCAGTCCCTGTCACACTCCCAACCATACTCCCAATTCACACCTTATGCTCACCAGTTCCTCCTGCAATCTACACTCCCTCCTTCTTTGTCGCTTCTACTGCATCTTGCATCCTTTCTCCCATTCTATCACACTCTTGCCCCTTCCTTGCTCCCAATCTACAGCTTGTTGCCTTTTTCTGGCCAACCGCTCCCTCTGCTCTCTTATCCACCACTTCCCCTCTAGCCTACTGCTCTGCCTCTGCTTTCTTGCCCATCGGGCCAACTGCTCCCCTTTTCGTCTACTTGCCCTCTCATACTGTGACTTCTTTTAATTTGTCAAAAAATTAGATTTTGGTCAGTTTTTCAAAAAATGGGGCAACGAAAAATAGAGCAGAGGAGGTGCCATTTAGATGCCCCATTGTTGGAAATGTACAGGCCCCCTTATCAAAGGGGACTTGCGCATTTCCAGGGGGCTACCTGTAGCACAAATGATGTGCTGGGAGCGCATTTCTTCATGATGGGACCATAAAGCACCTCTCACTGTAAAATATGAAACTAAAAAAACATTTCAAGTGAGGCAGCAGTGGTTGGTTCATACCTCGGCTGTCACACTTAAAAAATGTGCCTTTTCCAAACAGGTGTATGGGATTACCTTATTTTTATGTGAATTTAAAAGTACTTCCCGTTTATGAATAAAGGAACCACTTTTAAATGTGGAGAAACACACGCTGATTTGCGCAAATGTGCAAAAGGGGAAAACCGGCCTTCTAAGAGGCGCACCTTCAGATGCCCTTTGTGGATTCGGCTGCTCCTTTGTTTGGCGCTAGTCATGAGATGTGTTACCGTGCCTCTTGTGCCCAAAAAAGTTTTGTGAAGCTGGCCTTTTGTCATCTATTTACAAAAACGTCAGTTTTTGCAAAAACAGCTGTTTGCTGTTTTTTTAAACTGCTGTTTTTGGCAGCATTATGCGCGAGCACAAAAACCCAATAAGCTGGCGGGTCTGAACAATGTAGAAATGCATCAACATAAGAAACCCGTAATCAGCGCAAAATGTTACATTCACTTATGAGCTTGATACGTCTGGTTTAAACACTTAATTTTTTCATTTAAAATAGAATATAACTCGACACTAGCAACTGGGAAATGTGAGTGAAATATTCTATTGGGTTGTGAAAGAGTAAACTTTATTAGAGAATACTTATGCTGGATTGAGAACCGAAGAAGAAATATGCATGTCTTCAATGTATCTTTTAGGAATGAAAGGAATTAATATTCAGAGCACATAAACTATTAAACTTTCAGGTTGTGAATGAGTGAAAGGGAAATATCAAATTGATTTGTTTTCTCTTCTTTTTTTTAGGGCTATGGCATCTAGGAAAGGAATCACTTAACATATCAGGTTCCTAAAATCAAATTTCCTATCGGAGGCCTTGGGAGAAATATT
The DNA here is from genome assembly GCF_040938575.1 of Ambystoma mexicanum. Taxonomy (NCBI): domain Eukaryota; kingdom Metazoa; phylum Chordata; class Amphibia; order Caudata; family Ambystomatidae; genus Ambystoma; species Ambystoma mexicanum. The sequence continues at coordinate 176,637,617 of NC_090941.1, read as the reverse complement.
CTACCTTTTTTTTTTAAATCAATCTTTTTTATTGGTATAAAATAACATAACATGGCTGTGCACATGATAGACATAAGCACCGATGATCTTATTGAAATTATGCAAGCCGTAAACCAAGAAACTCCCATCTCCCACCCCGAAACAATACATTTCTCGTGTTTATGAGCATAGGTAATAATATGGGTGAAGACCCTCTTTTTTGTTATCAAAGGGCCTAACTCATGAGGGACTAATCAATCGGAACAAAATACAAGTGAGTACAGACTACCCCACCCTTCAACACAATTAGGTACAGGTAGGGACCAGCAGCGAGACAGAAGTATTGATCACTATGTCGTTAAAGAACAGGTAGTGGTTTTGATCTGGTCAAACAAAATTAATTCATGATTCATGCAGGAAGCAGAGATCGCGCGTCCCTGACCGAGGATCCACGTAGATGGTTTTCAATCGCAGGCAACCAAAAGGCTTCCTGAACAATGCGACAGCACACATAGTCCGAAGAGCATCAGCATTGCCACGGAAGTACCGTCTAGTAGGCCGGGTCACCACACAATCAGCATTCATCAGATCACAAGCAAGACAGAGTACTTTATTAATGACAGTCCCACACGAAAATAGCTAAAGACATATAGAAGCATTAGAAGAAACTCCCTCAATCCTAATAGGGAGTCCACATTGAGACCACATCGCTTTCAGCAATACAGTCCAGAAGAAAGCACGGAGGATAGTATACATATTAAAACTGAAACCATGTTCAGATATCCCCGAGCTGCAAACACAAAATGTGTTGTGTTTTGTGCAGTCACTCAGGGATATCCTGCCCTTTTCCATACATCGTCAGCTACCTCCCCAAGAATGGCTGAGAGTAAACTCTTCATGTCCTCTACCGCTAGTGCTGTTCCTGCTGTTAGTCTTTCAATCTCATGAATCCACTTGCCAGCCCCTGCAGTTAATGAAGGCAGCTTACATCAGGGACACAATTTAGGGGGCACCGGAGGTCGCAACTGCAACCTCTGAGGTATCCATTGCGACCTCTGTAAAAAAAATTAAAACTTTTTTTAACATTTTTTTATTTTTTCGTTTTTTGTAATGCAAGCTCCTGGAGTGGCTGGCTTTCTTGTTCAGGCCCTTTAAAAAAAAAAGAAGAAAAATAAGAACAGGAGTGCCACAAGTCTAACACTTTCAACACTGACCCTAAATAAGAAAGAACAGGAATACCAAATAATGTGTCTTTCTGGAATTCTATACAATAATTGCTAGACTCATTAAAGTTTTATTTCAGGCACACTTCAGGGGGTGAGTCACTGATTTAGTCTGTTCTTAAACACCTCAACTCAGCCTTTCATCCTTCTGAGGTCGATAAATGAGTACCGACACAGGTTGGATGGTATTGGGTGTATATTTTTTCTATATAAAGCGTTTAAGCGTAAGTGCTATATAATAACACATCATTATCATTTGGTCATGGACATCTGCTTGCATTCATAGTAATTTGATAATATGGGCCTATACACACCGATCTTAACGCTACATATGGCAATCCATTCTTGCATGAAATGTACATCACATTATAGTGATATTGTAACCATATTTTTTGTAGTGTACAATTCTATGTGATGTAACTTCCTGTTTTGTCAACGGGTGAAAGGTCGTGTTCCATCGCTTCCTGCGATATCACTTCGGGGTGGGGGTCAAATGACATCACTTCCTGTGATGTCACCAGGGGGTCAAGGGTCGTGTGATGTCACTTCCGCTACCCCTTGCATTTGGGTGAAATGACATCCCTGGCTTACATCTTAGATTGTCCTTGTCCATCTGCTGCCATGGTATGTAATGAGGTTGCCCCCACCCTTTTCTAGCAATGGGAATTGTTCCAGGATTGTCCCTCTGTCTTGTCCTCCCATATGTTCAGTGGTGGTGAACGCCCTTGCTATCTCCGTCCTTGTCCTTCTTGGCCGGGCCCTGAGCCTTTCTCCATACAGAGTGATATTGTCCATGCTCTGTGACCCACTCTGGGAATGCCGTAGTCGCCTCGCAACGTCCTTCTCTCCCCTACCTATATTCTCCTTGCCTCCCCATATTGTATCCGTCAGGGCTTACTTCTCTGGGGCGTCGAGAGTCTTCCCTCCTCGTCTTTGCTCCCCTGTGAATCCTCGTCCGACCCCATGGTCCCAATGCTACTGTCACTGTCCCTTTCTCTGTCTTCATAAAAGCTCTGTCTCCTTAACATTGTGCATTACTGCTGTTTATCCCTTGTTTGGTCTGTGACTTTGCGCTCCCCCATTAACGGGGGTTTAGCATTGCAATCTGCCCGCGTGGCAACGGTGGTGCTTCTCCTGCTCATATAGAGTACTCCTATAATTCTTTGTATACCTTCCCCGCCCTCATCTAAATGTGGCAAGTCCATCTTAATTTCTACCGCTTTCGAAGAGAGTCCTTCTCTGTTCTCGTCTCCATCTCGCTCGCTTCTGCGCTTCTCTTTCCCTACGACTAACCTCCTTTTCTACTTTATTTGCAGTTGCTTTTCCTGCTCTTCTTTTACTTGCAATTTTTTCTAGCTCTGTCTTCTTTTCTCCCCCTCCTTTTGTAGTCTCACTTTGTTCTTTCCCTTCTTGTAATTTCTCCATTATCTCTGCCCATTCTTGGCTTCTTCCTCTGTGCCTTTGTCACTTGGTAATTTCTTTGCTGCGTGCTCTGTCTCGTTGACTGGTTTTCCGTCCAGTTCGAGCAATATCTGTCCACCTACACACTCATTTGATGCCATCAAATATTGGCCTTCACTAAGCCCAATTTTCGCCAAGTCATTCTCCTCTAGCTTTTCTTGCATCTCGCTGCAATCCCTACGTTTGCTCGTTTGCTACTACTGTGTCAAGCTGTTTTGCTCACTTGCTTTGCGCCATCCAGTGCGCTCTAACCACTATACGGTGGAAGTGCGAAAGTGGGATTGGTGTATCTCGCCGCTGTTTTTAATTGCCCATGGGGTAAAATCCCTTGCTTTCCGCTGCTGTCCCTACGCCATCTGCTTGAGGAGAAGGGGGAGCCGACGGCTGCTCGTCCCCCGTGTCCCGTTGGCTCAGCATCCAATGCTGCCAAACAGAGTCCCCTTCCTCGTCCGGAAACATTTTCCATAACTCTAATATGGCTAATCGCTTATTCAATTTATTCCCCTTGTAGGCTGCTTGCAGATAAGTGACCATTGATTGCTGCACACATTTGGAAAAACTTCCATCCTTGGGTTATAGTTTTGCCAACTTGCCCTCTGTGTCGCATGTCCATTCTGCGTTATACTTCCGTATTTTGTCTCGATACCGCAGGAGGGTCTTGCACATATGCTGTAGAGGTGTGTCCCTCATTTTCGTCACCTTGCTATAACACTTTGTCAATACTTACTTGACCTCGAATCAGGATTTCAACAAATCCAGTTGCATTTAACACAATATAACAGACATTTTCTCTAGCCTATCCGGCTCATCATCAAAAGAAACACAGAGGAATGCTCTGCGCACCGCCCCTCTTGCTGCTTCCTCTGCTCTAAAGGGTTTAAATACAACTCCACTCATAAGCTTTTCAAGCTCCGCCCAAATAGCACAGCGCTAGTTTTCAATTTCGAATCAGCAAACTACCCCAATCCAATACATCTTGTGGTCCCTTTTCTATAGCGTCGCCTTATAGAAATGTAACAAATCTAGAACGCTGTCAGGTTCCAAACTCATGACAGAATAAAGGGATAAGGCATGAAAGGAGAAAGGGGAGCAAGGGGTTGTGGGACACACCAAGAAAAGTACATCATAACACACCTCCTTCCCTTACAGGGGTGTCAACAAGAACAAAATTGATACACAAAGAACATCATATTTTAAAACTGATTACTTAAACAAAGCTAATCTCTCTTCATTCCAAATGATATATGATATGGCATTTATAATGCGCCTATACACGAGTGTTTCAAGGCGCGACGAGGCAAGGGAGGGGAACAGAGGGAAGACAGAGACAACGATTTTACTAGGCCAGGTGACATTGAGATCGCGCAAGCGCAGGGGAGGTGGGAAAGGGGAAAAGTGCAAGGGGGAAGAGGGAGGGGAAGTGCAGTACATAGGATAAAACAGTAAATAAAGAGAGACAATAAATAGGAACAATAAATAAGAGGTATGGCCAACTGGTGGCAGGTGCAGGAGTAAGTGCAGACATCAGGTGTCAAGTGCTGGTAGGTGCCTGTAGGGATACAGAAACAGCCCCACGGTGCAAGGGTTGCTAGGGGGGCAGTGCAGGTGTGCAACTGGTGGGGCTGGGACCTGGGCCTGAGAACAGAGGGTATCCAGGTGACCAGTGTTGTTTCAATTTCAGCCAGGAGTTGAGCAGGGGAGAAGAGGAGAGAAAGCAGAAGCAAAGAGGAAGGTCTTGAGGTGCTTCAGAAACTGGAGATGGTTCTCCTCAAGTTTCAGAGAGGCAGGGAGGCTGTTCCAGAGGGAGGCCCCAGCCGAAGGAAGAGATGTGATCTACCACCAACTTGTTGCTTGGAGAAGCGACTGACCCTCAGGCAGGTGGAGGCGGATGAGCGAAGAGCTCGAGAAGGAAGATGTTTAATAAGAGAGAGCTGAAGGTATTGAGGCCCCAGGTCCAGAAGGCCTTGAAGACAATGCAGGTTTTGAACTTAATCCTCGCAGCCACTGGGAGCCAGTGCAGAGATTTCAGTCCTGAAGAGATACGATCCCTAGGCTTGAGGCCGAGGACAAGTCTCGCAGTCCTGTTCCGGATGAGTTGCAGAGGGCGGAGAGTAGAGGCAGGCAGAATTAGAAAGAGGCTGTTGCAGTAGTCCAGCCTAGAGAGAACCAGAGCTCTGGAGACAGTGAGCTTCTGGGGGAAGGAGAGGAAAGGAAGAATACCTCTGAGGAGGTGCAGTTGCTAGTGTGATTTCTTAGAGACATCGGAGATGTGAGGGGAGAAGGAGTGTGTGGAGTTGAAGATGACCCTGAGGTTTTTAGCCTCACAGGTGGGAGCAGGAAGAGGGCCAAGAGAGGCCGGCCAGAGAGAGACAGCAAAGGGGGAGCGGGTATGCTGATGAGGAGAATATCAGTCTTACTGGCATTAAGGAAGAGATCATTGGCGGCACACCACTCCTGGATAGCAGACAGACAGTCGGAGATGAGAGAAGGAGAAGAGGTGGCTGAAGGGAGCCTGAAAATGAGCTGAGTGTCATCCGCATAGCACTGAAAGTTGGGGCAGCGAGCTGCAATGCAGTGGGCAAGAAGTGCCAGCTCTTGGTTGAACAGCCACAGAGAGAGGTTAGGCCCCTGGGGAACACCACAGGTAGAGATAGGGATAGAGGAGAGGAAGGACCCAATTTGGACCTGGGAGGGTCAATCAGAGAGGAAAGAAGACAGCCAGTCCAGGGCCTGATCGGTGATACCCCTCCAGACACTCCGAGTTCCTGTAGTCTTTTTCAACCACTCTTTCCGATGAAAACCTCAAACCACATTTCCTTTCTTTCCTTGGAAGCAGAACTTTCACCTTAGCTCCACACTCAAACTCTCTGCGAACACACCCCCTCCTCTCATCACATCTCTCCTTGCATAACTCCACTGGTCTGGCAAAACGCTCTCTGGTCTTCTCAGGGTCAAACTGAACCAAACTCGACTTTTTTAGCCAACCATGAGTTAGTAAAGTGTTGGGTGTGCACCCTCTGAACAGCTCAAACGGGGAAACCCCATTCGTAGGATGTGGTGTAATCAGATACTGGAAAACTGTGCAATAAAGCATCTCTCCAGTCTCATTATTGGCGACAGCCATTCTGACCCCATCCAAGATAGTTCTGTTGAAAAGCTCAACAGAGCCATTGCTTTGGGGGTGATATAATGCTGTTCTCTTATGTCCAATCCCCAATGACTTCAACCACTCAAACTCCCTTAACGTGAACTGGGGTCCGTTATCACTAATCAATGAGGAAGGAAAACTTTCCCTCAAAAATACCCTTTGCAAAATCTTTACAATACTGGTAGTGGTGACTTCTTGCAGCACCCCAACCTCCGGCCATTTGCAAAACATGTCAGCAACCACAACATAACTGTCCCTTGCTCTCAGCAAACTTAGGGGAACCAGTAAATCAATTGCTATCACAGCCAAAGGTACACGCGGCACCTCAGGTACCACCATAGGTGGAACACAAGTCCTTAAAATCTTGTCACTACCGCTGCAACTTACTCTTCAATCTTACGCTCAATCTCCACATCCATCAGGGGCCACCAACAATCAGTCCTTATAACAGATTTTGTCCTGGAAACCCCCATGTGGCCCTTGTGCCCTAACCCAATTACAGAAGATCTCATGCCTTCTGGAACCAAAAGACGCTCACCTCTGTATACCATGTCCCTCTGAACAGAAAGCTCATCTTTGATGCGTTTAAACGTTCTCATAACCGAGGTATCACAACTCAACAAATTGTCCACACCTCTCCAACGTTCCACAACATTGAGTTTAATAGCCTGATACACCTCAGCATCCTCACATGCTTTCAACCACTCCTCTTCCGTTAACGCATCAACGCTAAAATTGTTTTTCACTTCCTCACTCAACTCATCACGCAGCAACCTGCTATCTCTCCTCACAAGATTGCATGACAGTGCATCAGCAATGGTATTTTTCCTCCCTTCCACGTGTTCAACAAGGAAATTGAGACCCTGAACTCTTGTCACCCACTTCATAATAGCTGAGACACACCATCAAGCCCCCCTTTGTTGAATATATTGACTAAAGGCTTGTGATCTGTCTTCACTACAAAGCTCATCCCATACAAATACACTTTGAACTTTTCAATAGCCCCAATCTCAGCCAATGCTTTGTGCTCAATCAATGAATACCTTGTCTCGACATCCGTTAAAGCCCTTGATGCAAAAGACACTATGGTTTCATTACCATTCAATCCTCTTGTAGCAAGACTGCTCCTAAACCGAGGTCACTACCATCAGTGTGCACTATCGTTTTGAGCCCTTCTTTGAACCCTCTCAGCACTGGTGCATGTACAATACTCTCCTTAATATTCAGAAACTCTTTGTCACACTCACTAGACCACAAGAACAGTGTCCCCCTTCCTTGCGAGTTTCCTCAACTCATTGGTCCTACTCGCTAGCCCATTGACAAATTTCACATATTAATCAACAAGCCCCAAGAAATAGGAAGCCTCCATCTTGGACCTGGGAGCCGGCACCTCTGAAATCCCTTCCACAGCACTGACTTTGGGCATCACACCCTCTTCTGTCAACTTGTACCCAAGATATTCCACTTCCTTTTTCTTGAAAGAACACTTCTCCAAAGTCAAAGCGAGAACAGCTTCAGCCAACTTCTCCAAAACCTTATGGAACCTCATATTGTGACTCTCTACATCCTGACCCTGTATCAAAATGTTGTCTTGTTAAAACTTCACCCCAACCAAACCACCAAGTAAAGTGTGCATGACCCGCTGGAACACGCCTGCAGCCGGCACCAAACCAAATGGCATCTGCACACATTTGAACATCTCAACATAATGAAAGTCGTCACATCACATGAGTCTGGGTATAGCAGTATTTGATGATAGGCCGACTTTAAATGTAGCAATGAAAATACCATGGCTCCAGAAAAATGAGATGGGAGTTCATCAATTTTGGGTAAAGGGAACTTCTCAGCAATCACACCTGTTGAGCCCTCCTTAGAACTATGCATATGGACTCATCACGAGTTGGGCTGTAGCCCTTAAATGCGGTGGTAACTGTATTACCACCACATTTAAGGGCTGGCCCTATCACAAGTTGGTCACTAAATGGACTGTTTTACCTTCAGCCTTTCTCTGGAGGTGAAAATCCCCTGTTTTCGGCTGTATTACCGCCAGCTGTATTAGCCCACATAATAAGCGCTGAAAATGCCCCATTGAATCCAATGGACCAAATGGGGAATGGGAATTTACTGTAAACACCCAACCCCTGATCCGGCGGTAGTACCGCCGGGCCGTTCGGTGCTAGGGCTTTTACAGTCGGACGGTATTACAGCCGGGATACAGCACAACTCGTGATGAGGCCCATAATCTAATCGCCCCGTTGCTTTTACATGCTATTACAATGGGGCTAGCCCACTCAAGACACCTCAGTGGGCTCAATGACTCCAGCCTTTGGCATCCGCTCAAGTTCACTTCCTACCTCCTTCTTTAGTGCCAAAGGAACTGACCTAACTTTAGCTGCCACGGGAAGAGACCCTGGCTTGAGTTTGATCTTGTGCATGAACTTAGACATACACCCTACTCTCTCTTGAAAAACATGAGGCACCCAAGTGGAAATATCTTCACAGGACATGCCAGATATACTCACCATTGCACACATATTCTTCACAGTTTCACCACTGATCACCCCTGTATATACAGGCTGCCTGCCATTGGTATCAAGTTCAATCCATAGGGCATCTTGGCTGCTACATGAGAGCAAGTCTAAACCTACATTTGTCACATACATTTTCCCATTGGCCCATTTTCATTGAAATTCTAGCTCTACCTGCATCTGTCCAATGATGTGGCTGGGGCTCTCCCCATATGCTTTTCTTTTGACGGAAGCCTCCTTGAGTACACTTGCAAAAGACCTTCTCCCATGTATCCTTGCCTATTAGATTGTAATCGGCACCACTGTCAACCAAAATGAGTACCTCTCGCCCATCCACCCTGATCAAAGATCTAGGTTTCTCCAATTTCACACCAGTGACAGCACTTATAACCTGAATAACTCTCACACCGCCCACAAATTCACAATCTGAATTATCTTCATCACCTTCATTCTTATGCACACTCCCTAAAACGGGTGCCATTCAGCAGCATTTGCCCAGGTGACCTCTTACTCTGCGCACACGGCACTCAACATACACAGCTGTACATTCTCAAGAGTTTGCGAGGTGCTGCAAACTTCCACATCGGAAGCATCTTTTTGCTGAGAGCCACAAATCTCCTGTATGTGTGAATCCTCCTCACGCCCTTCACTCCTTCGAAACCTGCTGTGATCCTTTCTTCCTCCCGGATTCCTGGGTTTCCTAAAGTCAGTCACCTTCGAATCACTGAACTTCGTGTTCCTCTGCTGGTTACTCCTCCCTGCAGTGACAGCACAGACTCCTACATTACCCTTTTCAATGCTGATCTTCTCGGTTGCTACACCAAGTTGTTTGATGCACTGCGCAGTATGTTCTACTTGCTTAGCAATTTCAATAGTCATGTCTAAATTTGGGACAGGTTCCTTCCAAAGCTCCTACCTGATCCGGTGATCAGTGTACTTGATAAATAATTGATCGCGAATGTGCTCGTCATTGCAGTGACTAAAACAGAATTTTATTGCAAGACCACACAATGATGTGTCTCCCCATTTTTTTGCTCTCTGGTCCCGAAGCGGTACCTGGCCAAAATTGAGTTCTCCTTGACCTCATAATGCTCGTCAGGGTTAGCAATGCTTATATCAAAGCTATTCCATGAGCTTCCATCAGCTGGTTGCACCGGTTCGGGCAGCCGCCTGAATACATCTTACCCCGCACTACCTAGACAATGGTATGGGAGGGCACCCTTTCTCTCAATAGAGTAATTTGGCCCGTAAACTGCCAACAAATTTCAAAAAATCTTCCTTCCACTCAATGAGTGGTTCGCCAGGCTGCATAAGGAAAAAAAACTGGTGCTGGTATGCTGGCCATAATGTCTCAAGCGTCATCTCTGTTTCAGAGGGAAGAAAAAATATGTTTTTTTAAAATTAAATCTTCAGTTTGATGCTTAATACTGCACAAGAGGCAAAGCGTACTCCTATAAATTCATTAAATGAGATTCCTGGTGAGCTCACCTGCATGAACTGCAGTCACTGTAAACACAAAAGATCATAGGTAACGCTGGGTTGCTATGGTGACCAGAAAGCAAAACCGAAATCAACATGGAGCCTTTCGTGGTGTTGGGGGAGTGATGGCCCTTTTCGCATCCCCCCCTCACCATTCCTACAGTGGAAAGACCACGTGGGAGCGAAGTAGGGAAACACCCCATCCCCATGACGACCATCTACATCTACTAATATGAATAAATAAAAAATAAACGAAGCCTTTATCGAGGCCTAGCGACTCCATTTTGTGTTACACCAGACGCCATCTTTTACTAAGCCTGAAAATGATCCGTCAGTAATCACGGCTCTCCCTTCCCCAGCGCCTCATACAGACGCCTCCTGTCAGCTCCACGTGAGCCTTGTTCTCACGAACGTCCAGCCATTCATTGTTGCAACGTTTAGTATCAATTTGTGTCAGATGAGCTCATTGCACTGCGTGAGACCAGAACAGGCCCCAGCTCATGTGCCCATCCATCTCCACTAACCTGCCCATGCTCGCTCAACCCCCACCCTGCCAGGCCATGGTCCACTGGTCCCTCGCCCACATACTCTTTTTGATGTAGATACACATCTGACCACCAGGCAGAGACCATTCAAGGACACCCACCCTAGAGTTAATCCTGCGCACCCATATATTCTCCCCAAAACTAACACACGTCTATTTGTATCATGAGGCATCAAACAGATCAAAACCTACAAGGGAACAGGGTCCCAGAATCAATAAATCCCTGAGTACAGGTGTTAGAATGTCAGTATCTCTGCCATTGCTGTCCAAATACCCCCATTCATGCATGGATTTTTATGCTTGCTGTTATTCTCATATTGTCAGATCTGGTTTAGTTAGTTAGATATGTAACATGTCTAACCTGACCTTCACCGCGGAGACAGCTGGCCTGCGTGTCACCAGACGAACGAGGACACAGCAGCCAATCGCAGCCTGGCATCACCTATAGAGCAGGCTATCCCATACGTGCCTACCAATCCACTGTGCTGTTCTGTACTGTATGTTATTTCGTCATGAGTGATGACAAGTTGGTTTATTATGTGCTGCCCGTGTATTTTTTGGCAGAGTGCTCTCGGGCAGCAGAGTTCTTAGCTTGCAATTTATATCTTCTATAAATTAGTTTTACTTGCAATTATTCTCCTGGTCTCATTGCCTCGTGGGTGTGTCCATCATTTGGTCTTTTGGGTATTACGTGCATTGTTGGGTGTGAGCCTTCATTTGTTGACCCCTCTTGCGTGATATTTCTTGAGACCCACCGTAATTGCGGCAAGATCCAGGGCTTCCCCAGAAGGGCCGCCCCCACCTACGGCTGACCAGTCCACAAACAAAATGCATACGCAGATGGAAAAGGTTCTTGTGGGTTCCGGCTTTGCGAATACCCTGCTGGTCCCCTGAGCTGGGTGCAGTCACAAGAGGGAAGCCCAGGCTTTGTGGATAGACCACGAACGGAGGCTCTTGGAAGAACACGGGCACGTGAATATTAATTGCCAGGCAAAACAAACGAGGGAAAGTGGGAGGATTTGGAGCAGAATGATTAAAAGGAACACGCACAATGTAGATCTGAATGAATAGAATGTTTTTCCGAAAGTAAAGCGCTTTTTCTTTTTATGGCCATTAGTTTTTATATAACAAAAGATAAGGTGAAAAATAGAGGAGAAACAGGAACCTAGCTCTGAAAGGGGGTAGAAGGCGGCGCCGCATTCCACCAGTGCGAGAAACAAGTGAAAAGGAACGAAGTAGGAGCCCTGTATAATTAGTGGGCTCGGGAATTAAAAGTGGTTATTATTTTAGTTTGTTGTATTAGCTTATTATTTTAGTGTTTTTATAAATATGTGGAGGTAGGCCCACTAGGGGCATATATGTGGATGTTGAATGAGTGAGAAAGGGGTTATGCTCTAAATAGAGGGGTGGTTTGGTGGAGACACAAGGATTCTCTGGCTGTGGTCAGGGTTCCTTACACAGAAGATTTGGATGTTAGGATAGGGGGAAAAACAATATGGGTACCCCTACTTACTGGGACTGGACTTACTCAGCAAGCTAAACATGACAATAGCATTCAGAGACAGGGGGATCATTTGCTCCACCCCAGGAATGTGCACACTCCAAGGAATGCTGCTAATACACACCATAACAAACAAAACGGCGGAGTCTGACGCTGAGTCTTTTGGTTTAACTCCTTACTGCTGCTGCTGCTGCTACGGTGTGCTGTCCCCGGTGTGTTTTCAATTGTGAAAGGAGCTGCAGTCCTGTTTCAGTACCTACAACCTTTAAAGACTGACTCCAGCCGCAGAGCGGCCAGGGAGTCTGACGCTGAATCTTTTGGTCTTCTGGTCTGAAGGGCAGAAGAGCAGTGAAGCTTCCGTTTCCGTTTTTGAAGCTTGGAAGGGTGCAATTGATTCACTTGCTCCTTCCTGCTTTTCTGCAAGTTCAGTTAAGGCCACAAAAGTCAACTGATGTCGGATGTAATCAGCCCTCTCACCCTTCAGAAATTGCTGCAGCAATGCCGGCAGGATCAAGATACGACATCCCTGACCGATAGAGGTGAGTGTGAGGCTCAAACGGCCGAATCAGTTGAAGTGGATGCAGCTAAAAGTGTTGTCCCGGTATTACGTGGCCGCGACCTACCGTCTGCCCTAGTGATTCTACCACCGTTTTTCCCGTCAAAGGTGACTTGTGACGACGAGTCTGCATCAAAGTTGTCACAAAAGTCTCCAAATATGTCTACCCGCAGCGCAATAACAACTGCTCACGAAATGAAATCTGCTGTAAGGAATGAAATGGTAGATGGGAGCGGGTTAATAATGACATAACAAACGTAGAGCTTTTAGAGATGAGTGTTTATGCTGAGCACAATAAGTCCGAAGATGCCAACCTCTCTGATGGTTCACAGAATTGCATTGGTTTATCACCCAAGAATCAACAAGTGCATGTATTGAAAAAGTAAACGGCATTATGACTGAAGTTCCAAACAGTTTTAATTTCAGCATGTTTACAGCGCCAGCTACCATTATAAATGGAACACTTTCCTTTGACACTGGTGACCATAAAGGAAAGAGCATAAATAAAAACATTACAGAGGTTCCTGAAGGCTGTAATATAGTGATAAAAGAGACAAATGGTGTGTCTCAAAAGCATGTTAATCAGAACGATAACAATCATGAAGCTGAAGAAGGCAGACTACAATCTGGCCACGCTGAAAAACGCTGAAAAACAATGTCTTGTTGTGGACAATAGTCCGGTGAAATCAGTATTTCACACCTCGGCTCATTCATGCCATCCCTTCTTCGACCTTGCAGCAAGGGAGGCGTGGCTGACAGTGTGCCTCAAATCTGTCTTTCTAACATTAAGAGACAGACTTGATGCCATTTGCGACTTGGAAAGAAATAAGGCGAAGACTGGTCATTCAGGTCACTTAACTACACCAAAAAGGTGAGAAACTTCCCTAACAGCAAAATAAGTAAGGAGAATTTGAAACAGACAGGGAAGAGTCCATTTGTGGCATCAGGAACTGGTCCCCTTTCATTCCTGTTTAATCAGGACAGAACTGGGGCTGGTTCTTTGCGTCGCCTTTTCGCCTTCCAGTTTACAGCTCGAACAATCTGGCTAATCCAGTGCGCAAGTCTCCTGGATTGTCAGGTACGCAGCGTCCACGGGATGCACAACTTGACAGATTGAGACGCCTTACCTCCAGTTCAGATACAGATGGATGAATCCCAGGATCTCAGAGAAGATACCAGAGAATTACGGTCCGAGATGGCCACTTTACGCCAAGAAAATGCGACATTACGTCAGATGGTTGTACAAGGAACTAGTACCAACCCTCAAGCTGATACAGCCATGGCACAGACGGCGCCTATGAAGTTTGATGGGGATCCAAGAAGAGTGGCTGAATTCTGTAACCATTGTAGGATCCATTTTTTGTTTCGGCTGTCCCATTTCAGTCAAGAGAAAGCAAAGCTCGGATACATATTGGGGAATCTAACTGGGAATGCTCTAGCATGGGTGGTTCCTTTGGTGTCTGCTAATAGTGCGATCCTCAGTGATTTTGTGGCCTTCGAGAAGGCGTTCTTGGATGTTTTTCAGTCACCCAACTTGCCCGCCTCAGCACAGAATCAGTTGATGGACCTTAAACACGGATCAAGCGATATAATTGCATAGATCAGTCAGTTTCGTCAATTGGCAACTGATTCTCAATGGCCAGAAGTAACTCAAAAGACTCTTTTTCGGCGAGGCCTGAGAGAGGAGTACAAGGATGAACTACTTCATATACCTGAATCAGACACCCTGCAGTCCCTTCAGGAACAGGTGCTTCGGATCGATCATTGTTTGGCTGAACGAAGGGGCAAAAGACGCCGGATGGAGAGAGCACATCCAAGGTCTTTTCCTGTACCAGCTGGAGCTTTAAGTACTCCGGAGACAGGTCCAGAACCTATGCAATTGGGTGCGCTCAGAGGTCCTTTATCCGAGACAAAGAAGAAACGCAGAAGGGATCTCCATTTATGTTTGTATTGTGGTGCTGCCGGACATTATCTTGGTACCTGTCCTTTACTTCCACCCAGGAAGTCGGAAAACATATAGGTCTCTTATGTATGGGGAAGGCAATGACAGGCCTTTCGTCTCCTCCAGTCCTTCCAAGTCCTGAGATGGCATTGCGGCCCATGCAACCGGTAGTCCTCATGGTACTGTGGATCATTGTTACTTGGCAAGACAAGTCGGTTGTTGTATTGGGTCTTTTGGATTGTAGCGCCTCAGGCAATTACATTGATAACGAATTCGCCAAGAAGAACGGAATACCTTTGCTCGACAAGAACCATGCTGCTTTGGTTGAGGTCATCGATGGCACTGCTTTGGCCTCCGGTCCCATTCGACAACACACTGGGGCCCTACTGCTGCAGATCGATGAACATCGAGAGATGATTTCTCTGGATGTAATTAAGTCACCTTTTTATCCTATAGTGTTGGGTTTGCCTTGGTTGCTTTACCACAACCCCAAGATTAACTGGGTAACCCGCATATTGACATTTGCTTCGGACCGTTGCATCCAGGAGTGCTGTCCCCCCAGATTAACTTCAGAAGTATCTACAACATCTACTCAGATGGAGGAAAAGGGGAATTCCTGTATATTTTCTGTGTCAACTGTGCCATCTGCTTATGCAGACTACTATCCTGTCTTTTCTGAACCTGGGGACATACCCTTGCCACCCCATAGGATCTTTGATTGTGCTATTGATCTGTTAGCTGACGCTGTGATTCCACATGGCAAAGTGTATTCCTTATCTCCCCATGAAAAGAAAGCATTAAAGGAATACCTTGACAAATGTCTCCAGAAAGGGTGTATCACGCCTTCCAAGTCTCTGGCTGGATTCCCGTTGTTTTTTGTCCAGAAGAAGGAGCGCACTCTGCGTCCTTGTGTTGACTATCGGCAGTTGAATATCACATCACACGGAAGGACCGATATACGCTGCCTTTGATAGGTGACATCATGGAATCCTTACATTTCGCCAGTGTGTTTTCTAAATTGGACTTGCGAGAGGCATATCACCTGGTACAATTAAATCCGGTGACGAGTGGAAGACGGTATTCAAGACACCATTAGGGCATTTTGAATATCGAGTCATGCCTTTTGGACTATGCAATGCCCCAGTCGTTTTTAAACGTTTTATGGATGATATCTTTTCGGATTTGCTTGGTGTATCAGTGTGGGTATACATTGATGATATACTGGTGTTTTCTAAAGACAAGAAGGAACATATATGCCATGTGAAGGAGGTCCTCAGTCGATTACACCAGAAACATTTGGTTTGCCAAGGCCGAGAAATGTCTCTTCCATCAGGACAGTATTGAATTCCTCAGTTATGTGATCAGCAGTTCTGGCAGACCCTACCAAGTTGCGCGCTATCCAGGAGTGGAGACAACCTAATGATCTGAAGTCCCTTCAGCGATTCTTAGGATTCGCCAACTTTTACAGACGTGTTATACCCTGCTTCTCGCACTTAACTGCTCCTTTGACCAATCTCACCAGCAGCAAGACACCTTTTGTGTGGAATGTCGTGGCTACAACTGCTTTTGAACGACTCAAGGAAGCCTTCAGTACTTCTCCGATTTTGCATCACCCCGGTGAGAACAGGCCTTTTATTGTAGAGGCAGATGCATCAGATTTTGCTGTCGGATCGGTCCTGTTACAGAAAGATCCTCAGTCAGGTACAGAATTCCCTGTAGCATACTATTCCCAGAAACTAACATCTAGTGAGCGGAATTATGCGGTTATCAAGAAGGAGCTTTTGGCTATAAAGGTTGCATTTGAAGAATGGCGTCACCACCTTTTGGGAGGTCAGTTTCCTGTGGAAGTCCGCACTGACCTTCGAAACCTACAATACTTACGGTCTCTTCAATGCGTCCCTCCCGCCAGGCTCGTTGGGCATTTTTCTTTTCTCACCATGACTTCTCAATAACTTACATACCAAACGCCCGGAATCTGATGGCGGATGCCGTGTCTAGCTCCCTGGAAGACAACATTAAACAGGATTGTCAGAACCAACCATTGATTGCTCCGAAACACTTTTTGTTGACGCTCTCTCACTATTTGATTCCTATCTTACAGGATACTTTGGTAGACCCCTGCAGGGCAGAATTGTTGACACATCCTCAAATTAGAGAAGACAAGGGTTTGCTCTTCTTTCATCACAGATTGTACATACCCACTAGGTCTCTTCGGACTGCAGTTTTGCATGGACTACATGACTCTAAGATTGGTGGGCATCGTGGCATCCGTTCAACTCAAGAATTGGTCGCCAGACAATTTTGCTGGCCAGGATGGGCCAGTCAGACCAGGCAATACGTGGAATGCTGTCCCGTGTGTGCCCAGACCAAGATACCTCAAAAGAAGACCATTGGACTACTAGAACCTACCGAAACACCGCCTTATCCATGGCACACCATCGCCACAGATTTTATAGTGGAACTCCCACCTTCTGAAGATTATACCTGGATCATGGTAGACGTTGAATGTTTCTCCAAATTGGCTCATTTCATTCCCTTTGCAAAGATTTCCTCCACGGGTTGTATGGCACAAGCATTTCTATATAACATCTATCGCCTGCATGGACATCCAGAAAAGATAATTTCCGAGCGTGGATCTCAGTTAATCTCTTCTTTTTGGAAACAACTTTGTTGCCACCTGGGTATTCATCGGGCTCTCAGTTCTGGATATCATCCACAATCCAATGAACAAACAGAGAGAACCAACCAAACTTTGTAGCAGTACCTGCGCTGCTTCACCAACGCATCACAGACCGACTGGGCGACGCATTTGGATTTTGCTGAAGTGGAATACAATAACTCTGTACATACCGCCACCGGACTGAGCCCTTTTCTATGTTCTTCGGGACTGCACCCCAAACTACTGCCATTTCATCCTGTCAAACCTAGCAGCGTTCCTTCAGCTGATCAGATGATCGACGATATCCAGAAATGACATGTTAGGGCAGCTGGTACCCTTGCAAAGGCACGTGAGAGCATGAAGGCACAGGCAGACCGGAAACGAAACCCTGCACCAGCATTCCAGGTTGGGGATATGGTGTGACTTTCCTCCAAGAACTTACCTGTTCGCAATCTGCCCACAAAACTTGCTCCTTGTATCTTTGGGCCTTTTCGGATTGTTAAACATGTATCTCCTGTGGCATTCAAGTTAGGTTTGCCTCTATCCTGGCGGGTTCAGCCCATTTTCCATGTTTCCCTGTTGAAGCCCTATCTAGTCGACCCCTATGGGCGCTCTTGCTCCCGACCTGCCGCTATAGACATGGAGGGTGCCCCAGAATTCGAGGTACAGGAGATATGTGATTCTCGTTACCGTCGAGGAAGATTGCAGTTTTTGGTGGATTGGAAAGGATATTCTGCTTGTGATCGCATTTGGGAACCAAGTGGAAATGTTCATGCTCCTCGTTTGGTATGAAAATTCTATCTCTGCCACCCATGGAAACCAGTGGCCCTTTATCTTTCTAGGAGGGAGCATAGTGTTAGAGCACCTACCTCGGTTATGAGACAGGAGGGTCCTCTGGGGCGGGGTCGATCCTGGCAGCTATACCCCCGGTTCCGGATTTGGAGGAGAGGCGCTTTTCCGGGTTCACCATCTCATGGGGTGCCGTCTCGCGTTAGGCGAGCTGTTGCGCATGCGTCGGGGACGCGGGTCACCAAGGAGCGAGCTTGTGTTTCATGCCTCGTTCCCGCGGCGGCTCCGCTTTCGCGCATGGGCAGATCCACATTGCGGGCCAAGCCTCACTTCCATGCCGGGTCCCGATATAAACAGTCTGGTCCCATTACTCGCCGCATCTTGCACTGTTCTGGCGTCACGTAAAAAACAGGGAAGAGTACATCCGTGGCGTCAGGAACTGGTCCCCTTTCATTCATGTTTAATCAGGATGGAACTGGGGCTGGTTCTCAGCGTCGCCATTTCGCCTTCCAGTTTACAGCTCAAATGATCTGACTACTCCAGTGGACAAGTCTCCTGGATTCTCAGGTACGCAGCGTCCACAGGACGCACAACTTGACAATTACAAAACTGGAAAAGAGTAATCATGATGCCGTCCAGCTGACTTGGGAATGCAATCTACCGTCAGTAAGTGTTCGATATACCGGTTCATTGTTGATAAACCAAGGATTAAATAATTTAAGACTGAACAAGACAAATATATCTGATTTAATATCTAAAGTGTCTATTGGTGATTTACTTGGTACCAACTTCCTCGAATACGATACTTTACTCATGCAATTTAGAAGCGCAAAAAGTGGGTTCCGAGTGAACTATCAAAAGCACCTTCATCCATATAGTTAAATGATTATTGAAGCTAAAAAACAATTGAGTTATGAGATCAAGCTTTTGAAACGCAGCAACTGTGTGGATTTTCTCAAAGAGAAGAAACAATTTCACCAGAATTATCGTAACTGGCTAATCTCGTTCAAATTGATTTGTGAGCAAGAACGTGCTGAAGCAATGTTCAAGTTAGTCTGCAACAACAGAAGCAGAGAAATTTGGGTTATAATAAATAGTGGCTCTTTATCTCAGAAGGCCCACCTGAGCATAGGGGTGAGTCCTGATGAATGGGCAAAACATTTTACGAAGGTCTTTAAAAATCTGTCACCTTGCAATGAAAATGTCTTTACCAAGAAGTCAGTCTCTTGGGTTCCAGCTCCCTCTATAGTCGAGATATCGGATGAAATAAAAAAACAAAAAAACTCTGGTGCAGCAGACCACGACAGGTTGACTAATTTAATGTTGAAAAAAAACATTGACCATTGGGCCGTGTTTATTGAAATCCTCTTCACAAAAATATCAGCAACAAGGAAAATTCCAGTAACTTAGCTATCAGCAGTAGTTGTTCCAATCTTTAAAAAGGGCGAAAGATCAGACCCAAGCAACTACCGCCCGATTGCCTTGTTGGATGTTATCGGTAAGATGTTTGCTTCCTTCTTGCAGAAGAGATTAGCAAAATGGGCACTGGATAGTGAAATTATAGACCCCATAGAATCGGGCTTCACTAAAGGAGTCGTGGGGGAACTAAATCTAACCCTGCTCACCCTTTTAAAATTTGAAGCAATTAGAAGTCGGAGAAATCTATTTTTGGCTTTTGTGGACATCCACCAAGCTTTCAACAGCAGGAACAGAAACACGTTGTGGAATAAATTGAGAGTGTGGAATTGTCCACAAGCTCTTATTCAACCTATAAAGCTACTCCATACGAACACTTCAATTCAAGTAAAAATCAATGCTGAGGGTGAGCCATCAGATATAATACACACTGAAAGGGGAGTAAAACAGGAATGCCCCTTGGCAGCATTGATTTTCAAGCTTTACATCGCTGATCTCTTGTCTGCATTTTTGGATTGTCACTCTTTTCCAAAGATTAATGTGCATCCTATAAGTTGGGCAATATTTGCCGACGATTTGGTGTTGTTTGACTGCACACAAATTGGCTTACAAAGACTATTAAAGCATTTAGAAGTGTACCTGCAAAAGAACGACCTTCAAATGAATACTAAAAAATCTAAAATAGTATGCCTTGGTCCAAAGTCTGTAAAGAAGAAGAAAATCTTCAAATGGTACTCAGCAAATGAGGAATTGAAGCAAACTGATTGTATTTGTTATCTGGGTTTGGTTTTTAATAACTCAATAAGAGAACATCAATGGATCGAAGATCTAAAGTTGGAAATGAATAATTTGACTCTACAAGGCACAAAACTACACTCAGATTTTGGGAAGTTCTCTGTCAAACCGATATTAATGTCCTACCGGCAAAAGGTGGTGGCAGCTATTACCTTCGGCAGTGAGGCATGCTTTAACATCAGTAGTACAATATGGAATATCCTAGAAGGAAAACTTTGGCATCAAGTACTCCACCTACCAAATAGTGTGCCTATTTCAGCTATCCTCTATGAACTAGGGCTACAATCCCTTTATTCAACTGTAGTGTGGAAATCAGTCTCATTAATGATAAACATTTCAATGAATTCGTCATCAGTACCATATCAAATACTATATGCGACTTAAGAGAATCCACGCCAAGGGCTGCTGGAAAAGTGGTGTGAGTTGATAGATAGTTGGTTGGTTGATGCTGGAACAAACATTAAGACTCTCCAAGACAACCCATGTGCCGTAAAGAAAAAATAGCTTTATCGCGATTGGATAAATACTGAAGACAAAAGATCGAAGCTTGTGTCCAGTCTTGATTTAGAAGGTGAAGTTTGTGGTATAAATCAGACTCCAAAATACTTGGAGAAGTTGCCTTCCAAATACCATCGCAATCAGTTCTTGCACCTGCGCTTGAATTCGTTACCAACTAAAGAAATGTTATTTCTAAATCATGATGTGATACGCTGAATAATCGCTGTCGATTTTGTGATTCTAATTTCTTTCTTTCTTTATTGTTTTGGTTTATACAAACCTTTACAAAATACCAATTACAAAATGTATAACATGTAAAACAATAAAATTTCAATAAACAATTTTACATATTGAGTCACAGTTTCTAACTTTTAGATTCTGAAGATGTACTATTTTCATCTAGTCAATCTGTGCCAATACATCTGTATCAATAAAACAAGTTTAAGTCATAGATCCAATTTCAAATCATATACAAGGTGCTTTGTCAAGTAGCCTATGCCAATGCAACAATTATCTTTCCAACAATGTATCTTAAGTATGACCATATCCAATACTTCACAGCAGGCCATTAGAATTCTTCCATTCAATTTAATTTACACACCTTTATGCCTAATTTACTCTACTTTTTCTTTTGGATATAGGACTCCCCATTACATTCATGATAGAGAGCATATATTTTGTTAAAAGGCATTCACTTTCATTTTTAGTGCTATAGAAGATCCATGTAGCATTTCATGCCAAAGTTTATCTCTGTCGACATTTGATGTATCATTTGCGAATTTCGAAAAACTATCTATTCTGTTGTGCAGTAAGTTGGGGCAAACCAGTAGTAAGTGATTCAGGGATTCCGTCACTCCACTTTGATTACAAAACCTGCATTCATTGTTCCCCCTGATACCCTTTGCACGAATTGTTAAAATCTAATTTGTATTCAAAACATTGAATCTAACGCGCATAGTTATATTTCTAAATACCCTTGATGGATATTTCACTAAATAAGCCTCAGGTTTTGGGGAGAATTTCCAAAATGAAATGCTTTCACAATACAGTTTAGAGTTTAACACAATTACATTATTCTCAAGCCAATCAAAGGCTTTTACAATCTCCTTAACCTTTACTGAATTGCTTAGCAGGGTTGACAATGACAGCCCAAGATCTAACAATTTTTTCTCACAGGTCATTTTCACGTTATGCATAAAGTTTCCGTTGCTATCATCTTGCATGTAGTAATATAGTGAGTCACTCTCAGCTACCATGCATTTCCTTAATAAAGATAGTTTTTTGGTGTATATAATACTGGTGAGCGAATAAAGACCCAATTCGTATTGAATCACTTCTAACGGAATGCATTTAGGAATATGGAATAATATTGTGTGCCAAATCAGGCTTCCAATGGTCTCAAAAAAGGAAATAGTGATTCCGGGAAGAATTTGATACCATAAGTTAATCTTGGAATAACCTTTAACCTGTAAAATTGGATACATGGCACTAGTGTGAATTTCCCAAATTTTCTTTCTATTACCCTAATTTGATTCAAAGCTTCTTTAGCTTTCAATATTAGGTTGTTTTTCATCAGGGCACAGGAATTACTAACAAATACATATCCTAGAAAGCATAATACAGCTTGACTTTTAATTTTCACATCACTGCAGCTCCAGGAGGAAAATAATGGAGTCACAATTTTACTACCAGATTGAAAGATAATAGTTTTACTGGGATTACTTTTTAGTTTTCTTTCCTCTATAAAGTTACCAAAGTCCTTAATCAGTCTCTGTAGACCTGTTTTTGTGCAATCAAATAATAGAAAATCATCTGCATAGGCGACCCATCTGATAGTAACCCCTCCTATCTTAGGGCCAATAAGGCCACTTGTATTTAGAATTTTACCTGCTTCCGAAACATACAGGTTAAAGAGGGTGGCTGCCAGCCTACACCCTTGCTTCAGCCCATTACCAGTTGATATTGTATTAGACAGAAGACCTTTATTATTCAGCCTAACCCTCATTACTGTTTCTGAATATAGGTGGATAATTGCATCCAACAGCCCTCTTTCTATCCCTAACGATGACAAGGTTTTCCACAATGTTGGTCTATCTACCAGGTCAAATGCTGAGGTCAAATCCATCGACGCAATATACAAATGTTTCAATGATTTTAATTTAACTAGACTCAGTAGTTGAGCAACCAAAAGACCACCCACATCAGTCCCAATTGATCTACGAAAACCTATCTGTCTGTACTCTAGGATTAAGTTTGCATCCATCCAAGCAGTACGTTTTTCCAATACAATGGCAGCACAGATTTTTGATTCAACATTCAGTAACGTAATTGGCCGGTAGTTTTTAGGGCATAGACTATTTACATTTTAGAGAGCAACAAAATGTAGGACATTTTCCATGAGTCAGGTATCTTTTTTTTTCTCACAAATATGCCAGAAGAGTATATGCAGCAATTTGGACCACATAACAACATGGCTTTTAAGATTGACAAATGACAGGTGGTTAGGACCTCGTCTGGAGGTTGATTTAGCTTTTCTAATTATTCTTTCAATATTAAGAATAGATATATCCAAGGACCACCCAGCCTCTACATTATCCTCTTGTACCCATTCCACATCTGAATTCTTATATAAGGAACCGAAGTAAGCTGACCATTCCAAAGAATCAATCGGGTTCATTTGCAGTTGTTGTTGGAAAATTTGAATATTATTTATGAGGGACCAGTATCTGTGCGAGTTGGTACCCCTCATTGCTCCAATCATTGTTTCACCATCATTTTGAGCAATTGCGCCTTTGATACTTTTAATCCAGTTTTTATATGTTTGTTTACAATGTTTAATCTTCAACCTCCTCTCCAAGTCCCCAATATCCCATTTCTTTATACTCCGAATAGCTTTTCTAAGATTTGCGTTTGCATTTATTATAACTTGAATAAAGGTATGCTTATGAACTTGGTTATTTTCTTGTGTTGCTGTTAAAAATACTTTGCTACAATTTAGGATACATTCTAGATAATCTCCAAATTAATCCACAGAATACATAACAAGCTTCTTTTCATAAGCAGAATATGCAAAATCTTGTGTCAAAATACAATTGAATTGTGCCAATTTGCCCGGAGTCCACTTTACTCGCCGCCCACCATTGCAGACTTCAATTTGCATTGGAAAGCATGTACCCACATCACAAACCTTAACGCAGGGCAGGCCGAGACCTAGCATAGCATGATCGCTGTACGGATTACACAGTACTCTAAAGTTGTTACAAATCAGTGTGTCATGGACACTTACGAATATATAGTCTATAATCGAGCTGGAACCACGTGCAGACCAAGTAGGTAGGATGTTAAACATGGGTTCCAAACCCCAACTCTTTCCGAAGTCTAACCATTGACACCATCTATATCTTTTATTTTGGGCAATTATCGGAGCGGTTCGAGTCAGCTGCATTTCATCTTTTGTAATGTTTGATTCTGCATTTAAATCCCCCGCAAGTAGTAAGAAACCCTGTGGATAAATGTCAAGCCAATTACCAATCTGTGTTAAGACACTCGAAAAACTCTGCAAGGGAACGCTCACTCTCTAAGCATATATTCCAATAGACATTAAAGTTCAAGATATGAACATACCGCTATTGGTTACTAATTGGAAGCTAGCACAAATTGTACAATCCTTCAGAAAGGAACTATCCCCAAGTATAATTCTGTTGTCATTTCTATATGCAAATGCGAGGCCACCACATGGTCTGCCCCTAAGGTTTTTTTGCTGGTAAACAGATTGTGTTGTATCCATCCATATACAGATCGTTTGTAGCCCAAGTTTCTTGAAACATAATAAAATTATATTTGTTCAATATGCCACATTCAGGAGTACCCTGCAACAATTGTTTATGACCCCTGGTATTCCATGAAACTAGTTCTCTTCGCTAAAGGGATTTCGGTGTCAATTTTAATTGTTCTATTGATTCACACAAAGAAAGAGCAAGCCATCGCCATTACTGCATATCTTTTAAGCAGGATTTGGCTTCATTTATCACCTGTACCCCTTCGATATGTAACAGGGTTATTACATTTGTTTTGCCTTCCATTTCTTCGACTTTCCCATATTTTGAATTTGATAGTTTATTGGAAAATGTGTCTGTATAAGGAACAATATCAAATCCCCTTTTCTGGAAAAGGGACCCACTTCTTTCAAGAGTATGGCACATACCAGAGACGATGTAATAATTAACTGCACATAATCATAGCGAAGATTGTGGATAAAGCCTACCAGTTGTATGTCTGAGGACGTTATCAAACTTAATTCTTGAGTTTCACTAGAATGTATGATCTATTCAATGCTCTTGGTCTCCCTTCCTCAAATACAAAGTACATGATTAGGCTAGGCTCATTGGGAAACGCTGGGGCCCTAAGGTGCCCTATTGGCACCTCAGTATAATTGTAATTACTAGATTTTGCGAGAGCATCATTTAATACATTACTAGCTTGATCAGTACCTGCCATACCCTTCCCCATTGTATCATGTGCCACCCGTAAATTGGGGATGGTTCCTGTAATGTCTTCGGCCTGTATAGTGTATGGTAGCTGTTTAGTCCATGTCATTGTTCTTTTTTAGCTTTTTATTTGTTAGGATGTTTTCAATCATGTTACTTAGGGATTGTTCTGTTAGCCCCTCCAAAGGTGCTCCCATACCAAGCTGTGTTTGCTTCATATCCGGTGTAATGATTTCCTTGGTAGGGCTCTCATGTTTGTCTACTTTCACACCACCAGCATATTCCAGCTGACCCTCACTATCCTCAGCCATATCCAAATTAGGACCTGGAGCAGATTGTGAATCATCCAGGCAAATTACTGATTGTTCCTTTGGATATGGGGGCAAGGATGGTACTACAATAATAATTGCATTAATAATATTGAATCGTTGAAACATTTAGTCATTGAATGTCTGGCTGTAATACCACAAAGGTCAAACTATTTAGGAAAATATGCCCCTATATATGAAAACATGACAGACTGGTGGGCTAGGCTATTGTCGGGTCAGAATATCATGTTGACCTGTGCTGTGGTTGACTATTTAGACAATGTACTGTGAACAAGCATAGAAGTCACTCTACCCTGAAGTGGGCGAATTTAAGTTGATCGATGTTAAAAGGAAAAAAAACATTGGACAAATCAGAGAAAAATTACAAAAGAATTGCAGTTGAGTGCGCCGTTATTGTTGAATTGATGATGATTGTAGATAATGGCACTCTGTGGCAGTCATGGATTAGTCTAATTTTATGAATGAATGATTGAGAAAATCTCGATTGATTTTAAGTTGAAGTGTTGTAAAAAAAGGTTTTGTAACAAATTATAATTTACAAATAAAAAAACAAAAACAAAAAAATAAAACAACTGTGCGAGGGGTGCCAACAAATGTGGACATGTTCATTTATGAGATACAAGTGTTAGGGAGAGCAGTGCCAGAACTAACACGAAAAGAATGGAGAATACCCTCCGATTTTGTTTTCCGCCAAGTAGCCACCGCCGAGATAGTGCCCGGTACTATTCTTTCTCTCTATCTGCAGGGTGTTCAAGTGTCAGCAAAACATATTGTAGCTATTGGTCTGGACACCCATGGGTGTGAGTGGCGTACCGTGTTGTGTATTGACACTAACGTACCTTTGCGAGAATTGACAGCTGAGGAGTTGTTCACGGAAAACGACACTGATGAGGAGATCATACTGGAAATGTGCATGCCTTGTGATATAATGGTACAGAACAGACATGTGACAAACCCCCTCGTGGCCATTGTCAGTGCACCGCCATTTTTCTTTGACGTGGACTTGCAACAAGTACCGCCATATTTGTGGACCAAGAACCCCCATGATGTGGGATTATTAAGCGAAGTGACCTCAGTGAAAATAAAACTCAAACCAGGTGCTGTCCTGCCCAGGTTAAGACAGTATCCCCTGTCAAGGGAGGCAGAGGAGGGAATAAAGGAAACGATACACGCACTATTACAACAGGGTATCATTGTCACCTCAAATTCTCCAAGTAATACTGCAGTGTACCCCATCAAAAAAGCAAAGGAGGGGGTCGTGGTGTATGATCCAAGCCTTTGCCCCCTCAATGATATTGTCCAATAGGAGTTCTCTCTCGTCCCAAACCCGGTATCCAGTTTGTGTAGCATACCAAAGCAGGCCACCCACTTCACTGTGGTGGACCTGAAAAACACCTTTTTCTCAGTGCCCTTCCATCCTGAATCACAATATCTCAGGCCTTCACACTAGGGGGCAGGAGATATGAGCACTGACGATTGCCCCAGGGGTACTGTGAAAGCCCTAAAATTTTCAACAGAATATTGCACGAAGACCTTGGCAATATTGATGTCCAGAGCACCATCATTCAGTACGTAGATGACCTAGTTTGTAGCGAGGGAGAAGACAATGACCAGAGAGAGTCTATCACCTTGCTCAAATTGCTGGTCCAGAAGGGGTACAAGGTAGACAAAAACAAATTACAATATTGTCTGACTGAGATCCTGTACTTCGGCCAAATGATTTCGAAAGATGGCAAGAGAATAATATCTGACAGAGCCGCAACAGTGCGTGCCTCAGCCAGACCACACACTGTTAAGGACGTGCAAATGTTTCTTGGCATCTGCAATTACTGCAGGGCATGGATATTAGACTATGCCGTCTACACATGACCCATATTACAAGGGCTAAAAGAAGCACAGAAAGACAAGACACCCATCACATTGACACCTGAAATGCACACTGCATTCACAACGCCAAAAGAACTAATAAGTACAACCCCAGTCCTAGCCACACCTGATTATGAACGGGAATTTTTCCTGTTCTCACACTCGAATGGAACACGAATGACCGCAGTGTTGACACAGAAAGCATCCTTGGGTCACAAGCCACTGGCTTGTTACAGTGGCACACTCGATTCAGTAATGCAGGGACACTTTGATTGTGAACAGCCTCTCGCAGCCGCCACCTTTGCCATAGATAAAACCTCAACAATTGTGATGGGTTGCTCCGTCACATTGTATGTTGAACACTCCTGTTTGCCATACTTGAGCGGTCCAAATCCACACTCACCACCCAAAGAGCATCAGCATATGAAATAATAATCTTAAATCCAAATGTTCATGTAATACGCTGCAAAACAGTAAACCCAGCAACGTTCCTCACAGAGCCATGCATGGTAAAAGATATGCAAGATCATGACTGTGCCACTTATGAGGGAGAAGGTGACGACATTTATAAAGCTAGTGAAAATGCACTGGAAGAGAGTGAAGTGTTCTTTGTAGATGGATCAGCATCCATTTGCCCAGAAATGGACGAAAAACATGTTGGGGCAGCAGCAGTGAGGTTGGAAGAGAGGGAATACGAGATTCTGGTACAAAAATGCTTACCAATGCATTATCTGCCCAAGCAGCAGAATTAGTAGCACTTATTGAGGCACTACACGCAGCAAAAGAATGTGCAGTAACAATTTATTCTGACTTAGCATATGTCACTGCTAGGGTACATGCTGGGTTGTCATGATGGAGAAGAAGGGGGTTCAGAAGGTCCGATGGGCCCCTGGTACAGCATGTAGAGTTACAGAATGAATTGAAGCACTTGCCGAGCCATCAGCAGTGGCCTTGGTAAAATGCCAAGCCCATATCAACAATAATGACGAAATATCACTGGGAAACTCAGCGGCGGATGCAGCTTCAAAAGAGGCAGCTTACTTCCTAAAACCAAAGAACAGAGAGTACAAGTTAGAGGGTAAACAAGAAGAGCCCAAAGAGAGGAATATAATGCAATACCTATAACGCAGATCATTGAGCTCCAAAAGAGGGCACCACCTGAAGAAGAGGAGCTATGGACAAAACGAGAATGCACTCAGTCACCCACTGATCTCCTATGGAGACAGGGCGCAACAGGGAAAGTAGGGATGCCTGTACAGTTCTTGCAGGTGGCATTTCAACAGCTACACTTTCCAGCCCACACCTCAAAACAGCAAATAGCAGATGTCCAGGAGGACTGGTTTGTCCCAAACCCCCAGGAGTATTTTAAACTGACAATTGAGTGCACCACATGTCAAACATTTAACTCAGGGATGACTCCGAACACTACGAGGAACACTGCCACGTCTTGTGGGACCTTTCCGTGAACTGCATATTGATTATGCAGACATGGGAGAGGTGCAATGGAGCAAGATATCTGATCGCAGTGGTCTGCCCCTTTTCGCGATGGGTGGAGGCAGGGCCCTGCGCCCCCCCCAGACGCGAAGTGTGCAGCAAAATTCCTGGTAAGAGAAGTGTTCCTGCGTTGGGGAATATGGGATGTCATGCGATCCGACAATGCAACACATTTTGTAAATGATCTATTTAAGGAGGTAAAAGCGTTAATGGGAATAAAACATAAAATGTGCTCAATTTACCACCTGCACGTGAATGGGATGTTCGAGAAAATCAACGGTCTCCTTAAAAGCAGGTCATTCAAATTATGTCACATCCTAAAAAAGAACTGGGTCTATTGCTTGCCCTTGGCCCTGTTACAGTTGCGCATACAACCCAGCAAGGACCACCACTTGTCCCCTCATGAAACAGTAACTGGTAGACGCATGCAAACGCCACTGTCACCAGTAAGGAGAATGTCAGATGCACATAGAACAGCCGCAGAATTGGGTGAGGAGTACAAGGAATACCTCACATAACGCACTAGAGCAGTAAGATGCATTGCCAAACAAATTGCCCCGCCATTCACAAGAGAGAGTGAAACAGACACTACCACTACAGCAGCAGACAGTCCAACAAAACCTCTAATGCCTGAAGAACTAGTGTATGTCCGTAGCTTCGTGAGGAACTGGAACTCATCCAGATTTCATGGCCCATACAAAGTGGTATACTGTACCCCTTTAGCAGTAAAGGTGAAAGGACTGAAATACTGGGTGCATCTCTCAGATATAAGGAGCGGTCACGATAGTGCAACGCCAGAGACACAGCACTAAGATGAAAGAGAGGTAGCGGTGCCTTAGAAAGGTTATCAGAAAATACAGAAACAGTTACGAAAAGAGCAAAAATACAGGTGTAAATACAGAGAATATGATTACATGTACATAGGGTAAAGTATTATATTGTACGTGAAAAGTTTCTTCTCTTTCTGTGCCTCCTCCATGCATTTTCTATCCCTCCACTCTTCTCATATCTTATTCAGCCTCAAACTTTATTAACCCCCATCCCGTTATATTCCTCTCTGTAGGTGCTATGATGGTGGAGACAACACCACTTGCAAAAGAAATAAATTATATAGATAGCAATAGGATTGGAATACGTGCAACTAGGGCATATAGTTACAATTGTGGCTTACATTTCATAGCTATTGTTTTTACTGCGATACGGATATCATTGGGTGTTTATTGGAGTGCGTGTTTTATTTGGGGGGACTACATAAAAGAAGGGGTGAGGGGATGAAAGTAACATGGGGTACCAAAGCATTTCCAAACCTTACAACCTTGCACAAGAACCTCACAAATGTAACCCCACAGCCCGGGATAGTTGTAAATCATGAAGTTGAGAGTTTATTTAATGTAGAAAATGTCGGATCACCAACCCCTACTATGTTTACAGTACTGCAAGCTACCTCACAACCAAACAACATGCCTACCTCAAGTCTTGATAGAATGTATACTATGTTTCCCACCACAGCCCCAAGTATTATTTCAAGTGACCCATACTGGCAATTCAATACTGCCACAACTGAAGATATAAACACTGGCATCTTACCGATGTATCGTTTGAAATGTATGCATGTACACAAATCTTTACGTGCCCTTGATGTGCGATGTGAAAGCTCATTAGGTAAACGAAAATCACCCCTGCATAACAGTACAAAGAAAAGGCAAGTACGACAATACAAGTATGATGCCTGCCATGGGTTAGGATTAGACAAAGAAGAAGACCTTAGCCATCCGGGCCAGTCCAACAAATGGTACTCAGACATGAGTGCCACTGGGAGACAGGCAACGAATGGTAGCTGCTATGAGTGTTCACTGCTACCTCATGCGCCTGGAACACATATGGTTTTAGTGTCTCAGGAAACTCCTTTAGTGGAAGCCCAATGTTTCATCCACCTCGCACTATCTATAATCAAGAGCATCTTGCAGGCACACAGAGTAAAACTGCAGCTTCTTCCACCAGGTGAGAAAGCTTGCAAGAAGAAACCTGAAGGTGCAACATGTTTTAAGGAATTGTTTCTAGCAATAAAAGAAACAATGCAGAAAATAAATGGCAAGAGTCAACCTTTTTTTAATACATTTATTATTTTTCTAACAGGACAACCATACAGCTCAATAAACCATTATACATATTAACTCTCCCGTACAGTTTCATGTTGCATTCCCCCACAACCCCCCCCCCCCCCAACTACCCTCTGCCCCCAGCCTACAGCACCCTTTGATCTTCCCTTGCACACTCCTACTGGCGTTTCCACAGCTACGGCAAGAGTCAACCTTTATGTGTAAAGCAGAAGCACTGCGTGGGTTGTCGGATGAGAGACTGCGATGGATGGAAGACATGTGCGTAGACATGGACTCAACACATCACAAAGCGGACATGGGTCACAGCCCTTGAAAAATGTATCAAGATCCAACATGAAGAAAAATACGAAATGTCATTTTACGGGGAAGGAAAATGCCCATGGGTTCAGACACACGTTGCAACAGAACCCTCGTCATCCCTGATCTGCGAAAAAGGTACTGCTGCCTTGATGGACCATTACTGGGTGTGTGGAAAACAGGCATACTTGCGCCTCCCATTATCATGGAGGGGCTACTGTGCTCCGACAATGCTACACTCCGCCCTGCTGGCGATACCGGAAGAGCATGTCCGGGGGGAATGGTGTCCAAAAGACAGCAACCGGCACCCTGGCCAACGAATGAAGCACCCCCCATCTTTGACATTCTATCTGAAGACAAGCTACAAGATCAAGTGTCACGCAAAAAGAGAGCATCTAACTACCTCTCCAAAGACTCTAACCTCCTGGCACAGATCACTGACAGATACAAACAGAGATATTTTTTGCATCAGTGATCCGCAGCATCCAAGCACGAGCAAACACCAAATGGCTCGAAATTGTCTGCTGGGAGATGATCCAACTAGCAAACGACAGCGAGGAGGGGTTTAACATCATCAAGGTGGTACTTAGAGCCCTGCAATTAATGACCTCAATGACCTAGGTGCTCGACCTCCTCACAGCTATGGGGGAGGTGTTTGCCAAATAACTGGGAGTTCATATTGCACATTTATACCTTCTTCAGACGCTGATAACGGGACACTTTCGCACGTGATCACAGCAGTGCATGAACTTGGAGTGAGAATGAGAAAAGAAGGAGGTGTGCAACCAATTGACTGGTTCAGTCTGGATTGGGTACCCTCATGGCTTGGGATTGCAGTGAAAATGCTGGTCCCCAACATAGTCTTCCTCCTGGTGATCTTCTGTGTGTGCCAGTTAGGGGTTTGCTGTTGTGCAAAAGCGGTTCATAGTAGTACGATGATGATGGTGACTATTGGTAATAAAAATAGAAATAATAAGCCCAAGTATAAACAGGCAAAAACGACAAGCCCAAAAACTGCATCGTGGCACTATACCACACAGGGGATGAGGTAGACAACTAGTATCACACTACCATTAAACAACCCCAAGATCTCAAAAACTATAAAGGAGTGTGGGTAGACCTGGATGGGGATGTATTTACATGGCATGAACTCCTGAGGAATATGCACGGCATGGGGAAAGTCTGAGGAGCGTGTGTAGAGCATGGATGCACATAGAAAGGTACCCTTGCCTGGGATGAAGCAGTAAGGAGGGCTGAAGAACGTAGACGTACTGGGAGAGGGTATTCGTTCATTTAGGTGTGACTGAAGGGGGGAATTTTGGGGGAGAGGTGGCCCTTTTTGCACCCCCGCTTACCATTCATACAGTGGAAAGACCAAATGTGAGCTAAGGAGGGAAACGCCACACCCCCATGACGACCATCCACATCTACTAGTATGAGTAAACAAACCAATAACCAAGCCTTTATCGAGGCCTAGCGACTCCATTTTGTGTTAGACCAGACACCATCTTTTACTAGGCCCGAGAATGGTAATCACAGCTCTCCCTTCCACAGCGACTCTTACAGACAGCCCAAGCCACCGCTGCCTCCTGACAGCTCTGTGCGAGCCTTGTTCTCACGGAAGTCCAGCCATTCATTGTTGCAACATTTGGTATCACTTGTGTCAGATGAGCTCATTGCATTGTGTGAGACCAGAAAAGGCCGCAGCTCATGCGCCCATCCATCTCCACTAACCTGCCCATGCTCCCTTGACCCCCAGCCCGCCAGGCCACTATCCACCAGTCCCTCGCCCACATACCATTTTTGATGAAGATACACATGTGACATACACATGTGACGTGACCCCCTGGCAGAGACCATTCCAGGACACCCAACCTAGAGTTAATCCTGCGCACCCATATATTCTCCCCAAAACGATCACACGTCCATTCGTATTATGAGGCATCAAACAGATCAAAACTCACAAGGAGATACACCTGGGAAAGGGGTCCCAGAATCAATAAATCCCTGAGTACAGGGGTTAGAATGTCAGTATATCTGCCGTTGGTGTCCAAATACCCCCATTCATGCATTGATTTTTATGCTCGACATTATTCCTCATATTGTTAGATCCTGTTGATTAGTTAGATATGTAACATTTCTAACCTCACCTTCACGGCGGAGATGAGCCCAGCTGACCCACGTGTCATCAGACGAACGCGGACACAGCAGCCAATCGCAGCCTGGCATCACCTATAGAGCAGGCAGTCCCATACTTCTGTACTGTATGGTATTTCGTCATCAGTGAAAAGTTTGTTTATTATGTGCTGCCCGTGTATTTTTTGGCAGAGTGCTCTCGGGCACCAGAGTTCTTTGCTTGCAATTTAGATCTTAAATATATTTGTTTTACTTGCAATTCTTCTCCTGGTCTCATTCCCTCGTGGGGTGTGTCCATTATTTGGTCTTTTGGGTATTATGTGCATTGTTGGGTGTGAGCCTTGGGTGGTAAGCAAGATGCGTTATTCAAGGTACTGGGCAGCAACGTCTGTAGCGCTGCGTGCAAAGAGTCCTACTGTGACATGCAATGGGCCGGTCCCCCTCCAGCTAATGATCGCAGTTTAAGAGTCACGCGTCTCACCTTGCAGGGTGCCTCTTCCTTCCGAGGCATTACTGAATAACTGGACCGGACTCTCTCCTTTCCTCCATGCGGTCCGTTCTCCCGATTCTCATGGGGGCCTAACTGGACAAGTCACATGTGGGAACAGCTCTACTCTGCACTCTGCTGCAGCCAGGGAGGACAGTCCTCATCACCAGTGAAATGACCGACACAACATCGATCAGGTCTTCAAGATGCAGACATTTATTCAAGGTAAGTGGTGTGGGATATGCCTGCAACCACCCACATCAAGGCATCTCTTCTAACTGGCAACAACACACTCCACCAGCTGATCCATAACAAATCTGGAACGTTGTCAGGTTCCAAACTCCTGACAGAATAAAGGAACAAGGCAGGCAAGGAGAAGGTGGCGAAAGGAGTTGTGGGACACAGCAAGGAAAGTTCATAACAGCTTTGCCTTATGGAAATGCATCTCTGCGAAGTAAAACAGGAAATCCCCTTCTGCGATATGAGGTCGCTTCTTCTGCTAACCAATACACTCAGGTAAACCATTAAATAATCATCCATGAACCAAGCTGACTTGCCTAACTCACAGGGAAAATTATAGTCATCCAAAAAACAGAGCACCAGCACCTGGTTAACAAATAGACCACCAGGTTTTTATACATGTATCAAATGCAAAGCGTGTCGCTACAGAATGAACACCAAAGCTTTCTTACATCCTCGGACCAAAAAGGAAATTAAGATTAAACAAGAACTCAGGTGTTCTACACAATTTGTCATCTATGTGATTACATGCGTATGCAATTTGTGGTATATTGGTAGCACAAAGCTGGAAGCCAAGTTACGAATATTACAACATCTATGTGCAATTAAGAATCATGACATGTCCTATTCACTTGCTAAACATTTTGAAGACATTCATCAGGGTGATATTGGCTCATTCAAATATTTCATCATTGACTCTGTGGAAATACACCCAAGAGGTGGGGACAGATTACGAAAATGGAATCAAGATACATAGTGGACTTTAATACAAAGTTCCCGGGAGGTCATATTCGTGACGAAGAGTTATATGTATTTTTGGGATCTTTAAATCATGACCATATTAATCTCACTGTTTTTCCACAATCAGATCCGAAGAAGATGAATGAAATGTATTTTGAATAATCCGGCAAATATGCAAATATGGATTTTTAACTTCTATTCTCTATTCTTCACTTTTATGAAGTATACACTTTGTTTACCCCTTGGTTTTGACAATGAGTCTCTTGGACATTTTCTATCTCTGAATCTTTTGTGCAAAAAGTTGGGGTTTTTAGTACACCAAGTACAAATTAGACGTCAATGCATCTGGTTGCAGTTTTTGCCCCTCCCTTTTTCTTATTAGTTTTTCTTAAAGGTCTTTTCTAATCATTGTTTTATCACTTATAAACAGGAGAGAACAATGTGCAATTATAGACAAAGTAGGTTACATGTGTAGGCTTTCAATGTGTCATCACTCAACACCAGTGAATTGCGTAAACACATCCAGTAATATGAATAGATTTGATGTAATTTTAAAATTGTGACCAATTTTACTATGTATTGTTTGCATTTTATATAAGTGGCAACTCTGTTTTTGGAGACAATTTCGTTAATATGTTTAACTCATTGGTTTTAACATGTGCTCTGTTTAAAAAGCACTATGCACTTTAATTCCTTTCTTTACTATAAAGTGATCCAACTGGGATACTGTGAGTTCAACAAAACAATATGCTTATCCTTTTAGGTTTAACATGAGACCCGGTTACAAAGCACCATGCACTTTTAAAAAACGTTTTACTACAAAGCAACCCATTAAGGATATTGCAAATGTAACGAATTATAAGGGCCACATGTAAAGATAACACATAGTGTCCTATCATGATTTGCCACATATTTTAACATTTTTTAACTGTTTGATTTTAGTGAGACACCCGCGAGGGTAACACACAGTCTCCAATTCCTACAAGTCATTTATTCATCGATTTGTAATATTCACATTGAAAGCATATAACACCTTATTATTTAGTAGTCCAACTATGTTCTCATTGACAGCACATAGCACTTTATTATTCAGTAGTTCAACTATAAAAACAAGACACTGTGCACTTTACAATAGCTATGTATACATCTGGTATAGATTAATTAAATTTGTTGAAGTGCCCTAGAAGGATCACATCTAATTTTAAGTATGAACTTTATTGCTGTTTCAGCTATTTTAATGTCATTAGAAGCACTAAGCACTTTACTACAAACCCACTTGGGATAATGAAGCATTGAGAAAACCATAGCAAATGTAAGGCAACTGTGTGTTACTATTGCATTGTCCATAGAGAGGCATTTGAATAGAATGAATGCATTGTTGAAACTGTCAAATATTATTATTATAAGCATCTAACACTTTATTATAAATCCATTTGGAATAATGAAGCTTTGAAAAAATTGTAAAAATTATGACATTAGTATAATAATTATTCTACAACTGCATTGTTTACTGACGGACAATTAGATAGAACGAATGCATTGTCAAAGATATTACAAAATGGCCGCCCCCCTTTTTCCAAAGGGAATAGTTTAACACTATATCAACATACACGAGTGCTAAAGAGTGAAGTTGGACTAACATTAAGTAAATTGTCTATAAGAATGCAGTCCTATCTCTATTTCACATACCAGACAAAGCCAGTGTAGGGTGAAACGCGTTGTTCTTTCTGTGTGCAATGATGCTGCTGCCTTCCTTGTCCATATACCTTTTTATTAATAAAGGACTTTGCGGCTGCACAGCAAACACGGTCTGCGTGTGGATTTATGAGCAATAATGAGGTTTTTCAGCACAACTAATGCCTGAGTGCCGCTGTGCCCCAGACTGGATTTCAGTCTCTTTTTTGTCTAATATATTTGTTTAACTTTTTTTCCACATCTGCCAGCTAAGCTGACTGCTCAAACTAACAGCCTAACAAACAGACATCAAAGATTGACAAAAAACACCAAACAGATTTCTTCCACCCATCCCCCGTTTGCCATATAGCCGAGTGCATACTTACACTCTGATCCGCTGAGGTCTCTCTGACATCGACTCAGCCACAACCTGCCACTCTGCTGTCCGGTCTGATAGGCGTCCCATTGGAAGCGGACAGGAATTTCTCTTCAAAGGCGGCTCTTGTTGACATCTGTCACGTCTCTCGTTGCTCGCCCCATCACACGATCACACGCCCCACACCACACCTACCCACAAGAGCAGTCCCTGCACACAGAAAGAACCAGCAGTTTGCCTGGCGTAGGAGAACACCAGCCTATAGCCCCGGCATCTACCGTCCTTCGTTTCACTGGCAGTTGCCATGGAAGCGCACTCACGGCTGGCCACGCCCACGGAGACTCCCACAGCAACCCCGAACATCAGGCGTCTCGTGACCACGTGATCACGTCACGTCTCGCACGTCCGTGGGACACATCACGTGACTGCTTAATCAGTTTAAAAGCATCTTGGCAACGTGGGTACAGCGCTTCACAGCTGATCTCTTGAGGATTGTTTAGCGCTCTGGTTTACCTGCTTTTGATCACAGACTTTGCGACCTCAGACTGTTCTACGGACTTGTCTTGCCTGCCCCTCGGATTTCT
The DNA here is from genome assembly GCF_040938575.1 of Ambystoma mexicanum. Classification (NCBI taxonomy): domain Eukaryota; kingdom Metazoa; phylum Chordata; class Amphibia; order Caudata; family Ambystomatidae; genus Ambystoma; species Ambystoma mexicanum. The sequence continues at coordinate 176,600,268 of NC_090941.1, read as the reverse complement.
GCCTCTTGGATCACGCCTTGTTTCCCGGCTCCTCGACCTTGGAACTCTCTCTTGGACTGCCTTTGGATTATCCCCTCTGAACCTTGAATCTTGGAGCTTGGTTTTCACCTTCTTGCCTTACTGGTCCATCCACATCAGACCCAGGTGTGACTCACCCACGAGCCGTGTAGAACGCCTCTTTCACCACCATCAGCAGTCTGTGGCTCTCGCCACGCTTAGGACCCCACCTACAGCACTCCTGGGTAAGCCTTGTTACTACTGATTGTTACCTGTACCAATTGCATTGCTCCTAGTAGTCACCCAAATTATCAGAGAACAATTGGGCCTATCAAAAACTCCCTGCCACAAGAACGGAAGACTCAGCTATGAGGCAAATTTTCTGTTTTTTTATTAGCAACAAAAATGACAGGGCTCACACCAGAAAAACAAATATTCTCCAGAGCTCTCGTCTTAAGCATGTATCACCCACAAATCCAGGTTCGAACCTGTTAGGGGAGGTTTCCTAAAGTCCCACTTGGTAGTAAGACTTCAGTACACTATCCCAGTGGTTTGTAGATCCCCAACTCTTAGTATCAGTCTATACTACTACTGGAACCTTGGTAGAGTGGCAGAGCAGTCAAGCTTATCTTAAAAGGAAGATGTGAGCTGTAGGTAAGTACACTGAACCCAGTTAGACATGTACATCAAAGAAACTCATAAACGTCTAAGTTATATAAAAGTATATATTTACACCAGAATCACTTTAAATGTCATAAGTTAACACTAGAACCCTTCAGAATATGGTTAGAATACACTTCAAAGGACACTGCTTAGTTTGTGGTCGTTTGCGGTTACATTTGTTGCAACGGTACATCTATAATAACACACACTTGCGGTGTGTAGTAGAAATACAGTAAAACATTTACTCTGCACACACACACACACACATATAAGTGACTTTAATGGAGAAAAATGCTTGGTTAGTGCAAGGCTAGCAAGGTTCATGGTTCTAGAGATAGTCTTTTAAGTCCAAAAAAGCAAACCTAGATAAAGGTAATTTGGAGAGGGCTGAAAGTCTTGGCAGGTAGTAAGTAGAGCACGAAGAATTCCTGCAGATTTCTTCTAGTCTCTAAAGATGCAGTAAGTTAACTTTCATTTGAATGCTTTACATTTGTTGAAACACAGCCAAAAGGGCATAAGCGTGATGTTGTAAATAAAGTATCACAGGAGATCATGATCCATTTATTGAGTGCATTAAGTCCAGTATTTGTTTGTTGTTAGTGACTCCGGTAAAATAATTATTAGGCAGTATTCTGAAATTAGTCTCACCAATATAAAATTCCCACCACAGCACAATACCACGAAATACTAGACTAGACATAACCACAAAATATCTCCTACAGACCAGGTCACTGCCATGTTTTTTCAGTGAATTAATGTTAGTCCTCTAGCCAAAACTAAGTCCAAACAGTGTCCTAGACTGTGAGGCAGATGCTATCATAAGCCAAAAGAATTTCATTTAATTTGAGGCAATCTGGATTATCAGCGACATCATACCAAATATTAAAGTCCCCAAGGACCAACAATTTGGAACAATGTAAAGCTTTGGAACCCACATACAACTACAGTTTATGTAAAAAATAGGCCTATAGCACCAGGTGGTCCATAACACACTACCAGACTGAAAGAATTGTCCTGTTAGGAAGATAGGGTACAAGCACAAACTTGAGACTCATCCCAGTTCAAACACGAGAAGTTAGACAATGGCAGGGTTTAAAAATAATAGCGACCCCCTCCCCTTTTTTTCTCTCATGGTTTTGCCACTTGCTCTGAATATCCGGTGGCACAAGCAGGTGAAACCACGAGACAGAGTTAGCAGAGAACCACGCTTCTGTTATTAAAAAAATCTAAGTTGAATCCAGTAATAAGGGTCTCTGCATTCTTTACACAAAATCTAGGATTCATCAATGATGCCTGTAAATGGGTGCTAGGATTGTGGGCATTGTTAGAATCAGTAGGTAGCAGAAGATCCTGCAATATACAGCTATCTAAAAATCTAATTTCATTCAATGAACGAAGATTGATAGAGCTCTGGTGGTTATTTAACACCAAGAGCAAGTCACAGGAATACATAATCCTAGACATAAGGCCTGTTACAGAATATAACAATTTGTATTCATATATACAAAAAAGTATGCAAAAAGAACAAAACAATACCAACCCTATCCTGCAGTCAAGTGTAGCCAAACAGTTGCGCCGGGCCGTCAAACAACCTGAACAGGCCAGACAGGCTTTGCAGCAATAAAATGAGACAATTTTTGGCGCAGATTAATGACCGAATCTGGAGGCGCAGGAAGGAATATCAGGGAAATTTTGTTTAACCCTCTCACTTTTACCCCAAACTAAATAAAGACAACAAAAAGCCTGATCGTGAGACACAGCCCACTCCACCCTCACTGTTTGGTTCAATTAAATAAACAAATATTAAAAATATAAAATTTCACTTCAACTCAATCTACTTTCATGAGAGCCTAAAAGCAGCTAAGAGCAACTACGTAGCTATTTTAACAGAAGCGAACACTCATTTTATACACTACTTTTTCACTTGGCTTACTCCCAAGAGATTTATTTAAATATCCAATTTGGTGCTTCGTGGTCAGTTTTTAAGAAATTCGATTAACTTTATTAAATACTAATGAAGTACTGCAAGCACGTAGCAGGCAGGGGGAAACAATGGAATATGTAATTTGTGTTCAAAATATAAAAATCTCCAATTTCTGAAACACCTTTTGATCGATTGTCCATTTCTTCAGGACTACATAATTGTTTTTTTAACTGTTTTGTAGAAAACATTGAATGGTTAAATACGAATGAATTCCGGCACAGATTACATTTAGGGAATGAAACCCAACTCTAAAGGTTTTACACTTTTTAGAAAAGATCTCCATGATAACAAAATATAATGAGTGAGACTTAGGTTTTAAAAATTAGAACTTTTATTATGAAGTATTGCCTGACGTACTTTAAATGTGTGATATTTTATGGTGCATTGTATTTATGAAATGAATATGCATATGTAATGTCTTATGTGAAAGGTCAATTTGTTTTGACAGTAACTCAATCTAAAATTAAAAAAATACATATAAATCCCTTAAAACCAAAAACGTGAGTTAATGATTATTCCGCATGTGCCCCTAGACTTCTTTCTGGGGCTTTCACCAATAACGGCACTTTTGATTTGACGTCAAGGAACCAACACACGTGTTAGCAAAATATATCTGTTCCTTTACCCTATCGACACCGGTAGCCTGTCTACATCCTCTCATGATGTTGAACTTTATAGGAGCAGCGGAAGACGTTCGGTTTATGCAGCTGGTCAACTGCACAGGGCCACACCCGTGGTGTATACGGGTTACATGTGCTCGTTCTTGAAAACTCCACCGTTAGTCGCAGAGTTAAGGCCTAGATTTGCGCCAAAGGCGGTTAGTGGACCTCATGCCCAGTATTGTGACTAGCTCATGCTGCAGCGTCACAATGGTGACACGTATGACGCAGCATCAGTTTGCAGCGCGCGCCCCGATGATGAGCAGGGCGAGGCGGCGGCCCAGGCTTCTCCCGCGCTCCAGATAGCGGCAACATTGCTGCGCGAAGACGTCACCCTTTTCCCCGCCAGTTCGCGACTCCCCGCCCATCCTGGGTTCTTATCCGCCCTCCCGGCCCTAGCAGCGGTCGTCTGGGCCATTCATCAACGGCCTCGAGCCCCTCGCGTCCAATCCAAACGCACGCTAGGTTCTTAAGAGCCTGCCGACCAATTGCGTGTTTGGGTGTATTCTCGGCCTCTGGCCAATGGGAAAGCCCGGCTGCGCTGGTGTCGGCCAATGAGCGGCCGTCAAGGGGTGAGAGGTCGCGGCGGCCGTGCCGGTTTCCCCCCTCTCTCCCCCTGTCTCAGTCTCTCTGAGTTAGGCAGCCATGGAGGAGCAGCAGCAGTTCTTTCTTCTGTTGGGTAGCCTGCTCAGCCCGGACAACGCGGCGCGCAAGCAGGCCGAGGTGAGGCGCGCCGCAGGGCCCACCCACTAGGGGAGCAGTCCACGTGTGTATAACAACGCTTGCGCCGGCAACTGTACATAACCGTGCAAACACCGCCACCAACCAATATATAACTAACATGTGGGCTGCCTGACTCCTGTCATAGTATGGGGCAGTCTGCTTGCACAGTATCACACAGCAAGTCAGTAGTTGCGGGGAGTTTGGACTATATTTTGAGTTTCTAGGAGCTTGACTAGTGTCCGTTTCAGGATTCGGGATGAGTGTCTGCAAGTATGTGTGTATGGGCTAGACATTGCCAAGCATATCGATCTTCCGCCAGACCTACTGGGTGTTATTTTTTGCTGTTGTGATCTGCTGTCTCATGTCACTAGAAGTGAACTCGGGACATGGGCCGAAAAACTGCAGAGTACGCCTCCTGGCAGCTGACGCCTGGATTACACCTGTCACGAACATTGATTGCTGCTGGCAAGACCCCCCCCCACCCCCCCCCAGTTATGCTTTGTGACTGATGCGGAGAACACATTTCTCTGACCTATCGGGCTGGTAAAACGGCATCCCAGTATCTTCGAAAGGCCTCATGTTCCTAGAAGAAGTGTATGGAGTTGCTGCTGTCCCATATAGTTGCGCCGCTGTACCTTTTTTTTTTTTTTTTTCCACTACACCTGAAGGAAGGCTGCACTCGAACATGCCTCTACCATTATCCTAATCGTTGGAAATGGGTACTTTCCGTCTATATTCATTTATGGCGGAACTACCGTTCGCTTGCCATATGACCCAGCATTCGTCTGAATTCATTGGAATGGCAGGATTCGGCCTGTCTGCCATCCTCCACGAACTACCGCGCTTAGAAGTGTTTACATTTGGACTTTTTTTTATTTTTATTTTTTTATCCCATGCACTGCTCCATTTGCTTCTACTGCAGTCTAGATTCATATCTGCTGATCTTGTTTTTAATGGCAAAACCTGAAATTAATGCCCCTCTTCCAGAAGTTTGACCGGCCACCTCACCCTGTAGTATCTTTTGCTCACTGTTAACATACTTTATACTTGTTTTAGTGCGTTTTAAGTTCGAAAGCGACAAGGTTTTATCAATACACACACACTCTTCAAACTGGGTTCGACTGACTAACTTCAGTTTTTCTTGACATTTGCACTTCCAACAATCTTTTAAGTGTATCTTTTTGTATTTAGTGGTGATAACTTGGTCTCCTTGCATGCCCTGAGATAATGTTGTAAGTTGTGGGACGTTATTTAGGTTTAGTGACACAAAAATTGGACAAATAACTGTTCACACGCGCCATTTCAAGTAACAGTCGCAAACTGTAGTTTTAGCCACTGTTTTGATGCAATAAATAATTAACTTGTATATTTTTATTGACAAAATTCACTGTTTTGTACATGACTGGCAGGGATGTGGCCCGAAGCATCTTAAATAACGTATCTTACTGATTACATCGACTGTGCAGGAATCTGATCCTGCGCCAGCGTGTTGTGCATTTAACAGAAAAACCACGTGACATGTTTTCATTAGTTGTGTTGCTCTTTTCGGGTACATTCTCATGGCAAGTTTACTGAATTGAGTCTTGCACCTGTTGAACACTTTGTCATTTAGCGTTTATGATGCACAATTTGAAGTTTTTACAGTACCCCACTTTCTGCCGGATCAGATTTTGCTATGGTCAGCTAAAACTTTCCATTCGTAACGTTGCATGAGAAAAGGCTTTGTGATTGGTAATCTGGGTTAATTCTCTTCCTTGTTAGGCATGCTTAAGCGCCTATTGTTTTACTCGGTAGGGAATCACTTCCATTCAATTCTACAGTGAAGCACATGCCAATGGTCAGCAGAGTTCGTTCAGCAGTTTGTTTCCCACCCAAATAACAGGACCATTTTAATGGTGGAAAGTCACTGCCCTCTAGCAAGACATTTTTTTTTTTAAGACGCATTAATGTATTTCTGTGAACGGACGAAATGGACATGGGAGCACTTCCGAATGACAGCGTTTTTTGTGTGCTTTCTTTCTTTGCTTGGTACTGTATTTATCTACCTTTCTGTAGACCAGTCAATGGTTGTGCTGGCATAACGTTTTAATGCGTCAGTGACCAATAGTCTATTTCATTAAAAAAAAATCATTTTATTGAACAGTTATCTTTTTATTTAAAAAAAAAGTGAATAAACCAGATGACCGAAAGCAGAGGTCCAGGCACACTTTTACTTTTCTACTCCAAACACAGGCTCAGATTCCTCTTTTTGTTAAGAGACATAAGTAATCCCTTGCCAGCCAGAAATGTTGTTTACTTGTCGAGCACAAAACAGCTTTTATTTTAAACACCCGTTCATGGATCAAAATAGTTGAGCAACAGCAACTGAAATTAACTTCTAGGTACAGGATCTCATTCTGAGTGAGCAGGTAGAAGCATCTTTGTTGGTAGTCCTGGCAATTTGCCTGTTGCTTGGAAACCTGCTACTTTTGACGGGACACTATATCCCGCGTTTATTTTATATTCTCATAACTCACTGCAGGGATTGAAATGTAGCTCCTGGGATATGACCGCCCAGAGAGCAGGAGCTAGCAGTCCATTGTCAGCAAAACTAACTTGGACGCATTAGGACTTCAAATCTAGTAATGTAAAATCAAGACACATTTTTTAGTACATGGTTATTTATCTGCTTTGTACTAGGCCTATGACAACACTAGACTGTGATATTGTCAATTCTAAAGTAACGGGTGTTTTAAGTTGCATGCCTATATTGGGTTCCATCCCATGTATCTTATGGTTCCATCACAGGTATCCTATGGTTCTAACATGTTTCTGTCTCTCATACCATTGAAGACATTAATCGGGGAGAAAACACTGAATATATATGACCGCTTTCACGTGTCCAGTAATGTTCATTTGCAATGAAAAAATATTCATTCTCATCCAACATAATACATTTCTTGAAAATGGTTTTGTTAACAGTGTGCTTAGGGTGATTTACTTCAAGTGTAATAAAGCTTGGTTTTGACCAGGAAGACAGCCAAATTATTCTTCATGGTGCGCCACAGACATTACAAATAAACGAGTATGATAATGGCTACAAATATCAAATTGCAAGAATTACAAATATGATTGCAGTTGGAGAGATTAAATTACCTCGTAATTAAATGTAACCCGTATGGGAACTACATCATCCTGTTGTCCTCCCTCATCTAGAGGGTCATCATTGAGTAACCTACAACAGATTTCAATTCACACTGAAAGGTAATAGGTGTAGACTGAAATGACAACCAATCCGACATATGGTTCAGAATGTACTTGTTGCGTCGTTCAAGGGGTGTGACATGGTGCTTCCCTTGATATCTTAATTAATGAGAACCTCTTTTCTAATGAAAATGAATCAGATGGTTAAACTAGGGCTAGTGTACAAAGTACACTAAGTGTCAAGACCTTCATAACAGATGCCAAACAGGGCGCGTGGTTCACTTGGCTACCGTGCGCTTTGTTTTTCCAGGTGTCTGCTTCTTGTTGGCTCAGAGGGATTGGGCATTAGGGCATACTTGATGAATTGTGACTTTGCTGTGCCTGCTGGATTGGGCGAATGCACTGTTCATTCAATTTACCTCTGGCCTGTAGAAGCCTGATGTCTTAAAATAGTGGGATCAGAACAGTTTCAGAAGGATTCAGACTGCTTTTTATTTTTATTTAGTGGGCTAAGCGCAGAACCCAAGCTCCAGTAGCAGGGTATAATTTTTTTTTAAATGTTCTCTAGTACAGGCCGTAGTAGCTACGGCTATTTGACAATGTGCATAGCCTACCTTGTAATCTCGTGGCCATGGTCAGTTGCATGCTACTAGAATTGGACCAGTGTTCTTGGTATGGACTGAGTAAAACATGCTGTGGCTCAGTAGAACCAAATAAATGCACCAACAAATGGAGTACACCCAGCAGACTCTCAGAGGGGGGACTTGCACAGTACTCTATGCCCCAGGAGCAGTTTAAATCTGGCCTTACTAATCAGTCCACGGTCCCAGATGATGAAATCTCAGGTGGAAATTAAATGGGTTGGTTCAGAAGCTTGAAGGGATGAATCCGTCCTCTCGTGTCGCATAGAAGATCCGCTTGCCATGGAACTAACCTCGGAAAATCTGAGGAAAGTTCCATCAGAACTGGAAGCCACGGTTGGAATTTCCAAAGCGGCGCTATCAACACAATCTCTGCTTGTTCCCGGCTGATCTTTGCTAGCACTCTCATTAACCTAATGAGGGGGGGGTAACACATAATGAAGGGCTCCTACCCAGCTGTGCAGGAACACGTCTGCCCCCACAGCCTCGGGATCCAGTTGCCAGCTGTAATATTTGCAAACCTGAGCGTTCAACCTGGGGGTGAAAAGATCTATCTCTACCAGGCCCCACAGACCCGGAAAATCCCAAAAATCTGTTTAACATCCAATCGCTGGAGCAATCACGTTGTGCTTCCCCGGAAGATACTCTGCTGTTAACTTCCTCTGTAGGCAGTAGTGCCAAAAATCCTTTGCTCTCTTTGCTAACAATCTCTTGTTCCCCCTAACTTGTTTATATACTGAACTGCTGAGATATTGTCCATTCTCAGCAGAATGCTACAATTCACCCTGCCTTTGGCGAACGCTTTGACTGCAAACGATCCTGCTGACTCTAAACAATTTGTGAAGCTTTAGTTCTTCCAACCTTCTTCTGACCATCTTAATCCTGTCTGCAAATGCCCACATCTGGCACCCAAGCCAAACCTGCTTGAATCTGACTCTATCACTAACTCCAGCACGTCCCCAAAAATGGCTCTGCTGTTCCAGGCCTCTACGTTGTCCAACCACCACCGAAGCTCTACTCTCCCTTCCTCGTCTAAAGGTACCAGTTGGTGATATCTCGCTCCGCCTCACAAATGCCGGATCTTTAGCCTCTGAAGAGCCCTGTAATGAAGAGGCCCTGGAAAAATTGCCTGAATGGGGGCTGCCAGGAGTCCCACTATCAGTGCCAGACTACGAAGTGAAATATGTGACTTCCCTATCGCGGTCCTTGGCTCCTTTTATACCTTTCAATTTCTGCTGCAGCAACTCCAACGTGGCCTCCCTGGTATCTATCAGAAATTCCAGCCTCTGCTTCGGGCTGGGCTCCGATTTCTCCCTGTTTATCAGGAATCCGAGCGAGTACAAGAGCGTGCTCACCCATTGAACTTACTCCCTCAAGGTCTCCCTGTTTTGCGCAAGCACCAAGATATCGTCTAAGTAGATAATTATTCGGATGCCCCTGTTCCTGAACTCCTTCAACTGGCCTCATCACTTTCGTGAACGCCCTGGGAGCGTCCGAACAGCAGACACGCAAAACACCAGCTCTGTCAATTCCAGTGGAACCTGAGAATCTCTGAAACTCCTGAGCTACTAGAATGGTCAGATGGGCATCCTTCAAATCTAGCCTCGCTAACCAATCTCCCTTGCGCAACATGTCTCTGAGGAGGTGAATGCATTCCATTTTGAAATGCCTGTATATCAACCACCCGTTCAACTCCTTCAGGTTTACTGGCCTTGACTTCCCTTTCCTGTGAACCAGGAACCTATTGCTGTAAAATCCCCGACCCTCGTCGATGCACCCTCTAGCGCCCCTTTTTGCACTAAGGCTAAAAGCTCCTTCTCCAGGAGAGATTCCTCGTCCCTTGACATGTGAATGCCTCTTGGGATGTGGGCTTGCGGCAGAAACCCTATGAATTCTAGATTCAGACCGGCTACCGCCTGTAAAAAATAAAACAGGCATCAACGCGTTACTTGCTTACATGCAAAGCCGTCCACCCTCCAACCCTGGGGTACTCCCCATCCTGTGCACGTAGCACCGGCTGAGTTCTGTCGGAAATTTCCACGGCCTTTCCTTCCTTGGAAACTTCTCCCTCTTGCAGGAAAGAAGGAATCATGTTGCTGGCTCTCCCAGTACATGGCCCTGAGGCCGTCTTGCAGAGGCACGGCCTCTGTAGTGACCGGTCCTGGCAAAAACGCACTCTGGAAAAATCTTGATTAGAAGTTTGAGCCTTTTCGAGCGCCGTATAAGTCCTGACGAACCAGGCCATCTTTGGCGAACGCCTTGCCAAATAGCATGCCTTTTGCCGCCCCACCAGTCTCGTAGTTGGCGAGGTCCCCTAGCTTTCCATCAATTTTTAGCAAAAGACTGCAGTGCCTGTCAGCCGAGAGTGAACTAGTGTTGTCCAAAAAACCCCATAATGTCAGCGGGCCCACCGGTTCTCCGGTATCCCTGGATCTCTCTGCCAGGTCCATGATCTTTGCCAGTGGCCCTGTCACGTCCAGCAGCTTGTCCTGACAGAACCTGCGATCAACTCCCCCTCTGACATCCTTTGTGGCCTTGGTCACAAAGGTAACCATCATAGCATCCAATCCTGGCGTCTCCTTGATCTTATCAGGGAGTTCTGGCCTGGGGCACTCCGCCCTCATTCTAAAGCGCACCTCCCTCTCCAAGGGCTTGCGGATCCGCTGCACCAAATACTGAGCCACTCCAGGAGATGGCAACCATTCAGTAGACTTAGGGTGCCTGATACTTTCAGGCTCAAACATGTCCTCCATGCCGTCTTCCTCTGGATTTCCGGGTCCTTTGCTGTCGCTGCCCATAATCTCTTCCTCGAGGAGAACTTCCTCTACCTCCTCAGAGGAGGTAGAGCCTTCATCAGCGCCCCCTATATTTCGTACCCCTAGGGTAGGGGGTACGAGGTTCGGCACAGCCGTCCTTTCTAGAAAAGCTGCTTTCAGCTAATCAAAAGGTCCGGCAACTTCCCAGGGCTTGCTCTGCTCCCCTGCTATCTGACCCAGGGGGTCGGGGGGGGTTCTCCCGCGTCTTATCCACCCCCTTAAGTGCTCACTTCTGTGGGCCCTGAGAGGTTCCTTCTCCAGGGCCAAGCTCTCGCTTCCTTCTTTTTGCGACTTTAGCCGATATGATGGACTCTAGCGCTGCTAGTCGCTCCTGGATGGGTTTCACCCCTTGAGACACTGCCCCGCTAGTGAGTCTCCCAGGACCCTCTTAAACTGAGGGACATCCTTGTCCCCATCCCATTCCTCCTCACTGTAATCAGGAGTGGTGCTTTCCTTCTCCATGTCCCAATCCCTTTTCTTTTTTTTATGCTTTGTGCCTTAGGTGGCCAAAAGGCTCGCAGGAAGGGCTCGGTGCTTATTTTCCCCGTTGGCCGTGTGGGCAGAGAACGACAGCAAAAACTCTTTGCGGTATGAAAACGAAAAATATGGCTCGGGCATGCGCAGGAAAGTGCTCCTGTCGCGTCATTGGGAGAATCCAGTGGGTTCTTTCCTCTAACCCACTGCGGCTCCGAGCGCCCGCTGCTTCGAGTCCCCGACACTTCCAACAGAGAGCACCGGTGCCCAGAAGCGAGCAGAGTAACTCGCGGCCCTGGTGCTCTCCTACCAACTACTCGGACACTTGCGCACGGACCAAAAAGGCTCGCCGAACCTCTGCCAGTCCGCGCTGATCTAAATCACCTTTATACAACGCTCCTATACTCGGTAAGTGAACATAAACCCAAATGCAAACGATCACATGCCAGTCGCAAACACTCTGACCACCTAAGGAAAAAGCAGAGCTCAGATATAGGTGACTTATCTTAGAGAAGCAGCAAAGAGAGGAGGAGCCTTGAGCAGGACATGACGTAAAAACTTGCTGGGACTGGATTGGTTCTCAGTTCGAGGACAAAACTACAGGATCTCTGAGGGCTTAAGGGGGATTGGTAGTTTCAGAGGGCAGTAGCTTTGTGGACTGTGGCAAGTGGCATTAAAGAGTTAAAGCATAATGCTCGCCTCCGGTCTTGACATAGAATTGTGGCTTTGAAGATGGAACCATGAATTTTGGCACACTTTTAAACCACAACCTAATGAACTTTGGCAGAAGCAATCTCAGAATTTTCCTGTAATAAAGTTGGCAGCCATTTAAAAAAAATGGCAACTAGTTGTCGCTTAGGCATCTTAATTTCTGTAGCTATTTACTTGTGGTCATGCAGAGGCTAGTGTACACTTCAGAAGAATTAATGAAGCCTGATGGCAAATGTTTTTCATAATTTGCAGCAAAATATATAAATTCATTGATGTAGTCATGGAAATAAAAACAAAAGCATTAACAATTTATTATGTAATGCAAATAGTCTTATTACTGATTTTTGATATTCATTATTGAATATTGATACTATTCCTCTAATAGATTATTGTTAACACCTCTTATTTCAGTGAGTACAGAGAGCAGTACACTGCAGGGCAGCCTTCCTACACTTGCCCTGTGTTGTGCAGCCTTTCTTGCAGCCACGTTGTAGGAGTTCCCTGCATGCTTGCGTAGCCTCCATTAGGATTGTCCAGGATATTTCCTATCCACATTCATCCTTCCACCGGCAATTAAAGGTGTGGTGTTGCGACCGTGGTTTGGGCCCAGCAGTAACCAGCCTGGTAGACTGCTCTTTTTGCACGCTGAATGAGCTCATCCTGCACAGGAGGTAGATTGTCATCTTTGAGTAAATGGGTGTTAAGAATCTGTGATGGAATGTGGAGCCTAGAAATAGTGAGCAGTCATTCCTCAGCGATTTCAGTTGTAACAGACTTTTCATGAACTGCAGAACAGCTGAAGAGGTAGGTTATTGGCTTAATAGGATCTGCAGTATGTTTAGTTTGATTAATACATCTGTTGCTGACCTATAACTCGTACTGGTCAAATCCAGAATTTACACATGACTGAATATGGATGTTCTGTTTCTGCCATCAAGTACCATCAGATCACAGCTGGCTTAACTAAATGGGGTTTCCTATATCTTGTATTGCATGAGACTTATCTTTTGCTAAAGCCACCTGGCAATGTTTGTTAGCCTTGTGATGCTTCTTTTTCCCATGTCTTTGTAAAATTAAATTCAACTAAGCAGGTCATCTTAAGACCAGAGACCATCCAACGATGTAGAGCTGTTGGTGTTTCTGTCAGGCCTACAGACCCTCTATAAATTTTGATTGATGCGTTATGAAGTTCTTGGGCCTATATACCAGAATCTAAATTGGGTACATACGTACTGTGAGCTACCCTTTAATTCAATTAAAGGAATGGTAAAGTAATACAAAAAAGGTACGCCAGGCAAGAAGTATATTTTATTCAGGGCCGCAGCTGGGACAGCTATATTCAAACAGAACGAGGAACAGAACTGCATGAAAAGGCGCTGTCAAAGAAATTCCCCCCAAGTCTACAACTTTTATAATCCTCTAAACTAATTGCTACGAAGCACGGACACATTTGGTCCATCCTTTCAATAGGCGAACATCACTCGCCTATATCGGGACCTACATTAGCTTGCGATGATTGGGTCCCGAAAATCTTAGCACACCTCACTAGATTACCCCCTTCCCCCACTGTGATGTTAGTCCAACCCCCTAATTCCCACATGAAGCCAAGGCATTGAAACATTTGGGATGCCCAGCGGATCTTTATTAATCTGCCGCCGATCATCCCCATCTGCTTCTCTTAGGAATGCTAAAACAGTTACTGTTTTAGTGTTGCATCTTCAGAACACCCCAAACTGCTTCCCAGGGTGAGTTGTGCTAAAGGACAATTTTGAAACGGTCATGGGCACTTGAAACTGCTAGGAGGCATAATGTGCTAAATTATTAAAGGAGGTTATTCCCTGAATTACAATCCTGGGAACGTGTAATTTTGCAATGTGCTTTCAGCCACAGTGACTGCTAAGTCAAATAAAGCACGTGAGTTCATTTCCTCTAAAGCGGCATGCTTCGAGGCCTGTTAACAGCAGCTACTTAATTGTTTAGGCCTTTCTCTAACACATTATTTAAGCTCAGTGAGTTTCCCTTCCCCCTTTAGTGCCGATTCCTGCAACTGATGTGTGTATGCCTCTATTTCTGCACAGTTTGCGTTTCCACTATATTATCCCCCTTTTATTGATTTTTCCCTCCACAGTCCCTTTTTGTTCTATTTTTATGAATCCATATATATATTTTTAACCTGGTCATGTCCTCCCCACATACCTCCCAATAATTCAATGAATAGGCCCCCGACCCATGTACTTCCCTTGATTTGATATCCAATATTCCTTGTAGTTTTCTTAATGCCCCAGGCTGTATTGTGACCCAACCATCTATCTTCTGCATCTTCCTCAGTTGGCTCATTAGTACCCTTTTTTTTTTAAATTTATTTTTTATTGACCTATCAACATTCAGGGGCAGCATAAATCTTCCTTTGTTAGTATAAAGTCTCAAAATATTTTTGCCAATGCAGGTGACGAGCATGAAGACCAATGCAGGGACAGCCACTTTGAACACTGAGGCAAAGAGGGTGTCAAGCTAAGTTGTTTGCACTCAATTTGCTTGATTTGACATCTTCTCATGGAGTCTGTATTTAATAGCTGCTTGCAAGTTCCATTTTGTGCATAGTCTGGTACTACCGTGCAGCAACTGCTGCATTTTTCAGCGCTCCCCTCCCTCCATGGCACTGAGTACATTCAAAACATAGCGATTTAGCTGCCAGCAGGTGCAGTGCCCTTCTTCCTTTGCATTCAGGCCTTTTGCTGTTCGCCAATCGCAGTAACTCTTACTGCGTCAACTGCAACCATTTAGCATTGACTGCAGTCTGCACTCCTGCTAATAATAAGGAAACAAAGTGGTCTCTTTCGGAATAACCAATACTCTGCTGGAATTGACACCAGACTTTCTGCACTCCCATTCCGACCAGTAATTGTTTCTACATTTCCTCCTATGCACTCCTTGCATTGCTTGTTCCTTATGCTCTAACACTGTCTTCCAGCTCAAATGATTCTTTTATCCATGAAAGCCCCCTATTGTTGCTGCATTGGAGCACCGGCAGGGCTGTGCAGTGTGACAAGTGCACAAAGACTGCCCCAATCGGGAAGGAGATGGGCGTACGCCATTGATCCACAGGCCCACCACACGTCATGATCACAGCTGTCCCCTGCGCTAGTGCTGCACTTGTTGTCTTCCCACATCCATGGTTTGTGCCCAGATGAACAGACCCACTGGACCTGAAACATAGAGGGAACCCCCTCATTAGAACCATCAGTTATATTCTATTACTTTTAGGTACGTTTTTCTAAAGTCCAACTGGTGTGGGACTTCATAAGGCTTATATCTTGGTATTAGTGCTCGAACTCATTAATATAGACATGTAATACACTAGTCGGAGTGTCTGAGCAGCCAGGCAGTAATTAACATTCAATGGATGATGGATTTCAATTAATATAATAATCAATAATGCAGGTGAGTAATTTCTTTCTATGCTATACAGTTCCAGCACATGGAGTAGCATCAATAAAGGGCAGCAATAGCTCATACACGTGTATCACCTTTACACATTGAGTTTGGGAGGGAAAGTTTGAGTTGGATAGAAAACACTTTAGCAACTGTTAGAATAGTCGTTTCTCCGAGATTGATGTAAGTAGTCTGTTTCCTAGTAATTCAAAGTGTTTTTGTTCTACAGTCTTAAACCTATAGAGGAACCAGCATTGCCAATGCCAAGAGTTGAGACGACAAGCCTTTAAAGAACCAGGATAACCAAAGTCCAGTGGATAGTTGAATTTCTTCAGAGAAAGTTAACCGCACAGTCAGTTCTTTAAGAATTACAGGATTTCAGTCAGTTTTTGAAGAATTGCAGGCTCTCAAAGGGAGCCTTGATTGTGCACAAGCTGCAAAACCTGCACAAGTGAGTTGAGGTCAACTCTAGAGGTGTCAAAACAGCACTTCCTAAGCCAGGAAGCACCGAAAATGGCACAAGGTAGTTACACCCCAAGCAATAGTACCTTAGATTATTTTCCAGCTGACTTCCTTCCTGATGCAGTCCCTGATTCCTGTGCCTTTGTGGTGGTGATGAGGTGGGTACCGTTGGCAGGCTTCTGCGGCAGCACTTTGGTGAGGGACTCTGCAGCAATGGATTCCACTCACCTCAGCTGCTTTGTGGTTTTGTTGCCTTTTTCTGTGTGCCAAGGAGGAAACGATATCTCTGGTTGAATTTTCCCCAGTCACTTGGGACTTTTGCTGAAATCCTACTTCTGTAGGACCCTGCGGATGCCTGCAGGTTTCAGCCGGATTCGTTGTTCGGAAGACTGCACTTGGTGGTCCAGGAACCCCCAGGTATTTGGTTATTGCAGAAAGTTGGGGGAGGAGCCAAATTGTCATGAGGCTTGTTGGTCCCACCAACCTAAGGGAGGAAGTCCCTGTCGAGGTGAAAAGTGGGTCAGCACAGTTGCAAGGCTTCACTGGTGCTTTCAGTCCTGCTGGCTTCTCTACTTGTCATCTTCATCAGATGTCTTGTTCCAGTGGATGACTCTGCCTGTAGTCCCAAAATCCTCGCCTTCTATGCAGAATCCCTTTCAGTCATGCAGCTGTCAATCACCTGGCCAGCCACCCAGTTAGAACTGGTTTCAGCCGGGCATTCCTACAGACAAAGAGTAGCAATGTTTTGGGCTCCTCCCTCACTTCCTGCCTTCCCAGACACATTGGAGCATGAGTGTACTTCAGGGCTGAGGCCCAAGTCAAAACGCACAAAGGACTCAAACCTAGGCTAAATGTCAAAGTAAAAGCCCAGAAGAAACTTAAAAATGGCGCGAAAAGACTGGGGGGTGGCAGGCATTTTGGAAAAATGGGTGCTGTACTGCAGCTGAAAAATCAGCCTCGTAGTAACATGCACAAAAGGTAGCAAAAAGCAACCACTTCCGCCAGCCATTTAAGTCAGTGTAACAAAGTTACATGAGAGGTGGGATAAGAAGTTGCTAGGCAACCTCCCAGAACTCCACATAGGGTGGTGTGTGCTGGACCCCCAAAAGAAAAAGGTAAGATTGAAGTCGTCCTGCTATTCTTGGGAACAGTTTTCACAAGAAAAGGTATTTGAACCACAGAGGGTGCTGTGCAGATGCTTATGTAGTTAACCAGACTCCATAAAACGGAATCACAGAAAATACAGTCCCACCCAGGAGTTGAAAAATTAGTCGAGTCCAGCAACACAGCTGGGGGTTTCTAATGTTAAGGTAACTGGCACAGAACTGAGAATTCAAGAAAACACCAGCTTTTGTTTCATATTTTTGGGCTATGCAATCAAGTTGCACATAGTTGTCTGCATAAACATCCTCCCCTTAATCCACCCATTAAACGGACACTTGTCCCTAGGAAAATA
The DNA here is from genome assembly GCF_040938575.1 of Ambystoma mexicanum. Classification (NCBI taxonomy): domain Eukaryota; kingdom Metazoa; phylum Chordata; class Amphibia; order Caudata; family Ambystomatidae; genus Ambystoma; species Ambystoma mexicanum. Next base: position 176,583,067 of record NC_090941.1, on the reverse strand, counting down.
CCCCTGGTTTGTAGAGGATAGGTGCCTTAAGCATCCCGCCTCATATGAAACGATTTGGGGCAGGAAGAGCTTGGTTGCTCCCTTAAGTGTGGGATCAGTGAGAAATGTGCCGTTTGCTCTTTCTCTTCCAACTGTAACATTACCAGATGTCGTTCCTGCCCTTTTTCAGTGTCACAATCAAACTCCTCTAGTTTTAAAACACTACTTTTGTTTCTCTTCACACTATTTAAGGGGGCAACGTTTCTTTCTTCAAACTAAAAATATAACTATATTAGTCCTATACTATCTTGTCGTTAAGTGTCCTGGAATTCTCCTTCTCTATTTGTTCTTCTATAAAGTCATATAGCTGAAAGCGAATGCAAGTTGTTATACTTAGCATCAAGTTGCGCTGTATCCCAGGAGCTGGTCCTCTTGTTTCTGCGCATGTCGCTGATCTGGACCAATCATCTGCGTCTGACGACCTTGACTGCTGTTGGTGTGGCGTAAGTCGGTGCCGGTGTGTGGCCCAGTGAAGCGTTCTTCCTTTCACTTTGAACATGGTTTTTGAAGAGTACTTTGTCTTCAGGGTATAGAAGTGCTGCTGGAAAGTCCCTTGTTTGTTCTGCCTGCTCAGTCGTGTCCTTTTGCTGGTGTATATATTTGACTTTATGCTCTCGATATACATATGGAACTCTTCCCCCAAGATGTTGGCATCAGAAATTGTATGTGCCAGAGATGGGTGCATGCATTCTCGGACCAGTAAGTTTCGTGTGGAGTTAGTTGGTGGTTTCCTCCAGGCGAATTGTGCAAAGAGCAGGAGGCAAGCAGTAAAGCCAGGAGTTGCCAAACGTAGATGTTCCCTTCATTCTTTCTGCCACACCGTTGGCAGTAAATGACACACAATTTCTCTAATTCCTAAAAGTGCAGTAATATTCCCCAATCAAATCATTTGCAAAATGCTGACCCTTGTCAGAATAATTTTCATATGGGATACCCCATCTTGGAAACATTTAAGAATTTAGACAGAGCGGGCATCATTACGGGCACAGGGACCAGCCTCAAGCCATTGTGAAAATGGACACAACCAGCGTATACCTCGCCCCTCCAGACGCGCTTGCACAAGTGTGCTCACTTGAAAATGTTTTCACATGTCATAGTTATTTACAAATTCAGTCACATATTCAGGCTGGGCACGAACCAATCTTTGCTTATCCCAGCTGCCACATGCTCTTTTGAGGCATGGGCAGGGTAGTGAAGTTGTTCCAAGTTCAATATCTTTTGTGGCATTACCAACTTGCTGTCCTGTCGCCAGATCAAATCTATTGGTGACGGGAAGTACTACCTTTTCTCCACGGCTTTTTCACCCTGTAGTGCTTCTCCCTGTAATTCTATTATCTGTACCATTGGTGTTACGTTGAATCCCTCAGGCGGTACGTTTGCTCTCGTGCTGCGTTCATTAATGCGATTAGTGACCCTTTTTTAATTTCTTGCCAGGGAACCGCACATGTGATCCCTCTGGCAAATACGCTGCTTCTTTAGCTGCCATGTCCGCTACCCTGTGATATGAAATCTTGCCCTTCAGTGTGGGCGTTGCACTTTTATTGCCAACTCTACTGGGAGTGGTAGCATTGCCAACAAATTACTTAATAGTGCTGCATACTTGTGTGCCATCACTTCTCTTGAACCCCCTCCTCTCCCAGTTTGCTAATCCAGAGTGTACTGTAGATGTTACATACACAGAATCTGATTTACTGCGTGTCCTTCTGACATGTTGAGTGCCTCAATGCCATTAACTTTGCTGCTTGTGCTGGCAGCCTTGTTTGGGAATAAACCTCAATCTCCCCTTTCTCATGTATTCCATGTTTGTGCCCCACCACTGCTGAACCTGTATGTCTCTTCCCTGAATTTGGGTCAATACTTATCACTTCTCCTTTACCATGTTATTCCCTTTGTTTCTGTCCATGCATGCTAGTCATGTGTATAGTCTCCTATTGTTTCTGCAATGAGTTGTGCTGGTTCCTGCATCTAACTACTTCTATTGCAGGATTTGTCATAATTTCATACCCTGATGCTGAGTTGTCAACGTTGATTTGGATCTTTCTAATACTGCAAACAATGCATGGTCCTCCTACAAAACTACTGGATATCCCATATTATTGATGCCTTTTCAATTGCAAATGCAGCAGGTGCCTGCTCACAAGGGAAGTGTGCCTGCATCCAAAATCCCACTGTAATATGCCAATGGCGTGTATTCCTTACCCTTCTGTGTTAGTACGGCAGTCATTACTTTACTGTGAGTGAGAAATTAAACTTCTGTTTGTAACTGGGTGTTGCTAACACTGGTGCATGTGTCAGTTCATTCAGAGTTCAGCAAAACTTGGTTTGGTTTTTCTGAGCTTCCTTAAGCGCTTGAAGTAGTCTGGTGAATGTGGTGCATCAAAAACCCATGCTCTGCAATAGTTGCATGGGCCCAGAAACAGTTGCATTTTTTTCAATGTCTATGGTTCTGGTGTTATGTATTGTCTCAACCATTTCTGGTTTCTTCTCCCATCTGCTGATATAATTTGCTCCAAGTAAACCACTTCGGTTTGGTAATATTGCAATTCTTCTCAGTCCACTTTGTACCACTACTCCGCCAGTAATGTTGAATCCTGCCTGCACTAATCTTATCTTTTGCTGCACACTAAAAGATCATTCACATATTGAATTGTACTTGCTACCTGCCTATTACTCCAATCCTTTTGTAATGCTATGCTGGGTCCCTCACAGTAACCTTGAGGCATTCTTCTGTTTGAATCTGGTCCTGAGATACGTAAACGCAGTAAGATACCTTGAGTCTGGATGCAGGGCAATTGAGGAGAGCATTTTTTCAAATCCACTAATGTGAAGTAGCGTGCCTCTGCTGGGCTGCTGCAGGAAATAGTTACTGGATTTGGAACCAGTGGCAATTCTGCTTCAACTTCGTGGTTAAGAGGGCAGAGAACCTGTATGACATGTCACGCCCTACCTTTGATGTAAAAAAAAAAAACAAATCTAATCGTGAATGCATGGTGATGTGGACTCGCTCATACATACCCTCATCTGCTTCTTGTGAGTGGGTATTTCTTCACTCGTGGCAGTAGTGCTCCCTCTTTTATTGTGAACTGCCCCCGCATTCCCACATGGGATCCTGTAGTCCATAATTTCTTTGGTACTTTCTCTAAATCCTCCTGCATGTACTTCTCAATTGACTGTGGTATTGCTCTTTATCGGAACTGGACATGGTATGTGGAATTACACCTACTCATCCTTAGTAGCAAACTGGCTAACTCCTGTCGGTGTTGGTGTGGGATCTATGCACAATATTGATCGCCACTCCGTTACCACTTCTAGGTATAGCATGTACACGTCTGGTGCGGTAGCACAGGAGCATCGTGGTCTGACTATAAATCATTTGATAGACCTTTCCCTGTCTTCCTGGGACCCATCCTATCAGTACCTGAACCCCATACAAAAAACCTTTGCATATCCCTGTCCTGTGTACATGTGGTTTGCCTGTCGGTACTGCCACCCTAGTTGTGTACATTCCAGGAGTGCTGCACACATCCCTGTGGCGTTTGTTTTGCAAATCTCTTCCCAAGATGTTAATGGGTGTCTACTATAATAGCAATGCTACAATGTGATGCATCCCTATTTTGTTAGAGTAACTGCTTGGAAAGTCTCCGAAAAGCCTTCCGTGTCCATTTTTGTTTTGTTGCATTAATACAGGATCATGTTGCTCCATTATCTACTAGAAAAGTCCCTCTGCCCTATCTGCACTACCTCTGTTTCCTTTTCCAGGTCTCGGTTACTGCTAGGACAGGACACTCACACTTCCTGTGGGCACCCTTTGTGTTCGAAGATGTGAAGGGATTTCCACCCACCACTGACCAAGTGAACTGGGGAACCTTATTCGGACCCAATGTTGGCACCCTTTCTTGTGTTTTTCTGGGCACCCATTCTTGTCTTTTTCTGTGCTGGTGCCTGCAAAATACTTGTGGTACCCTGTGATTCAGCTACCATTCCCCCTTGTGCTATTTCCCCCTTGTGCTATTTGTCCCTGGGCTGGCACTGGCTGCACCTGCACTTGCTGTGATGGCACTATTTGTGTCTGAGGTTGTATGTCTGTACACCTCTTTGCTGTTCTGCTTGTTGAATGAATTGGCATGTTCAAGGAAAGGGACCATAAATTCCTGCAAGCAGTATCCCTAAACCGGGGCCCCATTCCCCTATATCGAAACCCTCTTCATGTGGATAATATCCCCTTCCTGCCTAATATTGCCCCATGTACATGTTTGCTCCTCCTCCTTGTAACAACACAGGTGTTTTGGTATTCATAAATCCAGGCTGCTGGTGTGTGTATTTATTGTACCCTCCCACTGTTTGTTATATGGTGTCTGTGTATCCCTCCTGTTGTACTACTGCAGCCACGGGTCCAGTTAGTACTACTCCTTCCATGCTTATTTTTGCCTGTTCTGCATTCGTTTATTTCTGCTTTTACTGCGTGTTCTACTGCCTCATGGTCTTTTTCCTGCTTCCTTTTGCATTAATGTACAATAGTCGCTTGTTTTTCAGGCCACCCTTTTGCTTCTATCCCAGCCACCTTTTCTAAGGAAACCTGTATATCCGCGGGGAGTCACTCACTAAAATGTGATCAAATGGAGATTTTATACCATGATTGTTTATTCTCTTGTGTCCATCTCTCCATATGTATTCCGCAGAGTCGTCTGGCTTCATTTTCCGTGCTAATATTGAGGCCATCTCTGACATGTCGGGTTATAGCTCCCTCAGAGCCTTCAGGCGTGTGCTTGGTAATTATTAAAAAGTGCATTGTCCTGTAAAGGGCTCAATTTCACCCTTCATAGCCTGCTTCTCGACAAATATCACTTGCTCCCCTACCAATACTGCCAGCAAGCTCTTAATATCCCCTTTCTCTAAAGGTATCCCTGCTGTCTCCTTCTCAAATATGTATAGCCACTGCCTGGCCCCTGCCATTAACAATGGTGAACTGTACACCAGATTGACACTATCCATGGTCTGCTAGGGAATGTATTGTACTTTGCCTTCTGTAAAAGGGGCAACGGAGTTTGTACTCCGCGTCTTAACCCAGAATCCCCCCCACCCCTCCCAAGGGTCAAATTCATCATCCCTACTGTTGTCACTATCTTGACAATCTGATGCAGTATTGTCACACTCCGTTTTCTCTTGCTCGTTCTCTTCCATGTCCTGTCCCCAACTGTCAATTTTTAGTATGCGTCCAGCTGTCCATCCCTCCTTATATTCCCCTCTTTCATCCTTTGTTTTTATTTTCCTTTCCAGAACTTTTTCTGCTTCCCTAAACATTGTATCCAGTTGCTGCTGTGTGCTTTCTTTGTCTGTTAAATATTCTGTATTCCCTTTCTCTTAAATGGGATTCCTGCCCTGTCTTTTCCTCTGGAGACTCGCCGGGTGGTTGGTGTATCCCTTTGCTGGCTTCAATAATGTATATAATCTGAAAGGAGCGGGCGGATCCCCTCCCTTTTCCCCCTTTCCTTCCTTTGTTTTAATTTCTTTGTAAAGCTTCATCACTGAAGTGGTATTTTAATGTTTTATTGCGATATTCCGACAACTTCTTGCACATGTGATCCAGGGGCGTGTCATCTATTGGTATGCCATTACCGCACCCTCTTCCTGACTGTTAGAGTACACTTCCCCTCCCCCTTTTCGTCTTACCCCTTATTTAAACCCCAAACGTTTATCCTTCACTTAATCTTCTACTTACTGCTTAACTTGTTCACCCAATTTCATCTGCACTGGCTTTCTCCTCAGGCCTGCCCTTTCACACCTCTCGTATCACGGGTGCATACAATGACCCTCTCCATAGACTCGCCACCATAACAACTCCCTATGTTAGTATGCAGAGTGTGGTTTCTCCTCCCTTTCGATTGACCGCACATGCGACACAGCTCCAATATTTACACGTTAGTTCGGCTCTGCCCATGCCGTAACTTCCACAGCTACAATACACTGAACTACAACTTCCACCGTATCACGATAAACTGTTACTACTCACAAAAGCGCAACACATGCTTCTTTCCCCTTTGCTTCTCCCGTAACTCTTTAACCCGAAAGACGCGACTATACCCTATGCCTCTGGTAATTGCAACTAGTCTGACACGGTCCACCACTCGGATGTGCTACTGCCCACTTAATCCCTATCAGATAAATGGTCCTAAAATCTACGACTGCTACGGCTAATCGCCCTCCACCTCTAGAGGGTGCGTCCTATATATACTCTGTAGAAATAATCCCGCCAAGGCAAATTTGTTTTCAAAGATTGGTTTACTAATTAAAATGTTGATTAGCAAACCCCATTTGTTTAGCAGTGCTGTACTAATAGCAGAAGTTATTTGTACCCAAAACATAAAAATGCATTAAACCCACAGCAACAAATGATCCATTTAACTGCTTTTTCTGTAAAACGGCGCATGCCACCACAAACCAACTCTTGTTTGGCACACTGCTGTCACCCCGAGGCCAGCTATTAACAGTGACCTGTATTGACCATTTATTGCAAACAAAGTAATTGTTAAATCAGTTTCAAACATCCCCTGCAAATGTTACTCGCCCTTAAATCTACTCAACTATGCGAGTTGGCGAGCAGACTTACGAACCCTGGTTCAGGGTCTCTAAAATGTGAAAGGTTACCTGAATGGACACATAGATCTGATAAAAGGGCACTGAAAACAGTTTGGCCAGTTCTCTCCCACATGTTCTAATATATAATTCAATCATAATCTGAGCAAAGCACGCTCTGCATACTTACTACATTGCATGGTATTTGTAGATGTACAGTCTGGATGGAACTATTGGTCATTGCTTTGTGTGAGCCTCTAGTTAGCTTTGTGTATTCATTATGCAAGAAGAAAGTAAGGCTAAGTGGATGGCGTAGCAGGCAGAGAGCAGGAAAAACTAGGCGGAATATTGTAGTTTCCACCCCTAGCTCACTTTCAGGGTATCAGATATAAATCAACAGGCAGAGAGGGAGAGAATGTATAGGGTAATGAGAGAGAATGTATAGGTATCGGATCATCTCATGGGTTGAAAACCATGTGCACAGATGTATGCACCCAGCAAGTAACAGAACTGGGATTGCAATCAAAAGCATATGTCTGTATGATCATGTCCATTTTCAAAAGTGTTCACTCGTCAATGTGCTGCATCTTCCCCAGCAAAATGTAATATAGGTGATACTATGAAATTAAGATACACAAACATACATTTTACTGTAAAACATGGAGACTGCACTGTTTTTCCCCGGTGGCAATACTGTATGCATTTTATATAACTTATTTAGAAATGGCATCTCCAGACAGTCTTTTAAAAAAAAATATACTGGTCTTTGCCAGGCAGGATGTAGTTGGCTTAGTAAAAGTATTCTCCTGATGGGGTGGATAGAGCCCTGTGGGCAAGAGGCATACAGGCTCAGCTGTGTTTATTCAACAGGTAAACTTAAATAGCTAGTTTTGCTACTTAAGTGTCAATTTAATTAGCAAACCTACAGAATTGCATAGCAAATTGCTATGCAACACTGATTAATTTATGCCTTGCCCTCGCCCAGCGCGTTCATGCACGGGTACACATGCATATCCTTAATCCTCAAGCCCCCTCGACCTTGGAGTCTCTCTTTAAGGCCAGCACCCCGCTCCAAACGCAGGGGTCGTTTAGACAAGCGTAGACCATTGCAAACTCTGCATCTGCGCTGCCTCCTCAGTGTTCAGCTCTAGATACTGGTCTGCAAACCCTGTCCTGCATTCCTCTGGAGGCACAGCTGGAATCAAGGTCTGGTTGGGGAAAGCTGTAGTAGTCCCCGTACAGGCCACCAAAAAGGTACTGTCTTTTTAAAAAAACTTTTTATTATTTTCATCATAATAAGAAAAAACATCAAACTGAACCCACCCTTGCCACAGCGCCAGTGGTCCTTCCCACCCAGTCGTTTCCCTTCCAACCTTTTAACCGTAGATATCCAACAGCTTGAGTCTTTGAGGGCACCATTGTTCCCTGAATTCCCCTTTCAGATAGGCCAGTGTCTCTCCCCAATCCGCAGAGTTCTCCAACTTCTTGTTGGCTGCATAAGTTGCCCATTCCATCGAACTATATCCCACATTTTCCTTAACCAATCTTGCTCTGTTAGAATCGTTGGGTTCTTACACCTCTGTGCAATAAGGGCCATCGCAGCCAAAGTGAAAATCACTTTCGCCTTAGTACTTCCTTGCCTTTCAGCCCCCCTGCCCTCTCTTCCCCAGTAGTATCTCCCAGGGATATTGGCTGGCTCCCTCCCCCAATGCCTGAGAAAGGGCCCGTGGGTTATCGCACCAAAAAGGCCGGATAATGGTGCAGTCCTACCATATGAGTTTCTGTACCTTCTCCCCCACAGGCCCTCCAGCACTTCCCTGAGGTTGCTGGGTACACAGCGTCTAGGCGGGCCGGAGTATGCCAGCCGTACATATACTTATACCAAGCCTTCTGCAACTGGATTGCTTTTGCCACCTTTGGGATCTGCTTCCATAATCTCTCCCAGTCATCTTGTCCCATTTTGACCCCCGGTTGCTGTTCCCAACCACTCATGTACGCCCAGGTGATTTTTGGGCCAGCGTACTCTAGTTGCCTATATAGGTCTGAGAACCCTCTGGACCCCTCGTGCGTTATTAGAAACAGTTCAAATTGGGTTAGGTCTCGAGCAGCGGCCTTTCTTACCTCCACAGACATTACCCAGTACCTAATCTGGAAGTATTGGTGCCTCTCCTTCTCTCCCACCCCGAACTCCTGCTTGCATTCCTCAAATGTTTTCACCACGTCCCTCGGAGTTCTACAACCCCCACTCTCCCACTTCAGAAACGCCCCCCCCCCCCCTCTCCAACCCGGTGTGAAGTCCCGTTATTGAAGATTGGAGTGAACGGCGATGGGAAGGTCACTATCCCCCGCTTCTCCACCGCCCTGTCCCAACTTTCCACCACTCCCTTCGTAATAGCACTTAAGTAAAGGTGAGGCGGTCTCAGCCTTCGTGGGAGCCACAGTACTTCCCCCAAATGGTGCAGAGCTACAGCTCTATCCATTTTCACCCAATGCCTAAGATGGTCTACCGAGAACCATTCCCTGATCACCCTAAGCTGTGCTGCTTCATGGTAGCGGTGAAAAAAATCAGGGAAGGCCAGGCTCCCCTCCCTTTAGATGCCATTAGTAGTCGCCTGGACGAGCGCAGCCCCTTACCCTCTCAGACAAATTCCTTGACCGGCTAATCTAATTTCTTTAAACTTTCTGGGGGAGGCCACCAGGGGGCCACAGGCGAAGTCTCGCGGTTGGAGGGGATTGAGCCCCACCCCCCTGGCGGGCCCAACTTAGCAGTTTGTTGTGGTGACCCCCTCTGAGTGCCCACAGGCGAAGGAACGGCGTTCGGTAGCCCGGGGTGCTCCAGGGTGTTCGGCGAGGCACCGCGGAACCAGGGGAGGCGGTGTGTCCTTACGAAATCCTACAGACACACGGCCCGGACCTCCCGTCCCCCCTCGACCAGCCTCCTACTCCGGCGGGGGTAGCGACCCGGCTGGGGACAGGACCCCCGACAGATTGGAGATTCGGCCGCGGAGCGGGCGGCGAGCCCCCCCCTCGTGCCGGCGCACAACACGCCGTGGACCTGCTAAGATCTGCTAAGCGGGAGGTGGGAACACGCGTGCTGGAGGCCAGCGCTTGGGGGTCCGGAAAGGTGACATCGGAGCTTGGCGCCCCCTCGAAAAATAAACGGAGGCCCCCCCCACAGGAATTGTCCTCACGGGCCGTGGGGCTCACAGAAGAGCAAGCACACTGGCAGGACCTGCCCGCGACGCAACAGGGCCTACGCCCCTACGTAGGGGTCCCGGGAGCTGAATCTAGCAGGTGAGGGGGCGCCCCCTGCATGTTATCCAGGCGGCCCCCTGGAGCCTCTACCGTTTGCGTAGACACGCCAGCTGCTGCCCAGGAGGGACCAGAGGGCACCAGGCGGGGGCGGTGTAGCGAAGCAAGGGCCACAGCTGAGCATGCCAGCCCCCTCCTGGGACACGGTGTTAAGTGCGTCTGATTCGGGGACTATCCGGGTGTGAGGCCCCCACCTGGAGTTGGTGGGGCGTGTGCCTGCCCGGGGGTGGCTCCTCCCCCCCCCCCCCCCCCCCCCCCCCGAGGACAGAAGTGTGGACATGTGCCTGCGGGGTGGGAGCGAGTGCCACAGGGCCCTGCCTCCCTGCCCAGTCTATAAGGCCCCACGGGTCGGGTCAACAGGACTCATCAGCTCATCACATCCCCCCACGAGGAACCCAGGCTCATCACATCCCCCGCGAGGAACCCAGGAGGAGTCCCCAACTGCCGCAACGAAGTTGGACAGGGTGTGAAGCCCCCCGCCAGGCGACGGTGGGGCGTGTGCCCGCCCAAGAACGTCATCTCCCCAGAGGCAGCAAAGGAACTCTTCTTTTGAGAAGGGGGGATGCCTCGCCCTGGTCCCCCCCCCCCCATACGTGCATCCTCTGGGCGCCCCAGGGAGGCAACTACAGATGGACTCGAGAGGGGCCCTCAACCCCCGCCGGGACTACAGCGGTCTGGGCGGTGGGGCACAGGGAGGCACCGGATGGACTGGCGGGAAACCTTGCAGGCATATTGCTTCCAGGAGGCCGCAAGTAGCAGCGGTACAAGCCCCAACAGAGCAATGGCGCAGCCGGAGGCCACGGCTCTCTACAGCGGCGATGGAGAGGAAATCGGGGACATGTGCTCTGATATCGCACAGAAATTCGAGAAAATTGACCAAAGGGTGGCCAAGGTCGAGGACAGATTGTTGCAGGTCGAGACCAACCAATTCTCATCACTGTCCCAGGACATACAGATAGGCATGAGGCTAGATGCCCTGGAAAAGAGGGATGAGGAACGAGCCTGGCAGATGGACGATTTTGAAAATGGGGAACGGAGGAACAACCTCGGAATTTTTGGGGTTCCGAAATGGATGGGGAGACGGAGAGGGACGTCACCCGGGCCATGCGAGACATTGCCCTTCTGTTTGCAGAAGAGATGACAACGGAACCCACTTGACAGGGTGCACAGGGCGGGGGGCAGAGCAGGAGGCCCCCTGTCGATCTTGGTCCGTTTCCACTACTATTCGGAAAAGACTAAAGTGCTGGAGGAGGCCCGGGAAATCACTTACAATATGCCCAGATCTCAATATATCAGGATCTCTCTGCCTACACGCTGGCCAGGCGTAGAATGTGCCGCCCCTTAACGCAGCTGCTCAGGGAGAGGGGAGTTCACTACCGATGGGGCTACCCCGTCTCCCTAACTTTCGAATACATGGGTCAATGGTCAGCCCTGATCCCGGAAGATGACATAGGGGGAGCTATTCAGGATTACGCTGTAGACTCGAACCCCCGGAGGGGCCCGTCTGGGCCGGAGATGGGTGGTCCTAGTGGCCCTGGCCCATCGGGAAGCGGGAGAAGAAAAACCGGAGCGAGGAAATTCAGGAGCACTCCATCGCCAGCAAAGGAAGGAGAACAGAATATCTGAGGACTGAGAACGGGGATAGACCTGCCAATCTTAGTCATACAAGTGAAGACCTGGAGATTCTACCATTAATTGCATCCCAACGAACAGTAAGTATAAGGGGTCCACAGAGGGGGCGATGCTGGGGGGGCTCAAAGAGACAAGCTTTCTACGCGGATCGCCTGGCCGAGGCAGGCTGGTGGTTCGGCCAAAAGCCAGCGATGGCGGGACTAATTGGCTGGGCGCCGGGGAGGGGGTGTGTACCAAAGTTAGGTTTGTTCAATTAGGGGTTCGGAAAGGGGGGCAGTTGGGTGACTGTTTTAGGCCCACCCGGGGGGGGGAGGTGAAGGGGAAGAGAGGGAACACAAAGCAAAACTAAGGGAGCACGCTAGGAAGGACTTTGTGAAATGGTTGACCGAAAGAGGGGAAAACCTAGATTATGGGTCAAGGCTTGCCTGACCTGGGAGTGGGTTCCCTCAACATTACGGGGAGTGAACACCCCCACAAAGCGATCCTTGGTCTGTAGGGAGTCTAGAAGGGCTAACCTTGATCTTCTCTTCTTGCAAGAGACCCACTGGGCGCGGGGGAAGGAGCCTAAAATGCGAGGAGGGATAGAGGAGGTTTTTGTGCATCCCATAAGGGCAAAGAGGAATAGCCAACCTGCTGGTGAGGAATGTGGGCTTCGAGAAGGAGGCCATACTGAAAGACCCAGAGGGCTGTTACCTGCTGGTACGGGGGTCCCTACAGGACTCCCCGCTCACTCTCACTGTCATCTACGGCCCAAATGAAGGTCAAATTCATTTCTGGGAGGAGGTGAGGAATGGGCTCAAGCTTTTTGTCCAGGGCACTGTGGTGGGGGGGCGGGGGGATTTTAACAGGGTCCTGGATCCGACCCAGGATAGGAAACCCATTGGCCACCAGCTCTCCAGGGCAGCAGACGAGGCCATGACTCGAGACTTCCAAAGAGTTAACTCGGAATTGGGCCTTCGGGATATGCTCCCGACTCCCAGATCGGGAGCCCCCCTCTTTCACATACTACTCAGCTACCCATACGTCATTTTCCAGGATAGACTATATCTTAGTGGAAGAGACCCTTCATTTTTTCGTCACGAGCCATAGAGTTGACCCGTTACCTGGTCTGACATGACCTGGTACGAGTCACCATAACGGGGATGGATAAGGGACCGCAGGGGTAGATGGATGTGTGACTCCCCGCTAAAGGACGAGGTCCTCGCACAGGAGGTGCTAGATGCCATAACGCAATTCTTTGAGCTCAACAATGAGGAGGTAGGCTCTCACACCCTGTGGGACGCCTTCAAGGCAACCCTAAGGGGAGTCCTGATTAGACTGGGAGCCCAGAAAAAAAGAGAAAGGGAAGCCCAGGAGAGGTCTCTGAGAGAGGGAATAGCCGAACTCCAGCTGGGCCCCCCTCCCCCCCGTAGAACCCTTAGATCGTGATCAGGTAGCCGCCCTGGACGACAATAGGCTCCAATTGAAGAATCTCCTACACAAAACAGAAAGGTCTTCAGCTGGTTAAGCAAAAGTATTATGAGACGGGCCGGATGGGATCCTGGCCTGGAAGCTGAGGGAGGTACAGAGAAGTAGAATGCTAAAAGCAGTGAAGAGCGAGGAGAGGATGATGGGCTATGACACACCCCACATAGGAGAGGCCTTCCGCCGATACTATGAAAAACTTTACACATCAGAATATTTCAGGGGTTAGGCGGAGATCGAGGGGTTCTTGAACTCTATACAGATCCTGGCCCTGACCGGGAGATGACAGAGGGGTTGGAGGGACCGGTGACCGAGGAGGAGGTGGAACGTGATCAGTGGGGTGAAGGTGGGCACTTCCCCGGGCGAGGATGGCTTTACAGTTTATTTCTATAAAAGGTTCCGCTCGACATTAGCCCCGCACCTAGTAAAGGTGTTTAATGCGGTGCTGGAGGGGGGGGGGGGGTGGAACTCTCCCGGACTCTATGATGGAGGCTATAATCGTTGTGCTGCCCAAGGACGGCAAGGATCCCACGGAGTGCTCCTCCTACCGCCCAATATCCCTATTGAAAATCGACGTAAAGATCCTAGCCAAGGTAGTGGGAAGGCGGATGGAGGGGATACTGCCGAAACTGGTCCACGGGGACCAGGTGGGGTTGCTAAGGGGAAGACAGGGCTCAGACAACATCCATAAAACCATAGATTTGCTCAATTATGCCCAGGTGTCGGACCTAGACGCGAGTGTCTTTTCCCTGGACTCGGAAAAGGCGTTCGACAGGGTTGAGTGGAGATGCATGGAAATCATCCTCCAGAAAATGGGCTTGGGACACACATCGGAGATTGGGTGGCAGCTCTATATAGAGCCCCTAAGGCACGGGTACAAGTGAACGGCAGGCTGTCAGACCATTCCCCCTCTCGCGTGGAACAAGGCAGGGATGTCCTCTTTCTCCCCTGATCTACGTCCTCACGATGGAACCCCTGGCCATAGCAGTTAGAGCACACCCAGACATCAAGGGGATTAGGAGAGGGAAAGTAGAATTCAAGCTCTCCCTGTTTGCGGATGATATTCTGGCCTGCCTGCTGGACCCGGGATCCTCGCCCCCCCCCCCCCCCCCCCCCCTGTCCCTGATGGCTGCATTTAGGCACTTCTCAGGGCTAAAGATTAACGCATCTAAACCGGTTCTGCTCCCCATGAGGGTACGGGACCCGGGCTTAGATCCCCTAGACAGGCTTGAAGGGATAACGGTGGGGAAGGTCTCTATCAGATACCGGGGCGTCCTCCTCACTAGGGACCTGTCATTCCTTGCCCCTACCAATTACGACCCTGTCATGGGTGGGATCACCGCAGATCTAAGAAGATGGGGCTCAATGATACTGTCCTGGTACGGTCGCATGATGGCAGTAAAGATGAATATACTGCCTCGTTTACTGTACCTCTTTACCGTTCTCCCAACCAGTGTCCCCGACCAAACCTTCAGGGCTCTCCAGAACGCCGTGCGAGAATTTATATCGCAGGGGAGGACCCCGAGGACCGCCAAGGCCGTCCTGACCTTACCGAGGGAGGTAGGGTTCGGGTTGCCAGATTTTCAACTTTATTTCCGCGCCGCCCAGCTGCACGTCGTCCTGGAACACATGAAAGAGGGGATGGGTACCTATTGGTCATACTTGGAAGACATGGACGCCCACCCTCTTAAAGTCCGGGACCTCCTATGGGCCCCACGCAGGTTCATTCCGAACAGACTCGAATCCCACCCGACGCTGGGGGTTCTCTGGGCAATCTGGAGGGAGGGCCCCAGACGGCATACCTAGCATTGTGGCTGTCCCCAATGTAATCGCTCTGGGGTCACCCCCTCAGACTGGGAAGTAGGGGGTTCTGCAACGCACAGGCCTGGTCCGACTCTGGGATGGAGTGGGCGGGACAGATGTTTAAGGAAGGGGAATTCCTAGCATATAGGGATCTGAAAGAAGCTCTCGGGCATGAGTCACTCTCCGTATTTGAATAGCTCCGCTTGAAGGGTATCCTTTGCGATCAATCATGGGGCCAGAACCTGAAGACGGCTGACCCCCTTTGAGAAATTACTCGATACAGCGACCTCAAGGAGGGGGGGCGGTATCTGGGATGTACAAAATCTTGAACACTATCAACTTAGTGGAGAGGAGGGGGTTCCGCTCATATTGGAACAACTTGGCAGGTGAGGAGATTTTGGAGGACGCCTGGTCGAGGATATTTAAAATAGCATTCCACTTGTTCACAGCGGATATGGAACACAACCTCAATCTTGCAGGGGTGGCATAGAGATCCCGCGCATTCAATTTCTCGGGAGTGTCCCCCCTCTGTCGGGGCGGATGTGATCAGGCTGGAATGAGGGGGCATGGCCCGAAAGTACAGGCGTACTGGGAGAAGGTTAGGGGTTGGATCGCCGATTTTTCGGAGGAACTACTCCCTCGGAACCTTCTAACGATGTTGCTGGGCCTCCCTCCGGACGACACGGATATCTACAGGTACCCGAGAATGTGGGAAACCATGCTGAGTGCGGGAAGGGTGCCCTCGCGGAGAAATGGCAGAGCCCGGAGACCCCCTCGGAGGACTGGCTAAAAAAGGTAAAGAACATGTTCTTAATGGACAAATAAACGGCAATGGTGAATAATGATTTGGGCTCATTCCAAGCGAACTGGTACTGGGTGCAGCAGACCTGTGATTGGGACGTTAACGGAGACCTGGCTGGTGCCCCGGTGGGGGCAGGTGGGGATGGGGACAGGGAGAAATCTAAGGGCGGAATTGGGCGCCCATGGGCCGGGGGACGGCAGATGAACTACAACCAAATATGAAGTCAATGATCACATTCTTTTCCCAAGCTCCTGACGCAAAGAGCTTTCAAAGATACTCCCCATACTAGGGTTTAATTGGGACTGAGTGAGTTGGGGGGAGGGTTTGAATTGGAGTGATGGGGGGGGGGGGGGGGAGATTGGGGCTATTGGGCCAGTTGAATGTAAACTCTTTGAAAATGCAATGTGCCCGTTTGATACACTAAGAAAATGTTAATAAAACTAAAGTTTTAAAAAAACAAAACGTTCCGGGACCTGCAGGCGAATAGCCTGAAAAAGATAGTATCCGGGGGAGAACCACCATTTTGACAACCGCCCCTCTTCCCAACCAGGATATCCTTAGGGTGCCCCATTTCCTTAGGTCACCACCTTTTTGGTCCTCAGGATCCCCAGCTGGCCTTCCGCCAACCTATACTCCCTGTATGCCTTCCTTGCAGAGGTCTCCCGTACCCGCAGCCTCGACCTCCTTTTCGAGTAGAGTTTCTAGCCCTCTCAATAGCCTATTACGCTCTGACTTCATAGCAAGGAGCCCCCCCACCCCTCAAAGTTGCCTTGAAGGCATCCCGCCTTGTGCTGACTTGTGTCCGAGCTATTGTTCCTCTCGAAGTCCCGGATCTTGCCTCCTATCTCCTCCCGTATCACTTGATCCCTCAGTTCCCCCGAGAAATTTCCAGCTCCACACCCCCTGGCCTTCGCCTCCCAAGCCGCATTTTCATTTGCACTACCTTGTGGTGAGCTACCGTGCTCATTCCCCCCCACCCCCTTGGACACTCCTGCCCTTGCTCGTTCCAGGATGTTTTCAACTCCGTTCCCCCCCTCCCCATTTTCCATATCTAGTCGGATTATACCAGCTGCCTCCTGAAGGGTAGTAGCTTGCCTCTGGCTCCCCTCCCACTCAAACACTAACCTGAAAGGGAAGGACCATTTTTACTTTATTTCCTTCTTGACCAACTCCCTCACAACCGGGCCCATTTGCCTTATCTTCACCAGCGTAGTGGCGGCCAGGTCCTGGAACAAAGATTACTTGTCCTTTTGTAAAGCACCAGTTCACTCCGCCTCACCGCTCTCAATACTGCCTCCTTTTGACTATGCCGGGTAAAAGCCACCAACACATCCCGTGGCCTGGTGTTTAGTCCTCCTGGGGCACGTCCCACCCTGTGGACCCTGTCTAGTTCAATCGCCCCTGGTTGTTGGTCGGTGATGGTCTCCGGCAACGATTTGATCCTGATGTTGACCCTTCAGGATGTTGACCCAGTGTTAGATAGTTATCTCCAAGTTCCTTGTTGCAATGTCCAACCGATCTAAAGCTTTGCTGTTGTGTCCCTTTCGCACTCTTGGAGGCCCCTTTTCAATAGGTCTGTCCTCTTCCCAGCTGAGCAGTCTCTCCCAAGGCCGCGTTTAGGTTGCTCCTCATCAGTTGAAATTGTTCCTGAAAGGTTTTGGCCAGGGAGTCCCTCAGGTTCTGCATTTCTCCTCTGAGGTATTGTCTCATTTGCATCGCTGCCTCAGGTCCTTCCTTATCCCATGCCTCCCTAGACTGTTCCCCGCCTTCTTCGCTCCATCCTCTCCTCTCCATTACTGGCCAGAGCGCAGTTAAAGTTCCCTTGGGTTCACTCACTGGATGAACAGCTTTCCCTGCCCTCCCCTTGGACCTGGAAGGCATTTATGGTAGGTTGCCCCAGCGACTTAGCGGCGTTGTACACCGGCCGTCAAGCTCTCCGGTGTCTCCTCTATTGCTTGGGGGGAAGGGGGGGGGCTGTCTTCCGTCTGCCATCATGGGAACCAGGGTGGACCAACACCACTTTAGCCCCTCTAGCCCGGGCCCACTATGCCTCTACAATCTTGTGTGCTGTGCTGTCACCCCTTCCCTCGTTTGGGGGTGGCCTCGCTGTCCTCCAGGTCCTAGGTCAATCCAGCTGTGTGGGGGGTCTTCTGCCCAGCAAGGACTTCGCTCTTGCCAACGCTTCTCCCTTCACCTCAAAGGTAGCTGGTGCTCACTCCTTCCCAGCCGCTCCTCTGGGCAACCCCCGCACCCCACACTCCTCCCCCGTACAGGGTTCTGCTCACTTCGCTTGGTGGGTATACTCAGTCCTCCTCTCCCCTACATTCCCACTACCCCACTCCTCACCTCAAGCCCAGCGTGGGCTTGACACAGGTGGGGGGGGCGCACCAGGCAGCACTTCTGTCACCTTGTCCCCGCCAGAGGCCCAGTCTGTTGATGTACCTTGTTCGCCCCTCCTCCTGGGGCATACTTGCTGCCTGCCTCTCAATGGGGCCCCCGGTGGGTCCCAGCAGCAGCTTGTATGTGCTTTTCCAGGGGGGAGGTGCCAGACGTCCCCGCGCCCGTTCTCAGGTCGCCTAGTCCCCGCCAGCGGCTCCGTCTGCTATAGGGCTCCGTCCACCACTCCTCTGGGGATGCCTGCCTCTCGGTGGGATCCCCTGCAGGCTACCGCTGCCACTTATCTGGGAGCCTCTCTGGGGGGCGGGGGAAACCCCCCACTCCTCCAGTCCACACGCCTTCAAAGTCCAGAGGCCCACCCGTGCGCCAGCGAGCCTCCACTGCCTCTGCTGTCTTTGCTCTGTGATCCTTGAGCCGGGTCTCCCCTGGCACTGCAGTTCTCCTGTTCACACTCCGCAAGATGGGTGGGGGGGAGTGGGGGGGGCAGGGACCACCCATGCCCCGCCCCCCTCCACGCAACTCTGATGCGATGCCAGGGCTCCCGGGTCCTCCTCCACGGGTCTGCCCGCAGCACCTGTCCGCAGCACCTGTCCTGCCTTCTGGGAGTAGGGAAGCCCCCCCCCGCCCCGAGCCGTGTCTCCCCGAAGGCGCTTCGGGAGATACCGAGCATTGCAGGACCTGCACCACTATGGTCCCGGGGGCACCTCAGACCCCCGCTCAGTCTTCGCAGGGTAGGGGGCAGGGATCATCCCCCCCCCCCCCCCGCACGACTTCAGTGCAAATCCTAGGCCCCGGGTCCACGCACTGGCCCTTGGCACCCGTCCCGACTCCAGGGGGAGGTAAACCAGCTCCCCCAAGCTGCGTCTCTGGCAGCGCCTCGGGAGCACCAGAGCACCGCCGGGGCTGCACCACTGATCCCGGTGCTTTCTGACCTCCCGGTGCTGTGCCTTGGCGTGGGGGGCTCTGGTGGGACCGCCCGAACCAGGCCTCAGGTACCAGAGCTGCCGTCAGCATGTCTACACAGTGCCGGCGGCCATCTTGGAATCCGTGTTGTCTTAACTCGGCAATAAAAAAAATACTAAAATCCAAAATGTACACCAGGCAAGAAGTAATTCCGTTTAAGACGCAGCTGAGACCGCAATATTCATACAAAACGTTGAACAGAAAAGGCGCTGTAAAAAAAACTTAGTCTACAACTTTTATAATCCTCTAATATCAAAGCACACTGACAAATTTGGTCCATCCTTTGAACGAGGATCATTGGGTGAACATATTGCCCTTTATCGGGGCATATATTAGCCTGTGATCATTGGGTCTCAAATATCTTACTGCACCACCCTAGTCTCCCACCATGACATCACAGCCCAACCCTAATTCCCACAACATGAAGCCAAGGCATTGAAACATTTGGCATGACACGCAGATCTTTATACATCTGCCGGCGATCATCCCCATCTCATAGTAATGCTACCGATCATGACACTGGCAGTCTTGAACCAAAGACAGCTACTGTTTTTTAATATTTCATCTTAAGAACCCCTCTAACTGCTTCCCAGGTTGAGTTGTGCTAAAGGACAATTTGAAAGTCATTGATACTTTGAAACTGCCAGGAGGCACGCTTTATAGCTAATGTGCTGAATTATTAAAGGAGGTTATGTTCACTACCTTTCCCCTACCCCTCATGAGCTCTGCTCTGTGACCTCGATAGTTTTTAATTCCCTCTTGTGCAATCCTGGGAATGTGTACTTTTGCCTTGTGGCTGTTTAAAATGCGTGAGTTCATTTCTACTAAAGCACCATGCTTTGAGGCCCGTTTACAGCACCTCATTTGAATGTTAAGCCCTGCATACGTACCTGCAACCTATCCTTATTCCTTTGTTTTATGCTATCTACTTATAATTCAATTGTTTAGGCCCTTCTCGTGTCGCCTACAATTATTTAGCTGTCAGTGAATCCCCTTCCCCTATTGGCTATTCTGATATGTGGGCACCTTTTCCACGCAAAGTTTGCATTTCCACTACACATGCATCACACTAAGACTAGTGCCCAGATCATGCTAGGTCAGTGGCCAATATCTGCCGTTCAATGGATATTGTGAAGACAGCAGTTAAAGGCATTAATACTGAGCAGATGACAATCCTTAAATTTGGCCAGCTACTGTAACAATGGCAAAACCAACTGATGGAACTGGCGAACAACTCATGGCGAAGATCAAGTCATAATTGGTGGGCTGCATTTAGAGATGGAAGGACTGGAGCACTTGTTCTGGTTGCTATTCCCACAGCTGGAAAAACAGATTAGTTAATACAAGGATCCCATATGACTCGTCCCCGTAGGACTCGTCAAATCACAGCCAGTAGGCTTCACTTTCTTCTGCAGCAGACCTATAGGTCCGTTGTAAATTAGTAACAAACAGTGAGGATTGGTTGTGGCATTGTTGAAGAACTTGCTGTGCTTTAATGTATGGGCCGTTCATGTCGGCAGTCTTCCTTACACTGGTTTCCAAAAGATTTTAAAGATGTCTCTTCTCGCTATATTTGCTGCTTTTGTAATATGAAGTGCCTCTATCTGCATCATATTCACATGCTTTGCTCAGTGCACATCCAATATCATTAATTCTAAGCTTTTCATGACAGCTTTGCTATGTGCTTCCATGTCGGGAAAGTAAGCATTTTTGTGGCATGTACAAGTCCTGAAAGATCACTGCCAAGTTGTTTCATTCTCATGCTGAAAAACTTTGCAGAAATTAACCAGTCGAATCTTGGGTGCAATTTCATGGTCAGTTCAAGCATCTTTGATGCATGATGAAAGTTCTGCAAATGCAATAGCATTGTTAATTTGGTCCATCTCGGTTTCTTGTGTTTTTATTTGTCTCTTGATCGTTTTATAATATAGTACGAGTCCATCAACACGGTACATGGCATCTTCTGCAATAAGATCGCTTGCGCTTAGTTAAGCAAGCAGGGATTTGCCTTCTAGTTTAAGGGCACACTGACTAACAAGAGTATGAAGGCCAAATGTAGATGCTATACACAATGATTTCCCAGCTGGGGCAGGAATGTCACAAACAATTTTTTTTTGTCACAACTAATTCTTGAACATTTGACTGGCAAATTCCTCTGTTAATCTTCATCTGCTCTTTTCAGTTCTTAGTGAACGGATTTACGTGAAACCGAGCCTTACCTAGTTTGTCGTACCAATGTTTCCTCGATACCTTCATCCAGGTGCGACTGATTAATTGTCTTTGGTAAACACCCACAACTATTAAACCCCTCAAGCAGATAGGATATTGTTTTTATAACCAGCTCCCTTTGTATCACGTTCAGTTTCTGCTGGACCGCAAAGAACCTCTGAATTGTCATGTTGGCAGATGGAACACTTCTTCACTCTGTTCCCTGAAGTATCAGCCTTGAACGGATTCATCAGCTTTTGTATGTTCTCCATATTTTTCTTTTACTAAATTGTCATACAAACACCATCTGTGAACACATGTTTACCCTGCTCTTTTCACACCCTTGTTTTGTGAGTGCATTTTTATGAACTATTGGTGGTTTTTCACACAACATAAATTCACAAATCATTTAATATGGAAGTAATCATCACATAGCCAAATGGCAGGTTAACAATTTTCCCAGACCGCCATGTCAAATGTCCTTTTACTGTTAGGGGGGTGGGGGGAATTCTGGGCTGGCCTCATAGCCAAAATAAAACCTTTCCAAATGTAGTTAGTATATGTGCCCAGAGTTGATCATCAATGGCACAATTTTTCCATATATTTCATCTGCTGTATTATTGCGCCTTCCGTTACCTACTGTTTTTGCATCACTGGGTAAAGTAACATGGTAGCTGTCTTACCACTAAAAGTTGGTTGT
Source organism: Ambystoma mexicanum (assembly GCF_040938575.1). NCBI lineage: Eukaryota > Metazoa > Chordata > Amphibia > Caudata > Ambystomatidae > Ambystoma > Ambystoma mexicanum. The sequence goes on along the minus strand of NC_090941.1, from coordinate 176,561,174 downwards.
AGGTCACATAAGAGGTTTGAACCTTGGAAGACTCGGTGGCTGAGGGAATGTGTTCAAGTGTACTTATTGCTCTCTGCAAACTAGCTGAAACACTTGTATATAGGCGCGTTATAAATGCTATAATCATAGCTTAGCACTGGTGTGGACAGTGTTTAGTTACAACCTGTTAATAGACTGTCAAGGGGACCAGAGACGTTGGAGGACTAGCGTGTGTTGATGGTGACACTAATGACTTGCTTGCCATCTTCAACTGGTTTAGTAGTAGCTGGCTCAGTGCTGCAAGTATTGAAGTTGGTTTAAGTTTGAAGGAGGTGATGGTTGATGCAAGCGTTTGGCTAAATTGCTACTGCTGCTTCTGATTCATATTAATTTGCCTTTTTTTGCCGGGGAGGTTGATTTTGGGCGGGATAGAGAGGTTTTTGTTCTAGTTGCTCCACTGCTATAGGTATAGATTGGCTTGAAGTTACTATTGATGCTTAATTGTGCTTCTGAAAACAGTCCAGCATACTAGAATTATTTTTAGATTAGGCAGCCCTTTAAGAAACGGCATCCTCATACACTGGTCATAACTTGTGCGTTGCTCCCATCTTTAACTGATCTTAATTTCTTTAGATGAATATGCACCTTGTCAGTCCTGTAACTTGAGCTAGCCTAATCAGTGCCTACTTTTTTCATTCTGTTCACCTGCATAGATTACAAAGACCATTTATCCTGTCCATGTCTTTCTTTTCTACCTCGCCACCCCATTATTTAATTTGTAAGGCACTTATACATCCACATGTTTCAAAGTGCCCCATGAGGTGAATACGGTATTGTCCTATAAAATAGAATAACCTGACACTTAAGCAAGATAAGCCTGTGAGGGGAGGTCAGATTACTGTTTTTGGGACGAAGTGTGGCGAGGTTAACAGTTACTTTAGAGTTCCTTTCATTCTTTTGGAATATTGTGTAAAGATCAAGTGTCTTTTTGGGCTTTAAAACAACTTTCTTTAACTTGCACAGACATTGCATTGTAAAACCACGCTTTTCGTAGAGTACATGGCACAGAATTAATATAATGGCATTATTTAGACCAGTACACTACATATAACATTTACAATACCCCTTCTTCCTCCACACTGCTATTAATCAGGTATTATCGAAAGCCACCCCATGTATCCCTCGGACGGGTCGCTGGCAGCATCAAGCTAGTATACAATTCCTCCTTATTTGCCCAGATCATATCTACAAGCCAGTCTCATTGTGGGGCCCACTTTGCTCTTCCAACTCATCAATATGGCCCTTCTGGCCAACAGACCAATATTTATCAATTTACTTCTCATCAGTTTCAATTTATGCACGTATCCTAATATACACATTGTATGGTCCCATGTTATGGACTGGTCCATCTCCTTTCAGTGCTCAACATACCTTGTCCCACTACTGCCCACCACATATGCAATGTCAGCATGTTCCTCCCTGCATCTGGGGCATAGCCCTCCTGACCACCCCCCCCACCCCCCCGAATTGGGATATATTTTTAAGCGGGCTGTGGTATAATGTACTGTTTAGGATCTTAGTGTGTCAACCAGTATCTGGAGTTGAATATCTGCCTTGTCAGCCTACATATTTGTAACCCTTGTGTTTCGGTAAAGGTGACGCCCAGGTCTTTTTCCCAGACCTCTTTGACATCCAGTGTCTACAACCCCTGGATATTTGTGCTAGTTTGTGCAGACTTCATTACCCCTGGGGACCGTATATAATCAATCCTCTGGCAAGAGGATGGTTCCCGTGGAAACTCGAGACACAGCTGACTGAAGACGACAATATTAAACCCTCTGTAGGGGGGTGTCACCAACTTGCTCTTTAATCCTAGGCCAAGTTACAAATACTCCTTCGAACAAGTCGCCCATATTCAGTATGTCCACTTTGCGCAAGTGTGCTGCCAGAAGTGTCCATCGCTGGGCTCAAATGGCACATCCCATATTGGCATGCCTTGGCTATACTATAGTGTTCCTGGGCCACTGGACTAATATCGACTTTGCCTCTAGGGTGACCAACACAGGATCAAGTTGGTTACATTACTACGTGTCCCTACGGCCAGCCTGGGCAGTAGAGTTTGTTTTGTCTTCCCCTGTTTCCAGTTCTACATGGGATACTTGAGGCCCTCAGTCTACCCAGTATGCTGCATGATATTCCGGAGTTTCTAGGTAGTTGAGCTTGAAGTCTGGGGGTGCCAAACCTCCTTGCTCATACAGCAATGTGAGGTGCTTCCAGCTGACCCTTATCTGCCCCTTCCATACGAACAATGAACACGCTCCAGTAATTTTAGTAAAGGCTCTGCCCGGCCATACAGGCACATTACTAAAAAGATAAAACAGTTTAGGCAGAATGATTGATTTTATTAGTGCCACCCGTCCCATCAAAGAAATGGGGGAGCTGGTTGCAACGCTCCAACTTGGTGCACATTGTTTGGACCACTGGACCATAATTGACAGATTGAACAAGGGTAGGTGACCTAGCAATCTTGACCCTCGAGGTATTATGTGCCCATCTCAACCCAAACATGTTTCTAGGTTCAGGTGTTATATCAGTTTGTGGGGAAAACCTCTGACTTGTTGCTATTCAGGCATAGCCCGGAAAACTTCCCGAACTCATGCACTGCAGCCAGTATCCTCTGTAAATATTTCCCAGAATCTCATAATGTAGTCTGTGTACAGCTTAATGAGATCTGTCTGCCGATTGATGGTAATGCCGGCACTGGAATGTCGAGACCTCGTAAGAGCTGCCAGGGGCTCTATCACCAATGCGAACGAGGGGATAGCGGGCATCCCTGCCTAGTGCCTCCTGCTAGTGCTAAAATCGGTGAGGTGTCCCCATTCATGCACACCCCACCGTACGGATGAGAGTACAACATTTGCACCATTTTATAAAGTTTGTTCTGAAACCAGTTATGTAGGACCCTAAACAAGAAGGGCCACTGTGTCAAAAGTACTGTTGAATGTGTTATGCATGTCTGGGGACACATCCACTCCCTCGACATCTCGTGGTATTTGCACCATTGTTTATAAGCTGACATTGGATAATGTCGATCTTCCCTGTACAAACCCTGCCTGGTCATCGTGCACGATGTGGGACATTAGTGGATTGAGTCTAGTGGCTAGTATTTTTGCAAATACTTTGACGTCAGTGTGTTAGGGACAGTGGGTGGTACGACCCACAGTCCTCCATGGCCTTCCCAGGCTTTAGTAAGAGTGTGATTACCGCCTGACTCCAGCATGACACCAAATTCTAGTGTCTCCGCCCACACCAATAGACTGGGAGATAAAACGTCTGCATTACTTGTAGAATTCTGCACCAAGGCCATCTGAACCTGGGGCTTTCCCTCCTGGAAGACCTTTAATCGCTTCCTTAATCTCACTCTGTTATTGGTTCCTCAGCGCATGCTGGGGTCTCTGCCAACAGAAGTTTTGTGGGTATCTTGGCTAAATACTAAATCTATTTCATCACCTTTCACACTCTGGGTAAGTACAAGTTTGCATAAAAATCTTAACACCTCGCCGGTCAATTAACCACTGTTCCGTCTGCCCTGGTAATGCACGGAATGTTAATGCTGTCCCTCTCACTGCGAACTCTGTGCCAGGAATTTCCCCAGTCTCTCCTGCTCCCCACACATTCACGCTGCTGCTGGCTTATTTAAGTAGCGCAACTGTCTGGTGCCTACCGATATTCTTCTAAATGTACCTTAATATCTTGTGTGGTAATGGGGTCTCAACATATTCTGCCTGCAATTTCGCCAGTGCATCCTGGCATCGCTTCATTTCTCTCCTGATGTCGCACAGTACCCCAAACTTGGGCATTGCCACCCCCTAATCTACACTTTAAACACCTGCCAGATGATAGGTTGTGTACTCACTGATCACTCGTTATTTTCAAAATAACTATCTATATGGTGCGCCATGCTGGCCCGGAAGACTGGTTCTGTCAGGGATGTGTACTTGAAGCGCCATTGCGGCCGCTGAGGCGCACCTTTGGGTATGCTCAGTGAAGGCAACACTGGGGAGTGATCAGACATTGTTCTGGGCAGTATGCAGCATTCGGTCACCCAATTTATTAGCCTTTGGGATGTCGGACAATAGTCGATACACGAGTGCATGTCATGCACTGAGTAAAATATAAATGCACCTTGCGTGCTATGGAGTGTCCGCCAGATATCTTTCAGCCCTAGATCCTCTGTGCGTGTGTATAGTACGTCCTGTGTTAGGGTTCGGGGTGTGGTAGATGTGCGGTCAAGCTGTACATCAAGTACCATGTTGAAATGACCACCACAAATTACTAATGCTGTAAGGGTACCTGCCACACTTCTAGAATAAGGGCTCGTAGAATTTTTGGTCAACATTCAGTCCATATACACTACAGTATTTCCGCACTGCCCAGTTTCGCATGAACTATCACGAATCGGCCAGTCATCACACTCAGTCGCATAGTGAATGGCAGTGACCGGTGCACCAGGATCATGACCCCCCATGTGCTAGTGGAATATGATGTATAATGACGCTGATCCCACCCCCCAAAACCTGGGGCAACCTTACATGCCTGTTATAGCAGATGCGTTTCTTGCAAAATCAAGCTTGGCCCCTTGTCTATATATGCCATCACCATGCGCATCTTCATAGGGATAACCAGCCCCCTCACATTCCAACTCAATAGCTTAACATCAGTCGGATCACGTCCTGCCATTTCTTTCAATACATTTCTGGACCCGCCACAACTTTGTGCCATCTCTCATTCGAGCCATAATATGCAATGCTTAACCTGTGCATTTTTTCTAACTGTTGCACCCCAACCTCCCTCATAGTACCCCAAACTTTCACTATGCTTTGCCCTTTACCCGTGCCTTCTCTGTATGTGCACTCGCATTGGGGGGGGGCGACTGCTTCAATGGTGAGTGGAGATCCCTGTTTATTCCTTCTCGCTTGGCTAGATTAGTGTCATTGATTTACATGCGTTGTCATAAACATCTGATTTTACATAGTTTGGTTGTGGAACACTGGTAGTTTCTAAGAATTGCCTCCGGCATTTGCCCTTCCGGCAGGGCTATATTCAACTCCAGAAATGATGCAGACTCCTCGGGCGGAATGTAAAGAAATGGGTCTTATTATTATTATAGTCGCAGTCTAGCAGGGTACAGCATGGCGTAGGGATTATACGTTCCTCAATAGTTTTGACCCCCACAAATGACTGCCTCTCGTTTCATTGCCAGTGTATAGTCTGGGAATATACAGACCACGCTGGAGCCCACCTAACTCCTGTTTCTCTCGTGCAGCCTTCAATGCCAAATCGCTGTCTCAATAGTTCATGAGGCATGCAATTATTGGTCGGTGGAATCCACCCAGTTTGGGTTTTGCCATCAGCGCCCTATGCGCTTGTTCCACTACAAACATTTGTGACCAGCCAGGGTCCTCCAGCAGTTCTCCAAGCAATTCAGCTGTTACTGTCTGCATAGGGCCATTCAAGGCCTCTTCAGGGGCCCCTATGATGCAAATATTATTGTTCCTTGATCTTGTCTCCAGGTCCTAATTATTTTTTTCTTTTTACTTTAGTCTGGTTGCAGCAGAATAGTTCGAACATTTATGCAGTAGCAATATTATCACTTTATTCCCCCCTCCCTCCTTTTGAAGTCGGTCTCTTGTCCCCTACCTTCTGGGTCCGCCCATCGAAGTAGGCTCTTCCTTCTATTACCGAGTCCGTAGAATGAGTCTTGCCTGCCGTGACTGGAAGCTTTGAGCTGGAAAGGACTTGTCATATTCTAGGACTGGGTCCCAGCAGTCCGTGAAGCAATGTAATGTTCCTTCTTTGCGGGCGTATTTTCTCGGCAACCAGGATGTCCCAGATCTTGGGCCACCACTTGTCCAGATATCAATCCAAGTCTGATCCTCATGTCCCAGGTCCGCTTCCCATTTGGCCATGTACGTAGGTCTGATGTTTAGCATGTCTTCTTGTAGGAGCCTGTAAAGTTTTGTGATGTGGCCTTTTCTGCGGCCCTTCGCCAGTTCCAGGGGAGAAGTGTTCTAGTGGCTGTTTGATTAGTGGCTGGGAGATCCAGTGGCACAGTTGTGCGTTGGTGAACCTGTCGGTCTCTGCTAAGTTAAAACTGGCTTTGCATTCTGAAGTTCAGGGGGAGGGGGGGGAAATCCATCTTTAAATAGTTTGGATACTGTTTGTAGGCCCCCCTCCTAGGACCAATTTTGGAAGTTAGCTGCCTGTAGGCCTGGGGTAAAGTCTGGGTTACAGAAGACCGGAGAGAGAGAGGGCCCAGCCCCTTCGATCTTTTTCTTCTGCAGAGCCTTCTCCCAGATTCTTAAGTCGCCTTGGTAAGCGAGAGGATTGTTGGCCATTACCTGTGCGCAGTTGCTGAAGTGTATGGCAGGTCGCTGAGTGGGATCGGACTTCTGGCTCGTCCAATGTTGACCCATTTCGGGGGATCCGTAGGATCAGTCCACACCAGGGCGTCAGATTCACGCTCAACGCTTCCGATTTGGAGTAGTTAATGGAGAAACCAACCACTTGTTCGAAGGCCTCCAGCTCTGTTACGGCAGCTGGTAGCAAGCTCCGGCATTTGGTGAGTGATAGCATAGACACTTGTATTCCATTTTTATCGTTATTCCCTCAATGGCGCCGACCCTCTGAGCAAAGGCTTCTGATTAGTATAGCAAACAAAGGTGTGACTCTATACGTTTTTCAAAGTTCAAAAGAAAATAACTGGGTTGTGACACGTCACTGATTTGTGAGTGCACAATCTTATTCCTTCCTTGCTTCTGGTGTGAGACAATTGGAGAACAAAGACTTTAAGAGAACCACTCCCGTTTTTGTACATGTATGGCCTTCATCATATAGAGAAAAAAGGGCATAAAACAGACCTGAAAGAAAATACAGTACAATTTATTATTCACAATAGAAAAACAATTCAGTTGAAGTGTAGAAAAAAAATCTCATACAGCTTCTAGTGTTTAAATCAATCTCCAATGTCGTATCAGTTGTAATTCACTTTGCGACTTATTGTTTCAAAAGAAAACTTACTACATGCTTCAAACGTATCCTAGATTACACACACAACCAAAGTCAAAAGTCCTTTCTACTTATTCCGGGGGTGCTTAAATTGTCCCCCTGGTTTTGTGACGTGTGGAGTTTAGTATCTGGGTCTTGGAATTACAAGATATCTTTGTATTGCCTTTGTATAACCTAAGGGTTCTGATTAGGGAAAAGATTGGAGGGGAGGGGTGTACATCATTGCCTTGTTCTGCACGTGAGAGGGTTGTGGGCTGACCTGTGTTGGTTTACTCTCGGTTGTCTTAGGGGGGTGGGTGGGAGGGCGAGGGTTTTGTAATACCATGGTGTGGAAATTGTGGCTAAACTAGAATGCTCGTAGTGTTGGGTCCATGAATTAGCAGTCTACTAAGTCAAAGGCCATGGTGGCATCTAGAGTGAATAAGGCTCTTTCCTGGTGGTCCCCTGCCGCTATTTCCACTAAGTTCAGGTCTTTACGGATGCTGTCTCTGGTACTTCAAGTGATGAAGCCCATCTGGTCTGTGTTAATGAGCGTGGGGAGAGACCCTGCTAGCCTGTTTGTTACCGTCTATATTGAAATAGGCCTGTATGCGGCATGTTCCTCGGGTCCTGGTTGATTCCTGCATCGATGGGGTCACGATCCTGTGTCCCGGAATGAGTTCAGGATAATGTGACTGAAGAGTTCATCAAATTTGGGTGAGAACTCATCTGGGCCCGGTGCTCTGGGTTTTAGGACTTTTATTACGTGTTCTACTTCCTCCCTTGAGATGGGGAGCTCCAAGACTTTTTTTTTTTAATTTATTTTTTGTTTTAACTTTTTTCTTTATATATATCCATCTCCAGAATGTGTGGGAGGGCAGCCTCCATGATGTATTGTTCCTGTAGCTTTGGATCCCGTGGGGTAGCTGTCACGGTATTGAGTAGGTGTGCGGGAAGCCAGCTGGAGTTTGGTGTCTTCAGTGTATTGGGTTATTTTGCCCCAAGCCCCCTGTGGTATTTAAAGGCCGGTTATCCGGATTTGGTGGCAAATTTTGGCTAGTTTCCTAACTTGGAATTTATTGGCTTTGTTGCCATGGATGTAGTAAATCTGTTTTGGTTGGGCTAGAGACTGAGTGGTCTCTTCTGCGTAGTGAGCTTCCAGCTTGTTGCAGCCGATGCGCAATGCTCGGGTGGCTTTTGGGGACCATCCTCTTTTGTGGTTACTTTCCGTTATGACTCTGTCCTTCTCTAGTTGTTTCTATTCAACGGCTCTGCTTTTTTTTTGTATGCAGATGTGCTATTATTTCCCCTCAGATAACCGCCTTCGTTGATTCCGTTCACGTGAATATCGAGGTGGGGCCAGTCTGGTTTTCCTTGTAGTGCTAGATGGCTGTGGCCAGGGCATCCTGAGGGCCATGTCGTGTAAGATCAGGTCATAGAGGGACTATTGTGGTCTCGGTGGAGGCAATGCAGGATACTGGAGCATGATCCGATGGCACTCTAGTGCATTTGTCATTGATCTGTGAATGAGGAGTTGCGGGCTGGCTAGCAGGAGGGCTATATGGGAGGAGGTGCGATGCACTTGGGCGATAAAGGAATGGTCTTTAGCCATTGCCGATGGGACACTCCAGGTGTCTACTACTCCCAGGGCGTTTCAAAGGTTCCGTGTCTCATGGCTGTTGGACAAATCCCATCAGGGGGGTCTGGGACACTGTTGAATTCTCCTATCTCTGTTTGGCCCTCCAGAAAGTGCAACGGGTCCGCCTCAAGCTCGGTAAATCTATCCTGGTTTTCGTTGGGGGCGTATACTGCGGCCAAAGTGTGTAATTGGCTCAACAGGTTCCCCTTCACTGCTGTATAGCGGCAATCTGGGCTTTAGAAAGTTTCTAGTTTCATGAATGGGATTCCTTTAGCTATTAAGATTGCTCAATAAAGAATGCTGTGACCCCCTTTTCTGGCACTACTCGATGCCAAGTATTGCCTTGGAAAGGATCCATCTTGTAGGCCTGGGAAATCAGTTTCAGTTTGGTGGCTTTCTTTGAGAAAGACCACTGAGCTCTGTTGGTCGTCCATGCGTCTGAGGGATGGGTTTTTGTTTACCGGAGGAATTAAGGCCTTTGGCGTTCAGGGTCACGAATCAGTTTTTGGTGTGGTGGAAAATCATCTTGTGGGGGCATCCCAGTAACGGGTTGAGGAGAGTTATGGACTGCTCATTGTCATTTAAGTGCTTCCGTTGTGGTGCTTGGCCGATGCAACAAGGGTTTTAACTTTTGTGAGCTGGTGATGCATCTCACCGTAGAACAATTAACCAAACAATAAACCAGAACAAAGTTCAAACTGGGCCAAGGGGCCCTTGGGCCAATGAGCGTCTTCTCTCTCATGGCTCGGGTGAACTGTGGGAGTTCAAGCATTGCTGTAGCTTGTTCCTGGGATTCAGAATTGGTTGCTTGCAGGGGTTGTGGGGGGGGGGGTCTGGGCTGCAGCGAGGCCCCAGTAGGCAGGTTGGTTGGGAAGAGCCTATCGGGTGTTTCGGGGAACCTATGGTTTTCCCTTTCTTAAGCTGTGTCCATGTGTTTTGCCTGGGTCTCTGGGCTTCTCCCTCTTCGTTGGTGGATGGGCTCCTCCGATCTTCATTGGGGGTAGACTGTTCCCGCCCCTATTATGCCTCGGATCACATGGAAATGGCCCTTGAATGTGAACTGCTGGGCGGCCGCGAAGAACAAGCTGTATTTGATTTTCCGGTCTTGGTGGAAGGCCGTGAGTGGTTTGAGGGCCCTATGCTTCTGGACCATAGATGGTGCCAGATGCTGGTACTCTTGTAGCACTGTTCCTTGAAAGGTTAGCGCTCATTGTGATCGCCTCCACGATTTCTTGTTTAGTTGAGTAGAAGTGAATCTGGGTGATGTCTGGTAGCTCTGTTGTGGTGGTCCCTCTGCAGCTTCGCAGTCTGTGGGTCGGGTCCAGTTGCAGCAGCGCTTTGTCACGGTCCGGGAGAAGGGCCTGAAAGAAGTCACTTATGAAGTGTTGTAGGGCTTGGTCTGAGATTGCGGCAGGCACCCCCTAATGCGTACGTGCCCGTGGGCCCGGTTTTCCAGATCCTCCTGCTTTCATGCCATTTCCTCAAGTTTTCCTTCTAGGGTCTGGAGTTTCTTTTGTATGTCAGCTAGCTGGGCCGCATGGTCTTCAGTCTTGCGGACTGTTCAGGAACCTACCGCTGCATTAGGTCTTGTGGGTGTGCGATGAGGGGAGGCTTCAGGTCAGTCCCTCACTTCTGGCGCGAAGAGGGAGTAGTTGCCGGGCCCCTTGGTTTAGGTGGTTGAGGCTTTTCAAGGCGGCAAGCCTTGTAGTTGTGCCGGGTGTGGGGAAAGCAGCAGCTGGTGCCCTTCCCCACAGGGTGCTGGCGGCAGGCCAGACCTGCTCTCAAGGTGCAGAGTGATAGTGCCATGTCCAGGGAACCCGGCAGCCACTATCTATGGAGGTGGGGGATGGTTGTTGTGCAGTCTTCTTCCTGAGGCAGTTGGGCTATTGAGTGCCTCCCACCAGCGAACCGCTCTCCATGCAGGCCCCCTTTTCCACAGCCCTTTGTCGCAGTTGCCCTCACACCACCGGGACCGGAGGTGGAGCAGGCACCATGTGGGCAAGCAGGGGGGAGGCGGTGGTTGCATGGGATCAGGGCTGGGGGAGGCACTCGTGGTTGGCAGCTGGTTCTCCCTTCACGACTCTGGTTCACCGCAGGGCTGCTGCACTCTGCTCCGAGGCTACAGGAGATTGGTGCAGCCGGTTGCTGTTTCCCTTTCCGTTCCACTCCAGGGGCACTCGGTCCACAGCGGGGGTCAGGTGCACACTGGTTACATCACAGCCGACTCCGGGAGGGGTGGGGGATCATGTTGGCTTTTCGGGTGGGTCAGTCCCTTGGCAGTGGCTAGGACGTCCAGTGTCTCCACACCAGCGGGTGCCGCCATCTTGTCTGGAGCCGTAGTTTCCCTCTGGGGTGACATGAGGGTTTCGTTTTGTGTGCCGGCTCTGTTTTTGCCAGCGTGTCGGCTCCAATTAAGCCCCACATGTACCGCCGTCTAGGGAAGTTAGTCTTAACATTTTTCCTATGGGAATCGCTGATTTGGCTCAGGCTACCGCTGAGGTTCTTTTGGAGGCGACCTCCATCGGCGCTCCAAGCGACACCCTGGTCTTAATTTTGACACTGCCCAGATCTCTTGCCATAGCGGTCACTGTCCCTTGCAATGCTGTCATAGCATCTTACGCTGTGCTGATCCGCATTTCTGCAATTCGTTGGGTGGCCTTTCCATCTGTGCACGGATAGTGGTTACATTGATTGTAATATCATCCAGCTTGGTATTGATGGAAGCGCATCCCTGTTGCATCACGGCCATGACTCGCGGGGCGCCGCCTCCCCCCACACTGCTTCACACACCACCTCCACTTGTCTCGAGGTTGGTCTTGTATATTTGTCCATTGTTCCATTCTTCTTGTGGCCAGCACCCTTAGGCATGTTGTCGACCAGTTCGCTCTCTCCACCCACTGCCCTGCATGGTGGATGACCTTGGGATGATCAATTTGTTGCACTCTAACGAACGATTACCCTGTTCGTGTCCCGGGCACCAATTAAAGTGTTTCGAGCTTCAACAATTGTCTGCCGCTGTGCTTGCAAATTCTATTGCTGGACGGACAGGCTCTGGTCCCTACCAATGTGACCTCGCTGGTTTGTGGTCGCTGACCTTGTGTTCACCAGGCCTGTATGTTGCCACACTCTAAATGTGCCAATGCGTCCAAGATGAGGGGGAACCACACAAGTAACCATCAACAAGAAAATTCTTCTTTGCTCACTCTGTGCCTCCTGGCTGAAGTACACACCTCTATAGTTGAGATGGGAGAACTGCCCGTCCTCCCTAAGAGGCCAACACCTCACTCGTGGTCGAACTGTGGGGTACCCAATGCAACAACCTGTATCCCACAACTTGGCTCTGTAGTGGTTACTGCTGGAAGTCGGCCCACCCACTGCAACTCCCCAATACAGTAGTAGTGACGCTCAATGTCTGCCAATTCCCTCCACCTCAGTGTGCTGGATTGGGCTCAGCTATTGCGTGGGGGGAGGGAGGGCAGTACACATCCGTCTGCACAGAATTCTTGTCCGCGAAAAGCATAGACCAGAGCCCACCTACTCTAGGAGGAGGCAACCGATCATCCGTCCACACCAGAAGCAACTGCTAGCCGAGGCCAGCCCTCGCTACCTCCATTCCTTGCTAGTATCCACAGCCTGCAGTTTCAGCCCGTAGTTGCAATTGCAGCCATCAGTTAACCACAGCATCAGCGGTGTCTACGCCGAGCCCAACACAAGCGAGGGCATCCCACCCCCGCCCACCAGGCTGAATTTCTTCCCTCAACGGTTCTCCTGTGACATGGTGGGCGTTATTGCAGCCCGCCTCAGGGTTTCCACAGCCTTGGGCCATGACAGCAGTCTCCTCCTCTGTTCGGTATTGCGCAGTGGGTGTTGCCCCAGCCCACCACACTATACTTGCAGCAAGGGCAAGTCTGCAGGTCCATCCACCTCCCAACTTGCTGGTGACACTGTGGGCACTGCCATAGCCTGCTGTGGCATACCAATGCCCCAGCCCACTGCAATATTCCCACTTCTAGGGGGCAGCCCAGTAACCTTCTCCACCTGATGGCCTCATTCCTCGACAGTGGATCCCCCTGGCTGTCTGCCACGGGCTCTTCCCCAGCACGGGAAGTCTCGGCTGTTTTAACAGCACCTCGCGTTGGCAGTCTGCTCCGTTTGGGCCACCATGCTTTCCAACCTCGTTACTCTGTAGATATTGGAGCAATCATCTCACCGTTGGGGCCAGTTGTGCCCACACCTTTCACGCAGCTGCTCACGACTTCAAGCCAATCTAGTCTCAATTCATGTACATTTATCGGGAATCTCCCTGCTCACGCAGCGGCTGCCATCTTGCCGCTCGCGCAACTTGAGAGATTCTTCTTGCTTTGGAGCGCTAGATCCCTTTCAGCAGAATAAAGTGTATCCTGGTGTCAATTGGCTCCTCTATAATACAGAATGGCACATCTTGGTGTCCATTCCCTTCATACCTTTGGCATGTCCCACGGAATAAAGACTGGAACATAGCCTTTTACAAAGCAGAATTTGATTTCCTGAAGTACCAGCATGGGCGTGCCCCAGCCATGCCCCCAATGGCACTTCCCAACCCAACCATCTGTCCCTTTCTGTTTTGGACATCACTTTGCACTTAAGCTGCACCTAAATTAAAGACAATCTGCCACATCCAATGCCCAAAGCTTCACTCTGTGCAGGTTGTCCTCTTGTTAATGCTTCGCCTGACGCAGTCTGTTTTGCTTGCTACTCTTGCAATGCATATGGGTCTTTTTCAAGTTGGTCTCTTCTCTACAGGAGGCCTTCAGAGTACATCTGCAGAGGCACTTTGAAGAATTTTGTCACTAACAATGAAATGTTAGTTGTAGAATAGTACCTTTTCTTTCCATGCAGCTTGGTAGCTTTTTAATTGCTATTTAAGCTGTTAGCTTAGTTGAATATAACACTACTACCAACTAGAGCAGCGAGCTGCTGATGCAGAATACTTTTGGTTGTCCCATTCCAGGTTATACACAAATTGGCAAAATCAGTTGCTTTGGCATGTGTAGTTTACTGCATTTTTATATTTATAGCTAACAATGCAGTAGATATTTGGGCAAGACTTGGCTAGTAATTCCAAACAAGTCTGCAAATTTGTGCTTACAGCAAAGTAACAGTAGTAAGACTTGGTAGAATGAATGACCTTTCTTTGCTGTAATGTACAGAAGTCTTTTTACTATGCATTACTAATGTTGCCTTACAGCAAACTATTAAGATACACCTCACAATTCTAAGGATTGGTTTGATGGGGCCACGGTAGAGCTAAGGTGGGAGGTGTGGATAGCAAGGTAGGCTTGGATGTGGCGTTAGCTGCGTCAGATGAGGTGGTAGGCAGGTGGCTTGATGCTGGGGATATGCACAAGTGAGGTAAAGTGGGTATGTGTGGTGGGAGTTTGATGACAGAGGGGGCATAGTATATAAGGGTGAAGTAATGGGCATGGGCGGGTGTGTGATGTTGGGGTAGAATTCCATTGCTTGGCGTTATATTGTCTGACTTGGTACTCCTTTGTGCTGGATTCCTTGATTTTGACTAGTTTTTCTCTCGGCCATGCATATATAATTTTTTTGTTTGTTGCTGCTCTCCCTCCATAGTCCATATGACTACTATAGATCACCCGGTTGTCTTGGAGCGAGTACCCTGTTTCTCCAGCATTGGATCTTTTACACATGCTGTGAATATTTCAGAGGAAAGGAGTTATACCTTCAAATAAATTTCAACTTGTTAGGAAGGAATGGAGAGCAGGTCAAAGTCCCTGTTAGGGCCTGCTTTACCTGTGGGCGCAAACGTTTTTGAATGTGACTGGCATGAGGAGTAAATGTATTGCCTATACCCCAATCCGCACTGCTGAGGAGTGCGACATTTGTCAAGGCTTTAGTGCCAAAATAGACGTCTAGTCAGCTGGCTCAATGAGGGGAAATTGCCCCCTTCAGATATGCATTGAACTCTTCACCTAGCAGAGCTGAACTCCTATGAGCATCTGATGCTTTTCCTGGCGGCACAGCTCAGGCACTCGTCCTCCTTTCTGTCACTACCTTGTGGGGTGTATGGTGGTGGTCCTTACCAGGCTCATTACGTATACTGAACCAGGCCAGGGTAGGCAGTGACCCCATTTCCTTTTAGAGTTTGAGTTTAGCTAGCTTTAGTTGAGCAAGCAATTCATCCTTTCCACCATCCCATTTGTTTGTGGGTGGTAATCGGTGGTTAATGTATGTCTAATTTCAAAGACTGGTCCATTATCAGACCTCGGTTTCACATATTGCTCATCACTTTTCTAAAAACCATGCTGCGGATTTGACATCAGTGGACAGGTCTGGCCTCAAATCAGCAAGAGGAAGGGCACACCTCCACTAGTGCATACCTGTAGGTATTGCATCGATTCACCAGATTGATGCAATAGATGTGCAGTTCTTTAAATGGCCCTCTTGGCCAAGGCAATGTTCCCTTAAGCGCCTTGCGTTTGTCCTGAATTTGTGGCAGGTGTTGCATTTGCTACAAACTTGCAGACTAGTTTGGCCAGATTAGGTACGAATCAGTCCTCGCTAATGAAAGTGAACCCCAATTTACAGGGGCTCCCCTTAAATATTTTGGCTTAACCCCCTCATCACCCTAAACTCAGATTAAATGCACCCATCAAAGGAATTAAAAGCCTCGAGTCTCTTGCAGGTGATAACAGGACTTTAATCTTTACAGATCATGAGGATTGGGGAAATACCAGAGGACTCTGCCATTCTAGGCCAGCATTCTGTCATCGTCCTTTGCTGACTCCCAGGACCTGAATACTGGTTTGCTGACTCCCAGGACCTGAATACTGGTGCTCTGCCTGGTGCTTAAATACTCTTCACTTGGTCACTGGATCCCAGCAGAGCTCCTCCAAACTTGTCTTTCTTGCCATACAAGGGATGCTGCAGTGCTCCAGTGTTGCATTGCCACGTTCCCGACTTTACATAATGCTGCATTAGCAGGAATACTTTGTCCCTCTTGTTTAACATAATTTACTATGTTATAAAGTTTCATACATAAACACATCTCCCCACCATTCTCTCAACATTAACTCTATTAAATTATCTGCTTCAGTATTTCTCAAAAGTACTTGTTTTTCTAGTACTGTTGTGCTAAATCTTAGTCTCCATTGGCCTGTGATTGACAGGAACAGTTGCTCAACCACCTTGTCCTCTCCAGCCTGCCTAGTCTGTTTAGCACAGCCTGACTTTTACTGTGTGTTATGAGCAAAGCTAATTTACAATGTACACCAGGTTTACAAATATATATCCGTCTACCTAGTGCTTGTACTTGGATTTCAATCCTAACCATCTTTATTTAGTGACCCTCCTCCCTGGACTCTTGTGCTTAGAACACAGTTAACAGAAGTTTTGCCTAATTCAAAAGCGCTTGGAAACTTTGGAAATTAAGGAAAGCACTAGGCTTCTTCCCAACACTGTCAGCAGCAATGTGCTGCTTAGGAAAATGCAGTTGCTCTAAGTCAATGTTAAATAGCTTTTCAGGCATCACTATGTTGCCTGATCTCGTCTCCAGATGTCCGTGGGTGACTGTGTGCATCCTTTTAACCCACAATGCCTTTTTGCTATTGGCGCTCTTTCCTGAATTGTTCCTTTTTGATAGTGCACTGTAGTCTTCTGGTAATCTTGCTGTAACAGGCTTTTGGCTTTCTTGTAGAAGGGGCATATAAGCCGCCTGCCTTGCAGCTGTGGATGCAGCGGCATTGCTGCATGACACTAGGTCTCAGTGGGCTAAATCTTTTCATAACGCCCACCTGAACCCATAAGCAGCTTAATGAGACACCAGTACGTCACTTCATAGAAACACTGTCTAACACGCTTAAGCTAGGCCCGGGCTTTTATTTATTTGGAACACTGCCCATGGGCGTATAAGCGCGAAGACAGACACCATAAAACTGAGAATTAACCAGGAAGAAGTTTTACTGAGGTTATTCAAACAGGGCCTTGAGCCTGCGCTTAGACTGATATTGCCCCACATATTACATCAGGGGGAACAGCGTTTGCTAGCCGAGGTGCTGCCACTGAGAAGCAGCTATTTTGTGCATAGGATAGCTTAGCAGCAGTTATTTCCAACAGTCCCGTTTATTCATAGTGTCCGCTTGACTGGCTACCACCTTAACCTTTTGGTCAAATATGCTGGGCTTGTCCCGTAAAGACATGCATGTGTAATGCAGTGTCCTAAAAAGGAGCTGCTTCTGTACGGGCAGTCAGTGGAGTGACCCTACTGCAGACCTGTTCTGCGAAGACCTGTGACTGCCCCGACTGCATTATTTTGAACTACCTGCAGTTGATTAAGCTGTCTTGCTAATACCCTGAAGGAGACTGGCACAGTAGTCCAAGCGAGAGCCGATAATCGCACAAGCTAGTATGGCACTATCTGCCGTATCAAGGAATGGTCTCATCTGCAACAGTAACTTTACATAATAGGAGCCGCAAGACACGACTGCTGACCTACTTTATGGTGAGCTTGTGAGTCCAATACCATACCCAGTGTCTTAACTTTCGTAAGCGTTGTTAAATGGCATTCAGTAATTTGAAAGGTGGCATAGGCAGGATCCGTTTTGCACAGTTTGGAGGCTGCCTACCAGCATACTCTGTTTTTACATTGGTGAGTACCAGCCCATTAAGTCATCCATTGAATTCAGTTGTAGGTGTTAATGGTCTGTGAGTCAAGCTCCTAGTTACCGTAGAGGGGAAAAAGATAGTCATCTGCATAGTTTGCGTACCCAACGCCTTCCGCATCCAAGCAATTTAAGAGGAAGAGTGAAGAAGTCTTGGGTACACACAGGAGCCCTGGGGCACCCCACATTGAAAAACATAGCCTTCTGCCATACAGTCTTCATGAAAGACACTCGTCATTTGATTAGGAGAGGACCTAGCTAGACTTCTCACTTGAGAAGTAGGCAGTGTCTTGTAGCCCGGCAGCCAGTATGGTATGACTAGCAACTACTTCATCCTTGCATCTTCTGGAGTTATTATGAGAACTGCTTTTATGCATTTGGTACTACATTGCTTCATGACAGGTCATTCAATCACTTGGGCGAAATGTGAACAAGGCCAGGGTTTATGCAGCTGTTGCCTGGCCATTCACACTCTCAAGCCTTCAAGAATAAACGTGTACAAGCAAACCTCAAAAGGGCTTTTATTCCTGCAAGGCAAGCACTCTTTAAACGTGTGCACAGACCAGCTGATTTAGAGAACCTATTCATTCATTTTACAAAGTACCTACAATTATTCATTTTGCAAATGTCCCGTTCTGCGCACTTCACTATGGCTTCATGCAATGGGTCTTCCAATGCTTCCATTAGTCTGGTTAACTGTCATGATCCCAGTCAGTGGGCATAGCGCTCATTCAGGCTTTCAGGCTAGACGGATAACATTGGATACAACAGCAGGTCAAAGGTGGGTGTTAGCCTGGCACACATGGCATTTACATCATTCTCAGCATACACTTACATAGACTTTTGAGATGTTTTTGCAGTAATTCCATACATTTAACATGGCTGCCGCAAGGTCCTTTTAGAAGTTGCAGCACGTTCTTTTCATATTGCATAGTGAGCAATTTAAGCTCCGCCTCTGCTGGAACACGCGCTTCATGTCTGCTCCGCTGACAGTGGGTAACGCTACCAGCGTTTCTCCTCACAGAACCTGTAAAAGGAGTTGATAGACATTAATTTTACAGCAAAACTAGAGAGTTCAATAAGTTACTGCAAAAGACTTGCCTGTCTAAGGTCATCTGCGAAGCAACTGGCTTCTGTCGGAAGTTTCATTCACAGCTGCATCCTCTTTAGTCAAGTTTCTTCCGCAGCCACTGCATCTTCCAAAGGTATTTTTTCCTCAGCTTTCTGAACCTGCAGACAAGAGGTTTTTAAAATGACAAATAACGCCGTCAGAGCGGCATTAAACATCCTGCGAAACCACCAAATCTCGGAATCCAGATCCAACCTACATTGGCTACCGGTCAAACGGAGAATTGCATTGAAAGCCTTAGGTCTTACCCACAAATGCCTAGCTAACCAAGCCCCCCCCGTACTCTGCAGCCGGCTATCCCGCCACACGCCAACCCGCCCTCAAAGAACCGCCCAGACGCACTGTCTAACCATCCCTAGGTTCAAACTACAAAAAGTGGGTGGATCTAGCTTCCCCGTCCTAGCCTCCAAGCTCTGGAATGCCCTCCCCCTCACCATCAGATCTGAAGAATGTTTCAGTGCTTTTAAAACCAAAACGAAATCTTGGCTCTTCAACCACCCTTGAACCCCGGACCTCTTATGCTGTCCCAGGAATACATTTGCCCCAACCTCTTCTTTGTAAATATATATATTACTGTATGCTATGAATACTCTGCACTGTCTTAAAATTTGTATATATGTATGCCGTTGCAACCTGTCTAAAGTTGCGCTCTGATGCCTCCGGGCTTGAAGGTGCGCGTTACAAATAAAACAAATTACAACTTTAATAGTTAAAGGATGTTTACCAAGTATTTTATGTACCTGAAAGTTCGTTTTCACCTCAGTTGTTGCTGCACGCTTCCCTGAAGGCTGCAGTTGCTCTGTATAAGCATACTTACGTTTTAAAACGTTTTCTCAGCCAGAGTAACTCCGCAGCCATAATTCTTTTTTCCTAAATTCAGAGAACCTGCAAAAAGAAAAAGGAGCAAGTTATTAGATCTCTCCAACGTAGGAATTGATCAAAGACCTAAAAATTACAGTATTTTTACCAGCTACTTACCCCAAGTCTTATTTTGTGACGAGGCTATAGAATGCTTCAGCTACCCAATTACCATTGTTTCTTCATCTCAACGTGCCCCTGTAGAAAAGCAGGATGGAGAGCCCCATAAACACAGGTGAGATTGGAGGGCTTGAGCTTAAAAGGGTACACATCTCATGCAGTAGTATCTTAGTCAGATATTATAGTGTGCTGCTATTGTTATTTAAACAAAGGGAATCCAAAAAGTATCAAGCACCAAGTCCACAGGCTGAGAAGGCATTATGCTCCCGAGGACTCCAGCTAAGCGTTCCACTAACAAGGCTGCAAGCTGAATCTGCATGTATATAACCTTTGCTTCTATTTTGATAATCGGAGTGTACTGTATGTCATGTAGCCTGAGTCAGTGTGTACATAGTGACATCCTCCGAAGCCGAAGCTGAAATTTCTTGGGCAATGCTACAAATTCTGCCACTTGAATGCGAGCGTAGTCTGTTGCATTATTACTTGGAACTCTTCCTCTATTACTTATTTCACTACTGCTGCTCCTGTATCTGACCATTCTCCTGGTCTATGTTCAACCCATCTACATAATACACTTATGTCCAGAGGGTCTTGGCTCAATCTGCTGCATTCGTCTGGCTCTGCCTCATATTGTACAGTCATGGACCTTGTCCTGAGACTCAACTGGTTTGGTGATGCATGTTGATGGGGTAACCATATATCATCTCACTATGGCTGAATTGGTTACAATCACCCCATACCCACTGATTTGTTTCTCTCTAAAATGAAAATATTGCGTGCCCAACGTAGTTGACACCCCATAACTGGTGGTAGATTTCTGTACAGCAAGTTTTGCGGCTGCTAATGCTTGTTCACATGGAAAATGGTCTTGCATTACTCTATCCAAAAGTCCACTATAGAATGCTAATGGCTTGTGTTTTGCGATTAATGTTGTGCAAGTACTGCTGTCATGGCCTGTCCATTTGAATGTGCAAATTGGCAAAATAGCTTATTGTAATCTGCTGTCGCTAACACGGGTGCACTGCTGATTGCTATTTTAAGTAGTTTACTCATGCATCCATTTCGTCTGTCCATGCAGATTTTTTTTTTTATATTTTTTGTGCTTCCCGAGGGCCTGTAACAGGCATTCGACATGTTGTATAATCGAAAACCCATGTTCAGTTGCATAGGCCTAGGAATTGATGTATTTCTGTTTTAGGCTGTTTATCCTCGTGGCTGTGTCTGGGCTTATCCATCTTCCTGCTGCTGATATGTCACAGGTACACCACTTCTCTTTGGCAGTACTGTAGCTTGTCTCGGTCTACCTTATACCCCTTATCTGCAAGTAATGTCAGTTGTACTGTCTTTTCTACATTGTTCTTCCATTGTACTGCTCACATACACGTCTATGCATTGTATACTTCCACTGACCCTGTTTGTTTCAGACGTATATCTGAAAGACCCTATCAAAGACACTGGAGGATTCACAGTATCCTGGTGGCAACCTTGTGTACTGCTGTCCAGTATTGGGAGTCTGGGTGCAGTGGTATTGTGATGGTTTCCAGAACTGAAAAGTAGACTGCACCAGCAGGTATATTGCACAATACTGATGCAGGAGTTGGCCCTAGCTGATATTCTGCTCCACAATATCATTTAGAGGGCAGAGAGCCAGTATGAATCTCCATGTTGACCCATTTGCTTTTTTCAGACGATATGTGGCCGTCTTACATGGGGAGTCCAAATGCACTACGATGCCTTGGACGAGTAGTGCTTTGTCATGTATTCCTTCATTCACTTCTTTGGACAAAGGATACTGCTTTACTCTGCAGTGTCACCTGATTTGAGTTTGATTTTAACCGCTCCTATGCTGGTTAGTCGCCCTACATCATGTCGGTTGCTAGTCCATAATCGACTAGATACTTGAGCCAAGTCCTTGTCTGTATTGGTGCTGTTGGGTATTTTGTGTAGATTTGGGGCCTAGCAGTAACTTCTTACTGCCAAAAATTAGTAATTTAGCAATAATCACTCCTTGCATTCAGGTTGGGTTTGGTATTATAGTAATATAATGGATATGCATTATTTTAGTACAGATATATTTAGTTGGTATACATTTTGTTGGGGGTATTTTTTTGTTGAGCATAATTCCTTTGTTTTATTTGTGGCCCAAATATCCAGAACCCCTTATTTTTGTTTAGATTGTTCGTGTGATCACGAGAGACCTCAGGCCTACATTTCAGAAACACCATTTTCATATGGAGTGCCACCTAGGGCTGTTATCACTGATTTGTCTACAACAGCGAGCTAACATGTGGTATTATCACTAATTTATTTACATTAGTGAAACTATTTCCAGAGGCCTTTCTCTCTGCTGACTCATGTACGTCCAGCAGACTATCAGATTGTGTTCCATTCAGAAGCCACACCCATACGTTGAGTGGAACCGTGCACACAGCTATTTTACTGCCAAGTATTATTTTTAGCTACCTTATTTCTGTTTTACCTACATGAAAAATGACAAATGCACTGCCTAAGAATGTTCCCCAGATTACCAGTGCTATAATGGTAGATGCACTAAGAAAAGAGAAACAAAAACACACTACATTTCAACACCATCTTACTCCTTTTACAGAAATAAATGGAAATTGCACAGCAGCAGAGATATTCACTTTACATTATCTGTAACAAAATGAAAAATACGGCAAGAGAACATTCAATTTGCAACATTACAGTATGTTAATTAAACACAGGAAT
The DNA here is from genome assembly GCF_040938575.1 of Ambystoma mexicanum. Lineage (NCBI taxonomy): Eukaryota > Metazoa > Chordata > Amphibia > Caudata > Ambystomatidae > Ambystoma > Ambystoma mexicanum. Next base: position 176,539,009 of record NC_090941.1, on the reverse strand, counting down.
TCCCTCTTCTACTCTGCCAGAATAATTTCTCTCACACTGCCCCCTCACTCTGCAAGATGATTACCGGCAAATTGTAGCTTGTTCAGGACGCAAAGTCTCCAGGCTGGTCGCTTTCTTTACATGGCTCGGGGCTCCCTCTTAAAGCACCCGAGCGAGGACATGCAGTTCTGATCTGCAGTCTCTCAAGACGGTGCTTATTGACTGGAATCTCCATTCTGTGCAGCAGTACACTGGGACCGGCTTCTCAATCAGGAAACTCCCCAGCCACTCGAGCCAAGTCTTCACCCAAGCTGTGCAAGATGTCCACTAACTCTCTCCTTCCCCGAGATTCTACAGGAAACCTCTGTTACAGCCCCTAAGGTGACGTGCACCCAATAAGATGCGATCATGCCCTATCCTCCTTCTCTAAGCAATGACTTACTTTTACAGTAAGCAACTGTAACAAAACTGATTTCCTGCTTATTCGAGTTTTGTTTCCTGAGCAAGGACTGTGAAAAGCACAGAGAAAATAGAGAAAAATCTGGATGCACATTTAAAATGAGCCTGTCTTTTCTACCTCATTTTGCACTGAAGAACACATTGTTTGATTATTAGTGATTAGTATTTGTTAGGTGTATTAGTTCATTAATTATCTAATGTGTCTCCTGCAACAGAGGCATTTCAGGCGAGAAAAGAGAAAAAAACATGCTTTTAAATGAGAAAATGGTTTTGTTTTTGACCTGTGTATTGTCTCCATTTAAATGTCCATATGTTACACTGGCAACACATGGCTTGACACAATTGCATCATAGCAATACCTTGATCCCATGCAGTGGCGCTGCACTCCAAAAACACGCTAAACAATCCTACATATCCCCTCCTTTTTCTGAGCATTTTGGCCCTTGTCCAAGCCACAATTGGAAGAAATTAAAACGTGTTCCCTTCCTTTTTTTTAAATGCATGCGTGTTGGGATATCTTTCTCTCCCCGTTGTATCCACCAACATGAGCAACATCATTTTTACTGATAAAACGATCAACCATCCTCCCATTATTAGCACCAGGACAGCCAAACCCACTATAGAGCATCCCCCCCCCCCAGGTTCCCCAATTAAATCTTTCCACTTCTATTATACCCAGATTACTAACCGTAATAGTGTTTTCTCAGATTCATTTTGACTACATGTTTCTCTTTATGATTCAATAAGAATTCTAGGTCCGGGTCTATTGAAAATGCATTCCTTTGAGAAAATTCAATATTTTCTACTTGGCTTTCCCATATGTCATTTGTCACGTGAAATAATGTTAACCCTCCAATTGACACAATTGTATCCTTTGGAACCTGTAAGTAAAAGACATTATATTTCACTTGTTTAACCACATATCTTCCATGATTTAAGTGTACTACTGTCAGGTTTTTCAAACATGTGCTGACCAACCATTTACCTTTGACCATCTTAACCTGTGCCAATTCTTCACTCCCCATATTGCTAATGATTACTTCACATCCTTCTGATATACTTGGGTCAGATTTCAAACCACAAATGGCGTCTGTAGCATCAGGAACAAACGGTTTACCTGGGCACATATAATTTTGTTCTTTAAATTTGACACAAACGTTTCCAAGTTTGGCATCAAGTAAACCTCAGGCTCCCATGACTGAAATGCCACCATTTCTGGAGTCTTTATCTTAATAAATGTGTTCTCTTGCCAAAATCACACATTGTGTACCCACTTGGTTTGATAAATAAGTTCAGGAGCTACGTATGGGATGCATAGTAAAAACCCAATTTCCAACCTCTCCAAGTCCACATATAATGGCATTGCATTACCCATTTCAAATGCAATTTCTACTTGTACCACATCAATCTCCCTCCTGGTCAACCGTTCTATCATTTGATGACTAATATCCTGTGAAACAAAATACAAAGGTATACGTCCTTGAATCAATTGTGAAATTGCAGTTTGAACTTCTCTCATATAATTCGTTAATGGTCTATCCACAGGACTCATTATATTCAAAATCTCACTAATTGGCTTAGTCGCCCGTTCCATCACATCCGCTTGTTCATTCAATATGATCGCAGTTTCATTTATGAACCTTACTTGTTCATCCAAGCCTCCTCCAATTCCATCTGTTTTTTGTATTATTTCTAGGTCAACACTCAGTTGTGCTTTAGTACTCGGCGTCCCTACTGAAATGGCATTGGCTGTTGATATCGTGGTACCTATTATGGCTCCAACTATAGACATTACCAATGAGATCGCAAGCATCACTGCTCCTCTTTCCTCTCCTCAATGTCTGCTGAATTCACAAATGTTTTCTCCAATTGCATCAATATATCTTATTGACTGCTTAGCGTCCCCTTTTCTTATTTCCAGCTACTCTTTAGTTTGCTCAGCTATATTTCCAGTATTGTTAAAATGTGTTTCTACCAAAATATCAGGATTCAATGGCATATAAATGTTCTGGAAAATCATCCTTCTATCACTCATGATGAATCCTGGTGCTTCTTCTACCGCAATACCAGATGCTGGTCCAGGTTCAATGACAACCTGTGCTTCTGAATTTTTGAAGTTCCCTCCGAATAACCTCATAATCATCCATATTGTTGGCGTCATCCTCAATGCTGATCGCTTTGTAGCCTTGGTCTTGACCCCCTTCCGGGGCTTCTCCGGAATCCGTCCAGGTGGGCTCCAGGATTCCATCGTCTCCCATGGCCTCCGGTCCCGGAACCTCCGACTAAATTATGTTAATATTCTAAATCGAATGGAAAGGAAACAAATTAAGTACATAGCACAATACTAACTTCACCCTTTTGCCAAAAATAAAACCTGCTTTGTAAAACATTTCGCCTTCATTTTTTTTCACCTTCTGAAATTAAGCACAGGTTAGAGAAAACATACATAAAACAGCATCCAATATTTAATACATTTTCATTTTGTACACCAATTCCATAAACTTAAGCTTCCACTTTTTGTTATATTCTATTCACATATATTGGTGTTAATGTGCCACTATAATAATCAACAATCTTTATTTAACTTCTCTGCCACTGCCTCCTGACTAGACCCATTTACTTTACCTTTTTATGTTCAAGGAACTATATCTGTTTCTACACGCTCAAGCTGTTTGATCTCGTGTCTGGGGTGGCATGGCTTAATCTGATTCACATGCACAAACTGTTTTGTTGCTGTTTCACCTTCAGTCTTCAAAATTTTATAAACTACAGGAGAGACATTATCTATAATTCGAAATGGCCCCTGCCAGGCTACTAGAAATTTGGAATTTTTCTGTTTACTTTTTCCAAAATGAAATTTATACACCCGAGTCCCTCACACAATACTCCTGATGTCTTTTTATCATATGATTTTGCACTGTCAGTAGCTTTCTAGATTTCGCTGTACAAAAGCAGATGCATGTTGTAAATGCTTCCTCCGTTCATCAATGTACTCATGAACTGTGGATGCACTCACATGTCTGCTCATGTGTTCTGTATAGCAGGTGTTGTGGTAACACCATTTTCTTACCTGTCAAGACCTCATGGGGGCTAATACCTGTTGCTTTGGCAGGAGTTGATCTGATTGCCATCAAAACCAAAGGTAAACGTAAATCCCAGCTGGAACCTGCTTTTGCCACGAATTTCTTTAATATGTCCACAACAGACCTATTGCTGCGTTCAACTCCACCTGAAGAAGCTGCCCGATATGCAATAAGTAATTTGCCATATCTTACACATTAGAGCACTTGTGAAATGACTTCCTCTGCCTGATTCTATTTTGTGGCAACCCAAACCTTGAAAACACATGATTCACCAGCAATGTGGCTGCTGTTTGCGCACTACAATCTATTGCAGGAATACACTCAATCCATTTCGACATCAAACGCACCACACTTAAAATATAACGGTTCCCTCTGCTCAACCTCTTCACAGGCCCTGCAATAGTCTATTTGCAAATCTGACCATGGAAGAGTTGGGACTCTTCATTAATGCAGCTCTATGCATTGGTGAAGCAGGTTTAAATTGGGCGCATACTAGACGTCCTCTAGTATATAATTCCACATCTTGGGACATATGTGGCCAGTATGCATAATCTTTTAGTATTTCCAATGTTTTTTGTGAACCTCTGTGGCCTGCAGTTATTGCATCACCATAGATCATGGGATGATAATAGCAGGGGTCCAACACGATATGGTATGACACATTGCAAACAGTAGTCTACATAAAAGCGCTCAACTTAGAGCCCTACATTCCGAAATTGAGTCCTCCGCCCCACCGGGCCCCCCAGTCCCTGGGGAAGGGTGCTCTAAGGCCAGTGTTCAGGTCCAGCGATTCCCTCTAAAGTGTTCCATACACCTTAAGCTGCCCTCCCGTATTTGTCAAAGAAGGGGAGCCACAGGCCCCCAATATTAGTCTTGGATTCATCAATCAGATGGGTCAAGAATTCCATGTCATATGGCGCGTAATTTAGTAACCCACTCCCTTTACCCAGGGGGTCGGGGTGTCTTCCATTTTTGGGCCCAACATCTGGCAGCGACTAACATGACCTGTAACATGTGATCATGTGTCACTTTCGAACCTCCCCCTACTTCAATGCCAAACATTAGCCATGGGGATAAGGTTTTTTCAATTCCATCAATCTTTAGCCAGGTCAGGACCTTGCTCCAATAGGTTTGTACCACGTGACATTTCCACCACATATGCACATAGGCCCCCCCCCCCCCCCCCTTCCAGTATGACATTTCCAGCAGTGTGGGTCATAGCCCTTTCTCATACTGGCTATCTTCTGTGGGGGGTCAGGGGGGGGGGGGCTAATGCCATCTATGTATCATTTTCAGGGCCTGGTGGCGGTATTGGGGCACAGCTGTTGAGCGATTGGCCTGTCTGCAGATCTTGGTCCATCGCCTATCAGTGATGAGGGCGGTATCTAGGTCTTTTTCCCATTGTACCTGGGCGGGTGGGGGATCCCGTGGGGCGGAGAACAGCAAAAGTCTGTAAAGCCCTGATATCACTACTTAGTCCCCTTCTATGTGATTAGAAATTTCTCAGTTTAAGTCTCTCCTAAGAGTATCTCCCCATCTGTTTTCAGTGAGGGCCCACTTCAATTTCAGATATCGGAAAGGAGTCTTCTGTTCACCCAATCGCTATGACCCAGGGTTCCATCACCAATGCATATATAAGGGGAGATGACGGGCACCCCTGCCTCGTGCCCCTTTCCAGTGGAAAGGTTACTGATTCACCCATTTACTACCACCCTTGCTGAAGGGTTAGCATAAAGGGCAGTCACCCACCCTCGCCACTTAGGCCCCATCCCCAGGGACGACAAAACCCCCTCCATAAAAGCCCAACCCACCCTGTTGAACGCCTTTTCCATGTCCAGGGATAGGAGAAGAGCAACCTCTGTTCTGACTTCCTTTGAGCTTAGTATGTGTATGCTTTTGCGTATGCTGTCGCCCCCCTGTCTGTTTAGCACAAAACCAACTTGGTATGAGTGGACCAGTCGGGGAGACACCTTTCTAGGCGTGCTGCCAGAATCCTAGTAAAGATCTTCACACCTGTGTTCAAGAGTGAGATGGGCCCATAAGAGCTGCATTCCACCATGTCCTAAACAGGCTTTGGTATCACTGTGATCATGGCCTGTAGGAATGTCGATGGGATGGTTTCCGGGGTCTTAATTCGGTTGAACCGTTTGGTTAGCGGTTGTATCAGTACCAATTGATATTATTTAAAGAAGTCTGCTGTATATCCGTACCCCCCCCTTGGGTCTTGCCCACCTTCAGCCGTTTAATAGCCCCCTCCACCTCTTCCTCTATTTCCCTTTCCAATGCCTCCCTCGCTGGTTCTGTGAGCTTGGGCAGAGGGTGATCCTCTAGATATCTTCGGATCTCATCCAGGGACTCACCTTCTGTTTAGTGTACAGTTTCTTATAAAACCCTGCAAATGAGTCGGCTATATGTTTGGTTTTTGTTTGGATGTTGCCCACTCCATCCCTGTTGCCCTTGACCCGTGCCAGCTCAATTTTCCTGTGTGCCAGGAGGGTCCCAACCTTGTCTCCCTTCTCGTAGTATCTCTGCTTCGTGTATCATTTTTTTGACCACCTCTCCAATTAAGACTGTAGGGCCTTTTTTTCTCATTTCACCCAGGTGATTTTCAGTCTACATCACCCTTAGTGAGCTGTGCCCTCATTGCCTGTAGGTCCTCACAGAGTTTAGATTCTATTAACACTCTTTCCCGTTTCCTCCTCGAGCCCTCTGCAATAAGGAGACCCTGGAAGGTGGCCTTTGCCGCTTCCCAAACTGTGGCCATTGGCATCTCCCCTGTGTCGTTTCTTACAAAGAAGGCTTCTATTTCTTTCCGTAAGAATTCTTTGAACACCTGGCCTCTCATGAGGGTGTCGTTACAGCGCCACCTATATGACTTGGGGGCGCCCTGAAGTCGCCATTCCATAACAAGCTCATGGTCCGACCAGGTCACTGATTCAACCGCGGGGCTTCCAATCTCCCCTCCTCCTTTCTCTGATGCCAATAGTAAGTCAATTCTAGTATGCTTGGTGCGGGGGGAGGTGGTGTATCCCCCGGGAGTTTGCCAGCATTTTCGCCATACATCTAACAAGTAGTATTTCTTGTAACAGGTCCCTCATGGTGAGATTATCCTTGGTGGGTGCCTTTGGCCCCACACCTTTAGCGGACCACCAGTCTAGTGGGGGGGAGGGGGTCTGTGATGAGGTTAAAATCTCCGCCCAGGATCATTGCACACTCCGCCCATTCATCCATGACCTTAAGTACCCTATGGATAAACCTGATCTGACCAACGTTGGGTGCATGCAGAGTGGCCAATTTAACACATGCGCTCTGAGAGCCCCTTGATCCCAAGAAATCTACCTCCGAAGCCGCTTTTCGTCTCCACCTTGGTGAGATGCATTGATTTTTCCAAGGAGAATACCCACTCCCTCCCTTCTTGGCAGATTTGTGAGGCCCAAAAGTTCCTCCTTATCTCTTTTCCTTTTATCGTCGACTCTGCCCCCCTTCTTGTAAGAAGAGGACTAGCAGTTTTTGTTTACGGAACATATTGCTTGAGAGAACGCTTGTTCCGTGAATTTGGGCCTATAACGTTGAGCGTACCAATCCAACCTTCAACCATGATCGTTGCTACTCTTGTCCTGTAAAATTCCAGTGTGGTCCCCCTGTACCATCTCTTCGCTTAACCTGCAGCTCCATGGCGTGGTGTCCCCATAACACTTTCCCCTCCCCCCTCCCTTGTTCCCTGTCTCCTTACCCATTTTGTAAGGCGTTCGGCTCGATCACCCAGCACACGTCGAGGTTAGTCGACGAACCACCAGGGTTACTCCCTGGCCCCGGGAGAATCAGTGGTGTGGAACGTTGCCTCCACTCAAGAACATTTCCCACTTTTGGTTAACATCAGAGTCCCAGTGATGGTCCCCTCCATATGCCAACAACATGCCCCCCAACTGTGAGCTCCTCAGCATATTGGCATTCGGTGTGAGTCGGAGAAGGTCTCTCCCTACTTGGACCCCTACTTGAGTGAAAAGATCCCGAGATGCACCACTTCTCAAGCCTCTTGTCAGGTCGCGCTATCAGGTTTTCTTAATAGAGCATGTTATTTTAATTTGGGAAGTGTTTATCAATTTATGTGTTTGGCCTTAACTTTACAATTCAGAGTAATGGGAGTTCCCAAGTCAACATGGTGACTCTCAGCACAATTTACAACAAGCCTTTTGAGTCGATGAAGTGAAAGAAAGGCAGGTTGAGAACGTTCTAAACTGCCTTTCATTGTCAGCAGCTCAACTGATAGGTCCTATGTTTATGAGCTGTGTGGAGAAACTTTAATTTAAAGTTGTCTGGAAGAAATTTCAAGAAAACCGACAACTAACAGCCTAATTCTGGACTCTAGAAAACAAAAGCATTTAGAGAACTTTAAGCTGTGTTTGAAAAGGATTCAGAAGGTGAACTTGCACAATTGAGAGAGCGTAACGTTTTCTTATGAGCGTGTTTGGCAGCCACTGATATATATTTGAGGATTTTCTTATTGAGAACTCCGACGTGGAGTTTAAGCGTCCGGTAGTCCATCTTCCATTAACTGCGCTAATGGTTAGGGAAGTTCGTTGCTTGCATAAACGTTACCAGGAGTGCGAGTAAACAGTAATCAAAACCTAACCTCCGATTGTTATTCAAAACGGAATATTCATAATTAAACACATACGTGGATCTCCGTGTGAACTCGCCACAACTTTTGAGATCTGTGTGTTTACACGTATGCGAGTCTGTTGCTCATACGAACTCCAGTGCGTTGCATAAAGCCACTACAGGTTAACGCTACTAACACATGCGCGGTAGTTCGAATTAATACTACGCGTGCGCCTAAAGGAGATTAGTTTGAAAAGGCTCTCTGGAGTGACGAAGCATTGATTTGTTCACTCTATTTGGGAAACAAACCCTTCGGCGTTCAGTAAACAGACAAGGAGACACGGAAAGTGTTCATTACGTCACTATAGATTCTTTGGGCTTTATTAAAAAGGCAAAAAGTTTCCTAGCACATGTGCAAGTGACTCTCTAAAAAAACTAAACTAATGAGAAAAAGACAACCAGTTGGCAAATTAAACTCTGCAAATCTCCTGAAAGATTAGACATTAAGGAAGCAATCTAGAAACTATTCAGCTTCAAGTTAATTTCATTTCAAGGGAGGAAGAAGCAGAAGTTCCTATGCCTGTTTGCTGATAAGTAAATATCCCCAGGGCACTCAGTTGAGGATAGCCATGTATGGTGGTAATTTTAAGTAATTTAAGGAGGTCTAGAGTAAAGTCACATTTTGAAGGTTAGAAAGTTATAGTGAATTTCTTTTTATTTTAACTGGTTGAGAAAACCAGCACAGAGCCTGGCAACTTTATTATTTTATCCCATTTTTCCCTTGGAGGTGTATCCATCTTAGCGGTTTCTTAGTTTCAGTTTAGTGGATAACCTTTCTGGGGGGGCTATGGGGGTTCAGCACCTTCTGCGGACATCCATCTAGTTCAAGCCTGACACCTCATCAGGTGGGCCCCAAACTTAATATCGTGCCTGTTAAACAAAAACCCTGCCAACTATGGCAACACCTAAAGGCAAAATGTGATTCCCCCAATTTGAAAAACCTTCGGGGGGGATCGTGTAAGCAACATCATTAGAGATTAACCTTGTGGCCTTTCCATTACGATCAAGGGTGGTCCACCGCAGCCCACCGGAGGATGCCTAGTTTTCTGGAACTTCCAAGTGCTTTTCACCTTGTGTTTACCCCGAGTTAGATCAGGTCCCTGTGGGGCTCGGCTGGGGTCCCTATCAGTTCAACTCTGATCTCTGGATGTCCCGGGAGGGGCACGGGGGGGTCCCCCAACCAACTCAATGGCTCTTTGGATGTCTTCTTCCGTCACAAGCTGGTGCCTCTTGCTTGCCATTCGAAAGCTAGATAGAATGCGTGTCCCCAGCGATATAGGACCACCTTCTCCTGTAGCCATCTGGTGAATGCCACACATTTTGTCATCTGCAGTGTAAGGGGCGACAGATCTTGGTAGATTGCCAAATATGGAGTTGCTGTATTGTATGTCTCTCGGTCCTCGACCTCTCCAGTATCATTGCTTTATCTCTAGTAGTGGAATCTCGCCAGCACTGAGCGTGGACCCCTTCTGCCTCCACCTGCCTGATGGACCCTGTCAATCAAGATCGTCTCCCCAGAGTCGGGTCCTAGGACAATCCTGATATCTTGTACCTTGCCCGCTAGGCCCGCCTGGGTCCCCCCCCCCCCCCCCTTCCACCTCCGCCAGGCCGAAGATCCGCAGGTTGCTTCTCCGTTCGCGGTTTTCCATGTGTCAACCTTGAGACGGAGTTCTCCCTCTCGGTACTGCATCTCTCTAAACCTTGCCTCCATCTTTGTTTCCAGGAGGTTGGACACTTGGTTATTTTCCACCCCCTCCATACGGTCCTCCAGCGTGGAGACCTTGGCTGTGAGGTCGGCGAGCTTGGCTCCCATATCTGTTCTCATCCCCCTAATTTCGTCGATCGCCTGAATGTTGTAATGCATGGTGTTCATGTCAGGAGCCGGTGTGGCGCAGGCTCCGGTCTCCAGGTGTGAATTGGTATTACGCTAGGGTTTCTTTCCAACTCATGGGACACTTCTCCTAGATCGCTGGCTTCTTGATGCCCCCAGTGGTATCTCCCCAGAACCAGTGCCTGCCCCTCACCTCTGCCCCAGTCCGTGTGATGTTACGTGGTAGGCAAGTACTTGTGGTTTATTTCACATGTTCAGGATTCCCACAGACCACAGGACCCAACTTTTCGATTGCCACTGCACCTTGCTGCCTCAATCCGCCAGCCTGGTCACCAGCAATGCCGCAAGTTTGGGTCTGCGCCCCCAAGAGGTGCTCCGACTTCTATGCCAGTCTGTTTTGGGGCCCCAGGTGGTTCATCGGTTTACACCCCCTGAGTTTGGTGTCAGGAGTCTCCTCTAATTTTGGTACACTTCCCCCCCCCCCCCCCCCCCTTCCTTTTTTTCAGTATATCTCCACACTTCCACACTTATCCAGGGGCCATAGAGGGAGCTTATGGATCGGGCATCCATCTTGCCTTCGCCCTCTGGTGGCCTCCTCCCTATTAAATTGTTTGCTGCAAGACTGTGTGCTCCACTTGCCTTCATCTCGAAGTTGTTTGATACAAGACATGGTGTGCTCCATCAGTTTGGCTAGCTCTATGGCCCTTCCTAATTTGGCTTTTTCTTTCCATAATGATTCACATAATCTTATCATTGATATGTTTGATCAGAGTTGATCTCGCAGGTGCTCCTCTTGACGTGCAAATTTAGATTTTATTGCAGCTGCAAATTCTTCAACAGGTACTTTTTATCATCTCATGGAAAAATGGTACCTAGCCAGTATTTTATTTTCCGTTACTTCGAGGTACTTGGTTGCACTGCTTAGGGGAGCCTCTAGTATACTCTTTTTCTGCCCTGTTTGTCAAAAGCAGTGATGAAATGGTACATCTTGCCTCTCGGAGTGATTTGGGCCGTAACTGCCAGTACAAACTTTAGAAATTCCTCTTTCCACTGAACCAGTGGTTCTCCAGGTTGTGCTAAGAAGCACGCTGGCCCTGGGATGTGAGTCATTGCTCTTAGTTGAATTTGACGGTATGAGAACACCCTTTGTGTTCGTTGATGCCTGGTCTCTTGACCCTCAATTTGTATTCACATAGTGAATTGTATTACAACAGCGGTATAATGTGGACTGTTTCACCTTTCCCTGCTTTTCTAATTGCCCGCTGAATTGTGATTTTAAAAAAAATGTTTTTAAAGTGCTCTACCTACCTGCTCCCTAACGGGGCCTGCGATGTGCCATGGTTGACTGGCAACTACTGACACAATAATGCCTGGTACCTCTTACCTTGATGTGACCTGCAGTGCACTAAAGCCTGCTGGTTCTCGTGCAGTCAATCTCCTGTGTAACTAAGCACTGGTTGTCTCTGCCCACTTGTCCTAGCTTCACCGCAGTCATGCAGGACATGTGGCTCATCACCAATATTATAAAGGAAATCAGTCCTAAAGTGGTGTAACCTGTTTCATAGTTAGACTATGACACCAGTAAGTCCAACTTGCTCTGCTCTCAACTGAACCTTTTCCATTCCATGTACTTGTATCAACTCATAACATTCTATGGTCAGTTCCATTCTGTTCAACTAAGCCTGTGGAACTGGCGATGGTGCTTTTCGCATCCCGGGTTGGCCCTTCGGTAACCCAGACTGCTGATTACTCTTGGATAAATGTACCGGACACTTCACGGCATCCCATTCAGTCAAGACTGTTTAACAATGGTTGCTATGTAGCTGGAAGGCAGGCCTCCAAGCAGCCAGCCCTGTTCCATCCCAGCCAGAAGGTAGACTTCTGCAGAAGCAGAGGTGCTGCCGCTATAGCCATGAGGTAATTGGGGGTTGGAGGAAATTAAGAAAGGATGGTGGGGTGTGGGGGAGAGGGCAGCTGTTGGGTTGCTCTGAATGTGGGCTTGGGTCAGTGGGTTCAGCCTGCAATCTGAGCAACTAGATTGTTGCCCACCCTCCCCCCTCTGCCCTGGGTGCTAATTAAGCAATCCTGTGGGCTTTACCAGGCTGGTGAAGCCTGCAGAACACAGAATTGCTTTTGGCATCCCTTGGGTGCGAATAGTAATATAGGAAAACACATTTGTGTTGCTTTATTTGCAGCAGCGGCCGGGAATCTTAGTTATGGAAATGAAAGGCAGGGCACTGCTTGGAGCCACGCTTCCATTTCTCTGGCTTCAACAGGGCGCTCTGCGTCCCAGCCGGGAAGGGGTGTGTAGGGGTTTATTTGGGAGGAGGGAAAACTGCAGCGACCACTTGGGTAGCTCCGAAGCTGGGCTTGCACCATTCGATTCAGCCTGGGTTTGGAGCAACGTGACTGGCTGCTAAACCCACCGAAAGTGCTAATCTACAACTTTGACCATTTCACTGTAAGTGTTCCTTTGACATAATTGGTTCCCATGGTAGTCCGATTATTACTATTGAGTTTCTATGTGTGGAGAAATACACCTGGCTTTTGTGGGTTTGCTTGAACATCAATAGTCCATCACAGCCACGCTGAAATTATTATAGTTCTGGAGCTGTTAAAATTCTCCAGGCTATACAGCCACCATTTTCCATTTTCTCTGGATCCATGTTGCCGGACCCTCATGGACCCATACCATTGTAAACCGCACCTCCCCCTCAAACCTGCTCTCCTCTACTTGCAGTATTTCATTTCCCATATAACTGCAAATCTCCCCTGAAACAAGCCCCCCGCCCCCAACCTCCCACCTATCCCCTGGATCATGCTCAGGATGCTGCTTTTGTGGGCACAATATGTCAACAGACATTCCTCTGGCCTGTGGGGGGCCACAACAGTGTTTGCTTGCCACTATACATATTTATAACCTAACTGAGCACCGAGCCATTTGGTATGCAATGCTGAACCTGCTTCTACATTGGTTTTTCTCAGTCAATTGGCTATATGATTCTGATTGGCTGATGTAGATTTTGGTTAAAAAGTGACTTGGCAATGGAGAAGACTTTTTGTTTTGGTATGCATGTGGCGTTTTATTACATGTCTTAACCTTTTTCTTGTCTTGCATTCCCATAGGAAACGTATGAGACCATACCGGGCCCTTCCAAGATCACATTCCTTTTACAAGCAATCCGGAATGCTGCTGCTGCAGAGGAGGTACATCTACACTTTTTAATGTGCAAATAAAGTTTTTGGGAGCTGTAGATTAACCTTTTCATCCAGTGAGTGGGTGAGCAAAGCTGCTTGTGGCTTTGACGAGGAAATGGTTCTTTATAACTATGTTGCAGAGCATGGTAACGTGTGCACAATGCGCGCCTTAGATTCTCATTGCAATGACTTGCACAAACCATGCCTATTATCTTTGTACCACACACTTGTTTTGATTGCCTAAGAATTAGGCATGACCATGAGCCTCTTGCCTCCACCTCGGTTGAGGCTGTGAAATAAACACTTGATCACCAGTCATTCATGTTGAATTTCACCCGAGGCTGTCTTAGCGCTAAAAGACAGGCCTGCCTAGGTTTGTGCTTAACATTATTAAATATATGCAGCCAGGATTTGTAAAGTTCTTGGACTCAAAGGGATCACGCTGACGCAGTAATCTGAATCATACACATCACAGGAGTTGTGTATTTAATTTGATCCCCTATCTCCTGACGGTTATGTTCATGAAACAAGCTAAAGCAGATTTAACACCTATGAAAAAGCATGCCATGTGGGCAAAGAGCATGTTTGAATAGATGACCTAAAAACCACTTGTTAATAGAACAGCAAGTGTAACCTTTGTCTTATGTAGCTATGCACCACCTAAGAGGTGGTTCATGTAATGTCAGACATGTACCGCTAATGTCTTACAGTACATAAAACCTTTTATGTTAATAATCCCCCCCCCCATGTACAGAACTGCATGGTTCTTGTTTTGTGGATGATGCTCTTCACTTGTCCACCCGTGATTTTATGTTCATAAGTGCATGGAACACCCTTCCCCACTCTATTTGCTAGTGTGTAGTACTGCTGTACATTTGGTAATGCCATTCTAATGGTTGTAATCCATTTGTACCCGTATGGTTTGCCCTTTGTTGTTGAACTGATAATTGTACTGTCTTGCTTCTGGTGCCACCACTTTTTTTTGACCCACTTGTTCTGAGACTACTCCTCTTACTACCTACCCACCGCTCATTAACCTGCTCTGCACTCTTAAATTACACACCAACTGCAGTTGTTTCTGTAGTGAAATGTGCAGGATACCTACACCCCGGTTTATATCTGGATTCACATACCTGAAGTGTCCACAACACTCAGCTCACCTAAAATCCTTAAGACCGAACCAGTTCTTCTGAGCTTAACACTTTGCATTTTGCAGCATTTTCTTCTTTGTATGCCTTCTAGATCCCGGTGCCAAAAGGCTGCCAAAATGTACAAGATGTGCTATGCTGGGCTTCATTACCTAAACGGTTGGGGAGGGTTCATTTTAGTTTGTCATGACATTTAAATGGATTGCATGTCTGAATGACAAATGCTACAAAAGGTAATTCCTGTGTTTTATAAACGTGCCAAGAAGCAATGTTTGCTTGGAAAAGGAGCATGCTGGGGACATACTATGGTGAGTTGCATGGCTCAGTCACAGGTTTTTGGTAATGTTTTCAATTACCGTGTGATGAAAAGCTCCATAAAGATAAAGGCAGTTCAGTACCCTACCTGGCCTGACTGCAAAATAATTTGGCGACATGCTAGTTTGTTATGGGATATTTGCTGGTAAAATAATTCAGCTAAACTGGTCACTCAAAAGCTACCAAACATGGTGCTTATATTGATAAAAGCACCATTCAATGTCTTGGAACTTTTAAAGATGTTTAACAAAATCTTTAAAACTACTCCTTGCACTGTTGGGCAGCCGCATGGAAGGTAACCCTTTCAGTCTCTAATATTTTATATTTTCTTCCCCTAGGCTAGACAAATGGCTGCTGTACTGTTGCGGCGGCTGTTGTCCTCTTCCTTTGAGGAAGTCTACCCATCTCTTCCGCCCGATGTCCAGAATGCCATAAAAAGTGAACTAATAATGGTCATTCAGGTTGAAACACAGACCAGTATTAGGAAAAAAGTCTGCGACATTGCTGCTGAACTCGCCCGGAACTTAATTGGTATGTTTGTTATGCACTCTTCTCACATGTATGTATTGCATTTGTACAGTTTTTAGATGAGCAAAAACAGGTTTGTGGCTTGAAATATTTTTCTGTTCAAGCCCATGTTGCTTGCTTCTAATGTCATTGAGTTGGCTTGCTTGACTGATGAGAAATTAAGAACTAGCATCGGACCCTATGTGAGGGTATAACATATAAATCAGAAAATCTCATCTTGAATTTTGGGATTTCTACCCCCACCCCCCACAGCCCCTCCCTCTCCTGTGGATCAGACATTACTCTTAAGTAAATGCATAGTTCAGCTGACAATCAATTTGTAATTTTGGGCAAGAAACCTACTTTTTTTTAAATCTGAGCAATAGCTGGCTGCATAACGCTTGCTGTACAACTTTTAATTTTAACCATTCCAAGCTGTTTTGTCAACAGAATAGCAATTCTCTGGAGAGAGCATTGCATAGTATATGCCAAGTATTCACCATCTACTTGTTAATTACCTGGCTCTGCAGTTACAACAGTTTGTGTGGTGCTGGATTCTTAACTTTTTCTTGACACTTAGCCTTGATAAATCAGCAGAGCACAACCACTTGGAGCACAGTTAAACGGCACACAGTAGTATATACAGTTATCAGACCAGCAGGAGACAACATATGTGCAATCAAGACTGAACTTTCCCCTGGCCAAGAATATCTGGAAGTCCAGCCAAATGTCCTTAGGGCGACTGACGTCAGTCAAACAGGTAATGTACAGTTCCTGCCATTGGCCCATGTGACCTCTCTCAGCCGCATCTCACATGTGCTGTTTGAGTCCACCTAATCGATATAGCCCTCTTGGCAAGCAAGGAAACCCAAATATAAGAATCTGCGCTTAACCAAATCCCAGTTCCCTGTGAAGCCCAGCACACTTGCAAGCCATCGAAGACCACTGTTGCCCAATGTCAGAGCACAACAGTAATCGTACAGCTTAGGGCATGACCACAACATATGCAGCAGGGTTGCATCATCCTTGGGTAGCCTGTCAGTTTGTAGTAAATTGAACTTCGATGAGGGTAATGGGATCTTTTCAAGATCTTAAAATGTATATGCCTATAGTTAGAGTTTAAGGACACCCCTTTCGTTAAAGCACAGATCGCCTTCCACTACATATTGGTGAGTACAGTTTGGCGGTCACTGCACCACTTTGGCCGGGTGGGTCTGATTTTTGTCCATGGTATGTATCGGTTGGTACAGCATATACTTTTCCTAACAGGTGCATGGAATATGACCTGCATATGATGGGGGTTCTGTAGGAAACCCTGGCTATTGGCCCTCAAAGCAGCACATATGCATAAGCAATGTAGTGCCTATAGTGACCATTCACCATGGATGATTTGTCATTCCAACTCACAAAGCGGCCATCCCATTTAGGATACATATATAGTCAAGACCGTTTCTATGCCCTTTTCCATAGCCGGGGGCAGGCGACTCTGGTCGTGAATAGACAGCTTAAGCCTAGCGTTTAGCCTTGCCCACAAGCTCTAGGTTGCGCCTGGGGGGGTCCATCGGGTGTAAGCTTGATGTTTCTTTTGTCCTGGCTCTTTCCCAACTGGTTGAACACCTGCATCCAGTCCAGAAAAGCTGGGTACAAAAGATATCACCAAATATTGAAGGCATAGGGCCTACATCATGCATGCGTCCCTCGGCACTCCAGGCCCACACCTTACCCCTAGATCACCAATGTTCCACACCCAGTTCCTGTTTTTCCACCTACTGTTTGGAATTTTGCTGTGCTAAGACTCCCTTTTTTGGGGTGTTTTTGCTGTCCATCCCTTTTTCTTACCAACTGGTCGTTCTATTTTTATTTCAATTCGTGGTGCCTCCCTCAATGTATGCCGTATGCAACAGGATTCAAGCAATGCATCCGTTGTCAAAAGCAATTCTCTGCTGCCGATGCCCATCATGCAGGCGTCCAGTGGTTGGGTATACACATCACTCAGTACCTGTCTTTTGCTGTGGGATTGACCCAAGGTCTCTGCATACGAGTTGTCTCTCCTTGTCACAGCTGGGACCGGTACCGAAGACTGTGTACGGAACAGGACAGAGGCTGACATTGGTAAGAGGGGGACCATACCTTCAGGTGAGGTATGTGTTTCGGCACTGGCCTTGGGTGCCCAAGGGAAGATGGCCACCTCAGTTCAAAGGTCTTGACAAGACTGTTCAGGAGGAAACCCTGGTTGTGTTCACCTGAGACTACCTCTGGGTGGGAAAACACTAGTACCTCCAGATGGGAAAGTGTTTGTACCTCCAGGTGGGAAAGGGTCTGAAAAGATCCATCCGGTACAGGAAAAATTATTTACATCAGACAAAATGATTATGTACTGGGGGACACCCTCTAATGCCACGGTAAACCGAACAGGCAAGGGTTCCTTCAAAGAGGTGCTCGCCTCCGGTGTTGACTCTGTACCTTCAGATTCTGCTGCATCTGCTACAGCCAACTCGACTACTGCATGTGAAACCTCTGGTACTTCGGTACCAAAGGACAAAATCCTATCTGTTACCGCAGTTGAGCCCTCAAGTTCCTCTGTACCAAAGAAGTCAAAATCCTCTCACTAGAGGCATAAACCTTCTCTCTAGATTCAGTCCAGTACCGACTTCTCCAGGGAAGCGCAAGCAGGAAGAAATCACGTGTTGCATCCCTTTGAATTGGTACAGGAGAGTCAAAAATGTAACTAGTTTGACTGAAGATTTTGTTTCCATATTTGTTACAGTTCCTCGAACAATTCAGCACTGAGTGAATTTACCTCAAATTTTGTCACCTTTTCCTCAATCGGAGGACCATTTGACTCAACCTACTCTGGTTCCAGCACAATCTGGACCACAGCTGGTTTTAATTCATATCCAAGTACCTAGACCTGTGGCTTTCAACATCTACAATCCAATCAGTCTACCAGGGTTGACTCTTCTACATCACAAGAGCCCCAACCTAGACCTTGTCAAATGGCAAATGACATAACTAATACAGTACTGGAAACCATGCTTTCTGGTCCCTACTTGGAAGTTCTGGCTGGACTCATTGACAAAATGTTTCCTATTATACCTCCTCTGGGATCAGTGCCCACCGATTATTCTTGAGCCAATCACGGTCAGTTGACAATGAGGATTCGGCTCCTTCATTCAAGAAACAAAACCTTTCCAAAGATTCCGACAGATTCAGATGACTACACCGCTCTGTCACCATCTTAGGTGTTTCATGAGTTTGTGGCGAAAGCATGCAGGCCTTGGAAATCATTCCTTTGGATAAACCAGAAATGGCTGGTGTTTTTGGTAAACTGCCATCTCAGCAGTCTCAAAATACACTTCCCTGTTCTAGAGCAAACATTCGCATGTTGGCATAACATCATTCAGATTCGCACATCTCCAAAGCTCTAGCCACCAATTATAAAGTGCTTAAAAAAGAGCCTTTCATACTTGGGGGAAATCTTCCTGTACAATCTGCAGTAGTTTCAGCTGCCCTATGCACCAAGGGGGTAAGTCCTTCACCATATCGCCTTCAGTTCTTGATAAGAATGCAAAAGCCTGGGAGGGAAAGTGTAAAGTCCTACACTAATGCTACCTTACAGGCAAGCAAACACTGCTACAGTTTTAGCATGATTTAATATCCTTAATTGGCAGAACCTTGAACACTTTAGACTGGCTCCTTCAGGAAACCGCTGATGAGTTTTACTTTTGGATTTCAGAAGGTAGAGAGGCGGCTATCCAACAGTTTCAAGTGGTTAAGGGCCTCACCAATGCAACAGCAAGAGCTGTCACTAATGCAGTCTGCATGCGTAGACACGCATACTTATAACCTCTTCACCAGGATATTCAAGAGATTCTTGACCTTCCTTTTGATGGCAAACCTTTTGATCCTTCTACTGACAAGGTCCTTCTAAAATGTAAAGCTTGTGTCACTGATGGTAAAACCCTTAGCTCAGTTTCAGTGAAACAACCTGATCACAAACTTTAAATCTTTCAAACCACGGCCTCCAGCAAATAGTGGTCATGCCACACCCACAATCTTATATCTTCTAAGAAGATATAGACCGAAGTCTGGGCCTTCTCTTCCTCATTCTTCACAAGAACAAGTCTATTTGACTTTCTTTTTTGTGCATGTACATACTTCCGCTCCAAATATCAAGGAGCACACATCCCCGGTAGCAGGAAGGGTGTCCAACTTTCTTCCTCATTGGGAAAGCATTACGCAAAAGAAAGGGTTTGAATATTACTTGTCAGGGTTACCTACCGTCTTGCCCTTACAACTATTTTCCCATCCTCTTCCCCGGATCTGCTGGAAGAGATCCAAAAAACCCTTTCCTTAGGAGCGATAGAATTGGGTCAGGAGTTTTATTCCTGTTATTTTCTGATCCCAAAGAAAACCCGCAGGATCCAGCCAATTCTAGAACACTCGGATCTCAACCAGTTTATTGAAACCTTCCATATGGTGGCCATTCCTCACATTCTAGATTCTAGCATCTCGCCATCTGAACGATTGGATGGCATCTGCAGATCTAGAGGATGCTTATTTTCACATTCCCATCTTCATAGATCAGTCCGTTCCTGAGGTTCACCATAGGGAGGTCTCATTACCAATTCACAGGTCTGCCCTTAGACTCAATTCTGCTCCCCGGGTATTCAAATTCTGGGAACAGTGGCAGCTTTCCATTGGTGAAGGACAGTAGAAGTATATATCCTTACCTAGACCACTGGCTACTCAAGGCCCAGTCTCCAGAGGAATTGCTGCAAAAGATGCCATTTACATGCCACTCTTGTTCAACCTAGGATTTTCCATAAACCTGGCAAAATCTAAACTCATCCCTTTGCAAAGGATCCAATTTCTAGGAGCAGTTATAGATACTACTCTACAGAGCCGTCCCTCCCCCGAAAGGGTGGAAGCAATTCAAGTCCTCTTGGAAGTTCAAACACATTAGGTTCTAACAGTTCGTTGGTTTCAAAGTGCTCTTGGTGCAAATGGCCTCTTGTATAAACCTAGTTCCCTTTGCAAGACTCTGTATGACCAGTTAGTGGCATCTTGCCTGCAACTGTGGAACCAACTGTTGCATTCTCAAATTCCAAAGCAAGTTCAGGACTTATTGAGTTCCACCAGATTAGAGAACCTATTATTCGGGTCTCCTTTTCAGCCTCCTTCACCAAATAGTTGATACAACACTCATCGGAGTACAGTTGGGGAGCCCATTGTCGAAGTCTAACAGCACATGGCCTTTGGTCTTAAGAAAAAAAGGACCATAAATATCCTGGAACTATGCCATATTTCTCACTCTGAAATAATTTCTTACCTCAATTCAAGGAAAGGTGGTAAATTCTCAGACAATACCACTACAATGTTGGTACTCGTTCCCTTCACCTGTATCCTTGCAGAGAAGATTTGGTATTGGGCCATTCATTATCACATTATCTTGTCGGTGTCCCATCTGGAGGGAAAGAATGTTCTAGCAGACAAACTGAGCTTTTAGTCTGCTCCGCAATTGTGAGTTGAAACAATCGTTAGTAAAGACCAAATTTCAGAAGTGGGGCCATCCGTAGGCCTCGTTGCCAACCAGCAAAATGCGCTGTCCTCGCTTTGTCAAGGCAAGGGTCTTCAGTCCCTGGGATATGTTTTACACTTGGATTGGTTCAACTTGGCACTATATGCTTTTTCACCTCTCCCATTGATGCTCAAATTAGAAATGTCACAATCGAGCTATGATTCTTATAGCTCTGTTCTGGCCTTGCCAGATTGGATTTCCAGACCTCCTGGACTTAGCGGCTACTTCCAAATTAGAGCTCCTATCGCGAGATCTCTTTCAACAGAAAGGGCAGGTTCTTCATCCCTCCCCTCAATTGCAGAACTGGAAGGCATGGTTCCTGAAAAACTAGCCTTCTCCCACTTAGAATTGACGGAACAAAATCGAACCATGTTGGCTTTCAGGAAAGCTTCTAAGAAGCAATGTCATAGCAAATGGTTACGCTTCTGTCACTGGGTTTTAGACCGCAACCTTAACCCTCTAGAGGCCTCTATTGATGTCATGTCCTTCGTGTCATCTAGTTTCCACTGGTGTCAGTTGACACGTGCAAACACTACTTATCGGCTGTTGGAGCATACTCCAACAGAGAACATATGCCTTTCTTTCAAATGAAGCCATTCGTAGGCACACTGAGAGCCTTCTACTTTTGCATCCCCCTATTCGTGAACCTCCACCTCAATGGTATCAACATAATGCAAACCCCATGCGAGTCTATGGCATCATGCGAATTAGAACCTAACCTGGAAATCGGCATTTTTAGTAGTCCTTATTTGGGCTAGAAGGATTGCAGAACTCCAAGCTCTCTCCTCAAAGGAACCTTATGTAGTCCATATGAATACGGTTCCCTCCTTTCTACAAATGGTGGTTTCCAATTTTCATTTAAATCAAGAAATGTCTTCCCGTTTTTCTTCCTGAGCCGCATGCTCCTGCAGCCGATGAGACATTACATAATCTGCGGAGTGCCTGGTGAGTGCAAACTGCTTCCTGCTACTTGTGCTGCCAGAGGCACTTGGATTTCTGCCATCATATTTGTACTGCTGTGGATTTGCCTTAACATCTTTGGAGAACAACCTGGGTATTCGGACTATTAGCATTTTCCCACGTTTAAAAATCACTAATTTATTATTTTTCGCTTTCCCATTTAGCCCCGCCCACTCATCACATGTGTTTTAATACTGGCAGCTGTGCGCATCCACGCACTGGAGTACCTGGTGAGTGCAGACTGCAGACCGCAGTGCTGCACGCCATAAGTCCACCCCTACACTAAATTCCTTATTGTCATTTCATTTCTCTTGCAAATCTGATAGCTGCACTGAAGTCTCCGACCTTGCAACGATAAGGTTGGAAAATGTCGATCCTTTCCTATGTTCTATTCCAGAAGTATTATCTTTCCTTCTGACCCTAGCACATAGAGGTCTGAATATCGGAACAATAAAAGGTTACCTTGCAGCTTTCTATTTTCAAGCGCTCATCGGAAAATGCTCCTACTTCACAATTCCTTTAATACAATTCTTCAAAGGACTCACTAATGTGTTTCCTCCTCACCCATTTCAAGTACCAATCTGGGATCTAAATTTAGTCCTAAAATTCTTAATGTGTGCTCCTTTTGAGCCTATGCACATGTGTCCATTTAAGATTACTAACGTGGAAAACGGCCTTCTTGGTTGCTCTAACATCAGCAAGAAGAGTGAGCGAATTGCAGGCACTGTCGTCTTGGCCACCCTATACTGTGTTCCATAAGGACAGAGTTGTGTTGAGGGTAAAACCATCATTTTTACCGAAGTAATATCTGATTTTCATTTAAATCAGGAAATTGTCTTACCCGCATTCTATCCTCCACCCATCCTTCGGAGGAGGAAAGATTACACAGGTTGGATCTGAAAAGAGCTTTAGGGTTTTACATCTCTAGACTGTCCAGACTTTGAGTGGACAACCAGATGTTTATAGGTAACACAGGAAGGAAACGGGGTCAATCGGTGACAAAACAGACCATTTCACGCTGGATTGTGCTTTGCACTTCAGAATGCTACAGACTAGCTCAAAAAGACCCTCCGGAAGAGTTGAGGGCTCATTCCACCAGAGGCATCGCCTCCTCCACGACCCTTCAAAGAGGTGTTCCCATAACATCATTTGCGAAGCAGCAACTTGGTCTTCGCTACACACCACCTCAAAATTCTATAACCTGGATGCTTCCCAGTCTAGGGAGCTAACTTTTGGAAAAGCAGTACTATACTAAGAGTATCTCAAAATCTACCCCCTCCTCCAGAGGAATTGTCCATACTGCTTTGGGAGTCTATCTAAGATGAGGAATACGTTGGAGGACACAATCCACTCGAAGTTACTTACCAACTGGTAACGTTCTTTCGATTGGATGTTCCGCCAACGTATTCCTCATCGCCCTCCCAGCCTTACCCCTCTGTAGATTTTTCCCGGTTATTGCCATCTCAAATCTCGCAAGGCTCATATCTGTCTGCCGGCACAATCTACACAGTACAAGACCAAAGATAAAAAGGGGAAAAACAGAACTGAGGCCAACGGGCGCCGCGCGTGCTACTTATACACCTGATGACGTCACCCTCGACTGAGGCCTACGAGTCATCGAATAGACCTCGGCGCCCTCTGCCGAAAAAATATCCGAAAGCAGCAAAGCTGGATGGAATGCATCCAAGATGAGGAATACGTTGGAGGAACATCCAATCGAAAGAACGTTACCAGTTGGTAAGTAACTTGTTCTTCTCCTTTGGTGTTTTTGAATGTCCCCGCACTGGTCACGCGGTCAGAGCACATGGTGTGGTTCTCTACCTCAGTGATCTTCATTACTCTAGCCCTCTTCCTTGTCACAGTATCTAAATAGGGGCATGTATGTTTTCACTGACTGGGTGTTCTAGTACCACATTACTATATTTCATCAAGTGTTGAAGGTGATGGAGCATTCCCACCCTCTTTCCTTTTCAGATCCACCATTGCCCCAGAGGTCCACTCCGGTGGTGATGAGTATAAATAGCCTTAACATTCACAGAAGGGAAATGGTAATGTCATCTTCCACCCAGCAAGTCTGCCCTACTCTCCTGGGGGCGGTATCTCTGGAAAGTAGTGATGACATTGCTTGGTTCGTCACAATATCCAGCTCCCTCCTCACCAGTGACATCACTTGGCTGAAATTAGTTTTCTGGCCAGATGGCCCCCCTTCCCAGTGCCAGCCAGCTCAAACCTACACTGTACCTTCTGTATGGTTCTTGCAAGATTAATGAACATGTATGATTTCCTACCTGAGAATGAAGACTGCCAACAAAGCCCATGCATCCAATCTGGACAGCCAGACCCCTGCGGGAACTGGTCCTATTCAGGCACTCTGGTAGACAAAGGACGGGCTGGAAGACTCCTTCCCCACTTCCTGCCTGTTCAGACACGTTGGAGCCTAGGCGGGGATAACTACTGGTTCCTACCAAAGACAAAACACATGGACCTCCCCCTCCCAGAATGGTATAGGGGCTAACTAAGAACCACGCTAGCAGTGGCGAAAAATGGAGGCCCCAACTTGGTACTTGGGTGCCCCTATTGTGCACTACCGAGGCTATGGCCATAGCCTGTGGTATAACAAACCTTAAGTAGAACACCTCCACTGCCACAAGCCATAACTAGATGATTGTCCATGTGACTAAAAAGTCACAGGAACAGAAAAGAGGGATACAAAGTATCCCTTTGGCACTCCACTAAAGGTGGTGTGTGTGCGTGCGCGCCAATCTCTCAGACTATAGTTTTGGGAGAGACTAAGTTAGTTAATTTAAGGATATAAGAGAATCTTAACCCCTTAGCTGCCAAGGGTCCCCCACTCCTTTCCTCCGGTGCCAAGGCCTTTTGTTTTTTTCAGTATGTCTCCATTAATCCCTTGTAACTTTTGTTACATGAGAGATCTTGGACAACTTTGGGTCTTTTTCTTCCCACATGTAGGTGCTCAGAACGTCACCAAGGAATCCTAGTTTGCTGTATGGGGGTGAGAGAAAATAACAAAAGAGCATTTTATATTTTTTCAGAACATGCTAATAAAATGATGTACAAAGAAGCCTGTGGTTTTTCCTTGTAAGAGCTGGGAACAAATGGTTTGTTGTGCTGAATTCGCCATTTTCCAGGCTTTCAAGAACAGGTTGAGTGGAAACCAAAAAACATTTTTATATGGTTACCATCCGTTTTATGAGGAAGGCGATCTGGCCGTTTTTTCTAATAGTACATCCGTGGACTGAATGGAAAAGGGAAGGTAAGCTGAATGGGAAGACAGAGGCATACATTTCTGAAAAGTATACCAGTCCAAGTTTAGGAAGGGTTGATTTGCGCAGGTCAGGCGACAACTATGTAGGGAAAATTCCAATAGTTTGGGGAAGAATTGGGAAAATGACAGGTAAAAAAAAATGTATACGGTGGACATGGTGGTCCTTGTAAGGCAATGGTTTCTGTGAATTTGGAGAAAAGCAATGCCCTGCTCCATTACCCTGACTCTTCCATCGCACATTTTTCGTAATGTTTCACAAAAGCAGCCATATCAAAAGCCAACAACTGAGCTATGGATACAGCCCAAACAGACATACTTGGCATGTGTAAATGAGGAAAACCAATGTTGTGAGGAATGGCAGACCTTTTGAAGGGTTAGGTGACTGTGCAGGTTACAGAAGTATACAGTGCTTAAAGCAGCGATTAAACGTAGGTCACATTTGTAAAATAAAAGGGTTGTGTGACGAGTGCAGCAGCAAATTTATGAAAACGTTATGAATAACGAGAACACATGTCCTACGTTTCCCACAGGTGACCGGACAAAAACGGTACCTCACGTGTGGGTGCACCTACCTAGATGCAAAGGTAGGCACATCGCCCCCGACCATCCTGGAGCGCTGGCTAGGCTGCATTACAGAATTTCCCCCTGGGAAGGGGACCCTGCCAGGACTCCCTGGAGCTGTGCTTTGTGGACAGTATACCCACACGGGAAACGGATGCCCACGGCTAGGGACATCACCTCAACCGTCCTGGAGTTCTGGCTGGCCTGTTGCAGCTTTTCCCCACAAGGGAGCCCCGGCAATGTGCCACCCGAAGGGAAAAGCTGTAACGCCACCCAGCCAGAACTCCAGGACGGTTGGAGGTGATGTCCCCGGCCTTGGACATACATTTACCATGTGGGTGTACAGTCCCCAAGCACGGCGGCTCCAGGGAGCCCCAGCAGGGTCCCCTTCCCTCCCCCGAGGGACATTCTGTAACACAGCCCAGCTAGCGCTCCAGGATGGTTGGTGATGTCCCAGGCCTTGGGCGGCTGTCTCCCATGTGGTTTCACCATCCCCCAAGCCGAGCAGCGTTCCAGGGAGCCCCAACAGGGTCCCCGACCTTTCCCAAAGGGAGAAGCTGTAACGCAGGCCAGCCAGAGCTCCAGGATAATCGGGGGTAATGTGCCTGGCTTTGGGCGCCTTTTCCTCATGTCGGTTGATCGACAAGCCCATCAGCGGCCCCATGGAACCTCAGCAGGGTCCCTGTTCTTTCCCAGAGGTTGAAGTTGTAACGCAACCCAGCCAGAACTCCGGGGGGGGGGGGTGGGCGGGGGAATCATGTACCTGGCCTTGGGCGGCGGACTCCCATGTGGGTTGAACGTCCCCAAGCCCAGCGGTGGTTCCAGGGAGGCCCGGGACATTCCCTGTCCTTTCCTGGAGGCAGAAGCTGTAACGCAGGCCAGCCAGAATACCAGGATGGTTGGGGCAATCGTGTACCTGGCCTTGGGCACCACCAGTCTCCGATGTGGGTCGACCATCACCCAAGCCCAGCCTGGAGCTCTGGCTGGCCTGCATTGCAGCTTCTCCCTCCGGGAAAGGTCGGGGACCCTGCCGGGGCGCTCGGACTGCCACTTGGGGACGGTCAACCCACATGGGAGATAGCCACCCAAGACCAGGGGCATCACCCCCGACAAATCCTGGAGCTCTAGCTCAGCTGCATTACAGAATTTCCCTGGGTGAAGGGATGGGGGACCCTGCCCGAGCCTGCTGGGTCTGCCGCTGAGCTTGGGGATGGTAGACCCACATGGGAAATGAATGCCGTGGCCGGTGACATCACCCCTAACTGTCCTGAAGTTCTGGCTGGGCTATGTTGCAACCCCTCCCCGGGGAAGTAATTGGCACACTCCCAGGCCTACCAAGGGGTGGATGTCCCTGGCCTTGGGTGGCTGTCTTCATGTCCCGTGAGCGTCCCAAAGTCCAGTGGCGGTTCCGGGGAGCCCTGGCAGGATCCCCATTCCTCCCCGGAGGTGACATCTGTAACACAGCCAGAGGTGCAGCTTGGGCTTGCAGACGGTCAACCCACAAGGGAGACAGCCGCTCCCAGGGGCATTACTGTGCCAATCTGCCCCAGGGGTGGCAAAACGTGCTGCCCCATGCATTGGGGGTTAGTGGGGGGGGGGGGGGAAGGTGGGTGCTTGCATAGTAAACTGTCCTTTCCCCCACTTCATAAACAGATCTCTGGGTGCAATAGGGTATTTTGTGTAGATTTGGGGCCTAGCGGTATTTTCTTACCGCCAAAAATAAAGTAATTCAGCAATAATCACTCCTTGCATTCAGATTGGGTTTGGTATTATAGTAATATAGTGGATATGCATTATTTCACTACACAGATACATTTAGTTGGTATGCATTTCGTTGTGGTATAGTGATGAGCATAATATCTGTTTTATTTGTGGCCCCAACATACAAAACCCCTTTCTTTTGTTTAGACTGTTCTTGTGATCTCTAGAGGTCTCGGGCTTCTACATTATTCAAGAACACCACATTTTCATATGGAATGCCACTTATGGCTGTTATCACTGATTTATCTAGACCAGTCAGCTATGCTTCCATAAAGTATTCACAATAACATGTGGTATAATCACTAATTTATTTACATTAGTGAAACTATTTCCAGAGGCCTCTTTCTGCTGACTCCTATACGTCCAGCAAACTATTTCATTATGTTCCACTCAGAAATCACACACATATATACACTGAGTGGAACCACGCACACAGCTATTTATAATTGCTCATAACATTACTTTATCTGCATAGAAACTTGGCGCTTTAAGCATCATTCCCTCTATGGCGCAATATTTTTTTTTTAGACACCAAATGAAACGAACAAAAATACTCTTAGGCAGACTGTCACAATTTCATTTTACAATGATCCATTACCATTTGTGAGACAATCCTCTTCTGAAATAAAAACATGAGACAAAATGCAAGAACACTACGAATTTCATTTCATATTTGCACAAGAGAAAAAATTACATCGTTTGTTTTGCCTTCAGCTGGCAACATTAAAATGTAATTTGAACAGTGAAAAGCTATAGCTACGCTGCCTGCCTAAAATAGGTTTCATGCACATACCGCACCCTCACTTTCATGCAAGATAATTACCAGCGAGTTGTAGCTGTTTAGCACGCTATCTCCCTGGACTGGTCGCTTTCTTTAAATGGCTCCAGGCTTTCCTTCAAAGCACCCCAGCGAGGACATGCCGTTCTGATCTGCGGTCTCTCGCCGGTGCTTATCGACTGGAATCTTCAGTCTGGGGAAAGTCAGCAATGGACTGGGACGGCACCCCTCAATTAGGAAAACCCCATAGAAACTCCAGCTGTCATGATGCCTACCTCCAAGGAGCCAGGTCCGACCCAGCAACCCCAGAGGCAGGCATCATTTCCCCCAGGGGAGTGCCAGCGGGCCCAAGCTGGGGCCCTTTGGACGCAGTCCTGGCGCCTTAGGCGCCAGGCTCATGTTGGACCTCTGTCCTGGCGCCTTAGGCGCCAGGCTCATAAAGCTAGACATGTGTTCAAGTGTTTTAATGTGCACTTACCTGATGCAGACCATGCTGCCACATCCAGGCCCTCTTGAGGCCTGAATAGGAACTACTTTACCTGTGGGACTACTTTCCACCTGGGTGTGGTCGGGGAAGGATACATACCTGATCGGAGGAAGGATACACACTTGGAACTTCTTCCAAAGCTATTTAAACCACACCCGATCAGCTCACGTTGTTCTGCTCCTCGCAGCTGGACGCTCACCGTGTCAGCTCCTGCATCTGGACTTCAGCCACGCCTGTCAGCATCCTGGGTCACCTGCAAAGAGACAAGAGACCTACCAGCTAATCTGCACCACGGAGACATCACCGACGATCCTGAAAGGGAAGACATCATTTTTAAAAGCATTTCGTTACGATCGCTGCAGCGCTGCATTTCACTCACCTTTCCTGGGTTCCTCCATCTTCAGCAGCGATCATCCGGATACACAGCCACTTCCCAGAGCCTAGAGAAAAAGACAAGAATAAGAGGTGAGAGAAGGAAGGGAATAGGAAAAGCTCAGTTTCCTTCTAAGACTTACCTGTTGGGTCATTCCCATTTCATTTCGGGTCTTGCTGCTTCCAAGCAGGACCCCGGCCCCTATGGGGAAAAAAGACAGTCATTAGATGAGCGAATGCAAAAACATTACGTGAGCGCTCATCTAGGACTTACCAGATCTTTACTGGAACTGGACGTTTCACTTCGGGTCGGCGCCATATCTCCGGCATTCCGAACCCCGGCCCCTATGGGGAAAAGACATCAACATCAGCGCTTTGTTGCAAGAAGTCTCCAAAGGAATCTTCATTCATCACCTGAAAAAGACAATGAACATTATTATTTAAAGCTTGAACTTTTGAACTTGCAACAGAACTTTTACAGCGCCTTACCAGTATAATCGAGCTTACCTGAAATCCCATCCAACCTCAATCCAGTGAAGTAACTGGGTTCAACGCGCCCCTGCGTCAGAAGCAGGATGGAGAGCTCGTCCTTTCAGACCCTAAGGTGAGACTTCACAGGGAATCGTGGAAGGGTATCGTGGAGGGTTGGAAATCGTGGAAGGGTATCGTGGAGGGTTGGAAGAGAGTGGGAGGCTTGAGCATAACTCAGTCAGTAGGTAATACTCCCTTTTCACGCACAGGGGAATATTCCTGCAAGCCGGAGAAGCCAGAGTAGAGGGCCCTTCCTGTCCATCTTCAGGGTCCTGCGCTTCACCATTGAAGAAGCATCAGCACTCGAAGCCAGACCTGCGCCTCCGTGGGAATCAGGTGAGCGTTACACCAGCCAGGTCTTCCCCCGGAGCTGTGCAAAATGTCTTTTTCCTCCCCGAAATGTACCAAGAGACCTCTTTTACAGCCCTTCAGGTGACGTGTCACCAATGAAAATGCACAATCTATCCTCTTTTAACAATGTCCTGGCTTATACGGGTTAGAAACTGTATCTAATCATTTCCTGGCATGCAGATTTTGCATCCAGCTAACAGTGAACGGAGAAAAAAAAATGAATCCAAGTGCACGTTTAAATGACTTACAGAGCCTGTTTTTTCCACCTCATTTTGCACTGGAGAACACATTATGATAAATTAAGATCATGTTAGTACTGTTAATTATATTCATTCCTCTAATGTGTCTCCTGCAACAGAGGCATTTCGGGAGAAAAACATGGTGCAATTGCTTGTACCGCATTATAGCAATACATTGATCTCATGCAGTGGTGCTGCACTCCAAAAACACGCTAAATAATCCTACATATCCCCTCCTTTTTTTTTCTGAGAATTTTGGCAGTGGTCTAAGCCATAATTGGAAGAAATCCAACTTGCTCCCTTTCTTCTTTTTTTTAAAATGTGTGCGTGTTGAGATATCTTTCTCTACCCGTTCTTGCTCACGTTAGTGGCTACATCTTCATTTATACTGATAAAACAATCAACCATCCTCCCATTATTAGCACCAGGACAGCTAAACCCACTACCCCAGGTTCCCCAATTAAATCTTTCCACTTCTATTATACCCAGGTTACTAACCGTAATGTTGTTCTTTCTTGGATTCATTTGCACTACGTGTTTCTCTTTGATTCAATAAGAATTCTAGGTCCGGGTCTATTGGAAATGCATCCCTTTGAAAAAAAATCAATATTTTCTACTTGGCTTTCCCAAATGTCATTCGTAACATGAAACAATGTTAATCCTCCAATCGACACAATTGTATCCTTTGGAACCTGTAAGTAAAAGACATTATATTTCACCTGTTTAACAACATATGTTCCATGATTTAAGTACTACTGTCAGGTTTTTTAAACGGGCGCTGATCAACCATTTACCTTTGACCATTTTGGCCTGTGCTAATTCTTCACTCCCCATTTTGCTAATGATCACTTCACATAATGATCACTTCACATCCTTCTGATATACTTGGGTCAGATTTCAAACCACAAATAGCATCTGTAGCATCAGGAACGAACGGTTTACCTGGGCACATATAATTTTGTTCTTTACATTTGATACACGTTTCCAAGTTTGGTATCAAGTAAACTTCAGGCTCCCATGACTGAAATGCCACCACTTCTGGAGTCTTAATCTTAATAAATTGGTCCTCTTGCCAAAATCCCACATTGTGTACCCACTTGGTTTGATAAATAAGTTCAGGAGCTCCTTATGGGATGCATAGTAAGAACCCAATTTCCAGCCTATCCAAGTCCACATATAATGGCATTGCATTACCCATTTCAAATGCAATTCTTACCTGTATCACATTAATCTCCCTCCTAGTAAACCTTTCTATCATTTGATGAATAATATCATGTGAAACAAAGTACAATGGTATGTCCTTAAATCAATTGTGAAATTGCAGTTTGAACTTCTCTTATATAATTCGTTAATGGTCTATCAACAGGACTTATTATATTCAGAATCTCACTAAGTGTTGTCATGCTTAATAATCAGCTTAGTTGCCCGCTGCATCACATCCGCTTGTTCATTCAATATGATTGCAGTTTCATTTATGAACCTTACTTGTTCATCCAATCCCCCTCTAATCCCATCTAATGTTTTTTGTATTATTTCTAGGTCAACACTCGGTTGTTGTGCTTTAGTACTCAGCGTCCCTACTGAAATGGCATTGGCTGTTGATATTGTGGTACCTATAATGGCTCCAACTATAGACATTTCCAATGAGATTGCAAGCATCACTGCACCTCTTTTTCCTCTCTTCTTAATCTCTGCTGAATTCACAAATGTTTTCTCCAATTGCATCAATAGATCTCTTATTGACTGCTTAGCGTCCTCTTTTCTTTTTTCCAGCCACTCTTTAGTCTGCTCAGCTTTAATTCCAGTGGTAAAATGTTTTTCTATCAAAATATCAGGATTCAATGGTATATAAATGTTCTGGAAAATCATCCTTCTATCACTCATGATGAATCCTGGTGCTTCTTCTACCGCAATACCAGATGCTGGTCCAGGTTCAATGACCACCTGTGCTTCTGAATTTTTGAAGTTCCCTCCGAACATCAACATAATTATCCATATTGTCGGCATCATCTTCAATGCCGATCGCTTTGCAGCCTTGATCTTCGCCCCCTTCCGGGGCTTCTCCGGAATCCTTCCACGTGGGCTCCAGGACTCCATAGTCTCCCGTGTCCTCCAAGTACAAATGTTATATTCTAAACCCAATAGAAAAGAAACACATTAAGTACATAGCACAATACTAACTTCACCTTTTCCAAAAATAAAACCTGCTTTATATTTCGCCCTTTTTCCTCTTGCTTTCTGAAATTAAACATAGGTTAAAGAGAAAACCAACATACATAAAAAAGCATTCAATATTTAATACATTTTCACACCAATTCCATACATTTTAGCTTCCTTTTTTTATATATATGTTCACATATATTAGTGTTAGTGCCATTATCATAATCAACCATCTTTATTTAACTTCTTTGCCACTTCTATTGACTAGACCCATTCACTTTATCTTTTTGTTTTCAAGGGACTTTATCTGCTTCTATGCGCTCAAGTTGTTTAATCTCATGTTTAGGGTGACATGGTTTTATTTGATTTACGTGAACAAACTGCTCTGTAGCGGTTTCACCTTCAGTCTTCAAAATTTTATAGACCACAGGAGAGACTTTATCTATAATTCGATATGGCCCCTGCCAGGCTGCTAGAAATTTGGAATTTTTCTATTTACCTTTTCCAAAATAAAATGTATACACCTGTTCGCCCACACAATATTCCTTTACTGACGTCTTTTTATCATAATATAACTTTGCACTGTCAGCAGCTCTTATACATTTTTCTGTACAAAAGCAAATGCATGTTGTAAATGCTTCCTCAGTTCATCAATATATTCATGAACTGTGGATGCGCTCACAAGTGTTTGCTCATGTGTCTGTATAGCAGGTGTTGTGGTAACACCATTTTCCTAGTCAAAACTTAATGAGGGCTAATACCTGTTGCTTTGGAAGGAGTTGATCTGATTGCATCAGAACCAAAGGTAAGCGTAAATCCCAGCTGGAACCTGCTTGTGCCACAAATTTCTTTAAAATGTCCACAACAGACCTATTGCTGCGTTCAATTCCACCTGAAGACTCCGCCCGATATGCGATATGTAGCTTTCTCTTCACACCCAGTATTTGCCATACCTTATTCATTAGAGCACTTGTAAAATGACTTCCTCTGTCTGATTCTATTCTTTGTGGCAACCCAAATCTTGAAAACACATTGTTCACTAGCAATGTGGCTGCTGTTTGCGCACTACAGTCAGGTGCAGGAATACTCATTCCACTTCGACATCAAACATACCAGACTTAAAATATACCGGTTCCCCCTGCTCGACCTCTTTACAGGCCCTACATAGTCTATTTGCAAATCTGACCATGGAAGAGTTAGGCCTCTTTTCATTAATGGAAATCTATGCATTGGTGAAGCAGGTTTACATTGGGCACATACTCGACATCCTCTAGTATATAATTCTACATCTTGGGACATATGTGGCCAATAAGCATAATCTTTTAGTATTTCCATTGTTTTCTGTGGCCTGCAGTTATAGCATCATGCGCATGGTGTACCCTTAACCCTCCGAATGAAAGGGGTACCACCCACTGTATTTGTCCTGTTATGGACTCTCTAATCATGAGTCCATCTTGTAGTCTTCGTTTTTTATTCTTTAATAGCACCCTTTCCCATACAATCATTTTCTGTTAAAGGGTTTTGTTCAGGATCTATCAAATTTAATAGATTTCGAAAATTCAATCATTATTTTGTGCCTCAATCAGATCTTGGTCTGGTGTATCACAACTCCACTGTACCACTGGTTGCTCTGTCTCCTTTGGTGCTTTAGAACGTGTTACTGCATCAATTTGTATTTCACCCAGTAAATGTTCAATAGGTAGCAATTCTCCTATCACAGCCTCCATTTTAGCCAGGTGATCTGCCTTATTTCCCTCCTTATCCTCTCCTGGAGGTTTCAAATGCCTACGAATTTTCCTCCAGTATGTTAAATCATTTTCTGACACCAATTTGTCTATGGCTTGTATCATTTTTCCATGTTTAAGTGGCGCTTTATTGTATGTAATCATGCCTCTCGCTTTCCAGCCAGGTAAATATTCCACAAAGCTATTTCGTGCGTAATCAGAATCGGTCACCAGGACAATTTCACTGAATTTATTATCAACTGCAGTAGCAATTGCTTTATAAATGGCTGCCAATTCTGCTACCTGACTGCTCCTAGCACCAATTCTCATCCCTATACTCGGGACACCTTCACACCTCAACCAGACATTCCCTATTCCTGACACTAATTGTTTATCACTGTCATTTTCAATGTGAAAGGCACAACCATCAACATATACAGTTGGCAAGCCTTTGCATGTTTTTTCATCAAAAGCTTTATGTGGTGATTGTTCCAAATTAGGCTCCACTTCTATTTAATTTGATACTGGTTCAGCTGCAGTCATGTAAATCTGCTAAACCTTGAGCAATTGGGCTTTTTCTATTTTGGCCATATCTCACGTCTACAGGAAAACCCTGTAATGCTAGCGTCCATGAAGTGATTCTGGACTGCGCTAAATTACCTGACCTAATTCTTTTACTCTTTAAAAATTGCAAAGGTTGATTTGTCTCGATAACCTTTTCTCCCTGAACAATGGGGCGGAAATGTTGTAGCGCCAACACAGTGGTTAATGGGGCCTTTTCACATTCATTGAATTTAATTTAAACTTGGGGAAAATGCCTTACTTGCATACGCAATGGTTTTGTAATTCAAATCATGTTTTTGTGATAACGCTGCTGACTACAATGTTAGTAGAAACCTATTTCTATAAAGAAATCCCTGTCCTTTATGGGATATGCTAAACATGGTGCCTTTACAAGACATTCCTTTAATTTAGCCACTGCCTCAGACTGCTCTTTTTCCAATTTCCAGGGTGTATTTAGTTTTAGCAGTTTAGTCAATGGTTGAGTGATTTCAGCATAATTTTCAATGAGCTGTCTGTTTAGCCTGTCATTCCTAAAACGTTTTACACCTTTCACATTTTTAGGGTCCTTTAGTTTTTGTATGGCCTCTATTTTCTTCTTTTGTGGATTTAGCCCATGTTCAGTCACTTCATGGCCTAGGAAATTCACCTTTTTCTTGCACCATTGTGCTTTTTGTAAAGATACTTTGGCGCCTGCTTTCTGCAATTGGCCAAGCACATGTCTTATTTCATCAAAATGGTTTTTCAAGCTTTCATATTTTTATCAGGACATCATCCACATAAACTCTGGTTCCTCTTTCCGCTGCATCAGGCAGGGCCTTCCTCAAAAATATTCCAAATTCACTCCCACTATTGAAGTACCCGAATGGAGTTCTAACCCATGCGTATT
The DNA here is from genome assembly GCF_040938575.1 of Ambystoma mexicanum. Lineage (NCBI taxonomy): Eukaryota > Metazoa > Chordata > Amphibia > Caudata > Ambystomatidae > Ambystoma > Ambystoma mexicanum. The sequence continues at coordinate 176,503,586 of NC_090941.1, read as the reverse complement.
GAGTCTTATCAAATGAAAAGGAAAATAAATTCTGTATCTCCTCTGCCAATGGCACGCACCAATATCCAGAGGAGATCTAATGTGGCAAACACTTTTGAACCATGTACCTGAGCTAGGCCCTGATCAATGAATGGCAGTGGCCATCTGGATATTGGTACTCTTTTATTTAACTCCCTCAAGTCTGCACATAGCCGCCATTGACCATTTGGCTTTAACACACCTAAAATGGGCGTGTTGGATGTGCTATGGATAGGCCTGATGATTCCCCGACACTCCAATTATTTATAATCTCTGCCAATGACTCTGTACACGCCAATGATAATCTTTACTAGCGTACAAATACTGGACTTCTACTACACCCATCTGGTAGCGTGGCCACATGTACATCAGACCGCAATCATATGCATCTTTTGCAAATACATCTTTAAACTCCATAAATATCTTCCTCAGTTCGTTTCTATCCTCATCGTCACATGCATCCGCTGAAAATCTGCTCTTCTACCATTTTGGAGAATTCTGGAAAATCTTCTGGTAGGGGAATCTCGGCGCTTTCCACTAACTGTGTGGCTGTGTCTCTCTGTAAAGCTGCCACTTTTAAATATTTTAGCATATCAGCTTCCACTTCAATGGGCTGATTTTCTGTTTCTTTTTCATTTAAATTAAATGTTATGCAATCGTCTTGATGGCAGCACACGGTCACTTGAATCCTAAGGGTACACAGAATTTTAAATATTCCTTTGGGCTGAGAGTTCAGGTGTTCTGGCAATTCACCCTTAGCATCTACTTACTTTTCAGGGATTTTTCCAATCACCATGTTATTTAGATTTACAGCATAATGTGGTTGTTTTTTTTTTTTTTTTTTTTTGTTTTGTATAGCCATTCCTAATGGGGAGTTTTCCTCTAAATGAATATCTTGACAACCTTTATTATTCAACATAATTTTTACAGGCCCATCACCAATATCCACCAATGGAATGCATTCATAATACAGACCTTGCTGTTTTATGGATTAATTCAGGCACACGAATGCATCAATCTTCATCTGTTGTCCATTTTTTGCATTTCAGTGTTATTGTAACCTGTTTGGTAAATGCAGGGATAACAATATCCTTCCTCATGTGTAATTCAATTGCATATGGGACCAGTTGTGCGCAATGAAAAGCCCTTTTGCCTTCAAATTCAGGTGTAGGCCCACCTAGGCGTGACCATATTTTGATTAAGGAAATCTAACACCATACACATTCTGTGCATAATGTCATTGCCCATGTAAAAGTCATTTTGTTCTCCACTCACTATCCATACATTATGGTAAATTGTTTTCTGCCCAATACTAATTTTCAGCATGCATCTGCCTGCAATTCGGTTTTCAAAGTCTGGACTGTCCAAACCAGAAACATGCTGGCTCTTATAAATTTCGGGATCTCCTCCCTCCATTATTTTTTGCAACATTTTCTCATTATTGAAGCTCCTTTCCTGTTCAAGCGCTAAAGTGGCTTTTATTGCTTTAAAACAGTCATTTATACCAACATGAACCCATGGTTGCTCATCTTCCATGTGTATTTCAGCAAGAGTGGTAATGTGTTTATCTGAATCTGTTTTAGGAGCAATATTCTCTTTGCATGTTTTCTCTTTTAAATAAAAACTTAAGGTGTGCTCATCTATGGCAGTCTGCCAATTTTTCCTTGGGTCCAAGTATATTTGTATAGGTAGTTTTTCGTTGTCGCTCTGCATTTTGTCTTGACACATTAATATAACGGTGACAACTAGGTATGCCACTATTCTGGAGATATACCTCCACTGCATCATTTGTTTTGGCAACGGTGTGACATTATTTATATTGCTGTTTTGTGATTTTAGTTGCTTAGGTCTCAATGGTTTTTTGGTTAAGGACCACAGTACTCCATTCACCCCATCTATGAGCCGAGATAATCTTTTCAGGCAATCTGTTCCCATTAGAAATAAATACCTCCTGTTTCATTCTGTGTTTACCTATCTTTGTCGACCTCGGTGGCGCCTATAATAGGCACCTCCTCCCCGTTATAATTATGCACTGGACCTTGATTCTCCTTTACTGTGATCTGATTCTGCGGGGATCTCCCTTCATTGATACTCTTTACTAATTCTTTAGACATAATTGTGGCCTGTGCGCAGTGTCAATCATTGCAAATGTATGGCATTTTTCTTCCACAATGATGGGAGCATAATACCGGTCGTCAACTTCTTCTAACACACATAGGAAATGCGAATTATTACTGATTTCAGGGCTCAACTTTCTCAGGCCTTTTTCACTTTTGGCTAAGCACATCGGTAAATGGAAAGACATTTTTCCCCTCCTTTTTGCTCATTCCTGTGAGACTTTATTCATTTCCTCATGTTCAGAGGTTTTTTGGAGTGTGGCCACCGTTCGCCCATCCATCCAGGTATCATCGGAGGTCACACTATAACTGAACATGTGTAACATCACTTGGCAATTTGTCATTGTCTAATTCTGTGCATTTGTGATTTTCCAGTATGGTACCAGCACTTTTAACCTTCAAAAATGTGGTTCAAAGAATTCTTCAGGTGATTGACCTGGACCCTCCTTTTGAGTATTTCTTTTCCCTGCCTGTGTTTGGTCATTGTTTGGATTGCCCAGGGAAGGAGCTATAGCATCGCCACTTACTCCCGGTTCACTGGTATTCCCCATGCATGAGTCATTTTTCTTAAACCGGTCTTTGTTCTTTTGAATTTACAGGTTTTCCTATTTCATTTGTACATATCGCCAATGTTTGATTTAGTTCTAGGTTAAACCGTACCTCTCTTTTAGAAGTATTTGCACTTTCTGTTACATGTTCATGTACTGGTATTTTCACTTTAAAATCATTAGGCATCTCAGTCATTATGCAAAATTACATCAGAGCAAACTGTCTTTTCGGCGCTGCAGGTATCATAAGTACTTAGTCACTTTTCAGAAGCCCCCCGATCATTGGTTTGGCCATCTGCCCCCTCCTTTGGTGACTGTTCTTGTGTTGTGCAGAGCTTTCCTATTTGTTCGGCCAACATTTTCACTTGGGCCTCGAGGCACTGGAATCTTTCCATCTCTCTAGAATGCTCTCTGTGGCCTAGATCGATATTGGTTTTCTCCCTGATTGGATCTATTCTGATACCTCTCGGGAGAATGATTTCTATTGGGATGGTTCCTGAACTCTTGATTCATTTGCGGAGGGGAGCGGGGTGCACCCATCCTTTGGTTGTAGTTCCCTGGTGGGGAATCATTGTATTGACGTGAAGTGTAGTTCATATTCTGTCTCGTGTCTCGTCTCTCAGGTTGTGGGTACCGGCCCCTATGTTGATTCCCATTGTCAGCAAATTGATCCACATATCGGGGTCTATCCTGATTACCATATATCATGGTATTGGGGATCAAATTTTCTTGGTGTCCCCAATGTCTGATAAGGACCATCATTTCTTTGATCCTGATTGTCTCTGGTTATTGTTCATACCTGACATCAGGTCGATAAGTACCTGGGGCTGATGTAACTCTCCCTATTACTAGGATCATGTGATTGGACCATTGGTGCAGTGTGTGATGACCTTTGTTGATTACCCCTCTGTTCAGGTGTCAAATTATTTTTACTTGGACTTTGAGCAGACTCAAGGGACATTTTGGCTGACCTGATTTCCATCACTGTTGCTGAGGGTTCTTTAGATTTAGGTCTAGTATCTCATTTTATCACTTTCTCTACCCTGACAATAGAGTACCTCATAGTTTTGTGCTTTGGTCTACAATCCATTCCAGGGACTTGTCAAATTCACGGACCAATTGGGATATGATGTCTTTCTGCAGGCCATAGAAGTAGGCAGTTTTAAACTCATTGGAATTGGGGTCAAAAGATGCATCAAAGTGAGAAAATGCTCTTTTGTCTTGTAAAAACTGGCGAGGGGATGTATTGGGCCCAGCAGTGACAATATTGGTGTCACAAAATGATTTAACATACTGGAGGAAAATTCGTAGGCATTTGAAAACTCCAGGAGAGGATAAGGAGGGAAATAAGGCAGATCACCTGGCTAAAATTGAGGCTGTGATAGGAGAATTGCTACCTATTGAACATTTACTGGGTGAAATACAAATTGCTGCAGTAACACGTTCAAAAGCACCAGAGGAGACAGAGCAACCAGTGTAAGCGATTTCCTTTGCCTCCTACAATGACAGGAAAGGAGAAAAATGACGCCTAATCTTTTTCGAACTCCGCCCAGGTCATATTCTGCTCTTCATTCAATCCTTTTATGATACTGGCCGTCGGGGCATCTAAAGTTAAATGAGTGCTTTAAAAATGTCATGAACCGCTTCTAAGTGATCCTCAATGCAGCATTCCCCTCCTTTTTTTAAATGGTTTGATCAGGGCTTTAATGGATTTCATTATCTTTATGGGGCTACTTGTTGCAGTGCATGGAATTGCACTACTTGGTGACTCCACCCTGGTTCCAGGTGTATGGGATTGGTGGCGGCCCCCAATGGGAGTATCAAATCCCCAAGGGCGCTGCAACCAAGTTCAGTCACCGGTCCAGTCACTGGGGCACTAGCCCTTTGGGTAGAAATAGAATTCACCTCAACCGCATTGAATTCGGTACCCTGCCGCCTCTCCTGGGACATGGGAATGCACATTTGCTGTTTTAAGTCCTTACACTTTTTAAGTAGCCTGTTTGCTTTGTTTTGCAAATAGTCGTTTTCATCACTCATTTTATTAATTACCTCCTGCATGTCGCACATTTGCGTTTGGTACTCATTAAATTCTTTATTCCTCTTGTCTTTCTTGGAGCATTTTAACCATTTCTTGTTCCTCATTTTGGATATCACTTTCTTTCTCATAATAATCTTTATAAAATCTGCATCTCTGACAGAACCTCATCTTTATCGTGTCTAATGTGATCCACCAATGCTTTTAAGTGTACCAATTCTTGTTCACTGTCCTTAAATTGTTTCTTGCTTTTGGACAATTGAACATCAAAATCTCTGCATTTTAACTGCATGTCTTTTGTGCATACATCCAATTCTGCTTTTAACATTTCCTGATTTTTAGTTGCCCCATTTAAGTCAGTCTTTAACCTGTTAATTAGCTGGGTGTCATTTTCTTGCATTCGCAGGGACCTATTCAAAATAAACCAGATTTTGGCGCATAGCCGTATCAAAGTCTTTCTCTGCATTTTTATCGGCTGCATTTAATAACCTGAGAAGGCAGACCTGAATTATGCTGCCTTCTGCAAAAATACTGTCTAGTTTTTCTTTCTGCACCTCACCCTAAATGCGGTCATGCCATTCTGAGGTACTGTTTGATGACCACGTCCCATGTGCGAATAAGTTTGCCTCTAAATATTGCACTAGGTTTGAGAATGTGGTTTCCCTTTGAGACATTCTGAAATCGTTTTTAGTGACACACTGCTATTATGAAATGGGTTCTCTTTAATGTACAGATGGCGGTGTGAGACACTTGCCATGCCCAGTAGGTGCTCTATGATCACTTTCCCGGCCTGCAACGCACCATAAATATGTAGGGTATTTTGTGTAGATTTGGGGCCTAGCGGTATTTTCTTACCGTCAAAAATAAAGTAATTCAGCAATAATCACTCCTTGCATTCAGATTGGGTTTGGTATTATAGTAATATAGTGGATATGCATTATTTCACTACACAGATACATTTAGTTGGTATGCATTTCGTTGTGGTATAGTGATGAGCATAATATCTGTTTTATTTGTGGCCCCAACATACAAAACCCCTTTCTTTTGTTTAGACTGTTCTTGTGATCTCTAGAGGCCTCAGGCTTCTACATTATTCAAGAACACCACATTTTCATATGGAATGCCACATATGGCTGTTATCACTGATTTATCTAGACCAGTCAGCTATGCTTCCATAAAGTATTCACAATAACATGTGGTATAATCACTAATTTACATTAGTGAAACTATTTCCAGAGGCCTCTTTCTCTGCTGTTTCATATATGTCCAGCAAACTATTTCATTATGTTCCACTCAGAAATCACACACACACACGTATATACACTGAGTAGAACCACGCACACAGCTATTTATAATTGCTCATAACATTACTTTATCTGCATAGAAACTTGGCGCTTTAAGCATCATTCCCTCTATGGCATAATATTTTTTTAGACACCAAATGAAACAAACAAAAATACTCTTAGGCAGACTTATCAAAATTTCATTTTACAATGATACATTACCATTCGTGAGACAATCCTCTTCTGAAATAAAAACATGAGACAAAATGCAAGAACACTACGAATTTCATTTCATATTTGCACAAGAGCGAAAGAATTACATAGTTTGTTTTGCCTTCAGCTGGCAACATTGAAATGTGTCATTGGAACACAGTGAAAAGCTATCGCTACGTTGCCGGTCTAAAATGGGTCGCATGCACATACCGCACCCTCACTTTCATGCAAGATAATTACCAGCGAGTTGTAGCTGTTTAGCACGCAAACTCCCTGGACTGGTTGCTTTCTTTAAATGGCTCAAGGCTTTCCTTCAAAGCACCCCAGCGAGGACATGCAGTTCTGATCTGCGGTCTCTCAAACCGGTGCTTATCGACTGGAATCTTCAGTCTGGGAAAGTCGGCAATGGACTGGGACGGCACCTCTCAATCAGGAAAACCCCATAGAAACTCCAGCCAGGTCTTCCCCGCAGCTGTGTAAAATGTCCTTTTTTTTTTTTTTCCTCCCCGAAATGTACCAAGAGACCTCTGTTACAGCACTTCAGGTGACGTGTCGCCAATGAAAATGCACAATCTATCCTCTTAACAATGGCTTGGCTTATACGGTTTAGAAACTGTATCTACTCATTTCCTGGCATGCAGATTTCGCATTCAGCTAACGGTGAACAGAGAAAAAAAATGAATCCAAGTGCACGTTTAAATGACTTTCAGAGCCTGTTTTTTTTCCACCTCATTTTACACTGGAGAACACATTAAAGATCATGTTGGTACTGTTAATTATATTAGTTCATTAATCCTCTGTCTCCTGCAATAGAGGCATTTCGGGGGAAAAAAATGGTTCAATTGCTTGTACCGCATTATATCAATACATTGATCTCCTGCAGTGGTGCTCCACTCCAAAAAACACGCTAAATCCTACAGGTGCGGATGGAACGATCCACGCCCAGCAATCCTTCAAATAAGGTGTTGGAAAGGGGAGTCGCCCCTTGCCAACAACGCATCCCTCGATCTGAACGGCACAATAAATGCTGCAGATCGAGGGGGAGAGAAGGGACCTCACCTGTTTTCACTGTGGCAGCCGAAATTGGCTGCCGCAGTGAAAATTTACTTTCAGTTTCACATTCGCTTGCGTTATGCACGCTGACGTGCAACTGAAGGAAATCCAACCCCGGGCTCTGAGGAGCCTCCTCAATAGCCCAGGGGTTGGATTTTAATTTTGTGCGATCCCTGCAAAGCGGGGATCGCACCATGTGCACTGCCAAAAAGGACGAGGTATCTCGTCCTGGCACTGCAAACATAATGTCAAGGACTAGATACCTTGTCCTTGGCACTTAAGGGGTTAAAGGAGGATCCTAGCAACGATGCCCATAAAACACAGATGCCTTAAAGAGCTATGGAGAAAGCAAGACTCCACAGTACAGTTAGAATTCAAAGAAATGGCGTTCCTAAAGACGGAGCCCATAAGAATGAATGAGTGGAAAAAGGCCCCACTCATTCAGGATTAAAAGAAAGGTCCAGAAGTCAAGCAAAACGTGCTTGGGTGGGGCGGGCTCACTAGGTGAGGGGATGAAGCACGAGCAATAAAGTGCCCTAACAGCGGGGCACTGACACATTAATTTGGCAGTGCGTAGCCCTTGCGTCCAATTGCTGGAGGTGCCCACTTGTTTGGTACAGCTTCCCAGAGACCCTGCATGCCCCTGGGGAGTCAGGACCGCTTCTCTGGGGCTCCATGTCATGCGCTGCTGCCACGCCCCTGGGAAGTCTGCTCTGGAGAGGCACACTCCTCATTGACCAAGATGAGGACGGGGAGACACTAGAGCGGGGGCCAAATGTAAGGCATGACCATGCCTGGATCCTGTTAACGCTCGGGACTTAACCTGATGGATGGAAAGGCGGTAGGTGTTGTCTACCTTTACCTTCTATGATGGTCGACCATGGCCCATTGCTCCCCCTTTGAAGTCCAGCTGCTTGGGTACACTTCACGTGAGGGGCTGGCTGTAAGCTTGGCAGGTGGGGGACCATGCAGTGGCTTAGTGAGTATGGATGGAAGTCTTTGGGGTCACAGTGGGTGATCATGCTGATGCTGCGTCTCTTCCACCCCAAAGCCTGTCCTCCTTACTTGGTGCTTCTTGTAACTGCCACCAGTTTCTCTTGTCCTTCTTGCGTAGCCTCTGGTAGCTTTCCAGGAAAAGCTTCATTTCACATATGTACAACTATATACACACCTGTTACTCTTGAGGTCATTACTTTAGAACAAGACTGGGTAAGGAAAGGGGACATAAACATGGCTCGGACAAGATCATAACTGGAGCATCCACAAGCCAACCTCCTCACTCAAAGCCTGCACCCAACTGACTCGCAAAGAACATTCATAGACAAACCTGCATCTCAATTATGACAAACTGTCCGACAGTCCATGGAAGGCTCGATTGCCAGCAGACATGGAAGACTGTATCCACCACAACAGAAGCCTTAACAGGGCGTTTTCTTCCTCCTTACCCCAACCTCGACAAAAAATGTTGGAGTAAACCAGTTACTGCTTTTAACTCTTCCTGCCGCGCTCGATAGCCCCCCCCCCCTGCCGCCTCCCCCCCTCCCATCCAACTCTTGTGACATTAACTGTAGGGTACTGAACAGTAAATCCATTTGGAGTTTACTGTTCATGTGTCTACAATATTTCATTTTCTTTGTACGGTCTGACCAAGTAGTTTAAAGGAACCTTTTGATTTCTCATGCGTTTTGTCCCGGTGTAGTGTTAGAAATTACACCCCTTGATTGAAGGATTGAGTTGCACTAATTGCCCGTCCATTGCTTTTGGGTGCAAAATGTTCACTCTCCACTAGCGCTTGGCTAATGATACGGACTCTTGGCGAGAAAGAAATTGGTGTACTGTGTGTATAGAATAGTGGTGTGGTGAGACCTTTTGTAGTGGCTGGCTACAAGCTTGCAACTTGCAGGGGCAGCAATTCTTTGTGTATACTCGGAATCCAGTATGAGTCTTTTACATCAAGGGCTTTCTTCTAGAGTACTTAATGTGGTGATGTAAACAGAACCTGCAAGGATTAATCGGGAATCTGGTCAAGAAGTGACTGCACTTAAGGATCCAAATGGACCTGCTGTTTGCTATCTGATCATCCTAAGCACATTACAAACCCATTTAAAATTGGATTGGACCTGAACTAGGAGCTGCATCACTCCTTTTTAAAAACTTAATGTGTAAATCCAAAACACGGCGAGTGACGTTTGAATCCCCACTTGTCTCAGTGCAGTATGTTCTGGTGTTGAGTTCTGCTGGTAATACCTCTCCTGTTACTCCCACCCTTGAGGATTGACTGCAGTCCCTGTGAACCAAGATACAGACTTCTTTCTACATGAAATATGAATGGTAGCTCAGTTTGTTCATGTGTAATACATTTGAATTGTGAACTGAATGATCATAGTATCTAAAGCTACAGCAATGGTTTTTATTTCATGGACATTAGAAATGCACAATGACCATGGTTTTATGTGGATGGCATTTTGCTCCATGCTGTTTTTTAACCCAGGTGTTTACTGAATTAGACGGTCTGGGTAGGCGCGCTGTCTATGAACAAATTGCTGTAAAGGTACATTCCCACAGGTGAATCATTTGGGGCTGGTAGATTAACTTTCAGGTTGCTGCAGTGTCCTTCGAAGGGATTGTGTCCTCCGACGTATTCCTTATCTTAGATAGAAATCCTTCAGCTTTGCTGGCCTCGGAAAATTTTTTCGCCAGAGGGCGCTGCGCGTCGATGATCGCCGAGTCGATGACCCTCGACGGCCTCCGTGCCGACGTCGACGTCATCCTGCCTATAAAGGCCGCGCGCAGCGTCCGTTGCTCAGTTCCGTTTTTCCGCGCTTCGTTGTGCCTCGGAACACCGTTGCTCAGTTCTCGTCAAGATAACGTATATAATAACTACTATTTACCTCGATATCGATGGCATCCTCCTCCGACCCGACGACCCCTCGGTCCGGTTTCAAAAAGTGCCGAGACTGCGGGAAGAAAATGTCGTTGACGGACCCTCACAGGGTCTGTTTGTGGTGTCTGGGAATCACGCACCAGAGTTCGGAGTGTGAGGAATGCCTTTCCATGACGGCGAAAGCCTTGAAGGAGCGTAGGGGGAAGCTCGAGAGAGGTAGGTCAACTTTAACTTCCTCGAAAGCTTCTTCGGTAGAGTCGAGACGTTCGTCTCCTCACCATAAAAAACACTCTCGATCTAGATCACGAAGTGGCTCCCACCACTCGTCGACATCGAGACACTCGAAGAAGAGACGTAGGAGATCCCCTTCGTCATCTTCGTCGAGTTCTCCTGAGAGAGTTCATTGCCCCACAAAACGCAGCTCGCAAGCTGAGTGGGAGGAATTCAGGAAAAAGATGCTAAGCGTCTTCGAGAAAGCGGCCTCGTCCCCCTCGAAGACAGCTGAGGGTGATACCCCGGGTAAAAAACCCAAAAAATCTAAACGCCGCGAGTCGCAGTACCCGGCGGAAAAGTCAACCCGAAAGCGCCTCGAGCCATCGGGAGATAAAGCATCATCGACGCCATCGTCGAAAACTCCTTCGAAACAGAGGTCGGCGCCATCGACGCCGTTGTCGAAGGATTCATCGGCGCATCAGTCGATCGAGTCGACGCCGACGTCGACGCCGATATCGACGCCGGTGAAGGAAAGAACCACGGCTACTCCACAGCCAACGGTTAGACAAAAGACCTCCGACTCGACGCCGAGAACGTCGACGTCGTTCTCGAGCAAGACTCCGATCCTTTCGAGTTCTTCGAGGCCTAGTACACATTTCTCGACGCTTTTCACGGCGCCTTCGAGTACTTTCACGTCGGTGTCGACGACATCGACGTTTTCAAGGCCTGTGATGATGGCTCCTTCTGCATTGGAAATGGGGTTTATACCATTCCAAAAACCAATGTATCCCCCTTTAACCTCGATTTTTGAGGAAAGGGAGGATTCAGACCAAGATATTGATTTACAGAGGACCACATCACCAGAGCCAGAGACTTTCGCCTCTGAGGAAGGAAGATTAAAAAATCTTCAGGATGCACTTCAGGAAGCTAGTGGCTTGGACACTTCTCCTGAAGCAGAATTTATCAAACCAGACCCAGGAGAACATGCGGAGACTCCATATAGAGCTCTGATGTCTAGAATCATAGAATTTATGGGTTGGTCTGCACCTTCTCCTGCCTTTCAGCAGGATGACCTCACTGACATACTGGACAAGGGCCCACAGGAGGATCCTGTGGTTCCATTTCACTCTGCTCTACAGAGAAGGATTTTGACAAACTGGGAAACGCCAGAAATTATCCCGGCAGTAAATAAAAAACTGTCAACAAAATACAGGGTGGCTAGTTCTGACCCTGAATATTTGTCAAAACACCCTACTCCTGAGAGCTTGGTTGTACAGGCTGCAACCTCATCAGGCAGCACATCTGCATACCCCACTGCTCCGCAGGATAGGGATGACAAAAAATATGATGCCATGGCTAAGAAGGTTTTTTTCTGCCTGTAGCATGGCGTTAAAGTCTATTAACGCGACCTGTACGCTCGCTAGGTTCAGCCACACCCTTTGGGAGTGCGCTTCATCAGCGGCTGACTGCCTCCAAGAAGGAGAGGAAAGGGACGCATTTTTAAACATCATCAGGGATGGTAAAGATGCGATGTGCGAGACCCTACAAACTGGCCTAGATTCTGCTGACAGTATCAGCAGGGCCATGGCGGCAAGTACCACAATCCGCAGGCATGCGTGGTTGAGGAAGTCTGGTTTTGCCTCTGACGTGCAGACCAGGCTTTTGAATATGCCCTTTGACGGTTCTACCCTCTTTGGAAAGAAGGCGGATGACAGTTTGGAGAAACTGCAAACGTCCAAGGCAGCAGCCAAGTCATTGGGAGCTGCTATCCGTCAGAATACCTTTCGTCCTTCGGGATCATCGTGGAGAGGACGGTCCTTTCGTTACTATTCCTCATATGGAAGGGGCAGGGGACGACCGGCTCAAAGAGGCCAAGGAAGATTTACCCGTGGTGGACGGGGTAGGGGAAAGAAAGCCGCACCCGCAGGAGCAGGAGCCACTTTACCTTCGGCAACTGCATCAGCCGCTTCAAAACCACTCTGAGGTCTCCCCTCACAGAACACCAGTAGGGGGCAGGTTAACTCACCATCTGACGGAATGGCAGGCTATTACGTCAGATGCTTGGGCTCTGGAGACAGTAGCCCAAGGTTACTGCCTGCCCTTCCTACATATCCCTCAGTCATCCACCGGGGAACAACCCTTTGAAGCTTCCAGATCCGCTCCTCTTGCAGGAGGTTTTAGACCTGCTAGAGAAAGGTGCCATAGAACTGGTACCTGTAGCGGAAAGGAACAAGGGTTGGTACTCCCCCTACTTCATAATACCGAAGAAGGACGGAGGACTGAGACCCATCTTAGACTTACGGGAATTGAACAAATTCCTCCGAAAGGACAAGTTCAAGATGGTGACTCTCTCTCAGATCCTTCAGGCCCTCCAGCTTCAGGACTGGTTGGTATCTCTAGACCTCCAGGACGCTTATTTCCATGTGCCGATCCATCCCAGGCACAGGAGATACCTGAGGTTCGCAATTGGCAGCTCTCATTATCAATTTCGAGTTCTGCCATTTGGGCTAACCTCCGCCCCGAGGGTCTTTACCAAGCTAATGTCGGTTGTGGCTGCAAGTCTAAGGAGGGAAGGGATTCATGTCTACCCTTACCTAGACGATTGGTTGATCAGAGCTGTATCTTCGGAACAGGCTCAGAGACAACTAGATTATGTTTGCCACTTCCTTCACAAGCTGGGCTTCTCCCTCAATTTAAAGAAGTCACAGATGATACCATCACAGAGACTCCAATTCATTGGAGCAGTCCTGGACACTTCCCTGGGAAAAGCCTTGCCACCAGAGGTGAGGGCTCGAGATATTCTGCAGATGGTCATCAGATTTCAGAATGCCCAATATCTCCCAGCCTACGACTTTCTGAGGTTGCTAGGCCTCATGGCATCCTGCATATTCCTCGTGCCGGAGGCTCGCCTGAGAATGAGATCCCTCCAGTGGGCACTGAGAACTCAGTGGTCACAGTTCTCAGGAAGGATGACAGATCTCCTTCGGATCCCGGTCAAAGTAGCCCGAGACCTTCAGTGGTGGGCCTGTCGGGAGAACATCCTGAAAGGAGAAATGTTTTGGCAACCATGGCCGGAGATAACAGTAGTCACGGATGCCTCACTCACGGGGTGGGGAGCTCACGCCAACGACTTGACCATCAGCGGTCGTTGGTCTCCATCGGAGTCCAGACTACATATCAACCTGTTGGAGCTGAGAGCCATCAGACTAGCGCTGAAGGCTTTTCTGCCGTCTGTACGGGGAAGAAACGTCCTAATAATGACGGACAATACAGTGGCCATGCACTACCTCAACAAAAGAGGAGGCGTAGGCTCACTACCACTGTGCAGAGAGGCGATGCAGCTCTGGTTTTGGGCAATTCAGGAAGGAATCTCTCTATCGGCAATTCACCTAGCCGGAGAGAAGAACTTGACAGCGGACGCTCTGAGCAGGCAGAGCACAGTCTCTCACGAGTGGGAGATAGCTCAGGAAGTCCTTCAAGAGATCTTCGCCCTTTGGGGAACCCCTCAAGTGGATCTGTTCGCCACCAGTATCAACAGGAAGTGCGACAGATTTTGCTCAAGGGAATTTCCCCCGAGAGGAGCTCTAGGAGATGCGTTCGTAGTGGACTGGGAGTTCCCACTTCTGTACGCGTTCCCTCCGGTCCCTGTCATTCCTCAAATGATCAGGAGGTTGAGAAGGTTTCGGAAGACCATGATCCTAATTGCCCCGGATTGGGCCAGGAGAACGTGGTACCCGGACCTTCTAGACATGTCCATCTGCCCTCCAATTCGACTGCCATACAGAGAGGATCTTCTCTCGCAGAAGGAAGGTCAGGTTCTCCATCCAGCCATCAAGACCCTCAACCTTCACGCTTGGTGTCTGAAAGGTTGAGGTACAAGGATTGGGACCTTCCGGATGATGTTATGGAGGTGTTGCTTTCGGCCAGAAGGCCGGCAACTAAAACTCTATACCGCTGCCGTTGGAACAAATTTTGCAGCTGGTGCAGAGAAAAGAATATTGAACCCTTTTCTTGTGGTACACCTATGGTGTTGTCATTCTTACTTTACCTGGCTAATTCAGGCCTACAGGTTGGCACAATTAAGGGCTATCTCGCAGCGCTATCAATCTTTAAGCGCACTGCAGAGGAGCCTTCATACTTCAAAATTCCATTGGTAATACAATACCTAAAAGGATTAACTAATGTTTATCCCCCGAAACCTTTTCAAGTTCCCTTATGGGATTTAAACCTAATTTTAAACTTCCTAAAGGGTGCCCCTTTTGAACCACTACACTCTTGTTCATTGAAGCTTCTCACCCTCAAAACTGTTTTGCTAATAGCATTGACATCTGCTAGAAGGGTTAGCGAGTTGCAAGCCTTATCGTGTAAACCTCCACATACAATCTTTTACAAGGACAAAGTTGTTCTTCAGGTGAAGCCTAACTTCCTCCCGAAGGTAGTCTCGGAGTTTCACATCACTCAGAAGATTATATTACCTTCTTTCTACCCTCCTCCTCATCCGGGGAAGGAGGAAGAGAGACTGCACAGGCTGGACCCTAAGCGAGCCTTGAGCTTCTATATCAGCAGATTGGCTAAGATCAGACAAGCAGACCAACTCTTTGTAGGTTATGCAGGACATAAGTTGGGCCTTCCAATAACAAAACAAACCATCTCCAGATGGATTATTTTAGCCATTCTGGAGTGCTACAAATTGGCAGGAAAGGAGCCTCCTCAAAATCTAAGGGCTCATTCTACCAGGGGTATCGCAACATCCTCAGCCCTTCAAAGAGGGGTGCCAATTCGAGATATATGTGCGGCTGCCACATGGTCGTCCGCACATACATTTACCAAATTCTATAGCCTGGATTCCTCCTCTAGTCAAGAAACTAGATTCGGCAAGGCTGTGTTACACTCTGTCCATTCTGGAAGGGTAACATAACTTTTATTACTCCCGCCTCCAGTCACAATACCACTGCTATGGGAGTCTATCTAAGATAAGGAATACGTCGGAGGACACAATCCCTTCGAAGAGCTAGTTACTCTTACCTTGTAACGTTCTTTCGATGGGATGTTCCTCCGACGTATTCCTTATCGACCCTCCCATCCATCCCCGCAGTATGACTTCCTGTGGGTTTGCAGCCTATGCTCCTTCAAGGTGATTAGTCTAATCCAAAAACATTACTGGGGACTACAAAACGGAACTGAGCAACGGACGCTGCGCGCGGCCTTTATAGGCAGGATGACGTCGACGTCGGCACGGAGGCCGTCGAGGGTCATCGACTCGGCGATCATCGACGCGCAGCGCCCTCTGGCGAAAAAATTTTCCGAGGCCAGCAAAGCTGAAGGATTTCTATCTAAGATAAGGAATACGTCGGAGGAACATCCCATCGAAAGAACGTTACAAGGTAAGAGTAACTAGTTCTTCTCTTCCGTCAGTAAACTGGGTTAGTGCCATAAATGGGTGGGGATGAAGAGGCTATTGGTATACTATTTAGTCTGCATCTTGGCTTAACAGTTTCCACACTATTCTGGGACTGGTTGGGGGCAGGGTGACCAACAAGAAAAGTTTGTTCTTCATGCTGTTGCCTCAGACTTTTAAATTTAAAGAGTTTTAAATGTGAACTATTGCCCAATAACATGTAGTCTGCAGGCTTGAATTTTAAGGCTGATCACATTTTTTGCAGTGTATTTCATGGTTTTGCTTTGATTATCACCTAGATGAAGATGGAAACAACCAGTGGCCAGAAGCGCTGAAATTCCTGTTTGAGTCTGTCAGCTCTCAGAATGTGGGTCTACGTGAGGCAGCACTACACATATTTTGGTAAGTCACAAGAAATCTGGAGAAAAGGGGGTGGCTTAAGCATCGTGTACCACCCAAGAATGTAGTTCAAACAATTAATTTTTTGAAAACCTATTGAACGATTCTTTTATTTCTATGCAAGAGACCATTTTTAAGATTCCTTTTAATTGGTTGCAACAGTGGGAATTTTGATTGGCTTTAATCCTCCCATTGGCTCGCTGATCTTCTTGCATGATCTCTACTTGGTTTGTCTGCACTGAGCTGTGTGCTATACACAATTATTCCAAAGCCTTGCGGCCAGTGTACCCTTTATAGGGTAACTTGAAAGTACAGATTCTGTTGTGCTGAATTATAGTAAACTGTAGGCTTTACTGACAACCACTATCTTGAAGCTCTTCCCTTCTTTACGTGGGCTCATAACCCAACCAATATCAGACTAAGCTATACAACAGTACCCCAATGAAGTGGGGGCACTTTGTTCTCAATGCCAATTGCATGTGAAATTTTCAAGTTGCAAGCGATTAGCCAGGCAGAAGTCACTTGCCCCCTCGGTTTTCCAGACACAGGACACCCATACCACCATTACCACCAAGAAAAGATTATCACTAGCCAACAGGCCTGCGCCAAATATCCACATCTGCAGATGTGGTCTGACCTGCTGTTGGGACAATTCAATTGAGGCAGTACAAGACTCCACTCTTAGTACAAGGCTGTACCACACAAGTTCAGGGTAGCGTAGACAGCAGCCAGGCTTGGTAGGGAGAGAGGGCTGTAGAATCAGTACAAAGAAATTGTAATACAAATGGTCCAAAAAAACACACTATGTATTGTAAAAATAAATGTAAGCCCAGATAATCTTGGGGGGGGGGGGGGGGGGAGGGGGAGAAGAGAGAATACGTACCATCATTGATCATATATAAACACATTATAGAAAAACACACTATGCTTGAAGATGCACAAAGCATGTAACCTAATTTGGAGCACCTAACCAGAGTTCTAGGTAAGTGCAAACCAATAGTTACTTTAAGATTTTCAGTAATACAGGGTAGTAGACCCTAGCAGTTGTACTGTGACGCTCAGCAAGAAATCAGTCATTTCAACTGTACAAACTTTGCATTATAGTGACACTTATTCTAGGAACAATAAAAACCTATAACTTTTGTGATCACCCACAGTTTTACTAGGTGAGTATTACCTAAGGATGTAATATTCTATTGCAGGTGCTTTTGAGATCAGTAAAACAGATTCAGATGAGCAATAACGCCAACTTATTTTAGGCTGGCAAACGGCTACCTCAAGGCAAGTAAAACCTATACACTTCTTTTTTAATTTTTTTCTTTTTTTTTAAAGGAGCCATCAGCAACTTAAAGGTAGGTATACAACCTCAGACTGTGTGTCTAAAACTAATCCGGGAAAGAGACAGTGTTACACTTTATGAATGATTCAGTTGTTCTAGGCAGATAAAACCTAATGCACTAGGTAGATGAAACCTAATGCAGACGTATTCTGGACAGGCCAACAGCAAGTCGGGGGAAGCAAGACCCAGTTGGCAAACTTGTACACGTATTCTCTGAAAGAAATGGTGAAGTCAACAGCATTGCTTTTGGGAAAGAGGCACAGCCAATTTACAGGTAAGGTAAAATAACCTTACATCTACTTTCTATTACATTGGTGAAACGGCTTCTAAGGAAAGAAAGATGTTACATATACTTTTCAGAATGGCAGAACCTTTCTAAGGTAAGTAGTAACTTTTGAAACTGTTAACTCAGTTACCAACCAACTTCTTTTGCAAGTAAGTGACTTTTAAACAGATTCTTTTCTAGGCAAAAGGCCCAATCATTAGAAGTCCTTCCCTTATTATTAGAGCATGTGTTTCAGTGGCAGAAAGGGGGTGAGGGGGAGTCACTAGGGTCTAGTGTCCAACAGGCAGGTCCAGGATCTGTTGAGTACCAAAATTCAGAGATCATAAGGAAGACTGTTGGATCAAGTAAGTACTTTACTTTTAGAGTTGAGGATACTGGGGCTTCAGAGAAGACACCCTATGAGGATTCCAGCAGGCCTTGGTGAACTGGATAAGAGGTCTCCCAATCACAGAAAACACCCCAAAACTACACAGGAATCGCAAGAGACTTGAGGTAAGTAAATACCCAAGCAAGCACAGTACCTCAGCAAAGATTTTGCAGCAGGAGAACTTCAGTATAAGTAGTCAAAAACCTGGTCGTTTGAATTAAGTTACCAGAAGCTATGTTTGGCTCCACAGGCAAATTGTTGCCTTATGAACATGCATATGTGACATTAACATTGAGTGTTTGAGAATGCCTCCGCACCTTATCTTAGTTCCTTTTGCCTATTGGACTGTGTTGGACCTGCAGCTTGGCGTGGACACTTCTGTGTTTTGCGTGCTCCCCGTTCTTGTCTTGAATTTCTTACCGTCTTCCAGTGCCTTGCGTCTCCCAGTGCATGTCGGCAGTAGGAGGCTTTACAAGATGTGCATCCTGCAATTGTTCCTTCCTGGCGTCGGACCCCATGTGCTCTGCCTTGCTTGCTTGGGCCCTGATCACTGCTGGGAATCGTGCATGGCTTACAATTCTTAGTCATCCTTCATTGAAGAATCTGCTCACCCGCTGAAGAGACTTGCCACACTTCGCCTCCTAGTCACCTTCTGGCTAATTCTTCTTGACAGAAGGTGAGTCCTTTGTTCTCCAAGGTACCCAAGCCTGGAGACCACTTTCCAGGGCCTCCACTAGTAGGGGTCATCCAGACTCTGACACCAGTGGTGGGTCAGACGCCAGTAAGGCTACAGCCATCCCCTCCAAGGGTCACATGGATCTTCTGGGCTAGCCACAAGGGGCGCTCCAGCTCTTCTGCGCCACGGTGCAAGGGGCTTTTGAGCTCTGGTTCCAGGCGTGAGTCTGACTTGCAATCCCATGACTACCAGCTCTACAGCTAGGCCAGGAAACTTCCCAGATCCCACTTGGAGGTTGTTGCACAGGGGGACAATTTTACTTCCAGCCTGCTGGCTGAGGGCCCTAGGTCTACCGAGCACTCAAAAGGTTGGCACGTCTGTTTCAGGATCGGGGTCACAAACCGGTCCAGATTCAGACCCAGCACAGGGTTTGTGGCCCTCACAACTTGCCTCTTCAGGCATGGCGCAGGTTCCTAAAATGTAGACTACCATGTGGCAGAGACTGCACACTCTGTGGCCATCTTGGATTCGGACAGGCTTCTGTCTGCCCCCTCTAATGGCCATCTCATGGTGGTAGTCCTTTCTTCAAGGCTTGGTTCAGGGTCGTTCGCACAGGGCTTCTTTCATTCCATTCGCTTATCCTTCCTAGGTGTCCCGATTTGGACAGGATACCCAGCACTGCCTCATTCTGAACAGCAGAGGTGTTGGCCTGGTATGTCACTGGCCACTGGGGAATCCTGCAGAAAGACTCTTTAGCCTGGAAGGTCTGGGGAAAACACTTGTGCCACTACTCTGATAAACAAGAAGCTGGATGGCTGTTTTTGGCTAGGGGAGGGGGGACCAGGCCTAGAGTCCCACACTCTGCCCCACCGTCGTTGCAGCTGCATCTTTGTATTCAAAGTCTTCTTCGGCCGGCACTGCCTCCAACTGCTTGTATAAAGAGAACGAGGTTCTCGAGTGAGTCAGCAAGAGAATGTATCTAAACTCCAGTCTTCATCTCTGCCAGGCTTACGCCATCCACATGGCAGCAAACAAGAAATTCTGGTGGGAGTTTGGGGACTTTCTCCCATGTTTACCCCTGGAGCCGGCGTACTCTTAGGCACTTAGCGGAGGTGTGCACAGTTGCGCAGGATCTTATGGAGTCCCTGGCTTTCCTTATTGACAAGGTCACCTGGGGCTGTTGCTTGGGTGTTAAGATGAGATGGAGGCATGTGACAGTTTTCTCAGGTGTGCTTCGAGGGCTGATTTTGATCCACTCCAACACACGAGTTGACCAAAAAGATGGCTACCCAGACTGGTAAGTCCTTGGTGATTTTAACAAAGCTGGGGCAGAAATCTTTTCCAGTCTAGGTAGGTCTGACTTTAAACCACTGTCTTTCAGCTGCTTCAAGAGTTTTTGTGACAGTAGAACTCGCCAACTGATAGGTCACCAAGCAAGCATAAGAGGAAGCAGCAAAGAACTTTGTGGGGCTTTTTCGCTCCCATCCACTCCTGCATCCAATGGCAAAAATCAATTGTTTTGATCAGGGACCACAGTTCTCCTGTGGGGGAGTGACAGACTCTTGGTGAGTAGCTGGATGTGTTTTTCACAAATACCTGGATTCTGTCCACAGGAGTTGTGTGGGGGGGGGGGGGGGGGGGGAGTGTTGAGGGGGTTGTCTGCTACTGCAGGAGAGCCTGCGTCTTTGGACATGAAGGCAGTGGAACTGGTACCTCCACTCGACAGGGGCTCCAGTATTATGCCATGATTTGTGCAGTGCCCAAGAACTATATGGACCAGACTAGTCCTGGAATGCTTCAAGATGACCATGCCTGCTCACATAGTAGCTGTGCTCAGGGAATTGGCTGTGTTCCCTGGACCTGAAAGATGTGTACTTTCATGTCCCCATCTTCAAACCACACCAGAAATTCTTGCGGTTCACGGTTGTCCGACCACATCCAATGCAGCTTGCTCACGTTCGGCCTCAATTCAGTGACTTGGAAGGCCACCACCTATACCCTTATTTGGACCACTGGCTGGTGACGGCTAGCTCACCTGACGGCGGGCCTTCACTCTTGTCAGCGGGTGGCACATGCACTTCACCAACAGGGGTTTTCCTCGACCAAGTCGTAGTTGAGCATCCTCCCTGGATCTTTCTCAGTCTGGTGGGACACGGTCATTTAGATGGTTTTTCCCACTGCTAACAGGGTTCATTCCCTTCGGAGAGCAGTACGCCGCTTCCTGTCCAACAGGGTGGTTCCAACATCTGCTGGGACTCATGGCATCTTGCTTGCTCAGTGTGGCATGCCAGGGTCAAGATGAGACGCCTCCAGCTCCATCTGTCATAGACTGACCCATCTCCTGGCACCAAGTAGGACAGGCTGCCCATTCCCTTGCCCTTCTCCCTGATCTTTGCCGGTGACTCCTCGACGACAATGTGGCAGTGGGAGCCCCTTTTACTCAGCCGAAGCCTAGTCTGGTGGTGACTGACTCTTCCTGCCTGGGTTGGAGGGGGGGTGTGCATCTGGGAGTGGGCATTGTCAGAGCTGGGCATCTGCGGTTCATCTTCCCAGGGACAGCAATGCAGAAGCGGAGAAGCACAGCTGCTTTGAGTACAATGCATACGAGTGGGAATTACACTCCTTGTTACCTCTTCCAGAAACCACCCAATCTGGATCTGGTTTGCATCTACTCAGAACTCCAAATACCTGCGCTATCATGGACAGGCCACGGTCACTAGGTGATGGTCAAGCTTTGCTGGCACAGCTGCAGGTGCGATGCATTTTCTCCCCCTCATTGCTCCAGCAGATCCTCTGCAAATGTGTGCCTTGATGGGCTGCAGCCTTACCTGGATCGTCCCCCTTGGCCGTCGAAGGCATTATTCTCGTACCTACTCAGCTCAAATCTCAGGTGCCAGTCCATCTTCCGATTCTCAGCAGGGTCTTCCTCACGCAGCAGCATGGGGTAGTGCAACACCCAGATCCGGCCAAACTGGCCCACTTTGGTTTTCCTCCTGATCAGCTGAAGCTTCGTCCTGTGCTGTTCTGAGTAATTGGTAGATCAGGAGGACGTCCACACGCTCGCAGTACAAGAGTAAGTGGACCAGGTTCTGCCATTGGGCACATAGAAATGCTGCTAACCCACTCCTGCTCCCTGGAACACACATTGTCTTATGCGCGCCTGGCCCCGCTCTGGATCCTGGTGGATACTTGCTGCACTTAACTGGCTGTCATTGGGACGTACAAAATTTCGCCGGATCAGACTTTCTCAGCAGCTAACCTGGTGATAAAGGCTCACCTCAAGGGCTTGACCAGACAGTTTCCATCGGTGCATGGGCCCCAACAGTGTCCTAAATGTGGTTGTCGCCACCTCACAGCGTGAACCATTTGACCCTTTGGCTTCAGTTGACATTAGGTGGGTTACTCAAGGTGGTTCTGCTGGTGGCTCTCAGCAAGCTGCAGGCACTGTTGTGGGAACCCTTGGAGTTTTCACAGCGACAATGTGATCTTGCTCATCCAAACTTCTTGACCAAGGTGGTATCGCCATCCCAATTAAACCAGGAGATGAGCTTGACTGTGTCCGTCCCTAATCCAGTCTGAGGCAGAAAGAGCGGCGTACTCCTTGGAACAACGTAGCATGCATGTTTTCTCTTGGATGAGATTTTTTCCAAAAGTCTGAAGCACTGTTCGACACGCTTCTTGGAAGTCATTAGTAAGGTAGCTACAAGGGCCACTAGTCCGCTTTCTGCAAATTATTTTCTGGATTCCAGTTGTAGGTGGGATGCAGAACCTCTTTGCTTCTACTTAAGTTTGAGGTATATCATCAAGACGCCGCCCGGTTGTCTTGGTGGAATAAACCCCAAGCAGGGAAGGGCATGGGATGTCTGAGTAATTGGTCGTCATTGTGACTAGAGTACTCGGTCCCCATTCCTGCCTGCATCCCATCCACCTTCTCCCGCTGCCTAAAATTGTCACTACAGCCAAGTTTGCTACTTCCCGATGTGTCAAGAGGATTGAGGTGCCGGAGGGCTGAGCCCTGGGGGTTCCTGCTCCCGGGGACCACACCTCCAGGTTATACAAAATTAAATAGAAGCTCACATTTTTTGCTGCCAAAGGTTCTGTTACGTTCTGCTTGTTGAGGGAGTGGCCCACAAGGATTAAAAGGTGACTAAGGCCTGTCCACTGCACTCGCTACAGTGAGTAACTTAATTCATGGCACTTCTAGTACACATTTAAACATCATGCATTCTACAAAAAGTGTGCATCTCCTGTGGAAGTTAGATTTGCAGGGCACTGGTTTGTCCTATTGGGTGGTGGGGGTTGCACCTGACTGAGCTGGTTTTAAGCTCCTGCTCATTGAATCTTAATTTCAAACCTTGTTCATGATCTTACTTATGTAGAGCCAAAGGTTGCACACCCATGCCTTCGACAATCATTTGTTGGATACCTAAATTCACTCCAAATGGGGACTATGCCGTTAGTTCTGTCCTTGCAGTAATTTTAAGTGCTGGTGTGGGGGTGGGAGGGGCCTGACAAATGAAGTTGCAGCAACCGGTGTTGGAAGAATTCTCAGAAATGTGCTAATTCCCTTCTACCTTAGACCCCCAGCACTTTTGCTGTACTGAAGGACTTTTCATTTTTAACCTGGAGAGAGTGAGGCCTTTTTTCCCCCCACTTGTATTTTTCTGTGATTTTAACTTTCTTTTTGGTTATGGAGTCTGACGAACTCCACAGGCGGCATCCTTACATTGTGGCACACTGCACCTTCAGTGCAGTGACAAAGGGAAGTCTTCCAGATTTCCTAAAGTTTTAAATACCTTCTCTTGGATAAACTCTTTCCAAGAGCAGTGAAGTGAATTTGACATTACTTCCATGTGTAACTTTCTAGACCCAGCACACTCTTACAATAGGGTACTGTAGGGGTTACTTGGAATATTTGGTCTAGTTTCTCATGTAACATTTTTGTTACCCTTTCTACAATTATTGGCTGGGGCAGTGGTTTACTTAACTACCATTGTGTGTTTTTACCACGGGCTTCGGTTTCCTAGCTGCAGGACGGCACGCATGGGTGGCCATTTTGTCAAAATGGCCCGGTCTTCTTTTTTCACCAATTCTTGTTGGTAAAGTCCTAGAGATTTACTCTGCACGCCAAACCAGGTTTGGTGCCTTTTTCCTTCGCCTTTGGTGGGGATTCACAAGTGAACCCCGCCTCTGGCTCAGTATGTCTGGCAGGGGCAGGAAGTGAGGGAGGTGCATGAACTCAGTGCTCAATCACCTTGGTGACAGGAATGCACCAACAGGTGATTGGCTGGCTGTCCGGCAAGGACAGCCACCCTGCTGGGTGACTGACAGCTAGGCTGGAATGAATGGGAAAAACCTGCATAAAAGCTGAGACTTTTTGGCCTGGACCACTGGATGAAGGAATCTGAAGAACTTGTAAGACTCCTGCTGCAACTCCTGTACCTCTGGTTTGCCCAGTGAAGTAATGCTCCTGTGCTCAGGCTCTGAATTCACCTTGACTAGAGAAGCCCTGCAAGGACTACTTCTCACCTTGAGTTGGTGGGACCAGTCGACTCCAAAGAACTCGTTTGGACATCCTCTCGGAGCTGGCTGTAGCTGCTGTTGGAAGCGAAGCACCAGGGAGAGGAACACCGAACTGAGTGCATCACTTTAAAGTCAGACACGAGCTTGTGGAAGATCCTCCGGACTCAAAGGAATCGGGACTGACCAAGCCTGAGCCACCTCAAGAGTTCTGGACCCCAGATGCGAGGAAAGTAGAGAGTGGTATCCGAGACCGCAGTGGTGCTTTTTGCTGAGATGGAAGGAGCTGAAACCGCAAAGTGCAGCTGAATTGAAGTTTGCCATTTGCTGACAGTCCCATTGCAGTGCAGGAGTCTCCAGAAGGCCTCCTTGTCCCCACGACTGAGGTGCAGGAACAACATGATCTGCAGAGCTTTACAGGAACAGAAGCCAGCTGGAACCATTTCCTCTAACAAAAGGTACTGTGAAGTTTAAGAGGACTTGCCTCTTGTGGTGTAGCCTTACTTGTTCTCGGTTGAGACTTGTCTTGGTGAACCTTGCAGAGTTGCTTACAGCTTTGCACCTCACGAGCCTCCCAGCTTGTGGCCCTACATTGATTCTACTTTTTCTACAGACTTCAACTTTGCCAGACTTTTACCTACAAGAAGTGCTTCAGTTCACCTAGACTTTTGCTAACTTAACATTGGCTGGACTGGCTCCCTGAAGGACTCTTCTTACCTCCTGACTTGGTTCTTTTAGCTTTCCTCCAGTAAAGGGTTAATTTACTTTCATTGGAGCGTTAAAAAGTACTTGCCTGCTTCAGAATATTTGTGTAACCTTTGTTTTATTCTTGCAACCCTTTTCTTTGACGCCAAACTCGGTATTGCTCTAAATGTATCGGGGATATACTAATGTCAAGTGTCCAATAATTAGTCACCTCGGGGTGTAGGAATAATCTGCGTGCCATCCCAAATGGGTACCTGCTGATTTTGAGAATCTAAGTGTGTATTTTGGAGTACATTTGTGTTATTGTTATATTGCTCCCTTCTGAAGGCTTATTCAACTGACTGTTAAATAAATTGTTTAATCAAGAATCCTTGGGTATAAAAGGTTATTTGAATACTTGTCACTGTAAACCTTGGTGTAAAACCACTACTGCTCACATTGACCCCTCTTGAGATAAGCCTGGCTGCTCAGCCACACTACCAACCTGTGTAGTACAGACGTATACCATATTGCCAGGAGGTCAAGGTTGTTGTAGTGCAGCCAAAGGGTATTGCACACAATCTTGCCTAACATGGTATGGTGGGAGGGGGGGATGCTGCTCCCCAGACATTCCTTCTCATGATGTAATCTTCTGCATATTTCAGTCTAGCATTTCTTGTTGCAGCAGCATATCTGGGCTACAACTTTGTATGACCCAGGAGACTGCAGGCGGTAGCTGTGCCCCAAGACCATGGGGCAAAAAAGGAATACTAGTTTGAGAATGGAGAGCAAACATAAAACAACTTTGCTTTTTATGAAAGATCCTAAACTAGATTGGCACATGTGCTGGTGCCATACTGTATCCTACACTGTAACCATGGAACACCAACTGTCATTAACATGTATTACTGCCTATGTATTATCCTTGCTATTCTGTATCACACTTTGTCATATCTGCCATCTTGTATTAAGTGAATATTCTGTAACCGTGCCACGATGCGCCAGGGTGCTTTATAAATTCAAATAAATAACATAAATACGGTTGGTAAGCAATTGATTCCAGTTTACAGGGAAACCTAAATCTTGTCACAAGGTACCCAAAGAAAAGACTAGCTCGTGCAGACTGCAAGGCAAACTCCCCAGAATGTAATGTCTTTTATATATTTGGGGTCAGTTGGTGAAAGCCTAATTAGGAGTGTAGTGCACATAATCCACAAGGAAGTCTCAAGATACCTGAACTCTGGGGAGATTCTCTGGTAAAGGAAGGGCTCTTCTTGCTATAAATCTTTGTGGCAGTGACCAGGTGTTGAGGGTCTATTACAGAAGGTAGTGTGGGAAAAGTGGAGACTTGAAAAGTAACCACTCTAACACTGCTTTTTGTCCGCCTACAGATCTGAAGCTTTAAAGTGAAAAGTCCATGAGAGAAGTGTTCTGGTGTCCAGTTTCTCGCCTCTCCCAGACAGGTCATGTATGCAGCTGGTGACAAAGCAACTGCAGCCAGATCACCTGGCCCAAACTGCATCCTTTTCAATGGCCTTGCACCCACACGTAGGACACGAGCACAGATTTCACTCAAAACCTTTCCCAAGGAGCACAAAATGGAAAACCTTTAACCCCGCAGAAATCCTCTTCAAATACTCATGACCTTGCCTCCTCAGTGCCAGTTGACACCAAAATTGCTGCCTATAAAAGAATTCTGCATTGCATCTTTCTTTGGCATTGGTTGCATATGGTTTACTGGATTGACTTAAAAGAAGGGCAAGGAAGTAAATCCTAGAAAGAGAACCTCGAATTCCTCCTAACCCCAAATGAAGGGGGTGGGTGTTTCTCAGTTTGTCATCCGAATGAGCAGGGTTGCATTCTTGCTACAGTCCAGAGTGGATTGGTTTGGTTAGAAAAGTAGGATCGGATTGAGGTCTCATGAGGGGTTTAAATCCACCCTAGGCAACGATTCTGCATTTTTTTGGAGCACATCTGCCGGTAGGCGGAAGCCAGCCGCTCGCTGAGAAGGCCCTGTTCTGCGCTGCTCTGCCACTTCCTTTGCTGAATCTGGAGAGGGCAAAAGCCCTTTCCTATTCTACATCTGTATCCAGGGACCTTAGCACGTGGGTCTGCTGAGACACGTTCGTGCTGTGCAACTTCTGCACATTGCCCATCCCAAGGTGAGCACTGCCTTGCTGGAGATGCCCGGCCCACCACGATTACCATTGCCTGAGTAGTTTCTTTGATCCAGCATCACATTGCTTCTATACACATTTGTTAAAACTGCCGGTTTCCAATATGGCGCTCCGACGCGTTGCTGGGCAACAATTATGCATTTTATTGGAGCACATCCGGCGGAAGCCGGCTGCTCACTGAGGTCCTGCGATTGATAAGGCCCTGTTCTGCGCCTGTTTGCGTACTGGTTGGCTGGTCTAAAACTTCAGCACACTGAAGTAAGAAACAATTTACCGCGCTCGGGTTGCTCCCGATCGACAAGCTATTCAAGCGACATCCTTCACGCCCTACTATGACTTTGTCACGCTCAGACTCGCATATGTGCCTCCTTTGGTGTGATTACCCCCAAAATGATCTAGTGACTGCCTGTCTGCCTATCTCGCCAATTAACTTCCTGCTACCTCCGCTGCTATCCTCATATCCAGTTGAACCTTAGACCACGTCTAGCAGACACCAGACTTTTTGCAGCAAAAGGCGTGTAATCGCACTACTGACTAAAGTACATGTTAGGAGTTTCATAAGGGACACTTATGTGCGTTGCGCAACATGACTTTTATGTTGTATGGTTCTATATTCTTGTATGCTTTTGCTGACTAGTTTGCATGCTGGCGTGTCTGTCACATAATCCAAACCACAGTACTTCACTAGTCTGCTACGGTGCTCTGTAGCCTCTGACGATTGTGATGCTGGGTATTTCAGTTAACTTATTAGTTTCCAGTCCTCCTAGCCACTTTGCCCACCGCTTCCTGCATTTATCTGTCCATTTTGTTTGCTAGCCATGTTATAATGGTCATTACCTTAGCGAACCATCCTGTTACTGCTACCTGCATCTGTTTGCTTTTAATCGTTGTTACGCTCATCCGCCACCCTATAGTTGGCACTAGCTAGTGAATTACCCTTGTCCTTTACTAGCTCTTGTATGCTGCTGTTCGTGTCAGCCATTTTAGAGTGGTCACTAGATCAGCATACTCTATCACCATTTGCACTGGCTTGTTGTCAATAGTTTATCATGCTAACTATTTCTTAGTGCCTTTTCAGCTTGACTAACTACTCTGCATGCCCTTCATGCGTCTCCCTGACCATTACGGTATACTTTTGCTCCTAACTGTACTTTTATTCCTAACGTGTATTGATATCAGCCTTCACTACAGTTGTTATCCTATGTCTGTTTGCATGTACATTCACTTGCCTCAAACTTTTAGCTGCACTATCATCTGGGACTCGTGTTCAATGTCCTAACATTGGTGCACCGTATGAGCACAGCACTCCATACGATGCCTTATTGTTTTAAATCATAACATTCTTAGGTTCACAAATGAACTTGCACTCCTGTTAACACTCCGCATTTGAATGACATAAGTCAGTTACACTTCTAGTACTAATATTGTCGGCCTATCTAAAGTGGGATACAGTGCCGCAACTTGTCTCCTTTGGCCTTAGAACTGTTACACTGAGTTGCTACAACTTGTCTTCCTTGTTGCGGTACAGTTATGTTCTACTCCTCTCCATTTGCCTCCTAAACAGAGCACCAATACACGCTTGCCTCATACATTACAATGCATTGGCTCCTCTGGTCATACTACACTCTAATCCTGTTCCTCAACACATCACTAAACTCCCAGCTTACTCTCCACCACCACGGACCTCCTGCTCTTCCATACAGCCCAGATGCAGCATCTACATTATAACCTTGCCAGCCCATGTCTCGCTCCACTCCATATCCTCATTATTTTCCCCTGCTACTGCCTACTACTCGTCTCATGCCTGTACAGCCCTGTGGCCAGTCACCATGCCAGACGCCAACCCCTATAAACTCCCCAGCCCTTTAGCTCCAACATTTTTCATCCATACCAACGCCAAACCAACCCTGTCACCTACCTCAAACCGGAGACTAGTCTCTAGATTTTGCTATAAAACAACACCTACACCCTCGCACTAATAGCAAATTATCATCTAACGTGGATAATTCCACTAATGCGATCAATCTCCCTGACTCCACCACTCCTGCCCACAACATTGTCCCAACTATCTGACAACCGTCTTACTAGTACTAAAGACTCTGATCAAAGGTACCCTAATCAATGCCAGATCCCTCCCAGCTCATGCCCTTGACATTGCCGACTTCATCATAACCGAAGACCTTGACTTCCTTGCCTTTACGGAAACATGGCTTCATGCTGCAGCTGGCCCTGCCCTGTCCTTGGCAATACCAGATAACTACGCCGTCATTAGATGTGACAGAAGTACAAACCAATCAAAAGGTGGTAGCATTGCAGTTCTCTTCAAGAGCTCCATTGAACTTAGACCTATTCCGCACCTTCAGATCCCATCTGCTGAACTTCTATCAGATTGCCCATTTCGAATGGATTGTGTCCTCCCACGTATTCCTCATCTTATGATAATCATATTCCAGCGTCGGCTGCTTCAGAACAAATTTTCACCGGGGGGGCGCTGTGTTCGAGGCTGGAAGTCCCTCGAGGGCCGCCGTCGGGTGTCAACATCCGCTGTATAAAGGGCTTGAGCGGCGCCCGTTACCTCAGTTCTGTTTTTCCAATGCAACTGCTTTGTGTTATGAACGGCGCATCAAGAATTTCTTCGATGTCAACTCCCTCCACACCCAAGATAGGTAAAAAAAAAAATGTCTGAAGTGTGGCAGGAAGATGTCTATAACTGATCCCGATCGGAATTGCCTCTGGTGCCTCAGCCCAGACCATCGGGTTGATGAGTGCGGGTCCTGTCAGGCCATGTGAAATAACTTTCTTGGGAACGCAGAGGTAAGCTGGCGGTGGGGAGGAGAAATATAAGTCTTGGAAAAGACAAAAGGATTCGGATGAATCCAGTAGAAAATCTCACCACGCGTGAAGGTCTAGATCGGAGAGTCGCTTGAGGAAATCTTCATCGACTAAAAAGTAAAAAAAAAAGGCGACATCATCGGTCTTACTAGTCTTCTGAGAGGAGAGTGACTTACCCATCTAAGCACGATTCCCCAGAAAAATGGGAGGCCTTCAAGCCTTCGATGCTTAAAATATTTGAGAAAAGGGCCCTGATCCCCTCAAAGTTGCTGTGTGGTGATTGTGCATCTAGTCACTCTAGATCTTGATTTTCCTCTGTCACTTTTAAACACTCAAGGGTTGAAAAAGGGTAGTCTTCAAGCAAAAGTTCCCTGACGCCTCGCACTGAGTCTAAGCCTCCAGTGCATAAATCGGGGCTAGCGGAGTCGAAACTCGACACCGTCAACAACCATAACGTTGAGACCACTGACGAAAATGTCACCTTTAGCTGTATCGAAGCCTTCGACAGCATCGAATCCTCCTTCGACACTGTCGAAGCCAGCGTCTACCCTATCAATGCCTTTATCAATGCCTTTATCGAGGCCTTTGATACTCTATCCAAGTTGACGCCATTGTCCATGCCTAGGCAAATTCCACCTTCTTTGCCTTAAGACTTTCCACCCTCAACCTAGCAGGACATTTTTAGATCGTCATCTATAGATGACAAATTCCTCTGAAGAGGATGTCACTCCAGCTGCAGTTAGATTTGGAGCCAGAGGTTCCTGAGGAACTAGTGGACCCACAGTCTAAAATAACAGATCTTTATGACTGTCTCCAAAATGCCAGTAGCTTAGACACTTCACCTGAAGTGGATTTTGAAAGGCCAGATCCTACAGATCATGATGATCCCAATCATAGGAATCCTATGGGAAGGGTCATTGATTTTATGGGTTGGAAAGCGGCTTCCCTGGATTTTGGCCAGGATGACATGACTGACATCCTGGGTGAGGGTCCCTTAATATATCCTGTTCTCCCATTTCATAAAGCACTGCAAAAAAGGGTAATGGTAAATTGGAATACTCCTGATTCGAATGCAGCAGTAAATAAGAAACTGGTACAAAAATATAGGCCAGCTTTATCAGATCCAGAATATTTATCCAAACATCCCTCTCCTGAAAGTCTAGTGGTGCAAGCTGTAACCTCCACTAGGCAATCGGCTTGCCCATCAATACCACCAGACAGATGATAAAGTTGATCCTTGGGCCTGGAAAGCTTTCTTCGGTTAGCAGGGCCCTAAAATCGACTCACTTGCACATTAGCAAGATTTACATACCCAGTGGGGACTGCATGTCATCAGCGGCTGAACGCATCCTGGAAGGTGAGGAACGGGATGTTTTCCTGGCTATAGTGAAGGATGTTAAAGAGACTATGAAGGGATGCCTTCAGTCAGGATTGGACACTGCGGATACTATAAGCAGGTCCATGGCATCTAGCAGTCTTGCACAGATTCACATGGCTAAGGCAATCTGGTTTTGCACCTCGTGCAGTCTAGATTACTTTGTCTTTTGATGGCTTGAGGTTGTTTGGCAGCAAGGCAGACGAGAGCTTGGAGAAGCTGCAGATCTTTAAAGCGGCAGTAAAATAACTCTGCGACACTATTAAGCAACCTCAACACTTACGCAGGCTCATCTTCCTGGAAGAGTTGCCCCTTTCACTTCTATTCCTCCCTTTGGAAAAGGGAGGGGGCAGGCCAGTCAGAGGCCAGCAGAACTCTTTTGTCGTGGAAAAGGGAGGTGCTAGATCAGCGGCTACTACCTCCTCAGCCACTGCAAAGCCACTTTGAGGTCTTAACCCACAAAACCCTAGTGGGAGGCAGAATCACTCGGTATCTGGACGAATGGCGGGGCATTACGTCAGATGCTTGGGCACTAGAGATAGTGACCCATGGTTACTGTCTTCCTTTTCATCAAAGACCTCAAGATCATCCACCAGGAGCCAACTCTGTAAAAATTAGACTTGCTCCTTGTGCAGGAGATTTTAACCCTGCTAGAGAAAGGAGCAATAGAACATGTACCTGTAGCAGAGAGGACCAAGGGCTGGTACACTCCCTATTTTCTCATCCCCAAAAGGATGGATGATCGAGACCCATCTTGGACTTGAGAAGCTTGAACAAGTTCCCTATGAAGGACAAGTTCAAGATGGTGACCCTTTCTCAGATCCTTCAGGCTCTTAAGCTTCAGGACTGCCTGGTTTCATTGGACCTTCAGAATGCTTACTTTCATGTGCCAATCCATCTCAAGCACAAAGTACCTGAGGTTCGGTTATCAGTTTCGGGTTCTACCATTTAGGCTAACCTTCGCCCAAGCAGCAAGTATCAGAAGGGGATTCACATCTACCCTTATCTGGACGATTGGCTAGTCAGGGGGAGTTAATCCGGACGAGCACAGGAACATCTGGACTTGACCTGCCACTTCCTAGTCTGGAGGTCACAAATGATTCCAAGCCAAAAACTCCAAATTCATCGGGGCGATCCTGGACACTTCCTCAGGGAAATTCTTGCCTCCCGAGGAGAGAGCTCACCACATTCTGCAGATGGTAATGAAGTTTCAAAATGCCCAACATCTACCGGCTTTCAACTTTCTAAGGTTGCTAGGCCTCATGGCATCCTGCATTTTTCTGGTGCCAGAGGCCAGATTGAGGATGAAATCCCTTCAGTGGGCCCTCGGGAATCAATGGTCCCAGTTTGAGTCCCCGTTTTCAGGGGAGATGTCAGACCTTCTACAAGTCCTGACCAAAGTGGCTCAAGATCTCCTTGAAAGCCCACCATAGGAGAATATTCTTAAGGGGGAACCTTTTTGGCAACCATGGCCAGAGATAACGGTTGTGACGGACGCCTCACTCACAGGGTAGGGAGCCCACACCAACGATCTGACAATCAGCGGTTGTTCTCCATCGGAGTCCAAACTACACATCAACCTTTTGGAGCTGAGCGCAATCAGACTAGCGCTGAAGGCTTTTCTGCCCTCTGTACAAGGAAAGAATGTCCTGATAATGACTGACAACACAGTGGCCATGTACTACCTCAACAAAAGAGGAGGCCTAGGATCACTTCCACTGTTCAGAGAAGCAATGCAGCTCTGGTTCTGGCCAATGCAAGAAGAAATCTATCGGCAGTTCACCTCGAGCTAAACACGGTGACAGATGCTATGAGCAAGCAGAACTAGCTCAGGAAGTCCTTCAAGAGATCTTCACCCATTGGGAAACCCCTCAAGTAGATCTGTTCGTGACCGCGGTTAACCGGAAGTGCAAACTGTATTGCTCAAGGGATTCCCCCCCCCAAAGAGCTCTAGGGGACACGTTCGTAGTGGACTGGGTATTTCCACTTCTTTACGCATTTCCTCCAGTCCCCGAGATGCCTGGCGTAATCGGGAGGTTGAGAAAGTTCAGGAAAACCTTGATCTTGATGCCCCCAATTTGGCCAGGAGGACGTGGTATTCGGACCGTCTGGACATGTCCATCTGCCCTCCAATACGTCTTCCACAAAGGATATTCTCTCGCAAGAGGAAGGTCTGGTTCTCCATCCAGAGGTCAAGACACTTGGCCTTCACGCATGGTTTCTGAGAGGCTAAGATATAAGGAATGGGACCTCCTGGATGATGTAATGGAGATTTTGCTTAAGGCCACCAACAAAATCCCTGTATCTGTCATTTGAACAAGTTCAGTGACTGCTGAAGGGATAAGAATGTGGATCCATTTCTTTGTAATACTCAACAGTACTTTCTTTTCTCTTACACTTAGCCTATTTGGGGCTCCAAGTTGGAACTATGAAAGGTAACTTGGCAGCGCTATCTATCTTAAAGCGCTCCTCGGAAGAGGTGTCCTATTTTAAAATGCCTTTGTCATTCAATTCTTGAAAGGGTTGACAAATGTATACCCTCCGACAACTTTTCAGGTGCCCATCTGGGATTTAAATCTAGTATTAACCTTTTTCGTGTGCTCCTTTTGAACCTTTACATTCTTGTCCATTAAGACGGCTCACTCTTAAGACAATTCTGTTAGTGGCTATAACATCAGCCCGCTGGGTAAATGAGTTGCAGGCCTCCTCACACCATTTTCCATAGGGACAAGGTTATTTTAAAAGTCAAACCATCTTTCGAAGGGATTGTGTCCTCCGACGTATTCCTTATTTATGATATTTGCATCTCCAGCTTGCTGGCTTCGGAAAAATGTTTTCCCAGTAGAGGGCGCTGTGCGTCGACGTCCGAGTAGGTGCTCCTCGACGGCCACTGCATCGATGCCGACGTCATCATGCCTATAAATGGCCACGCGCAGCGTCCGTTGCTCAGTTCCGTTTTTCCGCGCTTCGTGTGCCTCGGAATACCGTTGCTCAGTCGATATATATTCATATTTCCTCGAGAAAACCAACTCCTACTCGATGGCTTCCTCCTCCGACCCGACGACTCCTCGGTCCGGTTTCAAAAAATGCAGAGACTGTGGGAAGAAAATGTCGTTGACGGATCCTCACAGGATCTGTTTGTGGTGTCTGGAAATCGAACACCAGTGTTCGGAGTGTGAGGAATGCCTATCCATGATGGCGAAAGCCTTGAAGGAGCGTAAGGGGAAGCTCGAGAGAGGTAAGTCAGTTCCTCGAAAGTTTCGCGGTAGAGTCGAGACATTCGTCTCCTCACCGTCGAAAGCATTCTCGGTTTAGGTCTCGAAGTGGCTCCCACCACTCGTCGAGGTCTAGACACTCGCAAAAAAGACAAAGATCCCCTTTATCGTCATCTTCTAGTTCCCCTGAGAGTAAATTGCCCCACAAAACATAGCATCTTTTTTCTGAATTCCTCCCACTCAGCTTGAGAGCTAAGTGTCTTGGAGAAAGCGGCCTCGACCCCCCTCGAAGTCGGCTGAGGGTGATGCCCCGGGTGAAAAGCCCAAAAAATCTAAACGCCGCGAGTCGAAGCACCCGGCGAGTCGACCCGAAAGCGCCATGAGCCATCGGGAAGTAAAGCATCTTCGACGCCATCGTCGAAAGCCCCTTCGAAGCATAGATCGGCGCCATCGCAGTTATCGAAGGGTTCTTCGATGCATCCGTCGATCGAGTCGAAGCCGACATCGACACCGATAAAAGAAAAACCCACGGCTACTCCACAGCCAACGGTTACACCGAGAGCTTCCAACACGTCGAACGTCGACATCCTCGAGCAGGATTCCGATCCTCTCGAGTTCTTCGAGGCCTCTTCCAGGTTTCTCAATGCCTTTGTCGGCGCCTTCGAGGATTTTTACATCGGCGTCAACGACATCGACCTTTTCAAGGCCACTGATGATGGCTCCCTCTGCCTTAGATGGGTTTTATACCATTTCACAGACCAGAGCATCCCCCCTTAACTTCAATTTTTGAAGAAAGGGAAGATTCTGATCAAGAAAGGCCTTTTGGGCTGCAGAGGACCACATTACCTGAACCAGAGACTTTTGCCTCTGAGGAAAGAAGGTTGAAAGAACTTCAGGATGCATTACAGGAAGCAAGTGGCCTAGACACTTCCCCAGAAGTGGAATTTGTAAAACCAGACCCAGGGGAACATGCTGATACCCCTTATAGAACCCTAATGTCAAAAATTATGGAGTTCATGGGTTGGTCTGCGCCTTCACCTGTTTTTCAACAGGATTTCATTAGATATGCTGGATAAAGGCCCACAGGAGGATCCTGTGGTTCCCTTTCATTCTGCTTTACAAAGAAAGATTTTAACTAACTGGGGAAACTCCTGAAATTGTCCCTGCGGTTAACAAGAAGTTGTCAGCGAAATATAGGGTATCTGCTGCTGACCCTGAATACCTATCTAAGCACCCTACTCCAGAGAGTCTTGTGGTCCAGGCTGCAACTTCATCAGGCAGTACTTCTGCATACCCCACTGCTCCTCAGTATAGGGATGATAAAAAATATGCCATGGCTAAGAAAGTCTTCTCGGCCTGTAGCATGGCTTTAAAATCTATTAATGCAACTTGTACGCTCGCTAGGTTCAGCCACACTCTTTGGGAGTGTGCTTCATCGGCGGCTGACTGCCTACCGGAAGGAGAAGAAAGGGACGCATTTTTAAATATCAGAGATCGTAAAGATGCAATGTGAGTCCCTTCAAACTGGCATTGATTCTGCTGACAGTATCAGCGGGGCCATGGCGGCAAGTACCACAATCCGCAGGCATGCGTGGTTGAGTCCGGCTTTGCTTCTGACGTACAGGCCAGACTTTTAAATATGCCCTTTCACGGCTCTTCCCTATTTGGTAAAAAGGCGGATGACAGTTTGGAAAAACTACAAACATCTAAAGCAGCAGCCAAGTCACTAGGAGCTGCAATCCAGCAAACAAATTTTCGTCCCTCAGGATCCTCTTGGAGAGGAAGGTCCTTTCGCTATTATTCCTCATATGGAAGAAGCAGAGGACGGCCGGCTCAAAGAGGCCAAGGAAAATTTACCCGTGGTGGACGGGGTAAAGGAAAGAAAGCCGCAGGAGCTGCTTTACCTTCGGCAACTGCATCAGCCGCTCCCAAACCACTCTGAGGTCTCCCATCACAAGACACCTGTAGGGGGCAGGTTAACTCACCATCTGACGGAATGGCAGGCAGTTGCCCAAGGTTACTGCCTGCCTTTTCTACGCATCCCTCAGAGCCATCCACCGGGGAACAGCTCTCTGAAAGTGCTGGATCTGCTCCTCTTGCAGGAAGTTGTAGACCTGCTAGATAAAGGTGCCATAGAACCGGTACCTTTAGCTGACAGGAACAAGGGCTGGTACTCCCCCCCCCCCCCCCCCCCCCCCCCCCACTTTCTCATACCAAAGAAAGACGGAGGACTGAGACCCATCCTGGATTTACGAGAATTGAACAAGTTCCTCAGGAAGGACAAGTTCAAGATGGCAACTCTCTCTGATCCTTCAGGCCCTCCAGCTTCAGGACTGGTTGGTATCTCTGGACCTTCAGGATGCTTATTTCCATGTCCAATCCATCCCAAGCACAGGAAGTACCTGAGGTTCGCAATTGTCAACTCTCATTATCAATTTCGAGTTCTGCCATTTGGGCTGACCTCCGCCCTGAGGGTCTTCACCAAGCTAATGTCGGTTGTGGCTGCAAGTCTAAGGAGGGAAGGGATTCACGTCTACCCCTACCGGGACGATTGGTTGATCAGAGCAGTTTCTTCGGAACAAGCTCGGATCCAACTAGATTATGTCTGCCACTCCCTTCACAGGCTGGGCTTCTCCCTCAATTTAAAGAAGTCACAGATGATACCATCACAGAGACTCCAATTCATTGGAGCAGTCCTGGACACGTCCCTGGGGAAAAGCCTCGCCACCAGAGGTGAGGGCTCAAGATATTTTGCAGATGGTCACCAGGTTTCAAAATGCCCAACGTCTCCCAGCCTACGACTTTTTGAGGTTGCTAGGCCTCATGGCATCCTGCATATCCCTTGTGCCAGAGACTCGCCTGAGAATGAGATCCCTTCAGTGGGCACTGAGGACTCAGTGGTCACAATTCTCAGAGAGGATGACAGATCTCCTCCGGATTCCGGACAAGGTAGCCCACGACCTTCAATGGTGGGCCTCTCCAGAGAACATCTTGAAAGGAGAACTGTTTTGGCAACCATGGCCGGAGATAACAGTAGTCACAGACACCTCACTCACGGGGTGGGGAGCCCATGCCAACGACTTGACCATCGGAGTCCAGACTACACATCAACCTGTTGGAGCCGAGAGCCATCAGACTGGCACTGAAGGCTTTTCTGCCGTCTGTACGGGGGAGAAACGTCCTGATAATGACGGACAATATAGTGGCCATGCACTACCTCAACAAAAGAGGCATAGGGTCACTGCCACTGTGCAGAGAGGCGATGCAGCTCTGGTTTTGGGCAGTTCAGGAATGAATCTCTCTATCGGCAATTCACCTAGCCGGAGAGAAGAACTTGACAGCGGACGCTCTGAGCAGGCAGAACAGTCTCCCACGAATGGGAGATAGCTCAGGAAGTCCTTCAAGAGATCTTCGCCCTTTGGGGAACCCCTCAAGTGGATCTGTTCGCCACCAGGATCAACACGAAGTGACAGATTTTGCTCAAGGGAATTTCCCCCCGAGAGGAGCTCTAGGAGACGCGTTCGTAGTGGACTGGGAGTTCCCACTTCTGTACGCGTTTCCTCCGGTTCCGTCATTCCTCAAATGATCAGGAGGTTGAGAAGGTTTCGGAAGACCATGATCCTAATTGCCCCGGATTGGGCCAGGAGAACATGGTACCCGGACCTTCTGGACATGTCCATCTGTCCTCCAATTTGTCTACCATACAGAGTATCTTCTCTCGCAGAAGGGAGGTCAGGTTCTCCATCCAGCCATCAAGACCCTCAACCTTCACGCTTGGTATCTGAAAGGTTGAGGTACAAGGATTGGGACCTTCCAGATGACGTCATGGAGGTGTTGCTTTCGGCCAGAAGACCAGCAACTAAGGCTCTATACCGCTGCCGTTGGAATACATTTTGCAGCTGGTGCAGAGAAAAGAATATCGAACCCTTTTCATGTGGTACACCTGCGGTGTTATCCTTCTTACTTATTTGGCAAATTTCAGGCCTTCAAGTTGGCACTATTAAGGGCTATCTCGCAGCGCTATCGATCTTTAAGCACACTGCGGAGGAGCATCGTATTTTAAGATTCCATTGGTAATACAATACCTGAAAGGTCTAACTAATGTTTACCCTCCAAGACCATTCCATTCCAAGTTCCCTTATGGGAGTTAAATCTAGTTTTAAACTTCCTAAAGGGTGCTCCCTTTGTACCACTCCACTCTGTTCATTGAAGTTTCTCACCCTCAAAACTGTTTTATTGGTAGCATTAACATCTGCTAGAAGGGTTAGCGAGATACAAGCCCTATCTTGTAAACCTCCTCTTACAACTTTTCACAAGGACAAAGTAGTTCTACAGGTGAACCTAACTTCCTCCCAAAGGTAGTTTCGGAATTTCACATTACTCAGGTTACTTTACCTTCATTCTATCCTCCTCCCCATCCGGGGAAAGAGGAAGAGACTACACAGGCTGGACCCTAAGCGAGCCTTTAGTTTTTATATCAGTAGACTTGCTAAAATTAGACAAGCAGACCAACTCTTTGTCGGTTACGCAGGACATAAGTAGGATTACAAATAACCAAACAAACCATCTCCAGATGGATTATTTTAGCCATTCTGGAATGCCACAAAATGGCAGGGAAAGAGCCCCCCTCAAAATCTAAGGGCTCACTCGACCAGGGGTATCGCAGCATCCTCAGCTCTTCAAAGAGGGGTACCAATTAGAGACATATGTGCGGCTAGTTTATAGCAATCTGTGAATGCTATAAACTAGCTGGGAAAGAGCCTCCAGGTGGATTAAGGGCTCATTCAACCAGAGGCATGGCAACTTCCACGGCTCTTCAGAGGGGTGTCCCGGTGCAGGATATTTGTGCTGCGGCCACCTGGTCGTCAATGCACACCTTTGTAAAGCATTACTGCTTGGACTCTACTTCATATCAAGGAGGACTATTTGCAAAAGCTGTCCACTCAGTCCATAATTAAAATTTCTAGTACTCCCACACCTCAAATTACCACTGCTATGGGAGTCTATCATAAGATGAGGAATACGTGGGAGGACACAATCCATTTGAAGAACAAGTTACTTGACCAACTGTAACGTTGTTTAGATTGGATGTTCGTCCCACATATTCCTAATCGACCCTCCCATCCTACCCCTCCGTACAGTTTACGCCAGTTTCACTCTAACTTCCTTAAGAGCCTGAGGACTTAAAGCCTGATCAGCTGATGCGACCATGAACACTGTAAAAACAGAACTGGGGTAACGGCCACTGCTCGAGCCCTTTATACAGCGGACGACGCCTGACGGCGGCCCTGGTGAAAATTTTGCTAAGCAGCTGAAGCTGGGATATGATTATCATAAGATGAGGAATACGTGGGAGGAACAGCCAATCGTAAGAAAGTTGCAGTTGGTAAGTAACTTGTTCTTCTCCTAATACAGCCACATTGCACCTCATGAACCGTCCGCCAGGGCCACTCTTCCTTCACCAAGGATATCTTCACCTTCCTTGCTGCCAATACCAAGCCCAACTCACAAATTATACTACTTGGAGATTTCAGTCTTGGCCTCCATGACCCTAATGATACCGAAGCCCTTGACCTAGCCAGTTCTCTAATGGATCTAGGTTTCACCCACCACATCCAGGAACCTACTCATCAAGGGGAGAACCCTTGATTGGCTTGTTGACCTGAATTGCACAATTAACCTGACGTCCGTCACACCGTGCACTTGGGCTGATCACAAAATAACCTTTGCCATCAAAGCTACCCCTCAAAGTACTAAAACTAGCATGGCTCCTGCCATTCAAACTCTCAACAAGGACATTACAAAGGAGAAACTTCTCCGTTTAATCCTCCCCTTCTTAACATTTCATCTAGTTCCGACCATACAGTCCTAGTGGACACCTATAATCATACTATCCTTAAAGCTCTATTAAAATTGCATAAACCATTTCCTCATCTCAATTCTTGGTTTACACCACATTGTGGATCTCTGCAAAGCAAACAAATGCAGAGGCGCATTCGAAAAGTATCCCATCGGGCTAACAAAAGCACTCCAACTTTTGCAGTTGGAAGATGCAGTAATCCTATTCTTGGCTAAAAAAGATGCCTACAACAAACGTATCTTGCAGGCTGAATCTAACGCCAAAGAGCTCTTCAAGATTCTTAAAGAACTTGAGTCTTCTATAGCCCCTCTGGACCGGTGCAACACTGACACCTCGTGGTGCACTAACATCCAAAAAGCACTCCTTGATAATCTCCACACTGTAAGCTAAAACTAAAATCGATACCAAAAAATTAAGCTTAGTCCCAGATCAGCACCAAACTCTCCTGCATATATCACTACTGCATCATCTCCTTGTTAACCATTTAGCTTCTCACCCCTCTACTTCGCAATTTCAGCTCCTCGCGTCTCTCGCAAATAGCACCACTGCGGTTCTCACATTCCTTAATGGACTTTTCTCGCTTCAAGGGTCCAGCACTCTCTTGAGGTGACGCAGGCTTTGTCAATCCTGCTTCATGGGAGTCCGGAGGATCTTCGTGGAGCTCAGGTCTGACTTAAAACCGATGCATTCGATCTGGTGTTCCTCTCCCTGGCAATTCGTTCCTGCAGCAGCAATGGAAGTACAGCCAGCTCCAAGACGATGTCTGGACGAGTTCACTTGGGGGTTGATTGCTCATCCGTTGCAGGGCTTCTCTAGTAGAGGCGAATTCAGAGCTTCCGCAGAGCAGCAGGGCTTCATCATGTTGGGCAGAATTGCATGCAGTACCCTCTGGGACCACAACATACAATTAAGACTACAGGTGTAAGCAAAACCAACCTTTGTTATAAGTCTGTTGTACAGTTTTTGGTAGCGAGCTGAGCAGCCAGACTTATCTCAAGAGGGAATGTGAGCAGTACAAGGATGTTCTAGAGAGGTCTTATATATCAGTGGTTCAAGTAGACACTTGTACTCAAGGTTTCTTGGTAAAACACTTATTAATTTGTCATTTAGAAAACATTCACTAGAAGGAGACCACTTAATATTATACACAACACACTTCAATACCAAACCAATAGGTTTCTGAGTAAATTAGGCTGACCTGAAATAGGAGCAAAATGGCATTTCAATTACTTTGGGAGTAAAAAGGCACAAGTTAATAGAATAGATCGCAAATACTTTCTTAGGCAGTGCAAATAGTTTCAGTTCACTAGAGGATTCTATTCAGTTCAATAGGCCAAAGTCAATGGGCTAGTCTCTTGGATAGGAAAGAGCAGTTCATGTAGTAAACAGTAAAGTCTTTGCCAATGTTCTCAGAAGTAGCTTGTATGAAAAAGAATCCTATGTTGGGTCAGTAGCTGATTAGGCCTGTAAGTTGGAGAGGTAAGTTCTTTTAATCAGGTTGGCACAGTACCTTAGTATGAAGAAAAAGATGCAGCTGAAGACGTTGGTCCCGACTGTTCCTGACCCTCGGGCGTGGGGACAAGAGGGAGGATGTCTGGGCTCCTGTACAGGAACGGGTCAAACAAGCTGGCAAAATATGTAAGATCTTCGGTTCCAGTAGCTATCGTCAAGCTAGTGTCCTTCCCCTGATTAATCCTAACTAGCTCATAGAATGGTATACAGGTGGCTTCTGGGTTGATTGGTCCCAAAGTCGTCCTTGAAGGGGTTTTTCTGTCGATCGAACTTGGCGATTCGGACCTGCAGCAGGGCTTCACCGGGCAAACCAACGGTCCAGGAGTTGCAATAGCCGTCCTCTTCCAGCTTGTCTTCGATTCTTTCGTTCTAGTGGTCGACTCTCCTTTCCAGTCCAAGAGACTCGCCTTTTAAAGTTTTCTCCATTTCATTCCAGCCTAGCTGCCACTCGTCTGCAGGGTGGCTGTCCTTGCCGCCAGACAGTCAGCCAGCCAATAACGCCAGAGTGCATTTAGGTCTCCTAGGAGACTAAGCATAGTTTCGGGCACCTCCCTCACTTCCTGCCCACCTCGGGTGCCAGAGGTGGGCTTCAGTTCTGAAGCCCGCCAAAGGCGTACGAACAAAGGGACCAAACTTGGTTTGATGCGCAGAGACAAACTCTAGAAGGACCTTTCCAAAAATAAACGGCGA
Source organism: Ambystoma mexicanum (assembly GCF_040938575.1). Taxonomy (NCBI): domain Eukaryota; kingdom Metazoa; phylum Chordata; class Amphibia; order Caudata; family Ambystomatidae; genus Ambystoma; species Ambystoma mexicanum. The sequence continues at coordinate 176,460,892 of NC_090941.1, read as the reverse complement.
AAAAAAGACTGGGTCCTGTTTAAACAAAAGGGCTTAAGGCGTCATCTTGAAAAACATGGCTCCTGTGATTTTTAGCTACTGGTGTTCGCGGCTGGAAAAATCATGGTAGTTTGTTGTAAAACCACTGCCACCAGCTATTTCGATAGGAAAGGGTAGCATTTGACTGCTACATGAGTTTCTAGACACGGGATACTAGGTAACCCCTTTAGCACTCTATTAGAAGATAGTGTGTGCTGGGTCTAGGAATTTAAAGACTAGTAAAGTTAATTTTACCTTACATTCTCTGGGAGACGGTAGTTTATCCCAGAGAAGGTATTTAATCCTTTGGGAAGTCTAAAACGCATCCCTGTGTTACTGCACTGAGGGTGCTGTGTAACACCCATGAAAAGATGCCTATGGTGTTATCGTAAAACTCCCAAATCAAACGCAAGAGTAAAACGCACATCAAAATTCATGAGTGGAGGAAAAAAGGCTCCCACTCTTTCCAGATAAAAAATCAAGTCCTCAAAATCCAGCAAAGTTGCTGGGGGTCTCTAAGGTGAAGGGAATTGGCACATTTATGAGAATTCTCCCCAACTCACTGGGCAAACCAATGGTCCAGGAGTTGCAACAGGCGTCGCTTCCAAGTTCTTCTTTGGATTCCTTCGTCCAGTCGTTGGCTCTGCCTTCCAAACCAAAAGCCTGACCTTTTATGCAGGTTTCTCCCATTTATTTGTAGTCTAGCTCTCACTCACACAGCAGGGTGGCTGTACACCAAGGACAGCCAGCCAATCACCTTTGGGTGCATTCCTGTAACCTAGGGGATTAAACACAGGAAGTTTTGGGCACCTCCCTCATGTCCTGCCCCTGCCAGACAAGCTGGAGCCAGAGGCAGGCTTCACCAGTGAATCCTGCCAAAGACTAAACAAGCAAAGGGACCAAACATTGTTTGGTGCACAGAGTACATCTCCAGAAGGCCCTTTCCAGCAAGAAATGGTGAAAAAAAGATGACCGGGCTCATTTTGACAAAATGGTCACCCATGAGTGTCTTGCTGCAATTGCAGTCTGCAGTAGAAACGCACAATGGTAGTACAAAGTAAACCACTGCCACCAGCCATTAATGGTAGAAAGGGTAACCTAAACATGTTGCACGAGAAACTAGACATGGGGGTGGGGGGGATACTAAATAACCCCTATTGTAAGATAGTGTGCTGGGTCTAGAAAGTTACAAAATGTAAGTAAAGTCCATTTCACTTCACTTGGAAACAGTAGTTTCGCCAAGAGACAGTATTTAAACCTTTGGGAAATCTAAGACTTCCCTGTGTCATGGCACTGAAGGTTTAGTTTATTTACTTATACTGGGCGCTGATACTTAGATACTTAGATACTTAGATACTTAGATACTTAGATACTTAGATACTTAGATACTTAGATACATAGATACTTAGATACATAGATACATAGATACATAGATACTTAGATACTTAGATACTTAGATACTTAGATACTTAGATACTTAGATACTTAGATACTTAGATACTTAGATACTTAGATACTTAGATACTTAGATACTTAGATACTTAGATACTTAGATACTTAGATACTTAGATACTTAGATACTTAGATACTTAGATACTTAGATACTTAGATACTTAGATACTTAGATACTTAGATACTTAGATACTTAGATACTTAGATACTTAGATACTTAGATACTTAGATACTTAGATACTTAGATACTTAGATACTTAGATACTTAGATACTTAGATACTTAGATACTTAGATACTTAGATACATAGATACATAGATACATAGATACATAGATACATAGATACATACATAATATACAGAGCTTGCATGGCGGGGAAGAGGTTACAGTTCACTTTCCTTGCAGAAACTGGAGGTGTTAACAGATCACCTTGTAGGCTGAGGCCATGATCACAAGAGTAAAGTAGGCGAAGACCCAAAAAAGCATTGGATCTCAAACCGAACGAATCTGAGCGAGCAAAGACTAGAAAGGAAGAGGTATCAGAGGTATACGTTACATTGGATTGGTGATGATTATTTTGTAGTTGCATTTATACATATTACAACATAGCTACAAATATACACAAAAAGAAGCATTAATAATTTTTGTTACCAACAGTAGTTCTACAAACTTTGGGTGTGCGCACTCCAAAATGGAAATTAGTCATGCTCAGCAGACGTTTGAATTGAGGAGCCAGGCTTTGGTTTTGGCTCTAAAGTTCCAGAAATCAGGCTCTGCTCTGATGTTGGGAGTTCCAGTGTTTGGCAACTAGCATTGGGAAGCTGCATCCTCTTGCTGTTTTTAGATTGAATTTGGGGATAGTGAGCTGGTTGAGGTAGCTGGATCTGGTAGGTCAGTTGGTCTGGTGTCTTGAAAATGTAGCTGTCAATTACGCAGGGGCTATGTTGGCTAGGCACTTATGTGTGATGACCAGTGTATGGAGTGTAATTCTGTCACGGATGGGAAGCCATTGAGCCTCTCTAAGTGAAGAGATGTGACTGGAGCGCGGGATATTGAAGGCCGATCTTGGGGCATGGTTTTATAGAACTTGGAGCTTGTTTAAATTCTGTATGGAAGTCCCGATGAGTAGTGTTACAATAGTCGAGCTTGGCGAGAATGAGAGCTCTTGTTAATGTGGTACCTGGGTAGGGCTTACATGCATTGATCAATTTGTTAGTACAGGCTGTGGTGGAAGCTAGGGAGTGACCTTGTTTTTAGCGTCAATGTGGAGTCGATGTAGATACCCAGTGTTTTGACTTCCCTTGAAACTTTAATGACATTCCCGTCAATGTTCAAAGACTCATAGCTGATATCTAATTTCTTTAAGCGAGTTTGAGAGCAAATGATAAATTCTCCAGCATTGGCATCTTTCATGGATTCACATGCTTAGAATATTCCCCGTCGTCAGACTGGGACCCCTCGGTACACATAGCCTTTTCTAATAGGACACAAAAGTGTCGGAAGTTTTCCTATCTACGGCCTTTTAGGACCCTCCTACGCATGCTCCGTAGGCTGTCCCAGTATAAGAGGGCCGCCCCCGCGGCTCCCCTTCAGATTTCAACCGTCTCCAAAGTAGTGGGATCTCCTCGTGTTGTCCTACTGTTTTGTACTAGGTTGCGTTATTGGATTTCGAGTAGTATAATGTCCTGTGTCAGGAAAAGCGCTGTTCCGTCCATGCGCGACATGCGGCTTAAAAAAGGTTTACGAGGGGGACGGACATATGGACTGCATATATTCCACCCTCACCATTCGGCGGATACCTGTGACATATGCAAGGGTTTTTCTCAAAAAACCCTCAAAGACCGGAACCGACGCCTGGTGGCATGGCTGAATGATGGAGCGGGGGCATAACCCCCGCCCCCCCCCCCCCAGAGGTGGGCTCCACACAGTCGGCGAAAACATCACGCCGCGCTGCCTCGTCGGAACCACCGGCGAAGAAATCTAGACCGTCGGAAAAAGAGTCGTCTGGAAGTCACTCCACTAGAGACTCCTCGGCAAAGAAATCATCCTCATCAAAAAAGCATGAGAAGGAAAGGAAATCCTCCTCTGGCGATCATCACAGATAGACCACGAGTCGAGAGTCTAGTAAAAGCGGGCACAGTGTGGAGAAGGCGGGACCGCCAAAACCACCTGCGAAGTTTACGTCGTCGACTGTGGTCCAGTCATCGGCCGCCTCCCTGCCACTTGCACAGGGGGCATCCACCGTTCCGTCGACGAGGGTCCTACAGGAGGACTGGAGGCCTGAAGTCTTTGACCCGACCCCCCCGGAAGCTTTGCTACAAGAACAAGCTCTGTTGCTGTCCTCGGAGAACGAGAGCGTGGCTGCCCCAACAGACCTAGGGCTACGAGCGGCTGACAAGTCGTTGACGAGGGCATCCGTTACACCGGTATCTGCCCCTCTCCTCAATCCTCGTCGTTAGATATTCTGTCCACGCTTCAGTCCTTGTTGCGGTCGTTGGACCAGCGACTACCCCAGGCAAGCCTGCCACAGTCACCCGTCGACGAGCCGGGCCCGTCCCGTCAACCGACGCACCCACGCACGCCAATCTCAACACTGGCACAGGAGGAAGGTGAGCTGCCAGATTCGGAGTCTGACAGAGGAGCCCTGTCGGATATCTCATTATCCCCCTCCAGGGATCCTACCTGGGAGTCAGAGGCGGAGTTGGAAAACCCCAGAAGCCCAGCTCACCCGTCCCCTCCGGACGACATTGCGTCATTCCATTCTATGATGGAGAAGGCATGCAAAGAATTTGGTCTGTCCCAAGAAGAACAGAAAAAGGACTGTTTTTTTTTTTGTTCGACCACATGGGCAAGAGGAGGTCGGTGTTCTCGATACCAATTCTAGACCATGTATGGAAAGAGGGGTTGCAGACAATGAGACACCCATTCTCAGAACCAGCAGTGAAAGGACGCCTAGAAAAATGTTTAAGGCTCGAGTCTACCCCCAAGTGTTTATCCTCCCAACCAACACCGACTCGGTGGTGTCGGCGGCAGCAGCGAGGAAGGCAAAGGCACAGCACAAGTGCACGATGACTCCTGAGAACGACGCGAGACGCCAAGATGCCTTTGGCAAGAAAGTGCTCTCCGTGGGAGCGACCACAGTAAAGGCCGCAAACTCTCTGGCAATTGTGGCCAGATACGATAGGGAGATGTGGCACAGACTAGCTCCGCTGCTTGATCATCTTCCAGAAGCACAGAGGAAGGCGGCGATGCTACTGGTCCGAGAGGGTGAGGAAGCCTCAAATCACGCAATAAACATTGCGGTGGATCTCGCGGAGTCAGGCTTCAAGCAAGTCAACAATGGGGTGGTATTGCGTCGACAGTCATGGCTTAAGTGTACCTACTTCAGGCCAGAAGTGCAATACAAGGTCTTAGATATGCCCTTTGAGGGAGACCTTCTTTTCGGTGAGAAGGTGGACGAGGCCCTAAAAGGAATGAAAGAAGATTCGGACACGGCACGTTCATTGGGTGCCCTCCAGAGTGGCAGAAGTTACAAGTCTTTTCGTCCCTTTAGAGGGACTTCAGGTAATTCAAGATTCTCTTCTGGAGACAGATCCTTTGCCAGTTCGGCTTACCCCTCCCAGGGGTACCGACGTGCCTCACAATCGGCTAACCGTCGACGAAACTTCCAGTCTTCCAGAAAACGACCATCATACCCATCGTCGTCGAGAGACAAGCAAAATAAAGATCAGCAGTGACATACCACAAACCGTTCTGGGGGAAAGAGTTTCAGCATATGTCGACGAATGGGAAAGGATAACGACGGACCAATGGGTGTTAGACACTATAAAAAACGGACACTCTCTGCAATTCAAACACAACCCTCCGCAAATCCCACCTGCGTTCACCGCTCAGTCCCATATGAAGGTACTGCAACAAGAGGTTACACTCATGTTAGCGAAGGGCGTGATAGAATTAGTTCCAACATCACAGAGAGGTCAAGGAGTCAAGATACTTCGTCGTAAAAAAACTGAACGGCAAATGGCGTCCCATTCTAGACTTAGGCGATCTCAACAAGTCCTTAAAGAGCCTGAAATTCAAGATGCTCACTCTGCAGGAAGTGATCCGCGCAGTTCCTGGATTTACAGGACGCGTATTTCCATATTCCAATGTGTCGGAAACACAGGAAATTCCTACGTTTTGTAATAGGGCGAACTCACTACCAATTCACGGTTCTTCCTTTCGGGCTCAAGACCTCCCCCAGAACGTTCACAAAATGCCTGGCTCCAGTGGCTGCCTGGCTAAGGAAGCAAAGCCACAATGTATACCCATACCTCGACGACTGGCTGGTAAGGGGATCCTCCCCAGAGTCGACCAACACAAGTCTGCAAGCCGCCATGCAGCTTCTACAACTGCTAGGATTCGCCATAAACTTAGAAAAATCCTCTCTGCGGCCATCGAGAACGCTGGTATTCTTGGGGGCACAGTTCGAGACTCAGTTAGGGCTGGTGAAACCTTCTCTCGACAGGACCTCCAGACTCATTCAACAAGCGGCCCGGCTACGGCAAAACACCAGGATCTCAGTGAGAAAGTATGTTTCGGTCCTAGGGGCCATGGCATCCTGCATCCATCTGGTGAGAAACTGCCGACTATTCATGAGGCCAGTCCAAGAATTCCTCGCGGACCGATGGACACGGGCTCAGGGATCGTGGTCAGACAGGATAACCATCGACGACAAGCTACGTCGGACCCTTCAGTGGTGGCAGAGTTCCCACAATCTGAACAACGGTGTGCCCCTACAGGAGCCGGAGTTTCAGAACACCATAGTTACGGATGCGTCCCTAACCGGATGGGGAGCGCACATGGGTGCTCTCCAAACGCAAGGTCGCTGGTCTCCAACGGAGTCCCTCCTACACATAAACGTACTGGAACTCAGGGCGGTACGATGGGCTTTGAAGGCGTTCCTACCACACATCAAGAGTTCGCGAGTGCGAATACTGACCGACAATACAACAGCCATGTTTTATCTGAGGAAACCAGGGACACGATCAAGGACTCTTTCCATAGAAGCCCAGAAAACATGGCATTGGGCATCGAAGCACGAAATTTCCCTCGTGGCTCATCACCTTCCAGGAGTGAGGAACGGCCAAGCCGACTCCCTCAGCAGAAGCATGGCCCAGATACACGAGTGGGAAATGGACACGGGTCACTTGAGGAAAGTGTTTGAGAAATGGGGTCACCCCCCTCTGGACGCCTTCGCGACCAAAGACAACAAGAAATGCGAGCAATTTGCAAGCAGATGGCCCCGAGCGGGTTCGGTGGGGGAGGCGTTCTCCTTCCCATGGACGGACATATTCCTCTATGCTTCCCCCCCCCCCCGTTTCCCCTCATACGGAAAACAATACAGTGGATACGCAGATACAATTGCCGGGTGATTCTAGTGACACCATACTGGCCGAGGCAACCGTGGTTCTCGGACCTCCTCCATCTATCGCTGGAACATCCCATAGCGTTTCCGAAGGTCCCGTACCTTTTATCACGGGACAGAGGCACGGTGTGGCATCACGACCCGGACAGTCTCAACCTTACGTCCTGGCTCCTGACTTCTCGGAGTTGGGCGCTTTAGACATTTCAGAGGATTGCCAAAAAATTCTACAGGCGGCTATAGCCCCTTCTACTAACAAATCTTACTCCTATAAGTGACGGAGGTTCTGTGAATGGTGTAGAGGACAACGGGGCCTACAACCATTGTTGGTGACGCCGGAACAAGTTCTACCTTACCTGCTCCTCTTGGCAGAAAAGGGATTGTCCCCCTCGTCGATAAAGGTACACCTGGCAGCCATCTCGAGGCTCACAAGGAAGAGGCAGTCGTCTCCTCTATTCAGTGACAGACTGGTAAAACACTTTGCGGGGTTTATTTCGAGCTTTTTCCCCGGTGAAACGTTTTCCCCCGACGTGGAGCCTCAACAGTGTTGGCAGGCTTGATGAAACCGCCTTTCGAGCCTATGGCCACGTCCGATATCAAATTCATTTCGTGGAAGTTGGCATTCTTGATAGCTATCACATCAGCCAGACGTATCTCGGAACTCCAAGCGCTGGTCGTGACCCGCCCTACCTAAGATTCTTTAAGGACAAGGTAGTCCTGGCAACTAACCCTATGTTCGTCCCGAAGGTTCCGACGGTATATCACAAACACTCGTCCATTGTTCTCCCTACTTTCTTCGCCACACCATCAACGGCAGCAGAAAAAGCTCTTCATACCCTGGACGTTAAGAGGGCTATGAAATTTTACCTACATCGTACACAGGAACTCTGGTCTACTCGACAACTGTTCGTCGCATATGGTCCGTCGACGAGAGGAAAAGCAATCTCTAAACAAGGATTGGCTCGATGGGTCTCATCGACGATTGCGTTTTGTCACTCTAAGGCCGGAAGGCCACTGCAATGACATCCTAGAGCCCATTCTACAAGATCGATGTCCTCCTCAACAGCTTTATGGGCAGGAATTCCGCTGACGGACATATGCCAAGCTGCGGCATGGTCAGTGCCCCACATGTTTACCCGCCACTGCTTTGCCAGGCAGCGGACGAGGTGCAGATGGGAAGAGCTGTCCTGCGCCATCTGTTTCAGTAAGGTAAGCTCCACGCTGTGGAGAATCTGTTGTCTACCTTTTTAATGACAGTATACTTTATGTGGGTAAGGTTATATGAGTTAACTTATTCCTACTGTACATATGCATTGTGTAGTATGGTGAGGGTATATTACATTACATTCTCACCGCCGTCTCAAGTGTTACTGCTATACAATCCTATTCTAAACATGTGAATCCATGAAAGATCCAATGCTGGAGAAGGGAATAGTTTCTTACCTGTAACTCCATTTCTCCAGCATTGGTATCTTTCATGGATTCACATGTGCCCGCCAACCTCCCCGGAATGTAATGTATTTGATAAGTTTAACCCTTCCTACTTTGGAGAGGCCGAAATCTGAAGGGGAGCCGCGGGGCGGGCCTCTTATTCTGGGACGGCCTACGGAGCATGCGTAGGCGGGTCCTAAAAGGACGTAGATGGGACACAAGTGTGTCGGAAGTTTTCCTATTGAAAAAGGCTATATATGTGTACCGAGGGGTCCCAGTCTGACGACGGGGAATATTCTAAGCATGTGAATCCATGAAAGATGCCAATGCTGGAGAAATGGAGTTACAGGTAAACTATTCCCTAATTCAGTTTTATCGTTTAAACCAAGGCTATGGGTGGCCATCCAGGCTTGGATCTCTAGAGGTCAATCAGTTTAGTGTCTTGAGTGTAACATCCCGTGAGTGTGACGAGGGTCTGGGTGTCTGCCTAGTTGGTATACGTGACACCCAGGTTGTCGAGGCAGTCAAATACGAATTTTGTGAATATATTGTATAGTGTGGGCGAAACACATGATCCCTGAGGGACTCCACAGGTGATGGGCACTGGAGGTGCTGAAGACCCTAGTGTTTCTGCTTGAGAGGAAGGATTTGATCCAGTTGGCTGCATTCAGTGAGCAGGCTGCTGCAGAAGTTAGGTGTTGAGTGAGGTTTTCATGGTCTAACAAGTCGAAGGTGGCTGAAAGATCCAAGAGCAGGATAATGGCAAGCTTCCCTCTCTTTGAGCACATCCATCTGAATCTTGATCTAGCAGCACTGTCACTAGGCAAAGATGATGCCGATGGAGTTTGTCAAGACTCCAATGTCAAAAACGCTGCCCAAATCACAAATACATGGGCGAGTGGAAAAGTCTTGTTCTAAATTCCAGCAAAAAGTGCTGGGGGTCTCTAAGGTAGAAGGGAATTGGCACATTTCTGAGAATTCTCCCTAACACTCCTGAACAGTGTAATACAATTTTGAGGATGTTGTCTGGTACTGAATCTTGGTCAACAGGAGCTGCTGAGCCCCACAGTCCCTCTTTGGTGTATAGTCAACTACTGGATAGAAACCAAAGTGTCTACACCCCTGAGGGAAAGGAAGTGGATAAAATAAAAAAAACACTGGTCACGCTCTCCAACCAGCTGAGCACCAGCAGAGGGTACATGCTTAAGTAGTCAGTGTTTTGAACTGACTTTGCACCTTAAATGTAGTGTTTATTTCCAAAAGAAATTACTTGCATCAAACTGAGTCTTAAATGTCTTTCCTTCAACAAAGTGCTCCTCATAGTCAACCAGTGTTACTTCTAAAGTCATTAAACTTGAACTGGATTGGTTGCTGCGCTCTGCTCTGTCTTACTGACACTAGTCTTTAGAGCATGTGCGCAGGGGATCTGTTCGTAGCTTGACTAATGTAGAAACTACTTCTGCCTGAAGCCAGCTGCAGACCTGCTTCACTAGCTTCTGACCTAGCTTGGAAAGTTGTTCGAAGTGTCCCCACCTGAGACACTAGGCTTCTAACCATGTGCAGTGGCGGTGAAAGGAAATGTTTGCCGCCGTGCATGCATTTAAGAGGAACACCGTATAGGCACTATCCTCCGTAGCGTGCGCTCAAGCAGCAATTGAAAGAATGCTTGCCGCGCACGCTTTGTAATACCAACGCTTTCCTTCAAACAAATTGAAATGTATTCTTACACAAAGTTCGTGATACCATTAAGAAAAGGTGAATGCGTCACTAGTGCATCAGGTTTCTCTACAGTTTATTCTAGAATTCATGCCTCAGTTTTATCAAACCTTACTGTGAGTCAAATTTAAACTGAGACAATGGCTTTGAAAGGCAAGTATGAACTAGCTCACGTAGTCCCTAAACTATTAACAGTTTCAACATTAAACCTGACGGCCACTTCTTAGTCAGAAATTGCGCAGAACGCTTCTAGAGTTGACACAAAATTTGATGAGAACCAGAGCGCTGCACTCCCAACTGCTTATCTTGTCCCACGTCGACCTGGATTTAGACTTACTACTTCAACCTGGATTGCTTTCAAAGGATTAAAAAGGGCCTAACAAGAGATTCAAAAAACAGGACCTTCCTGTAAAGGAGGGGACAATGAAAGGCAGTTTGGAATTCCCCCTGCAGATCCCAAGCACCCGCAATCTCCAATCAGCTTGCGGCATCTTAACATCCAATCAATTCTCAGCTTCCTCACCACCATGATGGCTTGGGGAAACTCTCCCTCTAAACAATGGGAGTTAAAAAAATCAATCTGAAAAGTTGAAGCTAAATATACAAAATATTTTCAGTAAAAACAAAGCAGCCTGACAGTGAAACCTGACAGATGTCGTTTTGTGGACTTTATGGGTCTGACACCCAGATCAACTATCATCCCTTATAGATGCCCCATGCCAAAAGGGCTCGTTTTGAGCCACAGCCTAGCACCGCTGCTCTATGCACCACATCTTCAACCTACATAGACACCGCAATATGTACTATGATGATCTCTCAGGGTCACAAGACCTGGTGTCTCGAGCTGACCTTTAGGATCAATTCTATGATGACGATATCGATGTAATCCAGTCGCCAGACCACCAGGACCATATTAGCATATTCTCCCATTGATAACCAACTACACTACAATGCTACTAAATCCTGCACAACACTTCACATGGACACTCAGGAAGCACAGGTCAACCAACTTCGTTGAAGACTGTCTGGGAAACCTTTTCTGCCACCCAATTTATTCCACTCCTGCCGTCTGTAGAAAGACTCATCCAGCCCTCCCTACTTGCGCCTTGCCTTACAGCGGTCAACTCCAGAATAGAAAAATATTCAGACTGGTGCCCACTGATTCCCCCCCCCCCCCCTCTATGTATTAGATGTTAAGGATTCTAATGGGGTGTCACACACCAGACCGGCGTCTTGATGCTGGCCTAGGCTGCGCACAATTAAAACACTTTATTTTCTAAGATTCAGAATGAGATGGCATGTAACCCGTCTCTCACACCCTTTTACAAATATCCCATGCCACAATGGACCATGAACCATGCCAGTGGGTGGTAATACAGTATTTATTTTGAAAATCCAACTGAAATCACAACATTTAATATTGGACAGCAATCACCAGTGGGGTGACAATTACATTGTAAAATGATAGAATACACTTAGTTTGACCTTCCACTACAACATACAGTTTTAGGGTAGATGGCACCCCAGTTAAGATTTCCCCCTGCAACGCTCCCTCAAACCCAGATTAAGTGAATTTTGGGTGGATAGAAAGGAGTAGCAAGGAGAAACAAAATTAATATCCGATTCCCCCCCTCCCCCCCAATGAAATGGGAGGAAAAAACCTTTGCAATTGCACAAAAAAGCACTCGGAATGAGCAAATATTAGTTGTACAGGTGCGCTTGAATGAATAAGGTAGAAATGAGTATGGCTGTACCAAAGAAGTCAGAACACTTGTAAACTACAAAACAATGTACTAGCAATGGCACACGATTCAGAAAATCAACTTTGGAAGGAACCCACAGTGCAGCAGAGTCACAGGTGGAGAAACTACATTTGCTAATTTTCATGGGTTTAAATGTCGAAGAGCTTTAAAAACAGGTGGAACAGACAAAATCGGAATACGGTTTTTATTCTGAGGGACAAATACACATCACGGGGATAATATGAAGGCGAACAGGTAACTCTAAATGACTAACAGGATGAGATTCTTATTAAGAAAGGAAACTCAGTTTTAACATGAAAGCAGTGGACAAGGAAAATCGGTTTGGAAAGGAAATGACCAGTTTAAGTGAACCTATATTTTAGTGACTAGATTGTTAAAGACCTGGTACACTCAAGTTCATTTGCAAAGTTAACCTGCTCACACAGCGTTCAGCTCTATATGGGAATTAAGTTATTCAAAAATATGACTAAGGATTTATGCAATGGATTAGAAGGATGGGGGGGAAAATGACGCTAACACATAGAAGGATGTACAGAGGATTCTGACTATAACAAGTTACCAGGGTATTTTCAGGATTAATGATAGGGTTGAACAAAGGCAAAGTATCAGAATGGGATATGCTATGCTTTGCTATGGGATGGGGTGATGCAGTCAGCACTTTGGGATTTGGGACCGCCAACTGGGTTTCTGGACAGCGGGACAAGAATCTGGTCACGGCGGGCTCTCCTAGAAGGGGACCTCTGTGGAGGGATGGCTCCTTCATTACAATCTCGGAATTGGAGGAGGCTCTGGGCTTGTGCCTCCTATCTGTTTTTCAATACCTGCAGCTTAAGTGTTCTGACAAGGGATAAGTGGAAAGATGGCATCAGTAGAGACCTCACCCCATTAGAGGTTGTCAAATTCTAGAACTGAAATGAAGGGCCTGATATCCGCCATGTATAGGGAACTGAGTGTGGCTGGGAGGGGATCCACTTTACACTTGCAGGAAAGATGGGGGGGGGGGGGGGGAGAGACCATGGTGATGTGATTGACCTGAGCATGTGGGAGAGAATGTGCAGGGCCGCCTCCCAGGTCTCGATATCCACTCAATATAAGCTCCACAGAATCAAATTACTACATGGGTGGTAAAGTGACCCGCTCACTCTCCCACATGTCGGTCAATGAGCCCATTATGTTGGCGTAAATGTGGTGACAATGCAAACTACTGGCACATGTGGTGGAGCTGCCCCCGGATTAATTTATTGGGACATGGTTCTTGTGTGGATTAGAGAGTGATGGTATTCGGAGAGTAACAGACCCCCTCCTTACCCTATGTTTTAAAACAAACCCCATCACATTTCTATGCAAGGACAGGACCTTAATTCAACATTTCACTTTAAACAGATATTTTCTTTTTTGTAAAAAGCACCATTTTACAGTTAATTTTCCTTGGATGTCACTTTACAATGCAGCCTTCTTCTCAGCCATTTTCTGAACCGTTGCAAAGCCCCAGTCATGTTTCTAATGCACAGGCATCAGTCCAAATAGAAGGTTGTTTGAACTGACATGAGCTAGGAGAGAGGGAAGGCTTTTTGTGAAGAGTTTAGCTGTGATATTTTGTTGCAAAAGTAAGCGTTTTTGCATAGGGCTGAAGTGAAGTTCTTTTATTTCACAGATCTTGCCTGGCACAGCCTGTCATTGCTGGAGCACAACCTGAATCTGGATGGCCCTAGCTGGGTCTCACTGGATCAGAACTGTGTACTGTTGAACAGATGAAAAAGAGCATAAGGGCGCAGTCATTTTTAAAAGGCAGAATATTGTCTTTCCGTGAAGTTTTGAGCTGGCAGCCTAGCAACGCTGCCTTTGACTTTTCTGTGGTGCAAATGAAGAAAATACTGGCAGCAATTCTCGGGGTGTTTAATCTTGCCCCATGTGTGGCTGGTAAGACAGTGCAGCCATTATTTTGATGACTTCAAAGCGCAGTTTTAATGCAAGGCGATAGTCCGACCCATCTTACAGCAATTTTGCGATCCCGCAAAATGCCGCGTAAACGGCTGTTAAAAACCTGCTAAAACTTCAATTAAAACAACAAAAATCCTCAGAACTCCAGATTCTCAAAAAGCATCAATGCAAGAAATGAAATGCGCAAACACATCTCATCACTTGCGCCCAAAAAAAGAGCAGCCCAATCCACAAGGGACACTTGAATGGGCACATTTTATTAAAATGTGCCCATTCAAGTGTCCCTTGTGGATTTTATACGCGCCCATTCAGATCGCCTTTTTCACCTCTGAATAAACCAGGTGGCGTTTCTGGCAATTTAAAAGTGCATCCCAAAATTCCACGCAAGATGCACTTTTAAATGTGCAGAAATTGTAGGCAAACATACGCGCATGGGAGCTGGGGGTGCCACTGCATGACAGGGGCCCTCATTGAAAGTCCGGCGGTAGCCGTGCCGGTAAAAATGGCACGGCTGGCGCCAGTCATTTTTTTTTTGTCGGTCCCTCCGGCCAGATGCTGGAAAAAGAAAATCCCCATTTCCATCTAGTCCATTGGACTCGATGGGAATGGGGACGGATGCACTGGCACTGTGTTCAACAGTGCTGGTGCATCCGTCAAGGTCTGCGAGCGGGTGCTGTTCCACCCGCCAGGTCAGACCTGGCGGGCTGAAAGGCACCCGCTCGCAGAACTCGTAGTTTGCCGGTCCGGAAACAACGGTAGCAGCAAGTTTACAGATACCATTGTTTCCGGACCGGCAACGTCATTTTCCCCCAGGGTCTTTCTTGACCCCGGTCATGCATTTTTTTAAATTCATATTTAAGGTATATGAACCGCTGCTTTGTCTCTTGCATTTATGTTCCTCAAACTGAATAGAAATGCGTTTTTTGGGGTCGCATTTTACAGTGGACGCGCTGGGAGCTTGCAGAACACTCGGGAGAGGTCTACTATTCAAGGTACTACCCATTTTGACTGCCAAAAATCAATCGAATGGTACAATTTGACCTATTTCGCCAGTACCATTCGATAGATTTTTTATTAATACCGAACATGTGGAGCGGGGTGTTGCAGGGGTGTGACCCACTCCTTATGTTCAGTATTTCGGCCTTGGGGGGGGGGGGGGGGTTTGCAGGGGTGTCACCCGCTTTCTCAAAATTGGAAGTGGGGAGACTGAAAACAAAAAAAACTAAGGGACCCTGCGGCGTCAAATCCGTCCTGCGTTAGAGGGACTGAGCTGCCAACGCAGGGTTGGAGGGGGGGGAAGTGGCAGCGACCAAGCAGTTAACTAGGGGAGGGGGTGGGTTGGTGGTGAAAGGTACATTTTGGTTTGTTTGGCTGAAGTGCAAATATTTACGGCAAAATTGAAAAACTGTTCTGCCACGCCAGACATCCGTGATTCTTCCTATTAAATTAATAAAAACGATATATAATAATGACACCTTGACTCTTTTAGCTTTGCATTCTGCCCCTTTCCTACAATGTGGCAATCTAACACCCTCCAGATAATACAAAATGTCCTGCAAAAATGCCGCAATAAGTTTTGTCGCAAAATTTGCCATTTCATGCCGCAAAATCCTGGAAGGTCTGTGATAGTGCTCAACAGAGCCAGCGCAGCTATTTTGCTGGGGACTGCTGAGATTCGGTTTGGTGGTGTGGGGGAGTTCTGTTGGGTGGATAAATGTACCCTACAGGGGTCAGCTTAAACCCAATTCATTAGTGGTTGGCGCAACAAAGATGGCAGGCACTCCTCTGGCGTCGGCCGAGGACCTGCCAGACAAAGCAAGAAAATCTATACTTTTGGAAGAAGTTGCCTCCTCAGCGGCTTACCAAAACAGAATCGCCAACACTACGCTTCTAGCTAGTTATGGCTGCCACAAATGGGATGACCTGGAATGCCAAGTCGAAGCTGTCCCTGAACCCTTTAAGTCTCCATTTTTAAATACTATTGTAGAGGGCAAGCAGATATCAAACTGCATCCTGAAATATAACCTTGATGCAGCAGATGATGCAGGACACATCATAGCTGAGGGTACGGTACGCTCATCAAGCGCCATGCTTGGCTCAGACAATCGCGGTTTAAATTAAACTCATGCCACCCTCCTAAACATGCCGGTGGAGCCTAATGTACTCTTCAGGAAGGCCGTTGGAGACGCCCATAAGTGTGCCAATGAGGAATAGAACACTCTAATCCCTTGACCAGTTAACCATCAAGCTCCATGTTCAACTGAGCTCCTCAAACTCTAGAAGGTTTTGAGATCAGGGTGCTCAACGTTCCTCTATCTATACTCTGGGTGAACAATCCTCATCGTATGGCCCATCCCAAGGAAAAAGTTCCAGTTTTCAAAGAGGCAATAAAAGCCAGAGGAAGAGGCCGAACCTCACCTGGGAGAGGCTCCACACCTCCCAAAAAATGACACACCGCTACAGTTCCCCTCCCATGCCACTCCAGTAGGAGGCTGAATTTCACACTTCACCCATGCATGGGAGGGGGGGGGGGGGTAATGTCCGACAAGTGGGTGTTGTGCACCGTGGCATGCGGGTATTGTGCTGTTAAACCACTCATCAGCAGCCAAGACAGGAAAATGTCAACAGAAGTAAAATGCATATTGTTGGAAGAAGTAAAGGCACTGCTGGAAAAGGACACTATAGAGAACGTCCCAGCAAATCGGGTAAACAAAGGTATTTATTCAATTTACTTCCTTGTGCCAAATAAAGACCTTTCCATGCCCCAGTAATAGATCTGCGCCCTGTGAACAAATGTCAAACCTCAAAGGATTTGCATGACCACGCTCCAAGAAGAAATCCCTCTCCTAAAATGGGAAGGGTCTAGGGCGGGGGTCTCAATGGCAACATTGGATATGAGATGCATACGTTCATATTTCAATGCCCCCTGTGCACAGAAAATATCTGTTTTGAGATGGAAGGGATTTCACTTCCAGTTCAAGGTACGCCCCTTTAGCATCGCCTCAGCACCAAGGGTATTCACAAAGGTACTTGCAGTAGAGGCAGCACACCTGCACAGAAAGTCAATCTAGTATACCCTTGTCTGGACAACTGTCTGATTACCGGGAATCTCTGCAAATTTGCAGACAAAATACTCAAGACGATAGACCTTTTTTCAATCTGGGGTTTTCCATCAACAAAGAAATCGAGCCTAGTCCATAGCCATATAAAACTATTTTTAGGGGCTATTCTAAAAACAAAGTAGGAACTGGCTTTCCCCTTGTTCAAGACCCTTTCTTCATAATGCATAATGACAAGGTTGTCCTCTGAACGCACCCTAGATTCTCACTGGAGTTCATTTCAAAGTTCCATGTTAATCCTTAGACGATTTTGAAAGTAGGTAGGAAGTTCTAACTGTGCAGAAAGAAGCCGCCATACACTTGATGTACGGAGGGCTGTCTTGTACTGTGAACAAAACTAAACCTCGAAGGAAAACAGACCAACTCTTTGTTTCCATAGCACCTGGAAGGGAAGACGGTCACACATCGAGCTCCAGATGTATATTCACTTTCACCCCCAGGGCTCACTTGCTTTCATTGCAAACGTCCCTCTAGACTCATTTTGCAAAGCTGCTACGGAGTTCCATCTATACTTTCACACAGCATTATTGCATTGATACAACCTCTAAAGCAGATGCTCAGCTGGGACAACCAGTGTTGGGAAGAATGATCCATTCTTTGTTCCCTTCGATCTTAGAGACCCTCAGCTCTTTTGCTGGACTTTAGGACTTTAAATTTGTTATCCTGGAGACAGCTAGACGTTTTTCCCACTCATGTGGATTTATTTGATTTGAAACCTGTGTTACTTTTCATCTGGGAGTCTGACAAACTCCCTAGACATCGTCTCTTTACATTGTGACATGCAGCACCCTCAGTGCAGTGTCAGAGAATTACTTTGGATTTCTGCTAAGGTTTAAATATCTTCTCTTCGCTAACTACCGTTTCCAAGAGTAGTAAAGTGACCTTGACTTTATTCTTTCTCTTTGTAGACCCAACACACACTATCTTGCATAGAGTGCCTGAGGGGTTACTTAGTTTATCTACCTTCTCATTTAACATTTTTGATAGCCTTTCTACAATTAATGGCTGGTGGCAGTGGTTTACTTTTTCCTACCATTGTGTTTTTACCACAGGCTGCGTTCGCAGCTGCAGTATAGCAGCTATGGGTGCCAATTTTGTCAAAATGGCCCTAGTTGTCTTTTTTTCGCCATTGCTTGTTGGAAAGGTCCTTGAGATTTACTCTGCGCGCCAAACCAGGTTTGGCACCTTTGTTCGTTGTCTTTGGTGGGATTCACTGGTGAAGCCTTCCTCTGGCTCCAGCTTATCTGGCAGGGCAGGAAGTGAGGGAGGTTCCCAAAACTCCCCTGTCCTTGGTCTCCTTGGTTACAGGAATGCACCCAAAGGTGATTGGCAGGCTGTCCTTTAGGACAGCCACCTGCTGTGAGTGACCGCTAGGCTGCAAATTAATGGGAGAGATTGCATTAAAGGTGGTCTTTTGCAAGGAAGGCAGTCTACCACTGGACGAAGGAACCGAAGAAGCTTCCTGTAACCTCCTGCAGCGTTGGTTTGCCTGGTGAAGCCCTGCTACATTGCTGAAGCTCTGATTTTCTAATTGCTGCCCTGCAAAGACGACCGCCCCCTCTCCACCCTCCCCCTGAGTTGGTGGGATCGATCAGCTGCAAGACTAACTCTACTGGAACCCCCCTCTGCTGGCTGTACTTCATTGCTGCTGCAGGAACTGAATGCCAGGGGACAGGAACACCAGAATAGAGTGCACCGCCTTTAAGCCGGACCTGGGCTCCAGGAAGATCCTTTGTACTTTCTCGAAGCTGAACTAACCCAGCCTGAGCCACCCCAGAAGCAAGGAAAGTCCACGAACTGCGGTGATGCCATTTGCGAGTAGCTGAAACTGCAAAGCGCCGCTGATCTGAATTGTGCTCATTGCTGCTGCCGACCTTCAAACTGTAGTGCATGAGTCAAGACTTCCTCCCTCTAGTCCCCATGACTGAGGCCCAGGAACACCAGGATCTGCAGGAGTACAACAGGAACAGAAGCCAGCTGGAGCCTTTTCTTCAGACTCTGGGTACTTTCAAATTGGGGGCACTTGTGTGTAGCTTGCTCTCACTGGAGACTTGCATTGGCTGCCATTTGCAGAGTTGCTTGTGGTCCAACAGTGATTTCTTTTAGAATAAAACTCTTTAACATTGTGCAAGACTTTTGTGCTAATCTACAAAAAGTGCCTCAGCTCTCCTAGACTTTGCCCAATTGATATTGGCTGTGCTGGCTCCCTGAAGACTCTTCTTACCCTCTGACTTTGTGCTGCTGTCCCTCCAAAAATGTCATGCATACCTTCTTTAGCATGGGGTCTGGCATGGATTCACAGGCTCATGAATATTCCCAGTCAGGCTGGGAATCCTCAGTAAAAAAAAGTTTCAGTTTCATTTCTAAACGGTCTTTCTCCTAACAACCAATCACTGAGCTCTGGGTCATACTGCCCCCAGCCAATGACTGTCTTCTACCTAAGCCCCTCTGGAAGCCATATTCGGATTTTTACCACACGTTGGCAGTCCTCGCGTTTTGCTCTTCGAGCTTCTCTGCGTTTTTGGCTTTTGTGATGGGGAAAATTCTATTTCGGCCAATCGAGCCCATGTGCTCCATCGCTTATTCTTGCGATTGGGGACCTGTTTTTTCGGCATCTTTAATCTCCCCTCAAGGGCAGAAATCGTTGAGTGTTCTTCTGGGAAACTTCCAGAAGTTCTTCAGGCCTTCACTGCGCTGGATCATGTCGAAGGAGAAGGACGTAGCTTCCCTCTTCAAGCTGTGCACCTGCTGCGATTTGCAGAATGTTTATTCGAATGACAAGCATTCCCATTGCCTGTAATGTCTACACCCGGTGCATAAAGAAGATTGTGAGATCTGCCGTGGCTTCACCAAGTGCACGATGAGGGATCGACCCCGTCCGTTTGGCAGCATGTCTCAGACCAAGGCCTTTATCCCGGGTGATTCTCTCCCGGGTGATTCTCGGGGGCATGCCTCTTCCGGGTTCCAGCCAACCTGAGTGGGCTTGTAAGTCCTTTGAGGGCGCTACCTCCGTGGGGGACACACGAGGCCAAGCACAGTCGGGGCGCGTTCATAGTCCCCATCTGCTTCGATCTCCAGCTCTTCATCCAGGAGGGAAGTTGGCTACCCCAGGGAAGCTGCAGGGAAAGGTGTCCGAACGGCCTATGAAGGCCAAGCAGGACAAGGTGTCTGAGCTGCCTGTGAAGGCCCAGGGGGTCCAGGCCAAATCTGCCTCGATCGAGACGTGGTGGCTGCTTCCATTTCAAATGCAAAAGGGGCTGACCCTGTCCAGGGTGCCCTCCTGGCGGGAGCCAGTGCCTCTCCCATCCCGGAGAGTCTTCGTTCAAGCCGATAGTAATGATCCCAGAGAGGAGTAGGCTGGACCTCAGTCTGAGAACGACTGCCCCACACCCACATCCCCCTCAGGACCCAAAGAAAAGGGGGGGGGGAGGGGAGTACTCCAGGGCAGGGAGTACTCCAGGGCAGGGACAGTTCTTAATCCGACGAGGAGATATGTTCCGTCAACACCATCCCCGGTGGGGATGACGAACATATTGGCGAGAACATGGGCGCTGGGCCCAGTGACCATGTTCCCCAGGTGACCCCTAGAGATTTGTCGCAGGATATCCTCCCGACTATACACACGCTGGTGTCAGATTCAGAGGAGATTGCCGGCAGCCCCGTTTACACCGGGGCAGCCACCGGCGAAGAGGAGGCAGCATCCCATGCCTCCATTTCAACCATTGCTGGGACGGCAACCGGCACAGCGATGACTGATGCAGACAATGATGCAGGACTGGGAGACACTATCACCGGTCCATTGGAGGAGAGCCTCCAACAGACGAGGTGGGATCTTTTCATTCCATGATTACCCGGGTGTCGAGCTCTTGCAGCTCACCCCAAAGGGCTTCCTGTACCAGCGACAGGGAAGACTAACCTGTCGGTACCTCTACTGGACCACGTCTGGGATGAGGGGCTGGTGCTGATGAAGAATCATGCTTCAGCTCCAGCTAAGAGACCAGCTTGAGAAAATGTACCAGGTGCTGTAGTCTGCGCCCAAGTGTCTTTGAGCTCCACCGTTGCCAAGACTGGGTGGTCTTGGCGGCTGCCAGTAATAAATTGTCACGTTCATAGTCTTCTTCACCAGTACCCCCAGACAACTAGGGGAAGAAATTGGATTCCATGGGTAGAAGAACGGCCAACACCTTGGTGATCGTGGCTAGATCCGACCGGGAGCTTTGGTTCAAGATGGCTCCACTCCTGGATTTCCTCCCTGATGACAAACTGGAAGGCAAGGTGGTGTCAGACCATGCCATCACAGTGGCACTGGACATTGCAGACACAGGTTTCTGCCAGATGGGCAACAGGGTTTGCCTTCGCCGTCGTGGCTGGCTCAAGGCCACCAACTTGAGGCAGGAGGTCCAGACGAGTGTCCTGGACATGCCGTTCGGAGACAACCTGTTGGGAAGACCTTCGATGAATCCCTGCAGGCCATCAAGGCCGACAGATGGCCAGTGCTTTGGGCACCCTGCAACAGCGCAGGCTGTCCTTTCGTTCCTCAGGAGGAAAGTCTAGCAGGTCTTTGCACGGTTTCAGCAGGGGCGCATCCTCTTACCGCCAACCCTCCTGCTCCTCGACCCAGGAAGCCAACAGGGGTTGCTCCAAGGCCTTTGGAGGTGGCCGCTGTCGAGGCTCCCAGGGTGACCAGGACTGAACCGGCCAAGATGTCAGGCCTGCACCCCGGTTGGAGGCCAGCTTTCCACCGATCGATGGGTGCTGGACGCTCTCACCCATGGGCACACTTTACAGTTTCAACAGAATTGTCTGCAAATACCACTGTTGGCCCGACAGGAACACATACCTCTGCTGCTCGAAGTTTGGGCCATGTTTAAAAAAAAGGGGGGGGCATTAAAACTGGTTCCAAAGCGACTCCGGCGCTCCGGAGTTTACTAGAGGTACTTTCTTGTAAGAAAGAAGACCGGCGGCTGGAGGCTGGTAGGCAGAAACCTGTGCAGTTCCCTCTGGGACCACTGCAAAAGATTTAGGACTACAGGTGTTTGGCAGTAAACCCACTTGGTAGCAGTCTGTAATACACAGATTCACTTGGTAGCTGTGGCTGAGCAGTCAGACTTCCCTCAAGAAGAGTTAGGGAAGAGTTAGGCAGTATACAGAGTATTCACAATAGGTCAAAAGAACACAGTATAACAAGTAAACACTGACCAGAGCTTGGTGTAAAAGATTTATTTAAAACCACATCAAGAAAAACACACAGGCACTAATAGTAAGCAATTCAAAAACCCGGTCCCTAAAAGATGTACACTCCCTTAAAAGAATATTAGACTAGTCTTAAGTAAAGCACCACTTATTTTCAGACAGCGGTGAGCGCTTAACCTAGATGGCACTCTAATAATTCGTTTTAAAAAGGGAGAGAAAAGCAGAGAATTGAATTAAACCGATCCCCAACACTTTTTCTCCAACACAACAAGAGATGAAGGCAAAGTAACACGGTGAATTCAGAGTCAGTAGGCCAGACCTGCTTTAAGAGGATCAAAACTAAATGTGTCCAAGGTCACACGGTTGCAGTGCACAAAAGTCTTCTAACGGTTCAAAAAGGAGTTTAACCAAAAAGGGACCAGTTAGAGGGTCAAGGCGGCCAGCCCAGTCCAGAAAGTTAAGGGGTTGTTACCTTGTAGCAATCTTTAGAAAGGGAGGCCTGGCGGACACGGTACCTTAAAGTGGTGAGAATACTCCAGCGGGGGCAGTTGTTCCTGGCAGCGGATGCAAGTCAGTGCTTCGTCTGGGGGAAGCGAGGATCTCGTCGGGGAGGAAGACAGGAGTCCGTTGCACTGCCAGGGAAGAAACCAGCCGCTGAGTTTCTCAGGTACAAGGAGTGGTCCGTGGGTTCGCGGTCCAGTGGTAAGTGGCTATCCGGCTGCCGGGGTCCTTGGCACGGGCAATTCGACCACAGACCGGTCTGGGGTGCGAAGAGAAGAAGGTAAACTGGTTGTGCCCACCAGTCAGGGGAAGAAGCCTCTCCAGCTGGGAGATCTTCTCTGTCGGGAAGTGGCGAGTCGGTTCCGCAGGGCTCCACCGGTGTCGTCGTGGTAGGTCGGCTCAGCTTCTCCCTCGGATTCTCAGGTCCTGTGGCGACTTCTGAAGTTCCAGTCCCCAAAGCCCTGCTTTTATGCAGCATACCCCCATTCACTCCGCCTAGCTGTCAATCAAACATGCTCACCACTTGGGCCAATCACACGAGTGCGACTTGAGTTACCAAGGGAACTCAGTCCAGGGTGCCTAAACCCCCTCCCACACCCCCCTGTGGTACCCAGAGTGGCACCACTTTTGGAGGCTTCTGAGGAGAAACCCACCAAAAAGTGGAACAAAGGGCTCGGCTTGGGTTGGAGTCACAGAAGCGAACACAAACGCCATTTTAGAATAGAGTCCTGGCAAAAAATACCAACTGGCGAATTAATATTAATTAAATAAACCGGCAGTATGTTCGCGGCTATGAGAATTAAATAAAGTTGGTAGCCTCGAACAATGGGAAAATCCCATAGGGAAATATTCGCGGTCGAATATAAAAAGTAGTATCCACTGCCACCAGCCAAAACTCTATCAGGGGGGGACGGAGACGTGCCACCTCGACTAACAGACCTTGGGGCAATCGAATTGCCCCGACCAGTACGTCCACAATATGATGGTTTGTACTGGTTTATGTTAATAATTTGCGACTAGTAAAGCCAATGGTGACTTCACATGCCCTGGGAGACAGTAGTCAGTCCCAGGGTATGGAGTCTATGGTGGGGGGGTCACTGACACCCCTGTGTTACTGCACGGAGGGTGCTGTGTAACACACATAGTAAAAACACGAGACCCTATGGAGTAAAGGACCCCATAAAACACATTAACAGTCAAAGGAACACCATAAATCATGTCCAAGAGTGGGAGAAAGAGTCTCACTCTTGGCAGTAGAAATAAACGGACTCCAGAAATCCAGCAAAGCTGCTGGGGGACTCACTAGGTTAGGAAATTCAGCCTAAAGAGAGAATTCTCCCTAACAGAGGCCCATCCTCGACCTATGACGACTTGAAGTACATAAAGTCTCAGAAGTTCAGGATGGTCACACTGCAGCATGTGCTCGGCCAGCTGGAGGGGGGGTGGGACTTTCTGTCGTCGTTGGGTCTAGAGGACATGTATTTCTTCCTCCCCATACCCAAGACAGAGTTTCTGCACTTGGTCATTCAAGGGAAGCATTACCAGTTTAAGGCTCTTCCTTTGGGACTGATGTTGGCATGAGTCTTCACCAAGTGCCCATAGTGATGCCACTGCTGCTAGTCTACCTTTTACTTCCATGCCTGTATCCATGCCAGGTGATGTGATTACCACCAACCTTTCTTGTGCTGTTAAAAGTACATTAGATAAAGTACCGCTCTCCTGCCCTGCAAACACCACCCTCCCCTGCCTCACCACAGTTAATCCCATTCTCCATGCTGCCTCTACAAATCGATCCCTCATTGTCTCTGACATCACCCCCTCAGCTATCAAGGCTTTACTCCCTCCTATCACCACTCCCTTCCCCTGGTGGATGCCCCCATTTCAATGTACCCTCATCAACACCGGTTCCCTGCCAGCCCATGCACTGGACGTGCACGACCTGATCAGTAGCAATAAGCGTGACCTCCTATTCCTTAGCGAGATGTAGTTTCCGACACCTCTGGACCTGCCTTAACCCTCAGCATACCAACTGGTTATACCATTTTCAGACCAGACCGTACCAACCAGAGAGGGGGGCGGGGTAGCTGTCATAGCTAGGGAAACTCTCGGGAGGATTCAGAGGGACCTTGACCTAAGCTCTGACTACCTCGTGCTCAAACTCGAGTTCTCTCAACTGCACCTTAACTTCCGCCTGGACTGCTGCCCACCTGGCCCCTCTAGCTACTTTCAGGACGCCCTGACTCACGCTCTCTCAGAACCTAAAAAAAATAAGCATCTAAAATCTTGCTACTAGGCGATCTCAACCTTGGTCTTAATGACACGACGACTCTCCTGCCAGTGTCCTTAAAGCTCTCTCCACCCTGGGATTATCGCAAATCCACATTCAGCCCCACTCACATTAAAGGGCACACCCTACATTGGGTTGTTCACCACAACTGCTCCCTCAGCCCCCCAACAATCACCCCAGTACCTTGGTCCCACCACCATTTTATTCTATTTGACATCACTTCGAAAGGACCTCCTAAACCCACCATCCATCTCCCTGCAGCACTTGCCGTAGCTCCCGCAAGCTCACCCATGACAACCTCTCCCAGCACCTCCTGGTGCCCTCTGCTACCTCCCTTCTCCAACGACCCAGAGTTACTCGCCAATGACTTCAAGGAGGCCATCACCCAGGCCATTGACATAGTAGCACCACTCACCTTGAAAAAAACCAAAAAGATCAAGCATTCTAATGCCTGCTTCACCCAGGAACTCCTACAGTTGCGCGCCAAAAAAAGGCTGCACTCACCACTTGGAATAACAACCCCACAGACTACCAAAGCTGCCTTTAAAGCACTCTCTAAACAATACAAAACCGCCATCACGAATGCCAAAGCCGCCGCCTTTTAACACAAGGATAGCTAATGCTAATTCTGGAACTAGAGATTTTAGCCATATTCAGAGAATTGGAGACTCCTGCCGCCCCTCCTTCACCCCTCGTGAAGGACGAAGCATGGTGTAACACTATTCAGTCTGCCATGCTGAATAAACTAGAGAGACTGCAGGCCAAAATCCTTGCCCACCAACGGGCCCTCATCATACTGATTGCCAACAATCAGGGCGGCACAGCACTAGCAACCGGCTCCAGTCAATCCCCTCTGTTCGACTTTAAAGACATGAGTGAGTCGGAAGTCCTTGCACTCCTCCACTCCATTAAACCCTTGAATTGCAAAGGAGGCTTGCCCAGCACAACCCTTCCTTAGCACCCGTCACTGCATTTCTCCAGCATTGGATCTTTCATGGATTCACAGGTTTAGAATATTCCCCGTCGTCAGGCTGGGAATCCTCGGTAAGTTTTATATAGACATTTTCCATAGGAAAAAATTCTGACACTTTTGTGTCCGATCTACGTCGTTTTGTGCCGCGCACGCCGGCGCCACTAGGACGTAGAGGTATATATAGCCCCGCCCCACGGCTCCCTCAGATTTCAACCGTCTTCCAAAGTAGTGGATTACCTCACGTATCTGCTATTTGGTTAGGTTGTACTTTCTACTTCTGCGACTGTTTTTTCTTCTCGAAAAATGTCTGGAAAGGCATTGTTTCGTCCGTGTGCTACATGCGGTCTTAAGGTGTACGAAGGGGATGGTCATATGGACTGCATTTACTGTCTTCATCCTCACCACACAGCGGACACATGTATCTGTCAGGGCTTCTCCCAGAAGACCCTCAAAGACCGAAAAAGACGCCTTGTCGATTGGCTCAATGACGGGGCGGGTGCGTACCCGGCATCGGACGTGGGCTCCACGGCCTCGAGAAGTGAGTCGGAACCCCCGCCGAAGAAGGCGCGTTCGGCTGAAAAATGCCCCTCGGAGAAGCATTCAGAGAAACATTCGAAGGCCCCCTCTTCACACAAGGCGTCTTCTTCCTCTTCATCTAAAAAGGAGAGAAAAGAACCATCTAAATCCTCCTCAGGAGACCGTCATAAGTCTACCTTGAGTCGAGAGGCCTTGGCCAGCAAGTCTGCCCCGAAAGCGGCGGGAACACTTCAAGGCCCTGCGCCACTTGCTTCGTCGACGGCCCACTCGTCGACACCTGCATCATCGGCGGCTCCTCCCACGGTTCAGACTGCGGCTGTAGGAAACATGTCGTCGACGGTGGTTCCGTCTATGGGATGGCAACCGGAGGTTTTCGACCCCGTTCCACCTGAGGCCCTGCTGCAACCAGAGTCGGCTTTTTCCATCTCGTTGGCGGACGAGGAACGTGGCCCGGTCGCCCACCCAACCGATCTGGGGTTGCAACCAACCAGTGCGGTGACGCTCTTGAGTGGGGGTACCATCCCTATGCCCTCGTCATTACTGAACCCCCTAGCAGTGCTGTCCTTGGAGGTGATAAATACGCTACAGAAGGACACATACGTCAGCCCAGTGCCCCGGTACTGCTACAGTCTACGCCACTCGTCGACGAGCCGGGCCCGGCTCCTCGCTAGACGACCAGGATTACTGTTGCTTCCCAAGCTGCGGAAGATCGCCCTCGCCCACAAGAAGAGGGAGAACTACCGGACTCTGATTCAGACTGCGAAGGGTCTGGTTCAGACATCTCACTATCCCCCTCAAGGGACCCAACATGGGACTATGAAGCGGAAACGGAAGCTCCGAGAAGTCCGGCGCAGCCATCACCACCTGATGTGGGGGCATTCCATGCCATGAGTAAGGCGTGTGCTGAGTTTGGCCTAGTCCCTGAAGAAGAGAAAGTGTTTTCCTTCTCTTGCCCATATGATCAAAAAGAAATCCATATTCGCCATCCCTATTTTAGGCCATGTCTGGCAAGAGGGCTTGAAGACCATGCGTCATCCTTTCTCGGAGCCGGCAGTAAAAGGTCGTTTGGAGAAGAAATTCAAGGCTCCGGAATCGACTCCCAAGTGCTTGACGTCTCAACCTTCGCCGGAATCGGTGGTATCTGCCGCGGCGGGGAGAAAGGCCAGGTCTCAACATAAATGCACGACCCCGCCGGACAACGAAGCCAGGAGGCAAGACTCTTTTGGCAAGAAGGTGCTGTCGGTCGGCGTGACTACAGTTAAAGCAGCCAACTCCTTGGTGATTATGTCTTGTTATGACAGGGAAATGTGGCACCGGCTGGCTCCTATCTTGGAACATTTGCCCGAAGAACATAGAAAGTCCGCCATGTTGCTAGTACCGGAAGGAGAAGCCTCCAACCATGCTATAAACATTGCTGTCGACCTAGCCGAGTCCGATTTAAGCAAATCAATAATGGCGTAGTACTACGAAGACAAGCCTGGCTCAAGTGCACCACGTTCAGACCGGAGGTGCAATATAAAGTCTTGGATATGCCGTGTGAAGGGGAACAACTGTTCGGTGAAAAAGTTGGTGAGGCCTTGAAGGGCATGAAAGAGGATACTGACATGGCGCGGTCACTCGGAGCCCTCCAGAGTGGTAGGAATTTTCATTCCTTTCAGAGGGGCTTCTGGTAACTCCCGGTTTGGGTTATCTAGAGACCAAGGTTTCAACAGACCCTCCTACTCGTCCCAAGGCTACAGACGTGCGGCACAGTCTTCTCGTAGAGGCAGAGATTACCAAACCTCCAGACGACGGGGTGCCTACCCTTCTTCGCCGAAAAATGAACAAGCCAACAACCAACAATGACATGTTTCAGGACGTCCAGGGGAGCAGTGTCTCGTCACGTCGACGAGTGGGAGCGCATAACAGACCAATGGGTTTTGGACACGATTCATCTGGGCCACTCTCGTTCAAGGACAAGCCACCACACATTCCACTGGTGTTCTCGGCTCAGCCCCACCGCCAAATACTACTGCAGGAGGTGGCACTTATGCTGCAGAAAAGGGCTATAGAACTGGTCCCGGTGGCAGAAAAAGGACACGGAGTCTACTCCCGTTTCTTTGTCATCAAGAAACCAAATGGAAAATGGCGTCCCATTCTAGATCTACGAGCACTCAACAAACTGCTCAAGAATTTAAAATTCAAAATGCTTACCTCCAGGAGGTGATCCGATCGATACAACCCGGAGATTATTTGTCGTCGCTAGACCTTCAGGACGCATACTTCCATATCCCGATGCGTCGACGATACAAGATTTCTGCGGTTTGTCGTCGGATGAACCCACTATCAGTTCAAGGTCCTCCCGTTCGGGCTAAAATCGTCCCCCAGGACGTTCACCAAATGTCTGGCTCCAATAGCAGCCTGGTTAAGAAAGGAAGGTCGCCATGTGTACCCTTATTTGGACGACTGGCTAGTGAGGGGATTGTCTCCAGAAAGGGCGCAAATCCTAGATGCCACCATGTCCCTCCTACAACGTTTGGGCTTCGCAGTGAACTTCGACAAGTCCTCGTTAGAGCCATCAAGGACCTTGGTCTTTTTGGGGGCAGAGTTCCACACACAGTCGGGGCTGGTGAGGCTATCCCTCGAAAGGGTTCACAAACTGCAACAAAAGGCATCGGAATGGAAGGTCGACACCAGAGTGTCAGTGCGAAGGTACTTGTCTCTGCTGGGGACCATGTCGTCCTGCATACCCTTGATCGACAATTGTCGCCTCTTCATGAGGCCTCTTCAGGAATTCTTGGTGGATCGATGGGCACAGTGTCAAGGGCGCTGGTCGGATAAGTTGACCATCAACGGCCAGCTCGTGCAGGCTCTTCAATGGTGGAGGATTTCATACATCTGACGAAGGGAATGCCCCTGCTGGAACCTGCGTTCCAGAGGACAGTGGTGACGGATGCTTCTCTAACTGGGTGGGGAAGCTCATCTGGGGTCCCTACAGGTTCAGGTTCGTTGGTCATCGGAAGAATCCGCCCTTCACATCAATCTGCTAGAGTTGAGGGCGGTGCGTTGGGCCCTGAAATCCTTTCTACCACAGATAAAAGGGCTCAGTGGTGAGAATCATGACAGACAACAAGACAAAAATGTTTTATCTACGAAAGCAGGGAGGAACTCGCTCCAGGATCCTGTCGACAGAAGCCCAGGAGATCTGGCATTGGGCCCTCCAACACGACATGCATCTGTTGGCGTTCCACTTACCAGGAGTAAAAAATGTGCAAGCAGATGCTGTCAGCAGGGAGATGAATAGTCTACACGAATGGGAACTGAGCGACCAACAACTGCACCGTGTCTTCGTGAAATGGGGTCATCCGGCCCTCTATCTCTTTGCGACGAGAGACAACAAGAAATGCTCACAATACGCAAGGTGGTGGCCACAAGACTCGCTAGGGAACGCGTTCCCCTTCCCGTGGACGGGCACGTTTCTGGATGCCCCTACAATTCCCTCTCATTCGTCGGACTCTGCAATGGATCCACAGATATCCTTGTCTGGTGATCCTGGTGGCCCCGTATGGGGCCAGACAAGTGTGGTTCTCCGATCTACTTCACCTTTCAGCGGCAGAACCAATGAGGTTCCAGAAGATCCCCAAACTTCTGTCTCAGGAGAAAGGGGTTGTTTGGCATCACGACCCGGACAGCCTCAGTCTGACGCCCTGGTTCCTGATTTCTCAGAATTTGGCGCATTAGCGATTCCAGCGGATTGTCGTCGCATTTTGCAAGCTGCCAGGGCACCTTCCACGAACGCTTCATATTCATACAAATAGAAAAGGTTCTGCATATGGTGCGCAGGTCAACCAGGTTTGGTCCCGCTGACGATCACACCGGAACAGCTCCTACCATACTTGTTGCTCCTGGCTAAAAACGGGTTGTCTGTTTTATCCATAAAGGTGCATCTGGCTGCCATCTCGAGATTTACTTGAAGAGACATTCAACTCCATTGTTCAGTGACCGCCTAGTTAAACACTTCCTGGGTTGTTTCGAACCTTTCCTCCCACAAAGAAGTTTCCTCCGATCTGGAGTCTAAACCTGGTTCTGGCAGCCCTGATGAAACCCCCTGTTGAACCAATGTCGTCGTCATTAAAATTTGTCTTGGAAATTGGCTTTTCTGGTGGCCATTACTTCAGCTCGACGTCTGTCAGAAATACAAGCTTTAGTGATCGACCCTCCGTATTTGAGGTTTTTCAGTAATAAAGTTGTGCTGGCCACTAACCCGCATGTCATACCTAAAGTGCCTTCCATGTTCCATAAAAACGCTTCTATAGTGTTGCCTACATTTTTTTTCCAACACCGTCTTCGGTGGCGTAGAAGACTCTCCATACATTGGACGTGAAAAGAGCTTTAAAATTTTATCTCAATAGCACTCAAAGCTTCAGACACGAGACAACTTTTCGTAGCTTATGGTCCTGCGGCTAAGGGT
This sequence comes from Ambystoma mexicanum, assembly GCF_040938575.1. Lineage (NCBI taxonomy): Eukaryota > Metazoa > Chordata > Amphibia > Caudata > Ambystomatidae > Ambystoma > Ambystoma mexicanum. The sequence continues at coordinate 176,430,108 of NC_090941.1, read as the reverse complement.
AAGGCGATCTCCAAACAAGGACTATCCAGATGGGTGTCTTCGGCCATTTCTTATTGTCATTCTAAGCCCGGAAAACTGCTAGAAAAGCATCCAAGGGCCCAATAGACGAGATCTAAATCGTCCGGCGTTGTGGTCCGGAATTCCGCTGGGGGATATCTGCCAGGTGGCTTCCTGGTCGATACCACACACGTTTACCCGGCATTACGGTCTTTCACAGCAAACTGTTGAAGATACACAGATGGAGCGTGCAGTACTACGTCACCTGTTCCAATAAGGTAAGCCCCAAGTGGGGTTACACCCTTCGGCAACTATGCTTTAAAGTGTTGTGTCTTTCACTGTTAACATACTAAAATGTAATGTGTTGCCATGGTAAATATGCATTGTGATTGTGCTGTTGGTTTGCATACACGCCTCCATGTTGGGGGATACTGCTATACAATCTATTCTAAGCATGTGAATCCATGAAAGATCCAATGCTGGAGAAGGGAATAGTTTCTTACCTGTAACTCCCTTTCTCCAGCGTTGGTATCTTTCATGAATTCACATGCGCCCGCCTGCCTCCCCTGAGTATGCAGACCAGAGATCCCCCCTCTCCCCATAATACTTTGGGGGCTGAAATCTGAGGGATCCGCGGGGGCGGGGCTATATCTACCTCTACGTCCTAGTGGCGCCGGCGTGCGCGGCCAAAATGACGTAGATAACACAAGTGTCGGAATATTTTCCTATGGAAAATGTCTATATAACTTACCGAGGATTCCCAGCCTGATGGGGAATATTCTAAGCATGTGAATCCATGAAAGATACCAATGCTGGAGAAATGGAGTAACGGGTAAGAAACTATCCCCTTATTAACTCCTCCTTTCGTTCTGGCTATGTCCCTGTGGGTCTAAAGGAAGCGTGGGTTTGTCCGCTCCTTAAAAAGCCTTCCCTCGCTCAATCTATCCCAGGCAACTACAGGCCTATCACTACCGTCCCCTTCCTGTTAAGAATTGTGGACAAAGCAGCCTACCTGCAAGTACAGAAATTCCTATAAGACCACCACCTTCTAGGACTACGGCAATCAGGGTCAGGCCACGTCGTGGGACAAACTGCCCTTCACCTAAAAAACCAGATCGATGATATCAGACGCAGGCAACCCTGCGCTCCTCCAGCTCTTGGACCTCTCAGCTGCTTTTTGATCTGGTAGTCCATAAGACACTCTGCCATCACCTTACTTCAAATGCCAACTTCTGCCCCAGTGCATGTAAATGGATAACTTCCTTCCTGCAGGACAGAGCAATGAAGGTCTTTTCCGATTCCTCCTGCGCCAACCCAAGCTCCAAATGTGGGGTTCCTCAGGGATCCTGCATTGCCCCCACCCTGTACAAACTCTTCACGAGGCCTCCATTTAAAAATCTGGACGCCCTGTGCATCTCATATACGAACTATGCTGATGACACCCAGGTACTTATCCCCCTATCGGATGATTACTTGTCTGACCAAAACACCCTCAACGCAATCTACACAACAATCCAGGCCTGGATGGCAGAAAACTGTCTCCAGTGAGAAAACAGAGCATCTGCTGGTTGGCTCCCCCTCCACCTTCAACAAGCTTGACCCTTAATACCTCTTTCGCCATTGACAACATCCCCATCACCGTGTCACAATCAATTAAAACCCTGGGCGTTTATCTGGAACCTGATCTGTCCATGAATAGGCAGGTGAACGCCATAGCTTCTACCTCAGCTTATCATTCCAAACTCATCAACTCAGTGAGACCATTCCTGTCCCAGCAACACTGCCTCACCATCGCCAGGGCTATCATTGGCTCCAGACTGGACTATTGCAACGCTCTCCTCGTAGGAACTTCAGGCAAAAATGTAGCCAAGCTTCAAATTGCTCAAAACTCCCTCATGGCCGCCACTGGCCTCTCACGGAGAGATCACATCTCAGAAGAAAAGTCCATTGACTCCCAGTTAAGGAAAGAATCCTCTTCAAAACCCTTGCCCTCATGCACAAATGTCTACACGACCAGGCCCCCCACCCCTCCTTGCTCATAGGTTCTCCAAACCTACCACCCTCAGGCCCTCCAGAACTCCTTATGCCAACTTGATAACTGTTCACAGATCACGCAAAGCCCATGCTGGCGGCACAAGTTTCCCAACCATGGCAGCCACACTGGAACGCCCTCCCACCTCACATCAGGCTAATTGACTCCCACTCAGCATTTCGCAAGGCCATCAAAACAAGACTGAATCACACCAGACTTCTATGTACCTGAACTTGCTCGCTGCTTTTCAGTTCTGTATCATTTTCTTAATCATGTATGTATAACCATTTACTGTCGTGACCCGTGCCCCTAGCCCTCACTGGCAAGTCAGCCTTTCAGTTAGGGCCAGGTCAAAGGCCTTAAAACCTCATCCAAGACACTCTTGGAGTCAGTCCTGGCGCTTTTGGAGCCAGGCTCATAACCAACATTAGAATGGGATTATTTACTTGGGACTATTTAAATTGGGGAGGGGAGGTGGGGGTTCGGTTCAGCCAACATGGAGGCACACATAGCTCAGTTACAAGGAACTGTGCTATGCCGTCTAGTCTTTTTGGTGTGGCAGGCCTGGGACTATTTTACCTGGACTACTTTATCGGAGATTATTTAAACCAACCACACCCAAACAGCAGAACATGCTTTGTGGTGGTCTGCTGTGGGCAGCGTAACGCCCACCGTGTCCAGTTCTTTGATGGCATTTTACCTGAAACCAAGGGCCTGCAGAGGGAACACTACTAAATTTACCTGGAACAGTATCCTGTCTTCAATCCATCTCTGACTTCAGTTCCGCTCACCTGAAGGTACGAATTCCATCATCCGGCACCGCATGCATCCTGGAATACATAGCCTGAAAAGAGGAGAAAGAAAGACAGCGTTAGCAAGAGTTTACTTGCGTTTCCTCACGAATGAAGAAAGCCACACAATTCTTACCTGAGTAGTCATCTACTGGTCAGTATCATTGCTGGAACATTACAGCGCTCGGTGAGGGACATCGCAACCTGCAAGGAGAGAAAAGAGACAGGTTAGCAATATGAAGGGGGAAAGGCGCAGCGCATTGCGCACTACTCACCGGACAGCATCGCGCACAACGAGCTTTCGCCTACTGGGCCATGCTCATCTTCAAACTGCATGACAACACCAAAATAACTTTCCCATACCTAAAAGGAAAGAAGCAAGACATTATTCGAACTAAGAGGAACATAAGAACTGCATATAAAGACTGTAAAGCAGCAAACCTACAGAGTCGCAGCAGGCCTGGATTCCCACAAGGGGGCTTGTACCAGTGAAGTAACTTGGTCGCTGCTTGCCCCCACATCTACGCACCCCTGCCATGAGGATCAGGACGGAGAATCCACCTTTTACAATATTAAGGTGAGAAGGCCCAAGGGGGAGGAAGGGGTTGAGGCCAAGGGAGGTGGGGAAAACGTAAAGCCAATCTGGTATTGAATCCAGCTCTCCTATATTGCAGACCCATCTTTAACTAGAGGCCTTACCAACAGACTGGGAGAGGGTTTGAGTGCAAATCATCCAACCAGGGCTGGGTGGCGTCCCCGTGAATACCAGGTGAGCGTAACATTTACCCTGCAATTTACCAAGTCTTTTATTTGGGCGGCTTCATTGTAACCCTTAAGTCTTAAGTTTTGCTATAGCGCCTCAATGCCTGTGGACTGTAGTGCGCTCTACAAATCCAAATAAAGAGCCTGGCTCTGGTGGCTGCCCATCTGACTGCAAGGGATCCACGTGTTTCCTTATCTGGACATCTGGCTTCTCCGGGCCAGGTCAAAGGACATTGCAGTTGACCACACGGCAAAGACTGTTCAACTACTGATGAACTGGGGTTCTCTGTGAATTATAGAAAGTCCTGCTTGACTCGCAGGACGCGCTGTTCCTGGGATCCAGGCTAAAGTGTCCTGCCTGGCATCACCATCCGAAGAGAGGATATCGACCATCTTGGGCAAAGTGCAACAGCTGTTAGCACGGAGGGCTGCCACGGTGAGGACCATCAAGGCTCTATTCGGGCATGATGTCGTGCATAGACCTGATTCGCCTCTACAGGTTGCAGATGCGCCCTATGTGGGAATTCCTTGTTTCCTGTTGGGTCCAGGTGTCTGGAGGCGTCCAGGACAGGATCGTGCTCTACGAGGAATTGCGTCGAGTAATAAGGTGGTGGGGTGTGAGCTCCAACATTGCTGAAGGCATGGATGCCAGAGTGACCCCCCACCCCCGCCACTGTCACGACAGATGCTTCCCAGGAAGGATGGGAAGCCACACCGCACGTCTTTAAGCTAGAAGCCTGTGTTTGCCGGAGGAGAAGACACTACACATTAACATTCTGGAACTACAGGCAGTGTTCTGGGCCCTCAGGTCATTTCTGCTGTCCCTCGAGGGCAAAGTGGTGAGGGTCTTCACAGACCATACCACCACAATGTTTTACATATGGAAAGAGGGGGACACCAGATCTCCAGCGCTGTCGAGGTGCAGGAATTGTGGCACTGGGCTGTCGCCCAGGGGAATGTTCCTCCCATTTCACCTGGGAAGAGTAAAGAACAGTCGCCGACTCTCGCAGCAGGGAGCTGCGTTTTTGACGAGTGGGAGCTTCGGCAGGAACCAGTGGACAACTGGTTCCTCAAATGGGGCAGTCCCAGATCAATTTGTTTGCAACAGCGATGAACACCAAGTGCTGGAGATTAGGCCTGTTTCTGTATGCATTCCCTCCGTTGCCGTTACGTCGGGTCATTAGTCAACTCACAGTACCAGTGCAGGCTGATCCTCGTCGCACCAGCGTGGCCGAGGCAGATCTGTTACCCGGACCTTCTCAGCATGTCGGCGTCCCCTCCTGTCAAGCTGCCGGTGGTCGTGGATCTTCTTGCCAGGGAAGGATGGTGTAATTCTGCACCACAACCCGGGATCTCTGAACCTGAAGGCCTGGCTCCTGCAGCATTAGATATCAGTGGCTATGATCTTCCAGCGGACTGTAGGGAGGTTCTCGCCAAGGCCAGGACAGTCTACTTTGAAGTGCTGTGGATACAAATGGAAGCGCTTTGCGACTTGGTGCTTGCCGCGGATGATCAACCCTCTGAGGGTACTGGCTAAATCGGGACTGGCTTAAGCCTCCATCAAGGTACATCTGGTGGCTAGCTCCCGCTACACCAGATCTTCAGGACTGTCTTCTCTGTGGTCGCGCCATCTAGTTAAGGAGTTAATCAAGGGATTACACTTGATTCTGCCAGTGAAGGCTCTGGCCCTGGCGTGGGCCCTCAATGTGGTGTTGACTAGTCTCATGGGGCTGGGGTCTCATTTGAACCTATACATTCAGTCCTGCTCCAGTTTCTGTAGTGGAAGACCGCGTTCCTCATGTCCATCACCTCTGCAAGATGAGTAGGTGAGATCCATGCCCTGTCATGCAGACGGGCTTATTTGACTTTCCACGAGACAAGGGTGGTGTGGACATGCGCCCCTCCCCACACCCCCCCGCCCCCTCTTCCATGCCCAAGGTTCTATCAGAATTTCAATTAACAAGCCCTTGGTGTTTTTTCCGATGCCTTTGTCGCCGGCTGAAAAGACTTTGCACTCGCTGGATGTAGCTAGAGCACTGAAGTTTTGTGGCATGCATGAACGTTTCAGGAAAAACTCTTTTTGTGAACTGTGGTCCTGAGAACCATGGGAAGGCCCTGTCCAAGGCTTCTATTTCCATGTGGCTCTCCGGCTGTTTCACTCCCTGTCAAAGGTTGGCAAACCGACCACTGCCTGGCTGTCCGAGATCCCATTCCACCAGAACGATCACTGCTACAACAGCGTTCCTGTCTGGTGTGACCCTGCTGGACATTTGCAGGGCTGCTACGTGGAGGTCGACGCACACCTTCACGAAATTCTACTGTGATGACAGGGATATCGGGGAGTATTCCAGGGAGGAGACCAGAGTCAGCCAAGCAGTACTGCGCAACCTGTTCACTTGAAGGTGAGTCTGGTGAGGGATTGCGTCTGAGTCTTGCCACCTCCCATGGTTGTGCATGTGTACTGTGATGTATTCTTCATGTGAGTTCATGCCAGACCCCATGCTGGAGAAGGAACCAGTTACTTACCTGTAACTGTTGTTCCCCAGCATGGGTCTGGCATGGATTCACATGTGAACCCACCCGCCTACCCCTCTGCGGCTCATCTCTTGGTCCTACTGCCACTTTACATGCTACCAATTCTGAAGATGGCTGCCAGAGGGGCCTAGTGATGCGTTTCTTAACTGTCTTTGTCCTATAAACCAACTTTTTTTTACTGAGGATTCCCAGCCTGATTAATATTCATGAGCATGTGAATCCATGCCAGACCCATGCTGGAGAACAGTTACAGGTAAGGAACTTGTTCCTCCTTACACGCTTCCTACACACTGAGGTGACTTCACTAACTAGAACAGTAATTGCATGTACATATCACTAGTACACTGTAGATTCTTAGAAAGGAAGGATTAGAGGAAGGAAAAAGGTTAAACAGGTTCTCATGTGAGCATTTTAAATCTTCCAATGATGTCTAGATAACCTTTGTTAGGCAAAGCTTGTATGAAGTACCCTTTGGGAACACTACGAACAACTGACTACAGGTATAGGCAACCCAACCTTTGGTATAAGCTTGTACTACAGTTTTGCTAGCGTGTTGAGCAGCCAGGCTTATCTCAAGAGGGGAAATGTGAGCTGTAGTGGAATTACACAAAGATTCAGTTACAGGTACTCCACTCTTACACTCAAGGTTTCTTGCATATGCAATTAATGTCATATAGCCTTCTTCAGAAGGGAGAAATAGAATGGTAACACGCATATATATTTCAATACTGTACTCTGAGTTTCTGTATCAGACCAGGCCCTTTTGGGATGGCCCACAGACGCAACCAACACCCACAGGTGACTTCAGTAACAAGGGTGCTGGGGACATTACTATTGGCATACAGAATACTCTTACGTACCATCCCCTTTCCTCCATACTGTATGGGTCCCTTCCAAGGGACGGGAGACGGAACCTTTTTCACCAGAAAAAAACCTTTTTCCCCTTAAATTTAAAGGCGAATCTCAGTCCCATTTTCCACGGGAACAGGCCGAATTCACCAGCGCTCCTGGGTTTGGCTTCGACCATGTAATTCCATGCACGGATACTTCTTTATCTATCATTCAGGTACTCGGTCCTCAGGCTTCCCGCTCCTCCCTGGCGCATGTCGACTTGTACAGGGTTCAGCAGGTGTTCATCCTGCAACAGGCTCTTCCCAACTTCAGACACCCACGCCCTCTGCCTACGTTGCCTTGGCGCAGACCACAGTTGGCAATCATGTTTGGCGTGTGACTCGCTGTCCTCTAAGGCGCTGAAGAACAGACTTGCCAGGTGGAGGAAGCACTTCCAGAGGTAGCCCCCAGAGGATCTCAAGAACTTGTGAAGCATCGAACCAGGCCCAAGGTACGGCCGAGAGTCCATCGCACCCTGCAAGGGAGACTCCTTCCCAGGGACTCTCCCTCGTGGGAGGGACCGGTCAGGTCCTTCTACCAGCATGTGCACTGAGGCTGCTTCAGCTACCATCCTTCGGGTTGAGGCATCCTCAGATCGTCCTGGGTGCAGTGTTGAGGGACCGGAAGGTTCTTTTACCGAGTCTAAACCCTAATACCGGCAATACGTCCGAGGGAGTGCCTAAATGCAGCTCTACCAACCCCTGTGTCAAGGGTCTCACACCTACCAGGCCTAGGCCCGAGGATCAGGGTAGGCCTCGTGATCCACACGCAAGAGTCTTGGACAAGGCCCGGTCCAGCGTACTGAGCACTACATCGCAGGCACGTGGCAGGCAGCTTGACAAAATGGCTGCAGCGCCAGAAAGAGGCACCCATCGGCCATTCCAGGAATTCGGTGAAAAACAAGTATCAAGATGGGACTGGCCTCAACCAACTACGTGGCCTACAGTCTACCCCTCAGTTACGCAGGGCAGCTTTTCCTGGCGTCCATATGAACCAGGTATGCAGCGGCTCCCCGCTACCCTGTCGGCACCTCTTTGGCCAGCGAGTAGGTGCTCTTCGAAGTTCCTCTGCCTCATGAAGTCACCTCAGATGGGGGTTATCATCAAAGACCCCATCAGGCAAGTCCTCTCTGCAATGCTGGAGGCACCACGGATGCCTCTGCCGACTGCCCAGGCGCAGCCACCCCCGACTCCACAGGGGGCTCCTCCGCTGCCTCCGGCCGTGGGCTCTGTACCCTAGCCTCTGGTGCCTACTACTCCTCCTCCGCAGCATCCTTCAGATCCACAGGATGAGGATCCGGACACGCCATCCTCAGCCAGGGCCTTGCACGAACGTCTTGCTGGTCTGGAGTACCTGGGCCTCCCACAACCCGAGGTCTAGCCAAATTGGGGATTCCTATGCAGACTGATGTAGTCTAACTGGCCAAGAAGGGCTGGCTCAAACCCCACTCGGCCCAGCGGGTCAATCGACGCCTGGATGCCAACTACAGGCAGATGGATGGGGAGGAGGCCGGAAATACTCTTGCTTTCAGCCCATCAGCCACAAACTTCGGTGATTGCTGCATCATTACAATACTCCAAGCTTCAGTCGTCCTCAGTCTCTTCGGCGCTGCTAGACAAGATCTTGGAGGCATATGGCAAACTATTCCAACGCCTCTTTACATTCATGTCAAACCAACGCCAATGCTATGCTGGCTTACCAGAGATTATGGTGGGAAATTGCGGACTTCCTCCCAGAACTCCCCACCCCCAGAGCCAATCGCACTTTAGTGCAGGCTGGCTGAAGCCAAACTGGTGAATACACAGTGGCTCATATAGATACCTCAGGCCGTCCACCTGTATTGCCACGGACATGAGAAGAACAGCCTGGCTCCGGGCAACAAAGTTCAACCCAGATGTCCAGGAGTGCATTCTAGATCTACTGTGGGGGGTGGGGGGGATTGGGAGACCACCTCCACTCTTCTACAGACCAGGACCCGGACAAAAAGAAACTGCTCACAAACGGCAAAGTCTTTATCCATCCTTACGTAACCTAATCTCAGCAGCGGTCGGAAAGGGGTTGTACATATGGAGGGTTCCGCAGCTTCCAGGAACGCAGATCCAGGCAGCCGGTGCAAGCAACAGGGGTGGGGGGGGCAAAGAGTAAGGGCTTTTTCCAGTCCCCCTCCACAGCGTCCGCCTCCGAGGGAAAGCAAGCATGACACGCCCCTTCGGATCCACTCGTCTTCAGTGGGGGGCAGGTGTGCTCTCCATGCGCAGTGCTGGTGCCAGAATTTAGCAGACCCCTGGATCTTATCCGTAGTATCCACGGGGTACCGCCTTCCTATCCCAGCCTCTCCTCCCCTCCCGCACGTTGCAACAGCAACTCTTTTGAGGGAGTGGAGGAAGTCCCAACCTCCCAGCGAGGCTTTGGCTTTTACCCCAGGATTTTCGCCATTCATAAGAATCACCCGGTGGGCCTGAGTTGTGCTGGACCTTTCCACCCTCGCCTTACCCCTGCAAAATTTCAAGATGGTTACGCCAGCTTTTATAGCAGACATTGGACAAGGGAGACTGTATATGCTCCCTGGATCAGGAGGACTCGTACCAACACGTCCCGATTTGGCAGCCCCATCGTTCATTCCTACGGTTCAGGATCATGGGCTACCATTTTCAATCCAAGGTCCTTTTGGCCTCAACTCAGCCCCCAGGGTCTTAACCAGATGAATGCCATGGTGGCCCTCCTCAGAGCGCCGGGGTCTCCACACCGACCCATACGTCGTCGACTGGCTAGTCTGGGCTACATCTCCGGAGGGGGTTCACTACTATTTCCATGCCCTTATGAACACACTGCACGATCTGGGCTTCTCGCTCAATCTCAAGTCACAACTGCAGCCCACACAGGCTTGACTTTCCTGGGCCTCATCTGGGACACGTTCTCCAAGACTGTCTTACTGTCAGAGGACACAATCTCGGCCATCAAGAGGGCCACCGCTCAGTTCCTCAGCAGAGAGGGACCTCTGCATGGTGGTATCAACATCTCCTGGGTTTACTCGCAGCGGTCCTATTAGCAGTGCTGCACACAAGACTAAGGATGAGGCTTCAGCTGCACTTCGCGGCCTCATGGAACCAGGAACAGGACTCTCAATCCGATCATGTCCCTCCATCTCTCCACCCGGACCTAACATGGTGGTCCAGGGACTGCAACCGACGCACGGGCAAGCCCTTTCGGCCGCCCTCACTGCAGGCCACCATCACCACAGACTCCTCACTCGAGGGCTGGGTAGCCACCCTGGATGGCCTATCGGTCCACAGCACCTGGACTCTACAGGAGCAGGAATACCAACTGGTTGGAGCTGAACACCATCTGGCTAGCGCTAAGAGCATTCCTACCGCTTCTCAGGGGTGCTCTCATCCAGACGGATAACTTGACCAGCATGTACTAAGTCAACAAGCAGGGAGGCACCAGATCCCCCTCCTCTGTGCAGACTGCCGATCAGCATGTGAGTGGGCCCTGGAAAACGACATTTACCTCACGGCAGTCCACCTTCCGTGGGAATCAAACCTGGAAGTGGGCAGGCTGGGAGCGGACAATTACAGGTAGCAGCTAAACGGCCTTGTTCAGGCGAGCTTAAAGTGGGGGCACCCCCACATGGATCTCTTTGCCACCGGGCACAATAAGTGGCCCCAGTTCGCATCCTGGCAATGTCAGGGCCCCGGCTCTATGGGCGACGCATTTCACTTCCAGTGGACCGGCATGAAAGCCTGCGCCTTTCCGCCCACTCACCTGATCCACAGGTAATCTGCAATATTAAGGAGTCTCACTGACTCCTCATTCTGATGGCTCAATATGGTGGCCGGCCAGGCCGTGGTTTCTGGAGCTACTCGGCCTCTCCGAGGTGCCTCGAATCACCTTCCAACGGGCCCAGTACATCTGGCGCAGCGGGGGGGGGGGTCAGAGTCCTCCACCCTGCCCTGGGAAACTAGCCCTCACAGCATGGTACCTGAGCAGGTAAAGCTTCAGCACCTTGGCCTCGCAGGCCAATCTGGAGGTCATAAAAGGCGCAAGGAGCAAAGCCACCAAGGCCCAGTACAAAAGTAAATGGACCAGATTCCATTTGCCGCACCTGCCGCGCATACCTTTCAGCCTTTGCGGCTTACAGGAACTCGGAGGGCATTTTCTCCTCTTCCATCCCTATCGTCAAACATCTGATGGGTCTCGCTATGCTCTACCAGCCCGTCAAGAGGCCGCACCCTGTGCGGGACCTTAAAGTCTTGGGCGCCCTGGCTCTCAAACCATTCGGGCCAATGGTGTCTGTGGACATCAGGCTGGTCACCCTCAAGACTGCCTTACTAGTGGACCTTACCCTGGCTCGTAGTCAGCGAGATCCAGGCGCTGGTTGCCTCAGAACCATACACCACTTTTCACAAAGAAAAGGTAGTCATGCGGATGCACCCGGCTTTTCTGCCCATTGTTCCGTCTGCGTTCCACTTAAATGAGGAAATAGTCCTTCCTAGGTTTTTTCCCCCCCGATTCCCAAGGACGAAGCACAGTGCTGCACTGTCTGGATGTCAGGCGTGCCCTGAAATTCTACTTGGACAGGACCAAGGGCTTCTGCAAACCAGACGCCCTGTTTGTCACTTTCAGATGCTCAAGACCAGGTTATCGGGCCTCTTAGGCTTCCATATCCCGCTGGATGGTCTCTACCATCAAGGAGGCGTACGACGGCCAGCAAAAGCCGCTCCCGGCCAACATGCATGCCCATGCAGTCAGGGCTAAGGCAACAGCAATTGCATTCCAGCGCCAAGTCCTTTGGCAAGTCATAAGCAGGGCAGTCCCTTGGGCCTCTCCTCGGCTTTCTGCAAGCATTACTGTTGGATGCTGGCTCTAGAGCTGATGTGGCTTTCGGACAGGTGGTTCTCTGGAAAACTATTTGCTTGAGGAGGGTCTCCTCACCACCCTGGGGCTACACTTGGTTGTAATCGTCTATACAGTATGGAGGAAAGGGGACGGGACGTAAGAGTAATGTTACTCACTGTAGTGACTAATGTACTTGGTCCATAGTCCCCTTTCCTCCATACGTCCCACCACCCTCCCCTAATACTGGTGTCGTCAGGCAATGTTAAATCTAGTGTTGGCGCATCAATGGGGACTGAGGTGTGGCGTCAGAGGGCGGAGTCAGGGCAGCTCATGCTCCATGGGCAGCACCCCCGCGCACCTCTAAAATTAAAGGGAAGGTTTTTTCTGGTGAAAAAGGTTCTCCCGTCCCTTGGAAGGGACGCCCATACAGTATGGAGGAAAGGGGATTAAGAGTACTTTGGTCACTACAGTGAGTAACTTATAATTAGTTTGTAAAATGCAAAGGTTATTAGAGCACAAGACAAATATATTAAGCAGGGCAAATACTTTCAGATAGCACTTAGTCATTCAATAAGCTGAGCCAAAGTCAATGGGCAAAAGTCTTTGTATAGGTTGCAGCACCTCGGGTAAGTAAATGTCTTTGCACAAGTTCTTAGGAGTCTTTGATAAAAAGGAACCAAATGTAGGACCACAAGCTGATTAAACTTGCGAGTTGCAGAAGTTACAAGCACTTCCACAGTAAGAGGTAAATTCTCTTATGCTAGTTTTGCAGTACCTTAGTAAAGAAGAAAAAGATGCAGCTGCAGACATCTGTTATTGTACAGCTCTGCAGAGCTCACTGTTCCTGGGTGTTGGGCAGAATTGCATGCTGTACCCTCTGGGACCACCACATACAATTAGGACCCCAGGTGGAAGCAAAATCAACCTTTGGTTGAAGTCTGTACTACAGTTTGTGGTAGCGAGTTGAGCAGCCAGGCTTATCTCAAGAGGGAATGTGAGCAGTACAAGGATGTTAGAGTTCTTACAATCACAATGGTTCAAGTATACACTCCAGGTTTCTTGGTGAAACACTTATAAATTAAATGCTCGGTCAGTCCTGCTTCGTGGGAGTCCGGAGGATCTTCCAAAAGCTTTAGGCCAGCTTACAAGCAAAGCACACAATCTGGTGTCACTCTCCCTGGCTCCGTTCCCTGCAGCATCTCTGACAAAATTCCACCAGCTCCAAGATGGGTGTTCAGGTGGCTAACTTGGGAGTTGATTGGTCCCACCAACTCAAAGGGAGAAGTCCTTGCAGGGCTTCTGTCAATGCAAACTTGGCGATTCTAACCTGCAGTGAGGCTTCACCAGACAAATCAAGGGTCCTGGAGTTGCAGCAGCTGTCCTTTGATGCCTTTGTCCAGTGGTCAACTCTGCCTTCCAAGCCAAAAGACTTGCCTTTTAAGTTTTCTCCATTAATTCCAGCCTAGCTGCCACTCACCCAGCAGGGTGGCTGTCCTTGCCGGACAGTCAGCCAGCCAATCACTAGAGTGCATTTGGGTCTCCTAGGAGACTAAGCACAGGGAGTTTCGGGCACCTCCCTATTTCCTGCCTACCCCAGAGACACTGTAGCCAGAGGCGGGTTTCACTCCTGAAGCCCACCAAAGGCGAATGAACAAAGACCAAACCTGGTTTGGCGCGCATAGTAACTCGAGGGACCTTTCAACAAAGAAATGGCGAAAAAAGACCTGGGACCATTTTAACAAAGACTTGGTGCCATTTTGAAAAACATGGCTCCCACGATTTAATGTTACCAGAGCTGCGAACAGTTCGCAGTCTGGGTAAATCATGGTAGTTCATTGCAAAACCACTGCCACCAGCCATTCTGAGAGGAAAGGGTAACATATGAATGTTACATGAATAATTAGACACAGGGATACTAAAGTAACCCCTCCAGCACTCTATTGTTCTGGTGTGCTGGGTCTAGAATTTTACAGGACTAAAGTCATATTCACTCCACTGTTCTGGCAACAGTAGTTTATCCCAGAGAAGTTATGTAAACCTTGGGAAATCTGAGAGACTTCCCAGTGTCACTTCACTGAAGGTGCTTTGTGACACAATTGGAAAAGGATGCCTGGAGTTTGTTTGACTCCATAACCAAAAATAAACTTTGTATAAAATCACATAAAAATACATGAGTGGGGAAAAAGGGTCACTCTCCAGGTAAAAAAAATGAAGTCCTCAAAATGCAGAAAAGTTGCTGGGTGTCTCTAAGGTCGAGGGAATTGACACATTTTTGAGAATTCTCCCTAACAACCTTTCCCAGCAACATTAGTTTAAAACCAATGCATCACCTATGAGGGACAGAAATGTCAGTCAATGTTCTAGAAGAGGCTGCAGGGAGCCAGGACAGCCAAAGTCAATTGGAGCAAAGTCACTACTTTGATAGTAAGTCTTGCACAAAGTTTGTTGAAAAAGCACTGTAGAGTCACAAGCTATTTCACTTGTGAAGGTTGGAGGTGAAATCCACTCTAGAAAAGCAACTACTGCAAGTCTCAACTAAGAGCAAGCTAAACACACACTGAGGTAAGTACCCCAAGTCAGAACAGTACCATTGGTTAGAGTTGTCCAGCTGGCTTGTCTGGCTGCAGATATGCAGATGCTGTGTTCATGGGCCTCAGTCATGGGGACAAGAGGGAGAACGTCTGGGGGACTCCTGCGACAGCAATTCGAAGGTCTGCAGCAGCTACAGGCTCTTTTCGGATCGGCAACACTTCACGGTTTCAGTGCTCGGTAAACAGCACCATTGCGGATCCTGGATTCCGGTTGGTCTTCCTTCACTCCTTGAGTCCTGCACTCTGGTGAGGGGACTCTAGCTCTGGTCATCCTGCGTCTGGAGGGTGTTTGGGCAACTCCTGGAGCTTCTGGCCAGATCAGATATTGCACTCCAGATTTCTCAACCCCTGGCACTTTGTTCCTGCAGCAGCAAAGAAGTACAGCCAGTCGGGGACGTTCGTCCATTGAAGTTAGTCTCTGGCTTAGTTGGTCCCATTCACCTAACGGAAGAAGTCCTTTCCGGAGCTTCTCTTGTCTATCAGAAAAAGGAGTTCCAGCACAGCAGCAGGGCTTCAACGGGCAGTTCAACAGTCCAGGAGGATGCAGCAAGCTTAGTTCATTGTTTCTTTGTCAGAATGGTCTGCCCAGTGGTCGACTGTCTCCAGTCCCAAAACCCTTGCCTTTTTAAGCAGGTGTCTCCCATTCATGCACAGCCTAGCTGCACCCAGCCCTGATTGAGGGCTGTCCTTGCAGGACAATCGGGCATTCCTAAAGAGGACAGGGTAGCTTCGGGAACCTACCTCACTTCCTGCCCTTCCAGACACTGGAGCCAGAGGTTGGATTTCAGTACTGTTAGCCTCCAAAGGCAAAATGAACAAAGGGCCTGGTTTGGCGCTCTGAGTAAAACCCAGGAAAGACCTCACAAACAGAAAATGGCAAAGAGTAGACGGGGCCATTTTAACACAATGGTCACCCATGTGTGCTATATTGCAGCTGAGGATTCAGCCTGCGGTAGAAAAGCACAATGGTAGGAAAATTAAACCACCGCCACTAGTGACTTAAAGTGGTGAGGGTAACATAAAAAATCCTACATGAATAGGTAGGAAAAGCGGTTTTAAGTAACCCCCAGCACTCCACATAAAATGAGTGTGCTGGACCTACAAAGAGAAGGCAAGTAAAGTCAATTTTACTTTACTATTCTTGGGAACAGTAGTTAACTTATTTAAACCTTAAGAGAAATCTAAAGGATTTCTGTGACAGTGCACTGAAGGTGCTGTGTCACCATACAAAGGCCAGCAAAAGAGCTTGGCGGGGGGGGGAGGGGGGAGGTCTCTAAGGTCGAATGGAATTGGCACAGAAATTAGAATTCTTCCTAATGGTCACTTGCAAGGCACTGCTGTAGTGGTATTAAGACTATTGATGGTAGGAGGTGCAAAATACCTGGGCTTCTAATAGCAGTGCCTGGCAAATGCCTAATACATGTACACAAGCCAAAAATGCTTACTTTGCCAATGCTGGTTTTTAACAGGACGTCCGTGAAGGACCTGCAGAGTGCTCATAAACTGAGTGGCTGAAGATTTTGCTAAGTTTTCTGAAACGCACAGGGGACCCCACGCTCTGGGTTAGGGTATTACTATAACAATTGATCACGGAAAAACAGCCAGAGGATACAATTTGAAAGTAGGTATCGAGGGATTTTATTAAACATGATACAATTTAAATATGAGCTAAATCATGATTTAATCCGCATTTATGGCAACAATTTACATAGCAGGAAAACTTTTAAGAACACAACTATATAAAAATTTCATACTATTCAATCGTGACATTCATCCGTCAACCATCAATCCACTCGTACAAAACACCAATGGGTGTAGAGTATAAAATCTATAAAACAATCATGACATATAATTTATCAACAGGATTATTTATAGAAAGAATGTGAAGTCAATCTGCTTGGCCACAATCTATAATAAAGGTGGCCAAAAAATGAGATGGGTCCCAAGAATTTTCAACCACGACCTCATCACAAGTTTTTCTATACTGGTTTCGACGTAATACTTTATTATAGTGATGTCTTCTTCAGGAGATACATTCTTGGCATAGAAAAGGGGAGACAATCCATTCTTCTTTTTTATAATAGACTGGAACAGCTGTTTGTTCCAATTGACAGCGTCCAGAGACTGGTTCCTGCATGGAAAATTACTGATCTCACATTAGGGCTTCACCCTAATGTGTCCAGTTGATGCAACCACTCACGGAGTGAGTGCTGGCGCCTACAGACGTATCACACTGGACCACAGGGGGGTGTATTACGTCCCTTCAGCAAAAGAAAGGTGTTGCTCGACTCGCAGCTCCCGACGAAGAGCCGTAAGACGAATAGGCTCCGGCGGACGCAGATGCTCATTTTGCTAAGACATTTTTATTCTCCAGCATGGGGTCTGGCATGGATTCACATGCTCATGAATATGCCGTCAGTCTGGAAATTCTTGGTAAAGAGAAAATCAGCTTCACTTTTGAACTGTCTTTCTCCTAACCACCAATTGCTGGTCTCTGGGTCATACTCCCATGCCAATGACTGTCCTCTACCTAAGCCCCTCTTCTGGCACCCAGCTTCAGATTTTTACCGCACGTTAGTGGTGTGGAGTCCTCGTGATTAGCTCTCTGGCTTTTTACTGTTTTTTGTGCCTTTTCTCTATTTTTTCGGTCAATCAAGCCTCAAGCTCCATCGATCCATCATCCGACTAACAGGGACCCGTTTTTCAGAACTTTCTATGCCCCTCAAGGGCGATTTATTGTCTAGTTCCCTTCTTTGAGGATTCTGGAAGATTCTTTGAGGTCTACTCTGCGTGTACATGGCTGAAGATGAGACAACGCCTCTGTTCAGCATCTGTCCTGGATGTGGACTAAGGAATATTTTCCTGGACGATGGGCACTCTGTGCCTTTACTACCTACATTCTGACCAAACGCACGTGGAGACCTGTGCGTTCTGCAAGGATATGGTGCTTCGCACCATGAAGGACTGTCGCAAGTGGCTCGGGATGAAGATCCCGGGCAGGAAGCCTCATCCAGCAGGAGAAAATCTGAGCAGACCTTTGAGGGTGCTCCGGCGACCCAAAATGAGGCAAAGCACTGCAAGCCCGCGGGCACCAGTAGCGCCATTGGGACGGGCTCCTTGGCAGCCTGGTTGGGAATGACAACTCCGGCACCCTCTACCACGAGCCAACGCTCCAGGTTAGAGAAGAGAAAGTCGGACCATCTGGGTAAACTTCTGGAGAAGTCCCAGCTGACTCTGACGGAGAAAGCGAAGGGGAGCGGTGTGCTGACCGCCACCCCCGTGAAGGCCTCCAGTTCACCCAAGGTCGTGAAGACACAGGTTCACCAGATGAAGCACTCCCTGGAAGAAGTGGTGGCAACCCTAGCGAAGGCCATGTATGCAGACTTGCAGGAGGTAGGATCGAAGATGAGTTTCCCTGCCTGCTTGGAGGGAATCTTTTCTACCCATTGAGAAGACACTGGTGAAGACTATGCCGAGCATCACCCCTAGACCATCCCCGCTGGTTAAGCAGAAGGGGGTGGGGTTGGAGACCAGTAGTCCTGCAGGGCCCAGACCTCTCCTCCCAGGAGCTTTCTGGTCTGAAGGCCGTACTGGATAAGTTCTTTGAGGCCAGGTCCTATGGGAAGGACCCCGGCGAAGCGGATGTGGAGAGCGGCGAGGAAACCGATGAGCAGCAGGGTGGTGAGGAGCCGGAGGACGACATGCCACTGCCACCACTCCCATTGCAGCCACAACAACCTCCACCAGCGGGCGTGTTGGCAGACATCCTGTAGGCACTGCACACCTTGTGTTCAGAGATCCGAACAAGTATGACCCTGTCGGGAGATCCCGCAGCACCTGGGCCGTCGGGGGGAAACCCCCTGTTAAGAGGAGAGTCCATCCTCCACCTCCCATTGCCCGGGCCTCGCCACCCGACGAGATTGGGTCTTTCCACGCCATGATTGCAAGGGCCTCGGAGATGTTTCAACTAGCCCCTGAGGAGAAGGAAGGCTTCCTGTACCAGCACCAGGAGGCCAAGAGGAAGACTGCTTTATATCCCTCTATTGGACATTTGGGACGAGGGGCTGTCTCTCATGAAGAACCTGTCCTCCCGAAGAGGGACAAGTACAAGTACAGGGTGCCGGACTGTGCACCCAAGTGTCTCAGATCTCAACCGTCCCCAACTCTGCAGCAGCAAAGAAGTCCTCCGGATCTTCAGAGTCCTCTCCCGCCAGCCCCACCCCCCCCCGCCCTTCAGACAGCGAGGGAAAGAAGCTGGTCGCCATGGGGTGACGGGTCATCTCAACGGCTGCAACAACGATCAAGGAGGCCAATGCCTTGGCCATCGTGGGCAGTTATGACAGGGAGCTGTGGTTCAAGTTTGCGCCCCTCCTGGACTTCCCTACAACAAGAGTGGAAGCGCTGGAGATTCTGCAAGAAGGCGGGTGGCATCGTACCAAAGCATCACAGTGGCCACGGACCTCTCTGACCAGGGATTCCGTCAGATGGGCAACGTTTGCCTTCGGTGGGGTTGGTTGAGGGCCAATGGCTTCCACCAGGATTTACAGTCTGGTGTTGGACATGCCCTTTGACTGGGACAACTTATTTGGCAAGACAGTGGACAAGTCTCTCCAGGCCATCAAGGCAGATACCGAGACGGCCTGGGCGTTGAGCACGCTCCAGCAGCAACGGCTGTCCTTTTGTACCTATGGAGGAAAGTCCCAGGGATACTCCAAAGGTTTCAGTGGTGGCTCGTCAACCGTCCCGCTCTTCAGCTCAGGAAGCCTACAGGGGTCCCAGCAAGTCCGGAGGAGGTTGCCGTCTTCGCCAAGGTCCGCAAGGTGGCGCCCCACAGCGAAGCAGGATTGAACGAGCTGCAACGTCGGGCCCCCATGCGCGCACACCCCGGTGGGAGACCATCTGGCGAACTTCGTCGGCGTGTCGAAGTCAATCTCCACCGACCACTTGGTGCTGGAGGCCTTGGCCCATGGGCACACCCTGGAATTTCTACAGAAGTGCCCACACATTCCACCAGTAGCCAAGAAGGAAAACCATGTCCCGCAACTTCTGCTGGAGGTACGGGCCATGCTGAAGAAGGGTGCCATAGAATTTGTCCCAAAAAGGCTTTGGGGCTATAGTGTACTTCCTCGTCAGAAAGATGGGTGGTTGGAGACCCATACTAGACCTCCGCCTCAACAAGTATGTCAGGTACTAGAAGGTTCGGATGGTCACCTTTCAGCACGTGCTGGGACAACTGGAAGGTGGTGATTTCCTATTGTCGCTGGACCTGGAGGACGCCTATTTCCACATCCCCATTCACAAGTGACACCGCGTTTCTGCGCTTCGTGGTCCAAGGGCAGCATTACCAATTAAAGTCCCTTCCCTTCGGATTGAAGTCGGCACCAAGGGTTTGCACCAAGTGGTCTGGCGCCAGTGGCGGCGTAGTTGCGCCTGCAGGGTTTCATGTCGACCTCTACCTGGACGATTGTCTCATCTGAGCGAAGTCCAGGGAGACCGCAGTTGAGCAAATGGCGGGGACCGTCCGGCTACTAACGCAACTGGGGGTCTTGATAAACTTTGCAAAGTCCTGCTTGGTGCCATCGCAGGACGTAATGTTTCTGGGGTCCCGGCTCAACACTGTTGTGCCTGGCGCCCCCGTCGGAGGAGAGAATAGCGACCATCCTGGGCAAAGTACAACAGCCGTTGACCCTGAAGATCGCAAGGGTGAGGTCCATCAAGTTCCCTCCTCAGCATGTTGTCGTGCATTTACCTTGTGTGCCTGTGCAGGCTGTTGATGTGACCGCTGCAGGAGTTCCTTGACGCCTGTTGGATCCAGGTATCGGGAAGCTTCGAGGAAAGAATCGCCCTCTATTCCGTCATGGTGTCCCTGCATCTGTGGGCCGGCGCAGATTTCCAGCCCCCCCCCCCCATATCAGGAGACGGTCATGAGGGACGCATCCCTGGAGGGATGGGGTGCGCACAACGGTCGTCTCCACGCAAGAGGCCTGTGGCTACCGGAAGAGAAGACGTTGCACATAAATGTTCTGGAGCTACGGGCCTTGTTTTGGGCCCTCTAGTCTTTCCTTCAGTCCCTCAAGGGCAAGGTGGTGCAGATATTCACGGACAACACCATGTTTTTTAAATCTGTAAGCAAGGGGGGGGGCACCAGATACCTGGCGCTCTCCAAAGAGGTGCAGGACCGATGGCGATGGGCTGTTGACCAGTAGATTTTCCTCCCATTTCATCTGGCAGGAGTGAACACTGTGGCCAACTCTCAGCAGGGAACTGCGCTCTTACCCAGAGTGGGAGCTTCGGCAGGACCAAGTGGATTTTCTATTCCAACGATGGGGCAATCCCCAGATGGATCTGTTTGCAACGGCGACGAACACCAAGTGCCCGAGGTCTGCCAGCAGGTTCCCCAGCAGGGGAGCATGGGGGGGTGCATTCTCCTTTCCCTGGGACGGCATGGTCCTCTGTGGACCTCCCGTTGCCTCTGCGACTCATCAATCAACTCAGACGGTCCTGGTGCAGGATGATCCTTGACACACCGGCGTGGCCGAGGCAGATATGGTACCTGGACCTTATGGACATGTTGGCGTCCCCTCCAGTCAAGCTTTTGGCGGACGCAGATCTTCTCACCAGGGAAGGAGGCGTGATGCTGCACCGCGACCCTGGGTCGCTGAACTTGCAGGCCTGGCTCCTGCAGCGCTAGAGTTTGGTGGATACAATCCTCCGGTGGACTGCAGGGAAGTGCTTACCAAGGCCAGGGCTTCGTCTACGCTGAAATGCTACGGACATAAGTGGAAGAGGTTTGCCATTGGTGCAGCGTACAAACTTGACCCTCTACGGATTACAGCTCAGCAGGCGCGGCAGTATTTACTATCGCTGGCCAAGGCTGGGTTGGCTCATGCTGCCATCAAGGTTCATCTGGCGGCTATCTCCCGCTACACCAGAACTCTGGGGCTGTTGTCGTTATGATCACACCGCCTGGTCAAGGAATTCATAAAAGGACTTTTCTGTTCGCTCCCGCCGGTGAAGGCTCCGGCGTGGGAGCTCAATGTGGTGATGACTAGGCTCATGGGTCCCCCATTCGAGCCTTTGCATTCGGCACCGCTGAAGTTTTTATCGTGGAAAACATTATGTACCTTCTTCCACACCTCAGAAGCAGTCAGACAGGCAAAAAACAGACGGACAAGTCTCAGTCCTATGTCATTTTAAAGACCCCTGCAAAAACACATAGGTCCAGTCAGGGCAAGACAGGGAAACTCCCAGGAAAGAGTCATTTCCAGCTCAAAGGAATGGTCTAGTGACGACATAGACAGTTATGTCTAGGATGTCGACTTTGGCAGGCTTCTATGCCAAGAATCCTGAACACTGCCTCTCGTATACCCCTCTGGTTCTAGGGACCCGATATCCCCAAGTAAGAAGTCCCGGGTTGAAGCACCAACACGGTCTTCGGACCCTTTCTGTATACAGCCCTACTCTCAATATAATGAGGATCCACCCTTTATTGAGGATCCTGATTTGGGCATGTTGGGAGACCAATCTGGGACGGGCTACTATGGGGATGAGGACCAGGAGGAGGAGGAGGAGGAGGAGGAGGAGGAGGAAGAGGATGACCCAGAAACCTACAGGGTAGATTCCCCAGTAGACAAAGATCCCCCGGTTACCGTCTCCCCGGTCAACAACCAACCTCTCCTGAATGAAGTTCTGTCCAGAGAGGCAGAACACTTCCACATTGACACCCAGGGAGCACAGGAAGAGAGGGACTTTGCCGAAGAATTAGTGGGAGAAAGGAGACCTGTTGCCCAGGCCATCCCTATCCTTAAGTCGATACAAAGGAGGATAGACCCTTCCCTTGTAAATCCCAACCTCACCAGGGCGGTAAACCCAAGGATAGAGAAATTTTTCAGGGCAGCCCAATCTGACCCGCTGTACATAAGGGGACAACTGAAACCGGGCTCCCTGGTAGTTACGAACACACGGAAGAGGGCCGGAACACCCCTGTCATCGTCCGAAGCTCCTCCCGACAAGGAGAGCAAGAAGATTTATGGCTTGGGTAGGAAAGTAGCCTCCACTTCCGCCTACCAGGCTAGGATCTCTAACTCCACCACCCTACTGGAGAGTTACAACTGCCACCAGTGGGAGGAAGTCGTGGCACTTATAGACTCCGCCCCAGAACCCTTTAAAAGCCAATTGGCACAGGTTGCGTCATAGGGAAGAGCTGTGTCGGTTGCATCTTAAAAGCAACCTTTGATGCCGCGGATAACGCCGGCAGATTGATAGCAGAAAGCAGTGTTATCAAAAGACATGCTTGGTTACGCCAATCTGGGTTCAAACCCGAAACGCAAGCAGCATTGATGGACAAAGCGGTGGAGACGGATCTACTGTTTGGGAAGGCGGTAGAGGATGCCCTGAAAAATGCCAAGGATGCGTACGAGACTCTCAAATCCCTAGGCCAATTAACCAACAAACTCCCAAATCAGAGGGAATGGCAATTTTCGTCGCCCACGCGGACAGAATTCCCAGAGAGGAACAAACTATTCCTAGGGGCAGGGTACACCATGGAACAACTAGCAGTCTACCCACAGTTATGGCAGGGGTAATAAGAGGGGACGTGGTAAGGGTAGAGGCAGCCCCAGTAGAGGCGGTGGCACGCCTCCACTAAAACAGTGACGTTCCTTTCAGGGTCCCTTCTCATGCATCCCCAGTAGGGGGACGCATTACCAACTTCACCCAAGCTTGGGAAGGGATTACATCAGACAGATGGGTGCTGTCCAGTGTCCGCAGGATACTGCATAGCACTATTAGAGCCTCCCCGAGACCACCCGCCACGTCGGAGTACACTCTAGACCACCAGAAGATCCTCCTCGAAGAGATCGGCAATCTTCTAGCAAAGGACACGATAGAACTCGTCCCGGGACACCAGGTAAACGAGGGTATTAATTCAACTTACTTCCTTGTGCCAAAAAAAATTTGACAATGCGCCCAGTACTGGACTTAAGGCCTGCAAACAAGTATGTCAAGCCCCAACATGTTTGCATGACTACTCTCCAAGAGGTAATCCCCCTCCTAAAAAAAGGATTACATGGCAACATTGGACATGAAAGATGCTTATTTTCATATTTCCATGTTCCCAGCGCACAAGATACTTGCACTTCAAGGTGGACAGTCAGCATTATCAGTTCAAGGTACTGCCCTTCGGGATAGCCTCGGCTCCAAGGGTATTCACCGTTCTGGCGGTGGCACACCTACGCAGGGAGGCAATCCCAGTGTACCCTTATCTGGACGACTGGCTCATCACAGGGGAGACCCCAGTAATTTGCAGAACATTCAAAGAACGATCGACCTCCTCTTCGAATTAGGTTTCTCCATAAACGAGAAAGTCAAGTCTTGTTCCAAGCACCTCCAAAAACTTCCTAGGAGCTGTCCTAAACACACAAGAGGGGTTGGCCTTTCCATCAGAGGAAAGAATTCGGAATATACTGCTGCAAATTCCGCAATATCAGGCCGGTCGCCAGATAACGGTACGCAAAGCAATTTGTTTGCTGGGCATGATGGCGTCATGTATTTACCTGGTCCCCCACGCGCGCCTGTGCATGCGTCCTATGCAAGAATGGTTGGCGAAACAGTGGTCTCCGGCAAGTGGTCAGTGGGACGATCTAGTGGTTGTTTCGCCAACACTTGTACAAAGCCTTCAATGGTGGACAAGAGAATCTGTCCAAGGGGAAACACTTTTACGATCCCGAAATACAGGCGGTAGTCACAAACGACGCATGCTTGTCGCGGTGGGGAGCTCACCATTTCCACCACACAGCTAAGGGTCTCTGGTCTCACTCAGTGGCCAAGAATCATATCAACCTGCTAGAGCTTCTGGCAGTATTCGGAGCGCTTCAAGCGTTCGAGCCCTACCCGTTGAACCTGTCAGTGCAGATCCGGACGGATAGCACTACAGCTATGTTTTACCTGAACAAGCAAGGAGGGAGAACATTTGGATATGGGCACTCAGACGGAAAATCTTCCTGTCATCGCAACATGTTCCAGGGGGTCTCAATTCTCTGGCGGATGCTTTGAGCAGAGATCCCCTCCCAGAGGAACACGAATGGTGTCTACACAGAGAAATCGTAGAAGATATATTCTCTCAGTGGGGTTGTCTACCCATTCCAAGACAGATACTCAAGTGGGACAAGCGGGTCTAAGACATTTATTTGCTCATGACACTTCTCACATCCCACCTTCTTCTAACACTGCTCGCTAATCTATGCATAGCATGTGATCTAAACAGATTCCACAAGCCTCACAAGAGATACATTACTCACCGTAATCTTATTTCTGATGCTTGTATCTGCTTAGATTCACATGTGACCCGCCCTTCCTCCCCTCAGAGAAGGCGCATGGATGCTTGTAGTCTTATCTATCTGCTTGGATTATCTGTACTCCCGCTACTCCTCATGCTACCTCATGTCAGCAAAAATACAATCTGAGGGTCCTAGACGCGTGAGGGATCATGGGTACAGTGCATGTCACACTAGGGATAGTATTACTGGCACGCCCTGTGCCGAAGCCCATTTTCGAGTTTCGAAAAACAAACTGTAAATACTCTGCAGCTTCCACTAGATGTCGGCCTATGCACAGCATGTGAATCTAAGCAGATACAAGCATCAGATATACAATTATGGTGAATAATATATAGCATACACCCATAACCATTATAGAGGCTCCAGGTCTAGGCTCAGTGAGACCATGTTTGCACAGCTGCTGTTAGTCCACCTCATTGTTCCCCTCCGAACAAAGGGAAGTTTCAAACAAAATTAACTAGCAGGACGTACCTCAAGGTCTACAAAATTGGCCATTAGGTTCCTAATTTGAATAGTCTTGCACCCCAGGTGAACCCCAAGCTAAATTAACAGCTGCCACCCATTTACTCTTCAAAAAGAAAATGTGCCAAAACCAGCTGCTTAAAAGGGCCTCTGTTCTAGAAGTCAGTCGGGTCCTATAATGAAGAGATTGTAGTGGCAAGTGGACTCAAGTAGACGTCGCTTTGTTTTTTTGGATGAGACCTCTTTGTAGCAAATGTTTGAGGTTGTGGAGGCAAGGGACAGACATTTTTAGGGCTTCTATAAAAGGGACAGCAAAACATCCCGAAAATTGTTTAGGCAATGCTTTAGAATTGGTCAGCAGATCCCCCCCCCCCCCCCCCCCCCGCCCCCCCACTGTAGTGTCTAGACCTACACATCAAACTTCTATATTGTCATTTTCCACATGGATGCTTGCTGTTAATATGAATATCTCACCTATCTGAATCCTTGTTGCAGGTAGGTTTCAGCTATGCCATGGTCTTTGTACTTGCTATAGTGAACACTTGTATTTCTTTCAGGAACTTTCCCGGCATATTTGGAAACCAACAGCAACATTATATGGATGTCATTAAAAGAATGCTGGTGCAATGTATGCAAGATCAAGAAAACCCAACGGTAATTGACCTTCATGCCAGATAATCCCTTTGTGCCATAATCTTTCTTTTCAGAAACTCCATAATAATCGTTTATTGGTTTAGTAAACCCTATTGACGTAGTTTTTCAGACCTTTTCTATGGGTTTATAGTCCTGACCCAGTTGGGTGACGTATCAAGTTTTCTCTTGCTTAGTGTTGGCAGTGACTGAGCAGGGTAGTTAATTTAACACAATGTTAAGTCTGTTCATGGATGTAGCAGAAATTGTTTCTTCTGTGGCAATGTTAAGCAGATTATTCAGGACCTGCTTTGGCAAGCAGTTTTGAGAGACAAATCTATGGTGCAATCGAGTGGTGCAATCAGTTTCACTCTAGTCTTGCTCAAACTTTCTAGGGTGGCTAGTTAGTGGGCTTAGACCTAGGAGGTAGGCCTGGGGTGAGGTAGTTAAAGGAACAGAAGTCGATACATTGGCAAAAATACACTAATATGCAGGAAAGGAGTAAAACGCTGAACGCTTTTGTAAAATCACTTTAAAAGCTGTATTATACAGATTAAAACGAGGAATGGGTTACCTACCACTTGGAGCACACTGAAATGTACACTATAAATATGGCAGTTTACGATCTTTGGGTAGGATAGAAGTAAGTTTGAGCGCCACTTCAGAAGTATGTGATTTTAATATACATGTTGTAAATAATATGAACAATTTTTATTGATTTTTGTGCATGTATCGGCATTAAAATTTACATAACATCAGTACATATTGTCTCATCAATGCTGTATTCAAGCCAAACATTAATTTAACTAACTATAAACATTCCCTTGCTTCCACCCCGGTCCCCTCCGGGTCTGTCTGCTGCCAACTAAATACTAGGTGTTGCATAGCGGCGTTTAGCTTGCCAGCCACTTTGATCAGGGATTACTCAATTTCACCTATATCCCCTTCATTGAACAGAGTTTGTAGTAATGCTTCCCAACCTGCAAGCTCCGTTTCTGCCCTTCCCTACCTATGCATGTGTCTCCAACATTCTTCACTTTTGGGGCCTTTTGGTGATTTCCAAGCCATGGCAATCCTTGGTTTGGCCAGGATGCATGCCAAATCTTTGTTTGTGCTTCCTCCCCTTCGGGCGCGGAAAGCGGCGCAGCAAGCATGCCTCTGGGTTGAGCGCATCCAGTTACACCCCTCCCCTATGCAGTCTATTCAATAGCTCCTGCTAATATTCCCCTGCAACTGGGTGTTAGGCAGAATCCTGTGCAGTTTCCTTGGGGAACACTGCAAGAAGATTAAGACTACAGGAGTAGGCAGTAAACCCAATTGGTAGCAGTCTGTACCACCCAGATTTACCTCGTAGCTGTGGCTGAGCAGTCAGACTCCTCTCAAGAAGAGTAGGGCAGTATATAGAGGATACACAATAGGGCTAAAAACACAGAGCAAGTAACCACTGACCAGAGCTTTGTATAAAAAGTATATAATTAACACACACTTAAAGAAATACACTAGCACTATAAATCAAAGCAAGTTCAAACAGTCAGAAGTATACACACTTCCTTTAAGAATTATTAGACAAGTCTAAGTCAAAACACCACTATTTGTCAAAAAAGATGTGAGCGCGTAACTTGGATGGCACTCCAATAATTAAGTAAAAGGGAGAGAAAAAGGCAGGTCATAAAAATAAAAAGGTTCCCAACACTTTTATAAGACCAAAACAAGTTAGCGAAGGCAGTGTCTACTGTAGAGCGAAAGTTCATAGGCCAGGCCCACTTTAAATGGAGCAAGGTGAAATGTGCCCAATATCAGTTTAGAAATGCATTCAAGTCTTTGTAAAAAAGTTCAAAAGAGGTTGGGTTGATTCAGAAGGTAAAGTGAGAAGGTCTGGGGGCCAACCCAGTTGGAAAGCCAAGGATTTAAGGGTCGCCTTTAGCAAACCGTAGAAAGGTAGGACAGGTGGAAGACAGTAACTTTAAAGTTGAGGAAGCTCCAGCAGTGGTGGTTGCTCTTGGCAGCGGGTGCAGTTCGTGGTTTCGACCAGGAGAAGAGGATCTCGTCGAGGAGGAAACTTGGAGTCGTTGCACTGCCCAGGGAAGAGACCAGCCGCGGAGTTTGTCGGTTAAAAGGTGCGTTCTTTTTTTTCGTGGTCAGTGGTGAAGCTTGACTATCTGGCCGCCGGGGTGCTTGGCACGGGCGATTCGACCAAGAGACGTCCTGGAAGGCGAAAATGGCGAACTGGTTGATCCCACCAGCTCAGAGGAAGAAGACTTTCAGCAGAAGATAATCTCGTCGGGAAAGTGGTGAGGTTGTTGCAGCAGGGCTCCACCAGTGGTGTCGTTGCAGATGGCTCAGCTTCTCCCCTCTTCGGATTTCTTAGGTCCTATGGCGACTTCTGAAGTTCCAGTCCCAAAAGCCCTGCTTTTATGCAGAAAAAAAACAGCCTAGCTGTCACTCATACATGCTAAATGGTGAGCCGGGCGGCTCACCCCTGGGCCAATCAGAACAGTGCGACTTGAGTTGCTAAGGCAACGCAGTCCAGGGTGCCCATTCACCACCCACCCACACATCCTGTGGAACCCAGAGTGGCACCAGTTGGAGGGCTTCTGTGGAGAAGCCCGCCAAAAAAGTGCAACTAAGGGCCCGACCTTGGTTGGAGTTAGACGACACAAACGCCATTTTAGAAAAGAGTTCTGGCAAAAAGACCCAACCAGTGATTTTATATTAAATAAATAAACCGGCGGTATCTTTAACTTTGCACCAAAAAGTGGGTTTAAAATCAATGGGAAAATCCCATAGGAGATATTCAGGTGGAATATTTTGCGTGGTAACCACTGCCACCAGCCAGAAACTCGACAAGGGGGGGACTGGACAGTGCCCCCTTGGAAACAGACCCAGGAACAATCGAATGAACCTCTTGCAGTACTTCCACAATATGATGGTTTGTACTGGTTCTGTTAGTAAAGTCAATGGTGTATGGGTATGGAGTCTGTTTGGGGGGGTCACTATGACACCCCTGTGTTACTGCACCGAGGTTGCTGTGTAACACACAAACGATACCCTATAGAGTAAAAAACCCCACAGCCCATAAGCGCACAGTCAGACATACCTCAAATCATGCCTAAGAGTGGGAGGAAAAGAGTCTCGCTCTTAGCAGGAGAAAATAACAAACCCCAAAAATCCAGCAAAGCTGCTGGGGGACTCGCTAGGTTTGGGAAATTAGCCTTATAAGAGAATTCTCCCAACACTGGGCAAGCACAGAACATATGCGGCATCCCTGCAGCAGCTGATTTGCATCTCGTTCACTCGCCCCTGGGAACTGCGAGATTCGTTTGTGTTTTATATATGCTGTTACCTGCAACTGTATCAACTGTAATCTCTCATTCAGGGACACTTTCTTGTGATATCTCAAGATCTCCTTCCATTGAGCCACAATAAAAGCCACACCAGTGTCCTCTTCCCATTTGTCTTTTGTAACCTGAGGAGGGACACACCTGTTCGACAGCAAGAGATCATATATTCGCGATATGGTATGTCAGCCTTTTGTTATCACACATCTACTATGTTGTGCTTCACTATTAACTCACTATATCCACGCCATGTGCGTGTGATCTCAGATTTCAATATGCTATGTATCATGTATTGACCTGGGTGAATGCCTGTCTGTTCTACAAAGGGTATGTATACGTTGTCTAGCAGATTGTCTACCGTGGCCACCCCCAAAGCCTCCCAGTACTTCCGGACTGCTGTCTTTGCATGCGCAGACGTGGCACTTTCGAGACCAAAGGTAGCTGTGTTAAGATTGGATCAGACGGCCCCATCAATAGTATGGCTCTATCCCACACCTTTACTCCCAAGGCTCAGTGCTTTCCTGTTCCTCCCTCACTTCCATAGGAAACCTCTACAAACTCCATCGTCTTAAACAAGGATCTTGGGATATAAAATGGTACATTTATAAAATAATGCAGCAGTACTAACATTTTCAATAAAGCCGCTCTACCCATCAGACGAGTGTAGCTTGGCCCAGAAGTTCATCAAGCCTTTGATCCCTTCTAGAGCTTGCAATGTATTATACACCTATTCATCCCCTGGGTCATGGTACATATTAATCCCCAGATATCTTAAAGTATGCACTGTCTACCGCAGTGCTAATACTGGCAGCTCATTCTGCGTCCTCTCACAAAATACTGCTAGCGGAAATAGCGCTGACTTGTCCGCGCTAATTGTAATTTTGGACCATGTTGCAAACAGCTCCATGGTTCCAGTAACAGTTCTGGATTATCCTGAGTTCTGAATGTCATTGACATACAATGTCCATAATGCCTGTCTCAATCTATTTCAATCTCAGCCTCTTCATATTCTGTACTGGGCAATTGGTTCCAGGTCCATGATATAAAATAATGGTGACAATGGACAGCCCTGTCTTACCCTTTCCTAGCTCCCATGGAACTGAAATGTGCTTTCCTGTCTTGACCCTAGCCTTAGTATAGTAGCTTAGTTTCTGATGATTGTTAATCTGCTTAGAATCACATGCTGTGCATAGGTCCGACATCCAGTGGTCACTGCGAAGTATTGCATCTTGTTTTTCGTAGTCGAAAAGGGACGTCGACCGGGCGTGTCTGAAATACTATCCCTATAGTGACGTGTGTTGTACCCACAATCCCTCACGCGTCGAGGTCCCTCATTGTTTTTTTCCGCCCAGCTACTGGTCGCCTTTACGCGGAGCTCCTCGAGAGACATTGCAGATTCCATCGCCTCGACCTTTGGTCGTTTTTTCCTGTTTAAAGATTTAATATATCGATCCCTCCCTCGACGCAGTGGTGAAGCTGTCTCCGCCGAGCAAGATCTTCGACGGAGGGGACGAGCGGAGGAGATCCGTCGGCGTTGCCGAACACGTGGCCTGGCCTCGCAGGCCAAATGCAGTAGGGAGAGTGGGGTCGTGGGACATCTGATTCTTTTTCTGAGAATGCCTTTCCTTTTCCCCTTCCTTTCCCTTGGGGTAGTTATCACGCTTTATTGCCTCGGCTATGGAGAGGACACCCTTTAGGTTTTGCCCACTTTGTAACGGCAAGTTTACTTGGAAGGACAAGCATTCACGGTGTAACCGCTGCTTGCCCCTCGATCACGTAGAGGAGGGTTGCTCGGCTTGTCGGCTTCTAAAGCCAAAGACTCTAAAAGACCGTAGGGTCAAGAGGTGGGTGGCCTACGCTATGTCGAAGGCCGGGTCTTCACCCGCCGTTGCTACCACCGACAGTGACGAGGAACGTGATAACACGACCTCCGCTACGGAAGTCGTACACCCCTCTAAAGAGCGCTCGCGCTCTTCGTCGTCTGTCCCCGGCCCCGACGGGCTCGGCTCACGCCCTGCTTATGGGGATGAACACCCCGGCGACACTGACGCACACGATACAACACATAAACACACAACCCATAGCTCTTCTTCGTCTTAAGAAAGCATCAGCGCCCAAGGAGACGCAGGTTACACCTGCGGCCTCCTCGGACCGTTCGGGTTCGAAGCCCCTCTCGCAACCGCAGCCGCAACCAGCGACTGGGCTTTCGGCAAATAAGGGCGCCGCCCCAAACCATCGGCCGGCGCGCACCAGCAGAGCGCACGCCGCCGTAGAACGTTCGACACCCGTAACGTCGAAACCACAGCCCTCCGCTGACAAACGAGTTAGAGAGCTTGGCGAGGATCGTTGTAGCCGACGCCCAGAAGCGTACGCCGAAAGACACGTCGAGCGCTACGCAAAGGTCGAAAGACACGCCGAAAAAGCCAGAAGAAAAACAGGGACTACCCCTTCAGTCGGGGGGGGACCCCCAGCACACCGGAAGGCTTTTCGGAGGGCGACGGGACACTTTCCTCGACGTTGTGGGAGAGGTCGAGCCGTTTTCAGCAAGAAAACACTAATTTTCTCTCGCTAGACCGCTCAGGGGTACCCCATGAAACCATGGAAAGGCTCCATCTCTGCATGGAGAGAATGGAGAGATTTATGAACACCCAGAACCCTCCCACTCCCAAGAGAAGGGCCTCGGGAGGACCCCAGGGCCAAATACCCGAGGCAGGACACAGCCTTAGACTTCCATAATGTGTATGACCTCACTGGTGAGGAACAATACTTAGAAGCGGAGGATGATTTTGTGGTCAATGAAGGCCAGAACCAAGAGGAAGGTCTGGAAGACAGCCCAGACATGGTAGGAGAAGGCTTTGGAGAAAATCCAGAAGAAGGACCTTCTCATCCCTGGCAATCCCCATCGGGATATTCGGACACTGATGTCCTGAACCTAAATCCTCCAGACAATTCACCTGTTAGAAACACGTCTCCCATTGACGATCAGCCCACATTCAATGCCCTGTTGCGCAGAGCAGCAGCACATTTCGAACTGGACACTGGGGAGATCTCTCCGGAAATAGACTTTGTGGAAAGAGTAATTAAGGAGAAACCCCCAGTCAGCCAGACCATTCCCCTCCTCGCTTCAGTGAAGAGAAGAATCATCCCTTCGCTATCCACACCCGCACTAATCAGAGGGGTTAATCCAAGAATTGAAAAACTTTCACTCCTTCACCCTCAGACCCGCTGTGCATAAGGGGACATTCCATTCCGGATTCCCTTGTAGTAACTAATGCAAGGAAGAGGGCAGGGGTGCCGCTGTCCACCAGTGAGGCACCACCTGACAAGGAGGGTAAGAGGTTATATGCCCTTGCTAAAAGAGTCACATCCTCGGCTGCCTTTTCGGCAAGAATTGCGAACAACAATTCTTTGCTAGCTAGCTACGCGGACGCGCAGTGGGCCAAACTGCGCAAGGACGCCGAAGAAGCGCCGGAACCACTACGTACACGCCTGCTTTCAACTATTGGCGAAGGAACCCAGGTCAACCAGAGTATTGTAAAGAATTCTCTGGATGCTGCTGAGACAGCGGGAAGTTCCCTGGTTCAGGGAATACTCCTAAAACGCCATGTATGGCTGCGCAACTCAGGGTTCAAACCGGAGACACAGGCGTCTTTAATAAATAAACCCGTTGAAGACGCAAACCTCTTCGGGAAGGCGGTGGATGAGGCTCTGGAAATGGCTAAAAAAGAGTTTGATACTATCAAAACTCTTGACCAGATCTCTAAGCCCACGACCAGACGCGGCTATGGCAACACACGCTTTTTTCGTGGCCAACGCCAAAAGCAGAATCAGCAGCAACAGTACCCTGCCACCAGTTACCAGACCAATAGTGGGCAGTACAGCCAAAGAGGGCCGCGCAGGGGCAAGGGGAGAGGGCGGGGGTCCACCCCCAAGGCTCCCAAGCCCCCAACAACACCAAGTGACGCGAAGATTCGCGTCCCCTCCCATGCAACACCGGTCAGGGGCCGGATAACATCCTTTCTTCCAGCATGGGAGGGAATAACGTCATACCGCTGGGTACTTTCCACCGTAGCCCACGGATACTGCATCGAATTCAACAGTTCCCCAACATACAGACCCCCGAGGGGACGACGCATGACACCGGAACACCTTGCCATCCTTCTCCAAGAAGTACAACTACTGCTGGAAAAAGGAGCCATAGAGGTCGTGCCTCTATCTCAGGTAACGGAAGGTATTTATTCAGTGTACTTCCTTGTACCCAAAAAGGATCTAACCATGCGCCCTGTATTAGATCTGCGCCCAGCGAACAAGTTTATCAAACCCCAGAAGTTTCGTATGGTGACCTTACAGGAAGTGATCCCACTGCTATCACAGGAGATTACATGACAACATTGGACACGAAAGATGCATACTTTCATATTTTAATGTTGCCAGCGCACAGAAGATACCTCAGGTTTATGATAGAGGGCAAACACTACCAGTTCAGAGTGCTACCCTTCGGCATAGCATCAGCACCAAGGGTATTCACAAAGGTACTGGCAGTGGCAGCGGCCCACCTGCGCAGGTTGTCCATCCCAGTTTACCCTTACTTCGACGACTGGCTCATAACAGGGGATTCTTACGAAACATGCTTCTCCAATACCCAAAAGACTGTAGACCTTTTGTTCCAGTTGGGCTTCTCCATCAACAAAAAAGTCCAGCCTAGACCCCAGCCAAATCACACAATTCCTAGGGGCTCTAATTCAAACAAAGGACGGCCTCGTCTTCCCCTCCAACGAGAGGGTCCAAAACATGCTGTTTCAGATCCCTCCATATGTGACCGGTCGAGAGGTGACGGTACGCAAAGCAATGCGCTTGCTAGGCATGATGGCGTCGTGTATTTATTTGGTACCTCACGCTCGCCTGCGCCCTATGCAAGAGTGGCTCAACAGCCAGAGGTGTCAGGCCAGCGGATTATGGGACGATCCAGTGGTGGTCTCGCAGGCCTTAGTTCTCTCGCTACGATGGTGGACAAAGGAAAACCTGGAAAAAGGCAAACTCTTTGCCACACCCGCGGCGGAAGCCAATCTAACCACAGACGCATCCCTAACAGGATGGGGGGCTCACCTATCCCATCAGACTGCTCACGGAGTGTGGACTCCGAACGTAGCATCCAAACACATAAATCTACTGGAGCTACTAGCTGTGTTCAAGGCGCTAAAAGCCTTCCAGGAACACCTACAAGGCAAAACGGTGTTGGTCCTTACAGACAGCACCACAGCCATGTACTACATCAACAAGCAGGGGGGCACCCACTCTCCAGGACTTTCCAAACTGGCCCAAAATATATGGAAGTGGGCTCTCAAACAAAACATGTTCCTACTGTCAGAACATGTACCAGGGGAACTTAATCTGCTGGCAGACCAACTCAGCAGAGATTTCCCCCTGCCCGAAGAGTACGAATGGCGACTACACGAAGACATAGTCTTCGATGTCTTCACACAATGGGGATTCCCAGAAATAGACCTATTCGCAACCCTGGAGAACTCACAATGCCTAAGTTACGCCTCCAGGTACCCCCAGAACCAATCCAAGGGGAACTGTCTGTCGATGCAATGGTCAGGGAAATTTGTTTACACTTTCCCCCCCCCCCCCCCGACTCCCCTTCTCAACAAGGTGGTGCACAAGATGCACCAGGAACAAGTAACCATGATACTGGTGGCCCCAATGTGGGCCCGACAGCCATGGTTCGCTCACTTGATGGAGATGTCTCTATCTCCCCCAGTGAAACTCCCCTGCCCGTACAACATGCTGTCACAAGACAAGGGCAGGACTCTGCATCCATGCCCCCAGAACATGAACTTAGCAGCTTGGCTCCTGAGATCATAGAATTCGGACATCTACTGCTCCCGCAGAGATGTATGGACATTCTTAGGGAAGCCAGAAAACCTAACACTCGCCACTGCTACTCTAGCAAGTGGAGGAGATTTGTCATCTGGTGCAGAGGGGAAGGCATCAACCCAATTGACTGCTCTCCCACACATATTGTTCTATACCTGACCCACTTGTTGGATTCAGGTCTAGTGTTCAATTCCATTAAAGTCCACCTAGCGGCACTTTCTGCATACACCACTTCACAACTCAAGGTGTCCTGGTGGAAGATCCCTGTTTATAAAGGCCTTCATGGAGGGAATAAAGAGAATACACCCCCGATAGCTGACCCAGCTCCCGGATGGGACCTTTACGTGGTACTTACCAGACTCATGGGCTAACCTTTCGAACCCATGCACATAGCATCTCTTAAAGACCTCACTCTTAAGACTGCTTTTTTAATAGCTATCACCTCCATCAGGAGGGTAAGTGAACTACAGGCTCTTTCTGTTCTAGACCCCTTCGTTACAGTTCACAGAGATAAGGTGGTTCTACGCACGCACCCAAGGTTTGCTCCGAAGTTCATATCGAAATTCCACGTAAACCAGTCTATAGAACTGCCAACGTTCTTTCAAAATCCTTCCAACCTGGGAGAAAAAAACTCTGCATACACTAGATGTGCGCAGAGCGGTCATGTTCTACATGGAAAGAACAGACCACTGAGGAAGACTAATCAGTTCTTCGTCTCGGTGGCAACAGGAAGAGAAGGGGATGCAGTTTCAAAGTCCACTATTTCTAGATGGATTGTTCAATGCATCACTCTCTGCTATACTCTTGCTAAGAGAGAACTGCCCTTTAAGCCTAGAGCACACTCTACTCGAGGCACGGGGGCGTCCATAGCATTCATTGCAAATGTTCCCCTTGAATCCATCTGCAAAGCGGCTACCTGGAGTTCTGTGCACACCTTTACAAAACACTACTGTCTAGATGCACACTCGAGATCTGACTCCCTGGTGGGTCAGGCAGTACTAAGACATCTTTTCTCTACTGTTCCTTCTCATAACCCACCGCCAACTCCGGGTACTGCTCGCTAGTCTATGCACAGCATGTGATTCTAAGCAGATTAACAAGCATCAGAAGACAATGCATTACTTACCGTAAAAGCATTTCTGATGATTGTATCTGCTTAGATTCACATGCGCCCACCCTTCCTCCCCGCTCGGTTGGAAGGAACATAGACTTCCTTTTATCTCTTTTCTGTACTCGCTCACGTCTAGAAGGCTCCCTCAGGGCAGAAAAATACAAACAGAGGGACCTTGACGCGTGAGGGATTGTGGGTACAACACACGTCACTATAGGGATAGTATTTCAGACACGCCCGGTCGACGTCCCTTTTCGACTACGAAAAACAAGATGCAATACTCCGCAGTGACCACTGGATGTCGGACCTATGCACAGCATGTGAATCTAAGCAGATACAATCATCAGAAATGCTTTTACTGTAAGTAATGCATTGTCATACACCAATCGGCCAAATCCACATCTGCTCAATGTTGCATAGGACGCCGTAATGTTCCAGCAATGATACTGACCAGGAGATGACTACCAAGGTAAGAATTGTGTGGCTTTCTTCATTCGGGAGGAAACGCGAGTAAATCCTTACTAATGCGGCCTTTCTCCTCTTTACCAGGTTATGGTATTCCAGGATGCATGCGGTGCCAGGTGAGTGGAACTAAAGTCAGTGATGGATTGAAGACTGGATACTGTTCCAGGTAAGTTTCGGAGTGTTCTTGCTCTCTCTGCAGGGCCTTGATTTCAGGTAAACTGGCATCAAAGAACTGGACACGGTGAGCGTTACGCTTCCCACAGCAGAATAACGCAAAGCATGTTGTGCTGTTTGGGTGTGGTTTAAATAGTCTTAGGTAAAGTACTCCAGGTAAAATAGTCCCAGGCCTGCCACACCCAAAAGACTAGACCACATAGCTCAATTCCTTGTAACTTCGCGTTACTTTGCAGTTTGCAACGTGACGCTCACCGTGTCCAGCTATTCCCTCGCACCTCGGAGAAGCAGAACCTGCAAGGCGACAAAAGGAACCTCATTAGCAGCAGCACCTTACCTGCAGTCTTCATCTTTAAACACTCGCAGCTACTGAGAACCGCTTCCTCGAATCTGCATGCCTCCCGGACAGACCGACCTGAAAGAGGAAGATAGAGGCAACATTAAAGAAAGCTGTAGAGACATTTACAAATTACGAACTGCTCTAAAGCCCTACCTGGCTGGTCGCCTCTTGGCTGGCACCACTCCGGACATTCCACTCGCGTTGAAGAACACCGCGATCTACAAGGAAGGAAAACACGGGTTAGCAAAGGCAAGACTTTGCAGCGCTGCGCATAGCACTTACCGCATCATAGCGCTCTTAATGCGCCATCATTTACCGGCGGGGCTCAACCAAGCCAGTTCGCCGCGCTGAAGCTCTGCATACCTTAGGGAGAAAAGACATTTTAAGCAAAGAAAGGCATGCAGGATAGCAACAAAACTAAAGAACAGCAGTGAGACCTACCTGAACAACATCAAACGAGCCGGCGTCAGTGAAGTAAATGGAATGCACTCGCCCATGAAAGACAACGCGCCCCTGCAAAGAAGGCAGGACGGAGAGCACGCCTAATTCTACCACAAGGCAGAGAACCTTCCCCGCAGACCACATCAGGGCAAAGCTGAGAAGCATACCAGCGAGTAACCCTGCTGGGTGGCATCCCTGTGGATACCAGGTGAGCATAACAATCCATCTCCAATGACCGTTGGATGCTGGACGCTGTTGCCCATGGACACCAATTCCAACAAGTGCATACCACCCGTGGCCGGGCAGGAAAACCATGTCCCTCAGCTTTTGCTGGAGGTGCGGGCCATGCTGAAGAAGGGCACCAACGAGCTTGTCCCAAAGAGGCTCTGTAGTGTACTCAGTACTTCCTCGTTAAGACTACTGGCGGTTGGAGGCCCATCCTGAACCACCGCCGTCTGAACAATTGCACCAGGTACCATCATTTTCAGATGGTCACCCTTCATCTTGTGCTGGGGCAGCTGGAAGAAGGGATTTCCTGTCGTCGCTGGACTTGGAGAATGCCTACTTCAACATCCCCATTCACAAGGGACACCAAGTTTCTGCGCTTCGTGGTTAAGGTCAACACTATCAGTTCAAGGCCCCTCCCTTCAGATTGAAGTCTGCTCCAACAAGGGTTTTCGCAGGTGGCGGCGCAGCTGTGTCTCGCCGAGGGATCCACGTTTACCTGGACGACTGGCTCATCCGAGCGAAATAGAGAGACCGCCGTCGCTCACACGGTGCAAACCGTCCAGCTGCTGACTGAGCTGGGGTTCTCGGTGAACTATGCAAAGTCTTGCTTCTTGCCATGGCAAGACTCACTGTTTCTGGGGTCTCGACTCGACAGTGTCATGCCTGGCGTCTCCGGAGGAGAGGTTAGCGGCCAACCTGGGAAAGGTACACCGGCTGTTGACCCTGAAGATCGCAAGGGTGAGGTCTTTAAGTCCCTTCTCGGCATGATGTCGTCATGAATCCACCTCATTTGGCTGTGCAGGCTGTGGATGTGGCCCCTGCAAGAGTTCCTCAACGCCTGTTGGATCCAGGTATCGGGAAGCTTTGAGGACAAGATCTCTCAGCGAGGATTTCCATCGAGCGATGGTGGTGGAGAGTCTGCAGACTTCCAGACCCCTCCTCATCAGGACACTGTCACAATGGGGACATCCCTGGAGAAATGGGGCACGCACACTGGGAGTCTCCATGCAAGAGGCCTGTGGCTACCAGAGGACGTCGTTGCATATCCACATACTGGAGCTACGGGCAGTGTTTTGGGCCCCTCAAGGCTTTCCTTCTGTCCCTCAAGGGCAAGGTGATACGGGTCTTCAGACAACATCACCACAATGTTGTACATCCGGAAGCAGGAGGGCACCAGATCTCTTCGCCCACCCCCAACCCCCCCTAGCACTCTCCCAGCACTCTCCAGAGAAGCGCAGTTCTTCATCCTGTTACATCTGCCAGGAGTGAAGAACATCGCTGACTCGGCAGGGAGCTGCGCTCGTGCCACAAGTGGGAGCTTCGACAGGACCAAGTGCATCTTCTGTTCCGACGATGGGGCAATCCCCACAATGATCTGTTTGCGACAGCAATGAACACCAAGTACCGGAGGTTCGCCAGCATGTTTCCCCAACCGGGGAGCATGGGGGACATGTGCTCATTACCCTGGGACGGCGTGTTTCTCTAGTTGTGCCCCCCCTCCCAAACCCCCTGTTGCCATTGCTTCTGCTACTCATCAATCACCTCAGGTGGTCTTGGTGCCGGATGTTCCTCGTTGCACCAGTGTGGCCGTGACAGATTTGGGACCCGCACCTTCTGGACTTGTCAGCGTCCCCTTCAGTCACGTTTCTGGTGGTCGCAGATCTCGCCAGAGGAGGCGCGATCTTGCATCACGACCCAATGTCGCTGAACTTGCAGGCCTGGTTCCTGCAGCACTAGAGTTTGGAGGATACAAGATACCGGCGGACTGCAAGGAGGTACTTGCTAGGACTTTGTCTACACTGAAATGCTACGGACATAAATGGAAGAGGTTCACTGTCTGGTGCCATGCATAGAAGCTGGACCCTCTATGGATTACGGTTCTTCAGGTGTTGCTGTATTTGCTGTTGCTGGCCAAAGCAGAACTGGCGCATGCTTCCATCAGGATTCATCTGGCGGCTATCTCCCGCTACACCGGCACTCAAGGGCGGTCATCGCTGTGGTCGCACTGACTGGTCAAGGAGTTCATCAAAGGACTTTTCTGTTCGTTCCTGCCGACTAAGGCCCCAGTGTGGGAGCTCAATGTGGTACTGACTATGGTCATGGGTCCACCGTTCGAGCCTGTGCATTTGGTGCCACTGATTCTTATCGTGAGAGACTGTTTCTTGTGGCCATCGCCTCTGCACGACGAGTGGGAGAGATCCAGGCCCTCTCTTGTAAACCTCTGCACTTAACATTTCGATAGGCTAGTGCTACAGGCGCATCCCTACTTCATGCCCAAGGTGCCGTCAGACTTTCAGCTCAACAAGCCCTTTGTTTTAACTTTTTTTTTTTCTTCTCGTTGCCTTCGTCGCCGACTGAGAGGAATTTGCACTTTCTGGATGTGGCTAGAGTTCTACGTGAACTGCATTAAGTTTTACGAAGACGTCACAGCTGTTTGTGAACTTTGGCCCTATGAATCAAGGGAAGGCCCTCTCCAAGGCTTCCATTTCCAGGTGGCTCTCTGGCTGCATCACCCATTGTCACTGGTTGGCAAATGGATGTTGCCTGGCTGTCCGAGAGCCCACTTGACCAGAGCAATCGCTGCAACTACAGCGTTCCTGTCTGGTGTGCCCCTGCTGGACATCTGCAGGGCTGCTACGTGGAGGTCGACGCACACCTTCACGAGATTCTGCTGCGTCGACCGGGATTCCAGGGAGGAGTCCAGGGTCGGCTAAGCATTGCTGCGCAACTGCTTAATGTTAAGCCTTGCCACCTCCTGTGGTTGCATGTGTACTGCCATCTATTCTTTATTCATGAGCATGTGAATCCATTCCAGACCCATGCTGGAGAATAAGTTGCAGGTAAGTAACTTGTTCCTTACCTCTTGTCATGTAGCCTTTTTAGCTCCGAGACTTGCCTTGGTTGCCTTTTGCAGAATTGCTTGCAGCTTTGCCCTTCACAAGCATTCTAGCTTGTGGCCCAACAGATTTCCTTTTCTACAAAGATTTCTAAAACGCTGCAAAACATTTTACTTGCTTTCAAGAAGTCCTTCAACTCCCCTAGACTTTGTTAAATTGACGTTGGCTGTCCTGACTCCCTGAAAGACACTTCTAACCTCTGACTTTGTGCTTTAACTAGCCCTCCAAAAATCACATTTTCTATAACTTGTGTAGCTGGGAAAGGGTAATCTACGTTGCATGGGGGGGGGTGTTAAGAGTTCAAAAGTGGTTACCTGCTTAAGAATATTTGATAACCATTGTTTTATTCCCTAACCTTTTCCTTTTAACACCAAACTCGGTATTGCTCTAAATGTGCCAGATATCAATGTGCAGTGTCCTAGTTATTTAAATCACCTCATGGTGTAGGAATTGTGCCATCCCAAATGGGCATCTACTGAATTATTGAAACTGAGTATATTTTAAGTATTCTATAATTGCTCCCTTCTAAAGAAGGCTTATTCATCTGAATGTTAAATTAATAAAAAATGGTTTAATAAAGAAACCTTGTTGTGTTTATTTCGATACTTGTCACTCAAACTATCTTGTAACCCTACAGCTCACATTGACCCCTCCTTTAGCTAAGCCTGGCTGCTCAGTCACTCTACCAACATGTGTAGTATATGCTATTGCCAAGAGGGCAAGGCTGGAGCAGTCTCCCACAGGGTACTACATACAATCTTGCTCAACACCAACTCTCACCTTACTAGCTTCTCACTCACCAAGGATCCATCTGCTTTATGCCATGTAGCACAATTGTTAATGTGGCTCTGACTCTGATTGCATAGATGAAAAACATTCCACTTACAATTTGTCGCATGATTCTACAATCTGACTCTCCTGTGAAGGTTAACCCCTGCTAAGCCATCCTTTGTCAGTAACCAGACCCCAACTCTACAGTCGCCCAACCCACACAACTGGGAAATCCTCAGCCACCACCAGACAGGCCACACACAGCCACACAACGTAGCTGTGACCATCCAACCCCTCTACGGGTGCACTTATCAATGCATGCTTCAAATCTGCCCACGCACTGGAAATAAGAAATCCACACCCACAATTTTGGCTCTAGCAATCTTATAAATCTGTCTCCACAAGGCATCGGGTCCTGCATCTCAAGCCACCCCCGTGCTATACCATCTACATGAATGACAGGCCCACATCCAGAGAAGGTGGAGTCGCCCTTGTAGCTAGACTGCCTCACCATCAGATAGGTCAATACCACCACCATCAACGACCATGTAGACCTACTTTCCCTCAAGCTGTTCCCCCTTCACCCACATGTACCATGGCTATCTCTGACCACAACTACCAGGTCTTGACCAGTGATAACACTCAATCGCCACTGGACTGCCCTCACACCCCCATCTCCCCATTTATCTTCAAGGAGATTAAAGCCCTGAATTATCAAGCCTTAAACCTTCAAAATACAAAGATCTATACCCAGCACCCCTCATCAAAGACTGTTCAGAAATCCATGTCCCAAACAACACATTTATAAATGCCGCCTTCTCCACAAGCAGTGCCAGCCTCAAGGAAGCCAGGGTCCTCCCCCCTTCCAAAAGAAAATCCCTAGACCCTGCTAGTTCCACCAACTACAGGGCAATCACTACAGTCCCCTTCCTACTAAATATTCCTGACAGGGCAGCTTACCTGCAAGTTCAGCTCCTAGGTATGCAGCATACTGGCTTCCGCCCCGGCCATGGCACGGAATCTGACAGTTCATTTTTTTATTTAAATTTG
The DNA here is from genome assembly GCF_040938575.1 of Ambystoma mexicanum. Lineage (NCBI taxonomy): Eukaryota > Metazoa > Chordata > Amphibia > Caudata > Ambystomatidae > Ambystoma > Ambystoma mexicanum. The sequence goes on along the minus strand of NC_090941.1, from coordinate 176,387,546 downwards.
TTTTATTTGTAATTTTTATTTTTTTTTAATTTGTTGGTCAAGCAGTCCTGCCTGACCTATAAAATCAACTGGGCGAGTTCAGGGATGAGGAAAAGCCAATATTTCTCCTCTTAGATCTATCTGCTGCATTCGACGTGGCCAACCACAATCTTATGTCACCTGCTTATTACCTCCCTGAGCTTCTCCACCATGGCTGCCTGGATTGCTTCTGTTCTGGAAGGAAGTCATGAGGGTCTTCTCGGAGAGCGCCAATGCATCACACTTCCCCCATCCCATGTGGGTACCACAATGGTCGTGCATATCCCCAACACTTTACAACCTCTTCACTAGGCTACTCTGACATCTTTCATTCCCTCGGCATAGGCTACACCAACTATGCCGACGAGATTTCCTGCTTCCACTTACAGGCATTTATTCAGATAATTCCAACACCCTTAACATAACTTCCACCCTGATGGTCCTGGATGGCAGCCAACCACCTGTGTTTAAATAGTGACAACTGAAATCCTCCTAGTCTGTTCACCTAAAGCAATAGACTTACTGAAAAATACACTGCCTTCCAAATTGACATCACTATCATAGTCTCCCCCTCAGTAAAAACTCCAGGGGTGCACCTCAACACTTCCTTACCATGTCCTGCCAAGTGAACGATGTTAGGCAATATTGTATGCAGTACCCTTTGGGTGCACTACAACAACCATGACCACCTCACAATAGGAACCCAACCGTTGGTATAAGTCTGTACTACACATGTTGGTAGCGTGATTGAGCAGCCATGCGTATCTCAATAGGGGTCAATGTGAGCTGTAGGCGCGAGTTGCACAGATTCAGTGACAAGCATTCAAATAAACTCTTATACACAAGGTTTCTTGATTAAACAATTAAACAGTCAGTTTGAGTAAGCCTTCTTCACAAGGGGGCAATATAGAAGTAATGTGCAAATACACTCCAAAATACAACCTTTTAATATTTCTAAAACAGTAAATAATCTTTTGGGATGTCCCACAGATACTTCCTACACCCTCAGGTGACTTTAGTAACCAGGACACTGTGGACATTAATATCACTGTTTGCATTTAGGAGCAGACTTGAGTTTGTCAAAGAAAAATGTTATAAGAACAGAACAAGAGATCTGAAAGCAGGAAAGTACTTTTGTACACCCCCTTATGCAAAGTTAGTTAACCCGAGGAAGACCAAACACAATGTCAAAGGGAAGGAGTCATTCAAGGAGCCAGGTTAAGCCAAAGTGAATTAGGCAAAAGTGTAGGTGAACTGAAGCACTTCTTAAAGCTAGGTCAGTCTTGCACAATGTTTTAGAATTCTTTGTAGAAAAGAAATCAAAGTAGGGCCACAAGCTGTTTAGGCTTGTGAAGTAGAGAAGCTGTTAGCAACTCTACAGAGCAACCAAGACAGGGCTCAACCGAGAACAAGTGAGGTTTACACGACAAGAGGTAAGTTCTTAGACTGTACACTACCTTTGGTTAGAAGAAAAGGGCTTTGGCTAGCTTCTGTTCCTGTGCAACTCTGCAGATCCCATGTTACTGGGCCTCAGTCGTAGGGACAAGAGGGAGGATGTCTGGAGGACTCCTGCACTGCGATGGTCGGTGACAGAAAAGGACCAACTTTTTGCTGTTTCAGCTCCTCGCGTCCATGCAAATAGCACCACCGCGGACTCTTGGCTGTTGAGATGGGCTTTCCTTGCATCTGTTGTCCAGCACTCTGTTGTGGCTCACGCTCGGTCAGTCCTGCTTCCTGGGAGTCTTGAGGATCTTCCTGGAGCTCTTGGCCAACTTAAAGCAACGCACATGATCTGGTGTTCCTCTCCCTGGCTATTCGGTTCCAGCAGCAACTGCGTTGCAATTTCAACCAGCTCAGAGGATGTCTAGGTGGCTTGCTTTGGAGTTGTTTGGTCCCACCAACTCAAGGGGAGAAGTTGTCCTTACAGGGCTCCTAGTTGCAACGAATTTGGAGTTTCAGCACAGCAGCAGGGCTTCACAGGGAAAACCAACGGTCCAGGAGTTGCAGCATGAGTCTCTTCAAAGTTCTTCAGATTCCTTCGTCAGTGGTCGACTGTGCCTTCAAGCCAAAAAGCCTCGCCTTTTTATGCAGGTTTCTCCAATTCATTCCTGCCTAGCTGTCTGCCACCCAGCAGGGTGGCTGTTCTTGCTGGACAGCCAGCCGGCCAATAATCTTGGAGTGCATTCCTGTCTCCTAGAAGACTAAGCACAGGGAGTTTCTGGCACCTCCCTCGCTTCCTGCCCCTGCCAGACACCCTGGAGCCAGAGGCGGGCTTCACTCGTGAATCCCGCCAAAGTCAAAATGAACAAAGGGACCAAACATGGTTTGGCATGCAGAGTAAATCTCAAGAAGGACCTTCCCACAAAGAAGACAAGGGCCATTTTGACAAAAATTGCACCTTTGGGTGCTTTACTGCAGCTGTGAACGCAGTCCGCGGTAAATGCACACCACGGTAGTTCAAAGTAAACCACAGCCCAGCCATCCCCTTTCATCGATGAATAGCGTAACATGAAAATGTTACATGAGAAGCTAGACGGGGGAGAGGGGGTTGGAATACTAAGAACACCCCTCCAGCACCCTATTGTAAGATAGTTTGTGCTGGGTCTAGAAAGTTACAATGCAAGTCAATTTCACTTCTCTTGGAAACAGTAGTTTATCCAAGAGAAGGTATTTAAACCTTGGGGAAATCGAGGACTTTCCTATGTGTCTGCACTGAAGGTGCTGTGTGACGCCATGTAAAAGATGATGCCTATGGAGTTTGTTTCTTTCAGTTGTGGGGTGTGACAGAGTTGAAATCACATAAATACATGAGAGCGGGGGGGGGGAAAGGTCTCCCTCTCTCCAGGTTAAACATTCAAGTCCTCAAAATCCAGAAAAGTTGCTTGGGCTCTCTAAAGTAGAGAGGAAATGGCACCATTGAGTTCTCCCTAACAAACACCATCTCATTAGCAGCCTACTACACCAAGGTATTTAATGCTCCTAGACCTTTCCTCTTTAAAAACATCTGGTTGACTATTGCCCGAGCCATAATAGGCTCAAGAATTGACTACTGCAATGTCCTCTTCACATGCACGTCTGCCAAAAGCATCCATGAACGTCAAAACATTCAAAATAACGCCCTATGAGCAGCCCTGAACATACCTAAAAGAGAACACATCTCGGAAGCCAGAAGAGAGGCCCACTGGCTGCCCGTCCAAGACTGCATTACATTTAAAATCTTATCTATCACCCACCAGTGCCTTTCCGACACAGCCCTCTTACCTCTACAAGAAAATAGCCTAAGTTCACTCAACTAGACTCACCAGGAGACCCTACAATGGGTACCTACACCTACCTACAGTAAACTATCAAAGGCTGACTGTTCCAGCGTCCCCTTCATTGCTGCAGAACTCACCCCCCTCTTGGAGCAGAAAAATCACTAGGTATTCTGTAAAGTGCTAAAATGCAACTGTTAAGTCTGAAAAACAAGCCTTGTGCCTTCTCCCTGTACCTAATGTATTGTATGTCCTATTGTCGTAACCATTGCAATTTTCTGACCTTTAAAATACATCCTATGTCAAAACTAATGTACACAGCCTACTACGTGTCATAACCAATGCTTATTCCTGTACCAGCTTTCTTATGTCAAACCTAATGGAAATAACCTCTTGTACCTGTACCAGCGCCTCAGTGCCTCCGGGCTGTTTGCACGCTTTACAAATGGAATAAATAGTTTGCCAGTGTAAATACAGTGAACGTATCATTGAAAAAAGACTTGAAATAAAGACCCTTCATGCCTTCCAGCAACCAGCTCAGTGGAGTGAATTGTTTCAGTTAAGCGAACAGGCCTTTGAAGTTTGTTATTTTATAGATTATCAAGCCAAATTGGAGTCAGATGTGCCGAACTGGTTGTTTTTGGCCACTCCCCCGGGGTGTCTGCTCTCACCAGCTTGTTTCTCCAGGCTAGTTTGTGACAATTCGGAGGGGCTTTTGGGTATTGTCAATTCCTGCAGGACGGGTAGGCTGAACTTATACCGATGTTGACCATGTGCACTTCCAAACGTCACCCTGTAGAATCTCTGCTGCCTTGCCCATTAACATCTGTCTTCTGCCCGCGCTGAGTAAGCATGAGCTGTGCTGCGCTACTTTGCTGCTTGGCCCAATCACAATTAACTGATCTCCTGGTTTAGTTAGCCGCCTTACTTTTTGGAAGTGTACAGCTCCCTGTAAATGTTATTGTCAGAATACTGCTGCTTATGTTATGTTACTTGGCATTTATATAGCGCCTTATGTATCATTGGTATGATCTCAAAGCGCTGGTAGGTTAAACGCTCTCTGGAACCGCAATTCAGTCAGTAAGAGCGAGTGTGGTATGGTGCGTGCGCACACTGGACGTGTGTAGCTGATGTGGTTGTTGCATGATAGCTGCTTCTTAGTAGTAGGTGTGGTGCTGAGGAAATCAGTGGATGTGTTCAGTCTGTAGGGTGGACACCCAGACTGAGTTCTGGCTGTGTTGAGCCTGACGAGACTCTTAAGCTAGCCAGAATATGCTCAGCTAGCTGTGTTATTAGGATGTGGAGTTCGTGGGGGTCATGTTATGAGAACAGCTAGACCGAATGTGTCATAGTACAGCTGTGTTCTAGTTAAATGGTGGTGTATAGGGGAGAGTAAGCGTAGTAGTGTGAGATCGTGGTTATCAGTAAAGTGCCTGCAATCAAGCACAAGAGCAGGACAGGGAGGCGTATATTGGCCACAATTTCTAAATTCAACAATACCACAGTTACGCTATTAGGCACGATTTCTCGATTCAGCATTTAGCACAGCTATGCTATTGGGCACACCTTAATTCAACTATAAAACAATTTTCACAAGTTCATAAGAAACCTAAAGTGAATTCCCACCAATCTTTCAACATGTCTCACAAAGTTCTTCAGTTTGCACTCCAGAAAATGACTATTGCCACAAGGAGCAACTCTCATAATTTTGACCTATTTGCTTCAGTACTCTGGAAGTGCATTGGAAGCCTTCAAGTCTACAAATCCTCATTGGAAAAAAAGTCCTACTCCAACTTGGATTGGGTTCACCAGATTCTCTTTAACCAGGGAAATAGTTTAGGAAAAATAACCATATTTCTGCTTATTAATCTGCTTAGAATCACATGCTGTGCATGTAGTCTGATATCTAGTGGTAATCTCATATAACATCTTTTTTTGACGATCGAAAGGAGACGTCGACAAGGGTGTGACTGTAACACTATCCACAACATGTAGTGTACCCAAAATCCCTTGCGCGTCGATGTCCCTAGGATTGTTTTTTTCTGCCCAACCAGTTGGTCGCTTTATGCGGAGCTCACAAGAGCTGATAGTGCTCATTAATTACTTTTGTTCACCGACCGATGGTAGTCAAGTCTACTTTACTACTTTTCGATAACTACTTCGTGGACTCCGTCGCAGACCTCCTCCACGGCTCGGCAGCTGGTGCAGTGATAGTCTGTCGACCACATGGCCTCAAGTGGGGCCCTGGGTTCATTCTTTTTGAGAATCCATTTATTTCCTTCTTTGGTCTGGCTGCCAGCGACCTCTGCTATGGAGAGGACACACTTTAAATTGTGTCCGTCGTACAACAGAAACTTCCCCTGGAAAGATGCCATCGCTGACGTAATAGCGGTTTACCTTATGATCAGGATGAGCATTCTTGTAAGTCCTGCCAACTCTTTCATCCCAAGATGTTAAATGATAGGCAGACAAAGCTGTGGGTGGCCTACACAATGCAGGCTGAAAGTTGTTCCCCTGTTGGCGTCGTTGCTCTGAGTAATGAGTACTCCAACGGCAGCCATGGCTCCAACCTGGAAGCCATAGACCTTTTTTGCGGAACCCTCTGGTTCCCAGATGCCTGTCAGCGGCCCTGACAGGCTACCGGCACTGTTATGGGGAGTTCCACCCCGGCGACAAGGGCGCACACACACCACCCTAGGCAAAACACACAACCCCTAAGACCTCCACAACGGACATGTCGAAGTGCCAAACACCAACAGGCCCGCCAAAATCTTCAGTGCCTGCTGAACCTCGGCACCCTCCCTGCAACCATCTTCTCGGCATGCGACTAGGCTTCCCTCTCACAAGGGCGTCCCCATAAAAAAGCACACGGCTACCGACACGTCGTCCAAGGGTGCACACAGACTTAAAGCTTCGGCGGACTCTGCAACAACACCTCCAGGTGTGTCAAAACTCTGCATTCAACCGCCAAAAATATGCAAGGGTCTTGCAGCTATTTCGGCAGTGGTGCACCCCAGGAGCAACCCCTCTTGTCGAGAGTACTCTGAAAGCCTCTAGGGCTTTATCAGGTAAAGCTGCCCCTTCTGAACAGCCCTTCCCTCCTCCGGACCCCTCTGCTTCATCCATGTGTACTAGGCATAGGTTTGAGAATTATAAAATGCCCCAATTCATAGACTTCTCAGAAACCTACATTACTCCCAAGGGAGGACGACTCCTGCCCCATTCCACCAAAGCTGTAGAAGCTACCAATTCAGTCACAAACCCATCAGGTAGACGTTTTTGAGTCTTCAGAACCAGAGGAAACTTATGAGGACAATCCTTCTGGTCCGGACACCACTGACCAGTACTTCGACTTGGAACAAGATTAGCCAGCAGATCAAGGGCCTTGGTTTTCACCCACTCCTACACCAGACATTATTTGTCTAGACCCGTGATTTTCACCTCAACAAAGGCAGTCATCGCAATAGATGACCAGATGGTATTTAATGCCATCCTAAAGGGAGCTGCAGATCACTTTCAGATTGCTACACAGGAGACTGTCCAGGACTCCGACTTTGTTGAGGACATTCTCAAAGGAAAACCCTCCCACTAGTCGGGCTATTCCACTGTTCAACTCCATAAAGAAACGCCTCACTCCTTCTTTGTCTCCTTCTCTCCCAAGGGCTGTTAACCTGAGAGATTGTTTTGTCCCTCCATGTGACGCTATGAATATTCGAGGTCATCCCACACCGGACGATCTAGTTATAATCGCCAGAAAAAGGGCAGGGTGCCACTGTCCATGGCAGAGGCTACCCTGGATAAGGGCTGCAAAAAAATGCTCTGCCCTAGGCAAACATATTTGCACATCTGCGCCCTATTTAACCACAATTGCAAATACAACCCTTCTCGCTAGTTACAACGACGTACAATGGGGCCTGCTCCAAAAAGGCCTCCAAGAGGTGCCTGAACCCACACGCCTGCTGGCGGTCTGAGGGTAAACGGGTGACCTTTAATATTTTAAAGGACACACTATATGCTGCTGAAACTGCAGGATGCACTCTGGCACAAGGAACTCTCTGCAAGACGCGTCTCGCTGAAAAGTTCAGGCTTCAAGTCGGAGACTTGGGCCTTCCCGATAAATAAACCCATAGAGGAAACTTATTTGGTAATGCTCTAGATGACGACGCCTTGGAGATGGCTAAAAGACGCTGAAATTGCTCAACCAGATTACAGCCAAGACATTCCATCCGCGGGGAGGTTCAAACTCTTGTTGTTCCTTTCGATGGCCTTCTCCCCCTCTTCCCAAGGGCAATATGGCGCTGGAGGCACCTCATGGTCCTCCAGACAAGGTTCATTTGGCAACAGCCAGTATCAGCAAAGAGGACAGCGGAGAGGCAAGGGTAGAGGCAGAAATGCCACTCCAAGAGGCTCGCTGGCCTCTGCATCAAAAGGGGTTGCCAGTCCAGGTCCCCTCCTGGTCGGGGGATGGTTGTCATTCATTCACACGTGGGAGGGGATCACATCAAACCAGTGAATGCTCAAGACAGTCACCCACGGTTATTGCATAGTTTCACCGGCCACCTTGATACCACCCACAAAGAGTAGATGCCCATCACCAGCATATCTGCAAATCCTGCTGGAAGAGGTGCAGATCCTTCTGGAAAAGGGCTTCGTAGAAGTTGTCCCCATTCAGGTAAACTATGGTATTCAGTGTACTTCCTTGTACCATAAAAGGATCTCGCATGTGGCCTGTGTTAGACCTGCGCCCAGCCAACAAATGTCAAATTGCAAAAATTCAGAATGACAACATTGCAGGAAGTAATCGCACTGCTGGTGCAGGGGATTACATGGCAGCACATGAAAGATGCATACTTTCATATTTCAATGTAGCCAGCGCACAGAGTACCTAAGGTTCATGATGGAGATCACACACTATCAGTTCAAGTTCTTCCGGTGTTCACAAAGGTACTGGCGGGAGTAGCTGCTCACCTGCACAGGCAGTCCATCCCAGTCTACCCTTACCTCGACAACTGACTAATAACGGGATTCGTATGGAACATGCCTAACAAATACCCAGAAGACGTTGGATCTCTGCTTCAATCTAGGGTTCTCGAAAGAGAAAGTCTGGACCCCAGCCAAGTCGAACAGTTTCTGGGGACACTAATTCGGACCAAAGATGGCCTAGTCTTTCACTCAAGAGGTTTCAAAGCATGATGTTCCAGAGCCCTCACTATGTTAGCCAGTCACGAGGGGACCGTACGCAAACCCATGCGACTGTTGGGGATGATGGCCTCCTGCATCTACGTAGTTCCACACGCACGCTTGCGCATGCACCCTATGCAAGAGTGGCTCTCTGGCCACTGGTTTCAGGCCAGCGGACAATGGGAATGAGTAGTTGTCTCGGCAGCCCTCATTCAGTCTCTGCAGTGGTGGCCAAGGGAAAACCCCATGCAGGGAAAACCTTCACCCCTGCAGTAGAAGCCACTCGCCACGCACATCTGATGCTGTGGTGGAAGGAAGGAGGGAGGGAGGGGGCGGCGGGCTGAGGCTGGCTCTCCTTCAGACAGCGCACAGCGTGTGGTCCCCCCACAGTGGCATCCAACCACATAAAATTGTTGGAACTTCTAGCAGTTTTCAAGGCCCTGAAGGCATTCCAAACACGCCTCTAGGGGAGTACAGTTCTAGTCCTCACACAGTACTACGGCCAAGTAGTACCTAAACAAGGGGGCACTCACTCTCTAGGGCTGTCCAAACTGTCACAGAACATATGGAAATGGGCTCTCAAACACAAAGTTCCTATCGCAACACGTTCCAGGGGAATTCTATCTTCTGGTGGACGTACTCAGCAGATACTTCCCACTACCCGTAGAGTACGAGTGTGCGATTGCACAAGGACTGTTCTCAATCTTTGCAGACTGGGGCTTCCCAGAGACTTTCACAACTCTGGAGAACGCACAATGCCCAGATTATGTCTCCAGGTACCTTCAGAACCGCTCCAAGGGGAACAGTCTCTGGATAACATGGTCAGGGAAATTTGTCTACGGGACCCCCTCCACCCCCCTTTCCACTCCCCTGATTCCGCTGGTGCAGTATAGTGCACAGGATGCACCAAGAGCCAACCTTGGTGCTCCCATCTCATGGCATTGTCGGTCGCCCCTCCCAGGAAGCTGTCATGCCATTTCAACATGCTGTCGCAAGACAATTGGAGACACTGCATCCATGCCCTCAAACTCTCTACTTAGCAGGCTGGCGCCTGAGGTCATGGAGTTCAGGCACCTCCAACTGCCTCAAAGATGTATGAATGTACTTGATGAACACTGAAACCGAACACCAGACTTTTACTTCAGAAGGTGGTTTCGTGGTGGAAAATTACAGCAATTACAATGTTTATGGAAAGGGTAACAAGACGATCCCCCTATATCCAACCAAGCTCCCGGGTGGGATCTGAACGTTTTACTTACCAGACTAATGGGGCCTCCCTTTGAACCAATGCACAAGGTTAGCCTTAAAGCACTCTCCTAAAAGACTGCCTTCTTGGTGGCGATCACTTCAATAAGGAGAGTTGGTGAACTGCAAGTCCTTTCAATTGAAGACCCATTCGCATTGATTCACAAGGAAAAGGTGGTCCTGCGCACTCACCCACGATTTGCGCCTGCCTGTAGTTCAAAGTTCCATGTGAACCAGTCCATGGACCTACCCACCTTTTTCCAGAACTCCACTAACGGGGCAGAAGTAAACCTCCACACTAGATGTGACGAGAGCGGTGATCTATTATCTCGAAGACAAAACCACGCAGAAAGACAAACCCATTTTTCGTTTGGCAGCTGGTAGGTAAGGGGAACCCTGTCTCTAAATCAGCGATTTTGAATTGTAAACTGCATCACACTGCTTCTCTTGCCAAGAGCGATTTACCCTTCAAGCCTAGAGCACACTCGTCTGGACACATGGGCTACATAGCATTCATTTCAAATGTTCCTCTTGAATTAATTTGGAAAGCAGGAACCAGGAGTTCTGTACACACCTTTACACAACACTACTGCCTAGATACACTGTCTGATTCTCCAGTGGCACAAGCAGTGCTCAGACATCTCTTTGCTACTTTTCCTTCTCGCATCCCACCGCCATCTCTGGGTACTGCTTGCTAGTCTATGCACAGCATGTTATTCTAAGCAGTTTAACAAGCATCAGACATGCATTACTCGCCGTAATAGCATTTTTGATTGTATCTGCTTAGATTCACATGCGCCCACCCTTCCTCCCCACATGGAGTAGAAGGAACCTAGACCTCTTACACATTCTCTTCTGTACTCACTCGTGAACTATAAGGCTCCCTCATGGCAGAAAACGCAATCGGAGGGACCTCAACGTGTGAGGTATTTTTGATACACTACACATCACGTTGGGGCTAGTGTTAGTCATGCCCATGTCGAAGTCTCCTTTCGATCTTCTAAAAGATGCAATACTGCGCGATTACCCCTGATGTCAGACTATATGCACATCATGTGAATCTAAGCAGTCAAAATCATTAGAAATGCTATTGCGGTGAGTAATTCATGTGTGTTCTGCTTTGCTAACTCTTTACTTTAGGAGTTTGGGGCAGGAAGGCAGTTTCCTACATGTTGCACCACTTTAGCTTGATCTATCCGTTAGACTTTAAGGATAGATGAAACGCAGAATTGTGTTGCAGCCTAGGTCCCTCCAAGGGAACAGGGAAACACCAAGAATTACAATTAAGACTGTAGTATACAAAAATAAACTATTATAGGCCCAACAAACACACAAATGAATACCAAAATGCAATAGCAAAACGCCACACCAGCAACACTATGTAATCTATAGATTTTCTGGAGCTTGTGGATCTTGGATCACATGCTCTGCATGTACCACATCTAGTGGAAGTCTGAGTATTAAAATATTTGTTTTAGAAACTCAAACTGACGTTGATCGGGCGTGATTAGTAATACTATCCCTAGTGTGACGTGTATTGTACCCATGGTCCTTCACGTGTCGCTGTCCTCATTGTTTTTTTCAACCATCGAAGTCTGTCGCAAATGTAGAGTTCTCTTCAAGGTTGATGCCTTTTGATTTACTATAGTTATATTGGTAGAATTTCTTCCTTTTCTTTACTGTTACCCTCGCTGCATGTCTGATCATCCACTCGACTGCTCCTGATGAACACCCACATCGGCGAAGACTGATGGATCGACACCAGATGCGCCCTTTCGGGCCTCTTTGGACTTCTGCTTTACGGTAGGCAGATTCTCTATACTGACTCCTCTTTAGAGAATGTTTATCCTATTAGCCCCCTTCTCTTCGCCAAACTGCCCTGTCTATACATAATGGACAAAACCCATTCATATTTTGTTCCACCTACTGTCGTAAATTTCTGTGGAACGACTCACTGTGTGCAACCACTGTTGCCCAAGCGATCATGCCGAAAAGCACTGTAAATCTTGTCAGCTTTTCCTGCCAAAGACCCTATAAGATCGGACGAGGGCCGCTCACGCTATGCAGCTCAAGGCTTCCATAGACCTGATGGAAGACTTCAGCGAGGGCAGTTTGTCATGAGTAACAAGAGGGCGATCATCTGGACCCCAAGTGCAAGCCCCCGACTCCGTGAAGCCGGCCGTCTTATGGAGACACCGGCGGTCACTGCACACAAGCATTAACACACTGAAGACATACCCCATGGCTGACACTCTAAGACACCGTTGAGGCACATGAGGTGACCGGTGATAAAGCCTCTTGTTGTTCACTATCATCTGCGCCATCAAGCACGCTTTTGCCTTTTGACTGCTCACGAAAAACAAAAGAAATTGTAGGTTGGAACACAGCATATAAAGTCCCTCCTTTTGTGTGCCGAAAAACAGGCTTCGAGTGGCATCTGTGTCTCCTAAAAAACAAAGTGCCGAAAATACAAGCGCTAATTCAAAAATGTTAGCGCCCTCTTCTGAAAGCAGGGTTGATGAAAAAACATAAAATGTTGCCATCATTAACTCCCTAGGCCACCCAGACAGTCTTCTACTCCCTTAGACACCCTCTGTGGCTAAGCGCAATAAAGAAAGCATTTCCGCCGGGCCCTATCATCTTGGGCTTACCTCCAGAATGTCATTTTACACCAGAACAATTTAATAAGATTTTGGGGCGAATGTCCGGTTTTATGGACTTTATGGACTTTATGGACAGGCACCCAGATGTCTGGCAGCCAGGGGCATCAACAGAGCCACCCCCTGCCTAGAAATCCCACCTTGAGCCACAGCCCAGCACCTCTGCTCTGGGCACTTTGGCCTTGGCACTTAAAGACGGCTCTCAATATCAAGACCCATATTGTGGAGGGGATCTCTGTAGCCAGGATCAAGAACTGTAGTACATAAATGTCGTCATAATACTATCACCCGACTATCATTACCAGCTGGTTGCAGACTCGGCTACAGTATAACGAACTGTTAAGGCGGTTCAACATTTCAACGTTGACACTGAGGAGACGTAAGCCAATAAGGACTTTGTGGAAAGCATCCTGGGGGACAAAAAGGCAGCCACTCAATTCATACATCTCTTGCAATCAATAGACTTATTCAACCATCCCTCTTAACACCTAGTCTTACACAACCAGTCAATCCAAGAATAGAAAAGTTGTTCAGGCCCACACGCCCCACCCTGACCCCACACCCACTGTACATTAGGGGCCAGATGAAGTCTGATTCTCTGGTAGTTACTAACACCAGAAAGAGGGCAGGCACTCCCCTGGCATGGCAGAAGCCCTGCCGGACAAGGAGAGTAAAAAGATGTAAACATTTGGAAGGGTAGCTTTCTCTAGAGCGTACCCAACAAGAATTGCGAACAATACAACCTTGTTGGCTAGTTATGGCTGCCACAAGTGTGAAAGCTTGAACTACATGCCGTCCCAGAACCATGGAAGGCCCAACTGCTTCTGAAGGCAAACCAGTCTGCAGCTGCATCCTGAAAAACACGTTGATGCGGCAGACAATGCAGGACGCATCCTAGCCGAAGGGACCCTCATTAAGCGGCATGCCTGGCCTATGCGGTCATGGTTTAAGCTAGAGACATAAGCAAACCTCCTGACCATCCCAATCGAGCCAAAAGTCCTAATTGGTAAGGCTGAGCAGGGCACCCTAAAGAGTGCCAAGGATGAGTACGACACTCTTGTCCCTTGGGCATCTGACTAACGGACCTTATTCCTAACAGGGTTCCCCAAATTATGAGATTTTGAGGCCAGAGTGGACAATTGGGCTACATTTGGGGAGGTCCTGGAACCAGTTTCAAGGCCAAGGGTCCTAGTCTAGTTTTGAAAGGGGGAAATGGAGATAGAACCTAACCCGGGAGAGGCTCAGCCCCTCTCAATGATTCGCTGTTTCGGGTCCCCTCCCATGCCACTCCAGTAGGTGGCTGAATTGCTCCATTCACTCACGCATGGGAGGGGATAACATCGGACAGGCGGGTACTGCATAGAGTTGCTTCAGAAACCACCACCAACCGCCAAGACAGAAGAAACTGCAGCAGAAGAAACAGCCGCGCTGCTGGAAAAGGATGCAATAGAAATCGTCCCAGTCAACCAGGTAAACGAGGGTATCTATTAACGTACTTCCTTGTGCCAAAAAAAAAATCTCACCATGCGCCCAGTACTAGATCTCTGCCCCGCAAACAATTGTCAAACCGCAGAAGTTTCACATGACCACGCTTCTGGAGGTGATTCCACTCCTGAAATGGGTGGGGGGGGGGGGGGAGTCTACATGGTGACATTGGACATGAAAGATGCATAATTTCATATTTCGAAGGGATTGTGTCCGCCGACGTATTCCTCATCTTAGATATCTCCTTCCAGCTCTGCTGGCCTCGGAAAATTTTTTCTTTAGAGGGCGCTGCGCGTCGACGTCCTCCGAGTCGATGTCCCTCGACAGCCGCCGTGTCAACGTCATCCTGCCTAAAAAGGATGCGCGCAGCGTCTGTTGCTCAGTTCCGTTTTTCCGCGCTTACTCAGTGCCTCGGAATACCGTTGCTCAGTTCTTGTCAGATTAATCCTATTTACCTCGAGTTATTCGATCCGTACTAGATGGCTTCCTCGTCGGAACCGACAACTCCTCGCTCCGGCTTCAAAAAATGCCGAGATTGTGGAAAAAAGATGTCACTGACTGACCCTCACAGAGTTTCTGTGGTGTTTGGGAGCTGAACACTATTGTTCGGAGTGCGAGGACTGTATGTCCATGACAGCTAAGGCCCTGAAGGAGCGTAGGGGGAAGCTGGAGAAAGGTAAGACTTTTAAAGCTTCTTCGTCGACGAAGTCGAGACACTTGTCTCCTCGTCACCATTCGCGCTCCAGGTCTCGGAGTGGGTCCCATCCTCGATCGAAGCACTCGAAGAGGAGACGTCGAAGATCCCCTTCTCCGTCTTCCTCTTCCTCTGTTTCGCCAAAAAGAATCCCTTGCCCCACGAAACATAGTTCCCGGGCTGAATGGGAGGAATTCCGCAAAAATATGATCGTCTTCGAGAAAGCGGCCTCGACCCCCTCGAAGACTGCCGAGAGCGATGTTCTGGTCGAAAGACCCGAAGGTCAAAAACGCCACGAGTCGCAGTACCCGGCGAAGGAAACCTCTCGAGCGCGTCTCGAACCCTCGAGTAGGACTATGACCTCCAAACCTTCCTCGAGGGTTCCATCGACGAGGGTTCTGTCGAGGGCAATGTCTTCGACGCCGTTGTCGAAGGGACCTTCGACACACGAGTGTCGACTCGACGCCAGCGTCGACACCGGTGTCGACGCCAAGAAAAGTCACGGTTACGACACACCCGTGTCTATCCCCAGGTCCTCGACGTTGATGGCTTCGAGATCGTCGAGTAGAATCCCAATTCTGTCGAGGTCTTCGAGGCCTCCGCCTTTGTTTTCGACGCCACGCTCGAAGCCTTCGGCGTCGACGACATCGACGTTTTCAAGGCCGATTATGACAAGTTCGGCACCCTCTGCCTTGGAAATGGGGTTTACACCCTTTATGAGTTCAGAACAATTGAGGACTATGTCCTCAATATTGGAAGAGGGTGAATTGTCTGAACAGGAAGACACATTTGAGCTGCAGGGACCTGTAACCCCAATTAGAGAGGAATTTTCCTCTGAAGAACGCAGGTTAAAGGATCTTCATGATTCCTTACATGAGGCAAGTGGGTTAGACACCTCCCCTGAGGTGGAGTTTTCTAGACCAGACCCGGGGGATCATGCTGAAACCCCCTATAGAGCCTTAATGGCCAGGATCACAGAGTTTATGGGGTGGTCTGCACCTTCACACTCTTTCCAACAAGATGACCTCACGGATATTCTTGACAAAGGCCCACAGGAGGATCCTGTGGTGCCTTTTCATAAAGCTCTTCAGAGGAAGATCATGACAAACTGGGAAACCCCAGATGTCGTACCAGCAGTAAATAAAAAACTGTCTACAAAGTACAGGGTATCCTCTACAGACCCAGAGTTTTTGTCTAAACACCCATCCCCAGAAAGTCTGGTGGTACAGGCAGCATCCTCTACCGATGTCAAGACGGCTTATCCTACCGTCCCACAGGACAGGGACGATAAAAATATGATGCTATGGCAAAGAAAGTCTTTTCAGCATGAAGCATGGCGTTAAAATCTGTGAATGCTACTTGTACCCTTACTAGGTTCAGCCATACACTTTGGGAGTGTGCTTCTACAGCGGCTGACTGCATCCCGGAAGGAGAAGAAAGGGATGCGTTCCTGAATATTATACAGGACGGTAAAGATGCTATGTGCGAATCCCTCCAGACGGGCATTGATTCGGCTGACCGTATCAGCAGAGCAATGGCAGCAAGTACATCAACCAGGAGATTCGCTTGGTTGAGAGTCTGGTTTTGCCCCAGATGTGCAAGCCAGGCTCTTGAACATGCCATTCGATGGCTCTTCTTTGTTCGGGAAAAAGGTGGATGACAGTTTAGAGAAACTGCAAACTTCAAAAGCAGCAGCAAAATCCCAAGGAGCTGCAATCCGTCAGACTCCTTTTCGTCCCACAGGAACCTCTGCGAGGGGCAAGTCCTTTTGCTTCTACTCCGCATTCGGAAGAGGTAGAGGACGACCGGCTCAAAGGGGACAAAGAACTACCCGAGGTGGACGGGGTAGATATTCAAAAGCCGCAGCAACAGCAGGTGCCTCTTTACCATCGGCATCTGCATCAGCCGCCCCAAAACCACTCTGAGGACTTCCCTCACAGGACACCTGTAGGAGGCAGGTTGACTCAACATCTGGCGGTATGGCAGGCTATCACGTCAGATGCTTGGGCATTGGAAACAGTTGTCCAAGGTTACTGCCTGCCTTTCCTACGTATACCTCAGTCATCCACCGGGGATCAGCTCTCAGAGCTCCAGATCCGCTCCTCTTGCAGGAAATTTTGGACCTGCTAGAGAAAGGTGCCATAGAACCGGTACCTGTAGCGGAGAGGAACAAGGGCTGGTACTCCCCTTACTTTCTCATTCCGAAGAAAGACGGAGGACTGAGACCCATCTTGGACTTGCGAGAATTGAACAAATTCCTCAGGAAAGACAAATTCAAGATGGTCACTCTTTCTCAGATCCTCCAGGCCCTTCAGTTCCAGGACTGGTTGGTATCTCTGGACCTTCAGGACGCTTATTTCCATGTGCCAATCCATCTCAAACACAGGAAATACCTGAGGTTCGCAATTGGCAACTCTCTCTATCAATTTCGAGTACTGCCATTTGGGCTGACCTCTGCCCCGAGGGTCTTCAAGTTAATGTCGGTAGTGGCGGCAAGTCTAAGGAGGGAAGGGATTCACGTCTACTCCTACCTGGACGATTGGTTGATCAGGGCTGTTTCTTAGGAACAAGCTCAGATCCAGCTAAATCACGTGTGCCATTTCCTTCAGACTGGGCTTCTCCCTCAATTTAAAGAAGTCACAAATGATACCATCGCAGAGACTCCAGTTCATAGGAGCGATCCTGGACACTTCCTTGGGAAAAGCCTCGCCACCAGAGGTGAGGGCTCAAGATATTCTACAGATGGTTACCAAGTTCCAACATGCCCAACGTCTCCCAGCCTTCGACTTTTTGAGGTTGCTAGGCCTCATGGCATCCTGCATTTTCCTAGTGCCAGAGGCTCGCCTGAGAATGAGATCCCTCCAGTGGGCACTGAGGACTCAGTGGTCACAATTCTCAGGGACAATGACCGATCTTCTTCAGGTTCCCGACAGAGTAGCTGGAGACCTTCAGTGGTGGGCCTGTCAGGAGAACATTCTGAAAGGAGAACAGTTTTGGCAACCCTGGCCGGAGATAACAGTAGTCACGGATGCCTCACTCACGGGGTGGGGAGCCCACGCCAACGACTTGACCATCAGCGGTCGTTGGTCTCCATCGGAGTCCAGACTACATATCAACCTGTTAGAGCTGAGAGCCATCAGACTTGCGCTGAAGGAGTTCCTGCCAGCTGTACAAGGGAAGAACGTCCTGATAATGACCGACAACACGGTGGCCATGCATTACCTCAACAAAAGAGGCGTAGGATCACTACCCCTGTGCAGAGAGGCGATGCAGCTCTGGTTTTGGGCAATCCAAGAAGGAATCTCTCTATCGGCAGCTCACCTAGCCAGAGAGAAGAACATGACAGCGGACGCTCTGAGCAGGCAGAGCACAGTCTCCCACGAGTGGGAGCTAGCTCAGGAAGTCCTTCAAGAGATCTTCGCCCTTTGGGGAACCCCTCAGGTAGATCTGTTCGCCACCAGCCTAAACAGGAAATGCAACCTGTTCTGCTCAAGGGAATTTCCCCCGAGAGGAGCTCTGGGAGATGCGTTCATAGTGGACTGGGTGTTTCCGCTTCTGTACGCGTTCCCACCGGTCCCCGTCATTCCTCAAATGATCAGGAGGTTGAGAAGATTCCGGAGAACCATGAACCTAATTGCCCCGGATTGGGCCAGGAGAACGTGGTACCTGGACCTTCTAGACTTGTCCATCTGCCCTCCAATTCAACTTCCACTCAGAGAGAACCTACTCTCACAGAAGGGAGGTCAGGTTCTCCATCCAGACATCAAAACCCTCAACCTTCACGCTTGGCTTCTGAAAGGCTGAGGTACAAGGATTGGGACCTCCCTGATGATGATATGGAGGTGTTGCTTTCGGCAAGGAGGCCAGCAACAAAGTCTTTATACCGCTGCTGTTGGAACAGATTTTGCAGCTGGTGTAGAGAACAGAATATCGACCCTTTTTCATGTGGTACACCAATGGTTTTGTCCTTCCTACTTTATTTGACAAATTCAGGCCTTCAAGTTGGCACCATTAAGGGCTATCTCGCAGCGCTATCTATCTTTAAGCGCACTGCGGAAGAACCATCCTATTTCAAATTACCCTTGGTAATAGTTTCTAAAGGGGTTAACCAATGTTTATCCCCAAGACCATTCCAAGTTCCCCTATGGGATTTAAACTTAGTACTAACTTTCCTGATGGGCACACCTTTCGAACCACTCCATTCTTGTTCGTTAAGATTCCTTACCCTTAAAACTGTTTTATTAATAGCACTTACATCTGCTAGAAGGGTGAGCGAATTACAAGCTCTTTCTTGTAAACCCCCTCACACAATATTTCACAAAGACAAAGTTGTCCTGCAAGTGAAGCCTAATTTCCTCCCAAAGGTGGTTTCTGCATTCCATATCACTCAGAAGATTACCCTACCATCTTTCTATCCTCCTCCTCACCCGGGGAAAGAGGAAGAGAGGTTGCACAGGCTAGACCCTAGAAGGGCTTTAAGTTTTTACATCAGTAGACTAGCCAGGATAAGACAGGCAGACCAGCTGTTTGTAGGTTACGCAGGTCACAAGCTGGGGTTACCAATAACGAAGCAGACCATTTCTAGATGGATCATTCAAGCCAATCTTGAAATGTTATAAACTGGCAGGGAAAGAGCCCCCTCAAAACCTTAGGGCTCATTCGACCAGAGGTATTGCAGCTTCATCGGCCCTCAAGAGGCGTGCCGGTTAAAGACATCTGTGCGGCCGCTACATGGTCGTCTGTCCATACCTTTACACGTTTTTACAATTTGGATTCCTCCTCCAGTCAAGAGACTAGATTTGGAAGGGCTGTACTGCATTCAATGCAACAATAGAAGACGGCGTGAAGTCAGTACTCCCTCCTCCAATAATAGAATACTGCTATGGGAGCCTATCTAAGATGAGGAATACGTCGGAGGACACAATCCCTTCGAAGAACAAGTTACTTCTTACCTTGTAACGTTCTTTCGACGGGATGTTCCTCCGACGTATTCCTCATCGGCCCTCCCATCCATCCCCGCAGTTCTACTTCCCGTGTTGCAGCTTACGCTCCTTCAGGGTGATTAGTCTAGTCCAGAAAGTATTATTGTGGGCTACAAAACGGAACTGAGCAACGGACGCTGCGCGCGGCCTTTATACGCAGGATGACGTCGACACGACGGCTGTCGACGGACATCGACTCGGAGGACGTCGACGCGCAGCGCCCTCTAAAGAAAAAATTTTCCGAGGCCAGCAGAGCTCGAAGGAGATATCTAAGATGAGGAATACGTCAGAGGAACATCCCGTCGAAAGAACGTTACAAGGTAAGAAGTAACTTGTTCCTCTCCACCATGGGGTCTGGCATGGATTAACATGCTCATGAATATTCCCTGTCAGGCCGGGAATCATCAGTAAAAAGTTTCACTTTCACTGTCTTTCTCCTATAAACCAATCACTGAGCTCTGGGTCATTCGGCTCCCCGGCCAATGACTGCCCTCTCCCTAAGGCCCTCCTCTGGCAGCCATCTTCAGATTTTTACTGCACGTTCAAGTGTTGGGAGTCCTCGTGTTTAGCTCTGAACTTTTCTGCTTTTTTTTTCATTCAAAATGTCCAATTAGTCAGCCAGTGTGGTCTTTCGTTCTTTGACTGGCAAGCAGGGATCCGTTGGTGTCTTTCGTCACCCCTCAAGGATCGTTGAGTTTGCATCGAAGATTCCAGAAGGCCATCGGGCCTGTATACTGCACGCTGGCCTATGTCAGAGGAAAAGGACAGAGGTTCTCTTTTAAAGCTCTGCTCCAGCTGCAAATTAAGGAGCGTTTTGGTGGAAGACTGTTGGGCAAAGTTTGAATGCAGTACCCTCTGGGAACTCTACAAAAAATTATGACTACAGGTATAGGCAACCCAACCTTTAGTATAAGCTTGCACTACAGTTTTGGTAGCATGTTGAGCAGTCAGGCTTATCTCAAGAGGGGAAATGTGAGCTGTAGTGGAGTTACACAAAGATTCAGAGTCACAGGTATTCAAATAAACTCTTGCACTCTGTTTCTTGCATTAACAATGAATTTATCTGTCAGTTATAAATCCTTCATTAGAAGGAGGCAATCATAGTAAAACACAAATATATTTCAAAACTGTACACTACGTTTCTGAATCAGACGAGACCCTTTTGGGATGGCCCACAGACACAACCTACACCCACAGGTGACTTTAGTAACAAGAGTGCTGGGCACATTAATATCTTACTGTTGGCATTCAGAATACTTTTTCAAGAGGAGTAAAAAGCAAAGGTTATCAGAACATTGAAGACTAGAATGATTCTTAGACAGTGTACATATTTTGAGTTCACCAGAAGAGTCCATTCAATAGGCTAGGCCAAAGTCAATGGGCTAAAGTCTTGGATAGGAGAAAGCGGTTCTGGTAAGTAAACAAGTCTCTGCATAAGTTCTTTGTAGTTTTATTTATTTTAGCATTTTTAAAGCGCTCACACAGCCCGCAGGCATGGAGGCGCTGTTACAGGAATTGTTCATTTATTCTTTTTGTTGCGGAATTGTTTTTTTTTTTTGTTTTAGTTGCGTATTTATAACGCGCTTAAACACCCAGAGGTTTCTAAGCACGGACCCGGGAATCGAACCTATGTCGCTTCGTGTTGTCTTGTTTCCAAGGCGCGCACGTTGCCGTTAAGCTATCCTCCCGGGAAAAAGAATCCTCATCATGTTGGGTCACAAGCTGATTAGGCCTGCGAGTTGCAAATGTTTCAAGCACTTTCACCGTGAGTTAAGTTCTGTCTCATTTTACAGTACCTTACAATGAATAAAGATGCAGTTGATGACTTCTGTTTCTGTAGATCACACTTTTCCTGGGCCTCAGTCATGGGGACAAGAGGGAGGACGTCGGGACTCCTGCACTGGGACGATCCAAAGCTTGCAACTGACAAACTTCAATTTCAGTGGCGGTTTCGCGTTTCAGCTACTGCACTGGTAACAACTCTGGTCCTGGCTGCAAAGGTGGACTGTCCTTGCTTCTGAGGTCCCGCACACAGCTGAGTGGGGGTTGTGAGGGGCGGGGGGCGGGGGGGGTTCAGGCTTGGTCGGTGTGACGCTGTGAGAGTCCGGAGGATCTTCCAAGCGCTTTCGGCCAGCTTACAAGTAATGCACACAATCTGGTGTCCCTCTCCCTGACTCTACGGTTTCCTGCAGCACTCTGAGGAAATGCAACCAGCTCCGAGATTGGTGTCCAGGTGGCTTACTTTGAGTTGATTTGGTCCTACTAACTCAAAGGGAGAAGTCCTTTGCAGGGCTTCTGTCGAGGTGAACTTGGCAATTCGGACCTGCAGCAGGGCTTCACCGTCAAACCAACGGTCCAGGAGTTGCAGCAGCTGTCCTCTTCAAGCTCTTCGGTTCCTTCGTCCAGTGGTCGACTCTTCTTTCCAAACCAAGAGACTCCTTTTTTTCAGGTCTCCCATACATTCCAGCCTAGCTGCCACTCACCCAGCAGGGTGGCTCTCTTTGCCGGACAGTCAACCAGCCAATCGGAGTGCGTTTGCGTCTCCTAGGAGACTAAGTACAGAGTTTTGGGCACCTCCCACACTTCCTGCCTACCCCAAACACTCTGGAGCTTGAGGCGGGTTTCACTCCTGAAGCCTGCCAAAGGCGAATGAACAAGGAGACCAAACTTAGTTTGGCGCACAGAGAAACTCTAGAAGGACCTTTCCACAAAGAATTGGCAAAAAGACCAGGATCCATTTTTAGCAACAATGGCTGGGCGCCATTTTGAAAAACATGGCTCCCGCGATTTAACGTTACCAGAGCTACGAATAGTTCACGGTCGTGAAAAATAATGGTAGTTGTACAACCACTGCCACCAGCCATTCTGAGAGGAAAGGGTAACATTTGAATGCTACATGAGTATCTAGACACAGGAGATACTAAGTAACCCCTCCAGCACTCTATTGTAAGAGGGTGTGCTGGGTCTGGGAATTTACAGGGCTAAGTGAAGTCAATTTCACTCCACTGTTCTGGGAAACAGTAGCTGATCCCAGAGTAGGTATTTAAAACCTTGGGAAATCTAAAAGTCTTCCCTGTGTTACTGCATTGAAGGTGCTTTGTGACACAAAGTTGATGCGTATGGAGTTGGTTAGTCTCCATAACCAAAGGAAACACAAAGGTAAAACACATATCAAAATACATGAGTGGGGGGTGGGGGAAAAGGGCCACACATGCTCGGGTAAATAAAAATCAGTCCTTAAAATCCAGCAAAGTTGCTGGGGGGGGTGGTCTCTAAGCTAGAGGGAATTGGCACATTTTTGAGATTTCTCCCCAACAAAGACAAACACTCCCAATGCCTCTCCTGTCCATCTGGATCACAAGGGTGCGGATTGCGAGATTTGGATTCACCAAACGCACCAAGGATCGACACAGGCGGCGTGGCTCAGCGCAAAGGCCTATACCCTGTGCAGCAAGCAGGGGCATGCATCACCCAAGACTTGCCGGTCCGAGGAGCAGGCTTCGAAGTCCTTTGAGGTTGCCCCCTCCGTGGGGGCCCAAAACGAGGCCAAGCACTGCAAGGCCGTTTCGGTCCCGCAACGAACTGGGTACGCTCATCTCCATTGGCCCCCAGCTCAAGCAATCGCTCCAGCTCCTCCTCGACGACTAAATCTGCTAACCCGGGGGAGCTACGGGAGAAGGTCAAGGCGCAGGGTAAGGTATTCGACCTACCCCTGAAGGCCCCAGTGGCCCAGACTAGAGCATACTAGATGATAGAGCTGGTGGATGCCTTCTCGAAGGCTTACTGTCCCAGCCCAGGGAGCCCCGCAGGTGGAGAAAACACCAGCGAAAAGGATGCCAGCCCTGAGCCCAGCTCAAACCCCTCCGGATGCAAAACGGGGTGGTGGGGGCGCAGGGGCAGTGGAGGCATCTACCATGCTCCAGGGCACAGAGAATTATTCTTCTGACTAAGAGGACATGGTATCTGTTAACATGGTCCTAGAGGACGTGAGGGAACCACAACAGTGGAAACGCAGAGGACCGTGAAATCGTCGAGGGGGGACGACAGCAGAGTGGATGACTTTGCGCTGGGCCCAGCATGCCTACTCCCCAGCTCGGGACGCTGGACATCCTGTCCACTCTCCACACGGGTGGAGATAACAGAAGAGATGCCAGCGAGGAAGTGGCACCCCATCACCCCCCCCACCCAATCCCCCCCGGATACAGGGATGGATACAGCAACGACTAAGTGGGATCATTCCACCCCATGGTCACACGTGCATCTGAGCTGTTCCAGCTGACAGACCAAAAAGGAAGGTTCCCAGTACCAGCACCAAGAAACTAAAAGGAAGACCATTCTGGCAGTGACTCTCCTGCACAACGTTTGAGATGATGGCCTGGCGCTGATGAAAAATCCCACCTCGGCCCCGCCGTAAAGCGACCCATTGGAGAAGTGCCAGAGTTTGCACCAAAGTGTCTGCGATCACAGCCTTCCCCAGACTGTTTCGAAGAAAGCCATTGTCTTCAGCCTCCGTTCCCCAGGACAGCGAGGGGAAGATAGCCCCGTTGCTGGAGTTAACCGACAACAAACTGGTCGAGGCGCTGGGGATACTCTAGGAGGGTGAAGTTGAATCAGACCATGCCATCGCTGTGGCCCTGACATGGTGTTCCGCCAGATGAACGGTGTCTGCCTCTGTCGTCGTGGCTGGTTGAAAGCCACTAACGTTTGGCAGGAAGTTCAGATGTGAGGCCTGGACATGCCGTTGGGGGACACTCTTTGGGAAGGCTGTCCATGAATTGTTGCAAGCCATCAAGACCGATACTGCTCGGGCACTAGGCACGCTTCAGCAACATCGCCCTTCCTTTTGTGCCACTGGAGGCAAATCCAGAAGACCATAAAGGGTTTTGGCGGCATATAGTCCTTAGTCAACCCTCCCGGTCCACTACCCAGGAAGCCTTCAGGGGTTGCTACAGTGCTTTCGGAGGTGGCCGCTGTCGTCACTCCCAAGGTGGCATGCAGTCCCTGAAGCAGGACTGGCCAGGATGTTGGGCCCTCACCCATGCACCCCAGTGGGAGGCCGGCTGGCTGGCTGGCTCCATAAGCGAGTGGAAGATGATCTCCACTGACCAATGGATGCTGGACGTTCTCGCCCACGGACACTTTAGAAAACCACGAGAAGTGTTGGTGGTTACCACCAGTGGCTCCACAGGAGCAGCACATTCAGCTTCTGCAGTAAGTATGGGGCCATGCTAAGAATAGTTGGAGTGGGTTCCTGGTGCGCTGGAGTTTACTCCAGATACTACTTAGTAAAAAAGACTGTGGGCTGGAGGGCAATTCTCGACTTGCGGCGACTAAACACATTCCTCAAGTCCCAAAAATTCAGGATGGTCCCATTTCAGCACGTACTCTGGCAACTGGAGCAAGGGGACTTTCTAACGTTGCTGGATCTAGAGAATGCTTACTTCCATGTCCCCATTCATGAGCAGTATCAACAGTTCGTGCGCTTCATTGTACAGGGAATGCACTACCAATTACAGGCCCTTCCCTTCAGACTGAAGTTGGTGCTCAGGGTGTTACGAAGTGCTTGGCACCAGTGGTGGCCCGTCTACGTCTGCAAGGGATACATGCGTACCCATACCGTGACTGGCTCATCCGAGCTAAGTCCAGGGAAATTGCTGTTAACCACGTGGACAGGACCAGCCTGCTGCAGACGGTTGTGGGATTCTGTGAATTATCCGAAGTCCTGCTAGATTCCATCACAGGAGGCTCTGTTCCAGGGGTCTGGGCTTAACGCGGTCTCCTGCCTGGGCCCCAAATGGCAGAGATTCGCCAGCAGGTACCTCCAGCTAGGGAGCATGGGGGGCGCGTTCTTCCTGTATGAAGGCCTGTTCCTGTACGTGGTCTCGCTGTTGCTTCTACTGCTACGAGTCATCGGTCAACTCAGACGGTGCAGGATGATACTGGTCGCACCGGTGTGGCCGAAGCAGATTTGGTACCCGGACCTTCTCAGCCTGTCGACGTCACCGCCGGTCAAGTTGCTAGTGATCATGGATCGGCTTGCCAGGGAAGGAGCTGAAATCCTGCACCACTACCCAAGATAACGGAGCCTGAAGGCCTGGCTCCTGCAGCCCTGGAGTTCGGTGGGTATGAGCTACCGGCGGACTACAGGGAGGTCATTGCCAGGGGCAGAGCATCATTGACTAAGTGCTACAGGCACAAGTGGAAGCGTTTCGGGAATTGGTGCCGGTCGCAGAAAATCAACCCTCTGAGGGTTAGGGCCCCTCAGATCCTTCTATACTTGGTGTTGGCTAAGGCGGGGCTGGCACACGCCTCCAAGTGCATCTGGCGGCTATCTCGCGCTACACCAGGTCTCCGGGACGGTCTTCTGTTTAGTCAAGGAGTTCATTAAAGGACGGTTTCATTCCCGCCAGTGAAGGCGCCTGCACTGGCGTGGG
The DNA here is from genome assembly GCF_040938575.1 of Ambystoma mexicanum. Lineage (NCBI taxonomy): Eukaryota > Metazoa > Chordata > Amphibia > Caudata > Ambystomatidae > Ambystoma > Ambystoma mexicanum. The sequence continues at coordinate 176,361,593 of NC_090941.1, read as the reverse complement.
AACTCAACGTTGTATTGATAAGGCTCATTGGGTTGGGGTCCCTTCAAGCCTATGCATCAACCTCCTTTCTTGGAAGACCACTTTTCTTGTGACAATCACCTCTGCCAGGAGGGTAGGCGCGATCCAGGCCCTGTCATGCAAGCAGCCATATCTCACTTTTTACGAGACCGGGGTGGTGCTGTGGATGCACCCCTCCTTCATGCCAAAGGTGGTCGGATTTACACCCCAACAAACCTTTGGTGTTGCCTGTGTTTTTTTTCCAATGCATTCCTTGCTGGCTGAAAGGACTCTTCACTCACTGAATGTGGCATGCGCTCTGTAGTTTTGTGGCATGCACAAAGTTTCCGGAAGAAGTCTAAACTTTGATTCTGTGAAACATGGCAAAGCACTGTCCAAGGCTTCCATTTCCTGGTGGCCTTTCGGCTGTATCATGCACTGTCACCGGTTGGCAAACAGACTGCTGCCCGGCGCCCGAGACCATGCCACCAGAGCGATCGCGGTCTCGTGTGCCCCTGCTGGACATCTGCGGGGCTGCTACGTGGAGGTCTTTGCAAACTTTCATGAGACGGGGATTCCAGGGTCGGCCAAGCAGTGCTGCGCATCCTATTCGCTTGAAGGTGAGCCTGGTCCCCAGGTAAGAGTAATTGCTTCTGTTGATCCTTGCCACCTCCTGTGGTTGTGTATGTACTGCTATGTATTCTTTACTCATGAGCATGTGAATCCATGCCAGACCCCATGCTGGAGAATCAACAAGCTACCTACCTGTAACTGTTCTCCAGCATGGGTCTGGCATGGATTCACATGCAAACCCTCCCACCTGCCCCTCTGTGGCTCTTCTTGGTCATACTGCCACTTTACATGCTACCCAATCTGAAAATGGCTCCCAGAGAGGGGCTTGGAGAGAGGGTAGTCATTGGCTAGGGGCAGTATGACTCAGAGCTCATTGATTCCTTTATAGGAGAAAGTTTGTAAGCGAATGTGAAACAGTTTTTATCTTTTACTGAGGATTCTCGGGCTGACTGGGAATATTCATGATCATGTGAATCCATGCCAGACCCTGCTGGAGAACAGTTAACAGGTAAGTAACTTGTTCCTTCCATGCACATTGCTCATAGAAAATACCAGCGTTTCAAGATGGCGGGAGTACACTACCAGTTCAAAGTACTCCTGCCTCAGCACGAACAGTGTTCACCAAGGTGATTGCAGTAGTGGCAGCAAACCTGCGCAGAAAGTCCATCCCAGAATTTCCCTTATCTGGACGACTGGCTGATCACTGGGGAATCAAATTTTTCAGACTAAATACGCAAGAAACTATAGACCTCATTTTCAATCTGGTTTTTGCCATCAAGAAAAAATAGTCTAATCGCCAGCCAAATAAAACTATTTCTGTGTGCTATTCTAGACTCAAAGGTGGAGCTAACATGCCCCTCGAGCGAGAGTGTACGAAACCTGCTGCTGCAGGTGACTCAATACAAGGTTGGTCTCCAAATAACATTACCCCTAGCAATGCACTTGCTAGGGATGATGGCCTCTTGCATTTACCTAATTCCTCACGCCTGCCTGCGTCAATGCAGGAATGGTTAGCAAAACAGTGGTCTCGGGCAAGCAGCCAGTGGGACGATCAAGTGGTTGTTTTGCTAACCCTGGTTGAGGCTCTTGGCTGGTGGTCCACGGACAAGGAAAGCCCTTTCGCTTACCACCAGCCTTAGCGATCCGTACCTCAGACACCTCACTTGCTGGTTGGGGGGGGGGGGGGGCCCGTCCCCTCACTACCTCCACCATACAGCCCATGGACAGTGGACACTTGCTACTGCCCATTGACACATCAACTTCCTGGATCTATTGGCACTCCTCAAAGCTCTTCAAGCTTTTCAGCAACATCTCCAGGGTTACAGTGCAGGTCCTGAGACTGCTCAATGGCCATGTTCTATCTGAACAGGGAGGCACACACACACTGAGTCTGTCAAAACTATTCCAGATAAGGAGGTGGGCGCTCAAGCAGCACATGTTTCTAACATCCCAACATGTTCCAGGGGAACTCTGTTCTCTGGCAGACACTCTCTACCAGAAGAACACAAGTGGCAACTCGACAAATATCCTAGATGGAATATGCTCACTATGGGGTCACCTTTCACTAAACCTATTCCCCACAAAGCTATACGCACAATGCCCAGACTTCACGTCCAGGTTTCCCCAGCCAGGGTACAAGGGGAACACCCTGTGGATGAACTGGTCAGGGAAATTTGCTTACACTGCAAACTGGCGATGTGCGACCCGATCAAGCTCCCTTGCCTGTACAACTTGTTGACACAACACAAGGGGCATCCCTCCGCCCACGCTAGCAATCAATGAACTTGGCAGCTTGGCTCATGAAGTCAGTGTGGCCCTTTAAACCATCCACAATGTTGTATGGATATCCTCAAGGAGGCACACGAACGCAACACCAGGCACTGGTATTTTAATAAGTGGAAGTGATTTGTGATATGGTGCGCATCACAATTGCTAAACCCATTTGAGTGTTCTCCAGCCAACATTCAACAGTACATGCTTAACTTACTAGACTCCAGCCTAGTATTAAATTATTTAAAGGTACATCTGGTGGCCCTATTGGCTTACACTACTTAACAAAAGGTGTCCTGGTGGAAAGTCCCTGTCAACCAGGCATTCATGGAAGGGGTAAAGAGGATCACCCCAATTTCCAATCCTTCTCCAGGTTGGATTCTCTATATTGTTGTGCTCCAAGCTCATGGGTCCACCCCTCGAGCCTATGCACAAGGCCAGCCTAAAGCATTTCTCCTATAAAACTGCATTCCTGGTAGCCATCACCTCCGTAAAATGAGTCCGTGAGCAACAACCACAATCGGTACAAGACCCCTTTTCATCCTACACAAGGACTAGATTGTCCTCCGAACACATCCTAGGTTTTCACCCAAGTTGATTTCAAATGTCCATGTAATGCAGTCCATAACTTCCCACCTTGTTTCAGAATCCAAACTCAGCAGAAAGAAGCCTCCATACATTTGATGTACAGAGGCGGTCTTGTACCATGTGAAGAAAACAAAGCCCCTAAGGAAAACAGACCAACTCTTTGTTTCCATTGCACCTGTTAAAGAAGGCGATCACATAGCAAAGGGTGCCATCTCCAGATGGATAGTCGGATGCATACAACTCTGCTTTTCCCTACCTAAAAAAAGCTTCCACCTTTTACACCACGGGCACACTACTAGAGGTACAGGGGCTACCTTGGCTTTCATTGCAAACGTTCCTCCAGACACCATATGCAAAGCTGCTACATGGAGTTCCACTGATATGTTCACACAACATTACTGCATTGAAGCACATTCTAAAGCGGATTCACAGATGGGACAAGTAGTCCTAAAATCATTGCTGCTGTACCTTCTAACTTCCCACCGCCTTCTACATATACTGTTCGCTAATCTATGCAGAGCATGTGATCTAAGCAGATAGAAGTACCAGAAGTACAATTACAGTGAGTAATGGATCATATAACTATTTCTGCGGCTTGTGGAATCTGCTTAAATCACATGTTATGCATACGCCGACATATTTGTTTTCGCAACTCAAAAAGGGACATTGACCGGGCATGATATATATTTTATTTGTATCCCGCTCGTGTTTCAGAGCGTGACTAGGCAAGGGAGGGGGAAACGGGGGAGAACACAAAACGATCTTACTAGGTCCAGTGACATTGAGAACGCACATATGCATTGGCAAGGGAAAAGGGAAAGTGCATGGAAGGGGGAGAGTGGGAAGTGTAGAGCAGAGGAGAGCTGATGAATAAATAAAAATAGACAATGGAGGCAATAAACAGTGGTAGTGCAGCCAGCAGGTGCAGGGTTTATGGCAGCAGGCTGGTAAGTCTGATTAAGTGCTGAAAAGAGGAAAGGTGGGGCCTGTAAGGGTACAGATACAGTCCACCAGTGCAAGGGGTGGCCAGGAGGCAGTGCTGGAGGGCGGCAGGGTGAGCAGGCACTTAGGCCCAGGGGAAAGAGGGTGGCCAGGTGCACAGTGCCAAGAGAGCCGGTCAGCAGGGGAGAGGGGGAGTGAACGCAGAAGCAGAGGAAGGTCTTGAGGTGCTTCTGGCTATGGTTCTCAAGTATTAGAGTAGCAGGGAGGCTGTTCCAGAGGGAGGCCCCAGCCGAAGATGGAGATCTACCCCCAGCTCGTTTCTTTGAAAAACTATTGACCCGGAGTTAGTTGGAGGTAGAGAAGCGAAGAGCTCGAGATGGGAGGTATTTGTGGAGGGGATAGCTGAAGGGATTTTGGACCCAGGCCCCAGAAAGCCTTGTGGACAATGCAGAGGGTTTTGAATTTTAATCATTGCATCCACTGGGAGCCAATGGAGAGATTTCAGAGCTGTAGAGATACGATGCCAGGGCTTGAGGCCAAGGACAAGTCTTGCAGTCCTGTTCTGGATAAGTTGCAGAGGGCGGAGAGTAGAGGCAGGTAGATTTAGAAAGAGGCTGTTACAATAGTCCAATCTAGAGAGAACCAGAGCTTGAGAGACGGTGAGCTTCTGAGGGAAGGAGAGGAAAGGTAGAGTACCTCTGAGGAGGTGCAGTGGGAAGTTTGACTTTTTAGAGACCTTAGACATATGGGCGGAGAAGGAAAGTGTGGAGTCAAAGATGACCCAAGGTTCTTAGCCTCGAAGGTAGGGATAGCAGGGGGGCCCAAAGGAGGCGGGTCAGAGTGAGGGAAAAGGATGGAGGTGGTGTGCCGATGAGGAGGATCTGTCTTGCTGGCATTCAGACAAAGATCATTGGTGACACACCAATCTTGAATGACAGTCAGAGATGAGGGAGAGGAAGTGGCTGAGGGCAGCCGGAAAATGAGTTGTCAGCATAGCACTGGAAAATTGAGCAGAAAATGGCAATGCAGTGGGCAAGAGTTGCCAGGTATTGGTTGAAAAGCCAGGGTGAGAGGTTAGACCCTGGGGAACCCCACAGGTAGAGGAAAACGGATGATGGGAAGTAATACTATCTCTAGTGTGATGTCTAATGTTTCACACGTCGCGGTCACTCATTGTTTTTTTCCGCCATCATAGTCAGTCGCATATTGCGGAGTTCCTTCTGGCTATCGCCTTTGCTTAGAAAAATGTAATCTAGTTTCTGATGTTTGTTAATCTGCTTAGAATCACATGCTGTGCATAGTCCGACATCCAGTGGTCACTGCGGAGTATTGCATTTTGTTTTTCGTCGTCGAAAAGGGGACGTCGACGAGGCGTGTCTGTAACACTATCCCTATAGTGATGTGCATTGTACCCACAACCCCTCACGCGTCGAGGTCCCTCAGATTGTTTTTTTCCACCCAGTTATTGGTCACCTTTATGCAGAGCTCCTCGAGACATTGTGAAATCATTTCCTCGACCCTTGGTCGTTTATTATTAACTATCACATAGATCCCTCCCTCGAAGTAGCTACCAAGCTGTTCTCTGCCGAGCAAGATCTTCGACGGAGAGACGAGCGGAGGAGATCCTTCGGCGCTGCCGAACACATGGCCTGGCCTGGCCGGCCTAACACAGTAGGGAGAGTGGGGTTGTTGGTCATTTCTTTGTTTCACTCTGTGAAAGCCTTTCTCTTCCCCTCCCTCTCTTTCGAGGTCGTAATCACATTTCATGCCCTCAGCTATGGAGAGGACGCCCTTTAGGTTTTGCCCACGTTGCAAGGGCAAGTTTACCTGGAAGGACAAGCATAAACCCAAAACTTTAAAGGACCGCAGGGTCAAAAGGTGGGCAGCCTATGCGATGTCTAGGTCTAACTCCTCGCCAGCTGCCGCCGCCGATTGTGATGAGTGATTGCACGGCCTCCAACGGAGGTTGTAGACCTCGCGAAGGAGCGTTCCCCCTCCTCGTCCGTCCCCGAGAAGCCCGGCTCACGCCCCGCTTATGGGGACGAACACCCCGGTGACAAGGACGAACACAGAAAAACACATAAGCACATACCCCACGGCACGCATTCGTCGAAGGCAGCCATAGCGTCAACGGAGGCGTCGGGTCCACCGGCATCTTCCGCCGACCGTAAGGGTCGCAAGCCCTCCCCAGTTCCGCTACTGGGCTTTCTGTAAATAAGGGCATTGACCCCAAATCCTCATGCGACGCGCCTCGCAAGAGTGCGTACGTTGCCAGTAAAGACTCTGCATTGCCTAACGCGACTGCGAGCGATCCCTCGACGGAGAAGCTGATCGCCGAAAGCCTTGCGCGTATAGCTTCTAAAGACGGCCAGAGACGGACGGCGGGTGACACGTGGAAAACCGCTCACAAGGCCAAAGAAACACCGAGGACGTCGGAGGGTAGGCTGGGACAGCTCCCACCGTCGACAGAAGACCCCAGGTAGCGAGAAGGTTTCTCAGAAGGCGAAGGGACTCTATCTTCGACGCTATGGGACAGAACTAAGCAACTACAGGGAGAGTAAACTCCCTTTTCACTCCCAGACCTCTCTGGCCTACGTTACTGGACTGTAGAGGTTCCAGTCATGTATGGGCAAGCTAGACAGGTTCATGGCCATCCCAGAAAATAGGACACCCAAGAGGCCAAGGGAGGTACACCAGGAGGGGCCAAGGGCTAAATACCCGAAGCTCTTTAACCCCCTACAGGAAGACATAAACTCTTACGACCTCACTGAAGAGGTCTCTCCCTTCCGGGAAGAGGATGAGTTTGTGAATAATGAAGACCAACAAGAGGAAGAAGGTTTTCATGATGACACTAACATAGGTGAGGAGAACTACGAGGAGGACCCAGGTGAAGGTGGCTCACAGCCCTGGCAGTCGCCATCAGGGTCTACAGACCCTGACATTATAGACTTTTCTTCTCCTCTCCTCAGACCACACCGGTCAGGAACCCATCTCCAGTAGACGATCAGCCCACCTTCAATGCGCTTCTGAGGAAGACAGCAACGCATTTTGAAGTTGAAACTGGGGAGGTCACCCCAGATACTGATTTCGTCGAAAGGATTATTAAAGAAAAACCTCCCACTAGTCAAACTATTCCTATCCTCGCCTCGGTTAAGAGAGGACTCACCCCATCGCTGTCCACCCCCGCGCTGGTAAGGGGGGGTCAATCCAAGAATCGATAAATTGTTCTCAACTTCTGTCAGACCCATTATATATCAGGGGTCACTCAGTCCCGGACTCCTTAGTGGTGACTAACACAAGTAAGAGGGCTGGGGTTCCACTGTCAACCAGCGAGGCACCCCTAGATAAAGAAGGGGAAAAAGCTTTATGCCTTGGGCAAAAGAATTTCCGCGTCAGCATAGTTTTCAATTACAATTGCCAATAATACATGGTTGGCAAGCTATGCTGATGCTCAATGGGGAAAGCTTAAGCAGGACATCGAAGACGCCCCTGAACCTCTAAGAACTCGCTTATTGGCTACAGTTGCAGAAGGAGCTCTGGTCAACCAGAGCATCATTAAGAACACTCGATGTGGCAGAAACTGCTGGCCGTTCTTTGGTGCAGGGAATTCTGCTGAAGCGTCACGTCTGGCTTTGCAATAAAGCAGAAACGCAGGCGTCACGTATTAATAAGCCAATAGAAGAGTCCAATCTCTTTGGAAGGACAGTGGACGACGCACTGGAAAATGCGAAGAAAGAATTCGACACCATAAAGACCTTAGACGAAATCTCAGCCTCCAAACAGGCGGGGATTTGGGAACAAGCGCTTTTTTCGTGGGCAACGCCAACAGCAGCAACAGCATTACACTGCGGGCAACTGGCCCTCTAATCAGGGTACCAGTAACCAGTATATCCAAAGAGGACAACGCTGTGGCAAGGACAGAGGCCGGGGCTTCAGCCCCAGAGGCACCCCGGCAAGTAACACATGACCCGAAGGTTCGGGTCCCCTCCCATGCGTCTCTGGTTGGGGGCCGGATAAATCGTTCCTATCAGCATGGGAGGGAATAACATCAGACCGGTGGGTATTGTCAACCGTAGCCCATGGGTACTGTATAGAGTTCAGGCCTCCAAGGGGACGACGCCTGTCACCAGAACACCTCGTCAGCCTCCTGCAAGAAGTAGAACAGCTGCTACAGAAAGGAGCAATAGAGATCGTGCCCCTATCTCAGGTAATGGAAGGTATTTATTCAGTGTACTTCCTTTTACCCAAAAAGGACCTAACCATGCGCCTTGTACTAGATCTGCGCCCAGCGAACAAATTTGTAAAACCACAAAAATTTCATATGGTAACATTACAGGAGGCAATTCCCCTGCTATCTCAGGGGGACTACATGACAACACTAGACATGAAAGATGCATACTTTCATATTTTGATGTTGCCAGAGCACAGAAAATACCTCGGGTTCATGATAAAGGGCAAACACTACCTGTTCAGAGTGCTATCCTTCGGCATAGCTTCTGCACCGAGGGTCTTCATGAAGGTACTGGCCGTGGCAGCGGCCCACCTGCGCAGGTTGTCCATACCGTTATACCCTTACCTCGACGATTGGCTCATAACGGGGGTCCTACGAGACCTGCTTCTCAAACGCCCAGAAGACAGACCTTTTGTTCCAACTGGGCTTCTCCATCAACGAGAAGAAGTCCAGCTTAGACCCCAGCCAAATCAAACCATTCCATGGAGCTCTAATTGGAACAAAGGACGGCCTCGCCCCCCCAACGAGAGGGTCCAAAATATGCTGTTTCAGATTCCTCAATATGTAGCCCGTCGAGCGGTGACGGTACACAAAGCAATGCGCTTGCTAGGAATTATGGCGTCATGTATTTATTTGGTTCCTCACGCGTGCCTGCGCCCAATGCAAGAGTGGCTCAACAGCCAGTGGTGTCAGGCCAGCGGACAATGGGACGATCTAGTGGTGGTCTTGCAGGCCTTGGTTATCTCGCTACGGTGGTGGTCGAAGGAAAACATGGTAATGGGGAAACCATTCGCCACCCCTGCATGGAAGCCACTCTAACCACAGACGCATCCCTCACAGGATGGGGGGGCTCACCTATCCCATCAGACTGCTCACGGAGTTTGGACTCAGAGCGTAGCTTCCAAGCACACAAACTTATTAGAGCTACTTGGGGTGTTCAAGGCACTAAAAGCCTTCCAGACACCTACGAGGGAAGACAGTGATGGTCCTCACTGACAGCACCACAGCCATGTACTACCTCAACAAGCAAGGGGGCACTCTCTCTCCAGCACTGTCCAAGCTGTCCCAGAACACCTGGAAGTGGGCTCTCAGACACATGTTCCTATTGTCACAACATGTACCGGGGAACTCGACCTGCTAGTAGACTAACTCGGCAGAGACTTTCCTCTGCCCTCAGAGTACAAATGACGGTTACACGAAGACATCGTCTTCGACATCTTCACACAATGGGGCTTCTCAGAAATAGACCTGTTCGCAACTCTGGAGAAATCACAATGCCTAGATTACGCCTCCAGATACCCACAGAACCGCTCACAGGGGAACAGTCTCTGGATACCATGGTCAGGGAAATTTGTTAACGCTATCCCCCTCCTCCCCCCCCCCCCCCCAAACTCCTCTGCTGAACAAGATAGTGCACAAGATGCACCAGGAACCAGTCACCATGATACTGATAGCCCCGATGTGGGCCCGCCAACCATGGTTTGCGCACCTGATGGAGTTGTCCCTGTCCCCACCAGTGAAACTGCCCTGCCTGTACAACTTGCTGTCACAGGACAAGGGCAAGACACTACACCCATGCCCACAGAACATGAACTTAGCAGCCTGGCTCCTGAGGTCATAGAGTTTGGCCATTTACAACTCCCACAGAGATGCATGGACATTCTCAGAGATGCAAGAAAACCCAACACTAGCCACTGCTATTCTAGCAAGTGGAAGAGATTTGTCATCTGGTGTAGAGGTAAGAGCATCAACCCAGTCCACTGCTCTCCCACACAAATTGTCCTTTACCTGGCCCATTTACTGGACTCTGGTCTAGTGTTCAATTCTATTAAAGTGCATCTAGCGGCACTTTCTGCATACACGACCTCTCAACTTAAGGTGTCATGGTGGAAAGTCCCAGTTATCAAAGCCTTCATGGAGGGGGTAAAGAGAATACACCCTCCGATAGCTAACCCAGCTCCTGGATGGGACTTAAATGTGGTACTTACCAGACTCATGGGCTTGCCATTTGAACCCATGCACACGGCAACTCTTAAGGACCTCACTCTTAAGACTGCTTTTCTAATAGCTATCACCTCCATTAGGAGAGTAAGTGAACTACAGGCTTTCTATTCTAGACCCCTTTGTAACAGTTCACAAAGATGAGGTGGTTCTACGCACACACCCTAGGTTTGCATCGAAATTCATATCGAAATTCCATGTCAACCAGTCAATAGAACTACCAACATTCTTTCAAAACCCTTCCAATTTGGGAGAAAAGAGCCTGCATACACTCGATGTGCGCAGAGCTGTCATGTTTTATATGGAAAGAACTAGGCCACTGAGAAAGACTAATCAGTTTGTCTCTGTGGCATCTAGATGGATTGCTCAATGCATCACTGTTTCTCTCTTGCTAAGAGAACTACCCTCTACCCAAGAGCACACTACTCGAGGCACTGGGGCATCCATAGCATTCATTGCAAACGTTCCCCTTGAGTCCATTTGCAAAGCAGCAACCTGGAGTTCTGTACACACCTTTACAGAACACTACTGTCTAGATGCTCACTCTAGATCTGATTCCCAGGTGGGACAAGCAGTATTAAGACCTCTTTTCTCTACTGTTCCTTCTCACAACCCACCTCCATCTCCGGGTACTGCTCCCTAGTCTATGCACAGCATGTGAGTCTAAGCAGATTGACAAACATCAGAAGACAATGCATTACTTACCGTAAAAGCATTTCTGATGGTTGTATCTGCTTAGATTCACATGCGCCCACCCTTCCTTCTCGCTCAGATGGAAGGAACATGGACATCTTTCTACATCTCGCTCTTTTCTGTACTCGTGTATAGAAGGCTCCCTCAGGGCAGAAAAAATAGAGGGACCTCGACGCGTGAGGGCTTGTGGGTACACTGCACGTCACTATAGGGATAGTGTTAGACACGCCTTGTCGACGTCCCCTTTTCGACTACGAAAAACAAAATGCAATACTCTGCAGTGACCACTGGATGTCGGACTATGCACAGCATGTGAATCTAAGCAGATACAACCATCAAATGCTTTTACGGTAAGTAATGCATTGTCATATTCTTTGTCCTTTATTAGCCTTTCTCCCGCAAGATCTTCTACGGCTGCATCTAGGACGAACTACTATCGTCGACTACACCAAATTGTCTCCCTTGTGGCCTTGGAAGGCCTCAACTGGCCTCGGCCCTCACAATAGGGAGAGTGGGGGGGGTTCATGCTTAGTCTCTCTAAGAATGCATATTCCTGTCTACACCCACTTATTTTGCCAGGCTGCCTTCCCCATATACAATGGAGAATAGTGTTTAAGCTTTGCCCATCCTGTAATTGTAAATTCCCTTGGAAAGTCTTGCACCAGGTGTGCAATCTGTCTCCCAAGCAGTCACACTGAGGGACAGTGCAAGTTGTGCAAACTGTTCAAGCCCAAAACACTTGGAGTGCAAAAAAAAAGCTGGGCCCACCACGCCATGCAGGCTGAGGCCGCCTCCAGTGACGGCAGCATCGACGTCTACAGTGACGCAGAGGGCGATTGTGTTCCATCAGATACCCACGTGCAATCCCTCGACCCCAACAGGCAGGCAGACGGTTCTGCTATGGCAATGACACCTGCCGGCACTAGCACGACCAAAGCACACCTCCCACAGCTGATTTGTCGGCCAATTTTATGATGGACGTCTATGTCAGTCGCCAGATCATGCACACCCACCGGTGGCAGACTCGGTGGATAATCAAATGCAGTATAATGACCTGCTCCTAAAAGCGGCAGAACATTTTAAAATCGATACACAAGAGACACAGGTGGACAAGGACTTTGTTATACTGGGTTATAACGTCTGCTACCCAATTCATCCCCCTACTTCAATCATTAGAGGCGCATCCAACCCTGTCTAATGACTCCGTTTTCAATCAGATTCAGCTGAGGTAGTCTACTTTCTTCAGCCACAAAGTCCAAGCCATTTCAAACCTTTGGGGGTGGCTGCCCTTTCAGGATAGCCATCCTCCCAGTTTTATAACTGGTTCCAGACAGGCATGCCAGAAGCCCAAGAAATGCAGAGCTTCTGATCCCTCAACTCTTTTCTTCAACACTCTGGAGCCTCGGTGGGCTTCACAAAGATTCCTGCCAAAGGGACCTCCCCCACCCAGCATGACAAACGGACCAAGAAAGAACACTCCTCCAAGAAATGGCAAAAACAATACAGCCACCCTTTTGGGTCAGTGGTGATCCTTCTGTGCATTACGGTGGCTGTAGCCTGCGGGTAGAAATTACATGCCAACTGCCATTCGGTTATGCTTGTCGCTGTAACAGAAGTTTTACATGAGCAGTGATAAATGGGACACTGTGTTAACCCCCAGCACTCCACATAAGGCAATGTGTGCTGATCTCACAATATTTAAATGTAAGGATAAAAAGTTTACCTCTACTCATGGGAGCATGTGTTCGTACAAGGAAAATAAAAGAAATACAAAGGCAAGCCCAGGGGGTTTCCAGCCACAATGCACAGTGCTGTGTAGCAAGATTCCTATAGTTGGTGGAATGAATGACTCCAAAAAAGTATGGAGAACACAGAAATGTCTCCAATAGGTGAGTGGGCTGGGGGAGGTTCAACGCACTCAGGCACATATATAAAAGGTCCAGCAAAAAGGGCTGGGTGCCTCACAGGCGAATGATTTTCCATACAATGACAAATCTGGACTGAAGTCCCAGCAGCAAGCCCCCCTCCTCCTGGAACCCCTAGGAATAGGACATTTTCCTATAACAATCTTGCATAACTTGCTGGACCAGTCTAGGTGGTTGTGGGAACCATTCACTTTCTATTTCTTGGCTAACACCAGCCCTGCAGAGAATTGTTGCAATAATTCAGTGAATCTACAAGCCAATTGTAGGCTTCTCCCACTTTGTTCCCAATGGTTCCATTATTTGGGTTCCTATGCAGTATTGTTTGCAAGATTTGTCCTGCCTCCTTCAAATGTCGAGTCCCAATATGGTATCAAATTAGGAGAAGATTACCAGACATGTATGCAGTAACTCGCTCAACCACCACCAAGTACTGATTCCGTTTTTTAATGTCAAGAGGCTGGAATCCCTGGCTGCAACTCCATAGCTCTGGAATACCCTACCCAACTCTGGATGGTTGTTATGGTCCCTTATAGGTAATGTGCACATAGTCGGAGATCGATTTCCAAAACCAATTTTGGTGGTTGATTTTGGGAGGCCAACCTATAATGGTAATCATGGGAGACACTAAAGTCCAGCCCATACCCAGTCAAGGCTCGAACTCTGTAGGAGTGTGAATGGTCTAGGGCTACATTGTAATGCACGGAGCACTCCTTCCAGTTAGAGGTACACAAATATAAATAATTTAGTATGCCTCTAAAATGCACTCTACCATGACTATTGGGCCTGGCCACACTGGGATAGCTCTTTGAATATTGGCCTGCATCACACCACTAGAGAATTGGCAAAGGGAGGCCTTTAAACCCCTTCGCCGTATTAGCCGTGCCAAGATGGCATGGGGGATCATTGGCCCTGACATTCTGAGATGGTGCTGTGAACAGTACCCTGCTTCACACCAGAGATTCGTTGTTGCTGTAAGTCTCTTCCAGGGAGAGCCACACTAGGGACAGCCATTGAATACCCTAGCAACATAACCCAGTAGAGCTCCCCAACCGGACAACCCAAATCCGAGACAGCGACTGAACTACCCTAGTGATATCACCGGTCTAAACCACCCCAACAGACAGAGCCCAAACTTGCATCAGACAATTCCCCACACCCAGTTCAACACCACTAGACAGCTGGACCAAAAGCACAAAGACCTACCCTGCAACAACGAACCGAAGAAAAACCAACCAAAAAAATGTCTAACCTCAAAATGCAGCGCAAACAAATTGGACCAAAGGAAATATGAAGAGCAGAAGGAACAAACCCAACTGAACAACACCGAATTCTCACAAATGCAGAACACTCCCACAGACCAGAACAACCAAACCAGCGCCGAGAGAAATCACTTTACCTAACTTTGTACCTCGCAAATAACCGCTCACGGGAACGAGTTGACCCAACGTACAAATAAAGCATGACCAACAAACGCAACCACACAGAAGAACAGACAAAGCTAGATAATGAGAACAAACAACGCCTTAACTCCTTACATCCCCAAAACAAGAGGACCCTCCGCTCGACAGCCACAATATTTAGAAGAGGAGCCTGATGAAAACATACCCAAGACTGAAGCTAGAAGCTTTTCATCACACAACTGTACCAACACCTCTACAAGAGATCGATCTGGAAGGAAACCTTAACACCAGTCCGAAGACCACGCCAACTAAGCACAAACCAAACTATATACTTTTTTTTTTTTTTTTTTTTTTTTAAAATCCACTGTAACCTAAAACGCAAGATCCATGTCAAAACACTCAGATCTTCGACCTTCTGCATCAACATCCTATTCCTCAGACATGGCTGAATGACGACTACAAAATCACACTTCAAAGCTGCCTCCCAACCAACTTCAAATGCCTTCAGTTAAACCGGAAAAACAAGGGGCCTTGCAATAGCATTAAAGAACACCTGAAAGTAAAAACAGACAAACCTTGACATCAACTGCGAAACCATTGTCCTACAACTATCGGCGAATCCAAAAACAAACATCAAATTCATACTGGTTTACAGACCACCGACATACGATGTAACCTTCAACTTCATAGAAGCCATCACCAACATAGCCATCAAACGGGAGTCTTGTCAAATGGTCGACAGACAAATGGTCGACACAATTTGGTCGACAGGACAAATGATCGAATTTTTTATATATATTTTTAGGTTTTCGTTTAGGGGGAAGAAAGGGGGTTGGGGGTGGGGGGACCCCCAAAAATAAAATGTGGGAAAAAAAACAACTCTCATTTGACCTGTCGACCTTTTGGTGTCGACCATTTGTCCTGGCGACCATTTAGATTCGACCAATTGACCTACAACCCATCGAACATGAACCTCTAATAATCCTTGAGGACTTCAACATTTGGTTCGAATAAACAACTCTCAAAACTCACTAATTGGGCAGCTAACAACCATGAAACTACAAAAGTTGGTCAAAGGGGCAACACTTTGCAGGACACCCTTGCTGCAATCTTTGCCATGAAGAAACTTGTCACCATGGCACCACCGATACAAATTCTTTGGAGCGACAATCTCCTCATTGCATTCGTCATCACATTACCAACTCAAGTCAGCATCCAGCCCCCCAAGATCCCAACCACCACAAAGAAACTGGAAAACCGTCAAAACAAGCAATTTAATAATAGAACTGGCGAAACAGTCGAACTGGAGAAGGCACATCTAGATGGTCAAGTGGAGCTAATCCACGAATGGATTACTGATGCAATCGAAAACATCGCCCCGGAAAAACCTTTTACCCTCTCGAAAGAGTAATGGCAAAATGGTTCACCCAACTACTAATCACCATTAAAAAGAATAACAAGAAGCTGGATTTAGATAAGAGGAAAGAATACAACAAAGATAAGAGAACCCAGTTCCAGAAACCAATCAGATCACAAGGAAATTCAAAAGGCAAAGAGAAGGAAATATGATGACCGCATAACCAATGTTGGGGAGAATGCTAAAATGTGCTAATTCTCTTCACCTTGGAGACCCCCAGCAACTTTGCTGGATTTTGAGGACTTGATTTATTTTCCTGGAAAGAGTGAGCCTTTTTTTCCCCCCACTCGTGTATTTTGGTGTGTTCTACACGTGTTCTTTTGATTATGGAGTTTTAGATAACTCCATAGGCATCATCTTTTCATGTGTTACAGAGCACCCTCAGTGCAGTGACACTGGGATGTCTTTTTAGACTTCCAAAAGGTTTAAATATCTTCTCTGGGATAAACTACTGTTTCCCAGAGAATGTAAAGTGAAATTGACTTTACTAGTCTTTTCCAAATTCATAGACCCAGCACACACCATCTTACAATGGAGTGCTGGAGGGGTTAAATAGTATCCCCTGTGTCTAAACACTCATGTAGCAGTCAAATGCTATCCTTTCCTATTGAAAAGGCTGGTGGCAGTGGTTTTGCATCAAACTAACATGATTGTTCCTGATTGCGAACACCGGTAGCTAAAAATCACAGGAGCCATGTTTTTCAAGATTGCACCTTAAGCCCCTTTGTTTAAACTCTCGGTCTTCTTTTTTCGCCATTTCTTTTTACAAAAGTCCTTCTAGTGTTTCTCTCCACGCCAAACCAGGTTTGGTCTCTTTGTTCGTGTGCCTTTGGCAGGCTTTGGGGCTGAAGTCTGCTCTTTTCGTCTGAGTGTCTGGGGTGGGCAGGAAGTGAGGGAGGTGCCCGAAACTCCCTGTGCTTAGTCTCCTAGGAGACCCAAATGCACTCTGGCGTGATTGGCTGACTGTCCGGCAAGGACAGCGACCCTGCTGGGTGAGTGACAGCTAGGCTGGAATGAAAGTGAGAAAACTGTTTAAAACGAAAGAACTGAAGACAAGCTGGAAGAGGACAGCTGCTGCAACTGCTGGACCGTTGGTTTGCCTGCTGAAGCCCTGCTGCAGGTCCGAATTGCCAAACTCTATTTGACAGAGGCTCCTTCCTTTGAGTTGGTGGGACCAATCAACTTGTTAGACACCATTCTCAAGGCTGGTTAGGATTAACCATGGAGAGGGACACCAGTTTGTGCTCTTGAATCTACAACTGCTGGAACTGAAGTGACTCCAGTCTGTTTGCGTTTTCAACGATCCCGAGCAGTGCAGGAGTCCCCTGATGTCCTCAGTCTTGTCCCCACAACTGAGGCTAAGGAACAGAACTGCTGGAACTGCCAGGAACCACAACTTCAGCATTTGTTTCTCCATATAAAGGTACTGTGCCAACAAGATTGGGAGAACGCCACTCCCGCTGTGAAAGTTTGTGAAACTTTCCCAACTTGCAGGCCTAATCTGCTTATGACCCCACAAATGATCCTTTTTTCGCCTAGACTACTTCTGAGAAGTTTTGTAAAGACTTTACCGTTTGATACCAGTACTGCTTTCCTATCCAGAACACTAGACCATTGACTTTGGCCTGGCCTATTGACTTGAATCAAACTCTTCTGGTCAACAAACTATTTGCACTGCCTAGAAAGTATATGTAATCTATTCTACTTTTGCTCCTACTTCAGGGGAGCTCAAACTGTCTTAAACTTTGTATTGAACTGTATTAGTATACAAAAAGGTGTCTTCTGGTGAAATGTTTTCTAAATTACTGTAATAAATATATTGGTGTTTTACCAAGAAACCGTGTGTTTAAGTGTCTACTTGAACCACTGTGATTGACAGTCCTCAACTACATGTACTGATCACATTCATTCTTGAGATAAGCCTGGCTGCTCAGCTTGCTACGAACAAACTGTGTGGTACAGACTTATACCAAATGTTGGTCTTGGACCTGTAGTCCTAATTGTGTAGGGGTGCCAGGGTACTGCTTGCAGTTCTGCCTAACGACCAATGCAACCAAAACACAAATGTTCAACATCATAAAAGGAAATGAGAAACCCACCAGGCTGCAACAACTCTCCAACCCCCTCGGAGAAACTATGCATCGACTTGGCAGACCATTTCAAAAACAATCAACTACATCTGACAAATACAAAACGGACCAACCAACCCTAACACTCAACCAACCGGACCTGACGAGGAGCCACAGCACAAACTCAAAATTCCTGGAAATTTCAGTAGACTCCTTCATCAAGCTGGTAAAACGCAGCAAAGCGGGATGACCCATGTATCCCTGCCTCTGACATCTACAAATCAATACTCACGAAGAAACAGCATCAGAATATTACAGAAGCCTCTTAAATCTGTCGCTCACTACAGGAACTGTACCACGATTCTTCAAATCAGCATATATGAAGCCATTTTATTTTAAAACACAAGTGGCGAAGTGGAAGACCAACTACAGACCGATCTCACATTCCCTACCGGGAAGACTCCTAGAAACGTACGTATACAAATTAACCCAAGTACATGTAGAAAACCCACTTGCTAGACTAAGCAAGTCGGCTTCAGACCCGCAAGTGGAACATATTCAGCACTACTATCCATCTGGGACGACCTAAAAAAATGCAGACTCCAACACAACCTCAGCTCTGATTCTCCTCGACCTCTCCGCAGCCTTTAACACAGTAAACAGTGACACCCTAATCAAAAGATTGTAAGTTAGTTATAACGGACATGGCACTATGCTGGATTAAATCATTCCTAGCAGATGGAACAAAAACCGTATGGATCAAATCTACTCCACGAGTTGACTGGAGTACCACAAGGATCCTCACTATCACCACTATACTTCTACCAGACTCCAGTAATCGGGATCTTCAAAAAATACATCACATGCTACAACTACAGAGGACACTCAAATCTACAAAATCGAAGACACTCAAACCAATCACTCAACCGTAATAGAATATCTAAAATATCTTTGACTGGATGAACACCAACAACTTGAAAGTCAACCCAGGAAAGGCAGAAATCATTATATCCAAAAACCAAGAGAACACCTACAGTCTGTGGCCAAAGGAAATGGGAACCGCGCCCACGCCATCTAAGGTAGTAAACGTGAGAGTCCTAATGGACAACGCCCTAATCTTAGAACCACAGGTAAACACAATAATTAAGAAATGCTTCCTCCTTCGCACAAGAATCCTACCCTTTCCTCTCCACCTACAAAACACTGACAATCGTCGCCCTCACGACGACGCAAACAACCTCTACCTCGGGATGCCAGGATACCTCTTGAAGAAATTATAATGCATCAGCCAGACTCTTCAAACTATCCATAAGAGACCACATGACTCCAGCACTCAAAATACTACACTGGCTCTCCTCAAGCATCGTATCACGTTGAAAACAATGTGCATAATACACAGGGCAATCGGACAGGAAGCAGAATTCCTACAAAAGAAAAGATCAAGCAAAGAAATCTGTCTGGAAACAAAACCATACATCAAGAAGAAACTAGTGGGCTCCTTTCTCCCACCTAGCTGCAAAAACCTGGAACAACCTCCCAAAAGAAATGCACCCACCTAAAATTTAGAAAACTTCTAAAACCTGGTTCTTCAAAACCTCGGAACCAAATTGAAGCCACTAAAATAATCGAACAGGAAACACAAAACAGATTGACAGAATATGATGGCACAGACAACACCCAGGACCGACTAAGGGAAAGCTCCTCCAAGAACAAGAGACGAATCTAGATGGAATAGAATACAAACGACAACCCCATGAGGGCATAAGTTGGCATACATGCCCAACATTACCAACAACCTTGCCAACTGTAGGGTACAGGCGTAGCTCACTTAAGACAAAAACTAGGTTCCAGCAAAGATCAACCGGGATAAAGGGGCTGACCGAATACAAAGATGGAAACCCGAAAGTAGCTAACTTAGCGCGATGCTAAGTCCCTGATAGGAAACAGACTCAATAAAAATATGCATCTCTCCTAACAAGGATACTAACCAACCCAAAAAAAAAATGAACCACTTCACCATTCCTCACACCTCTCTAACCAAAAACAACCACACCTCGTAAAGCCGCAGCAACCTGCACGCACTTCACCACAGCGCCATAACCACACAGACCCCAAAAGAGCACACGACTGACTCAGAACTGAATAACACCAATATGCTCGACGAACTGTGTTAACCGATCTGAAGCTGCCAACAGTACTCCATAGCTCCCTTGCTCTTCTCCAAACTTTGCCCCACTAAAACGCCTAACCTGCCCCCTTTGTTTCAGATCCGCCAGAGGACCACTCCGGTGGTGATAGTGCACGATACAAATATCCTTTAACATTAAATAAGCAATGAAACTGTTAGAATGGATTTCTAAACTCTGGCGTGGTGGACATATGTTTAGGAGGCCACCCTTGTGAAAAAGGAGCAGCTTCTTAGAGATTAGCCAAACCATCAAGGTAGCATGGTGAGGCCAAGGCTGAATCTCAGGATATGTGAGTGGGGCCAGGGGTCCACAATGAGTCCACAGCGAAACACCAAGGATTACATATTTATACAGTTATAAAATCTTGGCCCAGAAAACACATGAAAAATGCCTATTGGCAAGAAATAATATCACCAAGACTAAGTACTATCAAACATGTACAGTCACTGTAGTTGGTGGGGTCAGGTCAATTGGGAGAGGGGAACAAATTGGAGGGGGCTCTGGGGTGTGAAGATGGGTCTAGAAGTAGATTAAGTAAACAAAGTTGTATTCTAGTGAATACAACTGTTACCAGCTTTTAGACTTGCTTTTAGCAGCAAGTTGTGCTAAAGCCAAACTAGTGTAAAACATAAGTTGGGCAACTTCAAGGGTGGCGATTTGAAGGGGTGGAGTTGTCATGGGGTCACATGAGATGTTTTCCTGCCTTTGGACCCAATCGCTGGTGCCCAGGAGCTGTGGGTGCTGGAACAGATCTGGTCATGGATGGAAGCTTGGTGCAACCTTCTCGACTAGCAATGCAAGAACCACCTCTGCAGCACTCTAGTCAGTCGCTCAGACGTGGGAAAGCGAGTTACAGGGATGCTCACGTTGCACAGCAACACCAGGTGTCATGATTATCATGGTCGAAAAAAGCCTCCTATCTCAGGACCAGTCTGGCAAGGAGCTGAAATTTCACAGGAAGACCCCAAGCTGAAACCCCTGGAGTTTACAGGCCGCAACACAGAGCAGCTCTTCTGTTACGGTAGACCACTCTGGAGCTGGTCAGGCCACAGTGGTCCAGGGACCCTTGCGAAGACTCCAACATGCTTGAATACCAGAAGACTGTACGACCAGTTGTTCTCAGTGGTCCAGAGGGTTGAAGCATCGACTAGGGTCTTGGAGATCAGTAGCGTGAAAGGGTTCCACCAGGGCTTGAGCCAGATCTGGTTGCAAGGCCTCGTCAGGGTCTTCCATGGTCTTCACAGCTACAACAGGATACTTGGTGCCTTTTCAAATCTGCTCGATTGGCTGCAGGACACCTTCATGTGCCAAAGTCAGGAGTGATCAGACTCAGCCCTCCAATAGCAAGATCTGCCCCACACATGCATACCAGCAGTAGTCAATCAGGGTCCACTGTGGCTTTCAGACAAGCATGCACACCAGAATATGGCACCAGACAGTCCCAGCACACTTCTTGGGTCCCCACTCGCGTGCTGTGCACTGCTAGCCCACGAAAAGAAAGCCTTTCGCAGGCAAGTGCATAACCATAAAAGATTCCTGACCTGCCAAGGAAGGTCAAAGACGAGAAGGCCAAGAAACCTCATGGCATGGCTGTTTAGACACTAGCCACTGTTGGTAGCCAAATGCAGGATGGCTAACAAAGTACAGTAAAAAGTAAGAAAATAATTGCTGCCACTAGTTTGACCTTGGGCACACTGTAGGTAACCCAAATTCCTGAGAGTTTAGTCGAGGGTCATACAAAAGAAACCCCATTGCACTGCATGGTAAGATGCATTATGAAATAAGTAACCAGAAAGAGCAAGCCTCGGGGAAGCCTAGTATTCCAGTATTGAGAGCCTGAAGGACTAGTTGGCTTCAAAAGGCCAGTGGAGTAAAGCTGAAGTCTTCACTGTAGTCAGGTCAGTGTGAAAAGCAAAACGTTTGGGCGTCCATAGAACGTTCTTAGCAGAAAACGTCAGGTACGTATTGTTACACTATTTAGTATGTTAGCTTTTATACTGCGCACCTCACCACCATAGTGGTCTGCGCCTATTTATTCATTAGTTATTTATAATGTGCACCACCTTTCCTCCACGCGGAGAGAAGGCGCATGGATGCTAATGACCTTGTCTAATATGCATCTGCTTGTATGCAACTGTACTCGCGCTACACCTCATGTCAGAAAAATAACAATCTGAGGGACCTCGATGCGTGAGGGATCATGGGTACAGTGGACGTCACACTAGGGTTAGTATTACTAGCACGCCCTGTCGACGTACCTTTTCGAGTTTCTGTAATACTATGCAGCTTCCACCAGATGTCGGCCTATGAACAGCATGTGAATCTAAGCAGATGCAAGCATCAGAAATGATTACGTTGTGGAATGTATCCCTTATGTTACCCTCATTACTTTAAATGACTGGTGGCAGTGGTTTAATTTCCGTACCATTGTGCTTTTCTACCGCAGGCTGAATCCACAGCTGCAGTATAGCGCCCATGGCCCGGTCGTCTTTCGCCATTTTCTGTGTGGTCTTTCTTTGGGTTTTACTCTGCACACCAAGCCAGGTATAAGCCCTTTGGTTTTTCTTTGGCGGGCTTCAGTACTGAAACCCACCTCTGGCTCCAGTGTCTGGAAGGGCAGCAAATGAGGGAGGTTGCACCTGTCATTTGTCTTTAGGAATGCCTGAATGCACCCAGTCCTGATTGGCTGGCTATCCTTGCTGTTTAAGTGACAGCTAGGCTGTGCATGAATGGGAGAAACATGCTTAAAAGAGGGTTTTGGGACTAGATGCAGTCGACCACTGGGAAGAACAACCCAACAAAGAAACCGTGAATGAAGCTTTCTGCATCCTCCTGAACCTTTGAATTGCCTGACGCCCTGCTGCTGTGCTATAACTTTCTGATCGACAAGAGAAGCTCTGGAAAAGACCATTTCTTCCCTTGGGTTAGTGGGACCAACTAACGCCACTGGACCATCTTCACCGACTGGCTGTACTTTGCTGCTGCAGGAGTGCCAGGGGTTGAGAAATCTGTAGTCGAGTGCTACATCTACAAACTGGCCAGAAGCTCCAGGACCCTCCAAAGCAGGACTACCAGAGCTGGAGTCCCCTCACCACCAGAGTGCAGGATTAAAGGAGTGAAGGAAGCCCAACCGGTGCCCAAGATCTGCAGTGGTACTGTTGACCGAGCACTGAAACAGCAGAGTGCTGCTGATCTCAACAAACTCTGAATTGCTGTGGCAGGAGTCCTGCAGGCATCCTCACTTTTGTCCCCACGACTGAGGCCCAGGAACCCAGGATCTGCATCTCTGCAACCAGACAGAAGCCAGCTGGACCACTCTTCTAACCAGAGGTACTGTTCTGACTTGGGGTACTTGCCTCCATGTCTGGCTTTGCTTTTCTCCATTGAGACTTGCAGTAGTTACTTTGCTAGTTGATTTCTACCCCTCCCATGTAACCGCTTGTGACGTTAGTGATTTTTCTTCAACAAACTCTCTAACTTTGTGTGAGACTTTGTCATTTAAGAAGTGCCTCAGTTCCATAGACTGTGCTCCAATTGACTTTGGCTGTCCTGGCTCCCTGCAGACTCTTCTAGTCCATTTCAGTTTGATAATTACTGTTCCTCAGAGGTGATCACTTTTAAACTATTGCTGGGAAAGGTTTTTGTCTAAATCTTCATAGGAAGATTGAAGTCCTCACATGCTCTGAGAACCTGTTCATGTTAAAGGATATTTGTACTGAGCACCATCCCCACCGGAGTGGTCCCCCGGTGCTCTGAAAAAAGGGAACGGGGTCTGAGTTAGTGGGAATAAGCTGGAAAGGTGCAACAGAGCAGTGATGTGCTGTTGGCGGCCTCAACCCAGTGAACTCCATTGGCTGGGCTTGCTGTTTTTTGGTTGGTAGTCGTGTGGTTTGTGGTGGTGGTGTCGTGTAGCTTGTGCGGATTCCTGCATTTATAGGATTGTGGTTGTTTGGTTAGAGTTTGAGAGGTGTATGCAGAGGGTTGAAACTTGTTAATGGATTGGTTAGCTGTAATAGCTTTTAGGAAGCGAAGTGAAAAACTTCCATATTTCCTCTCCAGGGGGGAGAGGGTGTGAACATCTCCACACCTCCATCCAGATCTGGGAGCGGCCGACACCCCAGTCCCTTCCGCTCATGACGCAAACCAATATTCGTAACCGTGTCCGAGTTTGGTCCGTCCTGTCAGACCTGTCTGTATGCAGGCTGAGCAGGTATTTAGCCAAGATAGCCTTACCATTCCAGTCCATATATGGCATCGGTCGGCCAAAGCTACGCCATCCAGACTTGGCAGTGGTTGGCATTCATAGTTTAACCAGCTGCTCACATAGGCTACTGCTCACAGCTCACTTGAAGCCTGGCATGTGCCAGCATTTGCACCTAGGTTCAGGCGCGGCGCCATCCATCCTTCACAACTCTATCATGGCCTTGTCCATGCCAGTGTCCACAACTTAGTGTGGCAGCCGCTAATAACTCAACTCTATTAAAATATGCATCTGGTGGTGTTTAAGGAGTGGTGAGGTTGTAGGGTGGGGTTGGCCAGGGGCGCTGCTTCTGTCTTCATGGGGTGTTGCTTGTGTCCTATTAAATCTAGCGCCTCTCTTGTAATTGTGGGGATTCCCTTGGTCGGATCTGGGTGTTTGTCAGTGTTATCCTAAAGTCTGTCATCCTGTTCTTTGTGTTTCCTGTTTGTTTCATTTTTAATTTTGAATTTGCAGTGTTGAAGAGCCAGATTTTTAGTAGTTTTCTGAATTGTAGGTGGTCTTTGGTGTTCCTTTCAGGATGTTCCACGTTTTTGCAGCCAGGTGGTAGGGGGATCCTCCAGTTTTTTCTTGAGGTACATTTTTTTGTTTTTGCTTGATCTGAGGAGTCTTGTTGGCTTGTAGATTGTTTTTCTTTTGTAGAAATTCTGCTCCCTGTCCGCTGATTGCCCTGTGTGTTAGGCACATTGTTTTGAAGGTGATGCAATGTTTGATTTGGAGCCAGAGCTGTGTTTTTAGTGCTGGGGTGATGTGGTCCCTTCTGGATAGTTTGATGAGGAGTCTGGCTGCTGCATTTTGAATGTGTTGTAGTTTCTTGAGTTATTCTGGCATCCCGAGAGAGAGGCTTTGCGTAGTCGATTCTTGACATGAGGGTGATTGAGTGTTTTGTGGGTTAAGGATAGGAAATGTAGGCTTCTTTTTGTTGTGCGAAGGAGGAAGAAGCTTTTCTTGACTATTGCTTTTATTTGTGGTTCTAATGTTAGGGTGTTGTCTATCAGGACTTGGATTTTTTACTACATTTGATGGAGTTGCGCAGTTCCCATTTCTGTCTGCTACGGAATGTAGGTGTTCTCTTGGTTATTGGATATGATCGTGATTTCTGACTATCCTGGGTTGATTTTCAAGTTGATGGCGCTCGTCCAGTTAAAAACCTCTTTTAGACACTCAATTAGAGTTGAGTGGTCGGCTTGAGTCTTTGATTTTTGTAGATTTGAGTGTCGTCTGTGTAATTGTAGCATGTAATGTGTTTTTTGAAGATTCTGATTACTGGAATCTGGTAGATGTTGAAGTTTCTGAAGCCTGTTATTCTGCTTAGAATCACATGCTGTGCATATGGTCCGACATCCAGTGGTAACCGCAGAGTATTGTCTTTCGGGGACCGGAAGGACGTCGGCATAGGTGTGTCCGTAACACTATTCCTATCGTGCCGTTTAGTGTACCCAAAATCCCTCACGCGCCGAGGTCCCTTGTTGTTTTCCGCCCAGATAACTGGTTGCCCTATAGCGGAGCTCTTACAAGAGACATTGTTTATCTTACCGACTTGTCGGTTATTCCCCGTTAAGTCATTTCGCTCACCAAGAACATCTTCGAAGACTACGGGGATTAGTCTACGGCTGTGGATTTAGCATTCGGATTTTCCACATGGTCGGGCCCTCTGGCCAGCCTATACAGTAGGGAGAGTGGGGTCGGGGTGGCCATATTGTCGTTATGTCTTTCCTCTTTTTACCTTTCGGTCTGGTCATCCTTCCCTTTAGCTATGGAAAGGACTCCTTTTAGATTCTGCCCTAAGTGTAGGGTCAGATATCCTTGGAAGGACGAACACAGGACGAACACAGGACGTGTAACGCCTGTCTCCCCCTAGAGCACGAAGCGGTGTGCGGCCTGCAAACTCCTTCTGCCTAAAACCCTTAAGGAGCGCTGTATAAAGCAGTGGGCCGCGTACAGTATGTCGCGGGTGGAACCCCTCCTCCCCCTCCCCACCTGCTGAGTGACGGGGGTACTTCGGATGACCAAACATCCGTTGCTGATGTTATAGACCTT
Organism: Ambystoma mexicanum; assembly: GCF_040938575.1. Lineage (NCBI taxonomy): Eukaryota > Metazoa > Chordata > Amphibia > Caudata > Ambystomatidae > Ambystoma > Ambystoma mexicanum. The sequence continues at coordinate 176,335,500 of NC_090941.1, read as the reverse complement.
GAGGCGGACACTTCTAGGTCCTGACTCTGGTCTTACTACAGGGAAAACACCCGGCGACAGGGGAATACAAGTGCATCACACTAAGCAAACCACCCCTACACCGTGTTTGACGTCTTTGTCAAAAAAAGGTAAAAGTGCCAACAGGGCCGCCGAAAACTTCGCTGGTTCCCTCGGATCGTTCAGATCCCAAGCCTTCCCCGCAACAGCGACTTGCGACTGCGCAATCTAAATCAAGTAAGGGCGCTGCTCCAAAAACTTCATACGTCAAGTGCGGAAATCCAACGCCTGGACGGTCCCGAAGGCCGCGGTAGACCCGGAACCTACAGCTAGGCCTCTACCCGAAAAACCCAACCACTAGGCCCTCTAGCGCAGCGGAATGTTCTACACCTACCGATAAACCATTGGAACCTCTGTCTCATGCCGATTCGGCGACTATCGAAACAGCGTCAAAGAATTACTGCAGCGGTGGGTCTTACCCCGGTCCCGCCTAAAGTTATGGGACAAGCCGTGGAAAAAGTTTCAACGGATTGGGATCCCGATTCTTGCGATGAGTACGCAGATAGTCAAGAGCCTCTTTCCGACACCCTAAGAGGCTCTTTTCGCAGCTATAGGGCAGAGAACACCAATCTTCCACCCGTAGGCCCGTTTGGGTCCACTAAATGGACTACACAGAAGTTCGAAGGATGTATGGATCGGCTGGAGAATATTATCAGTTTTACTGATCATCCTCCCCGAAAAGGTCTCGGGTAGACCCTAACCTCCAAATTCAAGAGCAGTCTTCTACTTTTCAGCAGGAAGACATTGTCCACATGGACTCATATAGGGTAATTTATAATGAAGAGGAACAGGATACTATGGCGAACTGGTAAGAAACCCAGCGGGAAGGTCAAGACCCATGGACACTGCAAGATCAGGATACTGATGTTTTGTGCCTGGATTCTCCTCAGTCCACCTCGGCTCACCAGGCCTCTCCTGTAGATGACCAAATGGCATTTAACTCCATGTTGAAAAAAAGCAGCTGAATACTTTAAAATTTCCACTGGAGGCTGTATCTCAGCAGGATTTTGTAGAGGATATCTTTGAGGAGAAGCCTCCGTCTAGCCAGGCCATCCCCCCTACTTAATTCTATCAAGAGAAGGGTGCCCCCCCCTCATTGGTGTCACCAGCTCAAACTCTGGCGGTGAACCCAAGAGTCGAAAAAACTATTCCGCTACTCCCGACCCTTTATACATCAGAGGACACGCCGTCCCAGATTCACTGGTAGTAACTACCACTCGGAAAAGGGCAGGGGTACCCCTTGCCACAAGGGAATCGCCGCTGAACAAGGAATCCAAGCGACTGTACGCCTTTGGCAAACGTGTCACGTCGGCGGCCGCATATACTAGGTGGATTGCTAATAATACTACACTATTGGCAAGCTATGCCGACGCCCAATGGAACTTGCTCCAGGAAGGCCTCCTAGAGGTCCCTGAACCCGCCAAGTCAAAACTTCTCTCCATTGTAATGGAGGGAAGACAAGTTAACCAGCATGTCATCAAAAACACTCAACACTGCAGAAACTGCGGGCAGGTCCCTGGCCCAAGGGACCCTACTGAAAAGACAAGCTTGGCTGCATACATCAGGGTTTAAACCTGAAACTCAGGCCTCCCTCATTAATAAACCCATTGAGGAGTCTAACCTCTTCAGGAAAGCTGTGGATGAGGCTTTGGAAACGGCCAAGAAGGAGCATGAGGCTCTAGTCTCCAACAAATTACACAGAAACCCTCCTCCCAGAGGGCTAATAACTCATGGTGGTCCTTTCGAGGGCAAGCCTGTGCTGGTCAAAACTACGGCACGGGTAGCTTCAACACCAGACAAACATCTGGAAAACCCACTTACTACCCTTCAAGGGGTCAAACGCTGCAGAGGTAGAGGGCCCAATCCCAGGTGAGCCACAGCCTGGGGTCAGAAATGACCACCAAGTCCAGGTCCCCTCCCATGTCGCCCCGGTCAGGGGGGGAGCATTATATTTCCTCATGGCATGGGAGGGGAGAACTTCAGACCAGTGGGTCTTAAAGACGGTTACTGCGTGGAATTCGCCCGACCTCCACAATGCAGTCCGCTGTGCTCCCGGCGCCTTTCACCGGTCCATCTGGAGATCCTGAATCAAGAGGTGAAAGGACTCCATAGAAGCTGTCCCTATTCAGGTAAAGGAGGGTATTTATTCAGTGTACTTCCTTGTACCCAAAAAGGACATTACCATGCACCCTGTTCTAGACTTGCGCCCAGCGAACGAGTTTATAATCCCAGAAGTTTTGCATGGTAACACTTGCGGAGGTAATCACTGTTGAAACAAGGGGACTACATGGTAACATTGGATATGAAAGATGCAAACTTTCATATTTCAATGTTGCCAGCGCACAGGAAATACCTAAGGTTTATGATCCCGGACAGGCATTACCAATTCAAGGTGCTCCCCTTCGGCATCACCTTGGCGCCGAGGGTGTTTACCAAAGTCCTGCCAGTGGCAGCAGCACACCTGCACAGACACTCCCAGTTTACCCTTACCTCGACGACTGGCTCATTACGGGGGACTCGTTCGACGCATGTTTTTCGAACACCCAAAAAACAATAGATTTCCTCCAGTGTGGGTTTCTCAATCAACGAAAAGAAATCCAGTTTAGTCCCCAGATGAATAAAACAATTTCTGGGAGCTCTAATTCGGACGAAGGACGGTGTAGTCTTCCCCTCCAACGAGAGGGTTCAGAACATGTTTTTTCAGATCCCTCAATATGTAGCCAGTCGGGAGGTGATGGTGCGCAAGGCCATGCGCTTGCTAGGAATGATGGCGTCATGCATATACTTGGTTCCCCACGCGCGGCTGCGCATGCGTCCCTTGCAAGAGTGGCTCAACAGCCAGTGGTGTAAGGCCAGCAGACAATGGGAAGATCTGGTAGTTGTCTTGCCAGCCCTCGTTCTCTCGCTGCAGTGGTCAAGAGAAACCCTCTTTAAGGGGATGACCTTCACCACCCCTGCAGTGGAAGCCACTCATCTCTCTCAGGGTGGAGAGCTCATCTGCTTCAGCAGACAGCACACAGAGTTTGGTCTCCTCGTAGCATCCAACCATATAAACCTACTGGAGTTATTAGCAGTGTTCAAGGCTTTGAAAGCCTTTCAGATTCAACTGCAAGGGAAGACAGTGCTGATTCTAACGGACAGCACTACAGCTATGTACTACCTAAACAAACAGGGGGGCACTCCCTCTCCAGGGCTATCCAAGCTGTCCCAAAATATTTGGATATGGGCTCTTAAACATAAGATGTTTCTGTTGTCCCAACATGTTCCAGGGGAACTCAATCTTCTGGCAGACGTACTCGGCAGAGATTTTCCTCTGCCCGAAGAATACAAATGGCGGCTACACGAGGACATTGTGTCCAACGTCTTCGCAGAATGGGGCTTCCCAGAGAGCGACCTGTTCGCAACTCAGGAGAATGCCCAATGCCAAGACTTTGCCTCCAGGTACCCCCAGAACCGATCCAAGGGGAACGGTCTCTGGATAACATGGTCAGGGAAATTTGTCTACGCCCCTTCCCCCCACCCCCACCCAGACTCCCCTTCTCAACAAGATAGTGCTCAAGATGCACCAGGAACCAGTTACCATGATACTGGTGACCCCCATGTGGGCCCGCCAACCCTGGCTCACTCACCTGATGGACATGTCCCTCTCCCCACCAGTGAAACTACCCTGCCGTACAACATGTCTCAGGAAAGGGGGAGTGACCCTAAACCCATGCCCACAAACTCTGAATTTAGCAGCTTGGCTCCTGGGGTCATACAGTTTGGACACCTGCAACCCCCTCAGAGGTGCATGGACCTACTCTGGGAAGCGAGAAAACCGAATACACTTCATTGCTATGCCAGCAAATGGAAACGTTTTGTTATCTGGTGCAACTCCAAGGGCGTCAATACCATTGATTGCTCACCCACACACATTGTGCTTTATCTAACCCATCTGTTGGACACTGCGTTAGTCTTCAATTCCCTAAAGGTTCATCTGGCTGCTCGTCAGCCTACACCACAACAAAAGGTGTTGTGGTGGAAAATACCGGTGATTAAAGCCTTTATGGAAGGGGTTAAGAGTATTTATCCTCCCATTTCTCACCCAGCCCCTGGATGGGATCTGAATGTGGTTTTGACCAGGCTCATGGGAGCCCCCTTTGAGCCTATGCATAAAGCAAGTCTGAAAGACCAGACTTATAAAACAGCCTTCCTAGTGGCTATCACTTCTATCAGAAGGGTTAGCGAACTACAGGCTCTTTCTGTTCTAGTCCCCTTTGTTACAGTCCACAAAGATAAAATAGTTCTGCGCACACATCCCAGGTTTGCGCCTAAATTTATCTCAAAGTTCCATGCGAACCAATCAATCGAACTACCCCCTTTCTTCCAGAACCCTACTAACCTGGCCGAAAGAATCCTACACACACTAGATGTGAGCAGGGCAGTCATGTTCTACCTGGAAAGAACTAAACCACTGAGGAAGACTAAACAGTTCTTTGTTTCAGTGGCAGCTGGTAGAGAAGGGATCCTGTCTCGATCAGCTGTCTCAAGGTGGATTGTCAAATGCATCACACTGTTACTCTTGCCAAGAGAGCTGCCCTTCAAGCCTAGAGCACATTCTACTGGGGGCATTGGCTATTTGTTCTATTAAGGTGTTTGTAAGTTTGGCTGTGGGGAATGCTTTAGCAGAATCTATAGTTCTGGTTTTTGTGTGGATGTGCTCCAGCGCTCTTTTGTTGCGCCTTAGCACTACTAGCATATCGTCAAACATTTAGCTGGCCGTGGTACTTTTGTTTTGATTGGTGCTAGTGCATTAATGGTGGTCATGAGGCAGGTATGGTAGATGTCTGCGAGGCAGTTGGGGGTCTGTATCTATGCAAGTTTGTGCAGAGTCTCTCTGACAAGACCAGGAGTGATGGTTTCAGGCAAAGGTATTTTCATGTTTCTTATTTCAATGGGGTTAGGTCCTAGAAAACTACCTTGCGTGAGAATTTGGAAGCAGATGAGGTGGTGATCAGACCAGTTCATGGCTGAAATGGTGTTGCTGGTCAGACTTGCCTTCAGGGTGAGTATCCAATCTAGTGTTCTGCCTTTAACATGAGTGGGTGCATTTACAAGTGTGTGAAGTTCATGTCAGAGGAAGGAGTGCAAGGCACTTGCTTTGTGGTAGACGCGTCATTGAATCCTATACTCCGGTCCCCAAGCAGTATGAATTTGGTGTTCGGTTTGATGTAGGGCATGATAAGTGGTATATCGGATTCAAGGTGGTTAGGAGCTCTGTAAGTAATAAGGAAGTTGATGGTGGTGTTGGGATTGATGGTAAGTTTGAGTAGTAGTTTGTAGCCTTGGGATCTGAATTGAAGATTAATTTTGGCTAGGAGGGCGACCTCCTCCTGAGTGCGGTCTGATCTGAGTATGGTGAAGTCCGGGGGGGATGGCCAATGTGAGTGCTGGGCCGACACTGGGTGCAGCCAAGATTCAGTGTGAGTAAAAAGTCAAGGTGGTGGTCTAGGATGAGATCATGTATTTCGATGGCATGAGTGCCTAGCGAGTGCACATTGAGTGCTCCTTTGATCAGGGCAGAAGGCGCTGGAGTGGGGATGGTGTGGTGGTACATGTGGGTCTGGGTGGTATGGGTGTTACTCTTGTTCCTAGCTGGGGTTGATGTGGCTGTACTTTGCATTACAGCTGTGGGAGAGGAGGGTGGAGTGATGTGCTTTGGTTTCCAGTTTGGTAAGCTGGGTATTGGTGGTGTGTGGTGCCAAGAGCGTGCTGATAGTCGGCGCGCCTAGCGGTTACTGGTGGTGGCAGTCTGTTCTTGAGGTGATATGTCCGTGGGGATCCGATGCAGGGGAGGGTGTACGTTCTGCTAGTGTGGGTGCTGTTGCTGGAGAGGGAATCCGTCTTGGTAGGGTAACTGGCCTTGCATGTGGGCTTTAGGCTGTAGGGGTACGGGCTGGAGGAATGGGGTGGTTTTGGGAAAGAAGGGGATGGACAAGGAGTAAGGTGGTGGCAAGAGCAGCCTAGTTTAAATAATCCATTACCTATGGGATGAAGGCTCCACCTGAACAGGGTAGTGCATTCATATTGATGGGGCAGTGGGCCATTGAGGAGTAGGTAGGTGGTGATTGTGCCGACTGCCGTTTTGGGGTGCAGGCCTGACTGAGTCCTATGCACATTAAGTAGGTGATAGGCCGGAAAGGTGACTCGCTATGCTCACTGTGCGAGTGAAAACGTGTCCTGCTGCAGTGCGGAGTGCTGGGAGGGTGAACACTTCGATGGGAGCGTACGCCGTAGCGAATCCCAGTAGAGCTATGCGAGATGTGCTGCACAGGCAGGGCAGTGCGAGCCAAAAAGCACTGTGGTTAGGTGTTTCCAGGTATAATGGGGGTGGCGGGTGTAGGGATCTGCATGTAGTCAACAATTGGGAACAAGCACCACGAAGGTGGTGCGATACCCAATGTTAAGAGTAGGAATACAGTCGCGGTTTGGCATAGTATTTAGGCTCGGACAGATAATGCTGTGAGGTTACTGAAGCAAATTTAGCAATCTGGCAGTTAGATGACCGATAATACGAGGCAATTTTAGCAAACGGTCCTATAACAAATAGGTGGCGAATTTAGCAATCTAGCAGGCAAATAAATACCACCAAAGATGGTGTTACAATGTACAGTAGTGAATAAATCGAAGGGAGACACACACCCTCCACTGGTAACATGGATACAGACCAGAGGCCCCAAAAACAAGCTACTTGAAGAGGTTTGTGAAAATAAAAGGACCTGCTGCCCAAAAAGCCGAGCATTCCAAGCCCATAACAGGTTTACTGGGGCTCCATTGAATGGGAATGTTGCATGTTTCTCTAACAATTGCAAATAAACACTGTCCATTTTTCTACAAATTACTCATTATGCTGTAAATGTCGTCTTGGTGATACTTGTACACATTCCCAGATAGTTAATGTTACATATGTCTAGCTTGCATGGCAACAGTTGGAAAGGGTGATGAACTACCTTTTTAGTAGCTGTTGGTGTTGAGCTGGGCAGGCTTCTCTGGGCTAAAAGTATGAGGTCGCTTCCAGCAATTTCAGACTCTGGACCAATTTTTATTTTAGGGCACCCCCAAAATCCTTTTTTGGTTTTAGTTTATATTTGTACATTTACAAACATGAAATTGCAATTGATCAATTTACCTTAATATTTTGAAACTGATACATGTTTACCATTGAATGACTCGCTTGTCCTTTTTTTCCCACCAAAAGTATTGTTTTGTATGTTACTACTTTGCATTGCGAGATGTATGTAAGTAGTTGCGTTTTTTTTTCTTAATTTGTTTGTTTTACAATGAATTACTTTCTTTTTATGTAGATCAGAACACTGTCTGCGAGGGCAGCTGCTGCTTTTGTGCTTGCTAATGAGCACAATGTACCACTTCTGAAAAACTTCTCAGACCTGTTGCCTGGTATTTTGCAGGTATGGCACAGTGCAGTTGCTATTAACCTCATTGCATTCATTAGTTTGTTTATGCATGAATGGGAGTTTGCACCAAGACACTGGAGCATTTTTATTGGTTGTTTACCTAGGACACTTTGTGAGCAATAGAAGGTTGGTAGATTTTAGACCCAGTTATACTATCTTTCTCATCATGCCTGCCACATTTTTCTGCCTTCTTTAAATTCTAAACCCGAAATGTCATTTTTTTTTATGCTTTTTCAAGGCGATGGCTGAATCTCTCCCCTACACTTGATGATTTAGGGAAAATAGTGTTTGTGCCCTCCCCTGTCTTACACGTGCAAGAAAATAAAACGCACTCCCCAGACAGGGAATAAGGCAAAAGAGAGCGGGCTGCGAGAGTTCAAGGAGAAGTTTATCTAGATCTGTGAGCGCTCTGGCAAATTTAATGTTACAGTACATTTTATAGGTACAATGATGCGTCTAACATATGATACTACGTTGGACCGGGATTGGTCATCCAGGGTGGTGTCTTAGGTATGGACATCATCTCGTCCTCTTGGTTGCTCGGTTGGCGGGAGGGTGGATGTCGGACGTCTGTGCTCCGGATGGGTGAAGGTCGGGTCGCTGTGAAGCAGGGTGGTCACTGTCTAAACTAACATAATACATTCTCTATAATGCATGCACTAAATAATAGTGATTCAAAGACTCAGTAATGTCATGTCTCTCTAAAAGTCACACAGGTATTAAATCATCTGTAACCTTTGGATTATACAAGTCATAAGTTGGGCATCTTCACCACTATAATACAATGTCCAGAGTGGGTTTATGCTTACAAGAATCTCAGGTATGTGGCGTTTGTTAGTACTGGGCACGATATACAGCAGCAAGGGTCTAATGTTGGGGGGAGGGGGGGGTCTGCTGGGTGGGCATCATGGCGTGGTCAGTGGTCTAGTACATGAAAGGAATACCTTGCAGGGACAAAGGGTCTGAATGGCAGTAAGTTTCCACTGGTGGAGGTGTGGGGGCAAGGACACATTTGGGGAGATGAACGAGCTATGGGCTTAGTTCATGCCGGTTCACATGCAGGACAGTGATCGCAGAGGAAGAGTAATGTTACATTTATTAGTTGTTGCAAATACCTCTGGCTTCATCGTGAGAATGGAGCTGCAGCGTTTTCCAGTCCGAGTAGGAACGAGGGGTGGGGGCCATGTGCCCTGCACCTGGGCGCTGCGAGAAAAGGGAGAGAAGCGTTTCGTACTATCGCAGTGAGGCCTGGTCACCAAGATGCAGTAGAAAAGGGGGTACAAAAATGGACGCCCTGTGTCCTGCTCAGTGGTCCCATCTACGCGAATGTAACACAAAGTGCAAGGGTTACACTTGCAAGGGTAATCGCTTGAGGGCAAGGGGCGAACCCACTACTGGAGGCACTTGGTCCGAGTCTTGTACTGAGAAGTGAAGGATGAGGGGCCTGCTGGCCCCTTGCTCCCACACAATAGGTCAGCCTACCTGCATTGATTTCTTCCAAGTAAACACACACACCCTCCATCCCCAACCTCTTCCCACCATGTCTCTGCAATCCTTTCTATCCTCTTGACCTAACCCTCTGCACTATTCCACCCTTTTTTCCCAAGCCTCTATTCTTGCTCTAAATGTAATCTTGGCTGCTCTACTACTTCCCCCTTCAACCTAATGTACACTATCAGTCTTCCCTCTACTCTACCAATGTGTTCACCCATTTACCATTCACAATCCCTGGCGTGCCCAAGCCCTCTGCTGTGATTACTCAGACCACTTTGCCATCACCAAGAGTTTGGGGTGTTGGTACTCGGACCCTGACACCTGCAGTTTCCCCTTACTCAATCTTTGCTATTCATTGATTCCTCACCCTCCACACTGTCATGTTCCAATCTCCTGTCCACACATTCATTTTTCGCATCTAGCAAAAGTGAAATCTGACTATGGCCCCCTATCTTGACCAAGTGACTTCCTCCCTTCATCCTCTCCTCCACTTGATTGTCTTCGGACAGTTGCAATCCTGCTTGCTTATTCACCCCCTGACATTCAGCAATGCACCCCCATTCACAGGGCTGGCGTATACATCACTGTCCTTTGCCTCCAGTGGCCTTCTCTCCTTGCCTTTACTGCTGTTTAGGATTCTACCAAATCCTCCTAACCGGTCTCCTTTCGCTCGCTGTCCTTGACCAGAGTACATGTCATTCCCTTCACCATCCTTAAACACGGCCTATGATCCTCTGCTGATTACTTGACTTCTTAATTCCCTTCCAAATGCGCAAGAATGTGACACTTTCAATCCTTCCCTTCACACCACATCCTGTCGCCCATCAGTCATTTAATCACTATCCCACATATCCTATTGAGGTCCTAATCTGCTAAACCAACTAATCATGTGCTTTTTCCGATCCTTTTGGTGCACCATCTTTGATAGTTGGCGATGCGATCACTTCTAACCTTGTGCTCTTAAATATCTCCCTCAATTGGCATTTGCCCTGCCTGCAACAAGAAGGCCAGTCCTACCCATATTAAACCCACTGCAATCTCAATCCCTCTTCATGCAGACTTGTTCTCTCCCACGCCACTAAAATCTTTCGTCAGTACTAAGGCTGCATCAGCCTAAAGCACTATTAGATACTGTCCTTTCCTGCTAACGCCAACTCTGGGATCCTGACCTCGGGTGTTTCAGTTTTACGATAAAATCATGACCATCCGTCATATAATCGCTAATGCATCTTCTCACCCCTCGCTCTCTACTCATCCCCCATCAGACTCTTCGTCCTCTGCAAACTGGTCCACATTTACTGATAAGGATTTCAATCGGGCACACACCCGGGTCTCGCCTAGCACGTAATGCACAAATGAAATATTTATTATGTCTATAGGTTCAATATTATGAATGTTTTACCACTCATATCACACCCGTCTCAAAATACCCCCAGGTCACAGTAGACCAGGAATCAGGCTGGTTTGTACAAGTAAATATTTATTTAAAATTCAAATCAAATGAGCTTATATATAATATATCAGCAATAGCCAATGTGGTGACCAATTCAGAAAGTATATAAAGCAATTGAATTCACTTATACTAATACAGAATAGAAAACGCAAGAAAAGTTTTTATTTGTGAAATGATGGCGCTTAGGTTAATATTTCCCCCTGCAAAGTTCACAATTCACAAATGAGCAATTCTACACAGGTGTAAGTAATCAGCAGGTATTCAGGAATAAGAACAGAGTACAGTGTTTGAATATAATCTTCCCTCCCCAAACAAGAGAACGTTTTTGGAACTTTTGACACTTTTAAAATGACAGGTGAAAAGGGCTTTGTGAAACAAGGAAAAGTGTGCAAAAATACTTAAATAGAACCTGTTGTGTTGCTCTCATCAGAATATCTTACAAACATAAGCTACAATATGAGCAACTGAACACTTTAAATCGGAAAGGAAGTTAAACCCTTTGAATGGAAAAAGACACGTGTAAAACTTTTGCAAAATGCAAATTTGCGGCAAAATTTCACTATGCGATTTTTAATAAAAACATGTCAAATATACTGTTCCGCAATTTGGTTTTTAGTAGCAGATGTAGCTAAGGATATTAGGTTTAAGTGAGTTGAAATTACGTTTCTATCTCTGAAGTTGCAGTTATGTAAGTTTTAGTGAGGTGTTTTTGAAAAATTAAAACCCAGAAAAGCAGAAATTCGGTTTTAAAAATGATTGGGTTTATTTAATCTATATTAATGACAATGTCACCTGTGAACCTCCAGTTACGCACGTCCGATTGTAACTCTTCAAGTATGATACTCTGGTTTCCGTTCTGTATGGGAATTACTTTATTTAATCCAAATCACTAAAGGGTTATGGTTTAATGAGACAAATGAGAAACAAAATTGGCGCAAGAATGATTCAGACAATATTAGATGTTCTGAAGTTAAAGATGGGATGGTTTTAAGATTGGGATAAGACAAGGCAATATATACTATGGGTTGCTAGGATTCCTGTTTATACTTACAGTCCACTGTAAATTAAGATTAAACCGCCGGGGTTCTGGTCATGTCAGGTCTACCGGCAGCAGGGCACCTCTCGCAGAATGGTCCGCTGGGCGGTTCTGGTCAATTTGGACTGCACCTCAACTGGATTGGCCCTTCTGGTCACTGGACACGGTAGATTAACGGGATGATGAGTTCAGTAGGCAAGCATGAATGGTAGCAAGCCAGACTGGATCGGAATTCCTGAAGTTCTTTTGAGATGGTTCCGGATTTGGGCGTAGCTGAAGAGAGTTCAGCAAATGTTGTGCCTTGGTTTTTGCAAAGTATGGAATCAGGACAAGATGAAAAGTTCTGGACAGGATGAAGAAGTCGGGAACAAAGTGCTGCGTGGAAATCTGGTGGTAGTCAGGAATCAGTCTATGGTGAAGTTCCTATATTTATCATGCCAAGTGACATCACAAAGTTTATGGTACGGGCAGATTTTCAAACCACACCCCCATGACTGTGAGTGGTCAAAGGCACTTGACTTGTTCTGGTTGGAAGTCGGAAAAGAGCTGCCATCTGTGTTTTGGGAACTCACAGATTGAACTACAATTTAACTTTTGCATAAATGCACATTTCTATAATTACGCCCCCTAATAAAATCAGACACATACATTATATATTGTGGGTTATCCTTGCGTCCAATTCCCATCTCTGTGAGCTGTCTTTGTCGTTCTGTGGAATTCTGTCAATTTTAATCATAACGGTTTGGCCTAACAATTTCTAATTCAATACATATCTGGGCAATTACCCCTAGAACATGGGTATACAATATCATATTTGCAACATCAAGTTTTGCCACAATTTGGGTTTTGGTCTAACTTTGGTTCCTTTATGTAGTACAGTGTTCACTAACGTCTCCACAGAAAGAGGACAGCATTAGATTTAGAACTACACATTTTTAGATTCGTCCTCCATGTTGCAAAGTTAAAGGTTTCAAAATGTAATCACAAATATGCATTTTTAAATAGATTGCTTTGAGCAGTTTTTTTCTCCTTTCAACAGACCACAGCTGTCAAATCCCTTTGATCAGGGTGAGGTGTAGAGGGAAGTTTCCTGCCCCTCCCCCAGAAGGGGGTCAATGCTCAGCCTGTCCTTTGTCCTTGGCTGGGCCCCAGACGAATGCCTTATCAGTTAATTGTTAATATGCAAGAACCTCCAGCATCAATTAAGCCTTCCTGTAGCAACAAGGTGTTAACATGAAGTCCTCTTTCCCAGGCTGGGCACTATCAGGATTAACCAGTTAACTGGGTTACTTTAAGGTTCACTTAAAATCTTTCATTAAAAAATATATGAGTTTATAAGGGATTTTTACAATTAAAGGAATTAAGCCCTTCACAAAAACACGCTTTTTAACAGGCAAATTGTTGCATTTCTTCCCTGAAAAAGCACATTTAAGCTGTCTTTTAAATCCACTTTTCTTAGCTGCAGTCAGTGAGGCCCGGCTTTTCTGGCCACACTGGATCTGTGATTTCAGCATACGTTGAATTTCCATAGTTCACTTGTAAAATGACTAAATTTAGCGCCAAAACAGCACTTTGAAGGTTGCAATTGGTTGGGGAAGCTGCATTTTGAAAGGCATTTTCAGTTTTTAGCCCACTCCTGTGGCCTTGCTTCAAGTTACATGTAACGGCACCCACTGGCATTCTCCTGCAGGGAGTTCTGTTATTTTTTTACCCTAACTTTGACTGTGTGGCAGGGGTGCGCAGCCTTTTGTGATGGTGAACCATGACCAGCTTTGCAGATTTTTGCATGCACAGGGGTTAGCACATCCATTTTTGTCTTTCTTTCCGCATTGGCATGGGTAAAAATATCCCACACTGATCACAATGTTCTTGAAGCTATTCATAAACTATCTGCTTCACCCCTTGTTTCTATTCCTCTTTTGCAACTCAAGGAGATCTTAACTGAGATTATATCATGGATTACGATGGCCATCAATATTTCTCTTCTGGCCAAATTACTAGTGACCTGAAACATGCCTTGGTAATCCCCCTGCTTAAGAAACCCTCTCTTGACCCCTCTGCTTTAGCTAATTACCGTCCTGTTTACCGTTCCTTATGAAGATACTCTAGTCTCGTTCCCCCTGTCTTGGTTCTTTACTTGAATCATCTAAATTCTTTGACCCCCCTTAAGTCTGGTTTCCGACCTGGCATGGGGACTGAGTAGGTCTTAGTGTCTATGGCCGATGACCTTGCTCGCCAGATCACCACATAATCACCATTCTACTTTATCCCTGCAGCATTCCACACTTTGGAATATCCGATCTTCCTCTAAACCTACTCCTGCTTGGCTTCAAGGACATTGTTCTCAACCGGTTGGTCTATCGCATCAACTGCTTCGCCTAATGGATCTCAACACCATCTCCATACCTCCTCCAGTAGGTGTCTCTCAGACTAGTCCCTAGCCCACTTCACCCTTTACACCACCTCTGTGGTTAAACTAACAAACAATCTTTTTCTCTTTTCCATCACCCCTGACATAAGGGCATCAGCTGCCAAAAACCTCAGCAGCCCTTTTGCCCTTCCTCTAGTGCTAATCACCCTTCCGCCTAACCTTAGTCACCCAAAGCTTGCAGTTGTGGGTCCTTAGACTACAGCAGTTAATCGCCACTGCTGCCAAGACTAAGGATCTGAATATTTGGAATATTGGGACCACATGGCAGGCCTAAAATGGCCATTATGCCTCATGGGCTCACTGAGCTCATCCCGGTAACCTCCATAGTAGTTTGGACCAGACCCCTACTCCACAGTCGCAGTACACATTTTGTGTGCATCAATCGGAGTAGGTTAACTTTAGGGTACACCAGTTTGGCTGGTTGCCCTAACTTTTGTCTGCTTGGTGGGATGGCAGGCTGTCTTAGGTTGTGTATCTATGGAGAAACCTTGGATCAGTTGATTTTATCTGAATTGTGGGAGGATTTGCCTCACAGCACCAGGTTTCAGCATATAGGCTGGGCCCTTTGCCTTAGTTCTGGTTTCTTCTTTTGTCTACTGGAACTTTATTCTGCGCTGCCCAGTTTGCTGTGTTTCTTGCTAATTGTACTAGGTGTCCCCCTACTGGGATTGTCTGTCCATGTTGGTGGCACCTACTGCCTCGATGGAGTGGTGGGACAACTCCATTGCCCTTTATATTAGTTTTCTACAGGTTGCATGTGCAGTTAATTGGCCAAAGTATGGGATATTTGTCGTATTTCTTTCAGAGGTCCCCTGTCCTGGAGTGGTGCAGTCTCCCAACCCCTCAATCGCAGTTTGCTATTTGGAATGCATTGACCCCCAATCCTGCTCTGCTGCTATCCTTTAGTTGTACAGATCTTAAGATTGTCCCATCAGTATCCTGTGGTTGGTTGCTCCTTTGTCCCGCTTATGGAATAGAACCAGTATTTACAATTTCAAACCCTGATGGGGGTTGATATTGCGCACTCTATTTAGAGCCCTACAAGCTCTTCCTTTGTTAAACTTAAATTGATACAAGATTTTTAATCTTGACATTTTTACTAAATTTGGTTAATTTATCAAATTACCTGAACATTCTCAAACTTGCATGTTGGAACATATTTAACAATCTTTTTGATTTCTTGTGATCTTTTTACAATCTTTTACAATTCATCAGCAATCTTATATTGATTGTCAAATTATTATGAGGAGTCACAAATCCAAATGGCATCTGCATTTTTGGACAAGTTTCGAGTCATGGGTTCTCCGGCATGAATTCACATGCTCATGAATATTCCCAGTTAGGCTGGGAATCCTTGGTAAGAAAAAGAGCTTAAATACTGCCTTTCACCTTCTTATCCAATCATTGTATACCACGTCCTACTGTACCCATTCAATGATAATGTCCCGGAGTCCCGCCCCCGGCGGGCAACTTCAGATTTTTACTGCACGTTTCAGTGCAGGGAGTCCTCGTTTATCTGAGCTTTTTTCAATATTTGTAAGGTTTTTCAACAAGAAATGTATCAATTTCAAAGACCACTGATGCCTAGTCGGCTCCGGTAATGGGCTCAGTTGCCATTTAAGTTTTGACGTCTACACTCTGTGCCAATTTATAAAAGCCTACTTCGTGCCTCTCCATGTCAGAGGAAGGCAAGAGCTTGCTCCCAGTTAGGCTTTAACATCTACGTGGAGGACAAGCACACAAGATGTCTCTGCATCCCGATCATGAGGACTGATGCAACATCTGCACGGTTTTTCGGCCAAACCAAGAGACCCTACTGATGCTTTGTGGCATAGCCTCTGGGCATGCTAAGGCTTCACTCCAGAACCTTCTCGCTCTAAAAATAGGTAGAGATTGGCTGAGGATGTACCCCTAGAGAGCACCTGTAAAGTCAAGCGCGAGGCGGTTTATCTGGCTAGAGAAGCCGCAGATGCAGGTCCTAGTACAGGACGTACGTGCTCCGCCTTTTTGCCTGTCTACGGTGAGCTTTCCAGGGGTCGGTGTGCCATCGATGAGGTCCAGGAAGCATGGTGTATCATCACGGGAGAAACCAAAGAAGCACCGAAGAAAGGAATCCTCTTGAAAGCCCTCCAACCACATCCATGGCTTCGTCAACTGCAAGGCTGCCGTCTGCGGCTCCTCCAGCCACAACTAGTTGCTCTGTCATCTGCTACAGTGGGCTCATATTTGTCAACAATTCAATCGACTGCCATCTTGACGAAGAAAGGAAATCTGCTGTCCAGGCCTGTTGGGAGCATTTCGCTGCCGCCAAGGCCCACGACAGCCCCGACTGCTTCAACTACCACTATAGTCTGTAAAGGGACAGTCGTATCTTTAGTCTTGTGTGAAGTGGCTTGACCAGGAGACCCTTTGCCGCTGGCGGATGTGTTTTCGGGTGGTAGGTCGGTACTTGAGTAGTCCTTTGGCCATTTATACTAGCTCCGACAATGAGGCACGATTGGAAGGCCTGGATGAAGGTGGCAACAGCCCCATAGGCATGGGGTTGCCAAGACTCACAAGCCCGGGGAGTCACACCAGTGCTCGGTAATCTGGTCTCCGATATAGCAAATCGACTAGAGAAGCCTAAAATGGACCACAAGACTAACTTTGTTGGAGGACCTTCCCAACTGTGTACTACTTTGATGCTGCCGGAACAGAGTGCCCAGGGGTCAAGAAATCCAGTGTCTTAAATTTGGACCAGAGCTCCAGGAAGATCCTGAGCTCCCTCCCGAAGCAGGACAACCCAAGCCCGAGTCACCACACCAGAGTCCTGTACTCCTGAAGCAAGGGATGCCCATCAAGTGGCCAAGATCTGCAGTGGTGCATTTGCCAGTAGCTGAAACAGCGAGATACTGCTGAATTGGAAACAGCCATAGCCGCTGACTACCTTCAAACTGCAGTGCAGGTGTCCCCAGCTCTGCTACCTCTTGTCCCCATGACTGAGGCCCAGAAACTGCAAAACTGCACCCAGAACAGAAGCCAGCTGGATTCTCTTCTTCAAACCTAAGGTACTGTCTTGACTAAGGGGTCCGTAGATGGCATTATCTCACTGGAGAATTGCAGTAGCTGCTTTTTGCAGAATTGAGCTCAGCTCTTTCACAAGCCTAACAGCTTGTGGCCCAACAGTGATTTCTTTACAAACTCTCTAAACTTTGTGCGATCTAAAGAAGTGCCTCAGCTCCATAGACTTTGTTCAAATTGACTTTGGCTGTCCTGGCTCCCTGCAGACTCTTCTGACCCATTGACTTTGATTCTAACTGTCCCTCTTAAGTGGTGCATAAGTTTGACTTGAATTGCTGGGAAAGATCTAATATAGACTTCATTGGGAGATGAAAAATGCTCACATGCTCTGAGAACCTGATCACTTTTTTTCCTTCCCTAACCTTTTCCACAATTTCAGAATTTTACCATGCACAAAGTGATATGTAAATGATCAGAAATCAATTGTGGAAAAAGATTAACCTTGCAATTCCCTCACATATAGTGGCTATTATCTCGATGCTACATAACAAACGATAGGATTAGGCTCAATAGAGAAGGAGGCCCTGACAGATCCTATTCCCATGGACAATAGAGTCAAACAGGACTGATAGCTAGCAGCAGTCCTTTTTAACCTTTACATATGCAATCTCGATGAAACATGAAAGCAAGCAAACCTCTTTCCAGTTTAACAATTTGCATAGTTTGACCGGATCGCCTTTGACTATCTGCTCTTGTTTCGACTACACCCTTTGGCCCACAAATTGAATTTGTTTGCTTTGTATGCTCAAAATCATAACCTCGCCAATCAATCCAAATTGATTATTGTAAATCTTTTCAAACAGGAAACAGAAAAGGACCAGGGTCGCTTGGTCAATTGTTAATGCACCCATTGAGCGCACACCATCCTTAGGCTATTTGGCCTACACCCTTACGGATCTAAACTCAATAGCTGTGGAAAGATCTTGAACATCAAAATTAACCCCTTGATGTCTCAAAGATTATCTAGTGGAAATATTGCAATACTCATTTGTCCCGTCCCCTTTCCTCCATGCCATCCTTCGGGATGGGAACCGGAGCACTTTTGATAAAGCATATAAATTGAAAAATGTTTGCCCTTCTCTTTTTACGTGGGGTACCGCACATGGCTGTAACCCTGCCCTCCTTAGCTCTGCCCTGCAAATATCCCTTCAGTCCTTTTCTCCGTGCGGTCGGGGCTGGACGCACTTGCATCACCGGGAAGTATTTTTGTTTTCTCCTGCTCAGGTTCTGCGGTTGCGTTGTCCTCCGTCTATGCCGGAGCGTTTGGGATTTGTGTCCTGTTTTTAATGCAAAAGTCGCTTCGGTAGGGCGGATCCCATTCTCTCTGCTTGGAGTGTCTTGGCCCGGACCACTGCTGGGATTCGTGCTTCTACTGCGATTCCCTCTCCGTCCGGGCACTCCAACGCAGTCTTATTCGATGGGAGGACGTCTTTCAGCGAGTTACTCACCTCCTTCAGCTTTTCATAGACGAAAAGGAGACGCCCCACTAAGTGCCATACTTTATAGGGCGCCCGGCCGGGGGACTCACAGGGTCCTCTCGGTCCAGGAGGGGCTCAAGCAGCTCTACCACCAGGATTTCTCCTGAGGTGCTTCGCAGGCCTATAGGCATACTAGAGTTTTCTTTGAGGGTTCCCACAACAGACCTGCCAATACTGGAACACGTTCCCGAGGTTCACCTTTCAGGTGCTTAACGTCAGGCCAGTTAATCTGTGGCTTTGGACACTGGGGTTCGCTACGAGGTCTGTTTATGGAGCTTTCCATACAGACACCAGGGCACGCACTGTAACTCCTGTTACCTGCTCTGCCAAGGTTCCTCCTTTGGAGGCTATTGTTGGGGCCACCTCAAAGATGTCAAGTAAACATCCGAGACCCCCACTGTCCCCCCCGCTCCCCCCCCCCCCCCTCAGTACCAGCTCTGACGAGGATCCTTGTGTCAAGGCTAAGATGTTACTGAAGTCCCCTGACCAGCTTGAGGAGACGATTGCCTCATCTGCACATGTGATGCAGTTCTTCAGGCATCAACAAAATGGCGGCCCAACGCTCATGTTCCACGGTGGCCATTTTGGATTCTTCCCTTACACCTACGTTCTCGACGGTGGGGGTGTTGGGAATATTACTTTTGAGGCTAAGGAACCTTTTTCACCTCAAATGGAATGTTAAAATCTATTCCGCCCTTCATATGACTGGCGTGTTCGGATGCTGCTGCCACATACTGGCTCGCTTCCACCTAATTCTGCCCTGCTGGTCTATGCGGACCCGATTGGTGGTGGGTCTTCCTGGCAACCATCCTCATTGCGTTCGTGGGGGTATGCCCCATATGGGAAGACTCTGCCTACCCCAGCGCCTAAACCTTCATCAGCGGATGTATTCAGGAAATTTCAGAGGCTCATGCATTCTGACCCTATGAAAGGGTACTTTAAGGTTCTTTTCAAGGAAATCTATACTGACCCTCCGGCTCCACCTTCCGCTCTGGTGGCTCCTGCGGTGGTACCGCCTCTTCCTGTCGATCCGCATACAGCACTTCCGCCCCTACACCGCTGTCTCCCATAGAGAAGACACTGGTAGAGCAGGATAGCCCTTTAAAACCTGTGGCGGCCCAGCCATCTGCTCCCGATTTGCTGGATGACCCTCAAGCAGATTCGGATAGGGAAGAGCAGCCCCGCTCTGTCAGAAAATGTCATGATTGGGTTCTGGATGTGGTGGCCCTCGACATTCCAGTTCCTTGAGGCTTCCACTCCACAGGAAGGGGTGCTTTCGAGAGCTTTTACCTTGTCACCATAGGAGCGTGCCGGGCTGTTCCTCCAGGAGGACGTTTTGGCTGAGCACTGTAGGGTCTGGGATAAGCACGACACCGGGCTGCATATCCATAAGCGAATTTACACCAGTTACAGGCTTTACACCTCCGAGGAGATAGCCTTGGCATCTTGTCTGCTCCCTTCCTCAACAGTGGTAGCTGCAGCCACGCTCCAAAACAAGCTGGCATCTGCAACTTCTATGGCTGCAGCTCAGATTCTCTCCAAGGAAGACAAAATTCTGGACTCTTTGGGCACAAATCTTTGCCAACTCAGCACTGCAGCTTCACAAAGCAAATACTGAGCTGATCCTGGCAGCAGCTAATATGAAGCTGTGGAAGGAGTTGGCTGATTTCCACGAGTGCATTCCTACGGCTAGGCAACTTCAAGACCGGTTTGTCGGAAGCCAGAGTGTTGGCACAAGATCTCCAGGACGCTGCGGCACACATGTGGATACCTCGGCTCAAGGCCATAGGGTGGAAATTGACACCTCCCACCAAGTGTGCCTCCAAACCGCTAAATCTTTGTCGGTCCTGGCAAAGGTCCCAGCTAAGGCCCCTTATACACAGGTCAGGGTCTCAGTCTTGCTTCTTCTGTAGCTTCAAAGGGTTTCAGTTCCACCGGGCGCGAGTATCAACCTCCGGTTGGCAGCACCCGTCAAACAATGTGGTTGGTTTTTCTCTGCCATCAGCCTCCTCTCCAGGAGCAGGTAGTCTCCCTGATATTTTTTGTCGGTCGCACAAGACTCGGGTGGGAGGACGAATCTCGCCTCATCTGGAGGCGTGGCAGACCATCACCGAAGACCTGTGGGTTTTGTCCAGCACTCGGGCGGGCTTTTGCTTGCTCCTACCCCACCCTTCAACCGTCCTTTCCAACAGATCGGGAGACACTCCCTCAGAGCTGAGGTCCAGAAGCTTCTAGACCTCAGGGTGCTGGAACATGTTCCCCTCGGGGAGGGGTTCTACTCTCGACTGTTCAGTGCCCAAACCCAACCAGGCTGCCCTGCGCACAATCCTTGACCTTTCCCAGTTTATCCTTTCTCTTCCCCCCCAAGAGAGATTCAAGATGATCACACCCTGCCAAATAAAGTCCTCTTTGGAAGGGCGACTGGCTCAGTGTAGTAGACCTTCAGGACGCATATATGCACATCCTGATATGGAGACCGCATCAAAAGTATCTGTGGGTCTCCCTGGGAGGGGAACACGAAGTTCTGTGTGCTCCCGTTTGGTCTCAGCTAGGTGAGTCTTTACAGAGATGTCAGTCATCGCAGCTTTCCTTTTGGTTAGTGTTAATGTAAGAGATAAAAACATTGGGGGTCTATCTGGACTCAACTCTCTCAAAAGACCGGTCAGTAGTGTTGCATCATCCATGGCCTACACTAACTGATCTACAGCTGCAAATCGTATCCCTCCGCAAGCAGTTGTCTAAAACTAGCTAGAGCACTCAACCTATCTAAACTAGACTACTGTAACACTTTTCCTTGGCACATCTGAACAAAACCTAAATAGACTCAGGTACTCCAAAATTCTTTAAGAGTGGCACTCGGTCTTCCCAGATCCTGTCACATATCCACTTGCAGAAATAGCGCCAACTGGCTTCCCATCCGAGATAGGATCACACTACACACCCTGGCCATCACATACAAATGCCTCACTAACTCGGCCCAAGATACTTGGCAGACAAAATCTGTATGCACAAACCGACACGCACCACCAGATCGTCCTTCGACCAGTTTGGTGGTACCAATGTTCAGTCTCAAAACCGCTGGAGGAGCTAGCTTGCCTGTCCAAGTTACCAAACGTTGGAACACTATCCCCATCCCCTAACAGGAACACTCCTTCCTCTCCTTCAAAGCGAGCAGAATAAATTGGCTCTCCTCTCACCACTACGACTTGGTTATCGTACTGCTACTCATCGAACATGTATTATCAATGCATTGCATGTAACCTCTCTGCTACCCAAGGCCTCCGCCGACCCACATGTAACCAGGGTCCCATCTACTTTGTCCTGCCTTCTCTTGTATGTAACCCTAAGTCCTCCAGCTCCTAGCTACCTTATGGTTTGGTGCACGATATAAAATCTAAACAGATACAAATGTATGTCTGTACTTGGACGATTGGCTCCTGCACAGCCCTTGTCCTCTGACGGCCTTGAGCAATCTCCAGTATCTCCTCCAGCTCCTGTTACATCTTGGGCTGTCCGTGAATTGGCAGGAATCTTCCATGACTATCTCCCAAGACTGGGTTTCCATTGGAACACTATCGACTCCAGGGTGTATTTGACGGCTGGCAGGATTACAGATCTATTTGCCACGTGTCGACTCCTCATCCAGTCAGAGCACATGATGGGTTGGTGGTTCCAGTGACTTCTGGGCCTCATGGCCTTGTGCTTGCTCTTCCTCTTGCGCGTCTCAAAATGAGGCGTACGCAGCTAGTTCTTCAGAGTTCTTGATTTCAGGCCTCAGAATCTGATTCCTAGATTATTCCAGTTACATCCTGCATGATGGCAGACCTATGGTGGTCCTCGACCAACAATCAATCTTAGTGGGGGCCTCCTTTCAGGAGCCCTGCCCACAAGTGACAACCACAGACTCCTCCCTTCTGGGGTGGGGAGCAACTCGATCATCTCCAGGTGTTCAATCTATGGATGCCGCTGGACAGGCAGTTTCATGTACATTTGGAACTCCTGGCTGTTTTTCTGGCACTGAAAGCTTTCCAACCATCCATCACGAACCGGGTGGTCCGCGTCTGTACGGACAACTGTGTCCATGTTTTATATCAAGCAGGGTGGTACCAAGTCACCACCTCTTGTGGACCTTGCCATTCAGGTTTGGAAATGGACCATCCAGCACAGCATTTGGCTGCTGGCGGTACACATTCCGGGACAACTCAATGTGACTGCAGACTCACTCAGTCGGCATACGGCGGCCAGCTACGAGTGGGAATTGAACATGGAAGTCCTCCGTCTCTTGCCAATGGGGCATTCCAGAAGTGGACCTTTTTGTGACTGCCACAAACAGGAAACTTCCTCTTTATGCATCCAGGAACGGTCTCAGGGCCTCCTCTCTAGGGCATGCTCTCGAGATTCCATGGCACAACATGAAGGCATATGCCTTCCTGCCTCTTCCTCTGATTCATCGGTCACTCTGCAAGCTCAAGAATGCATTGAATTGCACTCCTGTTCATAGCTCCTTGGTGGCCAGCCAGATTCAGTTTTTTGGAACTTCAGCTTCGAAGGGATTGTGTCTTCCGACGTATTCCATATCTATGACGGTAATCGCCACAGCTGTGCTGCTTTGGAAAAACTTTCAGCTCCTGCATCGATACGCTGTCCTCGAGGACCTGCTCCGACGGCAGACGTCACCATATGTTATAAGTAGGACGCACGATGTCCGTAGCCTCAGTTCCGTTTTTTTCCGCGAACATGTTCGCTTCATGAATCTCGGTACGCCTCGACTCTTTGGAGTTTGTTGTAATCTTCTCGGTTCTTTGAACCTGTTAGGTTTCGGGAAGTAAACTATCGGGATGTCTTCCTCTTGAAGCCCGGTCGCGGGGTGGAGGAAGTGTGGGTCCAAGATGTCGGTGACGGACTCGCACAACGCCTGCTTCTGGTGCCTTCGGGAGGCCCACGACAGATTGTGTCGACTGCCAGTCGCTTACGTCCAAGGCCTTGCAGGAACATAAGAAGCGGTTGGTAAGGTGTCCAAGCCCCGAAAGGTGAGGTCCACTGAGCTTTCAACGGACGATTCGAGGGGCGACTCTCTGCATCGTAGTCGTAAGTCTACGGGGGTCTCGGTCCCAGAGTGGGTCCCATTACTCCTCTGCCTCTTCGAGGCACTCCCGGATATGCAGTCATTGGTCGCCTTCCCCGTCCTCATCCGAGGAATCCGCCCGTCGCCGGGTTTCTTATCCCACCAAGCGTTCCTCTCCGGAGGAATTGGCTTCCTTCGGGAAGAAAATGTTGGCGATTCTTGAATCGCAGGGCTATGGTCCGTCCGCGCCACCGAGAGGGGTCGGCCGTGACCGTACTAGAGACACTGCTCGTACGCCTTCGGGCTCGGGTGGTCGGCACGATTCGCGGGAGAGGTCCTGCTCGGACAAGGAATCGTTCTAGTCAGCCCCGTTCCAGGTCCTGGTACTCGACGCCCTCGAGACTGCGTGAACCTGTGATGTCTTCGAAGAAGACATCGACTCCTGTGGCACCGAGGTCGACGATGGACTCTCTCGAGGCCCTGCCTCCGAGGAAGTAGTCAACGTCATTGACGCCTAGGCTGTGGAGACACGCTTGGGGCTCCGGCCTCGAGGCCTGTGTCGATGCTGTTAGCGCCATGCTTGACACAGATTCCGTCGATGCCTTTCGAGGCTGGTGTCGGAGGTACCACATGGCACGGGGAACCCCCTAGAAAGGCTCTGACCAAGGCAAAACATGTATTTCTCCCTTATACTCCATAAGCTGGAAAGTGGGCATTGAATATTTCCGAGGTGGAAGAGGGTTCTGAAGATGGGTTGGTTCCTGACACGGTACCAGATGAGATTCTTTCTGGTCATAGCCGATTGAGGACCTGCGTCAGTCGCTGCATGACGCCAGTGGTCTGGACACCTCTCCGGAGGTGGAGTTCTGTAGGCCTGAGCCTGGCACCCATGCTGAGTCATTGTACCGGCGCCTTATGTTGAGGGTCACAGACTACTTGGGGTGGTCGGTGCCCCCAGTTGATTTTGTGCAGGATGACCTGACGGATATCTTTGACCAAGGTCCACCCACTGACCCGGTACTGCCATTTCATATGGCTGTGCAAAGAAGGGTGGCAGCGGCTTGGACTGCTCCGTAGAGTCTCCCGGCAGTGGGCAAGTCTTTGCCGTGAAAATACCGCCCAGCCAGTAGTGACCCCTGCTACTTGACCACGCACCCCACTCCGGAGAGTTTGGTGGTGCAGGCGTCGTATCCTACCATCCCCTTGATGGGGACGACAAGTGTTTTGATGGCTGGGTGAAGAAAGTGTTTTCCTCGGGGTATGGCTCTTCAGGCGGCCAACTCCGTATGTGCCTTGTCACGTTTCACGCACTCTGTGGAACTGTATTTCCTTGGCGGCTGAACATATTCTGAAGGGGACGAACGCGATGGTTTTCTTGCTATTATTCAGGATGGCAAGGATGCCATGTGAGTCCGTTCAGTCAGGTGTGGACATGGCAGACTGTCTGCCGGTCCATGGCGGCGAGCACTGTAATACGCAGGTTTGCGTGGTTGAGGAAGTTGGGGTTTGCTCCTGATGTGCAAGCCAGGCTCCTCAACATGCCCTTTGATGGTGAACATCTTTTTGGCAGCAAGGCTGACGAAAGCCTTGAGAGGTTGCAGACCTCCAAAGCTGCAGCGAAGTTGTTGGGCACTGCAGTCCGCCAACCTCCGCCTTTTCGTCCTAGGGGACAACAATGGAGGGAAGGTTCCTTTTCGTTATTACTCATCCTTTAGTAAAGCGAGAGGAGCTGCAAGTCGAAGGGGCAACCGTAGGAGTGCCAGAGGTGGAAAACAAGGTACTCTAGGTGCCAAGGCAGCGCCGCAGCTGCTCAGTCATGAGGACCATGGTTCGCCGGTTGGGGGGGAAGGCTGGTGCTGCATCTTATAGAATGGCGTGCCATTACTTCAGATGTGTGGTTTCTGGAGATCCTAGCCCACGGCTACTGTCTTCCTTTCAGGCAGAGGCCTCGCGACAATCCACCAGGGAATCTCTTTGAAGAGTCCGGATCCGCTCCTTGCGCAGGAAATTCAATCCCTGCTGGAGAAAGGCGCCATAAAGGTGGTGCCTGTAGCGGAGAGGAACAATGGATGGTATTCCCCTTATTCTTTGATTTCGAAGAAAGACTGGGGATTGAGACCCATCATGGACTTGCGTGGTTTGAACAAACGCCTCAGGAAGGACAAGTTCAAGATGGTTACACTCTCTCAAGTCCTCCAGGCCCTTCAACTACAGGACTGGTTGGTGTCTTTCAACCTCAAGGACGCTTATTTTCATGTGCTGATCCATCCCAATCACAAGAAGTACCTGAGGTTCGCGCTTGGCGACTCGCACTTTTCAGTTTCGGGTCCTGCCATTCGGATTGACCTCCGCCCCGAGGGTTTTCACCAAGTTCATGGTGGTGGTGGTGGCAGCGTATCTCAGGAAAGGGGGATTCACGTCTACCTCTACCTGGACGATTGGTTGATCAGGGCAGGCTCTCCCTAGCAAGTGCTGGATCATCTGTCCATCACCTGCCACTCCCTTCAAAAGCTGGGCTTCTCCCTCAACTTGAAGTCCCACTTGACGCCAACTCAGCGGCTCCAGTACATCGGAGCAGTGCTTGAAACGTCCCTGGGGCAGTGTTTTCCTCCCCAGGTGAGGGCTCGCCACATTCAGCAGATGGTGCACAAGTTTCAACATGCCCAGAGTCTCCCAGCGTTCGAGTTCTTGAGGTTGCTCGGCCTCATGTCATTGTGCATTCTTCTGGTGCCAGAGGCCAGGTTGCGGATGAGATCTCTGCAATGGGCTCTCAAGCCCCAGTGGTCTCAGTCCTCCGGCAGGATGTCGGAACCCGTTCAGGTCCCGCTCTCGGGCACCAAGGATCTTCTGTGGTGGGCTGATGAAGGCAATCTGATGGAGGGGGAGGGGCTCTGTTTTGGCTACCCTGGCCGGAGGTGACGATCGTGACACTCATCCCTTGCGGGATGGGGAGCTCATACCAACGAGTTGACAGTCAGCGATCGTTGGTCTCTGTCGGAGTCCAGACTCGTATCAATCTGTTGGAGCTGAGGGCCGTCAGGCTTGCCCTGAAGGCTTTTCTGCCGACTGTGCGAGGAAAGAATGTCCTGATTCTGACGGATAACTCGGTGGCCAGGCACTACCTCAACAAAAATGGGGGGGGAAGGGCGGGGTCTGGTCAGGGTCACTTCCTCCATCCAGCAGGAAATTTCGATCTCGGCAGTTCATCTGGCCGGAGACGAAAACGAGACGGCGGACGCTCTGAGCAGGCACAGCACGATCTTACACGAGTGGGAGCTGGCTCAGGAGATTCTCCTGGAGATCTTTGACCTTTGGGCGACCCCTCAAGTGGATCTTTGCCTCCAGTGTCAACCGGAAGTGCAAAAGGTTCTACTCGCGGCAATTTCCTCCAAGGGGAGCCTTGGGGGACGCGTTCGTGGTGGAGTGGTCATTCCCGCTGCTGTACGCGTTTCCTCCAGTCCCCATCATTCCGCAAGTGCTGCGGAGTTTCAGTTCCCAGATGATCCTCATTGCTCCGGCATGGGCCAGGAGGACGTGGTACCTGGACCTCTGGGCTGGTCCATTTGCCCTCCACGTCGTCTTCCCTACCGAGACGATCTGCTCTCACAGGAGGGAGGTCAGGTTCTCCATCCAGAGGTCAGATCCTTCAACCTTCACGCTTGGCTTCTGAAAGGTTGAGGTATAAGGATTGGGACCTCCCCGAAGACGTGATGGAGGTGTTGCTTTCGGCCAGACGGCCGGCAACAAAGTCCCTGTACCGTTGCCGTCGGAGAAAGTTCTGCGACTGGTGCAGGATTCAGAATGTGGATCCTTTTTTTCGTGTGACATTCCTGACGTTCTGTCTTTTTTTGCTTTCTTTGGCCCACAAGGGTCTGCAAGTGGGTACCGTTAAAGGTTAACTGGCGGCGCTGTCTATATTTAAGCGCTCGTCTGAGGAGTGTTCTTATTTTAAAATCCCTTTAATTTCAGTTACTGAAAGGGCTCACTGTGTTCCCTCAGTCACCTTTTAAGGTGCCCGGTTGGGATCTGAACCTACCTTGTTCTCAAGTTTCTAATGGGTGCTCCCTGTGAGCCTTTGCATTCTTGTCCTTTGAGACTGTTAACCCTTAAAACTGTGTTTTTAGTTGCGGTCACTTCCGCTCGCTGAGTGAGTTATAGGCACTTTCAGTTAAGCCACCCTTAACTGTGTTTCATAAGGACCGGTTTATCCTTAGAGTTTGTCCTTTCTTTATTCCGAAGGTGGTGTTGGAAGTTCATTTAAGCCAGAAGGTTATTCTTCTGGCATTTTATCCTCCTCCACATCCTGGTAAGGAAGAGGAGAGGCTCCATAGGCTGGATCCTAGGACAGCTTTAAGCTTCTACATTTCATGCATGTCCCGGGTCAGAGTGGACGATCAACTCTTTATTGGTTACGCTGGAAGGCGTTTGGGACAAGCTCTTACTAAGCAGACTTTGTCTCGGTGGATCATCTTGGCAATTTCCGAATGTTACCGCTTGGCGGGTAAGGTCCCTCCGGTAGGCTTACGGGCCCATTCTACCAGGGGTATGGCTGCCTCTACTGCCCTGCAGAGGGGTGTTCCGATTAGATATTCCGATCTGTGATGCAGCCACCTGGGCTTCGGTCCATACTTTTGTACGTCATTACTCCTTCGATTCTGTCCGGTGGCAGGTTCTGGCCTTTGGCAAGGCGGTTCTTTACTCTGCAATTTGATTGGGGGTATATTCTAAATTCTTTTCCCACCTCCTTACGTTGGTATTGCTTTGGGAGTCTGTCATAGATATGGAATACTTTGGAGGACCCAATCCCCTCGAAGAACAAGTTACTTTCTTACCTGGTAACATTGTTTCGATGGGATGGTCAGATGACGTATTCCATATCGCTCCCTCCCTGCCGACGCCGCTGCAGAATTTCTTGAGCAATTGCAGCTTACGTTTCCGCAAGGCTTTCTGTGGTCATACTGGCAGAAGATTGGTGCCACACGTTCTGGGCAAGAACTACAACTGAGGCTACGGGCGTTGTGCGTCCTACTTATAACATCTGGTGACGTCGGAGGAGGTCCTCTGATGGCGTATCGACGTCATGGACGCAGAAAGTTTTTCCGAAGCCGCACAGCTGTGGTGATTACTGTCATAGATATGGAATACGTCGACAGACCATCCCATCGAAAGAAAGTTAACAGGTAAGAAAGTAACTTGTTCATCTGTCGATTTGTCCTCAGATCAGACTGCTGTTTTCAACCTGCTTCACCAGTGCAATCGGCAGATGTGGCACCCCTGCCCACAATCATTCAGCTTGGCGGCCTAATGCCTGAATTCAAATACCTAGCACAGCTTAACCTGTGAGGACAACATGCGCATTATCCAAGCGGCCAGGAAGCCTGCTACGAAGTCTCAGTATAGGAGCAAGTGGCTCTGGTTTTGTCACTGGTGTTTAGCTAAACAACTAGACCCCAGACATGCTACGATTGACAGTTCTTTTCTCATCGGGCTGCTTCAGGCATTCATGTCTCGACTTGCTTGTCGGCTATTGCTGCCTACTTGTCCACTGACACCTGTTACTTTTCTTTGATAACCCAGTCATTCAAAGGCATTTTGCAGGTTTATTGCATCATTTTCCACCTGCACGCAATCCTCATCCAAAGTGGGATTTAAATGTTGTCCTGACCTCCTTATTCCATAACCATTTGAGCCCATTGCTACAATGGATCTAAAGTACCTTTCTTGGAAGGTTGCCTTTTTGATTGCAGTGACCTCTGCAAGGTGAATAAGCGTGCTTCAAGCCCTATCTGTGGAACACCTGTTCCTTACCTTCCATAAGGATAAGGTTGTGCTCTGCACTAGTCCTTCTTTCCTTCCTAATTTAGTGTGATTTTTCATTTGAATCGATCGATCTCATTACCTGTCTTTTTCCGAACCCGGCCTCAGACGCCCTCAGACGCCAAGAGTATTTATTACACAATTTAGATGTCAGATGAGCTCTGAAGTTCTATCTGGACAGCACTGAACTTGGGGGCTCCTCTTTGTTACGTTTGCAGACCCAAAAGGGAAACCTGCTTCAGAGGCGATCTCCCGATGGATTGCCTCCTGTATTTCAGAAGCGTATACCATTCAGGGCCTTCAACCTCCGAAGGGCATTCATGCCCATCTTGTACGTGGCAAAGCGGCTGCTGTTGCCTTCTAAAAATATGTTCCCAAGGAAACCGTTGCCAAGGCAGCTATGTGGGCTTCCCCATCCGCTTTTTATAAGCATTACTGCTTGGACCTGAGCTCCAAGGCGGATGCTCAATTCGGCCAGGCTGTTCTTAACCTTTTGTCAGTAAGGAAGTTCTATCCATCCATATTACCTGTGAGGAGTGCTTTGGAATCTCCACATGTATGGAGGAAAGGGGATGGGACTTAGGAGTATAACAAAGTTACCGTAGTGACTACCTTACTCGTATTACATAGTCCCCTTTCCTCCATACACCCGCCGTCCCCTTTAAGTATCCACTTTTGCTTAAATGGTCGCAGGCCTAGCGATAGAAAAGGACAGGGGGGTGGGGTTGCGGCCACATGCGGTACCCCACATAAAAAGAGGACATTTTTCTATTGATGCTTTTTATCAAAAGTGCTCCAGTCCCGTCCCGAAGGATGGAATGTCCCACAAGTATGGAGGAAAGGGGACTATGGACTAGGAGTAAGGTAGTCACTACGGTGAGTAACTTCGTTATTCTCACTGATTCCACTCATTCAATTCTACTTCTTAAAGGTGGAGCCCACAATACGGTATGGACTGGATTTTTGCTTAAGACTCTCCTAGATATTCTCCATGGAAAGCTCTGGAGACTTACCCTGGGATTGGTGTTATCTATACCCAATGTCTTAATGTCATGAACTTGGACTCCTATAGCTCTCGGCAAAATGGCACTGGCGTATGATGAATCATTACGTTAAGATTATAAATCTGCTGAGGAATTCGCTCTGAGCACCTATGCTAAATGGTTAAGGACGCAAACCAACCCTCTATTGTGAGATTCACTGAAATAATAGATATATTATCCAGGACAAATGTAAGACCAAAAGATCTATGCACACTCCTGCCGAGTTGCAAACATAAATAACAAGATTATGAATGGTGTATGTTAGCTGAAAAATTATCAGGGGATAAGCCCCATTATGAATATGCCAAGTATGTGAGGAAACTGCGAGAAAGAGCTCCGTACATATTAATTTCCCTGTGACAACCTAAGAAAAATGTATATGCGTTGTAAGCTACATCAACTTCAAATGAATTATTATAATATTGGTACCATGACAGTTAATAGTGAAACTGGGCGCTGTCGCTTTTGTAATGATACAAATGAGCTTGAAACTCTTAAACACCTGGTTGTTTTTTGCTCCTACTTTGAAAATGGGACCATTATATTTGATAAATATTTGGTAACCAAATCTGAGTTCTCCCGGGAAAACACGTGGAGAAGATGTATGTGGGCAAACAGTCGAGCTCTAGTCCTCAAACTGACAAGTATTTTTTTTCTTAATTGATGAGAAATTAACTGAAATGATGAAGTAAAAATTGTTAAAGCTTAAAATAAGAAACGAAATCTACATTTAAAAAAGTTTATTTAAATCCCTTAAGTTAGCAGACCTAGTGGTTTGGCATTAAACACAATGAATTACAAATACATTTTTCCAAATCAAGTCTGATTTTTTTATGTGCATGTTTTATGTAGTATGTTAATGTTTTATGGATAGTGTTAGATATTTATCTATGGCTGCCCTACTATTAGATCTATAAGATCATGTTCATATACGCAATAATGAATAATGAATTTTGTATCAACATGGATGTCTAGACCAGTCTCGAATGATCCAGTAAACTCAATCAAAACTTATGTTTACAAAGTGAATATGATTTAAGCATGATGGTCATGTTTATCCAATTTAAGATAATGTCACGCACACCGAAGTGTTACTCATTTGACTGGAATCGATTTCATGAAATCGTAGGAAGTGAGCCAACTGTTTTTATTCTAACTGTTTTATATTTATGGATTTTATCTATTGATATGATTTTGTATGCATTAAGTAAGAATTGTATTTTTAAATCAGAATGGATTTCTTAGAGGTTTATTATACAAACCACACAGTTATATATAAATGCCAATACTGGCCTAGTAATTGAAGTCACCTCAGGGTTTAGGAATTGTGTGTGAAGCATCTCTAACGAATATGTAGTTGCTTATATTGATAGTGTTATGAAGTGTTTTCTTTGTTGCATATTGCCCTTTTTAGAAAAGGCTTATTTAAAACTGACCATTACATTATTTTACTAGAAAACCTTGAGAGGAAGTGTTATTTGTATACTTGTATTTGTGGATGTCAATGCTACAGCTCATATTTACCCCACTTGAGATAGGTCTGGCTGCTCCAACCTATACCAAAAGTTGGGTTACCCAATACCAAGCAGTTGTGTAGTCCTCACCGGTTGGACTGAATCGATTCTTACATAACTCTGGCTCATATGGTCATTCTCTGAGCCTAGCAACACACGGGAGACCTTACGCCTGCTAACTGAGCTCGTATTCTCTATCAATTATCCAAAATCCTTCAAAACAGAATGTTCTGTTCCGTCTCAACACTGGCACCTGCAGCTTTTCCCTCGGAGGAACAAGTGCTGGCCATCGTCGAGGAGATGCATTGTCTATCCACCATCAGATCAGAAACCATCCTATCAAGCAAATTGCTTCTGGGCATGTCATCCTGCATATATCTAATGAGGCCGCTCCAGGAGATTCTGGACTGCAGGTGGCACCAGGCCATGGGCAATTGGACAGACAGTTGGCGTTGAACCCTGAATTGGGGCAATCATCCAATGGTGGGGAGTGCACTTGCACCTTATTCAGGGTTCCCCATTTCAGACCCCCCTCCCTTTCAGGCAACAGTCACCACAAATGCCTCACTAGACAGACGGATGGGAGGGGCGGGGGGTGCACACTGGACAGTCCCAAGCCAGAGGCCTTAGGCTGGCAGAGGAGACTAATCTGCACATTGATGTGCTGGAACTTCAGGCTGTGTTCTGGGCCCTAAAGTATTTCTTGCCTCTGCTGAAGGGTCTAGTGGTGAGTTTCTTCAGACACCACCACCATATTCTACATCGGGAAGCAGGGCGGTACCCGTTTCCCCTGCGGTCTTTGGAAGCACAAACCTATGCCACTGTTCTATCCTTAAGAACACTTTCTTTGTGCCCTTTCACCTGGCAGGCATAAAGAACACCATAGCGGATGCCCTAAGCAGGGAACTTCGGTCAATCACAAATGGGAGATGCAGCAGGACCATTTAGTGCTGCGTTTCCGCCAATGGGGCTGTCCACAAATCGATGTTTGCCAAAGCAGCAAACTCCAAATGCAAGAACTTGGCAAGCAGGTTTCCTCAGCCCGGGGAGCTTGGACACACCGCATCGCTCTGATGTGCAGGTAAATTCCTGTTTGCCATTCCTCTCCTGCTACATATCACAATGAAGCAATGTCACTGCAAGATGATACTTGTGGCACCACCAGATTTGGTATCCGGACCTGCTCCGCTAGTTCATGGCACCGGCCCTCAAGCTGCCTCCTCTTGCTGTCCTGCTCCCCAGAGAAGGTGGGACCAGCCTGCGCCTCAATCCAGTGTAAATGAACCCCACAGCCTGGCTCCTGCGGCCTTGGAGTTAGGCCATTACAACCTTCCCGGTGGAATGTAAAGCTGTTCTTGCCAAGGCCAGAGTGCCTTCTACTCTATCGTGCTATGGTCACAAATAGAACAGCTTGACTAACAGCATTTAATAAAGCAACATCTTCCACAGGGTAACAATATCCTTTAATGTCCAACATCTGTATTTTCGAAAGTTCTGTTTCATTGCCCATGTCTTCATGCCTGTGAAGAGTGAATTGGTTACCCTCATCTAAAGTGTCTTCACCCTCAAAACAGTATTTTAGAAAGGGAAGGCCCTTGATCGAAACTTGCGTTCCATTGTGGTCAATCCTACATGAACGCAGATTCAGAACTCGAAGGATAGCATAGGCAACAATTTACCTATTTTCAATATGCCCTCCAAATTTTCAATCCATCTGAACTGTTTCAGACCATTTGTTAGACACAAACTGAGTAAAAAGTAATTGTAAGGTTAAACCATTCCTATTTGGACTCCTGAATTGAACTAATGAATTAATGTAATTACGTGCATGGTGATGCTGCACTTTGTGAGAATGATTGCGATTCAATCATTATGTATTGCAGTTTGATTTAACTGTGCCCATTTCATGCTAAATATGTTCCCTGGTTCTTCACTGGTAAAAGGAAATCTGAATGTTATGGTGATTGTTTCAAATGAAGATTATGGATTGATGCTTGATTATCCCATGACAATTCTCTCAATTTATGCTAAAAAGGGTACTCGACAGCCATTTTTCTTAAATACATGTTTCCCATCCGCCTTGAATTCTAGCGATAACCCATGATTTACTGCAGATTTAATGTATTAAATCTCAATGCTGATAGTGAGACTTTGTTCCTTGCACCCAGATTCCTTGGTGCTACACGCCCCTTAAATAATAATTCACACTGCAAGACGCCAATAAAAGCTTTGTCTCGTACAAGAATGAAAGTACAATGCAAATAAAACTGCAATGACCAGCATATTTAAAAGCAGTCCATTGGAGCCCTACTGAAGAAATTAGTTTTCAAGGCTATACAAAAGGAGATAAGGTGAATAGCTTACAAATCTCAGTTGGAATAAAAATGCGGGGTGGCCGCAGTGAAAGCGCAGTTAGATTAAGTTTTCAATAAAACTGTCCTTCCGTCTTTCCACACACCTGCTCAACCTGCTGCACCCTTGTCTCCAAAGCAATGTGTAGTTTTTCAAGTTAAGATGGTGTTCCAAGACCAATGCTTTGAAAGCTAGACCGCACAAATTAAATATGAAAATGAATGCAGAACCAGTGCAAGTGTATCAAAATGGAGCAATGTAATTACATCGGAGCATCTACTGCCAAATGTGCAGCCATGTGCCAACAGATTTTAGGGATGCAAGAGAAGAACCAGGAAGATTTGAGATTTTCGACTCTCAAAGTCTAAATAGAGCTAAAACCTGTTCTGGGATCCTTTTGAAATGTGGAGGTGGAAATTTGAGGCACTGTTTGTATAATATCTTATGAACAGAAGAACAAGTGTAGACTGCCCAAGAAAAGATTTGAGTTGGTTAAGATTGCACTATTGAATCATACTGCACTGACATAAACGTATTGTTTTATTAGGGACATTCAGTCCATTATGGCATGCAGAACTGCGCGTGAGGACAGTTTGTGCAGCTGGGTCTTAGCAGCGTTCTGGTGGATGGCACTGCCTTGGTCCGCAGACCCCAGCAGCTCAATATAAATGTTAATGGTGGAGTTCGGCAGTGAGTTGTCTGCCCCAGAATTTATCGTTGAGAGGAGCTGCATCGACTGTTTTGTACTTTTGCTGGACCAATTTGGTTGCTGTGCCTTTAATTCGTAAGGCCAGCCTACATAAACCACTGCCCGGAGTTCGGCAGTGAGTTCAGTCTGCCCCAGTCCACCCTGGCGTCCGCATCGGCAAGATGACATGTGGTGCCCCGGTCGTTACTGCCACCGTGGCACCCCAAAAACAGCTTGCATCATTGCTGTTGTCATCTGGACCACAAACGTGACACAAAGTGATGCAGTTGCGTTGGAATATGATCAATGGAGCGGAGTCTGAGGTAAGCCATAATTCCATTATGGAAATGCATGTTGCCCCCTACGCTAATGACATTTTCAATGACATTCCTGCAATACCAACACTAAAATTCTTAGCAACGGCAGCCGCGAACGAGATAGAAAACAAGGCAGACTCCATCACATTATATAAACCACTGGATGCACACCTTCGATGCACAAGTGAATCGCAACACTCGATTTTCAGAAATCGTGAGAGAGACTGCAACTGTTTGATCACGCGGCTGCCCAGCACTGAGCAAAACGCACTCTGTTTCAATCTTACCATCGCCGTCAGTTTGTCGATGCCAGCGAATCTCCCTTCGACATAACTGACTCCTAACTGCTGCCATTGTGACTGGAGAGAGCCCGTTGCTGAAGAGGCCCCCGCAAAGCGTATCAAAGCTGTATATTCCGTTGGCGCCCTTCATGTGTTTCGTTCAATCGACGTCTTGGCTGAGGACCACCAGCTCGGTCAGGTTGTGAGTAGGCGTGTGGTCAATATTGCAGGCTAAACGATCGAACTTTGTCTCCACATCCCGACAACTCTTGTGCTCGAACATGTCGGTTCCAACGACACAAAACTACAGACAATACTGAAAACTGTTCTCAATCTTTCCACCCTGAGAAGCAATGCGGAATTGGGAATCGATTTAAGACCCATTAAACGGCCACATGTAGATGGAATAAGACATAGACTCACCAGCAAAAAAACTCGCCAGGCTTTTCATAAATAATGAAATGTCAAAAAAAGTGGAAATCGGTCTCTGAAGCCTTGCCCTGCCAATAAACACATGTCCAAAAAATAAAGAACTGCTTGCATCTGAGTTAGCCGTGAGAAGCGCGTATGACAGAAAGATTAAAGGCAGACTTTCTTACGATGCGAGAGACTCTAAGAGCTTCATCCACAAATATGGAAAGGCTTGTGATAGGACCAATTCCGACAATAGTTCGGACTTGAATTCTCCGCCCTCAAAGACCAGCACATCCCAAAGGAAAATATCTGTTGGAGGCAAAATTACCAACGAAGACAAAAGGAAAACCACTCCATGCTCGAACAAATGAGACCCCCAAAGTGAGCATGCAATCTTCCAACGCCTCGGTCACGCATGATGATGACTCAGATATGGATTCTAAGAACAAAGCCCATCTCTCTACAGCTGCCGGGCTGCAAATTCATAACGTCCTAGCTGCAACATCTATTTCTATGCTAACATTTATGAAGTTGTATGAGGCGATACACGACTCCTTAAATGACCAGATTTCATTGTTGGCCACAATAAACAGCAAAATGTGTAATATGGAAACGTTATCGCAAAATATTACCCAGAGATTAGACTACAAAGATGATGCCTCACGATGCTGGCAATCACGTTTAAGTGATATGCCAGACAATAATCCAACGACAAAGCTGATCTTATGCAGGCTGTCATAGAATGTACAAAATGGATGCGACATAAAGACCTCAAAGCACGAACCGATGGCCGTCTTGGCAGACAAATCAGCCGCAAACAAGTGTTTGAAATGTTACCTCTAGAGAACCCCCTACTATTGAGACCATCGTTATGCAAGTTGTAACACAGGCTTCTGTTCCCTACATAACGTCAACCACACAAGTAACACCAATGATCACCCCGGCCTCAAAGGAGGGAACTGATCCAGCGTGTTCAGAGAAGGTAGCTTCAGAGCCTGTCCTAATGTGCTCTGCAAAGAACATCCAATTAAACAATGAGGCGGAGAATACAAAGGCAAACAAAACCACAGACTCAAACATGAGGGACTCTCAAGCATCCATTGACCCAGGCCTGCAAGACCCGACTACTAAACTATCCTTTGGAATATTCAGAGGCCAAGCAAAAATGATAAAGGCACTAGATAAGCAAAACATTCAACAAGGAACAAAAGCAAAGGCAAAATCCGCCAAAGCGAGACTTGAACCGAAAGCAAAGAGACCAAGAACTAATGAGGCAAAAAGATTAATCAAACATCACAACCCCTTCTCCCATCAGTATGTACAATTGAGTGATAAAAAAGGGAAACGGCTCGACTGAAGTAAAAAAGGTCAATAAATCGAACATGATGGTCGCACCACATACTAAAAGAATGAGAAGAGCAAAATGAGGATGAAGATGCAGAGAACGAATCTTCGATCTCTGCGATCTTTCAACTTATTCTGTCGAAGATGAGGATGATTTAACAAAGACGAACAGGGATATTACAACTAGTGAGAAAAATGTGTTTAAGATGACCGATGTGAATTCTGGAAAGAGGTCACAAAATTCACCTCTAAAAATGGTGGTAATGAAGAACAAAAAGTCAAGCCTCAGCTGAGAATGTCAAAGTAACTAGCATAATTACCTGCCAAAAAGGAAATAAGGCAAGTAATACAGATCTCACTTGCTAATTTAAATCCAAAATTGACAATGGCACAAATGGCCAAAGGCCTAAGACAAAATAAAACAAGTGCTGATCAATTTGTTAAATCTGTAAAGTCTAACAGTTGGAAACTACAACTCGAATATTTTAAATGAACAAAATGTGAATTTAAATAGTTGGAATATTATCAAGCTTCTACATAGTATACCCACTCTACGCACAATCGATTCCGACGACATTGCAGTTGTTAAATATGTCGGAGGCACGATTAAACTGGGTTACCCTTCACCTTAAGTCAAAACTGTTAGGCAGCTTCTTGATGCCAAAGAAGACTTGATGTTCTTCCGCTTTGATGTACAGTATTCAGAGGAAGGTTTATTCCATCAAAGCAGTTTGAATACAAATAGTTTAACAAAGGTAGCGGGCGCCCCTCTCTCGCAAGAACAGACATGATAACCTGTTCGGTGGTTATTAACCACTTGAGAGTTCGCAGCCACTGCTTTTACTCACTGTGCCTTTCACAGATGGGAAATATCCATTTGCATATCAGTCTTTGTCCTGCCCAGGGGCAGTCCAGCACCGAAATACAATGGCAATTCCAATCTGAACGAGAGTACCACCAGCAACCCCATACACGTGTTTCACCCTTGTTGGGGATCATCAGTGAGGTGAAGCTGATGCCTCTCTAAGCACAGTGAGAGGGAGACCACGTCTGGTTGCCCCCAGGAGACCTAGGGTTACCAATCACAGGTTCCTTAACAAATAGTTTAACAAAGGTAGCGGGCGCCCCTCTCTCGCAAGAACAGACATGATAACCTGTTCGGTGGTTATTAACCACTTGAGAGTTCGCAGCCACTGCTTTTACTCACTGTGCCTTTCACAGATGGGAAATATCCATTTGCATATCAGTCTTTGTCCTGCCCAGGGCCAGTCCAGCACCGAAATACAATGGCAATTCCAATCTGAACGAGAGTACCACCAGCAACCCCATACACGTGTTTCACCCTTGTTGGGGATCCTCAGTGAGGTGAAGCTGATGCCTCTCTAAGCACAGTGAGAGGGAGACCACGTCTGGTTGCCCCCAGGAGACCTAGGGTTACCAATCCCAGGTTCCTTAACAAATAGTTTAACAAAGGTAGCGGGCGCCCCTCTCTCGCAAGAACAGACATGATAACCTGTTCGGTGGTTATTAACCACTTGAGAGTTCGCAGCCACTGCTTTTACTCACTGTGCCTTTCACAGATGGGAAATATCCATTTGCATATCAGTCTTTGTCCTGCCCAGGGGCAGTCCAGCACCGAAATACAATGGCAACTCCAATCTGAACGAGAGTACCAAAAAGGCACAGTGAGTAAAAGCAGTGGCTGCGAACTCTCAAGTGGTTAATAACCACTGAACAGGTTATCATGTCTGTTCTTGCGAGAGAGGGGCGCCCGCTACCTTTGTAAAACAGTTTGAATACAAGTCAGCTGGTTCAAAGGAGCGACGAACAAAAACGTGCAGACCTAAGATCGGTTGAGGGCTTCACCGGCGCCTGTTCAAACAAGCTCCTCATGTTCACGATGGAAATCCCATGGGCAGAAGATAGGTGACCACTAGGATAATATCCTAGGAAAGACTGTTATCCATAGTTTGTATCCTGGAACACAAGTGGCTTCATCCACCTTTTCAAAGAGAGATGGCCACAAATGGATGAATGCACGCTTATATGCCTACAAGAAACCTGGCTCCGACACAAACCAACAAGCGATGGATATACATTACTGTTTAATGCATCTGGGAAGAATATGTTTGGTCGCCCATTTGCTGGGCTAATGACGATCAAAAACAATCTAAATTGGACCATTCTAAAGACCGTAAATCCGAACTTGTTCATGCAAGCAACCACGGTAAAACTCCCCGCGAGCAAGGAGTACTGGTTGCCATTTACTAATCAACGTATACTGGAATACAGCGATCTCCCAAAACAATCTAATAGCGACTGTGACTGCATTAATTGATTGCTTAATTACAACGAGCCAACAATCATATGTGGAGATCTAAACTATTCCTGGGTCAAGGAGCGAAGTCCATTTTATAAAACAAACACTTCAAGTACTCAACTAGCAGATAGAGGAGTCTGTTGGATGAATGAGATGACGATAAGAAACTACCATGATAAATGGATGCACGAATGGAGACATCCCAGCTGCAGCTACATGGCACCGTGGATCCAGCTCAAAAACACCTGACTATTTGGGTGTCAAGAAATTTAAAAAGCAAAACCACTCACCTGACAACAGCAAAAACTTTAAAAAGTGATCACGATGCCTTAGTGATGACGTGGTATGAGGTAGAAAAATCAACATCTGAAGTCAAATATATGGGACAAATAATAATTCTCAACCTAGATCCTGAATGGTTTGTTAACGCCAAACAATTACGTTTATTGAAAAATTCGTGTCAGCTTCTACACTGGCATCAAATAACTATAGCCCGCTATTGATGCAGTTCAGAGTGAGAACAACAAATCAAAAGGTACATCAAATATCTAACGGGCATCCCTTTAGCGTAACCCTCTGCCAAGCAAAAAAAAAAACTGCAGAGTGGCCTATTGAAGATCAAAAAAGGCAAAGGGCATGATGGTGCAATCCAAATGAAAAAACGACGGCTCCAATATAGAAATTGGCTAAAAGCCTTTAACACCAAGCGACCTGGAGCAAGCTGAAACAATGCTACTGCTCATGCGGAAAGACATGAGATTGCTATGGGAAATCAACACTGGCTCAGTAAAAGCAGCATATGATATGGCAAATGGGGGTAAATCATGCAAGATGGGTTTCCTATTACAGTTTTCGACTGAGTACTCCATGCCCAATACCAGACATTGAAGGTATCTGTAATTGGCTCATTGTTGAAACAACGGAGAACATAATGTGCCATCCAAAAACTAAATAACGCCAGAGCAGCCGGCCCAGATGGCATTTCCAACGTAATGCTGAAAGCAAACAGTCTTCTATGGGCAAAATTCATCGGCACCTTCGAGAGGATCGCAACGAGTAAGACCCTACCTGAGTCCTGGGGCAAGGCAATAGTAGTGCCCATAATTAAAGGCCAACGTAACGATCCGACGAATTATCGTCCTATCACGCTCCTCGATACAATGGGAAAAGAGTTTGCCGCATTCATTCAAAAGAAGCTAGCGCTCTGGGCTGAGCAAGCAAAGGTAATCGATAAACGACAAACAGGTTTCACAAAGGGGTCGGCATCGAAGTAAATTTGATCTTAAATATTATAAAATTAGAATCCTTGAGGAAAGGCAAAAATGTGTTTCTTGCCTTTATAGACTTGAAACTAGATTTCAACACTATCAATCGACAAATTATGGGCGAAACTACAATCATGGGCATGCCCTCCGGAGATATTGCAACCTATTATGGCACTATACTCTACCCCCTTCCGAGTAAGACTGAACACAAAAGGTGATCTATCGGATGTAATTTTCACAAAGAGGGAGTCAAACAAGGCTGCCTATTGGCAGATTTACTGTTCACTTTTCATATCAGATCTACATATCACATTAAGCGAACCAAGGATATTCCCCCCCATAGATAAACAACCTGCACGTTTCCTGGGTCACATATGCTGACATGGTTTTGTTGGATAACACAAATTGGCCTGCAACGATTATTAAATGCACTACAAATGTACGTAGAAAAACAGGGTGGGTGAGGCGCGCACTCTGGTTCCCAGTGTTGGATACCTGCTGCATTTCAAGTTGCGGTTCTCCTCCAAGCGCTTTCATGTCTCTAACAATCAGGGAGGCTGTCTTTTCAGGTGTTTCAAATTTGTCTCAATAGGTCTCAAGGAATTGTGGTAGCTGTAGTCTGTTTAAGGTGACAGGAACCAACTCCCCTCCAAAAGCACCATTTTTTTCCTGGTGTGGGGAGGGGGAAAAACCAACATTGTTCCAGGAGTCCCGGGCTCACAAGGCAGTGCAGCAGGGCCATCATGCCTTACATTGGAGAGCCACAAACATGAATCCCCCCCCCCCCCCCCCAAAATCAAGGGGAAGATTTGTGCTATGGAGGGAGTTGTTTCCAGTCACCTGCCAGCAAAATCAAATGCGAAAAAATACAAGTACCATAATCCTCGGAGCTAATTAACTTGTCACACCTGAAACAGAAATGCAGACCCGCCTGAAAAAACAAAAAAACTCGGCCTCCCTGAAGATTGATGAAGTCATGAAAACGTTCGTTAGGAGGAGCTAAAGACTGGTAACAGAGCGCCTACCTTCACATCTTTAAACATTGCACTACAAATGTACTGCAATAACAATCTATTAATAATTACAAAGAAATCAAAGATGATGCCAATTAGCGAATGTTCACGAAGCAAAAAACTTTAGTTGGTACTTAAATGACGAAAAATTGTCACAACTTACATTTGCTACCTTGGCGTGCAGTTCAACATCTCAATACGTGAATGGAACTGGACCCAAGAGCTGTTAATGCGAATAACAATGTTTGCTTTACAAATACTCCAACTTCATGCAGCATATGGCAAATTCACGTTAAAACAGTTACTCTCCTTTTACCTACAAAAAGTTGTTCCGGTCATAACGTTTGGCAGTGAAGGCGGATGAAGCATACCTGCAGACATCTGGTGCAAGTTAGAGGGTAAATTCTGGCAAAGTGCTAAGCCTACCCCGGAATCTTGCAGTAACTGTAATCCGCTATGAGCTGGGTCTAGCTTCTTTGTACGGCACTGTGCTGTGGAAGTCCATTTCCGCATGCCTGAAAATGAGAATGGTAGTAGCTGGCCCTTATGAAATTCTACAAACAAATTTGAGTACCAACATGACGGATCTAGTAAGCACGTGGGAACAAACTCCTTGTGTTAATGAGAGCTGCAGATGTGACGGAAGAGCTTGTCATAAAAATGCCACAAAGCCAAAATAAAATTAAGATGCTGGAATTGGATTCAGAACAACAAACAAAAAGTTGATATCTATACAAGACCTGGGAACTTCGCATGGTCTCGACAAAACCCCCAAATACTTATGCAAATTTCCCTTGCGTCATCACCGCAATCAATTTATGAGACTGCATTTTAATCTGTATAAGACCAAAGCAGTTCTAATGATGAGGCATGACCCAGACACTGTTGATAATCATTGCAGATACTGCATCAATGCAGTGGAATCAGCCAAACATTTGATAATTGAATGTCCAGCTACTAAAGTCCAAAGGTCATTACATCTTGCTAACTATGCTCCAATAAACAACTTGGAAGAGTTGTGGAGTTATTTAATCTCAGGAACAAATACAGGGTTGACCTGCGCAGTGATAAAGTACACAAACTCCATATTACCAGAAAAAAAAACGAAACGAGGATCTGATTAGGTCCATCAAGCAGTAATATGATGGACTGTCAAGCAAAGGATGAATGTAAGAGTAATAACATTTGTTTTTTTGTAAACTAAAGATAAAATTACATTAAAAAAAAAAAGTTGAATAACAGACAGTATTTACTCCTGGAGCACAGCACATGCAACTGAAATGGGGTTTGACTATGAGGAATCCACCTGAACAACCTGAAATTGCTTATAGGAATGACTACCATTCAAGAGCAAGACACCCCCAATACCCATACTTGGGATGTTGAAAAGTACTTGGAGGACGCCATTTAGGTTTTGCCTGCTTTGCAAGGGTAAATATACCTGGAAGGATGAGCACAAACGGTGCAACCGTTGCTTACCCCTCGATCACCAGGAGGACGGCTGTGCGGCCTGTAAATTACTAAAGCCCAAAACTCTAAAAGACCGCAGGGTCAAAAGGTGGGCGGCCTACGACATGTCTAGGCCTGACTCCTCACCGAATGTGACGAGGACAGTGACTACACGGCCCCCGTAACAGAGGTTGTAGACCTCTCAAAAGAGCATTCACGCTCCTCGTCCGTCCCCGGCCCCGACAAGCCCGGCTCACGCCCATCTTATGGGGATGAACACCCCGGCGACAAGGACGCACACGGAAAAACACCAAAGCACATACCCCCGGCACGCATTCGTCAGACGAAGGCAGCCATAGCACCAACAGGGGCGCCGGGCCCACCGGCGTCTTCCGCCCACCGTAAGGGTCGTTAGCCCTCTCCGCCACCACCTCCGTGTCAGGCGACTGGGCTTTCTAAAGATAAGGGCGCTAACACCAAAACCTCCGGCGACACGCGTCGTAAGAGCACTCACGTTGCCAGCAAGGACTCGACGTTACATAGCGCGACGGCGACCGATCCCTCGGAAGAGAGAATGATCGCCGAAAGCCTCGCGCATATCATCGAAGGACGGCCAGAGACGTACGGCGAGTGAGACGCCGAAAACCGTGCACAAGGCCAAAGATACGCTGGAAAACAGATCAGGCCAGTTCCCGCTGCCGACGGAAGGCCATAGCCAGCGAGAAGGCAAAGGCACACTTTCTTCGTTATGGGACAGAACCAGACCACTACAGGAGGAAGAAACTCCTTTTTCATTCCCAGTCCGTCCTGGCCGACCTCAGTGGACCTTTTGAAAGGTTCCAGACCTGTATGGATAAACTAGACAGGTTCATGTCCATCCCAGAAGACAGGGCACCCAAGAGACCAAGGGAGGCACCCCTGGAGAGTCCAAGTGCTAAATACCAGAAATTTTATAAACCCATACAGGAGGACATATACTCTTACGACCTCACTGAGGAAGACGCCCACTTCCAGGAGGAAGATGAGTTCACCTATGTTGAAGACCAACAAGAAGAGGAAGGTTTTCACGAGGGCACTAACTTAGGTGAGGAGGGATTCCAGGAGGACACAGGCGAGGGCGACCCAAATCCCTGGCAGTCACCAGCTAGGTCTACAGACACAGGCAGTAGCAGTATAGTCATTAGGTCTACTGAAACTACACCAGTCAGGAACCCTTCGCCTGTTGATCAACCCACCTTCAATGCACTGCTGAAGAAGGCAGCAGCACATTTTGAACTTGAAACTGGGGAGGTCACCCCAGACACCGATTTTGTGGAGTGGATTATCAAAGAAAACCCCCCCACTAGCCAAACTATCCCCATCTACGCCTCAGTTAAGAGACGTATTACCCCTTCTCTGTCCACTCCTGCACTGGTGACAGGGGTCAATCCGAGGATTGAGAAACTGTTCTCTCCCTCTCAATCAGACTCCTTATATATTAAGGGTCACTCAATCCTGGACTCCCTAGTCGTGACCAACACCAGGAAAAGGGCCGGAGTCCCACTATATACCAGCGAGGTACCCCCAGATAAAGAGGGGAAGAAGCTTTATGCCCTAGCCAAGAGAATCACCACCTCTGCAGCATTCTCTAC
This sequence comes from Ambystoma mexicanum, assembly GCF_040938575.1. NCBI lineage: Eukaryota > Metazoa > Chordata > Amphibia > Caudata > Ambystomatidae > Ambystoma > Ambystoma mexicanum. The sequence goes on along the minus strand of NC_090941.1, from coordinate 176,290,524 downwards.
CAGAATTGCCAATAATAACACACTATTGGCAAGCTACGCTGATGCTCAATGGGAAAAGCTTAAACAGGACATTGAAGCTCCCGAACCCCTAAGAACTCGTTTGCTGGCTACAGTTAACGAGGGCTCTCTGGTCAACCAAAGCATCGTCAAGAATACCCTTGATGCAGCAGAGACGGCTGGCCGCACTTTGGTACAAGGAATTTTGCTGAAGCGTCACGTCTGGCTTCGCAATTCTGAGTTTAAGGCAGAAACTCAAGCGTCCCTTATTAATAAGCCCATAGAGGAGTCCAACCTCTTTGGGAAAGCAGTTGATGACAAGCTGGAGAACGCAAAGAAAGAATTTGACACAATAAAGACCTTAGACCAAATTTCAAAACCCCCTAACAGGCGGGGATTTCGTAATAAGCGCTTTTTTCGTGGCCAACGCCAGCAACAAAATCAACAGTATTCTGCCAGCAACTACCAAGGAAATAGTGGCCAGTACAATCAGAGGAGTCAATGCCGTGGCAAAGGGAGAGGCCGGGGTTCAGCCCCAGAGGCTCCCAAGCCACCAATACCACCAAGTGATGCGAAGATTCGCGTCCCCTCCCATGCAACGCCGGTCGGGGGCCGGTAAACAGCCTTTCTTCCAGCATGGGAGGGAATAATAGACCACTGGGTGCTTTCCACCATAGCCCGCGGCTACTGTAGAGTTCAACAGTTCCCCAACATACAGACCCCCGAGGGGACGCCGCATGACACCAGAACACCTCGCCATCCTTCTCCAAGAAGTGGACCAACTGCTGGAAAAAGGAGCCATAGAGGTCGTGCCTCTATCTCAGGTAACGGAAGGTATTTATTCATTGTACTTCCTTGTACCCAAAAAGTATCTAACCATGCGCCCTGTATTAGATCTGCGCCCAGCAAACAAGTTTGTCAAACCCCAAAAGTTTTGTATGGTGACCTTACAGGAGGTGATCCCACTGCTATCACAGGGAGATTACATGGCGACACTGGACATGAAAGATGCATACTTTCATATTTTAATGTTGCCTTCGCACAGAAAATACCTCAGGTTCATGATAGAGGGCAAACACTACCAGTTCAGAGTGCTACCCTTCGGCATAGCATCTGCTCCAAGGGTATTCACAAAGGTACTGGCAGTGGCAGCGGTCCACTTGCGCAAGTTATCCATCCCAGTATACCCTTACCTCGACTGGCTCATAACAGAGGACTCTTACGAAACATGCTTCTCAAACACCCAAAAGACTAGACCTTTTGTTCCAGCTGGGCTGCTCCATAAACGAGAAGAAGTCCAGCTTAAACCCCACCCAAGTCAAACAATTCCATGGGGCTCGAATTCGAACAAAGGACGGCCTCGTCTTCCCCTCCAACGAGAGGGTCCAAAACATGCTGTTTCAGATCCCCCAATATGTGGCAGGTCGAGAGGTGACGGTGCGCAAAGCGATGCGCTTGCTAGGAATGATGGCGTCATGTATTTGGTACCTCACGCGCGCCTGCGCCCAATGCAAGAGTGGCTCAACAGCCAGTGCAGTCAGGCCAGCAGACAATGGGAGGATCTAGTGGTGGTCTCGCAGGCCTTGGTTCTCTCGCTACGGTGGTGGACAAAGGAAAACCTGATAATAGGGAAACCTTTTGCCACACCAGCAGTGGAGGCCACTCTAACCACGGACGCATCCCTCACAGGATGGGGGGCTCACCTATCCCATCAGAGTGCTCACGGAGTGTGGACTCCGAGCGTAGCATCCAAGCACATAAACCTACTGGAGCTACTGGCGGTGTTCAAAGCACTAAAAGCCTTCCAAGAACACCTACAAGGGAAGACAGTGATGGTCCTTACAGACAGCACCACAGCCATGTACTATATCAACAAGCAGGGGGGCACCCACTCTCCAGGACTGTCCAAGCTGTCTCAAAATATATGGAAGTGGGCTCTCCGACACATGTTCCTACTGTCACAACACGTACCAGGGGAACTCAATCTGCTAGCAGACGAACTCAGCAGAGACCCCCCCCCCCCCTCCTGCACGAAGAGTACAAATGGCGATTGCACGAAGACATAGTCTTAGACGTCTTCACGCAATTGGGATTCCCCGCAATAGACCTGTTGGCAACTCTGGAGAACTCACAATGCCAAAGTTATGCCTCCAGGTACCCCCAGAACCAGTCCAAGGGGAACGGTCTGTCGATTCAAAGGTCAGGGAAATTTGTTTACACTTTCCCCCCCGACTCCCCTTCTCAACAAAGTTGTGCACAAGATGCACCAGGAACAAGTTACCATGATACTAGTGGGCCCGGCAGCCATGGTTCGCTCACTTGATGGAGATGTCTCTATCTTCCCCCAGTGAAACTTCCTGCCCACACAACATGCTGTCACAAGATAAGGGCAGGACACTGCATCCATGCCCTCAGAACATGAACTTAGCAGCCTGGCTCCTGAGATCATAGAATTTGGACATCTACAACTCCCGCAGAGATGTATGGACATCCTCAGGGAAGCCAGAAAACCTAATACTCGCCACTGCTATTCTAGCAAGTGGAGAAGATTTGTCATCTGGTGTAGAGGAAAGAGCATCAACCCGGTTGACTGTTCTCCCACACATATTGTTCTGTACCTGACCCATTTATTGGATTCAGGTCTAGTGTTCAATTCCATTAAAGGCCACCTGGCGGCACTTTCTGCATACACCACTTCCCAACTCAAGGTGTCGTGTGGAAGATCCCTGTTATAAAGACCTTCATGGAGGGGGTAAAGAGAATACACCCTCCGATAGCTAACCCAGCTCCCGGATGGGACTTAAATGTGGTACTTACCAGACTCATGGGCTCGCCATTTGAACCCATGCACACGGCAACTCTTAAGGACCGCACTCTTAAGACTGCTTTTCTAATAGCTATCACCTCCATTAGGAGAGTACGTGAACTACAGGCTCTTTCTGTTCTAGACACCTTCGTAACAGTTCACAAAGATAAGGTGGTTCTACGCACACACCCAAGGTTTGCACCGAAATTCATCTCGAAATTACATGTAAACCAGTCTATAGAACTACCAACGTTCTTTCAAAACCCTTCCAACTTGGGAGAAAAATGTCTGCATACATTGGATGTACGCAGAGCTGTCATGTTCTACATGGAAAGAACCAGGCCACTGAGAGACTAATCAGTTCTGTCTCGGTGGCAGCAGGAAGAGAAGGAGATGCAGTCTCAAAAGTCCACTATATCTAGATGGATTGTTCAATGCATCACGCTGTTTCTCTCTTGCTAAGAGAGAACTACCCTTCAAGCCAAGAGCACATTCTTCTCGAGGCACTGGGGCATCCATAGCATTCATTGCAAATGTTCCCCTTGAGGCCATCTGCAAAGCGGCTACCTGGAGTTCTGTGCACACCTTTACAAACCACTACTGTCTAGGTGCACACTCTAGATCTGACTCCCAGGTGGGACAGTATAGAAGGCTCCCTCAGGGCAGAGAAAATACAGAGGGACCTCGACGCGTGAGGGATTGTGGGTACGACGCACGTCACTATAGGGATAGTGTTAGACACGCCTTGTCGATGTCCCCTTTTCGACTACAAAAAACAAAATGCAATACTCCGCAGTGACCACTGGATGTCGGACCTATGCACAGCATGTGAATCTAAGCAGATGCAACCATCAGAAATGCTTTTACGGTAAGTAATGCATTGTCATAAGGGTGACACGTTGTTGAAGTACCTCAAGTTGAAGTACGTGCCGGCCTTCCTTGTCTACTTTGGTGTCAAGCATGGTAAATGGAACCCTTTTATGAACCAGGATCGAGGCCTGCACTTCCTATAGTATGGTGAACGAACCACCAGGCCTACACATCCATGTGGAGCTTAGTACATTTGAACCCATCCAAATGCGTTTCTTAAAGGAAGATGACGTCTTCCTGTAAGTATCGTATATGGTCGAGTAACCTACATCTTTTAATGGGATGACCTAGCCCTTGTATATATGTTGTATATATTGTATTCAGTGTGATGCCAGTGAGCATCATTTGAACCCTAATGTCATCCTATCCACCAGCTGCTGTGCAGTAGGTCTTGGGCCTTAAAAGGGAAGCCCATAGAATGTTTTCTGGCCCCCAACCCCACGGAGTACGCATAGGCCTGATTGGGGCTATATTCACTTACCTGGGACAAAGTATGTTCCCTGTGCAAATGCAGAGCTGGTGTGGTTTATTGAGCCATGTACCATGCACGTTCTGACAGCATGAAAGCTTTGTGTATTGCATTTGTCAATTGTATAGCACCATTTTTATAGTTTCAATGCGTGGTTAGTGGAATTCAATGGAAGTGCTGGCTAGACTCCGGTAGAGAAGCAACCCATGCGGTCTGTCATGTGGATGGGTGTTGAGAGTAATATGGTGGCAGCGGTGCTATAGACTCGCTATGTGTTCAGCTTGCCTGAATTTGACAGAATGCAACACAGCCCTTCCACAGAGGTGTTGAGGCATAGTCTGGAAAGTGGGTGGAGAATGGCAGTCCTTGCTGTATACTCCTGTTTGTGGGTAGCCATGCCAGCAGAGTATTATACGAACCTTGCTGCAGTTGATGGTGTTGTGTTGGGGTGCCTGTAAGGTAATTCTATCCAGATCGTCTGTGATCAAAACGGATAGCTGCAGCGACAGTCTTCGCTCCAACTGCGACAGGAGGTGCACGGGCTGTGCTTCCAGATTCTTGCTTGCTGATCATTTTGAGGGACCTTTTCCAAGGGCTGCCAATCGGTGTCATATTTGCGCAATACCTGCCCGTCCCACCCCAACGCATTTGTTCCAGACCGGTGCAGAGCTGTTGCTTGATTGCCTTCATGTGGTTTTGATAGGGGACCCCCACCTGCCCTGTTTCGGGTAGTGGCTATGGTGGCCCGACTTCCCAGCAGTGCATTCAATTCCCTGCAGTGCATCTTGAGTCTGTGATTGTGGTGATGGTGGCGGTTGTTCTGCGATACTGCTGTGCTTCTACAGTTATCCTTGCAATTTGCCAGTTTTCCTTACCTACCTGGTGCAGCCATTCATGAACCTTGTGACATAAATTATGAGTGCTGTGATTCAGCTAGTGGTGCTTGGGGCAAGCAGGGTAATGATGGGTGTATGATGGTGTGATCCGGCCCTCTGAAAACCCAGCCAGCACCGTAGGGTGTTTGAAGGTCAGTGACAACATGAACACAGCTGGCACCCCCTGGGGAGACTGTTCATATACTCTGGTCTGAAGGGTTTTCTGGATAATGTAGTGAATAGCAAGCTTTTGGGGGCTTTCTTTGAAGAGGTAGTTTTAGTTGCACCGATGTGAAGAGGGGAGAATGTTCCAGATAGTGGGCACTAGGGTGGAGATAGTATAGCCGACAATTCGGGAGGAGAGCAGAGGTTTCTGGGCGTCTCATAGTGGACGATTCTGTTCTGGAGGGACTCTGGTTCTGTTACGGAGGGTTCAGTGTGTCATGCACATGGCTTTGAAAGTTGCTCTTGGGAGATCGGGGGTGATGCGCTCTCTGAGTGAGAGGGCAAGGAGTAGTCTGGCTGATGTGTTTTGGATACATTAAAGTGTCCTGAGCTGGCATGCAGGGACGCCGAGATAGAGGGAGTTGGCTTAGGCCCAGCAGGAGATAATGGCCAGTATTGCACACCCTCTTTGAGGGCAAGAGGTAAGGAAAGATTTTTTTTTATATGCGTAGCTAGAAAGGGCAGGTTTTGGATACACTGTTGTGCTTGGAGAGGGCATAGGGCTGCGTCCATGATGTGTTAAAGATTTTTGACGGAAAAGGCGGCGGCAGGTAGGGCTCCAAGGGCAGCCAGCCACGGAAAAGGTTGGGGGGGATGGGTGAGGAGGGAAATGGGCAGTTTTATTGCATTTAGGATTTTTGCCCTTGTTGCGTGTTAGGTGGTTGTTGGTAATCTAATGGTCTGTTCGCTAGAGAGGCGAGGACGCTTTGGATCTTGGTAATTTTGAAAATCTGTATATTGTCTGCATAGTTGCAGCAGGTAAGGTTGTGTGAGCGCAGGAATGCCGGTAGTGGGCTTGGTTAGAGGTTGAAAAGTAGAGGTGAGATGGAGGCACATAGCAGCACCCCTTTTGTGACTGGGTGACTGGGGTCATCACCCATCCCTGCCCAGTCATGTTCCCCTACCCTGGGGAGAACGATTTGTGTGCGATTGGAGATGGAGTTTATCCAATTAAGAACAGTCTTTGCCTAGGGCGAGGACTGTTCCTAAGTATTGTGTAGTCGATTGTGTCATAGACTGCAGATAGATCCAGGAGGATGAGTACGGCACACCCTTCTGAGTCGACAGATGGAGACTGTAGATTCCGTTCCAGAGGGGTTGGAACCCCGAATGAGCTTGGTTGAGGAGACTATTGGCTTCTGTGAATAATCCACATTGCTTGTATGCCGCACAGTCAATTAGTTTGGCAATGAAGCGGGCATTGGAGATTGAGCAGTAGCCTAATGGAGTAAGTGTTGAATGTGGGGTTTTTGAGAAGTGGTTTTACATGGTTTTGAAAGCCTCTGGAAAGTGCCTAATGTGAGCAAGCTATTTACAATGGAGCATGCTATGCTGCCTTCACAGGTGGAGGTATGTATCTTGGGGTTGATGGGCAAGGTTTTCCAGGCGAGCCAGAGGGTTGACTAAGTGCTATTAGGTTGGCGAAATTGGCCTGGGAAAGAGGGTTCAAAGAAGAGAAAGTAGGTCGGGAGGGCGAGTAAGGGTTTGGGGTTGTCCAGGGTCTGCGTGTCGCTGGCGGGTTGCCAGCGAGCCAGTGTTGGGAAAGATTTCAATTTGTGTAATCTTCCCTCCAGTTGTGTACCCCAACTTTTTGTTTGACCATCCCAGCCTGACTTTTTCCAGTGGAGCCAGCCTTCTGCTGTACTCCGCTGAGCTTTTGCTCATTTCATTATGGGAAACTGACATTCCCTTAAGACAGTCAGTACTGGGAGACTTTGTTTCCCTTTAGTCTTTGACTTTGTGCGCTTATAAAATGTTGCTAAAGAATAGCAACACTACCATACAGTGCGCTGCGGGTCCCCTTTTCATTTTTAGGGCCAGATTTTTCAGTGAATGTACAAATGTGCCTTGGGCAGAGCTGGTGGCAGCTGTAATTTCATGAATTTTTATCCTTTTTTTGTTTATAGTCCATGCAGAGTTTACTGCTTTTGGCCCAGGACAGTAGCCAGTGCCTAAAATGTCCATGCCAGGAGGTCCTTTGTGCTGTCATTTGGCCATCATGTCAATTTGTCTTCCCCAGGTCGAGCAGACCCAGGAAATTCCTTATTTGGTCATGCAGACCCCCGTGCAAACCAAAGCTTTCGTGGGCTTCTGCATGCCTTGTGTGCCTCCAGGATGTGGTCTCTGTCTAGTTCCAATACACATCCCGGGTGCCAGGATGTCTGGCGTGCTGTGAATGACTTGGACCAATGTGGTCTGCGATTGGTCCACGTCTGGGATGGCTCTGTGAGCAGATCTCTCATTGGGTACTCTTCGCTTTGGCGCAAAGTAGAGTCTGGATAACCGAAGGCATCTTGCACCCATTCCAGTGTGATCTCGAGTTCACACCCAATTTAGGAAAGGAGCCAAGTATCCTGAAACCAAGAAGCAGAGTTGAGGAACCGCTTGAAGGTTTGGCACCCTGAGCCCACCGTCGTTCCGTTGGACCCCCTGTTTCTGATCAAACCGAAGTATGCAAAGGTGCTTCGACCCATTGGAATAGTGGGACTGTTCATTCTCGGCACTTCCAACTAAACCTGTAAGCGAGCCTTCTGAGAAGTGTTCCTGGACCGCCCAGTGAACTGACCAGGTTGCATGGGACCTTTGCCCTGGAACTGCGGCTGTCTCAAGTTGACACTGAACACTTGGAGACTGTACGCTCAGGGTAGAAGGCACTCTCCTGCAAAGTTTTGTACACCCTAGCATTCCTAGATCTGGAATTTGGAGATTGCGCCTGAACCGGAGCATAAACGGCCACTGTCACCAGCTGTGGTGATTAACTTTGTGGGTGCCTTGCTGCTGTGCCACCCCCCGTGCCTTCAGACTCGCTGCAGCGCAATTGACCTGATAATTTCACCAGGAGCGGAGAAATCGCCACTGTCCCGCCACAGAACCATTCCTGGAACGCAACCCCTGAAAGCTGCAGAGCCAACCAACTGCAGGATTTGAACCTGCGACTGAAATGCACTCGGCTGCCATGCGCTGAGGGTCGGTCAGTACTTGGAATCCTTACCAGTGACCCCTGGCACATCCATTTGTACGCATGATTGTCCCCTGAGGGTCACTCTTTTCGACGTAGCCTGTGCTACCGAGCTATTCCAACTCTTGGATCCTGTGCTGCTCTCTTGGGGAAACCCTCCTTCAATAGTGGGGAACTGATTCTTCACTGCCTCGCCCACCTTCCTGAGTCGCTAGAGTCCCCATTTTGGCTCAACCGCGCGATTGCGTGCACCAGCACCGAAAGTACTTTGAGCACAAGGCTCCACTCACCTTGGGATTGGACTGCTTCTCAGTTAGGGTTTGAATAGTGAAGGACTGCCTAAACTATATTTGCACTGTGCTCCCTTACTTTACAGGTTGTGGACCCTTGCTGTGTACTATTCTTTTAGGCCATTGGTGACTTGTGTATGTTTAACAGTGTTTTGTTGGCTTAGTTGTTATTGCTAAGATTTGCTTTGTGTAGAATTTTTAAAAGGCCTTTAATAATTGTATATTTTTGATATATACACCTGACTGAGTAATTTGTAGTGTCTTTTACTGTGTGCTCGTTGTGGGCTTTCGATCACCATCACCCCTCCTGAGACCTAGTCGTCACTGCCGCCAATGCTAACTTGATTGGTCTGGCCTGTCCAGAAGGTTACTCTGTTCCAAGACACTAGGCTTGCCTTCTGAACCTCTCCCCACCATGTCGGAGTTCAGAAATTCATCTTTACACCAGTTATTTGTAGACATAGGTGCCACTGTATCGCATGAAACCAGCAAGCACACCACACCTTTTTGGTCTCTTGCCCAGTTACCGTTCAGGTCCTCTGGGCGGCCTGCCAGCTTTCTTCTATTGGCTGCAGGGTCCTGAGGTAATTACAGCTGGGGGGGGGGGCGCAATTCCGGACCGTTAGTCGGATCTAGGATTTGGTCAGCTGATACTAGTTCTCCCCTTGAAAAAAACATGCTTCCTCTGGGGTTTCAAAGGAGTGCCATTGCCGGTCTAGCTGTATGCACCACACTGCTGTGAATTTGCACTAAAGGGCACAGAGCACCGGAATCCTCTCAAAGATTGGATTGAGACCTCTACTGCGGCCTAGTACCTTCCATGGAGAAGTCATTGAATATACAAACTGTTGAGCAGTCTATTTGTCGAGCATCCACTGCATTCAGGACCGCAAGTTTGTTCTGAAAGTTAAGCAGCTGCAAGGTGTTTTGTGGGCATTCCCCTTAGGCCGCTTTCAGAGGTCTATATAATGACATACGAGGGCAGGCGCGTCAGGGTTATTGAGCCATCCAGCAAGGTTTTGCAGCGCAATGCTTATTCCTCCAAGCTGCACAGTATGGCGAGTTTGCTTTAGCCGATGCCATTTTGCTGCCATTTATATATGCTAGTGTCAGATCAAGCTGTATGTGCAGCCTGTTAACCAAAGTTTGAATGCAGTACCCTCTGGGAACACTACAAACAACTATGACTACAGGTATAGGCAACACAACCTTTTGGTATAAGCTTGTACTACCGTTTTGCTAGCGTGCTGAGCAGCCAGGCTTAGCTCAAGAGGGGAAATGTGAGCTGCAGTGGAGTTGCACAAAGATTCTGTTGCAGGTATTCAAATAAACTTACACTCAAGGTTTCTTGCATAAACAATTCTTTATTTGTCATTTATAAAGCCTTCAGAACGGAGCAAAGGAATAGTAACGCACAAATACACTTCAACTTTGAGTTTCTGAATCAGACCAGACCCTTTTGGGATGGCCCACAGACACAACCTGCGCCCAGAGGTGACTTCAGTAACGAGTGCTAGGGACATTCATATCTTACAGTTGGCATTCAGAACACTCTTTAAAGGTAGGTGAAAGGCAAAGATTATTAGAACACAAGAGATCACAATTATTCCTAAGCAGTGCCGATCCTTTAGAGTTCACTAGAAGTCATTCAATAGGGTAAGCCAAAATCAATGGACAAAAGTCTTGGATAGGATAAAGCACTTCTGGTAAGTAAATGGAAAAGTCTTTACACAAGTTCTCAAGAGTCTTTGATGAAAAGAAGAATCAAATGTAGGGCAACAAGCTTATTAGGCTTTGTGGAAGTTGCAAGCACTTCTACAGTAAGAGGTAAGTTCTCTTCGACTTGTTTTACAGTACCTTGGTAAAGAAGAAAAGATGCAGCTGATGACTTCTGTTCCTGTGCACCTCTGCAGATCTCACTGTTCCTGGGCCTCCGTCATGGGGACAAGGGGGAGGACGACGGGTGGACTCCTAGAATGGGACTGCCAAAACACGCAACCGGCAAACTTCACTTTCAGTGGCTGTGTGGCGTTTCAGTACCGCAAATAGCAACAACGCGGTTCCTGGCTGTTGAGGTGGACTGTCCTTGCTTCTGGGGTCCTGCACTCTGCTGAGGGGGCTCAGGCTTGGTCAGTCCTGCTTCGTGGGAGTCTGGATGATCTTCCACAATCTTTAGGCCAGCGTAAAAGTAACACAATCTGGTGTCCCTCTCCCTGGCTATACGGTTTCCTGCAGCAACTCTGAGCAAATTGAACGTACTCCGAGATGCGTGTCCAGGTGGCTTACTTTGGAGTTGATTGGTCCCACCAACTCAAGGGGAGAAGTCTTTCCTGCAGGGGCGTCTGTCGATACGAACTTGGGGAAGTAGTCACTGCAGCCGGGCTTCACCGGGCAAACCAACGGTTCAGGAGTTGCAGCAGGCATCCTCTTCAAGCTCTTCGATTCCTTCGTCCAGTGGTCGACTCTGCCTTCCTAGCCAAAAGACTCACCTTTTATTAAGTTCTTCCATTCATTCCAGCCTAGCTGTCTCTCACCCAGCAGGGTGGCTGTCATCGCTGGACAGTCAGCCAATTACCAGAGTGCATTTGGGTCTCCTAGTAGACTAAGCACAGGGAGTTTTGCGCACCTCCCTCACTTCCTGCCTACCCCAGACACTCTGGAACCAGAGGTGGGTTTCACTCAGAAACCCAGCCAAAGGGAAAAAGAACAAAGGGACCAAACCTGGTTTGGCGCGCAGAGAAACTCTTCTAGAAGGACTTTTCCACAAAGATATGGTGAAAACAAAGACCAGGGACCATTTGGTCATATATGGATCTGCGCCATTTTGATAAAGATGGCTCCTGCGGTTAGCGTTACCGGAGCTGCGAACAGCCGGGGTAAATGCAAACCATGGTAGTTCGGAACGAAACCACTGCCGCCAACTTTTCTGTGAGAAAAGGGTAACGTGAAAATGTTACATGAGCAGTTAGACACAGCGGATACTAAGTAACCCCTCCAGCACTCTATTGTAAGATAGTTTGTGCTGGGTCTAGCAAGTACACTAAAGTCAATTTCACTTCACTTTACTGTTCTGGGAAACAGTTTATCCAAGAGAAGGATTTTAAACCTTGGGAAATCGAAGACTTCCCTGTGTCACTGCACCGAAGGTGCTGTGTGACACAATGTAAAAGATGCCTATGGAGTTGGTTAGACGCCATAACCAAAAAGAAACACACAGAAAACAAATAGAATTAAAAGTACAAAGTTCAGCAAACGACCTGGAGGTCTCTGGGTGGGAGGAATGTTCACATTTATGAGATTTGTCCCTAACGCAGCCATATTCTCCCATCTTTACATCTGATCAACGGGAACCCGTTTCGGGAGTTTCTACGCCCCTCAAGGGTGAAGATTTCATTGAACGACACTTTTGGAGGTTTCCAGAAGTTTCTGCGGCCTACTCCGGACATGGCCCAGGAGAAAGGGAGCTCGACGCCCGGGACGCTGTTCAGGGCCTGCCCTGTATGCCAGCTGCAGAACGTGTTCAAGACGAGCATTTCTTATGCCTCTACTGTATTCACGAGGACAAAACTCACTTGGAGGACTGTGCGTTTTGCGGGAACATGTCGGAGCGGACCATGAGGGACCGCCATCTTCGTCTCACCAACTGGCTGGAGGGAGAGAGCCCGTCAGGTGAGAAGAAAAAGAAGAAATCCGAGCGGTCTTCAAAGTCCTGTGAGGGCGCCCCGGCGACGGGGGGCCAACAGAAGGCTAAGCACCACGAGTCCGCGGGCACCAGGAGCGCCGAACGGTCGGGCTCCTCGGCTGCCAGGCAGGGCACATCCTCCCCGGCACCATCGACCACGAGCCAACGCTCTGGCTCGGGTAAGAGGAAATCCGAGAACCTGGCCAAGCTCCTGGAGAGGCCCCGGTCGATCTCGAAGATTTCAGCTAAGGGGGAGCGAGGTGGGGAGCCCTCCCCCAAGGTGAAGGCCACAAGCACGTAGTTGGTGACTAAGGCCTTGATTCACCCAGCCAAGGCCTCCATCGAGGAGGTTGCGGCAATCCTGGCGCAGCCTGCTGAGGTTACACCTGTGGTAGCGGCCTCGGGGCCCAGAGTCTCCCTACCACCTCAGAGGGAGGCATCTTTCAAGCCCATCAAAAGAACCCCCACGAAAGCCCCAGCGGGGGAAAGGGGGGGGGCAGTGGCCATGGTGGATTCAGACACAACCTGAGGAACTTGTCGAAGCCCTTGAGAGCCACGACGCGGGCATGGAGGAGGACCAGCCCGTCGAGAGGCATCCTGACGAGGGGGACAACGGAAGCGACGCCGACGGGACGACCGGACCAACCATCGCAGCCAGTGCCGCAGGACAACTCGGCAGCCGTTTTGATGGCAATACAATCCTTATGCTCTGAAATAAGGACTAGATTGCCTTTACCCCCAGTTCACCACCCAAGAGAACACATCCTCCTGCACCCTTCCAGCCCTCGAGGCCTGCTCAACCCTCCTCCCCGTCCACGGTCCGCGGGGATGGCACGGACGACGAGGGTGGCGACGCTGGGTTGGACCTCCCGTCGTCCCCCGCATTCCCCCACACACCCTGGGCTTCCCCGCCCGATGAGATTGGATCCTTCCATGCGATCTCCAGGGCATCCAAGCTTTTCCAGCTCTGCCCCGAAGAAAAGGAGGGGTTCCTTTATCAACGTCGAGAGACCAAGAGGAAGACTGTCCTCGCAATACCTCTACTGGATGACATCTGGGACGAGGGGCTCTCCCTCCTCAAGAACCCGTCCACGACGCTGGCAAAAAGGGACCGGTACGAAAAGTACCAGGTCCCCGACGCGGCCCCTTTATGCCTTACAGCACAGCCGACCCCGGATTCAGTCGTCTCGGCGGTGGCCAGGAAGAAGGCGGCGGGGGGGCCATCGGCATCGACTTCACTGCCAGACGGTGAGGGAAAGAAGCTCGACGCGATGGAACGATGAGTCCTCACGTCGGCGGCAACTATTATGGCGGCCAACGCCCTGGCTATCGTTGCCCGTTAGGACAGGGAACTTTAGTATAAAATTGCTCCCTTGTTGGACTTCCTGCCGGACGACAAGAGGGCAGAAGCCCTGGAAATCCTGCAAGAAGGCGAGGTGGCGTCGGACCACGCCATAACGGTGGTGACGGACATCGCTGACACCGGTTTCCGCCAGTTGGGCAACAGTGTTTGCCTCAGACGGCGCAGATGGCTGAAGGCGATGGATTTCCGCCAGGACGTACAAGCCAAGGTGTTGGACCTGCCCTTCGACGGGAACAACATGTTTGGGAAGACAGTCGATGAGTCCCTGCAAGCCATCAAAACAGACAGCCGCGTCCCTGGGAGTTCTCCAGCAACGACGGCCGTCCTTTCGGAACACCTGAGGCAAGCAAGGGGCCTCCAAAGGTTCCTCGTCGCAGGGGGCCTATAGAGGACGGGCAAGTCTGGAGGTTCCCGCCGTCGCCAGGGAGGTCAAGGCGGCCTCGAAACAGGACTGAACTGACCGTGACGTCGGGGGCCCCCACCGAAGCACCGCGGTGGGAGGCTGGCTGGCGAAGTTAGTCAGCGCGTGGGAGTCCATCTCCACCGACGTTGGGTGCTGGATACCCTGGCCCAGGGGCACGCCCTCAAGTTTTTAAAGTGCTCTCGCGTGCCACCCGCGGCCAGGAAGGAAAACCACGTACCCCAGCTGCTGCTGGAGGTAAGGGCTATGCTCAAAAGTGCCATCAAGCTCGTCCCAAAGAGACTTTGGGGCTCCAGGGTCTACTCAAGATACTTTCTCGTAAAGAAGTCAGGAGGTTGGCTTCCCATCCTGGACCTGCGGCGACTGAACAAGTACATCAAGGCTCAGAAGTTCCGGATGGTCACCCTCCAGCACGTGCTGGGACAGCTGGAGGACGACCATTTCCTGTTGGACTTGGAGGATGCCTACTTTCACATCCCCATTCTAAAAGGACACCGTAAGTTCCTCAGGTTCGTGGTCCAAGGACGGCACTACCAGTTCAAGGCCCTCCCGGTTGGATTAAAGTCTGCACCCAGGGTATTCACCAAGTGCCTAGCACCGGTGGCGGCGTGGCTACGCCTGCAAGGGATCCACGTCTATCCCTACCTGGACGACTGGCTCATCCGAGCAAGGACAAGGGAGCTCGCCGTAGAACACACAGCGAGGACCGTCCAGCTACTAACAGACCTAGTGTTCTCCTACTTCCCCAAATCCCACCTGGTCCCTTTGCAAGTCGCCCTGTTTCTGGGAGCCAAGCTCGACGCAGTGGCACGGCTGGCCTCGCCGTTCGACGAAAGCCATCCTGGGCAAGGTGCAACGCCTGCTAGCCACGGATGTAGCTAGGGTAAGATCCATCAAATCCCTTCTCGAGATGTCCTTCCTGCATCGATCTGGTACGCCTGTGCAGACTTCGGATGTATCCACTGCAGGAGATGCTCGAAGCACGCTGGATCCAGGCGACTGGCAGCTTCGAGGACAGGAAACCGCTCAACAAGACCTTCCGACGAGCAATCCGGTATTGGGGCACCCGCACTCGTCTGACGGCGGCACAGACTTTCAGACCCCAGCTCACCAGGTAACGGTGACGACGGATGCCTCCCTGGAAGGGTGGAGAGCGCATACTGTAAATCTCCACGCGAGAGGCCTTTGGCTCCCGGAGGACACAATTTCATATCAACATTTTGGAGCTCCGTGCAGTGTTTTGGGCCCTCGGGTCCTTTCTTCCATCCCTCAAGTGCAAGTTGGTGAGGATCTTCACCGACAACACCAGTGTTCTACATCAGGAAGCAGGGTGGAACCAGATCCCCAGCCCTGTCCAAGGAATCACAGGATCTGTGGCACTGGGCCGTCGACCAGGGGATGTTTCTGGTACCTTTTCATCTGGCAGGGATAAAGAACACCATCGCCGACACACTCAGCAGGGAGCTGCGCTCGTGCCACGAATGGGAGCTATGCCAGGATCAAGTGGATCGACTTCAGGCTGTTGGGCAGACCCCAGGTCGATCTCTTCGCGACAGCAACTAACTCCAAGTGCCAGAGGTTTGCCAGCAGGTTCCCCCAACCAAGGAGCATGGGCGATGCTTTCTCGTTCCCTTGGGACAACCTGTTCCTCTACGCCTTCCCGTCATTGCCACTGCTACTCCGGCTCGTCAACCAGCTCAAGAGGTCCCGGTGCAGGATGATCCTCGTCACACCGGCGTGGCCAAGGCCGATCTGGTTCCCGGACCTTCTGGACTTATCGGCGTCCCCACCAGTCAAACTGCCCGAGGACGCGGATCTTCTCTCCAGAGGAGGCGCCATTCTTCATCACGACCCGAAGTCGCTGAACTTGCAGGCCTGGCTCCTGCAGCACTAGAGTTTGGGGGATACGATGTACCGGCCGACTGCAGAGAGGTTCTTGCAAAGGCCTGGGCGTCCTCAACTCTCGTGTTACGGACACAAATGGAAGAGGTTCTCTGTCTGGTGCCGGGCACAGAAGATTAACCCTCTACGGATTACGCCCCCTCAAGTACTGCTGTACCTACTGTCGTTGGCCAACGCTGGACTAGCTCAAGCCTCCATCAAGATGCATCTGGCTGCCATCTCCAGATGCACCAGGACAACAGGACGGGTGTCCTTGTGGTCTCTTCGCCCGGTGAAGGAATTTATGAAGGGACTATTCCGCTCGTTCCCGCCGGTGAAGGCTCCGGCGTGGGAGCTCAACGTGGTGCTGACTTGGCTCTGGGGGACCCCGTTCGAGCCTATGCATACGGCACCGTTGAAGTTCCTATCGTGGAAAACAGCGTTTCTTCTAGCCATCACCTGCGCGTGGGAGAGATTCAGGCCCTATCTTGCAAGCCTCCATACTTGACTTTTCACGACACGAGGGTGGTGCTCAGGACGCACCCCTCCTTCATGCCCAAGGTGCCGTCGGACTTCCACCTCAACAAGCCCTTGGTGTTACCAGTGTTCTTCCCGTCGCCTTCGTCGCCGGCCGAGAGGACTTTGCACTCGCTGGATGTAGCTAGAGCGCTGAAGTTCTACGTGGACCGCACAGTTTTCGGAAGAGGTCGCAGCTTTTTGTGAACTTTGGACCTGTGAATCAAGGGAATGCTCTCACGAAGGCTTCCATTTCCAGATGGCTCTCCGGCTGTATCATGCACTGTCACCGGTTGGCAAACCGACCGCTTCCCGGCCGTCCGAGCCCATTCGACCAGAGCGATCGCTGCTACCACGGTGTTGGTGTCTGGTGTGCCCCTGCTGGACATCTGCAGGGCTGCTATGTGGAGGTCGATGCACACCTAAACAAAATTCTACTGCGTTGATCGGGATTCCAGGGAGGAGTCGGGGTCGGCCAAGCAGTGCTGCGCAACCTGTTCGCCTGAAGGGCCTGGAGGAGCTAAGAGTTGCTTACTGTTGAGCCTTTTGCCACCTCCCGTGGTTGTGCATGTGTACTGCCATGTTATCTTATATTCATGAGCATGTGAATCCATGCCAGACCCCATGCTGGAGAAGGAACAAATTACTTACGTGTAACTGTTCTTCAGCATGGTTCTGGCATGGATTCACATGCAAACCCTCCCGCCTACCCCTCTGCGGCTCTTCACTTGGTCATACTGCTACCAAATCTGAGAATGGCTGTCAGAGGCTGGGCTTAGGGAGAGGGCAGTCATTGGCTGTGGGCAGTATGACCCAGAGAACAGTGATGGGTTATTACTACTAGGAAAGACAGATCAGAAACGAAACTGATAATTTTTTTTTTCTGTACCGCGGATTCCCAGCCTTACGACGGGGAATATTCATGAGCATGTGAATCCATGCCAGACCCATGCTGGAGAACAGTTACAGGTAAGTAACTTGTTCCTTATAAATGCAACACTTCTATTAAACTTTAAACAAAACCACACATTAAATATACTACAACTAACCAATTCACTTTGTACAGTATGTCTCAAGGTAAGTACCCTGTGTTTGAATGAACCGGTGTTATGAACCAAACACGATACAGCGGCTACGATCACTTTTTGACAGTTCGGCCTAATCAATAAACTCATATCTGTGACATTAAATGCTACCGGGGCAAAAACACACTTAGCACTTGAGATACCCAGAGGGAGTTGGAGGCAAAAATCACAGGCAATATTTAGGTTAGGCAGACAGCACCGAGAAACACTCAGGAGTTCAAAAGTCAAAGGGTAGGAACCAGGGTTAAGTGACACCGGAGAGCTGTTGCCGAAGATCACACGTTACAGTTCACGATTCAGTGTAGCCCAAAAGTACTTTGACATTGTCAATGTTCGGAAGCAAATGTTATAAGGAGGGAAGACAAATGCGAGCCTCGAGGATGAAGAAAAGGGATTCACCCAGTTTCACAGTACCTTATTCCAATGATGCAGCTGGTGCCCTGGCAGTTGTTCCTGTTGGTTTCCCGCAGACCCACGATTCCTGGAGCTTCGTTGTGAAGGATGTCTTAAGGGGGTCTGCACCACACAGGGATGAAGCCGGCAGCAGCGACGATGAATAAAAGGTGCGCTCCTTAAACAAAAACAGGAGACTCGGCAGGTGGCTACCCGGACCAATGCAGCAGTGTGCAGCGATTTCGACCACGGCGGAGATCTCTGGCTGAAGATGAGCTTGTTATCCCCACCCGGCTCAAGGGAAGAATACTCCGGATTGGATCTCCCCTTAGTCGTCTAAGAGTAGATGGCTCCGTACTGCAGCAGGGCTTCACCGGGACGGGGTAGTTGCAGCAGCCGTCGTTCTCTCCGCTTCTCTTCGGTTCCTTGTAGTTCCAGAGGCGACTCTGACTTCTAGCCCAAGAGACCTGCCTTTTATGCACAAAACCCCTATTCACACAGCCTGGCTGTCAATCACGCAGCAGGGGGTTGTCCAGCCGGGACAACCACCTCAGCCAATCATGGCAAAGTGCGACTTGGGTTTCCTAGGATACCCTGTGCAGGGGGTGACTACACCCCTCCCTCACATTCAGCCCACCTAGACAACGAGGCGCCCAGAGGAGGGCTTCTCTGCAGAAGCCCGCCAAAAGACGGTGAAGAAGGCGAATCTAGTTTGCCGTGCAAAGTAAAACACAAGAAGGACTTTAACAAAAAGAAATGGCGAATAAACCCAACCGGAGCCAAAAGACAATTTGGTAAAACGGGTTTATGTTCAAGGCTAATCTAATAGCCAAGAACAGTACCACGTTTATCTAATCGCGGAAGAAAAGGTAGGGTAGATGCCACTGCCACCAGCCAAGTCTAAATGTTTAAGTGAAACAATGCTCAGGGAGGTACAGACAGAAAAGGGGTACAGATTAGCCCTTTCCAGTACTCCATGTAAGATGGGGTGCACTAGGTCTGTGGTAAAAATGACTATGTAAAGTAAATGGCAACTTTACCTTTCTCTGGGGGACAGTAGTCAGCCCCAGCGAAATGGAGTCAGGGAAGTCTTAAAGAAAACCCTGGGTTACTACACCAAGGGTGCGGTGTAACCCATACAAGAACATGGGCACCTGGAGTGGTGTGCTCCAGTGCCCAAGATCACACAATGGGTAAAAACACATAGGCCAAAACACATGTAAGAGTGGAAAAAGGATGTACTCTTTCCAGGTGGAAAAAATAAATAAACTCCAGAAATCCAGCAAAGCTGCTGTGGGGACTCACTAGGTGAGGGAAATTACCCCTAGAAGGAAAATTCTCCCTAACACTCCATCGCTCCTGGACCATAATTTCTGCTAACTTCTACATATTGGAGGCTGTGCTTTCTCGGTGGCTGTGGCACAGGCTTGGAATTCTCTGCATGAGGACTATTTTTCTTTCCGGTGGGCCTTCAATCTTTTTTTTTCGTTTCTTGTGGGTGCTCAGTCAGTGTACATTGCTTGGGGTATAGCGCTATGATGCTCTTGGGCGACCAATGCGATTTACAAGTGTTGATAACATATTCAGCACATTTCGGCTACCTGAGAACCGGCCCTATCCCTCACTGCGGCCTTCACAAACATGTATTCTTTCCCTATCTGATGCAACATTTGCTGTCTGAGACCAACCATTTGTCCCTTGAGAAATGCTTACCTTGCAAAACGAACTGGCAATTACCTCACCCACCTATCTGCCCTTGAGCTCTCGGCCTGTTTGCAGGACAAGACTAAATTCAATCAAGTGCTCTCAGCTAACAACTATAGCCTTATACACGTAATAACAGCCCAATGCCTCTGAGGCATACCTAACATGGTGAAACGCTTGTTCATAGCACTTAGCATTGTGTTTTGTGCCTGTAGGGATGTTGTCGTGTACTTGTCACTTCGCTTTCTAAAACTACCAAAACCAAAAGGTGCACTGGTTTATTGTGAAAGAAAATATAACGTGGACTGTGTTTGCGCTGCACCAGATGAGTTAGTGTGTGCTATGCAACTTATGTCCAGCTGCCATGCAAGGAAATAATTTTACTGACCTGTGACATTGTTGCAGTATCTTCTGGAACACTTCAGCACCACAAGAACACTTCCTACATCGGTTCTCTCCTAGGCGCATGTGTAAATGTGAGACATGAACTATTAAACAGCACCACACACAAAAACAATGTTTATCAGCCAAGCGTGATGACTGCTTAGTCTCCAGCTCAGTGTGGCGAAGCAACAAATCCTACCATATTGACAGCGTCCAGAAGCCTCTGATCCAGCTATCCACTTTGGAAGTCCTCAGGACTTGTTCTGTTGCCTGGGGGCGACTGCCCAGGAGCTCCTGTGAGGGATTTGAGCCGGTGAACCCCAGGCAGATAGACAGGAAGGCCCCCCCTACCCCGCAGCGCTGTTAGAGCTTTGGAGCTCAGACTTCCTGCCGGGCTGGTACACTCCCTGCGGTGAGCGCAAGGGATCCCGATTAGCTTGGCGGGTGTGCTACTGCCTCCCACAGGGTGTGGACTGCCCGGTTGTCCGTAAGGGGACAGCTGGTGTCCTGGAAGCCTGGAGTGTGGCGCTGTAGTATTGAGACGGGGGCAATATTTGCGGACCGGACTGCGGCTGTGAAACCACCGAGGGACAAGTTTCCTGAGAGCCGGGCCGCTACATTGAAAAGTGCCATTAGACTCCTTGCACGGTGCTCCACTGTGCTTCCTGTTGGGTGTCATTGGAGTGCAGCTCCCGAGCTTGAGTGACTACAAAGGATACAGTCCACACCTAGTAAGTGGGAAGGGGGCATGGATGCTTCTCCAGCATGGGGTCTGGCATGGAGTCACATGCTCATGAATATTCCCCGTCAGGCTGGGAATCCTCGGTAAAGAAAAAACCAGTATCAGTTTCGTTTCTGATCTGTCTTTCGTAGTAGTAACCAATCACTGGTCTCTGCGTCATACTGACCACAGCCAATGACTGCCCTCTACCTAAGCACCGCCTCTGGCAGCCATCTTCAGATTTTTACCGCACGTTCATGTGTTGGGATCCTCGTGCTATTGCTCTCGAGCGTTAGTGCTATTTTTTCACGTTTTTTGCTCAAAAACTTCGTTTTTTCGGTCAAAAGAGCCTCAAGCTCCACCGACTCTCCATCCGATCAACGGGGACCGGTGTCGGATTCGTCTGCGCCCCTCAAGGGTGAAGATTTCGTCGAGCTACGCTTTTGGAGGACTCCAGAAGCTTCTCAGGCCCGGACATGGCCCAGGAGAAGGGAAGCTCGACGCCCGGAAAGCTGTTCAGGGTCTGCCCTGGATGCCAGCTGCAGAACGTCTTTAAGGAGGACGAACACTCCTTTTGTCTCTCCTGCTTACATGAGGACAAGGCGCACGTGGAGAAGGATGTGCGTTTTGCGGCAATATGTCAGAGCGGACCATGAAGGACCGCCATCAACGTCTCGCCAACTGGCTGGAAGGGAAGAGCCCGTCAGGCGAGAAGAAGAGGAAGAAATCCGAGCGGTCTTCTAAGACCTTTGAGGACGCCCCGGTGACGGGGGTCCAACACAAGGCCAAGCACCGCGAGTCCGCTGGCACCGGGAGCGCCAAACGGTCGGGCTCTACAGGCGCCAGGCAGGGCGCACCCTCCCCGGCACCTTCAGCCACGAGCCAACGCTCTGGGTCGGGTAAGAGGAAGGGCGAGCACCTGTAACGCTCACCTGGTTCCCACGGAGGCGCGGCGTCGAAGGCGCAGAACTCTGAAGATGGACAGGAAGGGCCCCTCTATTCTGGCTTCCCTGGCTCGTTGGATACCCTCCTGTGCGTGAAAAGGGAGTATTACCAACTGTGGAACAATGCTCAAGCCTCCCACTCCCTTCCAACCCTCCACGATACTTCCTCCACGATTCCCCGTGAAGCCTCACCTTAGGGTTTGGAAGGATGAGCTCTGCATCCTGCTTCTGATGCAGGGGCGCGTTGAAACCCAGTTACTTCACTGGATTGAGGATTGATGGGAGTTCAGGTAAGCTTGACTGTTCAGGTAAGGCGCTGTAAAAGTTCTGTTCAAAAGTTCAAGCTTAATAATAATGTTCGTTGTCTAATTGCAGCAAGCGCTAATGCTTATGTCTTTTTCCCCTTAGGGGCCGGGGTTCGGAGTGCCGGAGATATGGCGCCGACCCGAAGTGAAACAGTTCTGGATGAGCGGCCAGGTAATGTCTTTGCATTCGCTCATTCAATGTCTTTGTCTTTTTTCCCCATAGGGGCCGGGGTCCGGAGATGCCAGGAAGCGGCAGTACCCGAAATGCAGTGGGAATAATCCAACAGGTAAGACTTAAAAGGAAACTGAGCTTTCCTTATTCCTTTTCTCCCTCTCACCTTTGTTCTTGTCTTTTTTCCTCTAGGCCCCGGGGCGTAGCTGAATCCAGAAGATCGCTGCTGAAGATGGAAGCGCCTTGCAAAGGTGAGTAAAATGCAGCGCTGCAGCCATCGAAACGAAATGCCTTTAAAATTATGTCTTCCTTTTCAGGGCCGTTGGAGAAATGACTCCGGGATGCAGATTTAGTAGGTAAGGGCTTTTCTTCTCCTATTCTCTTCCTTTCTCCCCTTGCCAGCACCCTGGAACACCTGCAGGCGTGGCTGAAGTCAGGATGCAGGAGCTGACACGGTGAGCTTCCAGCTGCTAGGTGCAGAACAACGCGAAGCATGTGTGGCTGTTCGGGTGGGGTTTAAATAGCCTTGGAAGAAGTTCCTGGTATGTATCCTTCCACCAATCAGGTATGTATCCTTCCCCGACCACACCCGGGTGGTGAAGTAGTCCTACAGGTTAAGTAGTCCCATTCAGGCCTCAAGAGGGCCTGGATGAAGCAGCAAGGTCTGCATCAGGTAAGTGTGCACCTAAGCACTTAAATACATATCCTCTTCTATGAGCCTGGCGCCTAAGGCGCCAGGACTGGGGTCCGCTATGAGCCTGGCGCCTAAGGCGCCAGGACTGAGTCCAAAGGGTCCCGACTTGGGCCTGCTGAGACTTCCCTGGGGAAAATGATGTCTGCCTCTGGGGTTGCTGGGCCCGGCCTGGCTCCTTAGAGGTAGGCATCATGACAGCACCCGGCAAAGCTCCTGGAGAGGCCCCGGTCGAGCTCGAAGGCCCCATCGGAGGGGGAGCGAGGCAGTGTGCCCCCCTCTCAAGGATAAGGCGGTGAGCGCACCTAAGGTGGTGAAGGCCTTAATCCATCCGGCCAAGCCCTCTATCGATACTGTCGCAGCGACCCTGGCTCAGCCTGTGGAGGCTACACCAGTGGTGGCGACCTCGGGGCTCAGTCTCCCTGCCACCTCGGAGGGAGTCCTCTTTTGTGGCCATCGATAGGACCCCCGTGAAATCCCCGGCGGGGAAGAAAAAGGGGGGGCAGGGCGTCGTCGTAGATTCGGCTTCAACCTCGGAGGAAGAGCTGATCGAGGTCTTAAGCCACGGCCTTGGCGTGGAAGACCGGCCCTTCGGGATGGATCCCGACGCAGGTGACGACATCGTCGAGGGTGCCGACGGGGCCCCTGATCGCCCGTCGGATTCCCCTCTGCCAGCACCGCAAGACAACTCGGCGGCCATTTTGTTGGCTATACAGTCCTTATGCTCAGAGATAAGGACGAGACTGCCGTTGCCGACGGAGGAACCTCTCCTGTCGGGGTATCCTGAGCCGGGACCTTCTGGTGTTCCCCCGCCCAAGAAAAGGATTCACCCTCCACCTCCTTTTCAGCCGTCGCGCACCGTCCAGCCCTCCTCCCCGTCCACCCGAGGGGATGATACGGGGACTGACACGGCAGCGACGGGTACGGACGACGAGGATCTACCGTCGTCACCTCCCACCAGGGCTTCTCCGCCCGACGAGATTGGTTCGTTCCACTCCATGATCGCCAGGGCATCCGAGCTTTTCCAACTCTGCCCTGAGGAGAAGAAAAAGGAAGGATTCCTTTATCAACGCCGCAAGGACAAGAGGAAGACTGTCCTCGCGGTGCCTCTACTGGACGACATTTGGGATGAGGGCCTCGCCCTCCTCAAGAACCTTCCACTACGCCAGCTAGAAGAGACGGTACGAGAAGAAGTACCGGGTCCCGGACGCGGCCCCCCTGTGCCTCCGGGCGCAGCCTACTCCGGACTCCGTCGTCTCCGCGGCGGCCAGGAAGAAAGCAGGGGGGGGGTGCAGCCTCCACATCGACTTCCCCACCGGACGGCGAGGGAAAGAAATTGGACTCTATGGGACGCAGGGTCATCTCGTCTGCAGCGACGACGATTAAAGCGGCCAACGCCTTGGCTATCGTGGCCCGCTACGACAGGGAGCTATGGTACAAACTGGCTCCCCTGCTGGACTTCCTACCGGACAAGAGGGCGGATGCCCTGGAGATCCTACAGGAAGGTGAGGTGGCGTCGGACCACGCCATCACTATTGCGACGGACATCGCCGACACTGGGTTTCGCCAGTTGGGCAACGGCGTGTGCCTTGGGCGGCGTGGATGGCTCAAGGCTACGGACTTCCGTCAAGACGTACAGACCAGAGTCCTGGACATGCCGTTCGATGGGAACAACCTGTTGGGGAAAACAGTGGACGATTCCCTTCAGGCCATTAAAGCGGACACTGAGACGGCCCGGGCCCTTGGGGTTCTGCAGCAACGACGGACGCCCTTTCGGAGCAGCGGAGGCAAGGGCTCCTCCAAAGGTTCCGGCGGCGGTTTCTCCATCTACCGTCAAGCGGCCCGCTCGTCTCAGGAGGCCTACAGAGGACGAGGCAAGTCTGGCGGACCCCGCCGTCGTCGCCAAGGAGGTCAAGGCGGCAAAGCCTCGTCGAAACAGGATTGATCCGACCGTGGGGTCGGGCCCCCACCGATGCACCCCGGTGGGAGGCCGGCTGGCGAGCTTCGTCAGCGTGTGGGAGTCAATCTCCACTGACCTTGGGGTGCTGGACGCCTTAGCCCGGGGCCACGCGCTCGAGTTTCAAAGAAGGTGCCCGCGCGTGCCCCCCGTGGCCAGGAAAGAGCTTCACGTCCCTCAGCTTCTCCTGGAGGTAAGGGCGATGCTCAGGAAGGGTGCCATCGAACTCGTCCCAAAGAGGCTTCGGGGCTCCGGAGTTTACTCGAGATACTTCCTCGTGAAGAAGAAGACGGGAGGATGGCGCCCCATCCTAGACCTGCGACGTCTGAACAAGTTCATCAAGGCGCAGAAGTTCCGGATGGTCACCCTCCAGCACGTCCTGGGTCAGCTGGAGGAAGACTTCCTGTCGTCGTTGGATTTGGAGGATATTCCCATCCTAAAGGGGCACCGAAAATTCCTCAGGTTTGTGGTCCAAGGGCGTCACTACCAGTTCAAAGCCCTCCCCTTCGGACTACGGTCGGCACCCAGGGTATTCACCAAGTGCCTTGCACCGGTGGCGGCGCAGTTGCGCCGCGAGGGGATCCACGTCTACCCCTACCTGGACGACTGGCTCATCCGAGCCAAGACGAGGGAGCTCGCCGTGGAGCACACGGCAAGGACCGTCCAACTTCACGGAGAATCCCAGGTCCGTGAGAACTACGCCAAGTCCCACCTGGTACCCGTGCAAAACGCACTGTTTCTGGGAGCGAAGCTCGACAGTGTCCCTTCTGGCCTCCCCGTCGGAGGAAATGACCAGGTCCATCCTGGGCAAGGTACAGCGGATGTTGGCTTCCGACGCGGCCAAGGTGAGGTCCATCAAGTCCATCCTCGGAATGATATCTTCTTGCATCTACCTCATTCCCATGTGAAGGCTCCGGATGCGCCCGTTGCAGGAGTTCCTGGACGCGTGCTGGATCCAAACGACGGGCGGCTTCGAGGAGAGGATCACACTCGACGAGAGTTTCCGCCGAGCGGTCCGGTGGTGGGGCACCCGCGCGCATCTGACGGCGGGCATGGACTTCCAGACCCCAGACCACCAGGAGACAGTGACCACGGATGCCTCCCTGGAAGGGTGGGGAGCGCACACCGAAAATCTACACGCGAGAGGCCTTTGGCTCCCGACGGAGAAGTCCCTCCATATCAACGTCCTGGAGCTCCGTGCAGTGTTCTGGGCCCTCAGGTCCTTCCTTCCGTCCCTCAAGGGCAAGGTGGTGAGTATCTTCACCGACAACACCACCACCATGTTTTACATCAGGAAACGGGGCGGAACCAGGTCCCCAGCACTGTCCAAGGAGGCGCAGGACCTGTGACATTGGGCCGTCGCCCAAAGGATGTTTCTGGTGCCGTTTCATCTGGCAGGGATAAAAAACACCATCGCCGACTCACTCAGCAGGGAGCTGCGCTCGTGCCACGAGTGGGAACTACGGCAGGATCTAGTGGATCGCCTCTTCCGACGGTGGGGCACACCCCAGATTGACCTGTTCGCGACGGCGACGAACTCCAAGTGCCGGAGCTCCGCCAGCAGGTTTCCCCAGGCGAGGAGCATGGGCGATGCTTTCTCGTTCCCCTGGGAGGGCCTGTTCCTCTACGCGTTCCCTCCTTTGCCACTGCTAATCCGGCTCGTCAACCAGCTCAAGAGGTCACGGTGTAGGATGATCCTCGTCGCACCTGCGTGGCCGAGGCAGATATGGTTCCCGGACCTTCTGGACTTGTCAGCGTCCCCGCCAATCAAGCTGCCGGTGGACGCGGATCTACTCTCCAGGGAAGGAGGCGCCATCCTCCACCACGACCCGAAATCGCTGAACTTGCAGGCCTGGCTCCTGCAGCGCTAGAGTTTGGAGGATACGACATACCGGCCGACTGCAGAGAGGTTCTTGCAAAGGCCAGGGCGTCCTCGACTCTTAAATGCTACGGACACAAATGGAAGAGGTTCTCGGTCTGGTGCCACGCACAGAAGATTAACCCTCTACGGATTACGGCTCCTCAGGTACTGCCGTACCTGCTGACGCTGGCCAAAGCTGGTCTGGCACACGCGTCCATCAAGATTCATCTTGCTGCGATCTCCCGATACACCAGAACCACGGGGCGGACGTCCTTGTGGTCTCCGTCTGGTGAAAGAGTTCATGAAGGGACTGTTCAGATCGTTCCCGCCGGTGAAGGCTCTGGCCCCGGCGTGGGAGCTCAACGTGGTGCTGACCAAGCTCATGGGACCTCCGTTCGAGCCTCTGCACTCGGCCCCGTTGAAGTTTCTGTCGTGGAAAACAGCGTTTCTTGTGGCCATCACCTCCGCACGACGGGTGGGAGAGATCCAGGCCCTTTCCTGCAAGGCCCCGTACTTGACTTTTCACGACACGAGGGTAGTGCTCAGGACGCACCCCTCCTTCATGCCCAAGGTGCCGTCGGACTTCCATCTCAACGAACCCTTGGTGTTGCCTGTGTTCTTCCCGTCGCCTTCGTCGCCGGCTGAGAGGACTTTGCACTCGCTGGATGTGGCTAGAGCGCTGAAGTTCTACGTGGACCGCACAAAGTGTTTTCAGAAGACGTCACAACTCTTTGTGAACTTTGGACCTGTCATTCAGGGGAAGGCTCTCTCGAAGGCTTCCATTTCCAGATGGCTCTCCGGCTGTATCATGTACTGTCATCGGTTGGCAAACCGACCGCTGCCTGGCCGTCCGAGAGCCCATTCCACCAGAGCGATCGCAGCTACCACGGCGTTCCTTTCTGGTGTGCCCCTGCTGGACATATGTAGGGCTGCTACGTGGAGGTCGACGCACACCTTCACGAAATTCTACTGCGTCGATCGGGATTCCAGGGAGGAGTCCAGGGTCGGCCAAGCAGTGCTGCGCAACCTGTTCGCCTAAGGTGAGCCTGGTGAGGAGGTAAGATGCTTAATGTTGAGTTTGATGTGATGCTTAATGTTGAGCCTTTGCCACCTCCCGTGGTTGTGCATGTGTACTGCTATGTATTCTTTATTCATGAGCATGTGAATCCATGCCAGACCCCATGCTGGAGCAGGAACAAGTTACTTACCTGTAACTTTTGTTCTCCAGCATGGGTCTGGCATGGATTCACATGCAAACCCTCCCGCCTACCCCTCTGCGGCTCTTCACTTGGTCATACTGCCACTTCACGTGCTTCCAAATCTGAAGATGGCTGCCAGAGGCGGTGCTTAGGTAGAGGGCAGTCATTGGCTGTGGTCAGTATGACGCAGAGACCAGTGATTAGTTACTACTACGAAAGACAGATCAGAAACGAAACTGATACTGGTTTTTTCTTTACCGAGGATTCCCAGCCTGACGGGGAATATTCATGAGCATGTGAATCCATGCTGGAGAACAACAGTTACAGGTAAGTTACTTGTTCCTTACCCTCCTGTGTGAAGTGCTGGCCCATCCTGTATCCTTTGTGACACTGCGTGTGACCCTGTCCCCTAAAGCAGTGCACCATGTATTCCCGGAGACAAGCTACTCATGTAGACCTATAACTGTTGGTGGGCTCTGCCATTCCTCTATAGTGCACTGCTACACTGGTATATCCTTGGTAGTGCTGCAACTGTTGGATGTTGCCTAAGCTCATTGGAGTGCCGATGAACCCGGTGGCTGAATCAATGTCAACGGATTATTCTCATAATCCCACTACTGTTACGACACCCATCAGGGGCTCTATTTAATGCACACTGGATAGCCAGCCTTGTCTACCTAAGAGCACCACCTAGTGTAACTTTTCCTGTCTGCTCCTCTGAAAGGTAGACGGGTGGGCTCTGAAGGAGGTGCTGGTGGGCTGTCCTTTAGCTCCTTGAGAGGTCCTAGCCCCCGAACTCGCATCTGGGGTAGATACATTCCCAGGACCTCCCTGGCCGCTGGGACACTGGTGTCCCCCCTCCCACCCCCTGATCTTATTTTTAGAATACTAGTTTCACAACTCCTTTGCCCCCCTGCTCTGCCCCATCACAAAGGGGGCTGCTGCAGTCAAAGCGGGGGCAATGGATACAGAAGGCTGCCCCCCCTCCCCCCGGGGGAGCATGAGTCATCACCACAGCCCCATTCAGCACCCCATCCTGGTAACCCTGCTGTGCCTACTGGCCTGCAACAGATGCTGGATCTATGACTAGGGGGTTTGCAACAGTGTATGAAAAACATGCTATTACACAGTACCTCTTTGGCTAGCTGAGCATGCATGGAGGTAACTTTGGCAGGATCAGTGAAGCTGAAGAACGAATTGGGACCATGGAAGACGATGGGCAGGGGTTGCAAGCGGCAGTTAATACACTGACTAAGGACATGTAATTTGTTCATGAACAAATTACTCCCAGAGGAATAATATCTATCATTGGGGTTCCAGAGGATGCGCTCTCGGGTAGCATGGAGCAGGCGGTTTCGCAACTGCTGAAAGATCTGGACGACCAGCAGCTGTCCCCCTTTTTTTGCATTGGAGAGAGCACATTGTGTGCTGGCGCCCAGACCCAAATCTGGGTATTTTCTGCGACCCATCGCAAACATTTTAAGCTATCGAGACGGTGATCAACTTCTCAACTTTCCAGAGACAAGAGAACTGCGTTTGGGGTCCCAGGTCATCAGGAACTTCCCACACTTTTCAGTGGCAGTCCAGCAAGAAACGTCACTTTATAGTGGTCAAGAAGTTACTCCGAGAATGTAATATCCTATATGCAAAGTGGTTTCCGGCGCACCCGTTTTCAGTTTTGTGGGAAATGCTTCTGTTACCAGACAAGAGGGATCTAGTGGCCAGTCACCAGCTGCTGGCTTGATACCTTGTTGTTGTGTGGACATGGTTAATCCTGCTGTGACTCAAAAGATATAGACTGTTGGTTCAATTTAAGGCACTATAATCCGGCATGGTAACCGCTTTAGTGCAGCCATGGCGGCAACAGTAAGCCCCACTGCAATTACTCCATTTGTTTTTGTTGCTGGTTAAAGGGAATTGGAATGGGAGGGGGGGGAGGTTGAGCGGGTGGTACTAAACTGCTGGTTGGGGGTAGCAGTGAGGGCAGGGCGAAGGGTACTGGGTAGTTGCCCAGGTTGTGGACAGGAATGGGAACACATGGTTGAGTTAGCAAAAAATTAAACACATTTCTGGGCAGGCAAGAATAGACTATGATACAGGACTTGAGGAACATATTACACTGGGAGGTGCATAACAAATTTCTGCAATATGACCATGTTACTGTGATGCAAACTAAATTGAGCTGGAATGTCAGGGAGCTGGGCAATTTCACAAAGGTCCAGAAAATTAGGGCATATGTGAATAGATACCAAGTTAAGGTACTGCTACTGCAGGAGGCACACACGTTATCGGGTACATGTCAATGTTGCATCCCACTGGGGCCCAATAGATACTTTACCTCTTCCATGCAGTCCTGGGGAGTTATGACCCTCATTCATAAGTCGGTGTGCTTCACTGATGATCTATATAGATGGAGGGATCCCATGTGATCGTCCTTTGCATTATAGAAGTACGAAGTTTCTACTGGTGAACACGTATGGCCTGAATATTGATACCCCAGAGTACTTTGATGCAGCGGCAGGGATACTAGCTGTGCATGTGGGAGTCCCTATTGTATCTAGATTGCACGTTACCGCCCCAGACCACAATCCAGAGCAGCATGTGCTTTAACGGGCCAAATGGTTGCTTTATCCCTGAAAGATATTTGCTGCCTGGCACATCCTGGTGACCGTGAGTATCTTCATCGGTGCACGATATGCCATTGTGTATCGATATGTTTTTAATCTCTTCCTCTGATTGGCAATAATATCGCTAGCGCAGACGTTCTCCCACAAACCCTCTCGGACCATTCCCCGGTGGTGTTGACACTGGACCTGAATGCTTTGCATAACCGAGGCAGCGCATGGAGGTTCAAAGCGGACGCCTTGGGTGATGTACTCTTCAAGACAGACATTAGATCGGACATTGAAAACTTTTTCACCTGTAATACCGCAGAAGCTACCTCTAAGAGTATTCAGTGGCAGGCGTTTAAAGAGGGGTATGGCTACCTCCAGAGAAGCAGGTGTCCTTAATGATTAGAGACCTACAAGAATGTGAGTCCCGTTTGAAAAATCTGGAGACCGAATATGCTCGATCCCCATAAACTGGCATTAATTCGGGAGGAGCTGGAGTGATTTCAGTCCCACATGTGAGGTTAGAGAATTTGTTCATCTGGTTGTGTCCCAGAAGTATGGAGAGGGGGAAGAGACCTGCAAAGACACTAGCATGGGTGGTGAAGGTGGAGCGAAGGCCAGCCCTTGACAGCATTATAGCTCAGCAAGGCGTAAACACATGGACAGATACCGATATCCTGGAGGATTCCTGTAATTTCTATGAGGCCCTGTACACTGGGAACTAACTCAAGGGGATCAGGCAATACACGCGCTTTTGAAGGACGTTCCATTATCCTGCTGGAGCTACAGACTCCATAAACCCCCCCCTACCCCACACCCTCTCCACGCCAACCCTCACGAAGGAGTAATGGTTTGCAGTTATCAAGGAGTTGCCTAAAGGGAAATTGCCTGGCCCTGATGGACTAACCTCTGAATTCTACCAGGAATATGGTGCTCTGTTGGTCCTGCACCTCCTGAAGATGTGGGAAGAATCTCTTGATAATTTAATACTTATTGAATCCTTACGGGAAGCACCCAAAACTGTTTTTGTTAAACCAAACAAACCTGCTAAGCAATGTGGTTCTTAACGCCCTCACTGGTGAATGTGGACTTGAAAATGTATGCTAAATCTTTGGCGAACCATCTCCTTCCCTTATTGCCTAACATGATCTATGATCAGGCAGGCTTTTCTTCCGTGCAGATCCACCTCGCTCAATATCAGGCATCTAATGTACTGGTCAGAATGTACCCTATGGCGGAAGCGGTTGAGGTGAAGATTGCCCTGAAGGCATTCGACATGGTCTTGTGGGAGTAATATTTTTTGGTGCTTAAGAAAATGGACCTGGGGGACTAAGATGCTCCAATATATTAAACTCCTGTATACCCTTCCACTTGCCAGGTTTCATGTAAATTCGGGACTCTTAAGTCTTAGGGAGGGGCACTTGTCAGGGCTGCCCTCTGTCTCCTATATTGTTTGCACTGGCTATTCACACCCAGAGGCAGCAGGTGAGTGCACCCCTCCAGGACACTCCTGGGCCCTGGGGAGCAACATCTCGGCCTTTGTGGCTGACCTCCTACCCCCATCGCCATCCTGCCTCCTCTGCCTTTTCCCGCGTCCCTTCTCCCACTTCCCTCCTGGCCCACCCCCTCCCGTGATTGGTGGAGCCTGACTCCTTGTTGGCCCTAGCGGCTGCAGTGTCTCCAGCCTGCCTCATTCACAGCGAGCCAGCAGGTGAGTGCACCCCCCCCAGGACCCTCCTGGGACATGGGGAGCAACATCTCAGCCTTTGTGGCTGACCCCCTGCCCCCGATCGCGATCCTGCCTCCTCTGCCTTTTCCCACGTCCCTTCTCCCTCCTCCCGCCCTACCCCCTCCCGTGATTGGTGGAGCCTGACTCCTCGTTGGGCCTAGCTGCCGCAGTACCCCCTGCCTGCCTCCTTCACACCCAGAGGCAGCAGGTGAGTGCACCCCCCCTTCAGGGCCCTCATGGGCCGTGGGGAGCAACATCTCGGCCTTTTGTGGCTGACCCCATTTCCAGAGGAGCAGTGTGCAGCAAGGCCCTCCAGGAGCGTCTTCTTTTTTTTTTTTTTTAAATGTTGCAGGCCCCGTAGCCTTTCTGATCCCCCAGCAGCCCGCTCCCACCCCGCACCCTCTTCCTGCTTTCCCTTCCCTCCCGCCTCCTGACCCGCCCAGGCCCGTTCTCATTGGTCCTCTCACCCTTCATCACTGGTCTTCCCAGGGCAGCCCTCTGCCCGTGAAGCCCCCGGCTAAGGGCCCCAAGGGCAGGGGCGGCTCCAACAGAGGTGGCTCCAGGAAGTGTCAGGTGTCCGCAGGGGAGGCCAAGAAAGCCAGCAGACACCAGCAGAACTGTGAGTGTGGCATGGGTGGGGTGTGGAGCGGTTACTCTACTCTGTAGAGCCCCTGTCGCTCCCTTACCTTCCAGACGATGCATACTTAGGAAGACTTGTGACCACTGTAAATGGTTTGTAAATGTAGCCTTGTGATGCATATTAACTTTCTTGCCAATTTTAAGCTAGGGCCACACCTGTAGGGAACTGAACTTTAGCTTGTGCCGCATCTGGATGGAAAAGTGATTGTTAGCATGTGCCACACTCAGGATTCATAACCTTGGCTTGCCTCGCATCTAGATGGAAATGGGGTTGTTGGCATGTGCCGCACTTAGAATTCTGAACCTTAGCTTGCGCCGCATCTAGATGGAAATGTGGTTGGCATGTGCCACACTCAGGATTCTTGGACTTGGCTTGCGTCGCATTTAGATAGAAATGTGTGGGGTCGGCATGTACCGCAACTAGATGTATTCCCATAATTGCAAGGACAGCAATGCCAACTA
Source organism: Ambystoma mexicanum (assembly GCF_040938575.1). Taxonomy (NCBI): domain Eukaryota; kingdom Metazoa; phylum Chordata; class Amphibia; order Caudata; family Ambystomatidae; genus Ambystoma; species Ambystoma mexicanum. The sequence goes on along the minus strand of NC_090941.1, from coordinate 176,257,312 downwards.
ACCAACTAACAATTTCATCCCTCTGCATACACCTCTCAAACTCTAACCAAACACAACCACAAGCCTAAAACGCATCGTGAAGTTTGTGCGGATTGCTGCAACAACAAAACAAACCACACATAGACTTGCACAACAGCACACGACGATTACAACCGTAAAACACCCCAAGCCCAGCCAACGGACCCACAGGGCTGAGGCTGCCAACAGCACATCACTGCTCTCTTGCACTTTTCCAGCTTATTCCCACTAACCCATCCCCTCTCCTCCCCTTTTTCAGAGCCGCCAGGGGACCACTTCGGTGGTAAGGGTGCGTGGTACAAATGTCCTTTAACATTAACATATTGAACCTATGACCGACTTCATCTGGGACTGCCATATACACTGTGGCATAAGATTAAGGGGCCCTCTGGAAATTTCTTTCAACCTTGACAATTCAAGACATCACCCGTGTGGGCACATTCTCTGGCTTTGTGATAAACTACACAGTCGGAGGTCTTTCCCTTGACAGAGCGCACAAGAGAACCCAAGGGCGAATATCCCCTGCGTTGGGCTCCAGATAAGATGATGTACCTAGGGGTGGCAGGGATTAGGGATAAGGCCTCCCTCTTACAAGAAGACTATCTGGTGCAATCGCAACAGGTTGAGGCTTATTTGGCATGGGCAAGGTCGCTCCCCATCGTTCTGGCTGGCATAATGGCACTGGTTAAGATGATCCTCCTCCCCAATTACGAAATACATATGTCAATTTGGTCATATGGCCCAGGAAGGGCTTATTTGTGAAGCAGGATGCTTCTCTGGCACAATTTCTTTGGCATTAGGGTGACATCTAGAAAAATGGATTTGTAGGACGCTTCCATACGATAGGGGAGGTTTTATGGCACTGCACTTTGACGTTTATTGGCTTACGGCCCAGGCTCAGTTCGCCACCTACTGGTACGGGGGTGACTCCCAACCACCACATTAGATTAGAGGAGTTTGCAGCAGGGGAGGCCAACCCTAGAACCCGAATCGTAGATTCCAAGTAGTGACGATTGCCCATATGACCGTGGTGACCACTGTTGCTTGGTGGAAAATCTTTGACAGAACTCATTACCCACCCATATTATAAATGGCTCCCGTTGCAGAAATGTCTGGGTCTCGGTCCTACATGGTGCAAGTCGCTTGTGACCCATTGAGGGTCTGGGCTTTTGCGTGCTTGTGGACATATTCCCGGAGGGGAAATTCCTAGCACACCGAGACTGGTCCCAGATTGCAGGTAATACTGCATTGAGCCTGTTGCTATACTGTAGAGTCCGGGCAGCTGTAGCAGCTTGGTGTAAGGCTTACCCTTCTGAGCCTTGTTGGGCAAAGTTTGTATGCAGTACCCTGTGGGTACGCTACAAACAACTCTGACTACAGGTATAGGAAACCCAACCTTTGGTATAAGCTTGTACTACTTTTTTAGTAGCGTGTTGAGCGGCCAGGCTCATCTCAAGAGGAGTCAATGTGAGCTGTAGGGGAGTTGCACAGATTCAGTGACAAGTATTCAAATGAACACTTAAACTCAAGGTTTCTTGAATAAACCATTATTAATTTGTCATTTAGAATAAGCCTTCTTCAGAAGTGGGCAATATAATAGTAACCCAAAAATACACTTCAATACTGTACACTTAGTTTCTAAATCAGTAAAGACCCTTTTGGGATGGTCCAGACACAAGCTACACCCTTAGGTGACTTCAGTAGCTAGGGTGCTGGGGACATTAATATCTTACTGTTTGCATTCAGAATACTGTTATAAGTTTGTAAAAGGAAAAGGTTATTAGAACAAGAGACCACAAATATTCTTAAGCCGGCAAATACTTTTGGTTCCTTACTGCAGTCATTCAGTATAACAGGCTAGGCCAATGTCAATGGGCAAAAAGTCTTATAGAATGAAGCACTCTTGGTAGGTAAGTAGAAGGGTCTTTACACAATGTTTTAGAGGTTTTTGAAGAAAAGGAATCAAATGTGGGGCCACAAGCTGATTCTACTTCTAAGTAGAAGATGCAAGCAACTCTACAGCAAGAGGCAAGTTCTCTCAGACTTTGTACAGTACATTCGAATTGAAGAAAAGATGCAGCAGATGGCTTCTGTTCCTGTGCAGTTCTGCAGATCTCACTGTTCCTGGGCCTCAGTCGTGGGGACAAGAGGGAGGACTTCTGGGGACTCCTGCAATGGGACGGTCACCGCTCGCAACCAGCAGTCTTCAAATCAGTGGCTGTTTAGTGTTTCAGCTCCTCGTGTCTACCGCAAATAGCAACAGTGCAGTTCCTGGCTATTGAGATGGACTTTACTTGCTTCTGGTGTCCCGCACTCTGACGGGGATCGGGCTCGGTCAGTCCTGCTTCCTGGGAGTGCGGAGGATCTTCCTGAAGCTCTAGGCCCGATTAAAAGCAACGTACACAATCTGGTGTTACTCTCCCTGGCTATACGGTTTCCAGCAGCAACTCTGTGCAAATTTAACCAGCTCCGAGAAGGATGTCCAGGTGGCTTACTTTGGAGTGGATTGGTTCCACCAACTCAAACAGAGAAGCACCTGCAAGGACGACTCCCCCCCCCCCCCCCCCCCCTTATGAATTTGGAGTTTCAGCACAGCAGCAGGGCTTCACCGGGCACACCAAGGGTCCAGGAGTTGCAGCAGGCGTCCTTTGTTCTTCTTCGTCCACTGGTCGACTGCCTTCCAAGCCAAAAGCCTCGCCTTTTTTCGGTTCTCTCCTATTTATTCCAGCCTAGCTGTCACTCACCCAGCAGGGTGGCTGTCCTAGTCAGTCAGCCGGCCAATCACTACAGAGTAAGTTTGGGTCTCCTAGGAGACTAAGCACATTGTGTTTCTGGCACCTCCCTCACTTCCTGCCTAAAGAGGCAGGGTTTCACTCATGAAGCCTGCCAAAGGCAAAGCGAACAATGGGACCAAACCTGGTTTGGCACGCAGAGTAAATCTCAAGAAGGACCTTTCCACAAAGAAATGCTGAAGAAAAATTGTGGCCATTTTGACACAAATGCCACCCTTGGGTGCTTTACTGCAGCTGCGAACGTAGCCCGTGGTAAATGCCCACCACGGTAGTTAAAATGAAACCACTGCCACCAGCCATTCAGTGAGGAAAGGGTAACATAAAAACGTTACATGAGAAGGTAGACAAAAGGGATACTAGGTAACCCCTCCAACACCCTATTGTAAAATAGTGTGTGCTGGGTCTAGAAAGTTACAAAATCAAGTCAATGTCATTTTACTGCTCTGGGAAACAGTAGTTTATCGCAGAGAGGTATTTAAACCTTTGGCAAATCTGAAAGACTTCCCTGTGCCACTGCACTGAAGGTGCTGTGTGACACAATGTAAAAGATGATGCCTATGGAGTTTGTCAGGCTCCATAACCAAAAGAAACACACATAGCCGAAATCACATTAAAATGCATGAGTGTGGGGAAAAAGGGTCTCGCTTTCTCCAGGTAAAAAAAAAAATAATGAAGTCCTCAAAATCCAGCAAAGTTGCTGGGGGTCTCTAATGTGGAGGGAATTAGCACATTCCTGAGAATTCTCCCCAACAAGCCCGAGTGCGTGGAGCTGGCGCTCACTGCTAATTCTGCTGGCTGTCAAATTACTTATACGTTGTATAAACTGGTATTGAGTAGAGCACCATTGTTACTAAGGCTAGAACCCACTAGGCGGATAATTTAGGTATACTACTAACTGAAGAAAATGTCTCCACACTAAAAATGTATCATTAAATGTTAGATTCAAATTCATGCAGTTCAAACTAGGAACAGATTGTATTACACGCCAGATTGTGTACAATATATCATAACTATTCTCATGTATGGCCAAGGTGTCGGTCCCCAAATGCGGACCATATGCATATGTTTTGGAGCTGCAACAAATTGGTGTGCTTTTGGGAAGAGGTCCAAGATTATGTTGGTGGAATTCTTAGTGGAATATTCACCTGCAGAGGTATTTGGATTATGGACTTAACCACCAAACAGATGTCTCACTTTGTAAATATGGGTTGTATGATTGCTAAACGCTGCATACTCTGGTGGAAGACGGGACCCCCCACACTGCCAAGGCATGGTTGTGTGATCTCACAAGGGCCCAAAACTGCGAGGTAACACATGTAGTTTCACTACCCTGTACGGCTAGACGCAAAGACATACGGCTGGAACTCGAGCATATTTAGCTAAACAATCCCCGGTCTGTGATCCGGACCCAACAACTCCAGAAGTGATGTATGCGATTATTTCCGCCCTGCAAATCTCACCTAGAATTATTGGACTGCACATACCCAGAGAATTCCAATGTCCTGCGCTGACTGCAGTTCTGTAACGTATCACATTAGGGTTGTCTTGTTTGGTGAGCCAAAATAAAGTTTTAAAAGTTCTCCAGCATGGTGTCTGGCATGTATTCACATGCTCATGAATATTCCCAGTTGGGCTGGGAATCCTCTGTAAAGAAAAAAAAATCAGTGTTTTATTTCTGAACTGTCTTTCTCCTAACAGCCAATCACTGAGCTCTGGGTCCTACTGCCCCAGCCAATGATTGCCCTCTACCTAAGCCTCTAATCTGGCAGCCATCTTCAGATTTTTACTGCACGTTCAAGTGTTCGGAGTACCAGTGTTTAGCTCTTGAGCTTTTAGTGCATTTTTGCGTTTTTGGCAGTTTACTCTATTTTTTGGTTATTCGGGCCTTGTGCTCCATTGATCAACCTTCCGATTAACGGGGACCAGTTTTCGAATTCAGTGCCTCTCAAGGGTGGATTTCGTCCTGTTTCTTTGTGGAGGCTTCCAGAAGATCCTCAGGCCTACGCCGCGTAGACCATTTCGGAGGAAAAGGATTAAACTCCCCTGTTCAGGATTTGATGCGGCTTGCACCATGTCTTTTATCGGACGACAAGCATTCAGAGTGCCTCTACTGCCTGTACCTGTCGCACAACGAGGATTGTGTGTTTTGCCAGCAGATAGTCCCTCGCATAATGAGGTATCGGCACAGGCGGTTGAACAAGTGGCTACAGGTTGAAGGCCCCTTCTGTGGGAGTGGTCTCAGCAGCATGCCTCTCCAGGTTCCAAGAAGGCTAAGCGGGCTTCTAAGTCCTTTGAGGGCGCCCCTCATGCAGGGGTCCAATAGAGGGCTAAACACGGAGTCCATTGCCACCGGGATCACCTTTGCGACCGGTTCCTCTGTGGCCAGGGTGTGCGTCTCCCAGCCTCCGTCACCAGTCAACACTCAGGATCTTCGGCCAAGAGCAAGTCTGACCATCCGGGCAAACTCGAAGATCCATGTCGGTCCTACCAGAGAAGTCCAAGTGTGAGTGGGGCTCAGACCCGCCCCCCAAGGAGACAGCCAGGCTGGACAAGGCTCAAGCTCGGAGTGTGAAGGCCCAGGTGCACCCACTAAAGGCCCAGCCTTCCATCGAGGGGGTGGCAGTGTCTCTGGCGAAGGCCGCCGAGGCAGGCTGCGAGACCCTAAGGCCAGGGTGTCTCTTGCTCCCAGGAGGGAGGCTGCATTCTGGCCCATAGAGAACACCCTGGAGAAGTTGCCAGTCATCTCACTGTCCCCTTCACCACTGGAAACAAAGGGTGGGGTCCTCCAGGGCGCGGATATCTCCTCTGAGGAGCTAATCGGTCTGCAAACCATCCTGGAGGAGGGAAAAGGTAGGAAGCAGCCCCTACGACGAACCCAACATCTAAGGTGACGATGGGGACGACAGTCGAGGAAGAGCAGCAAGGCGACTATTTCCTGGTCTCCCAGCTGGTGCCACAGTAGCCTAATCCACCTGCACCTCAGCTGACATCCCCACCTCAAGTACTTCCTAGAGACCCCTCGGTGGACATCCTTTCGGCACTGCATACGCTGGTATCTGAGATCCAGACGAGGATGCCTATTGAGCCGGTGGCCCCGCCTGCAGCGCCAGCGATGGCAGACACCCACACAGTGGCACCCCCGGCCAAGAGGGTGCACCCTTCGCCCGTCTCCTCAGAGGGATGCGACAGATCCAGACACAGCAATGACGGGCACGGATGGCGATTTTTAGGTGCTCTCCTGTCACCGGCGCCCAGATCTTCGCAGCCGACATACATTGGCTCGTTTCACTTGCTCCAGAGCGTCTCAACTCTTTCTTCTCGCTCCGGGGGAGAAAGGCTTCTTATATCAGCGATGTAGACGGCACATGCTTTGGGCACTCTTCAGAAACGGAACCAATCCTTTCGGACCTCAGGCAACAAGTCCCAAAGATCCTCCAAGGTATTTGTCGGGGGTTCCTCTTCTTACCGCCAACCATCTCGCTCTCTGGCCCAGGAGACCAACGGGGGCCACTCCAAGACCTTCGGAGGACAATGTCGCCAGGGTTCCCAAGGCAGCCTGTCGACGTCCAAGCAGGATTGAAACGGCCGTGGAGTCTGGTCCCCACCTGTGCACCCCAGTGGGAGGCCGGCCGGCGAATTTCATCAGCGTGTTGAAGTCCAGCTCCACCGACCGTTGGGTGCTGGCGCTCTTGCCCACAGACGCACCCTGGAATTTCAATGGAAGTTCTCCAAATACCACCTGTGAACCGGCAGGAAAACCACATCCCTCGGCTGTTGCTGGATGCGCAGGCCATGCTAAGGAAAGGCACGATGGAGCTCGTCCCAAAGTACTTTTTTTGGTCTGAAAGACGACCAGGGGCTGGAGGCCCATTCCAGACCTTAGTCGACTGAACAAATGCATCAAGTACCAAAAATGGATGGTTACCCTTCAGCACGTGCTCGGACAGCTGGAAGAGGGACTTCCTGTTGGACTTGGAGGATGCGTACTTCCACATCCCCATTCACAAAGGACACTACATTTCGTGGTGCAAGGGAAGCACTACCAATTCAAGGCCCTGCCCTTTGGATTGAAGTCTGCGCTAAGCGTCTTCAAGTGCCTGGCGCCAGTGGCGGCGCAGTTGTGGCTTTGAGGGATTCTGGTCTACCCTTATCTGGACAACTGGCTCATCCGGGCCAGCTCGAAGGAGATCACCGTCGACCACACAGCGAAGTCTGTGCGCCTGCTGACGGAGCTGTGGTTCTCTGTGAACTATGCAAAGTCCTGCTTGATTCCCTCGCAGGACGCATTTTCTGGGATCCCGACTTCATACCGTCATCCCTGGTGTCTCAGTCAGAGGATAGGATATCCGCCATCTTGGGGGAAAAGTACGACCTTTGGCCCTGAAGATCGCAAGGATGAGGTCGATCAAGTCTCTGCTCGGCATGATGTCATGCATATACCTCATTCAGCTGTGCAGGTTGCGGATGTGTCCACTACAGGAGTTCCTCGACGCCTGTTGGATACAAGTGTCAGGAAGCTTCAAGGACAAGATCACACTGTTTCCGTCGAGCGATATGGTGGTGGGGAGTTTGCGCCAGTCTGTCCGAAGGTGCAGATTTCCAGACCCCAACTTACCAGGTGACGGTTACAACAGACTCCACCCTGCAAGGATGGGAGTTCACACTATAAGTCTTCACGCAAGAGGCCTCTGGCTACCGGAGGACAAGACGTTGCACATCATGTTGGAACTACGGGCAGTGTTTGGGCCTGCAAGTCTTTCCCTCTGTGCCTCAAGGGCAATGTGGTGTGGGTCTTCACGGACCATACAACCACCATGTTTTCGCCCAGGGGATCATCCGCATCCCGTTTCATCTGGCAGGAGTGAAGAACAGTCGCCGACTTGTTCAGCAGGGAGCTGCGGTCTTGCCACAAGTGGGAGCTTCGGCAGGACCAAGTGGATCCCCTGTTCCGCAGATTGGACAATCCCCTGATTGATCAATTTGCAACAGCGACGAGCACCAAGTGCCGGAAGTTTGCCAGCAGGTTTCCCCAGCCGGGGTGCATGGGGGATGCATTCTCATGCCCCTGGGACGGCCTGCATCACCCTTTGTCACCGGTTGGCACACAGACTGTTGCCTGGCCGTCCGCGGGCCCATTCGACCAGAGCGATCGCTGCAACTGCAGCATTCTTGTCTGGTATGCCCGTGCTGGACATCTGCAGGCTTGCTACGTGGAGGTCGACGCGCACATTCACAAGATTCTACTGCGTCGACCGGGATTCCATGGAGTTCAGAGTTGGCCAAGCAGTACTGCGCAACCTGTTAACTTGAAGGTGAACTTGGTGAGGTAAGAGATGCTTATGTTGAGCCTTTGCCGCCTCCCGTGGTTGTACATGTGTGCTGTTTTCTTTTATTCATGAGCATGTGAATCCATGCCAGACCCCATGCTGAAGAAGGAACAAGTTACTTACCTGTAACTGTTGTGCTCCAGCATGGGTCTGGCATCGATCGCATGCAAACCCTCCCCCAGCCCTCTGCGGCTCTTCTCTTGGTCCTACTGCCACTTTACGTGCTACCAAACCTGAAGATGGCTGCCAGAGGGGATTAGGTAGAGTGCAGTCATTGGCTGGGGGCTGTATTACCCAGAGCGCAGTGATTGGTTGTTAGAAGAAAGGCCGTTCAGAAGTGAAAATGATTTTTTTTCTTTACCGAGGATTCCCAGCCTGACTGGGAATATTAATGAGCATGTGAATCCATGCCAGGCCCATGCTGGAGAACAGTTAAGGTAAATAACTTGTTCCTTTTTTGTGTTCAGCAATTGCTGAACATAGGATCCAATTTATTCTTTTTTTTTGTGCACAATGAACCTACTTGGGGGGCAGAGGTTTGTGCTCATATGAATGAAGTGTGCTTCTTGCAGTAATTTTGATTTTGGTCGGTTATTCAGACACTTAGAACAATTTTTACTTACAAACCAATCAAATGATGTTTTAAATGTGTAATTTATAAATATTTATATTTAAGTTACAGTATTTTTGTGAAGGTCCCTTTTCATTGTTACTGGGGTGTAGGTTTGTTTTTAACCATGAACACTTAATACAAAAAGAATAAAGGAGGCTTTTGGGACCTTCAATAAATTGTGGTACTGTCTTGATTTGCTGACATCTGAAGTAGTGTTAAATGTAGCTCTGAATATTTTTTGCTGATGGTAGGGTGAGTGGTGGGATGAAGGCGAAGTGAGCCACACATAAAACAATTCTGTAGCTAGCTCAAAACTTTGCAAAAACTTGCAATCTCCAATGTTTTCAAATATTTTGAATGTATTCAGAATGTTGTTGTAAATCTACCACAGAAGGTGTACTTCTCTTGATGGGGCGAGCAGGATCGGTTTTTATTTCAAACTTGACTTTGCATTGTAGGTTGGTAATCCTATATTCCCTTTGACAGGCTGCCAATGAATCCTGTTACCAAAATGATGATCTGGTTCTCAAATCCTTGGTTGAGATTGCAGATACAGTCCCTAAATATTTACGGCCACACCTTGAACCTACTTTACAGCTGAGCCTGAAGGTAAATATTTATAAAAAGCAGAATGCTTAACTTTTTTGCTCCAAGGAGAGCATACATTGAGCACCTTATTGCAAGAGTGACAATTCTCTACATGCACGTTTTTGTTCTTTGACAACAGTGAATTATCACCCATCAATAGCCAGTGGTGGTTTGTGCCAGAGTGCTTCAGAGCACATTTGGTAGTTGGAAGCATATGGTGAAACATTCAATAGTTTTGGTTCCTGGGTGGATCTTTAGCACTATACAGTTTAACAGTATAGATGTGTTGGATGCAGCATGCTACACTACCCACATTGGCATAGATGTTGCCCTCCAGTCAGTCGTCCATAGACTTTGCAGTCCACAACTTTGGCCTCTGCCTATGACCTGGGTGGAAACTTGCATGGCGATACATATGATTATCAAATGGTCCTCATTAACCAATATCCTCATGTCTGTCTTGTCTTGTTTTTGCAGTTGTGTGCTGACACCACCCTCAGTAATATGCAGCGCCAGTTGGCACTTGAGGTGATAGTGACGCTTTCAGAGACAGCCGCTGCCATGCTAAGGAAGCATACCAGTATTTTATCACAATCTAGTAAGTGAACAGTGCCGTTTTTTTTTTCTATCTTGCTACCTGGGACAAAATATTTTGCAGAGGCTTGACTGTTGCTGAACTCGAAGACTGGATATCTCCCTGTAACCTGATTGGTTAATTTGTATTGCAATTAATGGTATCAGTTTTGCAGTGCACCAATGCCATGTTCTCATGGTCTCTAGGCACGCCAGCCGTTCTTGAAAGAAGTGTTGGGTTAACATTTAAATTTTTATGCTAAATCTCTCAACTGTGAGACCCCCTAGCACTTTGTTGCTGGACTTGTTGATTATTTTTCTATGTTCCTGAGTGAGTGGTAATTTCTTTCCCTCTCCCTTCATGGGTGTCCTTTTTTATGACTCACTTTTTATTTTTAGAACTGTACTTTCCTGTAACTTTTTGGGCATCTGCATTTTCCACTAATCTCCGCCTCAGATCATTACCCAGGGGCCGGCAGCTCTTGCAGCAATTTCACATGACGCTCCACCACTCTCCACCCAACAACACTAGAACCCCAGGTAAGCCAGCAGCTTTTGTTGTGTGGCTTTCCTGTTCCACCAACACCCCACCCACAACAACACTCAACCCTACAAACATCCAAGCTAAGCCAGCAGCCTTCGCTGTGGCTACACTCGCCTCACACCCACCGCGAAACCATGCCCACCGATCCACATGAGACCATTAGCACAAGCACATCAACTATTCACTGCCTCCGTCAACCCGCAACACTCAACCTGAAGCTCACACCACTAGCAACCCCCTCCATAACCCTATTCCCCAAGCTAGGGCCAACAAGCCCTCGATGACAAACACTATCAGCTGTAACACACAGCCTTTCATGCCTAGGCCCCCCTCCATCTACCTAATTCGACGGGATAACCCCTTCCGTTTGCTAGTTTGTATGCAGACCCTCCGAAACCTGGGGCTACCTGCTGATCTTAGAGGTTTTTCAATTAGGCACATCCCCCTTGGTTACCATATGACAAAACGTACTGCAGCGGGACACCCAGGGCTTGCTACTCAAGGATTCTCTTCTTAGCCTCCCACTCGGATTGCACTGTTAGGGTGGGCTCACTTGTTTAGCCTTGTACTCATTGCATTGTCAGATGTGGGCCTCTCCCACCGTGCAGGACTCTCAAATCTGGTGGACCTTGGCCTTGTTCTTAGACCTTCGACACAGGCCGCAGGGCACGGCCAAGCATCCATGCATGATTGAATACGCCTAAGCACATCCGGCCTAGTGCACACATGTTAATGTTAATGTTAAAGGTCATTTGTACCGCGCACTGTCACCACTGGAGTGGTCCCCTGGCGCTCTGGCGGCTCTGAAAGAGGGGGGGGATGGTGGGTTAGTGGGTGGAGGCTGGAAAAGTGCAAGATTGCAGTGATGTGCTGTTGGCAGCCTCAGCCCGGTGGTTCCGTCGGCTGGGCCTGGGGTGTATGCGGCCGGTAGTCGTCGTGTGCTGATGTGCGAGTCTATGTGTTTTTTTTTGTTTTGTTGTTGCAGTGTAGTGAAGTTCGTGCGGTTTGCTGCGCTAGAGGTTTGTGGTTGTGTTTGGTTTGGAGTTTGAGAGGTGTATGCAGAGAAGGAAATTGTTAATGGTATTCGTTAGTCATCTCTATCCTGGACTGAACCGTGTAATCTTACCCGACGGGATGCTTGTACACCCTGAGCCTCAGGAGGTATGTGCCCGATTTTCCATTCGAGGCCGTTTGAGGATCTAGCTGCCCCCTCCGCCCGCTCCCTTAATAACCTTGCATGCTCCTCCCCCCCTCCACATGACTAGCGCCGCTGCTAGTGTCCATACACCCGGTTGTGTGGTGATTGGTGGTATATTGTCTGTTCCACAGCCTCGTGGGACCTAGTTGTGGCTGTAAGGGCGGTGGGGGATGGTAAGGGTTGGCTGGAGTAGTTGTATCCGTTTCTCTGTGTCTCGCGGGTGGACCCCTGTGTCCAGCGTCAGCCCTGTTGGTGCCCCGGGTACTTCTGTCGGTTCTAGCGGTTTGTCACTGTCCTTTTTTGATGATTCGTTTGTCTTATTGTTTTGGATTTATTCTCCGGTGTTGAAGAGGTAGGTTTTTAGTAATTTTCTGAATTTAAGGTGGTCTTTGGTGTTCCTTATTAATTTTGGGATGTTGTTCCGGCCAGACTGATACATCTGATGTGCCTCAACACCTCTTATCACTAGCACGCAGCAACCACCACCCGAAAGGATGGTATACTTGGTATAGCTGACTCTCTCTAAACAATACATTCTATCGCCAACCCTCAACAGCACCCACCCATGTGTCTGACCTCTCGGGCTGCTAAGTCGAGCCTTGCCAGCCACTGAAGTCCTAAAATGGCAGTATGCACACACCGCCTAAACTAACACCCCTAGAACTTTCAATGACATAGACTACAGTCCCCAAGGCCATTCAACCAAGGAAAAGCGAATTGAGGCCACACAAGTGGGGAAAGAGCGCTATATAAATACACAATATTGTAGCATACAGCACTTAGTGTTGCAGGTTTGCCCCTTGGGTTCACCTTTTATTTTCTCTTGGGTAGCTTGTGAGCTACTGTTCCCAAGGGTGGAAGGATTCTTTATATCCTTTCTACAATCCCCTTTGTGAGATCAGCATACCCCACCTCATTAGGAGTGCTCGGGAGATATAGCATTCCCTTTTTCACTGCTCCTGTAACCTTTCTGTTGGTGACAAGCTTACTGTTATGGCTGGTGGCAGTGGACATGTTTTACATTTTGTGACACAATGCACAGAAGGGTTGCCATTCATCTAGAATGGTGGCTTTCTTTTTTTGCCATTTTTAGTATGTTTGTCCTTTCCTGGTCCTGCTGTGCTGGGAGGGGGGCGGGCGTGGGGGTTGGATTCTTGTCTTCGGCAGGAACCCTTTTTGTAGACTTCCGAGGATCCAGTGTCTGAAGGCTGAAAATGAGGAGTCAAACTTTGCAGCCCTTTGTCCTCTGGAGTGCCTGTCTGGAGCCAGTACTAATTGGGAAGCTGGCTGTCCTGAAAGGACAGCCCCTCCAAGTTTGAATGTAGCATGTGCTGATTGGCTGGGTTTCTAGATGAATGGCCTGGATCTGGAAGTTGAAGATAAGTTGACCACTGGAGCTGAATCCGATGAAGGGAAGACTGCTGTAGCTGATTCCAGCAACCAGAGGTGCCTGCTGAGTATCCGCTGCCTGTTGGGACCCTTTGAGTCCACTGACTGAGTCTTGGACTAGTGGGACCAATTTGTCTTCAGACCGGCAGGTTGAGCCATCCCACAATTGGCTGCAACCTTCCTGGGTTGCGAACCACCAATATCCCGGGACCTTGAGGCAGTGCTGTGCAACGTCTTCCTGTGGAATCTTGCTGAAACTTCAGTGTAGTCCTGTTGGACCTCCAGAAGCAAGATTCCACTCCTTGAAGTCTCTCACCAGAGTGCTGGACCAAGATGGCAAGGGGAATCGATCGGACAGCCGTTCTACATCTGGTGACTTGATAAGGGTGTTAAATCCACAGAGCTGCTCGAGGTATCAAAGAATTCTTTGGGAGCCTTTTCTGTTTTCTGCTGCAAGATCCCATCCAGTGTCCTTTTTCGTCACCACGACCAAGTATTCAGAGACTGGGTCGTATGCTGCTGCATTGTGAAGGTGTCCATCTGTCAGAGGTAAATACTGTCTGGCTAGTGTGGTGATTAGTGTAGTTGGGAGTTCGCCCGTTCCGTTCGCCCAGGCCTAATGCTGGAACACAACTAGGGAGCCTTCTACGAAGTCCCAGAACACTTTAAAGTCTGTACATACTTGTTGGACGAGAAGCATTAGATTGTTCATGGATTCACAGCATGTGAATATTTCCTGTCAGGCTGGGAAACATTGGTAACTTTAATATAGTGGTTTTCCTATGGAAATATTTTGACACCTTGAGTGTCCCATCGACGACTTTATGGCTGACTTAGGCCGCACCAATGGGACGTCCATTATATAGCCCGCCCCTGCGGCTTTCCTTAAGTTTTCGTATTCCAAACTGTTTGGAATCCCCTTGTGGTCTTTCCAGAGAATTCATTTTGTCTACACAGCCTTCGCTGTTTCCAGTATTTCAGTACTTCTAGGTCCTGTGTTGTCACCTGTAGGTCCAAATAAGTCATTATTTCGTCCGTGTGCGGCCATACGGACTGTTTGCACTGTTTCTACCCGAATCACTCTGCTGAGAACTGTGCCATCTGTCGGGGTTATCCCAGAAGAGTAAATGATGGGAACAGGCGATCAGTTTTGTGGGCTGAACGAGGGGGCCTATCTGGCTTCGGAGGTGGAATATTCCTGCGGGGGCAGGTTCTCTACTTCTTCGGCCAAGTGATCGCCATAGCTCAAGAGGGCGCGGTCGGCAGAGCCACCGCCTAAGAAGCAACACACTGAGGCCAGGCCGGTGTCGGATTTGGGAAAAGGTAGTGAGTCTTCAGTGGCACGACTGGTGCAGGGTCGGGGCCCCTATCTCTCAAGGCAATTCTGCGCCAAGGGCGGATAAGCCGAAGGACTCAAATTCGTGCCCACAAAGACTTGTGGAACTGACTCTCAAGGCCTCTGCATCCGAAAAGAAGTCCAGGTCTCATTCAGCCTCCTCGTTGACGAAGCAGTCGTCTTCCAAGGACATGACTCACTCCTCTTTGGGCCATGAATCATTGAAGCACTGGTTAAAGTCCTTGTCCAAGCAGCCCTCTTCTCCTATCAAGGATGTGTCAGTGCCAAAGACCGCGCCAACGGCTGACCTGTTATTGTCCCATCCACCTACTACAGCCTCCTCGACGAGGGCAAGTCCAACAGCTTCAACATCGACGGCCCTGTCTATGACCCCGCTGGCGACAGAAATGCATAAGTCCCGGCGAAGTTGGTGGCGGCTGTGGGTCAATCGTCTCCCCGGGATACGACGTGGCATGCGGGGGCAGGATTTACGTCCATACTCCTGCCTCTCCCGGTTTCGGGAAAGCTGAGTGGGTTTTAAGTCCTTTGAGGGCGCCCCTCCCACGTGGGTCCAACAAAAGGCCAAGCACTGCCAATCCGCTACCGTCGGGAGCGCTGTTGCGGCAGGCTCCTCGGCGGCCAGGGCGCATTCGACATCCCCAGCTGCATCGATCTCCAGGCAATGCTCCGGATCTTCAACCAAGAGGAAGTCTGATCACCGCCGAGCAAGCGCAAGGTGGTCCCGGAGACTACCAAGGAGAAGGCCAAACTGGGTATGGTGTCCGGCCTGCCCTTGGTGGAGAAGGCCTAAGGGGACCGGGCCTCCGACCTGACCCCTAAGGAGAAGGCCAAACAGGACAAGGTGTCTAGGGTGACCACGAAGGCCAAGCAGGACAAAGGGCCTGACCATGAAAGCCCAGGTGCACCAGACGAAGGTGGCTCTTTCCATCGAGGTGGTAGCGTCCCTTTCGAAGGCAAGAGTGTCCCTCCCTCCGAGGAGAGACTGCATTCCAGCCCATTGAGGACCCCAGAGAAGATGCCGGTCCTCTCCCCGAGACCGTCCCCTCTGGACGCAAAGAAAGTGGGGGGAGGCGTTTAAGTCCTCCAGGGCACAGATATCACCTCCTGAGCAGGAGGAACTCGTTTACCTCCAGACCATCCAGGAGGAGGTGGCGACGAGAGAAACATCGGAGTCGCGCCCTATGATGAGGGCGACGGCTCGGATACCTTTTTAGGAAGGCGACGGAGGGCCTCATGACTACTAGGGGCCTGGCCCTGCTCCCACGCCCCAGCTACCTGTCCCTACACCACAGTTACCACCTAGAGATCTTTGAATGGACATTCTCTCCAACCTTCATACACTTGTATCTGAGATACAGAAGAGGATGCAGTGGTGCTGACTGCCCCGTTGACAAGGAACCGCCATCCAAGAAGAGCCACCCACTGCCTCCTTGCCACCTGTCGCCTCTGCCACACCCAACAAGTGAGACATAGACCGACTGGCACAGACGGGATGGGGGGTGGGGGGGGCCCTCCATCGCCTCCGCCCAGGTCATCTGCCAGACAAGATGGGAGCATCGGAGCTGTTCCAGCTCACGCCAGAGAAGGAGGAATGCTTCTTATACCAGTGCCGCAAGGCGAAGAGGAAGACCATCCTTTGTCCTGCTCCTGGATGACATTTGGGACGAAGGACTGGTGCTCATGAAGAACCCTTCCACGGCCCCAGTGAAGAGGGGCCGCCTAGAGGAGTACAGGGTGCCGACTACGCGCCTAAGTGCTTGCAAGACCAGCAGTCGACGGACTGTGGTTTCTGCAGCGGCCAAGAAGTAGTCGGGCTCTACGTCTTCAGCAGCATCCACCCCTCCTAATGAGGGGAAGAAGTTGGATGCAGTGGGAAGGCAATCTATTCTGCAGCGATGACCATCAAGGCCGAACGCCCTTGCAGCGTGCTATGACCGGGAGCTGTGGTTCAAGCTCTCACCTCCGCTGGACTTCCCCGGACGCTAAGTGGTCAGAGGCATTGGAGATTCTACAAGAGGGCGAGGTGGCCTCGGACCACGCCATCACGGTGGCCACGTACATCGCAGACGCAGGTGTCCGCCAGATGGGCAATGGAGTTTGATTTTGCCGCTATGGCTGGCTCAAGGCCACCAACTTTCGACAGGAGGCCCAGACAAGGGTTTTGGACATGATCTTTGATAGACTATTTTTTTGGGGAAGGCTGTGGATGAGCCTCTACAGGCCATCAAGGCGTAGACGGCACGTGCCCTGGGCATGCTACACCACCGATGGCCAACCTTTCGGTTCTCAGGAGGCAAGTCTTACTGATCTTCGAAGGG
The DNA here is from genome assembly GCF_040938575.1 of Ambystoma mexicanum. NCBI lineage: Eukaryota > Metazoa > Chordata > Amphibia > Caudata > Ambystomatidae > Ambystoma > Ambystoma mexicanum. Next base: position 176,240,595 of record NC_090941.1, on the reverse strand, counting down.
TTACTATGGGGATCCTCTTCTTTCCGCCAACCCTCCTGCTACTCGGCCCAAGAGACCAACAGGGGCCACTCCAAGGCCTTTGGAGGAGGATGTCGTCTTTGCCAGGGACCCCAAGGTGGCCCGTCGACCTCCAAGGAAGAATGAACCGGCCGGGACATCTGGCCCCCACCCGTGTCTTCCAGTGGGAGGCCGGCTGGAGAACTTTCAGTGTGTGGAAGGCCATCTCCACCGACCATTGGGTGCTGGACGCTCTCACCCACGGACACTCTGGTGTTCCAACGGAAGTGCCCCCAAATACCACTAGTGGCCCAGCAGGAAAACCACGTCCCTCGGCTCCTTCTGGAGGTTCGGGCCATGTTAAAGAAAAGGGTGATGGAGCTAGTTCCTACTCTGGGGCTCTGGAGTGTTTTCAAGGTACTTCCTCGTGCGAAAGAAGTCTGGGGGCTGGAGGCCCATTCTCGACCTGTGACGACTGAACAAATGCATAAAGTCCCAGAAGTTCGGATTGTTCACTGTTCAACATGTGCTCTGACAACTGGAGGAGGGAGACTTTGTCGTCATTTGATTTTGAGGATGCATACTTCCAGATCCCCATTCGCAAAGAACACAGCATGTTTCTGCACTTCGTTCAGGGGAGGCATTACCAATTCTAGGCCCTTCCCTTCGGGTTGAAGTCGGCGCGCAGTCTTCTGGCGACAGTGGCGGTCCATCTACGACTACAAGGGATCCATGCCTACCCGTACTAGGACGACTGGCTCATCCAGGCCAGTTCAAGAGACATCGCTGTTGACCACACAATCGAGGACCATCCGCCTACTGATGGATCTGGGGTTCTCAGTGAATTATGCAAAGTCCTGCTTGACTCAGTCGCAGGAAGCGCTGTTCCTGGGATCCCGGCTCAACGTGGTGTCATGCCTGGCGTCACCGTCCGAGATTAGCAGCCATCCTGGGCAAGGTGCAACAGCTTCTAGCTCTGAAGGCCGCCACAGTGGTGGCCCTCAAGTCTCTGCTCAGCATGTCGTCATGCATTTATCTCATCCGACTCTGCAGGTTACAGATGCGCCCACTGCATGAGTACCTTGACGCCTGTTCCAACCAGGTGTCGGGAAGCTTCCAGGACAGGATTGGGCTCGACAAGGCTTTCCGTTGGGCGATAAGGTGGTGGGGAGTGCGCTCGAATCTGACCGGAGATGTGATTTCCAGACCCCACCGCACCAGGAGACTGTCACGACGGATGCTTCCCTGGAAGGATGGGGACCCCACACCAGAAGTCTTAACACCATAGGCCTGTGACTTCCGGAGGAGAAGATGTCACACATGTTTTGGGCCCTTAAATCGTTCCTGCCATCCCTCAAGGGCAAGGTGGTGAGGGTCTTCACAGACCATACCACCACAATGTTTTACATCAGGAAAAAGGAGGGCACCAGATCCCAGCGCTCTCTCCCAAGAGGCGCAGTACTTATTTCACTAGGCTGTCACCCAGGGGATGTTCCTCATCCCTTTTCGTCTGGCAGGAGTAATGAACACGGTCGCTGACTCTCTTACCACAAGAGGGAACTTCGGCAGGACCTAGTGGAGAACCTGTTCCTCATATGGGGCAATCACCAGATCAACTTGTTTGCGACGAACACCAAGTGCCGGAGATTTGCCAGCAGGTTCCCCCAGCAGGGAAGCATGGGGGATGGATTTTCATTTCCTTGGGAAGGCCTTTCTGTATGTGTTCCCTCCTTTTGCTGTTGCTTTGAGTCATCGGTCAACTCGGACGGTGCCGGATGATCCTCATTGCACCACCATGGCCGAGGCAGATCTGGTACCCGGACCTTCTCAGCATGTCCGCGTCCCCACCAGTCAAGCTGCCAGTGGTTGTGGATCTTCTCACCAGGGGTGGAGGTGGCATTCTTCACCACACTCTTAGATCTCTGAACCGGAAGGCCTGTCTCCTGCAGCGCTAGAATTCGGTGCCTACGATCTCCCAGCGGACTGCAATGGAAGTTCTCAGCAAGGCTAGAGCATTGACTACTTTGAAATGCTACGGACTCAAGTGGAAGAGATTTGCTATTTGGTGCCGTTCCCATAAGATCGACCCTCTGAGTCAAAAGCCCCTCAAGTACTTCCATATTTGCGGTTGTTGGCCAAATCGGGGCTGGCTCATGCCTCCATCGTTTTTCTGGCGATGGCGACTATCTCCCGCTACACCAGATCCCCCGGATGACCCTCCTTGTGGTCGCACCGGTTGGTCAAGAAATCTGTCAAGGGACTATTCTGCTCATTCCCAGCAGTGAAGGCCCCGGGGTGGGAGCTCAATGTGGTACTTACTGGGCTCATGGGACCACCGTTCGAGCATATACATTATGTTCTGCTCAAGTTTGTCTTGGAAAACTGCTTTTCTCCAGCATGGGGTCTGGCATGGATTCACATGCTAATGAATATTCCCCATCAGGCTGGGAATCCTCGGTAAAGAAAAAATCAGTTTCACTTCTGAACTCTCCTAAAAACCAATCGCTGGTGTCTGGGTCATACTGCCCACACCCCTACCCCCCCCAAACCAATGACTGACCTCTACCTAAGCCCCTCCTCTAGCAGCCATCTTCAGATTTGTACCGCACGTTAGACTGGGAATCCTCATGATTAGCTTCTGGCTTTTTGCGCTTTTTCTTAGTTTATTCTATTTTTCCAGTCAATTGTGCCTCAAGCTCCATTGATCATCTTCTAACTAAAGGGGACCCCCTTTTTCGGACTTTTCTATGCCCCTCAAGGGCAATTTCTCGTTGCGTGCCCTTCTGCGAGGATTCCGGAAGATTCTTTGAGTCCTACTCCGTGTGGACATGGCTGAAGGTAAAGGAGAATCAATGCCTCTATCCAGGATCTGCCCTGGATGTGGACTACAGAACCTTTTCTTGGACGATCGGCACTCCGGGCCTCTACTGCCTACATTCCAAGCAAATGCACGTAGAAGAGGCCTGTGCGCTGTGAAAGGATATGGTGCCACGCACCATGAAGGGCCATTGCAAGCGGCTCCAGACGAAGACCCCGACTGCAGGTGAGTCCCGGCAGCAAGCCTCACCCAGCAAGAGGAAATCTGAGCGGTGTTCTAAGACCTTTTGAGGGTGCTCCGGCGACGGGGGCCCAACATATAAGGCAAAGCACTGCGAGCCTGCGGTCACTGGGAGCGCCTTTTGGGACGGGCTCCTCAGCAGCCAGGTCGGGAATGGCATCTTCGGCACCTTTAACAATGAGCCAATGCTCTGGGTCAGCGAAGAGGAAGTCGGACCATCCAGGTAAACTTTTGGAGACACGACGGAGTAAGCAAAGGGGGACAGTGCGCTGACCCTCCCTCCACAGTGAAGGCTTCAAGCGTGCCCGTGCTAGTGAGAATGCTCATTTATGTCTAATTTCCCTCCCCTAGTGAGTCCCTCATCAGCTTTGCTGGATTTCTGGGGTATATTTTTTCCACATGTTAAGTGTGAGCCTTTTCCCACTCTTACATGTGTATTTCTACTGTTTGTGTGATCTTCGGCTACACCACTCCATGATCCCCACTTTTTGTTACACAACACCTTCAGTGCAGTGACACAGGGTTGTCTTTGAGACTTCCCACTGACTCCATTTTTCTGGGGCTGACTACTGTCCCCCAGAAACATGTAAAGTTGCCATTAACTTTATGTAGTCATTTAAACTACAGATCCAGTACACCCCATCTTACATGGAGTATTGGAAAGGGTTAACTCCTATCCCTTTGTGTCTGTGCCTCTCTGAGCTTTATTTTGCTCTCAACACTAAGACTTGGCTGATGGCAGTGGTACCTACCCCAACTTTTCTACAGCGATTATTCTATATTAACGTGGTACTGTTCTAGACTATTGTATTAGACCTCAAACTTAAACCTGCTTGACCAAATTTTTATTTTGGCTCCGGTTGGGTTTTATCGCCATTTCTTTTTGTTAAAGTCCTTCCTGTGTCTTACTTTGCACAGCAAACCAGGTTTGCGTCCTTTGTTCGCCAACCTTTGGCGGGCTTCTGTCCAGAAGCCCTCCTTTGGCGTCTGGTTGTCTAGGTGAGCTGAATGTGAGAGAGGGGTTTAGTCACCCCTGCACAGGATCTCCTTGGAGACCCGAGTCGCACTTTGTGTCGATTGGCTGAGGTGTTTGTCTGGGCCGGACAACCCCCCTGCTGAGTGATTGACAGCAGGGCTGTGTGAATGGGGATTTTGGCATAAAAGGAAGGACTCTTGGGCTGGAAGTCAGTAGTCACTGGAACTGCAAGGAACCTAAGAGAAGCTGAGAAGACGGCTGCTGCAACTCCCGACTCCCGGTGAAGCCCTGATGCAGTCCTGAGCTATCTACCCTTCAACGACAAGAGAAGATCCAGTCTGGAGTTGTCTTCCTTTGAGCCTGGTGGCAATCAACGGCTCACCTTCCACAGCCAGAGGATCCTCTTCTTGGTCGAAATCGCTGCACACCGCTGTAGTGGTCCAGATAGCCATCTGAAGAGCGCCTCCTGTTTTAAAGGAGCACACCTTTTATTCACTGTTGCTTTGCTGCTGCTGGCTTCATCCCTGGGTAGTGCAGATCGCTCCAGACGACGTCCTTGTCCCCACGACAAGCTTCAGGAACAGTGAGTCTGCAGGAACTACCAGGAACAACTGCCGTGGCACCAGATTTTCTTCATACGAATAAGGTACTGTGTCCAACTTAGAGGAACTAGGCTGAACCCTTTTCTCCTCACCAAAGGCTTGCCCTCGTCTTCCTTCCCTCTTATAACTTTTGCTTCCCTTTTGACAATATCTAAGAACTCCTGGCGATCTCGAATCGTGAACTTTTCTAACCTTGCTATCCTCTAACAGGACCCCTGTCTCATTGATACTCTTGCAGGCCTATTGACTCATTTACGTTTTAGAAAGTGGCTCTTGATTCTATCTGCCTTGACAAAAGTATTGCCTATGATTTTTGTTCCCAACTCTCGTGTTAATTCATGTGCTAAGTGTGTTTGACAATGGTAACCTTTCTTCTCGCGGGTACGCTTCTCTTCAGTAAGACCAAACTGTCATTGCGTAATAACCCCCAGTAACGTCTTTGTTTCACAACACCGGTCTGTCAAATCCAAAGGTACTTACCTTTAAATTGTTCCGCACAAGGGGAATTGGTTGTGTAGTGTATTTAAAGTGTGGTTTTAATTTAATGAAGTGAAGTTTTTTGTGAACAGATGTTAGGCAGAATCCTGTGCAGTTCCCTTAGGGAACACTGCAAAAAGATTAAGACTACAGGAGTAAGCAGTAAACCCGATTGGTAGCAGTCTGTACCACCCAGATTTACCTGATAGCTGTGGCTGAGCAGTCAGACTTCTCTCAAGATGAGTAGGGCAGTATACAGAGCATACACAATCGGGCTAAAAACACAGTAGAACAAGTAAACACTGACCAGAGCTTTGGTATCAAAAGTATATACTTATTTAACACACTTTAAGAAATACACTAGCACTATATAGCAAAGCAAGTTCAAACACAATCAACAAAAGTATACACACCTCCCTTAAGAATTATTAAACAAGTCTAAGTTGAAACACCACTTATTTGCAAAACAGAGGCGAGCGTGTAACCTAGATGGCACTCCAATAATTAGGTTAAAGGGAGAGAAAAAGGCAGGGCATAGTAATAAGTTACCAACACTTTTATAAGACCACAGCAAGTTGGTGAAGGCAGTCTACTGTAAAGCCAAAGTTCATAGGCCAGGCCCACTTTAAGTGGAGCAAGGTGAAATGTGCCCAAGATCACACAGTAAAAAATGCACTAAAAGTCTTTGCAGAATGTTCAAAAGAGGTTGGTACGTTGTAGAAAGATAAAGTTGGGTCTGGAGCTAACCCAGTTGGAAAGCCAACGATTTAAGGGTCACCTTTAGCAATCCGTTGAAAGGGAGGCCAGGTGGAACACAGTAACTTAAATAGTGAGGAAGCTCCAGCGGTGGCAGTTGTTCCTGACGGTGGTTGAAGTTCGTGGTTTCGACCAGGGGAAGAAAGGATCCCGTCGAGGAGAAAACGTGGAGTCATTGCACTGCACAGGGATGAAACCAGCCACGGAGTTCTTGGTTAAAAGGTGCTTTCCTTTTATTCGGGGTCACAGTGGTGAAGCTTGGCTATCAGGCCGCCGGGATGCTTGGCACAGGCGATTCAACCAAGAGACGTCCTGGAAGGCGAAATGGCTAACTGGTTGGTCCCACCAGCTCCAAGGAAGAAGACTCGTCCAGCAGAAGATCTTCTCTTGTCGTCGGGAAAGTGGTGAGGTCGTTGCAGCAGGGCTCCACCGGTGGTGTCGTTGCAGATGGCTCAGCTTCTCCCCTCTTCGGATTCTTTAGGTCCTGTGGCGACTTGTGAAGTTCCAGTCCCCAAAGCCCTGCTTTTATGCAGAAAAACCCCCATTCAACTGCTTAGCTGTCACTCAAACATGCTAAGTGGTGAGCCGGCGGCTCACACTGGGCCAATCGGACTAGAGTGCGACTTGAGTTGCCGAGGCAACGCAGTCCAGGGTGCCTATTCCCCCCTCACACACATTCTGTGGACCCCAGACAGAGTGGCACCATTTGGAGGGCTTCTGTGGAGAAGCCCGCCAAAATAGTGGAAGAAAGGGCTCGACTTGGGTTAGTTTCAGAGACGGACACACACGCCATTTTAAAACCGAGTTCTGGCAAAAAGACCCAACCAGTGATTTAATATTAAATAAATAAAACAGCGGTATCTTTAACATTGCCTCCAAAAAGTGGTGCGTTTAAAATGAATGGGAAAATCCCATAGGAAATATTCCGGTGGAATATTTCTAGTGATAACCACGGCCACCAGCCAGAAACTCGACAGGGGGGGGGGGAGCCTGGACAGTGCCCCCTTGAAAACAGATCCAGGGGCAATCTAATTAACCCCTTCCAGTACTTCCACAATATGATGGTTTGTACTGGTTCTGTTCACAAATTTGGACTAATAAAGCCAATGGTGACTTCACATGCCCTGGGAGACAGTAGTCAGTCCCAGGGTATGGAGTCTGTTTGGGGGTCACTGTGACAACCCTGTTACTGCAGTGAGGGTGCTGTCTAACACACATACAAAAACAGATACCCTACGGAGTAAAAGACCCCATAGCCCATACAAAGTCAAAGATATCTCAAATCATGCCTAAGAGTGGGAGGAAAAGAGTCTCGCTCTTAGCAGGAGAAAAAAAAAAACAAAAATCCAGCAAAGCTGCTGGGGGACTCGCTAGGTTTGGGAAATTGGCCTTAAAAGAGAATTCTCCCTAACAGATGGTCTACAAATAAATTTACTTTTTACTCAAAAGCCTTTGAGTTGGTGTTTGCTTGAGTCACAGTAATTGTAGTCCTTTGTGTACTCTCTACTACTGCTAATTTGATCTTTCGATAAGTCTGATTGCTCCGCTACTGCTACCACTCTGTGTAGTACAGGCTTGTACCAAAGGTAAAATTGTACTACCACCTGTAGTTTTAATCTTGTGTAGTGGTCCCTAAGGGCACTGCCCAGGATTCTGCCTAACAGCCCGAGGAAGTGAAGGCCCAGGTGCACCAGGCGAAATCTTGCCTTGAAGGAGTGGTGGTGTCCCTAGCGAAAGCCGCGGGTTCGTAGTAGGCAGCCCCTAAGACGAGAGGCTTGCTGCCTGCTCGGAGGGAATGGTCTCTTCTACCCATTGAGGACACCAGTGAAGACTATGCTGATCATCGCCCCTTGACCGGCCCCGCTGGTCGAGCAGAAGTGGGCGAGGGGGGGGGCCTGGTAGTCCTTCAAGGCTCGGACATCTCTGAGGAGCTTTCTGGTCTGAAGGCCATACTGGACTAGAAGTTTGTCGAGGCCAGGTCCTACGGGAAGGACCCCGGCGAGGCGGATGTGGAGAGCCGAGAGGAAACTGACGAGCTGCAGGGCGGTGAGGAGCCAGAGGACAGCACGCCACTGCCATTTCTCCTGTTGAAACCACTGCAGCAATCGGCATACATCCTACAGGCACTGCACACCTTGTGCTCAGAGATCCGGACACGGATGTCCCTGTTGCCGGCGGAAGATCCCACGGCAGGAGTTCACCCTCCACCTCCTTGTCATCCTTCGCTGCTATCCACTCCTTCGAGGGATGATACGGAACTGGATACGGCAACGACGGGCAAGGCTACAGACGGTGACGATGGAGTGGCCCTACTGTCTCCAGGGCCTCACCGCCTGACGAGATTGGCTATTTCCATGATCTCTAGGGCCTCGGAAATGTTCCAACTGGCTCCTGAGGAAAAGGAAGGCTTCCTGTACCAGCGCCGGGAGGCCAAGAGGTAGACTGTGCTTTCAATCCATCTATTGGACACCATTTCAGACGAGGGACTGTCTCTTATGAGGAACCAGTTGTCGGCCCTGGCGAAGAGGGACCAGTACAACAAGTACAGGGTGCCGGACTCTGCACCCAAGTGTCTCAGATCCCAGTCGTCCCCAGACTCTAGTCTCGGCGGGGGATGAAGAAGTCTTCTGTATCTTAAGGGTCGACGCCCACCCTCCCAATTCTCGCCCCGCCTGGATGGCGAGGGAAGGAAGCTGGACGCCATGTGATGACAATCAAGGCAGGCAACGCCCTAGCCAACGTGGCCTGTTATGCCGGAGCTATGGTTCAAGATCGCCCCCTCCTGGACGTCCTTGCCGACAAGAGTGGAAGCGCTGGAGATCCTGCAGGAAGACAAGGTGGCATCGGAACATGCCATCACGAGGGCTCTAGCTTCCGCCAGGATGTACTGTCGAGGGTGTTGGACATGCCCTTCGACGGGGACACTTATTCGGCAAGACTGGACTTGTCTCTTCAGGCCATCAAGGTGGATACCGAGACGGCTCATGCTTTGGGCACGCTCCAGCAGCAACAGCCATCCTTTCGGACCTCCGGAGGAAGGTCCCAGGGTTCCTCCAAAGGTTTCCATGGTGGCTCATCAGCCTATCCTCACTGTCTCGCTTTTCGGCTCAGGAAGCCTAGAGGGGGCCTCAAAGTCCGGAGGCGATCGCTGCTGTTGTCGCCAAGGAAGCGCCCCCACAGCGAAGCAGGATTGAACCAGCCATGATGTCGGACCCCCACCCACGCACCTCAGTATTAGGCTGGCTGGCGAACTTCGTCGGTGTGTGGAAGTCCATCTCCACCGACTGTTGGGTGCTGGACGCCCTGGCCCACGGGCACACCCTGGAATTTCAACTAAGGTGTCCGCGCATTCCACCAGTGGCCAGGAAGGAAAACCACGTCCCTCAACTTCTTCTGGAGGTACGGGCCATTCTGAAGAAGGGCGCAATAGAACTCATCCCAAAAAAGCTCTGGGGCTATCGAGTATACTTCCGGTACTTCCTTGTCAGAAAGAAGACTGGCGGTTGGAGACCTATACTGGACATCCACCGCCTCCACAAGTACATTGGGTCCCAGAAGTTTCGGATGGTCACCCTGAAGCATGTGCTGGGACAGCTGTAAGAAGGGGATTGCCTATCTTTGCTGGACCTGGAGGATGCCAATTTCCACATCACCATTCACGAGGTGCACCGCAAGTTTCTGCGCTCAGTGGTCCAAGGGCAGCATTACCAATTCAAGGCCCTTCCCTTCGGATTGAAGTCGGCACCAAGGGTTTTCACCAGTGCCTGGCGCCGTTGGCGGCGCGGTTGCGCCTGCAGTGGAGTCGCATCTACCCCGATCTGGACGATTGGCTCATCCGAGCGAAGTCTAGAGACACTACCGTCGAGCACACGGTGGGGACCGTCTGGCTAATCACGGGTTCTCAAACTTTGCGAAGTCCTGCTTGGTGCTATCGCAGGACGTGGTGTTTCTGGGGTCCTGGCTCAACACGGTGTTGTCTGGTGTTCTGTCGGAGGAGAGAATAGGGGCCATCCTGGGCAAGGTGCAACAGCTGTTGAACCTGAACGTCGCAAGGGCGAGATCCGGTCGCTAGTCGAGAGCAAGGCAGTGGAGGAAGTCCCAGACTCCCAGCAACGCTTGGGCTTCTACGCCAGGATTTTCGCCTTCAGAAAAAGAACCGAGCTGGCCTGAGTTGTGGTGGACCTATCCACCCTCAACCTCTCCCTACACCTACAGAAAGTCAAGATGGTTATGCCAACGCTCATAGCGGAGACATTGTGCAAGGGAGACTGGATGTGCTTCCTGGATCTGAAGGACGCGTACATACACGTCCCGATCTGGCATCCTAATCGTTCTTTTCTAGGATTCAGAATCATGGGCTTCGGCCTAAACTCGGCCTCGAGGGTCTTTACCCGACTGATGAATACAGTGGTGGCCCTCCTCAGGGCCACCACATCTACCCGTACCTTGACGACTGACTCGTTAGGGCGACTTCTCCGGAATCGATGCGCCACACTGCCCACGCTCTTATGAACACATTCCACGATCTGGGCTTTTTGCTCAATCTCAAGTCCCAACTTCAGCCTACACAGACTGACTTTCTTGGGGCTCATCTGGGACACATGCTCAAAGTTTCCCCTCTGAGGACAAAATCACGGCAATCAGGGCCGCTAGTCACTTCGTCAGCAGAGAAGTGACATCGGCCTGGTGGTAGCAACACCTACTGCGTCTCATGGCAGCAGTCCTATTGGCCGTCCCCCCACACGAGACTCAGAATGAGGAGGATACAGCTGCCCTTACGCAGCATCATGAAACCAGGAGCGGGACTCTCAGGTGGAGATCAACTTTCCTCTTTCTCTTCACTCACATGGTGGTCCAGGGACTGCAACCTGCGACGGGCAAGCCCTTCCGGTAGCCTACTGCGCAGGTTGTCATCACTACAGACTCCTCTCTAGAGGGCTGGGGGGGGCACTCTGGACACCCACAGTGTTTAGGAAATCTGGACCGGGCAGAAGTACGATATCACTTAGCTGGAACTAAAGGCCATCTGGCTAGCGCTCAGAGCCTTCCTTCTGGTTATTGGAGGCAAGGTCGTCATTCTTCAGACAACTCGACCAGCATGTTCTATGTCAACAAGCAGGGGGGTACCAGATACCCTGTGCAGACTGGCGGTTAGCATGTGGGAATGGGCTCTGGAGAACACCTACCTCACGGCCGTCCATCTTCCGGGGGAATCCAACCTGGAGGCGTACAGGCTCAGCAGACTGGGAGCGGACAATTACGAGTGGCAATTGAATGACCAGGTACTGCAGGAGATCTTTAGCAGATGGGGACACCCCCAAGTGGACCTCTTTGGGTCCTGGACAACAAGAGGTGCCTACAGTTAGCATCCTGGCAGGGCTCCGGCTCCCTGGGCGACGCATTTCAGATTCAGTGGAACAGCATGACAGCATACACCTTCCCGACCACACCGCTGATCCACAGGGGGATATGCAAGATAGAGGAATCTTGCCACCTCAGCATCATTCTGATTGCTCCATGGTGGCCATCCAGGCCATGGTTCTCAGAGCTGCTCAGCCTCAGAGCACCCATTCACCTCCCGACGGGCCCAGCACAGCTTCTGGCGCAGCTGCGGGGGCAGGGTCATCCATCCTGCACCACAGAAATTAGCCCTCACAGCGTGGTTCCTGAGCAGGTCATGCTAGGGCACTTCAGCCTTTCACAGGATAACCTAGAGATCATACAGGGTGCAAGGAGCAAATCTACCAGGACCCAGTATAAGAGCAAGTGGACCAGGTTCTGTGATTGGGCAGACTAAGGATGACACCCTTGCATGTACGTTGGATAACGTGTTCTTCTCAGTGCACCTCGCCCACTCTGGCACGCAGGTGGACACCTGCCGCACTTATTTGGCAGCCATAGTGGCCTACAGAAACTCAGAGGAGGAGGTATTCTCCTCGTCCAACCCGATAGTCGAGAAGCATCCGACGTGCCTCGCGGGCCACCCATCAAGAGGCCACACCCTGTGTGGGACCTCAACGTAGCATTGGGGGGGGCCCCCTGACGCACCAACCATTTGAGCCAGTGGCATCCACGGACATCAGGCTGTTCACCGTTAAGACGGCCTTGCTAGTTGGCCTCACTTCGACTCGCAAGTCGGCGAATCTATGCGCTAGGCGCCTCAGCACTAGTTTTCACAAGGATAAGGTAGTCCTGCAGACACACCCAGCGTTCCTACCCGAGGTACCATCTGCGTTCCATCTAAACGCGGAAGTAGTGCTACCTTCGTTCTTTGGCGAACCTGAGGACGAGGCTCAGGTTGGGCATGCTCTAAAATTCTACTAACTCGGGACACACTGTTTGTCCCTTTCGGCGGATCAAGTCCTGGGTATCCGGCATCCAAGCCATCTATAGCACAATGGATGGTTTCTGCCATCAAGGAGGCATATGAGGGGCGTCATAAACCACTTCCGGCTAACATGCACGCCCATGCGGTCAGAGCCACGGCCATCACATTTTAACGGCAGGTTCCGTGGCAAGTCGTAAGCAGGGCGGCCACCTGGGCCACCACTTCAGCTTTCTACAAGCATTACTGTTTGGACGCCGCCTCGAGATCAGATATGGCTTTTGGACAGGCGGTTTTCAGGAACCTGTTTGCTTAAGGTGGGTCTCCTCTCCACCCTTTGGCTACTCTGTTGTAATCGCCCATACAGTATGGAAGAAGGGGGTGGGACCTAAGAGTAATTATAAGTTAGTCACCATAGTGACTAACGTACACCTAGTCCCCTTTCCTCCATACATGCCACCATCCTCCCCCTTAAAATGGTGTCATTGGGCAATGTTAAACTATTGTCAATGCGTCTATGGTGACTGAGGTGTGGTGACGGAGGGCAGAGTCATGGCAGCCCGTGTTCCCAGGGCTGCACTCCCCCGCGCGCCTCTAAATTTAAAGGGAACATTTTTTCTGGTGAATAAGGTTGTCTCTCGTCACTAGGAAGGGACGCCCATACAGTATGGAGGAAGGGGGACGAGTATGTTGGTCACTACAGTGAGTAACTTATAATTTACTTCCTCCCTTTTTTAAGAGGGCCTTGATCATCCACCGGGGAGTCACTGGTTCAACGCTTTAGATCTGTTCTTTTTGCAGGAAATCTTGAGCCTGCTAGAGAAAGGTGCTATAGAACAAATACAGGTGACGGAGGAACAGAGGTTGGTACTCCCCTTTAATTTTTAATTCCCAAGGACGACTGAGGGTTGAAATATATTTTTGGACTTTGGGCTGGAGATGCTTGAACAAGTTCCTCAGGAAGGAACGACAAGTTAAATATGGTCACCCTGTCTCAGATCCTTCAGGCTCTTCAGCTTTGGATGGTGTCATTGGACCTTTAGGATGCTTACTTTGTGTGCTTGTGATGGATAGGCTCATGAAAGTATCAGAGGTTCGCTGTTGGTGTTTCTCATTGTCAATTTTAAGTTCTGCTGTTCGGGCTGAGCCCCCCCCCCCCTTCCACCCCCCAGTTATTTTAAGTTGATGGCTGTCGTGGAATCGATTCTCAGCTGGTATTCAAGTGTACCCCTGTCTCCTGAACAGGTACTGGACAGCTCAGCATAACGTGCCACTCTTCAGACAGTTTCTACCTCAATTTCAAAAAGTCCCACATGATACCATCTGAAAGGGTCCAGTTCATTGGAGCAGTCCTGCATGCATCTTCAGGAAAAGCCTTGCCACCTGCGGTTAAGGGCGCAACACATTCTGCAGATGGTCACCAAATTCCAGAATACCCAGCATCTCCCGGCTTTAGTTTTCTTTTAGGTTGCTCGTCGTGGCATCCTGCATGTTCCTGGTGCCAGAGGCTCGCCTGAGATCCCTTCAATGGCCCCTCGGAAGCCATTGGTCTTAGTTCTTAGGTAAGATGTCGGATCTGCTTCAGGTTCCGAGCATGGTTGCGCAGGATGTCCTGTGGTGGGCCTGTGCGGACAAAAATGGATATCCTTTTTGCCAGCCATGGCTCGAGATAACAGTAGTTCAGACGCCTCACTCATGGGGTGGGGAGCCCACGATCTGTCTGTCTGCGGTCGTTGGTCCCCATCAGACTCCAAACTACACCAACTGTTTTATGCTGAATGCAATCGGACTAGCGCTGAAGGCTTTTCTGCTATCTGTACAGGGAAAGTATGTCCTGATGACTGACCATTCAGTGGCCATGTACTACCTCAACAAGAGCTATGGAGTCACTACCACTGTGCAGAGAGGCAATGCAGCTCTGGTTCTTGGCAATTTAAGAAGGAATCTCCCCATTGGCAGTGCACCTGGCCGGGAAAAACAGGGCTAACATTGAGCAAGCAGAACAGTTTCCCATCAGTGGGAAATAATAAGACCAAGAGACCTTTGCCCTTTGTGGAACCCCTAAAGTAGATCTGTTTGAGACCAGTGTCAACCGGAAATTCAAACTGTTCTGCTCCAGGGAATTCCTCACGAGGAGCTCTAGGGGACGCGTTGGTAGTGGACTGTTTCCACTCTTGTACGCGTTTCTTCCAGTCCCTGTCATTCCTCAAGTAATCAGGAGGTTGTGATCCTAACTGCTCTGGGCCAGGTGTGCGTGGTACCCAGACCTTCTGGACATGTCCATACTACTGTAGGTGCCTTTCCCCGGCTTACGACGTGTGAGAGAAAAAATAAAATGGCAGACAAAACCCCTTGTCGGGGAAGGAGGCACTGAGACCCGGCTGCAAGAGTTCAAAGGATCGTTTATTTCTCCAGCTAGGAAATAATCCAAAAACTCTCCCAAATCTCATTACATCACTAATATATTTATATTAGTTAGAGTAACACTAACAAAAAATGCTAAATGGACCCGATTGGCCAGGCGGTGTGGTGCTGTAGGTTTGGGTGGCATCTCTTCCTCCTGGTTGGCTGAGTAGCTGACGGACGTCAAACATCTTGTGCTCCATGCAGGTCAGGGTCCGGTCACTGTGGTCACTACCTAAGCTAATATGTTACACACTAAATAACAAATTATTTAAAACATTTTATGCTACTTGTCACATTTCTACATAAGTCACACACAATGATTATTGTCAGTACAATTGGGTAATTCGTGGCTTTATTTGGAGGCCTTGACCTTATTGTGCATGTAGAAGAATCAAGCTGTGTTTAGCATATCTGCTAGGTTTCAAACTCATTAGTACAGATAAAAACATATATAGTAGTAAAAATGCTTAAGGTTAGTAGTGGGTGTGTTGGGTGGGTTTTGCAGCACAGGCGAGGGTCTGGCACTTGAAAGAAATACCTTACAGGGGGTGCAGGGTCAGGGTGGCAATAAATTGTTCTAATGGGGGTGGGTAGCTTGCACGTTTATGAGGATGAATTGAGCAGAAAGTGCTTCGCTCATCCTGGTTCACATGCCGGTTCTTAGACGAACAGTGATCTCAGAGGAAGAAAACTGTAGCATATTGATTGTTGCATCTTTCTCCAGCTTCAGAGTGAGAATGGAAGCGCAGAGCTTTCCTTCGCAGGGGGAGTGCAAGGGTGGGGGCCAGCCAGCTGCCTGCGCGCCTTGTATGTGTCTGTCCTTGGCTGCCGCGGTGTAAGGGGAGCTGAGCATTGCTGTACTATCGCAGTGAGGCCTGTTTACCCAAGATGGAGTCGAAAGGGGGCACGAAAGATGGATGCCCCGTGTCCTGCTCAGTAGTCCCATCTATGCAGCAGTCAACCGTGGTTAACTTTACATAAGGGCAAGGGGCAATCCCACTACCGCAGGCACGTGGTCCAAGCCCTGTACTGAGGAGCGTACGACGCGAGGGGGCCTAAGGACCCCTCGCTCCCATACACTACCTCTAATTTTTATTCCCAAAGAGGACTTTCAAGAGGTGGTCGGGTTCTCCACCCAGAGATCAAAACTCTTAACTTTCACACATGGTTTGAGAGGTTGAGAGAGAAGGATTGGGACCTCCCGAGAAGACCTAATGGAGATTTTAGCTTTTGGCCAGAAGGCCAGCAACAAAGTCCATCGATTATGTTGGAGCAAGTTCTGCAGCTGGTGCCGGGAAATGCATGTGGATCCTTTTCAGCGCGATAAACCTAGTGTTTTTCCTATTGGATCTAGCTAAGGTGAGGCTCCATATTGAAACCATGAAGGGGTACTTGGCGACACTTTCAATCTTTAAGCGTGCGTCTGAAGCCTTACTTCAAGATGCCACTGATTATTCAAAATAACTCACGTGTTACCTCAGTCCCATTTCTGGTCCTAATTCTGGAATTTAAATCTAGTACTGAAATTCCTTGTGTGCTCCCTTTGAGCAGCTTCACTTCTGCCCGTTGAGGCTGTTGACATTTAAGACCATCTTAATCGCTTTGGCATCTGCCCGCCGGGTGAGCAAATTAGAACCCTTATGTAAACGACCATTTGCAATTTTTATAAGGACCCTTGTCCTGAGAGTTAAACCCACTTTTCTTCCTAAAGTATTTTTGACTTTCACAACTCACAATTGTTCTGCCAACAGTCTATCCACCTCCCTAGTAAGGAGGAAGAAAGGCTACACAGGTTAGACCCTAAAAGGGTGCTGAGTTTTTACATAATGCGTATGGCTAATATAAGACGGGATGACCAACGTTTTGTGGGATACACCAGACATAAATTGGGTTTGGCAGTCACTAAACAGATGTTATCCAGATGGCTAGGCTAATCCTGTGCTTCATAGAATGTTATAGATTTGCAGTAAATGATCACCCAGAAGGTCTAAAGCTTGCTCCACAAGGGTCATGCTACTTCTGCCTTACAGAGGGGTTGCAGATTGACATTTGTGCAGCAGCCACCACGTCTTCCATTAATAAATTCACAAAACACTACTGCCTGGACTCTGCTTCAGGCCAGCAGACAGTTTAGCTAAATGTCTGTCTTGGGTTGATAAAGCTGTGTATAAGTATAAAGTAGCACTGGCCTCTGAGACGGAGACAATTTCCTGGAGGAAAGGTTTGCATTTGGATTAATTTTCATACCCATAATGCCTTGCTGTTCTGGTGCAGAATGGAGGTGAACCTCCAGCGATGGCTACTAGGTGTTATGGAATGTGTGACTTTGGTCAAATGCATTTTTCCTATTTTCACATTTCAGGTGAGTTTATTATTTTTTTTAAACCCACCATAACTTTTGAGATCCAGCCCCTCCAGGAGTGAAGGCAAACTGCTCTGCTAAATTAGCAATGCAGTGTTCTGGTCTAGCTTTGTGTACAGTATTCTTATTTTGCTGAGGGGAGGTTAAAGACCTGTTCTGGGTATGTGGAAAAAAACTGATAAATGTTTTATAACCAAGACAATTTGATTATTGGTTGAATGTCTAGCTTATTTAAAATACCTGTCAACTGAAATAATTGTACATTGAAAATGTATACATGGCGATTACTTTTACATCAGTCTTACTGGGACATTTATACAACAGAACCATAAACCCATTTTTTCCTTGCTAGTAATGTAACTAAAAATGTTCTCTTGCATTAGTCCCTCAGATGTTGGCGATGATGGTAGACTTGGAGGATGATGAAGATTGGGCAAATGCTGATGAGCTTGAAGATGATGATTTCGACAGGTAATGCAGAGGATAGTGTGACTAAATATTTAATGCAGGGTCATTTAATCTGAAATTAAAGCTTAACTTCAAATGTAGGTTCTACCAGACCTTTCACTATTCTCAATAAGGTTATGCAGAAGGGCTCCTGGCTAGGCCCCAATTTACCCAGGTTGGTGTATACTTTTCTGATGTTTGTTAATCTGTTTAGAATCCTATGCTGTGCATAGTCCGACATCCAGTGGTCACTGCGGAGTATTGCATCTTTTTCGAAAGTCAAAAAGGGGATGTCGACATAGGCGTGTCTGTAATACTATTCCTATAGTGACGTATAGTGTACCCAAAATCCCTCACGCGTCGCGGTCCCTCAGATTTTTTTCCACCCAGAATACTGGTCGCCTTATGCAGAGCTCGTAAGAGACATTGCCATTTACCATTTATTCGACCCTTGGTCGATTTCTCATACCACCTCCAGCCCTCTTTCGACGGCCTTTCAATTTTCCAGACGAGTCAAAATCTTCGGCGGTTTCGATGGAGGTGATCCTATTGGCTCTGCCGAACATGTGACCTGGCCTTGCCGGCCTACACAGTAGGGAGAGTGGGGGTCGGGTGGACAGAACTGTTTCTTCTAGAATGCCTTTCCTTTTCTCCCCCCTTTCCTTCCGGATCGTTATCACTAGTTACGTCTACAGCATTGGAGAGGACGTCTACAGCTAGGGAGAGGACTCCTTTTAGATTTTGCCCACGTAAGGGCAAATTTCCATGGAAGGACAAGCATAAGCGGTGTAACTGCTGCTTACTCCTCAACCACAACGAGGCCGGGTGTGCGGCCTGTAAGCTGCTTCGTCCAAAAACTTTGAAGGAACGCAGGGCCAAAAGGTGGGCAGCCTATGGCATGTCGAAGGCTGATTCTTCACCCGCGGCCGCCGCGTGTGACTACGCGGATAGTGATAACGCTACCTCCGTAACAGAGGTTGTTGACCTCTCATTGGAGCGCTCCTGCTCCATCTCGCCTGTCCCCGGCCCCGAAAAGCTCTGCTCCGGCCCTACTTATGGGGATGTACACAGATTTTTGCCCCAAGATTTTTAATGCATATTAGTTTGTCATAGTAAAAACAATCAGACACTTGTTAAATTTACAATTATATACACAGTACACATGGGTACAGTCCAGTCAAATTGACTGGATGTGTTGAACATGTTTTTTTCCTTTTTGTATAACGACAGAACTCAATTTACAAATAACATGTGGGCACAATACAGGATTACAGTGAACAAATATCAGTGTTAGTGATGGACACTGAAATGGTGGAAGGGTCGTCTACACTATTTTGGCCAAAAGGGTAAAGCTGAAACAAACTGCTGTCGTGAGCAAGCCCCATTACGCCATTAGACCCTCCAGCGCCTAACTATTTAGCATGCACTAGGAACAAGCATGCTCTGATCCATCATTATTTCAACTTGGAGGCAGTTGTATATGCCTACGTTCACCAAGAAACTGTTCTAATTTCTCCTACATTTGAAACGGGGGATCCGCTCACAAGCCCTTCACTGTAGCAAAGCTTTGCACACAAGACCAACAGGACACTCTTCTCCACTACTAGTCCCACCGTCTTGATGAAGGCCACCACATTGCAAGCTTCAGTAATCTGCTTTACCCTTTTGGCCGAAACACAATAGTGTCTACGACTCTTCCACCATTTCAGTGTCCATCACGCACACTGAGATTTGTTCACTTTAATTCTGTGTTGTGCCCATATGTTTGTAAATTGAGTTCCGTCGTTATACAAAAAGGAAAAAACATGTTCAATATTCAACAAATCCAGTCAAATTACAAATATGTACAAAATTGTATATTAACTAGTGTCTCGGATTGTTTTTGCTATGACAAACGAATGTGCATTAAAAATCCTGGGGGCAAAAATCTTTCACTAAATACTAGGTTTTTGCGTTGTGTATGTATTTAGTTATTAGTGTGTAATCTCTCAACCTGATAATTGTGAAATTCTATAAAAATTCTCAATAAGTTAATGCTGTGCCTTGCCACCTTGAGCCATCCCTTGGTCTGCAGAGCACACCTGTTTGGATTTTCCTAAACCATACGTTTAGGATTCTGTACAGTCTGCCAATGCCTTGGTGTTTTTTCTCTGCCAGGAGAGTAAACGTGAGTGGCCCTGGAAATACTGTAAACAAAGGAATGGGGTAGAAAAGATGTACAGCGTAACATATAACCCTGTACAATAATAGATGACCCTTTAGGGCAGAAACTACTGCAGAAGTTATTTGTGCGTTTCAGAACCAGCACTCGTATGGGTAATCTGGGGCCAACCTGGTTGATCTGCAGGGGTTTGTCACTTTTTCGTTAAGTAAGCTACTCTGGGAATAAGGCTGATCAGTAAGGCTTACAGTAAGACTAAGTACTAGTGCCCATGTATGTACATGATGCTTTTTTATTAAGAACACGCATGCATAAGTCAAAAGCACTACAAAATTAGTTATGCACATATACCAATAATTATGATTACACATAGCTTTAGTATTCTGTTTAGAACAGATTGTGTATATGCTTATTTAAAGAGGTAGAAGGCATTTAACATTGTTTACTATGGGGCACTTTGAGCTCTGTTAAAACTCTTAAGTGACTGGAAGGGACTTACATCTACATGGACACTTTTCCTGGTCCCCTGTCACCACCACCACCAATTATCTGGCTAGCTTTATTACTGTATCTGTTTAGGAGTGCAATAGGACCTTCTGCCCTGGCACTAAAAGTAACCTGATCCCTCTCAGGGCATTAATCTTAATCTGCAATGTGGTGTATTTGTTGTGTGGTGTGTATAGTTGTACCATTTCTTACTCTTTACAAGAGGTGTAGGAATGATTGTGAATGTCATTTCCATTTTTGATCCGTATTCATGTATGTTATTGTCTAGGGTTCCCTTTGTTTCCCACCCTGTAGTCTCTATGTATAGTACCTGCCTCGTGGTAATCCCTTTATATTCAGTATGTCATTGGGTTTGGTATACGCGTTTTACTATGTTTTTAACCGATGTACGTACTTTCTTATAGATGTTAAGTGTCATTTTTTCAGTTGGTCAGCGTGATGTATTCTTTGCAGGTAACTGTGGGTATTAACTACCTGCCTTCCTCCCTTTAGTTATGCCTGACTGCTCCCCCATTAGAGGGTTTGGTGTTTTCCTGGCTGGGGAGAACACTGCTTGACTTTAGATCCCACAAGGCAGGCGGTACCACCTCAGGAGTGCAAGACTGAAAATGCCGTGTGGACCCCTTGGAAAGGGTCCGGCAGCACAACAATCTGACAGGCTTTTGGGGGATAGGGGAAAACTGGTCCCTGGCCAGCACAAAAAAAACACTGAGGTCAGGTTCACTGAGCAAGTTCCTCTTGGCACCACTTTCCTTTTCAGTCACCACTCTAGGGACTCGCAAGCAGCTCCACAGGTAGTTTCCCCACATATTGTGGAGGAGTTCTTTTTGAAAGTCCTACCCTCTGGCCCGCACCTCGCAGCACCACTACTGGAGTCACTGGGATTCTTTTCATAGATTTTGAAGGTGAGCGAGACTTGTCCCATTCCCCTGCTGTATTCTTTTGTTATGGGGACCCTTAATACTTGCGTTCCAGTGTCTACCTCTCCCTTTAGTTTAGTCGCTCATATGACAGTACCCACCACCTTAGGGTTCCATATTGCAATATCATTCAGTTCACTAGTTACTAGATCAGGGTCACTACTTCTGGGTGTCATCCTTTAACACCAGGGATCGTTGCTCCTTTTGCTGGAACCATTTGCCCTGCACTAAGACTTCAGTACTTCACCTCCACTTGCTGGGTGGGCCCTCCTGGTCTACTTTCCTCATGTTTTGGGAGACCTAAAAGCTTACCAGAGACTTATTACAGGCTAGGGCTGGACTTCTGAAGTTGTATGTGGTGCTCTGTATTGATATCTGCCTAACCTCTATTCTGCCTACTTAGGTGAATGCATTTGTGTAAATAACTGCTTGTGATTCTGAAGTGAAACTCATTATGGGTTACAAAACTTGTGTATACGCGCTGAAGTGTATTTAGAAAGTGTGCCCTAGTGTAATTGGCATTAGCAGATCTGATACGGAAGAGACCCACACAGGTAAGTTTTAAAGATAAATGTTAACTGATACTACTAAACAGTGCCCCCTCCCTCCTTAGTTCAGCCTTGCTGCTTGCAGTTGGGGGTTGCGAATAACCTTGCGAACCCTAGGTTTGTTCTTTTCCAGGTCTTGCCTCAGGAAAAGAATCCTTGACACCAAATCCTCCACCCTGAAAGAATGGGAGGCTTTCCGGATCTTCCTCAAGGCACAAGTGACTTCAGCCCTAGTTGAAGCCATAAGACCCTTCCCACTTGAACAAACCAGCAGGGATCCTGCAAAGGACCCAAGGGCTCAGCCGCAGCTTCTGAGTGAGGATCCAGCCCTGTGCTGACTCAATACTCTGCTGTTGAGCAATGTGTGCCAGCAGCTCTTACTCTGGGGTCATCAGTGCCACACCATTCAAACAAAGTTTAAGCACCTCTGGCATATGCTCTGCTCCGATTGGGGGCATCTATGTCCAAGATGAAACATCTTTGACCCTATCCCTTTTGGGATGGAACCCCCATGTCTGATGTGTGGTGAGGGGGGAGGAAGGACTGTTGGAACTGGCTTCCGACTTGCAGGAAGCCAGCAATCTGTATGCATCCCTGGAATTGGACGCTTTACTGGCTAATCCTTGAGACGCACTGTAATCACAGGCAGGACTGGAGCAGTGCAGAAGGTGGGAGGTTGCAAGGCTGTAGGATGTTTTAGATGGTGGTCAGTCAAAATGTCGAAAATAAAATGTAGAATGACAATGTCCAAAAATGTAGAAAAAAGTCGAATTCCCCTTTTTAAAATTATATATTTATTTTGGGGTCTGGGAATAAAAAAAATAGGTAAAACAAAAAAAAGAGAAAAGGGTTGGAGGGGAACCCCCATTTCCAATAAACGTCATAAAATAAAATAATTTTTCGACATTTTGACTTTCACCATTTTGTCTTTCTACATTATCACTATAAACCGTTTTAGATAAAGGACTGACTTGCAATGAATGAATGAATGAATGAACATTGATTTGTTAGGAAATGTGTGCTCTCCATCTTTCATAGATTCACATGCGGTTTGACTACTGCCTGTATCGACTATTGAATCCTTGGTAACATAAAAGTGGTTTCCATTTGAATTTGAAACTGCAGTCACTTTAGTGTTCGTTCTTAGTGATTTTGTATCATATTGCCCAAGGTTAATGGGTAGAATCTACCTTGACTCCACCCATAGAGGCCAGCTTTATACTGCATGTACAAGTTAGGAGGTCTCATTCTCTACTTCATTCGACTATCTTTTTCACCGATTTGACTATGGTTGGAAATTCCTGGAATATTCACAGCTCTTCCTTATTGTGGTGGTTGGGAGTGTTTTAATGCCCCAGGTGTTCCTGTGAGATAACTTGACACCTCAGTTAAGGCTTGTGAAGGAGACCTCAGATTTTCTTTTTGCAACTTTCCCTCCATAGTTTCCCATGGAGCAAAATAGTTTTGCTCTGTTTGTAATCCTGCCCTGCCTTAAAAGTTATAAACTCGATCAGTTTGAGAAAGTAAACCTATTACAAACATCAATATAGTCAATGAGATAATCCATTACAATTCAGATAAGTGTTCCCAAAAGCAGGGAAACGTAGGCTAGTTTCATTCCTCCTTATGGAGCCACACATCTCAAAGCCGCCATCTACAACCAACCCTCTGCAATGTTACTGTTAGGCAAGATTGCGTGGTGTACCCTTTGGGTGCACTACAGCAACCTTGACCTCCTGGCAATAGGAACCCAGCCTTTGGTATAAGTCTGTACTACACAGGTTGGTAGTGTGGCTGAGCAGCCAGGCTTATCTCAAGAGGGGTCCATGTGGGCAGTGGAGTGGACACACAGAGGGTCACAGTGACAAGTATTCAAATAAACTCTTAAACTCAAGGTTTCTTGATCAAACAATTTGTCAGTTATATAAGCCTGCTTCAGAATGGAAGCAAAACATGTAACGCTTCAAAACACATCCTCTAAATCACATGATACCCATTGGGAATGGCTCACACACTTCCTACACCCTCAGGTGACTTAAAGCTAGGACACTGTGGACATTGATTTATTACTGGTTCATTTAGAGCAATACTGAGATTGGTGCAAAGGTTAGATAGGAGAATAAAACAAAGGTTAACACATAATAAAACAGGTAAGTACCTTTTGAACCCTCCAATTCAAAGTAAATTAACCCTTTCCTGGGGGAAAGGTAAAGACGGTCAGAGGTCAGAAGAGTCTCTCAGGAGCCAGGACAGCCAATGTTGGAGCAACGTGTATGGGAGCTGAATATCTTCTTTGCAGGTAAGTAGGTCTTGCACAATGTTTTTAGAAAAGTTGGTAGAAATAAGATCACTTGAAGGGCCACAAGCTGGGAGGCTTGTGAGGGACAAAGATGCAAGCAACTCTGCAAGGTTAACCAAGACCGTCTCAACTGAGAACAAGTAAGGATGCACCGCAAGAAGTAAGTCCTCTTAAACTTTACAGTACCTTTGGTTAGAAGAAATGGTTCCAGCTCTCTTCTGTTCCTGTGTGGCTCTGCAGACCCTGTTCTTCCTCTGCCTCGATCGTGGGGACAAGAGGGAGGACTTCTGGGGACTCCTGCAACACAATGGGGAAGGTTGGCGGCAGCAATGGACAAACTTCAATTCAGCTGCACTTTGCAGGTTTCGGCTCCTCGCGTCTCGGCAAATGGCACCACCGCAGACTCTCAGATACCACTCTAGAATTTCCTCGCATCTGGGGTACAACACTGTTGAGGTGGCTCAGGCTTGGGTAGTCCTGCTTCAGGGACGTACAGAGGATCTTCCCGGCGCTCAGGTCTGACTTAAAAGCGATCCACTCTATTTGGTGTTCCTCTCCCTGCCTCTTCAGTTTCAGCAGCAGTGGAAGCACAGCCAGCTCCGAGGGGATGTCCAAACGATATCACTTTGGAGTTTATTGGTCCCACCAACTCAAGGGGAGAAGTCCTTGCAGGGCTTCCCTAGTCTAAACGAATTCGGAGCTCCAGCACAGCAGCAGGGCTTCACCGCGCAGACCAACAGTCTAGGAGTTGCAGCAGGCGTCTCTTCCAAGATCCCCTTCGGATTCCTTTATGCAGTGGTCGACTGCCTTCCAAGGCAAAAAAAACTGCCTTTATGCAGGTTTCTCCCATTCATTCCAGCCTAGCTGTCAATCACTTTTGGGTGCATTCCTGTAACCAAGGGGATGAAGCAGAGTTTCGGGCATCTCCCTCACTTGCTGCCCCACCAGACACTCTGGAGGCAGAGTGAATCCCACCAAAGACAACACCAACAAAGGGACCAAACCTGGTTATGCACAGAGTAAATCTCAAGGACCTTCCCAACACGAAATGGCAAAAAAAGACCAGGGCCATTTTGACAAAATGGGCACCCATGGGTGCCCTTCTGCAGCTGTGAAAGCAGCCCGCGGTAAACACACACAATAGTGATAAAAAGTAAACCCCTGCCACCAGCAATTAATTGTAGCAAGGGTAACATACAATTGTTCCATGAGAAATTAGACAAAGGGGATGCTAAGTAACCGCTCCAGCACCCTATGGTAAGAAGTGTGTGCTGGGTCTAGAAAGTTACACAATGTAAGTAGTCAATTTCACTTCACTCCTCTTGGAAACGGTAGTTTTACCAAGAGAAGGTATTTAAACCTTTGGGAGATCTAAGGCTTCTCTGTGCCACTGCACTGAAGATGCTTTGTGTCACAATGCAAAGATGATGCCTATGGAGTTTGTCAGACTCCAGAGTCAAAAGAAACGGAGTCCAAATCACAGAAAAATACATGAGTGGAGGGAAAAAAGGTTTCGCTCTCTCCAGGTAAGAAATAAAGTGCTGGGGGTCTCTAAGGTAGAAGGGAATTAGCACATTTATGAGAAATCAATCTCCCTATCAGTTACTTAAAAAAAAAAAACGTATACAGACATATGTAGGCAGCGCGATTCACTTACTCAGTTCACACATCCTTACAAATCACGCATTTGCCTCAACTATTTCAATGGAAGACTAATCTCAACCATACAAGTCATGAAATGGTCTGCACATCTGCAAATCGACCTCAAGTTTCAGTTTTTGCATCATGAATGGATCATAGCTTGACAGTATGTAAAACTGACAGCCAACCCTCTACCGTTGACTTTTTCCATGTTTTCAAAACCCTCCAGATTTGCTTAGTTGACATCACCAGCGCTTTATCCAATTACCATAGCCTCCGGCCACATTACATCTCCCCGTATCTGAAGGCAGAAATCACTGGATAA
The DNA here is from genome assembly GCF_040938575.1 of Ambystoma mexicanum. Taxonomy (NCBI): domain Eukaryota; kingdom Metazoa; phylum Chordata; class Amphibia; order Caudata; family Ambystomatidae; genus Ambystoma; species Ambystoma mexicanum. The sequence continues at coordinate 176,214,788 of NC_090941.1, read as the reverse complement.
GGCGATGTAGCAAACGGCACTCCCAAAATTGGATCTAACCTGTCCAGAACCTCGCCCCAAAATCCAGTCACTCTTGAGCATTCCCATAACATTTGTAACGGGGTACCTCCCCTTTGACCACATCCTCATCTATGCTTGCCGCAATCTTTCATGGGGAAGCAGGACAGAAGACATACAAAGGCATCATTTTTAGAATCGTTAATACCACGTGAGGAAGTGAGTCAAACATGTTACAGGCCATCGATTTATCTCTCATTCGTCCATTTAATAACCCTTGTCTCTGAAGAGACTACAACTATGCATACCTCGATTCTCTCCTCCCTAAACCAAAATTGATTCTAAGAGTCAAAAGGAACCATCTGCCCATTATTCCAGACATTACACATTCTTTTTTTAACACTTTTTTATTTTCAGTTTTCAACAAAGTACATTACAACCAAACACTGAGCTTGAACAATAAATAGTTACTTTAAAAAGTTATATGTAATATAACCATAGAATCACAGTAGAAAGTTCAATATCTAAACACCAAACTCAGATACTCTAGTACAACTTAACGCCACATAACATAAATGAAGACAAAGGACAACACAATAACTCACACCCAGACCTCTAACCCATCCCACCTTTCCTCCTAACAAAAATAGATTTGAAATTGATTGAAAGGTCCCCAAAGTTCCTCATATACTGCCTCCTTTTGCTGCTTACACAACAAGCATTTCTCGTATTTTGAAAGGATCTTCATATCATAAAGCCATCCCTCAAGAGGCTTTTTCCTTGTTTTCCATACCTTTAACACCTGTCTTAATCGCCACCAGTATGCTTCTGTTAATCCAGTCTCTAGTTACATAATCAACATTCCTCCCACATCGTGGAGATTGTAGAATCACCGCTAAAGGGCTTCGTGGAAAATGAATGGTCCAAACTGCGTCGATCCTGTCCAGTACATCCTTCCAATAGTCCATCACTCTATCACAGTAACATAACATGTGCAACAGAGTAACTTTTTCCTTCCGACAACCCCATCAACAATCATTTTCCACCAATCCTAGACTACACATACAAACACAAGTCCAATACATTTTACCCAACACCCTTTCGTGAATGTAACGTAAGTTTAAGTCAATTTACGCTTTAAAGGCATGGTATAGTAAACATTTTTATTGTCCCTACGGGTCGGCCATGTTTTTTTAAGCCTAAGTGGCTCGATTTTAGAAAACTTTCCTATGGACCTTACCCGAGTTTTCGCCCATTAAACGCACGCGAAGACAAACACCAGGGAGCCGCCATTTTCTGATAATCCTATCTTTTCCCTGGTCGCCCTAGCTGACCTGCTTTTGCGGCACTAAATCAATTCCCCTGCCCCTGACCTTATCAAAACATTCATATTCCCCGCCTCTCTCCGTGACGTTACTGTGCTGCGTAGGCAAACGCGCCCAGTCGTCTTCTGCGCGACTTCACACAGAACCCGGAAACCAGCACAGATCAACTCTCAACACAGCGTGCCACAATTCGGAATAAGAAACTGTACTTTAAAATGAAACAGCAACACGGTACATTTGGTAAAGTACATTTATTTGACATTAAATGTTTAGAGAATATTCAGCAATTGCTATATGAACTCCGAAAGCCATTTTCTTTTATCTCTATCCGCAATAACTGTTCCGTTTCATCTTGAGTCACGCGCTGTTCCTTTATGGTACACAGGGTGTTCATTTTCGTAAAAAGAATCACTTTGGAAGCACGGTGAACCGCAAGGCTGTCCATCAACTAGGCACTAGTCCAGCCTAAAAGTTGATATGTTGCTTCTAGCCACTAGTACAGCGTAGGGGCATGTGGGCCCTTGGCGATCGTCCCATAATTTGGTGATCGTGCTCAAGTTGTTGACACGAAGCTGCAGGTGTCTGCTGAAGAATCCATCCACCGGTGTCTCAAACAGATGGCAGTGGCAGAATGGGATCAAATACCTGTTATGAAAACAAAAAATTATAATTAGTCTCGCTAGCCGAACTTCATTAATATTACTCATTTTATTTATTACGGCCGATCAGAAACTATTTGCTTGCAAGGATAGTTCAATGGAGTATGTTCGTCTCTAAAATCAATGCAAAAAGTAACGAGATAAATCGAGGCCAACACACAATGATAAACGACAGTCTACATGTGTGAGGAATGATATGATATATGATATGGCATTTGTAACGCGCCTATACTCAAGTGTTTCTAGGCGTTACGAGGCAGGTGGGGAACAAGGGCAGACAGACTAGGCCAGGTGTCTTTCTGATCGCGCATGGGGGAGGGCTGTACATGGTTAGTTGAATACAAATTAAATAGGGCCAGCTGGTGGCAAGTGCAAGGTAAATGCCGGGAGAAGGGGCTGAAGGATACAGAGACCGTCCCGTAGTGCAGGTAGGCAGTGCAGGGAAAAATGGCTGGGCCAAGGACCGAGATCGTTGAGACCAGTGGACCTGCATGCCCTTGTGCCCACTACGAACACGTTTTACTTGCTTTTCCTAGCTCTTCATTCATTTATTCATGCATCCATTCATTAAATCTTCATTCCGGTATTAAAGCGTGTAAAGATTTACTTACATTATATTTGAAATTTCCATTGTCTCTTCGTAATGCAGTCTGTAAAACGGACCGTGCTCTTGACGATTTTTCGTATACTGAACTAAAATGAAACTAGGTCTAGTTTCTGAATTTTCTGCCTTATCGTCTTACGTTATTGCGCACTCCCTTCAAATGTAGTTCTTTCGGCATGGTCCCTGTCTCAAGGTCAAAAAACAATAGACCCTTATACTTCCAGTGCGACTTGTGGGCCTCATCTGGGCACTGTCCTTCGCATTCTTTATTTGCAACATCACGTAGTATAGGCATCTGTGTGAACTTGAAGTTTAGAATCGGTCTATGTAGTGCGCCTCAATGTGCAAATGCGAACTGGCTTCTCTCCCAAATGCCACGGCCCGCTTGGCTGGCGCGTTCTAAGTGCCCCAATTTTGTCCCCGTTGTCTGCGAGCTTTTCAGCCCAAATTGAGAAATTTAATTTTTTGCGGAAGGTCAGGGAAAGTATAAAGTACCACAGGAGTTGAGTTAAAGGTGAGATTTATTGTTTTATTATTTGCAATACGCAAGACTCCCCTCCGTTAACAGTGCGCAGCATTTACATGGGATGAGACATGAGAAAAATATATACATACACATATATGAGGTGAATAGAGAGAATTCAAAGATGCCACCCATGATGGTGAAGGTAGGGGTTAGGTTTGTTTTTTATTTGCATTTGGTTCAGTTACATAAAAAAATTTCATGTAGAACCTTTACAAAAGTTAAAATCTAACATAACATCATAAACAGTCATATCAACTACAACATCAATGCTAATTCTTTCTCAATGTGTTTACAAAAACTTGCCAACTCGTATATTAAAGGTTTGTGTGAACCCTGCATCATTCTAGACCACAAAACTTCGAGGCATCCCACAAATTCAGCCTTCACAAATTTCATGAGTTTGAGTGTCCTGATGTTCTTAATGCGGACAATACAATATAAGATGTTTCAACGTTTCATATGGTTCGTTACATTCATCAAATTGACATCCCACACCCTTTTGAAGTTTGTTCGTTTCCCAATTCTTAGTTCTTTCTCTTGTGTGAAATAAGTTCAATCTGTAACGAATATATACCTTTCGAATGTTTTCACAGGTAAACAACAAAACATGGTCATAGCGTTGGATGCGCTGTTTGACATATCGACCATATTCTTTGTATAGCTCGTAGGTCTTGATTGAATCAATAGTTTAACACCAATCCATTTCAAACAGTTTATTCTTGGCGAAGCACGGGCGATAATGTATATCCTCGACCGTTATATTTACATTATCAAATTTGTTCTCTTTTTAGATAATTAAAAAGAGAATTAGAAGTTCGAGAGCCCAACATTTTGTTCAAGTCCATATATAGTGAGTTTGAAGGAGGATAGTGAATCTTAACATAATCCCAATTCATGTCAGATAATAGCATTTGGAACTGACATTGGTAAGAACATTGCAGCTTTCAAAAGTGAACCCTGTAGACTATCAAGGGTAGTAGTCATATCACATAGACAAATGTCTAATGTATACACTATAAAACTTTCAATTTTTAATGTCATAAAATCTATTAACGGAGTTAAAGAGAATTTGCAATATTGGATGAAAATCCTTTTCATTTGAGACAATAATGGACGCGTCTTATTTTTAATAATTATGGACCATGAATTAATGGAGTTAAGGGCTGACAAATATTACCCTAAATATATTGCGTTGTTGGCACAAAGTTGTGTTTCTGAAATTTTCCATCTAAGATTGCCTCTTTTTGATTTCACTCCAAATGTCATGATTGCAGTTTTGGCTGGATTGGGGGTCAAGTTATGTGCTTCTGCAAAAGTCTCGACTGAGAGCTTTGCTTGAAGTCCTGCAGGGGTAGGGTCAAACAAAATAAAATAGGCAAATGCAATCCATTTCAAATGAATACTCCCAATTTTAACAGAGAACATGTTCCCATTTTCCCAATTCTCACCCATATCAGAAAGATATGTTAAAAAGGGTGGCTGCCAGATTACAACCTTGTTTCAAACCAATTGTTGTACAAATAGCAGGAGTAGTGCCACCTTTTGGACTAATTCTTATTCTATACGAAGTATTCTTGTGCATCTTAATTATCCAATACAACAACGCAGACGGAATCCCCATCTTCATAATTTTCTTCCATAATAAATTGCGGACAACCGTATCAAACGCTGAACTCATGTCGATCATTGCTACAAAGACCGGATTAGATTTTTTTTTTCTTTCACACCAGCAATAATATGCGACATAATAAAAGCATTTAAAGTTGTGCTCATATTTTTCCTAAAACCGGTTTTGTATCTCGAGTATAAGCTGTTAACCTCAATTACTCTCAAGTTCATTTAAGAGAAGAATAGCAAACATCTTAGCCTCAGTGTCCATTAATGATATTGGACGATAATTCTCTGGATGAGAAGGATCACTCTTTTTGAATATGGGCACTATGTTTGCAGTTAACCAAGAAGATGGAACATCACCCGCCTTAATATCACATTTTTTTTATGTCAGCCCACAACATGGGATCCGCCTTATAAAGACATGGGGGAAGGCCATCCGGTCCTGCAGCTTTTGAGTATGATAACCTGGAAATGGCCCAGATAATATCACTGCAGCTCCACTTCAATTTTGGAATAGTAGGATAATCCAGAGAAACGTCCGGAATTGATAATTTACAAGGCAGTTGATATTTATCCATAATAAAGGTTTGCCATGTCTGTTCAGGAATGCAGTTCGGGGAGAACAATGCCACATATTTATTATCGGCTTTCAATGTGCGCCAGATTACACCTGTATCATGGGACATAATGGCTCGAATTAGTGTGCAGTTCACCTCATTTCTTGCAATACGAGCAAATCTTGAATTTTGTTTGTATGTCGATAAAATTTTATTCCGCCTTGCCTTAATATCTTCGGTGCGCAATCTGCTTTTCTTTAAATATCTCAACGCCCTATTTTTATCTTTTTAATAGTTCGCATGTATGATCATATAAATGTGTTTCACGTTGTTTTGTATTTTACCACACCGCTCAAGAGCTAAAGCCACTATTTCAGAATAATAAGTACAAGATGTTTCTTCATACTTCCCCCTGCTCTTCTAATCCTCTCCAAGTGTATTTGTTTAACAACAAAGTTACACATCGCACGATTCCATCTAATGCAATGCTGAGGTCGATTAGTTTCAACAACTGCCAATGTTATATTTGGCATAAGCATTTGACATTTCGGTTGAATGAGAATAGAGAGTTGTGCATGGTCTCCAATCTCTATCAAGCCTATTGTAAGCGGTGCCATATGCATAATAAGATTGTGAGATACATATATATAATCTATCGTTGAGAACATTGAACCTCTTGCCCATGTTTTTGCAGATTTCAGGTCATTGCTAACCATTAATTCGATATCACACTCCGTAAGAAGTTCTCTAAATTTGGCTCCACTACTGCGAGAAAGAGTGAAAGGTTTAAATGTAAATCTTTCAGTCGGGTCTCTGCAATCACAATTAAAGTCGCCACCTATAATAATTTCACAAGATTGATATCTGCCAGATATAAATAATAGACCAGCATCAAGCTCATCCAACATCTCCTCAACTGTTAAGGAGACGGGGTTCCAATATAAAGAAATTATCATTAGTGAGGCGAATCTAAATGAAGGTAGAGTAAGATGTATCCCCAGTATACTGGCAGATTCCCAAACCAATTCCGATTGCGCCCGCAAAGATATGTTGACTGCAACCATCAAGCCCCCCGAGGGCCGCCCTTGGAGGGATCTTTTGGCGGGCGAGGAAAAGATCAAATATCCAGGAAACGGATATGGCTGTTTTCATCGTTTCTTTTACCATTATTATTGTTGGTTGATCTTCATGCGTTAGAGCAGAGTGCCACTTCATTAGGTTTGCGTATCCACAAGAGTTCCAAGATATGATTTTCATTCTAATATCGTTGGATAGCTATGCAACAGGCAAAGATGTTTTTGGACACAGAATCGCAGTGAGCATAGGTTCCAACCATGGTAGCCCTTTTGTATTGGCTGCTAATTTCAGAATTTCCAACATTCCTCCTTCTAAACCTTTTTCAGTTTGCATACTAGGTCTGCCTGCTTCTACGATCTTTTCAACGCCCTTACCTGGAGTTTCTAAAAATTCCATAGCATCCAACTCGCCATCGAAGGTAAATACCAATCCTTCATTTTTTATTTCCTCACGGCTGAACCAAATAAATTTCATTATAGCCTCGGAGCTCAGATAACAAATAGCCCTGTGATTGTTAACCCTTGCCAAAGAAACCCTTGTGATATCTTCAGATTTTATCATTCTTAGTTGAGGTATTTTTGAAAATACAGAGAATACAAAGGATCGATTAATGCAATTGTCCATCAATACCCTTTCACCCCCCTCAAATCCAATAATATACAGTCTTTCAGAATCCATTTGTTGAGGCTTAGTAGATTTTATGTTTGTTACTATGTTTGTAGACATTGGTGCTATCAAAGAGGCCCTAGTAACCACATGAGGAAGTTGTAAGGGCAATGTTCTACTATTACCCTTAGTATTGTGATTGGTCTCAAGTGAGAGTTCACGCTTGCAATCACATGAATCAATTTCCTTATATAAGTGGATCATATTAATTTTATCAGATAGGGACCTTTTTAAAGCAGGACCATGGATAAATGTCTGAGGGGGCATTATCTACTTCGTTAGTTGACCGATTCCCAAACAGGGTAGTAGAATATGCCACAGCCATTTCAGTTTTTTCCCCCTGACCATTTAACACCACTAAGTTCTTATTTTTGTCCAATAGACCATTTTCAAGCCTCAAAGAATGATCACGTTACATTAATTTTAATGCCCTGTCTATTGGCTACTACTAATTGTTTTTCTTTACTCAGCATACACTCATTGGTTAAATGTGTTCCCTTATTAGGGACAGTTGTACATATCTCACTATAATATTTCCTTACTGATGTTTGTGAGGAAGTACTAGCACCTACATCATGTTTCCTTTGACTTTTTGACGACGTACAGGATCTACCTATAGTCGGAAAATATTGACTTAACGTGGGTTTAGCCAAGGTTTTAAGAGTAATTTGTGTCGACTTTTCAATTCCTTTATCAAGTACGTGATATTTAGGAATAGTTATGCCTGTTTTTTGATATGGTACAGTATTGCAAGAAGTAATTATCTCAGGATTTGCTTTAGCCAATTGCGTGTTACAATTTTTAATCGTTCCTATATCAGTATACGCGTCTTCCCTTGATATCAGGGAATTACCTAAACCTCCACTAGTAGTGTCCATAATTCCATCATTTACAGGTGTGAGGGCATCCCGGCTCTTTGGACAATTGATCCAAGTCGATAGGCTCCTCATCTGCAATTTCTAGGACAGGAGTTAATTTTATATCCCCTGTCATGGATTCTTTTTTAACTAATAGCCTCTCTCCTTCTTTTGGCAAGTCTCTTCACAGCACGCATGTGCATCCTTTTAGCCCGACGAGACATAAAGTTGGGAGATACTTCAATAGGAGGATTTTCAATCTCAACCTTTTTGTTTTTCAATTTCTTCCAACAAAACGGAAGGAATATCCGGCGGTACTAGGTTAGGAGCCACAGACGATGGACTAAGTGGCATATCAAAAGATGGAGCTTTATTCAATAATTGTAAGACAATTGTATCATTTAAAGCTGTTATCGATGCCTTAATCTCTCTTTAATCATTCTCACAATTACACTTCAGAGGTTTGCATGGTACATCAATTATCGGTCTAGCATGATCAAGCTCCTGAGAACCAGGTTGCATACATTGCATACTTTTCTCATATTAGAGACATCATTGGTTCTTTGTCCGCATATCTCATGTTGCATTCATCGCAGGGAGTTGATTGCAGTAATGAATCCCTCCATTTTGTCCATCTTAGAACATAGGTAATGCATAATTGCCTTTCATTCTTTAAGCTCCAAGTGAGTAAGTTCATGGCCCTTATCAAGAAGATCCAATATTTTTGTGATCACTGGGAGGGAACTAGGCGATTGCTGTTCTGCACCTCTCCTGTCAAATATAGACCCTTCATCATTTAACGACCTGCTTTGATCTTTAATTTGCTCAGGAGAATACAGTAAAACATGTGAAGTGCCATTAATGACACAATCACCTAGTGTACCAAATTTTTTCATAGTATCCTCTGTACAGGTTGTTTTCAGTATATCCATGTTAGATGATCTATGAACAAGTGGGGTAATCCTATTAATTGATTGACCTGTTCATCTAATTCAACCATTTTCCTCATGGTAATCGTAAATGGATCTTCAGTAGTGCCAGATAACAATGGGGTTGTACAATGACTCAAACTCGCCCTGGTACACTCCTTCTCTTCATCTATTATGGGATTATGTATGCATCAGTAGAGACGGCATGAACCTGAGCCAAATGAGTAGCATGAGTAAAAGCATCAATATGGTTCAGATTACTATCTTTATGTGCATCTACTAAATTATTATTAGGTAGCTCATTGTTAGATAAATTCTCTTTAAATTCCTGAGAGTCTGTGTTAACTACATTTAGAGCTTTAGTCATTGCTTCAGTACACCTCCCACTGCGCAAACCTTTAGCCATTGTTAAGATAAAGATAGTAACACTTATATGATAAATTAACAAAATTATCAACCTAGTAAGTTGATCTCAAAATAAGTGATAATCAGTCTAAAACCAGTCTTGGTTTACAGTGCAAATTTTGTAAAATATCAGTTAGCAGTTATGTTGTAACTAACGCCTCGCACTTTATAAGAAGTAGTATCAAAAATGAATGCTAAGACAGAGCTTCACTCATTCACACCAACACACATAATATGAGCATGAAATCTACAAAATTGGATACCTTGAGCGCCTACTATAACGATATGCAAATGAATTTGTAGTTAGTGCGCAAGTCTGGTCAACATATCACTTAATAAATAGACTTGCACAAGACACTTAACCAAACAAAACTATTTAAGAATAAGAAACCTAAGGAATCAAAGTGAAGAATCACCGCAGTCTCCCTTCTAGATGCGCCGCCAAACAGCCGCACAACAGCCAATGGGCTTTTCGCAGTCGGGCTTAACGCCGCAAGGGTGGCTGTAGTCCGCTTAAAAGCAGGGACAGAGTCACGTGATGAGTCACGTTGTCCAAGCAGGACCCGCCTCCTCCAGGAAGTAAAAACTGGCACAACAAGAGCTTGACTAGCTCGCAGTGTCGTGCTATATTGCTGCTCTAATGCGGGTCTTGCAGCATCCGGGTGACCGTTCAACAGAGTTTCAAGCACCTTTCTCCAAAAGAAACAAAGTTTAGGTTTACAGGTACACTGTACAATAACATTTATTTACAAAAAGACAATTGTATTGCAATTATTTAAACCGGGATTTGTACTTCACAATCAGCTGTGCTTCGGGTGGGCATGGCACAGTCGCAATGCTCGGTGGCAATGGATCACTGCTCTGCACAGAAACGTCCAAAATTCCATATCTGTGCTTCTCTAACACAGCAACAATAAGGCCTTTCACAAAGTCGAACTGCATTTCATCATAGACTGGTTTGATCACCCATTAGCGCGTTGTTGTGCCTGCTCTCCCCCTCCCCTCCCACTTCCTGGTTCTCATCTCCCTCCCGCCTCCCTGCCCGCCCACACCCCCCTCCCCTTCCTCTCCTCCCTCTTCCTATAACTACACCCTTTCGGGCAGCCCTCTGCCCGGCAGCCCCCCTGCGGCTAAGGGCCCCAAGGCCAAGGGCGACTCCTTCAGTTGCGGCTCCCTGTGTGCCTGCAATTGTCCGCAGGGGACGCAAGGCGCCTGTACTTTGCCATTTCCACCTTGCGCGGCCCACCCCACCTACACCTGGTCACTTCCTTCGCATGGTGTCTTCACCTCACTGTGTTCTACAGTTGAGGTAAACTTGGGTTTTTTCTCCCCTCGCAGGATTCTCTAACTTAGGTGGCCTCTGTACCTAATACTCATTCACTGTTCTGAAATGTGGTAAACTTGGGCTTGCCACTCACGTCCTGCCTGCGTGCTTCTCGTATCGTCTGTCTTCCCGCCCCCACACTCCCTCCTACTCCATGGTGCTCTCTATCTTGCCTATCTTCTCTAACTGCTCTCTATTGACTATCCTGCTCTCCTCACTAAATCTGGTAGGAAAAAGTTTAAAAAGGACATCCTGGGCTCCAACCCAGGCCTCCCTATCGCTGACACCTACACTAGTTCCTGCTCTAAGGAAACTCTCACTGGCATCCTCTTTTTCGTGCCTTCACCTGACCTATGGACCCTTCATATGGTCTGTGCTCTCTCCGTTTTCCTCTTCTCCCATTAATGGTGGCACCCGTTGGGATGTCCTCTTGGCCCCCTTCCGCTCCTCTAAGGCCATCATTAATGTCTACGCTAATGGGACCGTCTTGGTCCAAGGCCCTCAGGCCAACCTTCACCTCTTTGATAGACGCTTCCCTCGCCTCATCAACTTCCTTTCCTCCCCTGCTGTCCCCCCTGTCTTCGGCTACCTTGCCTCTACCCTCCCTCCCTGCCCCCTCTCGCACTCCCTCTTGACCTCCTTCTTCTACACCTCCGCAGGGCGTACCTCTGATCTGTACCCCTCCCCGGAAGTCCTTCAAGGATGGCAACCTTCTCCACTTTGCCACTCTTAACTCTCGCTCTGCCATCAAGCATTCCTCCGATATCTGTCGCCTTCTTGAGGAACTGGACCTTGACGTCCTCGGTCTCACTGAGACATGGTTCAGCCAGCTCTGTCACGAGCTTTGACACACTCCTACCTGAAGGTTACAAGATCCTCTGTGCCCAGGCCCAACCGTGCAGGGGGGGGGGTGTTGCCCTTATCTTCCCTGAGTGGATTCCTGCCACTGTCACTCCTACGCAGACCTACTCCTCTTTTGAATGTCTTGTCTGCCGACTCTTTCTCTCCTAGCCATTCCCTTACCGTGGCTACTATCTATCGGCCACCTGGTCAAATTTCCTCCTTCCTCTGAGTGGGCTGACCTCTCCTCCTCACTCCTGTCCTCTACCACTCAACTCTTTCTTGGTGACTTCAACATCCACCTAGATGCCTCCTGTGCCCCCACTGGACTCTTTCGTGACCTCCGACTCTCTCTCTATTCTCCCGTCTGGGCCTACTCATTCTGCAGGGCACACTCTTGATGCTCTGATCTCTTCTGACCTTCCCCTCTCTGTCCCTCTCTCCACTCCTCTCTCCTGGAGTGATCACTTTCTCCTATCCTCCCACCTCACCCTCCCTATCCCACAGGCAAAGCCACCCTCATCATTGCCACCCACCTTCTCGGTCATCCGACCCATGAAGCGCGTGTCAGTTGCGGCTTTCGCTGCCCTTCTCGCCCCCCCCCCCTCCCCCTTCGGCTGACTACCACCCTGACACAGCCCTCTCCTTGCTCCACTCTGCTATATCTGATACTCTTGATATCCTTGCCCCTGTCATGAAAATCCGCCTGAAGCCCAAAGCCAAATGTAACTCCTGGTATGATTCGGATCTCGTCACCCTAAAAGGCAAGTGCAGGGTGGCAGAGAGGAAATGGCGTTCATCCTCTGACAAACTGGCCTGCCGCCTGCTCCAAAGGCAATACGTCTCTCTGTTCTCACCAAGAACAGAGCCCTTATCCAAGCCCGCATCTCTGCGGCATCTAACAACTCGGCTGAACTCTTTAAAATCTGCAAGGAGCTTGCCAACCCTGCTGCAGTCTCTACCTCTCCGGTCCCCTCCCAGGCCCTCTGCACTGCACTGGCCTCCCACTTCATCTCTAAAACTCAGGACATCCTGTCCTCACTCTCCTCCTATCACCTCCCCCCTCTTCCCTGCTCTTCCTCTGGCCCTTCTGCAGCCACCCCTCCTCCCTCCTTCTCTGCCTTCCCCTTTTTTCTGCTGACGAGGTTTCCAGACAAGTCCGATCTATGAAAGTCTCGTCTAAACAGATTCACCCCTGTTCCTCCAACTATCAAGGACCACATTGACTCCCTGGCCCCTGCCCTGGCTGACTTTTGCAACCACTCCTTCGCCTCTGGAGTCTTCCCATCCCCCCTCAAGCACTCCCTTGTGTACCCTCTCCTTAAGAAACCCTCTGCCGACCCCTCCTGTCCGGCTAACTATCGCCCAATCTCCATCACTCCCTTCCTGGGCAAGCTCCTGGAGAAACTGGCCATCTCCCAGCTTAACCTCCATGCTGAAGCTGTTGATAGTCTCCATGACCATCAATCTGGCTTCAGAGCGGCCAGAAGCACGGAAACTGCTCTCCTGAACATCCGTGAGGACCTGCTCTTGAACCTCGACTCCAACACTCCGTGTGTTCTCATTCTGCTCGATCTCTCTTCTGCCTTTGACACTGTCAACTATGCCATCCTGCTCAACCGTCTCTGTGATAACCTGGGTATCACTGGTCAGGCTCTGGCGTGGCTGACATCTTTCCTCTCCAATCGTCCCTCCCAGGTCCAACTTGGGTCCTTCCTCTGACATCTTTTACTCCACCTGTGGCGTTCCCCATGGATCTAATCTCTCTCCCTCGCTGTTCAACCAGTATCTGGCACTCCTTGCCCACCGCATCGCCGCCCTCTGCCCCAACTTTCAGTGCTATGCGGACGATACCCAGCTCATTTTCAGGCTACCCTCGGCCTCCTCCTCTCCTTCCCTCATCTCTGACTGTCTGTCTGCTATCCAGGAATGGTGTGCTGCCAATGACCTCTGCCTTAATGCTAGTAAGACTGAGATCCAACTCATCGGCACACCCACTCCCTCCTTCCCTGCAGCTCTCTGGCCGGCCTCTCTTGGCCCTCTTCCTGCTCCTACCTGCAAGGCAAAAAACCTCGGGGTTATCTTCGACTCCACGCTCTCCTACTCTCCTCATATATCTGACGTCTCTAAGAAGTCACATTACCAGCTGCACCTCCTCCGAGGTATTCTTCCCTTCCTCTCCTTCCCCCAGAAGCTCACTGTCTCCCGAGCCCTGGTTCTCTCGAAGCTGGACTACTGTAACAGCCTCTATCTTAATCTGCCTGCCTCCACTCTCCGCCCTCTGCAACTCATCCAGAACAGAACTGCGAGACTTGTCCTTGGCCTCAAGCCCAGGGACCGTATCTCTCCAGGACTGAAATCTCTACACTGGCTCCCAGTGGCTGCGAGGATTAAATTCAAAACCCTCTGCATTGTCCACAAGGTCTTCTGGGGCCTAAATACCTTCAACTCTCTCTTCCTAAATATCTTCCTTCCCGAGCCCTATGCTCATCCGTCTCCAACTCCCTCAGGGTCAGCCGCTTCTCGACGCAACGAGCTGGGGGTAGATCTCTCTCCGCGGCAGGGGCCTCCCTCTGGAACAGCCTTCCTGCCTCGCTGAAACTTGAGGAGAACCATCTCCGGTTCCGGAAGCACCTCAAAACCTTCCTCTTCACTTCTGCTTTCTCTCTCCCTCTCCCCTGCTAAATTCTTCACCAAAACTGCACTGATTCTGCAACTGGGCCACTCTCACCGACCTCGGTCCTGGGCCCAGTCACTCTTCACTTGCACTGCCTCCCTGGCAACCCCTGCACTGCGGGACTGTCTCTGTATCACTACGCCCCCCCCCCCTTAGCACTTGTCTGCACTTAACTTGCACTTGCCCCCAGCTGGCCCTATTTATTATTTTATTTCTATTCTTATTTGTACTGCACTCCCCCCCCTCCCCTTCCCATTTTTCCCTTCCTCCTACCCCTGCACTTGCGCGGTCTGAATGACACCTGGCCTAGTAGGATCGTTGTCTGTCTTCCCCTTGTTCCCCCCTCCCTGCCTCGTCGCGCCTTGAAACACTTGTGTATAGGCGCGTTACAAATGCCATATCATCATTTTGAAAACACCTTAGTGTAGCGAGGCATCCTTACTTTACCCCTAGTCCTAGATTGTTCACGTCCGACTTTGCTGTTATGGGCCAAGACCGCTAGTAGAGTGCGATGTTTCATGCCCCGAAAGCTAAAATGCAAGCGCTTTGGCCTGTACTTTAGGCACATATTGTGGAACACCTCCAAATCTCCTGTGACAGAATTCTGTCAGTCCTCTCAAATCTCTTGATAGTTTTGTCAAACAATCTTCTCAATGGCTTTGTGTGTCGGTGAAGATGGAATCAACCACTTCTTCCGTGCCGCCTCTGGGGACAAAGGGCCATGTTCACATTGGTGGAAATGTTCATTTGCTGTCCAGAGGTGAACGTTGGTACAGTGGTGCATCAGTGACCGCCATTTTTCAAGTAGTATTTCCACTGACCCCTCAAGTTTTTGAGCTCCACCAAAGATGGTTGGTGATAGAATGTGACCACTGCAAAATACTTTCAAAACCTTTTTTTTCCCCTGCAGCCGAGATTTTCTTATTGATTGATTTAGCAAGATGCCATACGTCAAATTGATGTTTAATATGTGGGAACTGCTCTCTCATTGTCTTGGCAATTAAAACATGTCTATCCGTGGCTATGAAGTGGATGTGCATTCCCCTTGATTGTAGATATTCCACTGATTTTATAAATCCTAGTTTCTCGATGGCCACTGACGATGTACATTGTGTTACCTGCACGACCACCGAACTCACAATTTTATCACTATCCATGTCCTGAAAGTGGTAGGTGCAGTACTTGGCAGAAAATCCAGGGCTGTCGCACTGTCCATCGCTGGCTAGCCTGAATGGTTTGCCTTCAAATGTACTTGCTAGAGACAATTGTTCAATTTTCCAAGCATCACTAATGACCGGAAACAGATAATCACGTTGGTATATGTAGTACAGCGCTTTAGAAATGAAATGGAGTCCCACAAACTGAACGAAAGCCTCTAACCATCTAAAACTGGAGCCACTAAAAAGTGATGCAGCTGCACACAGTAGATTGCCTGCTGGCAGTTTCCCCAGCATCGGTTGTGCAGACCATGAGAACCTATGATTTAATCTACAGGCGGCATTTTTTTTGACGTTACTGCCTTTTATTTGACGAGTCACATTAATCAATGGCTTCCCACATACTTTCCCTCTAATGGAATGCACACATTTCAGCATACTTATAATTTCCATCAAACAACTGTCGAATACAATGTATTTGCTCACTTTCATTAGACTGTCATCCTGCGTCAACGTTGTTTCGGCCTGTGACGTTGTGGAGATTTCAACACATTGGAAAGTAATATCGCTGATATCAAGTTCTGATGTGTCTATGGATGCTGCGGCTGGTTCATTCTGTCATTTCGGCATCTATTACTTAAACATTGATGGGAGAACACAACAATGTCGACAGGTTTTTTGGCGGCAAATTTTTGGCGGGTGTAGATTGTGTAAATTGATCTGCAACTACTTCAGAGCTATCTTCAATACATTCAATAACATCATCTTGTGGTGGTGCGGTCGCACTGTAGCTATGGTCCCATGCAACTTTGCTGTAGTCTCCAAACAGTTAATTCATGTTCTGGCCATTGGACATGAGCACCTCGAGCCTGAACACGCCACGCCTCAATAGTTCCTCCATAGTATACACGGTCTGGCAAGCCACATCTCTCATTCACTTCACTGTCTGTATAGTTCTGACACCCACGGGTAACTGGAGGAGAGATCGGAAAAGGGATGTTCAGTTTAAACACAAGATGGAGTGTAGTAGAATTGACTGGAAAAAAACAAAATAGTCCCCAGCACAAATTTATTTTTTAAAGTTATGAACTGTTTGTAACCTTTTTTGTTTTTTTTTCTTTGCAACTTATTTGACTCGACCTTCAACATCTGCACGCTGTAGCTCCGATTCGTTTCCGCATGTCCTCCCTTCCTCTTGCGCTGCAAGGACTATATTTTCTGTATCCGCATAGACAGCACGGAATGAGGCTCCATCGTCTCCCTGAAACATAGTACTTTCATTACTATGTATCAAAATATTGTTGGCATAAAACACACGTGAGGACGAACACACAGGTACATCTCAATAGCTAAACACGATTTAAACGTGTGCAACAATCAAACGACAAGTATTCGACCAGTGATGATCTATTTCGATGGAACTGTCAGTATCCATACCTCTAGCTGTTGAACATCTAGAAATGTTGTAGATGTGGCGGACGCTTCAGCATCTCCCTGAAAGACAGTACTTGCATTAGTATGGATAACACTAATTATAACTGAAAACAAACACCAGTGGACAATAACTAAGGTGTATATCAATTGGAAAGCACTAGCCAAACATTCGGTAAAATGATTACACGATAAAATAAAAATATTACTTGACATGCATAAAACAGGTCTGTAGCGGATTAGCCTAGTAAGATTACCTGATACGCGCTAGAAGTGGTTGATACTGCGACCACGTCAAGGATGTAGAATGTTCTTGCTTCAGATTCAAGGGATAGTCAAGAAGTTGTAAAGGTAAATTAATGATTGATAATGAAATGCCAATATTAAAAATAGCCATGTAAGGCGACAGAATACTTGTAAAATGCTCAATACAGCACAGTTCCCTGTTCCCATATATATACATTGCGTTTCTGGGTTATGAAATCGAAAAAGAATATATTGGTAAATGTCATTATTCAAAAAACTATACACATCAATATCGAAATTATTACAAGGGATAGAACACCTACAATATCAATTAATCCGTTCGGATACCTACACACTACCGCAAGGCCTAAAGCTAAATCCAGACACTTCACTCACCGGTGGCGGAATGTGGAAGAATAGAGTGGGAATAGCGTTTTCGAGCAATTTCCGTGTCGTTTGCCTTTTATTCTTCTTTGTTACCCAAGATGTTGTGTACATGTCCAAGGAAAAGTGCCGGCTGCAGATGCGGTATCGATCACCCCTCTTGTCCTGTAAGACTTGTTGGACTCTACTTTCCAGCTCATCCAGTGGATATCCGCAATGTCTGACCCATTCTCTTATTCGATCAACAGTTTTCGGAATACATGCATTGTAGTGCCTTCAGATTTAGCATGGGTCTTCGAAGGGCAACCGCTAATTGAACAGGCAGGCATTGTTGATAAATCTGAAAAGTAAATATCGACATTATACAATCTTCAAGAATAAAGATTTGATACAAAAGTAAATGAATCATACAATGATCAATGCAAGGTTTGTTTTGGTCGCAGGAACTATACCAGTTCATTATGTGCGGCTTAGTATTTGCATAAATTGCAGAAATGTATAAATGATGTGACTAAAAACTGAACATGTGACTCATCCCTTGGGTGTTCTGTATTGCACGAGAAGGAAACACGCTTACATTATAGACTGGACCCCCGAAGGGTGCAATTCGATGACAATAGACAAAGATGAAAATAAATAGATCTATTGATAGCATAGCAATGGAAACTCAAGTCAATAGCAATGAGACCAATGAACCTAGCACTATTGTGTACTCAACTCGCAAATAGATAGAAATTTAAAAATCTGCAAAATGACTAGGATACATGGCCTTACCTTGACCAACAAACAGTTGGATTCAGCAAGCAGAGCAGTATCTTGCAGGAGAATAGGTGGGTGGCCACAGGTAGCACACTGATGGGTTTGCTCTAAGTGGTCACAGAAGTTCACGGATAGCACGACGAGGAGCAGATTAGCGTAGATCTCAGTGGTTGCCAGGTAACACGTTCAGGAGTTGACTTGCAAAGCACAAAGATGTTCTCATGAGACAGAGCAAGTGGTTTATTAAGTATTAGAAACGGGTGTGTTTGTGAATGAATGACGTATGTATATCGTGGTTTTAGGGGGGCGGACTGCTTCAAGGAGGCCTGGCTGGAGACACGGGGTCTGAGGAGGCCATGTGACCGATGGCCCCTTGGCGTGGGACACCTTTTGAAGTGTACATGTAGTTTGGCACCTTGGCCTTTCGCGCCTCTGACAGCGTGCATCCACTGGCGCGAACCGCCTTTATATCAGTATCGTTGCTTATCAATAACAAATTCCACATACCGGAGATTCTTGTGAGCACAGACCCACACTTCAACCGGTGTATTATAGTGGTCATGACTGTAAGGCCTGTATAATCCAATGGTAATTGTTAGTATAGACGTGTGACCTTTATAGAGACAACCCACTGAAAGACTTTGAACAAGTGTTATTTAGTGCATGCATTATGGAGAATGTTATGTTAGCTTAGATAGATGGTGACCACCCTGCTTCACAGCGACCAGACCTTCACCCATTCGGAACATAGATGTCTGACGTCCATCCTTGAATGGAGACACACTTGATTCATTTAAAAAATCGAAACAACCGTTGTTAAAATATATGTGGTGTTTTATTTTGTATCTTATTTTCATGACACAAAAATACAAGACTTAAAGATTATACAGGTCAGGTTGCAGCACAACGAGAGAAAATACCCTGTACTGACCGCTGTCACTCGGGAACGTTTCTCTAATGGCACGAACGGCACAGGCGGGTATCACTCTTCGAACGTGGTGTCCAAGCCTCCCGTGGAGCCACCATGTAAAGTAACGATAGGCCACCAGCCTGTACCACCTGTGAAAAGGAATGAAACAAACTGTTTTTAAATGACCAAGATAAGTTTAATAAACGTTTGTCAATGACAATTCTTGTAACTAATGGCATTCTGCCCGGACAAATGCTATCTAGACAATGCACACTATTGAACGACTTACATGCGTTACAATGATATGTAGATGTAATTTTGGATATAGTAGAAGAACATGAAATAGGAGTGGCATGACAAGCAGAGTATACTTACTCGTTACTCGGATTACGAGGACGAACAGTTGCGCGAAGTTCGTGCATAAGCACCATCATTCTCCAGCATGGGGTCTGGCATGGATTCACATGCTCATGAATTTTCCCCGTCAGGCTGGGAATAACCTGATAAAGAAAAAATCAGTATCAGTATCAGTTTCGTTACTGTCTTTCGTAGTAGTAACCAATCACTGATCTCTGCGTCATACTGACCACAGCCAATGACTGCCCTCTACCTAAGCCCCACCTCTGGCAGCCATCTTCAGATTTTTACCGCACTTTCAAGTGTTGGGATCCTCGTGCTATTGCTCTCGAGCGTTAGTGCTTTTTTTCGCGTTTTTTCTCAGAAAAATTTCTTTTTTCGGTCAAGAGCCTCAAGCTCCACCATTTCTTCATCCGATCAACGGGGACCCGTGTCGGATTCGTCTATGCCCCTCAAGGGTGAAGATTTCGTCGAGCACGCTTTTGGAGGATTCCAGAAGTTTCTCAGGCCCTTCCCGAGCATGGCCCAGGAGAAGGGAAGCTCGACGCCCGGAAAGCTGTTCAGGGTCTGCCCTGGATGCCAGCTTCAGAATGTCTTTAAGGAGGATGAACACTCCCTTTGCCTTTACTGCCTGCATGAGGACAAGATGCATGAGGACAAGATGCATGTGGAGAAGGACTGTGCGTTTTGCGGCAATATGTCGGAGCGGACCATGAAGGACCGCCATCAACGTCTCGCCAACTGGCTGGAAGGAAAGAGCCTGTCAGGCGAGAAGAAGTCCGAGCGGTCTTCTAAGACCTTTGAGGGCGCCCCGGCGACGGGGGTCCAACACAAGGCCAAGCACCGCGAGTCCGCTGGCACCGGGAGCGGCGAACGGTCGGGCTCTACGGGCGCCAGGCAGGGCGCATCCTCCCCGGCGCCATCAACCACGAGCCAACGCTCTGGCTCGGGTAAGCGGAAGGCCGAGCACCCGGCGAAACTCCTGGAGAGACCCCGGTCGTGCCCTAAGGCCCCATCGGAGGGGGAGCGAGGTGGTGACCCTCTCCCCAAGGAGAAGGCGGTGAGCCCACCTAAGGTGGTGAAAGCCTTGATCCATCCGGCCAAGGCCTCTATCGAGACAGTCGCGGCGGCCCTGGCTCAGCCTGTGGAGGCTACACCAGTGGTGGCGACCTCGGGGCCCAGAATCTCCCTGCCACCGCGGAGGGAGTCCTTTCATGCCCATCGACAGGACCCCCGTGAAACCTCCGACGGAGAAGAAAAAAGGGGGGGCAGGAGGTCGTCGTGGACTCGGCCTCAACCTCTGAGGAGGAGCTGATCGAAGTCTTAGGCCACGGCTCTGGCGTGGAAGGCCATCATGTCGGGAGGGACCCTGACGTGGAAGACGACGAGGGTGCCGACGGGGCTCCTGATCGCCTGTCGGAACTCACTCAACCAGTGCCGCAAGACAACTCGGCGGCCATTTTGTTGGCTATACAGTCCTTCTGCTCGGAGATAAGGACGAGACTGCCGTTACTACCAACGGAGGAACCGCTCCCGATGGGGTACCCGGAGCCAGGCCCTTCTGGGAGCCCTCCCCCTAAGAGAAGGATTCATCCTCCACCTCCTTTTCAGCCATCGCGCCCTGCTCAGCCCTCCTCCCCGTCCACGACACGTGGGGATGATACGGGGACTGACACGGCCGCGACGGGTACAGACTAGGTTTACGACGATCTCCCGTCACCTCCCACCCGGGCTTCCCCGCCCGACGAGATTGGATCGTTTCACTCAATGATCGCCAGGGCATCCGAGCTTTTCCAGCTCTGCCCGGAAGAGAAAGGAAGGTTTCCTTTATCAACGGCGCGAGACCAAGAGGAAGACGGTCCTCCCTGTACCTCTACTAGACGATATTTGGGATGAGGGCCTCGCCCTCCTCAAGAACCCATCCACGACGTCGGCTAGAAGGGATCGGTATGAGAAGAAGTACCGGGTCCCGGACGCGGCCCCCTTGTGCCTTCGGGCACAGCTGACCCCGGACTCGGTTGTCTCCGCGGCGGCCAGGAAGAAAGCGGGGGGGGTGGTGCGGCCTCTACGTCAACCTCCCCGCCGGACGGCGAGAGAAGGAAATTGGACACGATGGGACGCAGTCATCTCGTCGGCAGCGATGACGATTAAGGCGGCCAACGCTTTGGCTATCGTAGCCCGCTACGACAGGGAGTTGTGGTACAAACTAGCACCCCTGCTGGACTTCCTACCAGACGACAAGAGGGCGGAAGCCCTAGAGATCTTGCAGGAAGGAGAGGTGGCGTCGGACCACGCCATTACGATTGCGACGGACATCGCTGACACTGGATTTCGCCAGTTGGGCAACGGCGTATGCCTTAGGCGGCGTGGATGGCTCAAGGCTACTGACTTCCGTCAGGACGTGCAGACCAGAGTCTTGGACATGCCGTTCGACGGAAACAACCTGTTTGGGAAAACAGTGGACGATTCCCTTCAAGCCATCAAGGCGGATACGGAGACGGCCTGGGCTCTTGGGGTTCTCCAGCAACGGCGGCCGCCCTTTCGGAGGTTCCAGCAGCGGATTTTCCACCTACCGTCAAGCGGCCCGTTCGTTGTCCCCAGGAAGCTTACAGGGGACGAGGTAAGTCAGGCAGACCCCGCCGTCGTCGCCAAGGTGGACAAGGCGGCAAAGCCTCGTCGAAGCAGGACTGAACCGGCCGTGGGGTCGGGCCCCCACCGAAGCACCCCGGTGGGAGGCCGGCTGGCGAGCTTCGTCAGCACGTGGGAGTCCATCTCCACCGACTGTTGGGTGCTGGACGCCCTGGCTCAGGGTCACGCGCTCGAGTTTCTAAAGAGGTGCCCGCGCGTTCTCCCCCCCCCCTGTGGCCAGGAGAGAACATCATGTCCCTCAACTTCTTTTGGAGGTAAAGGTGATACTAAAGAAGGGGCCATCAAGCTCGTCCCAAAGAAGCTTTGGGGCTCCGGAGTTTACTCTAGATACTTCCTCGTGAAGAAAACGGGAGGATGGCGTCCCATCCTGCACCTACGACGACTGAACAAATTCATCAAGGCACAGAAGTTCCGGATGGTCACCCTCCAACACGTCCTGGGTCAACTGGAGGAGGGCGATTTCCTGTCGCTGGATTTGGAGGATGCCTACTTCCATATTCCCATCCTAAAGGGACACCGAAAGTTTCTCAGGTTCGTGGTCCAAGGGCGTCACTACCAGTTCAGAGCCCTTCCCTTCGGATTGAGGTCGGCACCCAGGGTGTTCACCAAGTGCCTCGCACCGGTGGCGGCGCAGCTGCTCCGAGAGGGGATCCACGTCTACCCCTACCTGGACGACTGGCTCATCTGAGCAAAGATGAAGGAGCTCGCCGTGGAGCACACGGCAAGGACCGTCCAACTACTCGTGGACCTGGGATTCTCCATAAACTACGCCAAGTCCCACCTGGTGCCCGCGCAAGACGCACTGTTTCTGGGAGCGAAGCTCGACAGTGTCGCTTCTGGCCTCTCCGTCGGAGGAAAGGATGAGGGCCATCTTGGACAAGGTGCAGCGGATTCTGGTTCTGGACGCAGCCAGGGTGAGGCCTATCAAGTCCCTCCTCGGAATGGTGTCTTCTTGCATTTATCTCATCCGCCTGTGCAGGCTCCGGATGCGCCCGTTGCAGGAGTTCCTGGACGCGCGCTGATCCAGACGACGGGCAGCTCCGAGGAGAGGATCACTCGACGAGAGTTTCCGCCGAGCGATCCGGTGGTGGGGCACCCGCGCGCATCTGACGGCGGGTATGGACTTCCAGACCCCCGGCCACCAAGAGACGGTGACCATGGATGCCTCCCTGAAAGGGTGGGGAGCGCACACCAAATCTGCACGCGAGAGGCCTTTGGCTGCCGACGGAGAAGTCCCTCCATATCGACGTCCTGGAGCTCTTGGCAGTGTTTTGCACCCTCAGGTCCTTTCTTCCGTCCCTCAAGGGCAAGGTGGTGAGGATCTTCACCGCCACCACCACCACCACCATGTTCTACATCAGGAAGCAGGGCGGTACCAGATCCGCAGCCCTGTCCAAGGAGGCGCAGGATCTGTGGCATTGGGCCGTCGCCCAAGGGATGTTTCTGGTGCCGTTTCATCTGGCAGGGATAGAAAAAATCATCGCCGACTCGCTCAGCAGAGAGCTGCGCTCGTGCCACGAGTGGGAACTACGACAGGATCTAGTGGACCGTCTCTTCTGACGGTGGGGCACACCCCAGATCGATCTGTTCGCGACGGCGACGCAACTCCAAGTGCCGGAGGTTCGCCAGCAGGTTTCCCCAGACGAGGAGCATGGGCGATGCTTTCTCGTTCCCCTGGGAGGGCCTGTTTCTATACGCGTTCCCTCCATTGCCGTTGCTGATCCGGCTCATCAACCAGCTCAAGAGGTCACGGTGCAGGATGATCCTCGTCGCACCTGCGTGGCAGAGACAGATATGGTTCCCGGACCTTCTGGACTTGTCAGCATCCCCGTCAATCACGCTGCCAGACGACGCGGATCTTCTCTCCAGGGAAGGAGGCACCATCCGCCATCACGACCCGAAGTCGCTGAACTTGCAGGCCTGGCTATTGCAGTGTTAGAGTTTGGAGGCTACAACATACCGGCCGACTGCAGAGAGGTTCTTGCAAAGGCCAGGGCGTCCTCAACTCTTAAATGCTATGGACACAAATGGAAGAGGTTCTCTGTCTGGTGCCACGCACAGAAGAGTACCCCTCTACGGATTACAGCTCCCCAGCCACTGCCGTACCTTCTGACGCTGGACTGGCGCACGCGTCCATCAAGATTCATCTTGCTGCGATCTCCCGATACACCAGAACCACGGGGCGGACGTCTTTGTGGTCTCTTCATCTGGTGAAAGAATTCATGAAGGGACTGTTTAGATCGTTCACGCCGGTGAAGGCTCCGGCCCCAGCGTGGGAGCTCAACATGGTGCTGACCAAGCTCATGGGACCTCCGTTCGAGCCTCTGCACTCGGCTCCGTTGAAGTTCTTGTCGTGGAAAACAGCGTTTCTTGTGGCCATCACCTCGCACGACGGGTGGGAGGGATCCAGGCCCTTTCCTGCAAGCCCCCGTACTTGACTTTTCACGACACGAGGGTAGTGCTCAGGACGCACCCCTCCTTCATGCCCAAGGTACCGTCGGACTTCCACCTCAATGAACCCTTGGCGTTGCCTGTTTTCTTCCCGTCGCCTTCGTCGCCGGCTGAAAGGACTTTGCACTCGCTGGATGTGGCTAGAGCGCTGAAGTTCTACGTGGACCGCACAAAGTGTTTTCGGAAGACGTCGCAACTGTTTGTGAACTTTGGACCTGTCAAACAGGGGAAGGCTCTCTCGAAGGCCTCCATTTCCAGATGGCTCTCCGGCTGTATCATGTACTGTCATCGGTTGGCAAACCGACCGCTGCCTGGCCGTCCGAGAGCCCATTCCACCAGAGCGATCGCAGCTACCACAGCGTTCCTATCTGGTGTGCCCTTGCTGGACATCTGCACGGCTGCTACGTTGAGGTCGACGCACACCTTCACGAAATTCTACTGCGTCGATCGGGATTCCAGGGAGGAGTCCAGGGTCGGCCAAGCAGTGCTGCGCAACCTGTTCGCCTAAGGTGAGCCTGGTGAGGAGGTAAGAATTGCTTAATGTTGAGTTTGATGTAATGCTTAATGTTGAGCCTTTGCCTCCTCCCGTGGTTGTGCATGTGTGTACTGCTATGTATTCATTATTCATGAGCATGTGAATCCATGCCAGACCCCATGCTGGAGAAGGAACAAGTTACTTACCTGTAACTTTTGTTCTCCAGCATGGGTCTGGCATGGATTCACATGCGAACCCTCCCGCCTACCCCTCTGCGGCTCTTCACTTGGTCATACTGCCACTTCACGTGCTACCAAATCTGAAGATGGCTGCCAGAGGCGGGGCTTAGGTAGAGGGCAGTCATTGACTGTGGTCAGTATGACGCAGAGACCAGTGATTGGTTACTACTACGAAAGACAGATCAGAAACAAAACTGATACTGATTTTTTTCTTTACCGAGGATTCCCAGCCTGACGACGGGGAATATTCATGAGCTTGTGAATCCATGCCAGACCCATGCTGGCGAACAGTTACAGGTAAGTAACTTGTTCCTTATTCTTAACACTGCCCGTGTGAGGCAGGCTGCCCTGAAGTCTGGCAGCTCGGTGATGCATTGCGGTCGTGGCTTGCCTTCCGAAATGTAGGCCAGGCATCCCGAGTTTTCTCGGCAGCAGCAGTTCTCGTCCTCAGTTGGCATTAGCTCGCACCGATTGCATGTGCACCAGGTGGAGATGCCGGCCATTCGACTAGTCCCTGGCTCTTCATCTGTTGATTCGTCCTGCCAACTGCCGTCCGAATCCCCATCGTTTTCGCGTGCTTCCCTTTCCAGTAGTTCCTCCTCGGTATACTCGGGCTCGTACATGTAGGGCATTATTGTAGCCATTGTGTGTTTAACAAACTAAAATAATTTATAGCGGTGGTACTGGTATCTGTTCACACAGGCTACAAGCGGCGAAGGTAGCTGACCAGAGCACTGAAACGAGTCACAGAATACTCAAAGTAACACAGAGAGAGGAATGGAATCGAAAATCTGCTGCTGTGTTGTGGAAAGGTCTGTTTATACTTATTGAGTAAAGAGGCGTCCTGCCATTTCCATGGCGACACGTCATTAGCTGAAGCGCAGTGAATGTTGACACAAGACGTGCTTTGGCGTTGCGAAATGGGCGGTACGAGTCTGCTGATGACAGGCTCAGGGGAATTGATTTAGTGCTGCAAAAGCAGTTCAGCCAGGGCGATCGGGGAAAAGATAGGATTATCAGAAAATGGCGGCTCCCTGGTGCTTGTTTTCGCGTGCGTTTAATGGACGAAAACTCGGGTAAGGTCCATAGGAAAGTTTTCTAAAATCGAGGCGCTTAGGCTTAAAAAAACATGGCCGACCCGTAGGGACAATAAACATTTTTACTAGACCATGCCTTTATCCGGGACCTTCCAGATTTGCTCCCATTCCTTCACCGAAATGTCATTGCCCAACTCCTCAAACCACGTCATTCTTGACCTCTCCCAAGAAGTCAACCAAGCACTTTCCATGGTTTCCTTTTGAGAATCTAAGAATTAAATATGGACTGAGTGGGAGGGAACAGGCAAGGTATAGAATACTGAAGGATTTACTTTCTGAACAGCAACAGATGTTGGATGAACTGTTTGTACAGAAGCAAGAGAGATGTGGGTTGTTTTCTGTAATGCAGCTGAAAGTGTCGGATATCATGAGCTTTAGACATCACACATTCTTAATTCCTTTTGTCATCTAACTTCACCTGCAGACTTACTCTCAATGTGTAGCCCTGGGTTATGTCAGACCCTCCATAATAAATCCATACTTTATCACCACAACCCTCCATCCATGAAACCAGAGCATCTATAGTTGCGTCAGTAGTGTACAATTTAACAGATAAGTTTGGCATCTTCCCCATGGAAGATATATTGCGCAAAGAATATGGTGAACATGTTGCTTTTTCTATTGACATCCAGTGGCATGCAATTATCTCTCTCAGCTAAACAAAGTGCAGACTTTTTCAATAGGAACCCTCTGTGATAGTGTTCTAGATTAGGGTACCCAGAATCCCCCTCATGCACCACATGCACCAAAATGTATTGTGGCATCCCAGGCCACCTTCCCATTAAAAAAAAGTATCTGAAACGTTATCAATACGCCCGAGCACCTTCTTTGTAATCCTCAGAGGGCGATAATGTGAACAACCTTAGGTGAAAGTACCATCTTAATTGCGGTAATCTTTACTGAAATATTAAGTGTCGGGCGAACCCATTTTTGCAAATCCATTGAAGAACCTCTATTAAAATAAACTACCTTAAATTCAACTATGCTCTTCAGATCTCAGACAAGGTGTATTCCCAACTACTTTAAAATTGTCTGCCGATTGACAATTCCACGAAGTAGTCTCGATGTGGGCGAGAGGTATCGAGTGGAAAGACCACTGATTTCTCCTAATTAATTTTGTGCCTGATAAGAGACCTACACAAAGAGCAACAGAGGTTAGAATCCCGGATCCGTGCTCAATCCAAACTCTTGTACAGTATTAGGCGTGTTATAAAAAACAATTAGTCTTCCCCCTACTTTTGGGTCGGCCAGAATTACGGTCATATCATCCGCATATCCTGCCTGATGTAAGCCACTAGAGGCTCCAGTGCCAGGTTAAAAAGAGTGAAAGTGGACATCCCTGTCTGGTACCTCTGGACCAGGGAAAGGAGCTGAAAGTTTCCCCCTTCATCCCATACCCTTGCACAAATTAATGAACGCAAAGCTCCAACTGCCTTCAAAAATGTATTTCCATATTAATGTACGGTCTAAGAATTTCCATTTAACATGATCGAATGCTTTTTCCGCATACGTAAAAATCTTAATTTTTTCCACCTCTTTGGGAGTCCCAAGATGTCTAGAATGTTTCTGATGTGATCATACCCATGTCTTTCCCGCATAAACCCAACCTCCTTGTGTGAAGCCACCAATATATTTATCTAGCCGATTAGTCGGGACCCTAGTAAAGATTTTAACATCCACATTAAGATCGGCATGTAGTTACTACACTTAGTTTGGGCTATGCCTTGTTTTGCGATCACAGTAATAACTGCTTCCGTCATGGATGGGCACAACAAACCTATCAGTTATTAAATAGCCCACATAAGAATGGAGTCAATTGGGGACCAAAAGCTCTAGAGAATTCAACTGGTAAACTATCCACACCCAGAGATTTACCTGTATTAAACTGGTCGATAGCAAGGAGGAACTCTGCTTCACTAATTGGCTGGCCAAGGGCTGTTACATTCGCTGCAGTACATTTTGGCATTTCCATTTTCCTAAAGGAATCCTCTAAATTAGACCTTGATGGAAATGGAGTGTGTTCAAAGACTTGTAAAAGTTTCGAAAGCTTTCACAGATATCCTCCCTTTTCACCACTACTTCCATCATTCTCATTTACAGCTCTTTGAACATATGAACTCTCCACCAACCCTTTTAACTTGTTAGCTAAGAGTTGGCCTCCTTTATTCCCTTCTTCCCAGTATTTGTTTCATATAAAACCCTTTCTCAGCCTGTAGATCCGTTTCACATCTCAGCTTCTCTTGCTCTATCCATCCTGGTCTTGTCCTATACTTTTTAATAGTTGATATTTCCTTTGTAACTTGCCAGGATCGTTCTCCATGTGAGTCAGCCCTCCTAATGCTGACTTCCTGGCATGGGATGTCAGGTTCATCAACTCCCCATGAACAGTCACTTTAAAACTGTCCCAAACCATTAATTCATTGGCTGAACCTTCATTCAACTCAAAGAAAAATTAATGAACGTTTCCAAATATTTCTATGCATCATGGTCCTTCGGTATGAAAGATTTTATGCACCACCTAGATCTAACACCAATTTAATCATAGAATGATCCGATAGTCTTAATTCCAGCATTTCAATAGTCTTTTCAATGAGTCATCAAAGGTAAAACATTTGTCGTTCTTGGAATATGAATCCTGGAACAGTGAAAAAGGAATATTGTCACAAGAATGCAGCATTCTCAATCTACTATATCCAATCTATGCAGGAACTTCCCAAATTCCATACTTAGCCCTAATGCAGTGTACCTGCACAGCGCTGAGCTGTCTAACTTATGATCACAAACAGTCACCACCCAATATAATGTACTCTCGACACATCAGGCAGCAAAGAAGATAACTGCAAAAAAGTGCCCCCTGTTGAACATGGACTGTAAATGGATCCAATCGTGACTAGGTTCCCTTCATAACACACCAATAAGAATCACCCTGCAATCATCCATTTCCACTCTCTCCACACTCATACCGAGTCCCTTACAGAACAAAATCACCAACCCTCTAGATTTGGCGACATAGCAATTTAACATGGTCTTAA
The DNA here is from genome assembly GCF_040938575.1 of Ambystoma mexicanum. NCBI lineage: Eukaryota > Metazoa > Chordata > Amphibia > Caudata > Ambystomatidae > Ambystoma > Ambystoma mexicanum. The sequence continues at coordinate 176,185,544 of NC_090941.1, read as the reverse complement.
TTATCTTGTGTTTAATATTCCTAGACCCCTCTACCAGGTTTGTCTTGTAAAAGAAACATCTGCCCTTGCCCTCCATTATCACACATCACCTTTTTCATTTTGAGGACAGTTCAGACCCTGAACATTCCAGGTGCTGAACGTCATTGAATATATCTCCTATAGTTCTCCCTCCCTACTTAATCTCCATTAATAGAACCAGCAACAATCATTGCATATGCTAACTTAGATTCACTACTAACCAGTGCTTGCAAAATATGGATGTAATGAATTCTGCAGTTAGTGCTGGTAAGCCAAAGTTTCTAATTGGGCACTTGTGAAGCTTTGTCAAACCATTTAATACAATTAGTATTGACTAGTATGCGAGCCATAGGCGTAAAACATACCATACACATCACTGATAAGTGACGACTACAGGACCACAAGAAAAAAACAACAAATTTACTTAAATGAAACAGTCCGCACCACAACGGACAAATGGACAATGCCGATATGTACAATGCGGCTAATGTTCTGAACAGTTCTCCCAGAATGATGTGCCCTACTCTATATTATAAGCTGTTATATAGACGTCCCTCTACAATAAAAGCAAAAATCAAATTGTCTATCAAAGCGCTGGACTACCACAACAAAACTTCAAATCTGTTTTTTTGAAAACGATTAGTGTCTATTACAGCCTTTAAATAACTCCTCCCTATTTTCCCTTGATTAATACAACATGTAGTGTTTTAATACCTACAGCTATTCATTCTCCTGAAAATAGTTACAATGTAGAGCTGATATATAGATGACACACATTGATGCCAAGTGTGAGCAAGAAAGTACCATCATTTCTCCAGCATTGGATCTTTCATGGATTCACATGCTGTGAATATTTCCCCATCAGGCTGGGAAACCTCAGTAACCTTAACTTGGTTTTCCTACGGAAATCTTCAACACTTTAGAGTCCTATCAATGTCCTTTTTGGATGCTTTAGGCCCCAGCAATGGGACGTCTGGTATAAATAGCCCTGCCCCCGCAGTTTTCTTTCACATTTTCAACCGTCTCCAAACTGTTGGGATCACCTCATCTCTTTTTCGGCCGTGTGCTACCTGCGGCTTGAAGGCGATGGTCCTATGGACCGTCTTTACTGTCTCTACCCCATCACTCGGCGGATGCCTGCGAGATACGTGAGGGGTTTTCGCAGAAGACCTTGAAAGACTAATCGGCTCATATGTTGGCTTAATGAGGGCACATACCCGGCTTCGGAGTCAGTGTTCGAGAAGAGCAGTGAAATCCACTGAGCATCGCTGTGCGGTGTCGGCGGAACCCCCTGCTAAGAAGCTTTGGGTAGCATTGACTGCGTCTGAGGGGAAAGGCAGCAATTCTTCGTCTAGGCCACCTCATTCGAGTGGCTCCTCATTGTCCAAGCATGGTCAGCCAGACAAGTCCAAGGGGTCTGATGGTAGGCCCAAATAGTCTTTGGTGTCGGAGAAAGACCTGACGAAACCGAAGGTGGAGACTTTGAAGCACTCGTTGTTCAGGAACCATCACAAGTCTTCGTCCAGTAGGGAGTCTTCGAAGCACCGGTCTGGTTCTTCCAAAAAATCGGGGTCTCCGGTGAAATTGAAGCCAGGGGACGTGGTTCAGACGACGAGCTCATCGACTGTTCCGTCGACGGTGGTGCTGCAATCTACGGTCCCGTCGTCGACTGTCTGCACTGTCCACGTCACTCTAGATGACAAATATTGATGTCAAGTGTGTGCAAGAAAGTACCATGCTTTAAATGGTATTGTGGAATATTTCCCTGTTAGTCTTACTCTTACGTTGTGTCCCCTTTCCTCCATACTGCATGGGGGTCCCTTCCTAGGGACAGCAGACGGAACCTTTTTCACCAGAAAAATCTTCTTCCCCTTTAAAGTTGGAGACCTACAGGGATGCGGCCTTGGGAGCATGCGCTGCCCTGACTCCGCCCTTCAGGGCCTCACCTCAGTTCCCTTTTCTGCACTGACGAACGGGCTGAAATCACCAGCGCTCCTGGGTTTGGCCTTGGCCATGTAATTCCATGTGCTGATGCTGATACTTTTTCTTCTGTCTTTTATCATTCAGGTACTTGGTTCTCGGGCGTCACGCTCCTCCCTGGTGGATGTCGACTTCTACAGGGTTCAGCAGGTGTCCAGCATGCAACATGCTTTTTCCAACCTCAGACCCCTACGCCCTCTGCCTACATTGCCTTGGCCCAGACCATGGTTGGCAAGCTTGTACTGCGTGCGACACGCTCTTTGAGGTCTCTGAAGAACAGACTAGCCAGGTGGAGGAAGATCTTGGAGGTCGCCTCCAGAGGACCTAAAGGACTTCGTCGATCATCGATCTAGGCTCAAGGTAGGGCTGCTTTTTCTGCAGTGCACCATGCAAGGGAGACTTCCCAAGGACTCTCCTGGGAGGGACCGCTCGGTCCTAGTACCAAGGTTATTGCCGCTGCCGGCCGAGGGATCTGTGGATCCTCCCAGTGACAGTGCTGAGGGACCAGAAGGTTCTTTTACCGGGTCTTTACCTGAGGGGCCACGACCTACTAACCGCAAAATGTCAGAGGGGGCGCATATACGCAGTTCTTCGGGCAAATCCGCAGAGGGCTAAACTTGTACCAGGCCTCGGCCTGAGGAACAGGATAGGCCTCATGATTCACACTCTAGTCCTGGAGGAGGATGGGCCCAGTTAGCCAAGCAACACCACGCAGGCACGTGGAAGGCAGCGCGACAAGATGGCCGCCGTGCCAGACATTACGAACACCCACCCGATACTGCACCAAGGAAGGGATGTTAGGCAGAATCCTGTGCAGTGCCCTTAGGGACCACTACACACAATTAAGACTACAAGTGGCAATACAAGTTCACCTTTGGTACAAGCCTGTACTACACTGTGGTAGCAGTAGCGGAGCAGCCAGACTTATCTGAAGAGCAAATAAGCAGAGGTAGAGATTACACAACGGACTATAATTACTGTGACTCAAGCAAAATCTGACTCAAGGTTTTTGTTTTAAAAAGTAAATACATTTATTTCTAGACCATCGGTACGTAAAACACTTCACTTCTATTAATTTAAAATCACATTTAAAATACACTGCACACAACCAATTCACTTTGTGCAGGACAATTCAAGGTAAGTACTTTTGGTTTTGACAGACCGGTGTTGTGAAACAAAGACGTTAATAGGGATACAGATGCGAACACTTTTTGACAGTAATGACAGTTCAGTCTTACTAAAGATACGCGTAGCCACGGGAAGAAATGTTACCAGAGTTGAAACACACTTAGCACATGAAACACACGAGAGTTGGGGATAAAAAATCATAGGCAATACTTTTGTCGAGGCAGATGGAATCGGAGGACACTTTACTACAAGTGAATATAAGTCAATAGGCCTGCGCCAGTGTCAACTGGAGCGATCTGCACTACCCAGGGATGAAGCCAGCAGCAGCAAAACAGGCTCTTCAGGTGGCTATGTGGACCACTACAGCTGTGTGCAGCAATTTCGACCAAGAAGAGGATCCTCTGCCTATGGAAGACTAGCTGGTTGATCCCACCAGTCTCAAGGGAAGAAGACTCTGGACTGGATCTTCTCTTATCGTTGAAGGGTAGATAGCTCAGGACTTCAGCAGGGCTCCACCAGGTAGTTGCAGCAGCAGTGTTCTCCGCTTCTCTTCGGTTCCTCGCAGTTCCAGTGGTGACTGACTTCCAGCCCAAGAATCCTGCCTTTTGTGAAAATCCCCCATTCACACAGCCTGGCTGTCAATCACACAGCACGGGGGTTGTCCGGCCCGGACAACCACGACAAAGTGCGACTTGGGTTTCCAAGGATAACCTGTGCAGGGGGTGACTACACCCCTCCCTCACATTCAGCCCACCTAAATACCCAGGCGCCAAAAGGAGGGCTTCTTGAGAGAAGCCCGCCAAAAGACGGTGAACAAAGAGGGCAAACCTGGTTTGCTGCGCAAAGTAAAACACAAGAAGGACTTTAACAAAAAGAAATGGCGAATAAACCTGTCCGGAGCCAAGAGTATTTGGTCAAGCAGGTTTATGTTCGAGGCTAATAGAATAGCCTGGAACAGTACCACATTTATATAGTATTGCGGTAGAAAAGTTAGGGTAGATACCACTGCCACCAGCCAAGTCTAAATGTTAAGAGCAAAACAAAGTTCAGAGGCACAGACAAAAAGGGATAGGAGTTAACCCTTTCCAGTACTCCATGTAATATGGGGTGTACTGGGTCTGTAGTTTTAAATGACTAAAGTCAATGGCAACTTTACCTGTTTTCTGGGGGACAGTAGTCAGCCCAAGAAAAAATGGCGTTAGTGGGAAGTCTCAAAGACAACCCTGTGTCACTGCACTGAAGGTGCTGTTTAACGTACACAACAAGTGGGGCTCATGGAGTGGTGTACTCCACAGCCCACGATCACACAAACAGTAGAAATACACATGGTAAAACACATGTAAGAGTGGGAAAAAGGCTCACACTCTTAACAAGTGGAAAAAGTAAAATCCAGAAATCCAGTAAAGCTGCTGGGGGGGACTCACTAGGTGAGGGAAATTAGCCATAGAATGAGCATTTTCCCTAACAAGGGAGCAGGTGGAGGAGCGAGTTTCAAGGTGGGACTGGTGTCAACCAGGTACGTGGCCTACAGCCTATCCTTTTGTGCAGTGAAGGTACCCGCTGCATCCGTACGGGCAGGGCATGCAACGGCTCCAGCAGGCTCTTGTTTCCCTGTCAATATCACCTACCCACCCCTCCGCCCTATGAGGACAGGATCTTTGAAAGATTCCTTGGGCTCATGACATCTCCTCGGATGGGGGCCATCCTCAGGGACGCCATTGGGGAAGTGCTTCCCGCCAATGGCTCTGGTGCTGCAGGCACCCCTGTGCGCAGCCTCCACTGTCCGCTCCGGCCCCACAACTGATAGTACAGGCGGTTCCGTACCAGCCTTTGGTCCCCACTCCTTGTCCTTTGGCTCCCAGCACCCTTCCACTGGTGCCGGACCAACCAGGCCCCCAGGTGGAAACAATGACACACCATCGTCAGCCAAGTCCTTCCATGATAGTCTTGCAGGGCTGGCAGAGTACTTGGGCCTTCCTCAACCCGAGGTCTAGCAACCAGCAGAGGGGGTCCTCGCAGAAGTCCTCACGCTACGTCCCCTTGCCAGAACTGGGATCCTGATGCAGAAGGATGTAGTTGCCTTGGCCATGAAGGGCTGGCTCAAGCCCATTCGGTCCAGCCCGTCAAACGCCTGGACGCCAAGTACAGTCAGATGGAGGGGGATGCACTCTTGCTATTGGCCCATCTTCAGCCAGACTCCTCGGTGATCGCTGTGGCATCACTATACTCCAAGCCTCGGTCGTCCTCGGCCTCCTCTGTGGCGCTGCTATGCAAGGAGAAGATCTTGGAGGCATACAGGAAGCTGTATTCCAACAAGTCCTTGCACCTTCGGCAAGCCAACGCAGATTCCATGCTGATGGCTGTTAACCAGAGGCTCTGGCAGGAAATTGCGGATTTCCTCGCAGAGCTTCCAGCACAGAGACAATCGCGATTCAAGGTGGGATTGGGAGAGGCCAAGATGGTGGCACAGGACATCATGGAGTCCACCGTGGCCCTCTGGCTGGGCCATCTGCATTGCCACGGACATGAGAAGAACGGCCTGGCTCATGCTACGAAATTCAACCCGGATGTCCAGGAAGCATCTTAGACCTGCTGTTCGAGGGGGGTGACCTCTTCCACTCCACCACAGACGAGGAGCTGGATAAAAAGAACCGCTCACAAACGGCCAAGTCTTTATACATCCTGACAAAAAGACCATGCCCAAAATGTAAATCCAGTCACAGCAGCGCTCGGACAAGGGGCGTAGATGGAGGGTTCCACGGCTTCCAAGAGTGGAGGTCCAGGCAGCTGGACCGCTCGCCGACCCAACATCGGCGCAAGCAACAAAAGGGTGGGAGTAAGGGCTTTTTCCAGTCCCCCTCTCCAGCCTCAGAGGGAAAGAGCGCATGAAACGCCCCTCCGGGTCCACTTGTCTCCAGTGGGGTGGTTGGGGGGGGGGGGGGGGGCAGGGGGCAGAATTGCTCTTCATGCAGACTTCTGGCACCAGAATTTCATGGACCTCTGGATCCTCTCCGTAGTATCGACGGGGTACCACCTACCCATCCCAGCCTCTCCTCCCTGAGCCTCCACTCCCACAGATTGGGACAGCAACTCTTGTCGTGGAAATCAGGTCACTTGTCGAGACAGGCAGTGGGGGGGGCCCTCCCAGGGGGGGGCCCCTCCCACTCCCAGCGAGGCTTGGGATTTTACTCCAGGATTTTCGCCATTCAGAAAAAGAACCAGGCGTGCCTGAGTTGTGCTGGACCTTTCCACCCTGAGCCTCTTCCTGCCTCTGCAATTAAAACTGGCGTAACCATCTTGAAATTTTGTAGACCTTGTGTAAGGGAGACTGGATGTGCTCCCTGGATCTGAAGCACGTGTACTTGCACCTCACGATTTGGCAGCCTCATAGTTCTTTTCTACGACTCAGGATCATGGGCTACCATTTCCAATACAAGTTGCCTCAATTCCGCCCCCCGGGTCTTTACCAGGCTGTACAGTGGGGGCCCTCCTCAGGGCACAGGGCACCACATCTACCCGTACCTAGATGACTGGCTCGTCAGGGCGATATCTCCAGAAGCGGTGCACCACACTACTCATGCTCTTATGAGCACACTGCATGATCTGGGTTTTTTGCTCAACCTCCAGAAGTTGCACCCTATGCAGAGACTGACCTTGTTGGGTGCTCATCTGGGACACATGCTCCAAGAGTTTTTCCCTCGAAGACGAGAACATGGCCATCAAACTGGCCACAGCACACTTCCTCAGCAGCGAAGTGACATCGGCCTGGTGGTACCAACACCTGTTGGGGTCTCATGGCAGCAGTAGTAAAGGCCGCCCCCCACATGAATCAGGATAAGGATACAGCTGCACTTCGCAGCGTCATGGAACCAGGAGCGAGGCTCTCGGGCGGAGATCAATGTTCCTCCTTTGCTTCACCCGGCCTCCACATGGTGGGCCAGGAACTGCAACCTGCGGATGGGCAAGCCTTCCTGGCCTCCTACCCCACAGGTCACCATCACTACATACTCCTCCCGAGGGCGGGGAGGGGAGGGGGGGGGGGGGACACCCTGGACAACCACTGCCTGCATGGCATCTGGACCCAGCAAGAGTATCGCATCAATTGGCTGGAACTAAAGGCCATCTGGATAGCGCTTGGGGCCTTCCTTCCAGTTATCGAGGGAAAAGTAGTCCTCATTCAGACTAGACCAGCATGTTCTATGTTAACCAGCAGGGAGGCACCAGATCTCCTACACTGTGCAGATTGGCAGTCAGCATGTAGGAATAGGCCCTGGAGAACAATATCTACCTCATGGCCGTCTTCCTTCCAGAGGAAGCCAACCTGGAGACAGACACGAGCAAATAAGATTGGCAGTTGAACTACCTCGTACTACAGGAGATCTTCAGCAGATGGGGTCACCCCAGGTGGATCTATTTGCCTCCTGGGACAGCAGGATGTGCCACAGGGCCCTGGCTCCCTGGGCGATGCATTCTAGATCCAGTGGGGCGGAATGACAACATATGCCTTCCCACCCACTCCACTGATAGTGATATGCAAGATTAAGGAGGTTTGCTGCTTCAGCAACGTAATAGCCTTGTGGTGGCCAGCCAGGCCATGGTTCCCGGAGCAGCTCAGTTTAAAGATTGGATTTTGGGGGGGGGGGGTCTGTACTCCTGCCCTTTATATGAAGGAGGACACAAGCCAAGATTCTCGATTATTGGTATCGTGGCAAGCCATCAAGGCTTGGCTCTCACGAGGTGATGCGGGCTGGTTTAGTGTAGTCCCCAAGCACCCACAAAGGAATGTCCACACACTATATTAAAACAGTTTTAATATAAATAAGGTTCAAGGTTATATACACAATCACAACTCGCTTTGTGCTCCATTATCTAAAATGGCAGAAATATACACAGTTCTACGTGGTACCACAATTACTATGAGTTCATTAAAGTGCATCAACTCTACTTAGTTTAAATGTCACACAAATCAAGTAAAAAGCGAACACCAATAGACAAAGCAGTTGGTTAGAACAATTGGTAGAATACTGAGCCCCTAGCAGCAGGCACAGTTTTGTATGAGGATCCCCCCCCAATCTGGGCAACCTGTAAATAAAGATATATCGTACAAACCCAGGCCATCTATTGCTCAGTCTTATTTCCGTCTAAATAGTTCTACAACCCCAATGTACGTGGAATAGCAGAGTTCGTCTGGTCGTTGACGGATCCTTCTTGAGCGGCTCCCTTTAAGGCAGGCGCCATGGATCGTTGAGATCCCGCAAGGATAAAGGGTGAACACTGTCGTTGCGGCAGCAGCTTCGGTTCTTCCGGTGCTTGTTGATCGTTCAAACGTCTTGCAAGCTGAGGTGAGCGGTGTACCTCGACGATTAGTATTCATTGATGCAAAGAGTCAATGAAGAACACGGCTGGCTTCAGTAGCTTCGTCAGCGCCTGAGGTCTTTGGGTGGCGGAAACCCACCAGTGGATTCTCCTGGATCGTCGGCGGCTTTGACTTTCTCCGGCAGGACAAAAGCGGTCTGAGGATGAGCAAGGGGGTCCTTGGAACAAATGTCTTAGGCAAAGGGAGCACGGTGGACGGTTGTCCGGTGCTTCTCTTCGTTCTCTACCAGCTCTACCAGGGAGCTTTGGCAAAGATCAGCTGGTGCACGATAGTCCCTCGTAGCTCGGCAAGAGTTCTCCTAGCCAGGTCCTCTCTTGGATCAGGCACAGCAGCTTTCAGATTAGCGAAGGACAGCAGCAACAATTCTTCTTCCAGTGGGCTTCAAAGATGAGCATCAGTTTCAAATTCAGCTTCTGAACGATTTCTAGCAGTGAGGCCCCTAGATATACTGTTCTCCTATTCACTCTGCTGGGTCACACTCTGGCAACCAATCACTCAAAGGGCATTCGGGCAGCTAATCAGGCGCACAGTGCATTCAGGCCATTCTTTGCGAGCCAAACACTCGCAACACAGAATGTGGATTCGGACAAGCATGCTGCCCTTCAGTACTACACACTGCATTCATACCAGTTTCCAGCAGTGCTGTCAAGTCATTGTGTCAAAAACCAGATACTAGATGCCCATAACACAATGTGTATTCGTCATAGACTCCCTTCACCCAGGTCCCACCCCACAGGCGTACCCACAACATAGTCATTGGGAAGGCTCCAGTCTGGCCTGGACTTCCCCCACAACACCATATAATGGAACTTCCACCCAACAGCCAGTCAGGGAGAAGGGACAGTCTGGGCTTCCCGGCACTTCGGGAAAAGTAAGGTAACAAGCGATGTAAAGCAAGACGCCACAGGGGCCATCTTGTTTCATATCAGGAATCCACTGTTCTGATGCTTGTTGATCTGCTTACAATCACATGCTGTGCATATGGTCCGACATCCAGTGGTAACCGCAGAGTATTGCATCTTGCCTTTCGGGGACCGAAGGGGGACGTCAGCATAGGCGTCTGTCACTATCCCTATCATGACGTGTATTGTACCCAAAATCCCTCACACGCCGAGGTCCCTCAGATTGTTTTTTTTTTTCCTCCCAGATGACTGGTTGCCCTATAGCGGAGCGCTTACAAAAGAGACCTTGCTCATCTTAAACCGACTTGTCGGTTATTCCCCCTTTAAGTCGCTTCGACAGCAGGAACAACTTCGAAGACTGGGGGGATTTGTCTACGGCAGAGGATTTCGGCGCCTAAGATCTGCCGGCTGAAGCATCCACGTGGCTGGGCCCTCTGGCCAGCCTACACAGTAGGGAGAGTGGGGTCGGGGTGTTCATATCTTTCTTTCCTCTTTCCCCCTCTTTACCCTCTAGGTCTGGTCATCTTTGTTTTACAGCTTTCACTGTGGAAAGGACTCCATTTAGGTTCTGCCCTAAGTGTAGGGTCGGATACCCGTCAAAGGACGAGCACAGGACGTGCAACTCCTGTCTCCCCTTAGATCACGACGAGAAGCGGAGTGCGACTTGTACACTCCTTCGGCCTAAGACCCTTAAGGAGTGTTGGGCAGAAACCTGTGCAGTTCCCTTAGGGACCACTGCAAAAGATTTAAGACTACAGGTGTTTGGCAGTAAACCCACTTGGTAGCAGTCTGTACCACACAGATTCACTTGGTAGCTGTGGCTGAGGAGTCAGACTTCCCTCAAGAGTTAGGCAGTATACAGAGCATACAAAATAGGTACAGAAATACAGTAGCACAAGCAAACACTGACCAGAGCTTGGGTGTAAAAGTACATATTCATTTAACACCCTCTTATAAAACACACTAGCACTAAATTGGTAAGATAAGTTCAAAACACAATCACTATTATCATATGTACATCCCTGATTACTTGTTGGACAAGTCTTAGTTAACACCACTTATTTCCAGACAGAGGTGAGCGCTTAACGTTCGATGGCACTCCAACAAGTTAAATAAACAGTCTACTGGTGAGCAAGGAACTTTAGGCGCCAGGCCCACTTTCAAGGGAGCCGGGCGGAAGATGCCCAAGATCAGACAGTTAGTCTTCGAAGTTTGTGGAGGTAGTTCGAAAAAGGTTTAGTTCAGTGCAGAAAAGTTAGCTAAGGTGTCCCAGGCTAACCCAGGTTCGAGAGACGAGGATTTAATACACCCTGTTCAAACGGTTGCAAGGGAAGCCAGGTGGAACACTGTACCTTAAATGGAGAGGATCCTCCAGCGGGGGCAGTTGTTCCTGGCAGCGTCGTCCAGAGGAAGTGAAGATCTCGTGGAGGAAGGATGAAGGTCGTTGCACTGCCAGGGAAGAAACCAGCCACGGAGTTCTCTGGTACAAAGGTACTACCCTTTCGGTTCGCGGTAGTGGTGAAAATGTGGTATCCCGGTTCCCGGGGTGCTTGGCACAGGCAAGGCGGCCACGAGATGATCCAGGCGAAAAGAAGGTAGACTGGTTATCCCCACCAGTCGAAGGAGGAAGACTCTCCGGGCTGGAGATCTCCACGGTCGTTGGGAAAAGTGGTGAGACGGTTCGGCAGGGCCCCACCGGTGGTGTCGTTACAGGCCGGCTCAGCTTCTCCCTCCTCGGATTCATGGGTCCTGTGGCGACTTCTAAAGTTCCAGTCCCCAAAGCCCTGCTTTTATGCAGCACACCCCCATTCACTCAGCCTAGCTGTCAATCAAGCATGCTAAGTGGTGAGCCGGCCGGCTCACCACTTGGGCCAATCACACACGAGTGCGACTTGAGTTACCAAGGTAACTCAGTCCAGGGTGCCTAAACCCCCCTCCCACACCCTCTGTGATACCCAGACAGAGTGGCACCACTTTGAGGCTTCTGTGGAGAAGCCCGCCAAAAAGTGGAACAAAGGGCTCGGCTTGGGTTGGAGTCACAGAAGAGAACACAAACGCCATTTTAGAATGGAGTTCTGGTAAAAAATACCAACCGGCGAATTAATATTATATAAACCGGCGGTATGTTCGAGGCTATAAGAATTAAATAATTAAAGTTGGTAGCCTCGAACAATGGGAAAATCCCATAGAGATATATTTGCGGTCGTATATAAAAAGTAGTATCCACTGCCACCAGTCAAAACTATCAGGGGGACGGAGACGTGCCCCCTCGAACAGACCCCAGGGCAATCGAATTGCCCCGACCAGTACGTCCACAATATGATGGTTTGTACTGGTTTCTGTTCATAATTTGGGACTAGCAAAGCCAATGGTGACTTTACATGCCCTGGGAGACCATAGTCCGTCTCAGGGTATGGAGTCTATGTTGGGGGGGGTCGCTACGACACCCCTGGGTTACGGCACGGAGGGTGCTGTGTAAACCACATCAAAAAAACACATGAGACCCTATGGAGTAAAAGACTCCATAAAACACATGGAAAGTTAAAGGAACACCTCAAATCATGTCCAAGAGTGTGAGGAAGAGACTCACTCTTAGCAGGAGAGAAAAATATAAACCCCAAAAATCTAGCAAAGCTGCTGGGGGACTCACTAGGTTTGGGAAATTACCCTTACAGAGAATTCTCCCTAACAAGGAGCACTGTGTAAAGCGGTGGGCCGCGTAAAGTATGTTGCGGGTGGAACCTCTTCTCCCCCCCCCCCCTTCCACACACCCCACCCACCAAAAATGACAGGGGCACCTCTGAAGACCAAACATCCGTTGCGATTGTGATAGACCTCAAGGCGGACACTTCTAGGTCCACCACATCTGTCCCCGACCCTTCAAGGCCTGACACTAGTCTCGCTTCAGGGACAACACCCTGCGACAGGGGCGTACAAAGAACGCATTACACTAAAACAACCCCTCCACCTATTTCGACGGGTACGTCGAAAAAGGTGAAAGCGCCAGCAGGGCGGCCAAATATCGGCAGATTCCTCTGATCGTTAAGATCAACAGCCTTCCCCGCATCCGCAGCAGCGTTTTGCGACTGGGCATTCCAAAACAAACCAGGGCGCTACCCCTAAATCAGGTTTACACATTGAAGCACAGAATTTTGACGTTCCGATGGTCCATAAAGTCCCAAAATCTACGACTTGGCCTTGAGGCCAAAAACCTACCGCTAGGTCCTCTAATGCCGCGGTAGGCAGGAAATCTACCGATAGACCTTCGGACCCACTAACTCACGCCGATTTAGCAGTGATTGAACACAGTATCGCAAGAACAACTTCGGCGGTTGGGCTGATACCTATTCTGTCGAAAAACGTGGGGCAGCCCGCATATAAATCTATAGATCTGCCATGGTGCCCCGATTCTCGCGAGACCTACGAGGACAGTTTGGAGCCTCTTTCCAACACTGAGTGACAAATTTCAGCATCAAGGGGCGGAAGACGTTTTCCACCCATAGGCCCTTCTGGTTCCTCTAAGTGGACAGGGAGAAATTTGAAGGGTGCATGGATCGTCTTGAAAAAAATAATCAATTTTTCTGAACATCCTTTCACGAAAAGATCTCATGGAGAACCTAATCTTAAAGATCAGCCCTCAGTCCCTGTCCTTCATGAATCCATCGTCCAGATGGATATTTATCAGGACTTTTACAGTGTTGATGAAGAACCTTCCTTCCTGCAGGGCTACAATGAGGACCAGGTGGATGCCACGGACAATTGGGAAGAAACCCAGCAAGTGGGGACGGACTTATGGATGCTCCCCCCAACAAGACCAGGATGCTGATGTTCTGTGCCTGGATTCTCCTCTATCCACCCCGGATCGCTAGGCCTCGACTGTAGATGACCAAATGGCCTTCAATGCCATGTTAAGGAAGGCAGCAGATCACTTCCAAATCACTACAAAAAGCGGTACCCGAGCAGGATTTTGTGGAAGACATTCTCAAGCAGACCCCCCTCATGCCAGGCCATTCCCCTCCTTAATTCTGTTAAAAGAATGGCCTGCTCCCTGGTGTCGTTAGCGCAGACCCGGGCAGTGAACCTAAGAGTAGAAGTTATTTCGGCCAGCTCCTTCAAACCCTCAATACATTAAAGGGCATGCCACCACCGACTCCCTTGTGGTGACTAGCACCCGGAAACAGGCAGAAGTACCCCTTGCTACGGGGGAGGCGCCTCCGGATAAAGAATCAGAGGTTGTATGCCTGAAGTGTTACCTCGGCTGCTGCACATACCACACGCATAGTGAATAACACTACGCTGCTGGCGAGTTATGCAGACGCTCAATGGAACCTAGTACAGGAAGGTCTCCAGAGGTCCCAGTAACCATCAGGTCCAGGCTTCTCACCATTGTGGCCGAAGGCAGGCAAGTAAACCAGAATGTTATGAAGAACACTCTGGACACTGCTGAGACAGCAGGCAGGTCTCTGGCTCAGGGCACTTTACTTAAGCGGCACGCTTGGCTTCGTAACTCGGGTTTCAAGCCTGAGACACAGGCCGCTCTCAAACTAACCTTTGGAAAGGCAGTCAATGAGGCCCTGGAAACAGCCAAAAAAGAGCATGACTCTTAAATCCCTGCAATAGAACTCAAAAAACTTGCCTCCCAAAGGGGAGGTAATTCTCGTCTGTCCTTTCGAGGGCAGTCCCATGCAAGGCAGAAGAATAGCACTGGAAACATTAATGCTGGACAAACATCAGGAAGCCCTGCATACTACCCATCAAGGGTTCAGCGTCATGGCAAAGCCAGAGGTAGAGGCCCCTATCTATCCTAGAGGAGCCGCAGCCTTTGGTCCGAAATGACATCAGATCCAGGTCCCCTCCCATGTCACTCCGGTCGGGTGGCGCTTAACATCTTTCCTCACGGCATGGGAGGGGATAACTTCAGACCAGTGGGTCATAGACGATGGGACCGGTGCCAGTGGGACCATATCAAAAGCTGTACGGAGGTCCTCAAACCTAGCATAGACGCGGACCTTTCTCAGAACAGAATACTTTTCACAGATCAAGTGCAGCTAATGATTTAAGACTTTGGTCCATTGTTCACCAAATCCCACCTGGCGATGACTTGCACAGGAGCTCCATACCTACTCCTCCAAGTGGAATAAAAGTGCCCTGGCAAACGTCTTCCCACCCCCATCCCCCCCACCCTCAGCATCCAGCAAGGAAATCGGTCTAAAGTTGACAGGGTCATTGCGCGTTACCTTTTTATGTATTGGGACTATTTCAGCCCCAGAACCATGCCCCACCACACGTGCTGCTCGTTAAACCAACTTGAGTGCGCAAATCACTCTTTTTTAATGTACATGGTTTATTACATTTAGTTATGCAACATCCAGCATCACAATCGTCTTTAGGAAATGCGTTTTTTTGATGCCGACAACATCTGATTTCAAAACAAGACGATTTGAGGAATGTCAAAAGCATTTGCCATGTGTTAAAAGCAATCCGATGAGTCCTTCACCCATTATTATAGTTCTGATGCTTGTTAATCTGCTTGGAATCGCATGCTGTGCATATGGTCCGACATCCAGTGGTAACCGCGGAGAATTGCATCTCGTCTTTCGGGGAACGAAAGGGGACTTTGGCATAGGCGTGTCTGAAACACTATCCCTATCGTGACGTGTGTAGTACCCAAAATCCCTCACGCACTGAGGTCCCTCAGATTGTTTTTTTTCCACCCAGATAACTGGTCGCCCTATAGCGGAGCTCTTCATGAGCCATTGTTTATCTTACCGAATTGTCGGTTTAATCCCCGTTAAGTCACTTCGCCCATCAAGAATATCTTCGACGAAGACTATGGGGGAATCGTCTACGGCTGTGGGTTCCGGCGCCTAAGATCCGGCATTTGGACTTCCACGTGGTCGGGCCTTCTGGCCGGCCTACACAGTAGGGAGTGGGCTCGGAGTTTGCCATACTGTTGTCTTTCCTCTTTTCCACTGCTTTCCTTTTTGGTCTGGTCACCCTTCCCTTCTGCTATGGAAAGGACTCCATTTAGATTCTGCCCTGTGTGTAGCGTCAGATATCCGTGGAAAGACGAACATACGTCGTGTACCGCTCGTCTCCCCCTAGAGCACGACGAAAAGCAGTGTTCGTCGTCTAAACTCCTTAAACCCTTAAGGAGCGCCGGTTGAAGCAGTGGGCCGCGTTCGGAATGTCATGCGTGGAGCCTCCCTCCCCTTCCGCGACACCAGACCAAAGTGGTGGGGGTACATCGGATGATCAAACATCCAACGCGGACGTTATAGACCTTGAGGCGGACTATTCTAGGGCCGCCACGCCTGTCCCCGACCCTTCCAGGCTCGACTCCGGTCTTGCTACAGGGACCACATCCGGTGACGGCCGTACAATCGCACCGCACAAAGCACTCAATCCAAGCGGCCTCCTCGACGACTTTGTCGAAGAAGGCGAAAGCGCCAACGGGTCCGCCACAAACGTCGGAGGCGCCCACAGATCGGTCTTATCCGAAGCCTTCCCCGCATCCACAGCAGCACATGACTGGGCATAACAAGGGCGCTACTCCCCAAACTACATGCGCCGAAGTTTCAGAACAGGAAACTTAGACGGATTCCAAGGCCCGTACAGGCCCGAAAACTGAGTAGGGCTCTACCCGAGAAGC
The DNA here is from genome assembly GCF_040938575.1 of Ambystoma mexicanum. Taxonomy (NCBI): domain Eukaryota; kingdom Metazoa; phylum Chordata; class Amphibia; order Caudata; family Ambystomatidae; genus Ambystoma; species Ambystoma mexicanum. The sequence goes on along the minus strand of NC_090941.1, from coordinate 176,169,487 downwards.
CATCCGCTGGCCCTTCTGGAGCTGTGAAAGACATTTTCACTGCCGACACATCATCGGAGGCGTTGTCTCCCGAAGATTCGGTGACTATCCGTAAGAGTATCAATAGGATTGCTACGGCGTTGGGCCTAGTACCCGTTCCGCCAACAGTTATGGGCCAATATGCCAAAGTTTTCCACGGATTTGGAAGACGATCCTGAAGACTTATGAAGAAAGCCAGGTACCCCTCTCAAGCACCCTGAGGAGATCCTCTCAACGCCTTAGGGCGGAGAACGCGGTTCCTACTCAGCTAGATCCAAGTGGACCACGGAGCAATTTGAGGGGTGTATGGATCAGCTGGAGCAGTTTTTCAGGGCTTCTGATCAACCTCTGCCGAAAAAAGCTAGGGTAGACCCCAACCCTCAAACACAAGATGTCCAACACCAAGTTGACTATCAAGAAGGTGTCCAGATGTACACGTATAGACATCTATACAGAAGAGGAGTCTTTTTTGGACAACTATGGGGAAGATCAAGGCGCAAATGACAACTGGGAGGACACCCAGCAGGACGATCACAACTCTATCGTTTTCCTCGACTCTCCCCCATCCACCCCGATTCGACAAGTTTCCCCGGTGGATGATCAAATGGCTTTCAACATGTTGAAAAAAGCAGTGCAATTCTTTAAAATTGCCACGCTTGAAGCCTTGCCCAGACAAGATTTTGCAGAGGACATTATTAATGAAAAGCCTCCGGCAAGCCAGCCTATCCCTCTCTTGAGCTCTGTAAAGAGACGGCTGGCTCCTTCCTTACTCACACCCGCTCAGACTAGGGCTGTGAACCCAAGGGTCTCAACTTTTCCGACCCTCCCCCACCGACCCGCTTTATATCAAAGGACACGCAATCCCAGACTCTCTTGTGGTGACCAACACTCGCAAGAGAGCAGGGGTTTCCCTTGCTACGGGAGAGTCACCCCCGGACAAGAAGTCCAAAAGGTTGTATGCCTTAGGCAAACGGGTGACGGCGGTGCCCTATACCGTCCGGATTGCCAATAACACGACGTTACTGGCAAGCTACGTCGACGCCCAATGGAACCTACTCACGGAAGGCCTTCAAGAGGTTCCGGAACCAACCAGAGCCAAGCTTCTCGCCATTTCGGAGGGCAAACTTGCCAATCAGAATGTTGTAAAGAATACCCTGGACACAGCAGAGACAGCAGGCAGGTCTCTCGCACAGGGTACTCGCCTAAAGAGGCACGCGTTGCTGCGCACGTCGGGCTTCAGGCCTGAGACCCAGGCATCCATTATCAACAAACCCATCGAAGAGGCCAACCTCTTCGGGAAGGCGGTAGACGATGCGTTGGAGACAGCCAAGAAGGAGCACGAGACTAAGTCGCTGCACCAAATTTCCCAGAAACCCTCTTCACAGAGGGGCAGTAATTCTTGGCGGTCCTTTCGAGGACAAGCCCGCGCCGCTCAAAACAATTTCGGCACGGGCAACTTCAACTCAAGTCAACCTGCTGCAAGCCCCACTTACTACCCCCAGTGGGGTCAGAAGCACGGAAAGAATAGAGGCAGAGGCTCCAATTCCAGAGGAGCGTCAACTTCGGGTCAGAAATTACCACTCAAGTCCAGGTCCCCTCCCATGTCTCCCCGGTCGGGTGGGCGATTAACATCTTTCCTCCAGGCATGGGAGGGGATAACTTCAGACCAGTGGGTCTTAAAGACGGTCGGCCACGGTTCATCTGCAGATCCTGATCCAAGAGGTAGAAGCGCTGCTGGGAAAGGACGCCATAGAAACGTCCTGATTCTTCAGGTAAACAAGGGTATCTATTAAGTGTACTTCCTTGTACCCAAAAAGGATCTCACCCTGTGTCCTGTTCTAGACCGGCTCCCAGCGAACAAGTTCATAAAGCCCCAGAAGTTTTGCATGGTAACACTGCAAGAGGTGATCCCATTGCTAAAACAGGGGAACTTCATGACAACATTGGATATGAAAGATGCATACTTTCATATTTCAATGCTGCCAGCGCACAGAAAAATCCTAGGGTTCGTGATTCAAGACAAACACTACCAGTTCAAGGTACTCCCCTTCGACATAGCCTCTGCGCCAAGGGTGTTTACTAAGGTCCTGGCAGTGGCACACCTGCGCAGACTTTCAGTTCCAGTTTACCCATACCTCGATGATTGGCTCATCACGGGGGACTCGTTCAACGTTTGTTTTTCGAACACCCAAAAAACAGGACCTACTGTTAAGCCTGGGATTTTCTATAAACAAGAAATCCAGCTTAGTCCCCAGCCAAGTAAAACAGTTCCTGGGGTCTCCAATTCGTACGGAAGACGGTCTAGTCTTCCCTTCCAGCGAGAGGGTTCAGAACATGCTCTCAGGTTCCTCAGTATGTAGCCAGTCGAGAGGTGACGGTACGGAAAGCTATGCATTTGCTAGGGATGATGGTGTCCTGCATATACTTGGTTCCCCAAGAGTGGCTCAACAGCCAGTGGTGTAAGGCCAGCGGACAATGGGAAGATCTGTTGTCTCGCCAGCCCTCTTTCTCTATGCAGTGGTGGTCGAGGGAGAACCTCTTGAAGGGGAAAACCTTCACAACCCCAGCAGTGGAAGCCACTCTCACGACAGACGCGTCTCTCACTGGGTCGGGGGGGGTGGGAGCTCACCTGCTTCAACAGAAAGCGCACGGGGTGTGGTCCCCTCAGGTAGTGTCCAACCATATAAACCTACTGGAGCTACTAGCAGTGTTCAAAGCATTGAAAGCCTTTTAGGAGCAACTGCAAGGGAAGACAGTGCTGGTCCTAACCGACAGCACAACAGAAATCTATTACCTGAACAAACAGGGGGGAACTCACTCTCAGGGCTATCCAAGCTGTCCCAAAACATCTGGATATGGGCTCTCAAACACAAGATGTTCCTGATATCCCAACATGTTCCAGGAGAACTCAATCTTCTGGCAGACTTACTCAGCAGAGATTTTCCTCTGCCAGAAGAGTACGAATGGCGACTGCACAAAGTCATTGTTTCCAACATCTTCGCAGAATGGAGGTTTCCAGAGATCGACCTGTTCGCTACTCAGGAGAACACCCAATGCCAAGATTACACCTCCAGGTACCCCCAGAACCGATCCAAGGGGAACGGTCTCTGGATAACTTGGTAGGGGAAATTTGTCTATGCTCGCCTCCCCCTCCCCGACTCCCCTTCTGAACAAGATAGTACACAAGATGCACCAGGAACCAGTCGCCATGATTCTGGTGGCTCCCACGTGGGCCCGCCAAACTTGGTTCGCGCACCTGATGGAAATGTCCCTCTCCCCACCATCCAGCTGCCCTGCCCGTACATGTCTCAGGACAGGGGGAGACTGCACCTAACACACGTTATTGCAATGCCTGCAAATGGAAACGTTTTGTCATCTGGTGCAGTTCCAAAGGCGGCAATCCCACCGATTGCTCGCCTTCACACATTGTGTTATATCTAACCCATCTGTTCGACTCTGGGTTAGTCTTCAATTCCTTAAAGGTTCACCTAGGGCGTTGTCAGCCTACACCACAGCACAGCTGAAGGTGTCGTGGTGGAAAATACCAGTGATTAAAGCCTTTATGGAAGGGGTTAAAAGAATTTATCCCCCCATCACTCACGCAGCCCCTGGGTGGGATCTAAATGTGGTTTTAACTAGGCTCATGGGACCCCCTTTTGAGCCTATGCATAAAGCTAGTCTGAAAAACCTGACTTATAAGACAGCCTTTCTAGTAGCTATCACTTCTATCAGAAGAGTTAGTGAACTACAGTCCCTCTTGGTTTTGGATCCCTTTGTTACATTCCACAAAGATAAGGTAGTTCTGCGCACACATCCCAGATGTGCGCCGAAACTTATTTCGAAGTTCCATGTGAACCAATCAATCGAACTACCCACGGTCTTCTAGAGACCTACTAACATGGCCGAAAGAAGCCTTCACACACTAGATGTGCTCAGGGCAGTCATGTTCTACATGGTTAGAACTAAACCACTGAGGAAAACTAAACAATTCTTTGTTTCAGTGGCAGCTGGTAGAGAAGGGGATCCTGTCTCTAAATCAGCAATATCAAGGTGGATTGTCAAATGCATCACACTGTTACACTCTTGCAAAGAGAGAACTGCCCTTCAAGCCTAGAGCACATTCTACTCTAGGCACTGGGGCATCCATAGCATTCATTGCAAATGTTCCCCTAGAGTCCATTTGCAAAGCGGCAACCTGGAGTTCTGTACACACCTTTACAAAACACTATATTGCCAAGACACTCATTGTAGGTCTGATTCTCAGGTGGGACAAGCAGTACTAAGACATCTTTTTTCTACTGTTCCTTCTCACAACCCACCTCCAACTCCGGGTACTGCTCGCTAGTCTATGCACAGCATGTGATTCTAAGCAGATTAACAAGCATCAGACATGCATTACTTACCGTAAAAGCATTTCTGATTGTATCTGCTTAGATTCACATGCGCCCTCCCCGCTCGGGGTGGAAGGAACATAGACTTCTTACTTTCTCTCTTCATGTACTCACTATAGCCTTGGGCTCCCTCAGGGCAGAAAATCGGAGGGACCTCGGCGAGTGATTTTGGGTAATACCCACGTCACGATAGGCAGTGTTTCAGACACGCCTATGCTGACGTCCCCTTTCGGTCCCCGAAAGACAAGATGCAATACTCTGCGGTTACCACTGGATGTCGGACCATATGCACAGCATGTGAATCTAAGCAGATACAATCAGAAATGATTTTACGTTAAGTAATGCATGTCATATTTTGAGTCACTTTGACACAGCAAATCAAAAAATGTACAATGCGCTCCCACTGTTTATTGGTCTGGCATATTTGTGACACATACATTAGCCATTTCTCAAGCAAATCACTGACGATCCCATGAAAAATCACAACGATGTTGACCTCATTTGAACGCAGGTCAGCTGGTGAGTTTTCACCACCCATTCTGTTATTTCGTATAAAACGAATTATATGACCGCGTAGTGGGACCCAGCGCTTTCCAAGCGACTGGTCCCATACGTGGTCACAATTCACTTAGGCCTGGAAATGTTTTCTTTTGTTCCAGGATTGTTTTTGATCCCAACGGAAGTGGTTTTACTTACGGATTTATCCATTGCACGCTTTATGCGTCCACTTTGGAACACTTCCCAACGCAGCTCAGTTAAGGACTTATTTAAGCGTCAAATGAAGTTATTCATTACATTATTTGTCTTTAGTTGACTCAGAGCCATACACAAGGTTGTGCTCCGCACACACCCCAAATTTCTTCTGAAGGTGTTCTTGTCCTTACACAAGGAGATTGTGCTCCCCACATTCTTCCTGTACCACAAGGAAGATGCAGTGAAGATGCCCCACTGCCTAGATGTCAGGAGGACGTTGGAATTCTATCGGGACATAACATAGGGCATCCGTAAGACATTCGGAGGCTCTAGTACTGGACAACAGGCCTCCAAGGCATCCATAGCCCGATGGATGACAGTGGCTATTCAGGAGTCGTACTATGTGCAACATAAGGAACCTCCGCATGGCATGTATGTGCATGTGGTAAAGGCTAAAGCAACAGTTGCTTTCCAGCGGCACAATGGCAAGTTATTAGCAGGGTGGCGACATGGGCCACGCCTTCGCCCTTTTGCAAGCATTACTGCTTGGATACCAATGCGAAGGCTGATGCAAGATTTGGCCAAGCAGTGCTGCACAATCTATATTCTCATCCCGTTCCCTTTCCTCCATACTGTATGGGCGTCCCTTCCAAGGGACGGGAGACGGAACCTTTCACCAGAAAAAACTTCCCTTTTAAATTTAGAGGCGCTATGGTGTGCGACCCTGAGAGCATGCGCTGCCCTGACTCCACCCTCTGGCACCACACCTCGGTCCCTTTTTCTGCGTCAACGGGAATGGGCTGAATTTACCAGCGCTCCTGGGTTTGGCTCCGGCCATGTAATTCCACGTGCAGCTAATTTGTCATTTTTTGTCTTTTTATCATTCAGGCGTCACGCTCCTCCCGGCGCATGTCGACTTCTACAGGGTTTAGCAGGTGTCAATCCTGCAACGGGCTCTTCCTTCAGACCCCACGCCCTCTTCTTACGTTGCCTTGGCCCAGACCACGGTTGGCAATCTTGTTCAGCATGTGACTTTATTTTCTCAAAAGCACTGAAAAACAGACTAGACAAGTGGGGGGAGCTTTTCCAGGGCGCCTCCAGAGGACTTCAAGAACTTTGAAACATCGCAACAGGCCCATGGTAGGGCTGATATTCTCAATCGCACCCCGCAAGGGAGACTCCTTCCCAGGGAGACTCCTGTGCAGAGGGACCACTCGGGCCCTTCTACCAGCATGTGCACCGAGGCTGCTGCTGAAGCTACCGGCCGCTGGGCTGACGGATCCTCCTGGTGCCAGTGTTGAGGGACCAAAAGGTTCTTTTACCAGGTCGTCACCTGAGGGGCACCATGGCCGAGAGGCTACGACCTAATACCAGCAATACGTCCGAGCGGGCGCCTAAACGCAGCTTTACTAACCCCCGGGTTGAGGGTGTCGCACCTACTGGGCCTAGGACCGAGGAGCAGGGTAGGCCTCGTGATCCACACGAGTCCTGACCCAGCGGGCCAAGCAACACGTTGCAGGCAGCCAGACAAAATAGCTGCCGTTCTAGACGGAGGCACCCGTCCGACCCCATTCCAGGAATTTGGCGAAGAACGAGTGTCGAGGTGGGACTGGCTTCAACCAGATACGTGGCCTACAACCTACCCTTCTTACACACAGGGCAGCTTTCCTTTGCGTCTGTATGGACAGGGTATGCAGCAGCCTCCTGCTACCCCATCAACACCCCATGCCACTGCTTCAGTCAGTGACAAGGTTTCCTTCGAGAGGTTCCTCTGCCTCTTTAAGTCACCTCGGATGGGCATTATCCTCATATACCATCAGGGAAGTCATTCCTGCCATGCTAGCGCCACCAGACGCCTCTGTCGGCGCCCCAGGCTCTGGCGCAGCTGGTTCCTCTGGCTCCACAGCCGACTCAACCTCCGGCCGCGGTCCCTATAACCCAGCCTCCAGTGCCAACTGTTCCTCCTCCACAGGATCCTTCGGACCCGCAGGATACGGATGAGGATCCAGACATGCCATCCTCAGCCAGGGCCTTCCACTAATGGCATGCTGGTCTGACGGTGTATCTGGGCCTACCCCAACCCGAGGTCGAGCAGCCGGCAGAGGGGGTTCTGGCTGAAGTACTCACACGACGCCCCTCTGCCAAATCGGGGATTCCTATGCAGACCGATGTCTCCCTGGCCAAGAAGGGCTGTCTCAAACCCCTCAGCCCAGCCGGTCTATCGTCACCTGGCTGCCAGGGAGGGGTATACTCTTGCTGTCGGCCCATCCTCAGCCACACTCCTCTGTGATGGCTGCAGTATCACTATACTCCAAACCTGTCGTCCTAGGCCGCCGCCTCTGCCGCGCTGCTTGGCAATGAGAATACCTTCGAGGCGTATTACAAACTCTATTCCAACGCCTCTTTACATCTGGGTCTGGCTGATGCCATGCTGTCAGCCTCCAATCAAAAATTATGGTGAGAAACTGCAGACTTCCACCCGGAACCCCGACCCTAAGCCAATCACGCTTTAAGGCGGGGCTAGCCGAGGCCAAGCTGGTGGCGTATGACCTAATGGAATCCACAGCACAGACTCCTCTCTTGAGGGTTGGGGGGCCAACCTGGACAAACCACTGCGTCCATGGCACCTGGACGTGGCAGGAGTACCACATCAATTGGCTGGAACTGATGGCGATCTGGCTGGCGCTCAGAGCCTTCCTTCTGGTTTTCTCATGGAAAAGCTTTTGTTCCTGGAGGAAGGGGGACTAAGGAATTGGAGAATGTTGGTCACTCCGGTAATTAACACTTAATTTCTCCAGCATAGGTCTGGCATGCATTCACATGGAGACCCTCCCTCCTTACCCTCTGGGGCTTTTCTTGGTTCATACTGCCACTTTACGTGCTTACCAAATCTGAAGATCGCCACCAGAGGAAAAGCTTTGGGAGAGGTCTGTCATTTTATGGGGGCAGTATAACCCAGAGGACAGTGGTTTAGAGGAAAATACAGTTTTCAAGATAAAGTGAAACTACTTTTACCGCGGATTCTCAGCCTGGCGGGGAATATTCATCAGAATGTGAATACATGCCAGACCCATGCTGGCGAGCAAGTTTACAATTAAGTAACTTAAACCTTAACACACTAATGCTCCCTGCTTTCCCCGGACGTCTTGTATTAAACACCCTACCACCTTCTGGTGAAAACTGACTTTCTGTTCTGCATAGTGTTGGTGGGAAAGCATCTATTCAAACCCATAAATAGACTGGCATGTTGACTGCTTGATGTGTATGTATTTTTTCCCTGCCTGTTGGATCATTTTTTCAACTTTCCTTAAGAACTAAAATCGTAGGACTGGTCACAAATAAAGATTTAGTCTAGATGCTGGCTTTTAGTAGGGCAGGTCTTCCAATGATTACTACTGGGGGTGATGCGCTGTATCAGACTTGGCTGACATGGATAGACCTGCAAATATATCGATATTTAATAATGGACTATACTTTTTAATATACATGCGTCCCGTTTTGTTCTGATGGTTCTAGCAGCACCTGACAAACCTCCCATGAGTGAAGCCAAATTGCTCTGGATGCTAATGTGGCGAGTTTGGACTCTTACCTCACTGGAGTGATGGGGAAACTTCCTTTTTAAAATGACTTCACACTAAACTACTATATTTGTATTCATCAGGAACATGTTGAATTACTAATTCTTAAACGTTTAAGCAATCTCTTTCTGAGAATTTATTGTACCCATTATGCCTCCATTGTAGCAATGCAGTTGCTGGTGAAAGTGCATTGGACAGAATGGCATGTGGACTTGGTGGAAAAATAGTGCTGCCGATGATTAAGGAACACATAATGCAGATGCTCCAGAATCGTAAGTATTTGTCTCGGAATGCACTGCTTTTGCACGCGTTCTGAGACTTGATGTTTTACTAGTATGCTTGGAACACAGAAATGAGTGGCCTCACATGAAGTACACAAATTGCATGGTATGGTTGCTTACACTAGGCTACAATCTGTGCGTCCTAGGTTGAAGCCCTAACTGAAAAAGCTGTGCATTCTGCATAGAAATTAACTAACGATTTCTCCTTGGATAACCTTTGTAAATGTTCTTTCACTTGCGTCCCGTCCCCTTTCCTTCATACTGCATGGGCATCCCAAGGGACGGAGACTGATCCTTTTTCGCCAGAAAAACCTTCTTCCCCTTTAAATTTAGAGGCGCACAGGGATGCGGCCCTAGATGCATGCGTTGCCCTGGGTGCATGTGCTGCCCTGGCTACACCCTCTGGCGCCACACCTTGGTCACCTTTTCCACGTCGACGGGAATGGGCCGAATTCACCAGCGCTCCTTGGTTTGGCTTCGGCCATGTAATTCCATACGCGGATACTTCTGTCTTTTTATCATTCAGGTATTCGGTCCTTTGGCGTCATGCTCCTCCCCGGTGCATCTCGACTTCTACAGGGTTGAGCAGGTGTCCATCCAGCGACAGGCTTTCCCGACTAAAGACACCCCACACCCTCTGCCTACGGTGCATTGGCCCAGACCACGGCTAGAAAGCTTGTACCGCGTGCAACACGTTTTCCTCGAGTTCTCTGAAGAACAAACTAGCCAGGTGGAGGGAGCTCTTCTAGAGATCGCTTCCAAAGGACCTAAAGGACTTTGTCTATCATGGATCCAGGCCCAAGGTAGGGCCGCTCTTTTTCAGTGCACCCCGCAAGGGAGACTCCGGATTCCCCTGGAGCCTATCCGTAGTATCACATGGGGTACCGCCTTCCTATCCCAGCCTCTCCTCCCTCTTCCCCCCCCTCCACTCCCACAGGTTGGGATAGCAACTGTTTTGGCAGAGATCCAGACGCTCAGAGAGCCAGGCAGTGGAGTAAGTCCCAGCCTCCCAGCAAGGCTTTTGATTTTACTCAAGGATTTTCGCCATTCAGAAGAACTACTAGGCGGGCCTGAGAGTTGTGCTGGATCTTTCCACCCTCAACCTCTACTTATCCATGCAAAAATTCAAGATGGTTACACCAGCTTTTATAGCGAGACATTGGACTAGGGAGACTGGATGTGCTCCCTGGATCTGAAGGACACGTACCTACGCGTCCCGATTTGGCAGCCCCATCGTTCTTTTCTACGGTTCAGGATCATGGGCTACCATTTTCTATACAAGGTCCTCCTTTTGGCAGCAACTCTGCCCCCAGGGTCTTTACCAGACTCATGAATGCAGTGGCAGCCCTCCTTAGAGCACAGGGTCTCCACATCTACCCATACCTCGACTGGCTGGTAAGGGCTATATCTCCAGAAGCGGTTCACCACTCTTCTCATGCCCTTATGAACACACTGCACGATCTGGGCTTCTTGCTCAATCTCAAGAAGCTGCAGCCGATGCAGAATCTGACATTCTTTGGCCTTATCTGGGACACGTGCTCCGAGAAGGTCTTCCCTTCGGAGGACAAAATCACGGCCATCAAGAGGGCCACCACCCACTTCCTCAGAGGTGACCTCAGCTGGTGGTACCAACACCTATTGGGTCTCATGGCAGCAGTCCTCTTGGCTGTCCCCACACGAGACTCGGGATGAGGATACAGCTGCACTTTGCAGTCTCTTGGAACCTGGAGCAAGGCTCGAAGTCAGATCAACTTTCCTCCATCACTTCACTCGGACCGCACATGGTCCAGGGATTGCAACCTTTGGCTGGGCAAGCCTTTCCGGAAACCTGCACAGCAGGTCACCATCAGCACGGACTCCTCTCTTGAGGGTTGGGCAGCCACCCTGGACAAACCACTGCGTCCATGGCACCAGTACCACATCAATTTGCTGGAACTGAAGGCGATCTGGCTGGCGCTCGGAGCCTTCCTTCCGGTTATCGAGAGCAAGGTCATCCTCATTCAGAAAACTCGAACCAGCATGTTCTGTCAACAAGCAGGGAGGTACCAGATCCCTTCCACTGTGCAGGCTCGCAGTCAGCATGTGGGAATGGGCCCTGGAGAACATCTACCTCACGGCTGTCCACCTGCCAGGGGAATCTAACCTGGAGGCACAGGCTCAGCAGATTGGAGGCGGAAAACTAAGAGTGGCAGTTGAACGACCTAGTACTGCAGGAAATCTTCCACAAATAAGGACACTCCCAGGTGGACTGCTTGACCTCATGGGACAACAGGAAGTGCCAACTGTGGGTCAGGGCCCTGGCTCCTTAGGTGATGCATTCCAGATTCAGTGGGATGGAATGGCAGCATACGACTTCCCGCCCACACCACTTATACACAAGGCAATATGCAAGATGAAGGAATCTCGCCACCTGAGCATCCTTCCAATAGCACTGTGGTGGCCAGCCAGGCCATGGTTCTTGGAGCTGTTGAGCCTCTCGGAGAGGCCGCCCATTGGCCTGCCAACAGGCCAAGCACATCTTCTGGCGCAACAAGGGGGACTGGGGTCATCCATCCTGTGCCACAAACTAGCCCTCCCAGCGTGGTTCCTGAACAGGTAACGCTAGGTCACCTCAGCTTCTCCCAGGCTAATCTAGAGATCATACAGGGTGCCAGGAGCAAGTCTACCAGGGCCCAGTATAAGAGCAAGTAGACCAGGTTCTGCCACTGGGCAGATTCTAAGGGTATCGACCCCTTTGCATGTATCTTGGATGATGTTCTCCTTCTCTGCGCACCTCGCCCACTCAGGCGTGCAGCTGGACACTTGCCGCACGCACTTGGATGCTATTGGGGCTTACATAAACTCGGAGGAAGAGATCTTTTCCTCTTCCAACCTGATTGTCAAGAAACATTTGACGGGACTTGCCAGGCTCTACCCTCCCATCAAGAGGCCTCACCCTGTGTGGAAATAGTTCTGGGTGCCCTGCCGCACAAACCATTTGAACCATTGGCGTCCCCGGACATCAGACTGGTCACCATTAAGACGGCCTTGCTAGTCTGCCTCACCTCTGCTCGCAGAATCAGCGAATTCCAGGTGCTGGTCGTCTCAGAGCCATATACTACGTTTCACAGGGATAAAGTAGTCCTGGAGGCACACCCAGCATTTTTACCCAAGCTGCCTTCTGCATTCAATCTGAACAAAGAAATTGTGCTACCGATGTTCTTTGCCGAGCCCAAAGACGAGGCACTAACAGTTTTTCCTGCCTTGATGCCGGGCGTGCCCTAAAAATTCTACTTGGACAGGACCAAGGGTTCCCTCCAGTCGGATGAACTTTTTGTCACCTTCAGCTGATCAAGACTGGGGTATCTGGCCTCTAAGGCCTCCATAGCCCATTGGATGGTATCGGCCATCAAAGAAGCTTATGACGGACCGCATAAGTCACTGCTGGCCAACATGCATGCCCATTCGGTCGGAGCCAAGGCAACAGCCATCGCTTTCTAGCAGCATGTCCCCTGGAAATTCGTAAGCAGGACGGCCACATGGGCCACCCCTTTGGCTTTCTGCAAGCACTACTGTTTGGATGCCGGTTCTAGATCAGACGCGGCTTTCAGACAGGCGGTTCTTAGACAGCTGTTTGCTTAAGGAGAGTCTCCTCTCCACCCTGGGGCTACACTCAGTTGTAATCGCCCATGCAATATGGAGGAAAGGGGAGTTGGTCACTACGGTGAGTAACTTATAATTTATTGTTCAGTGTTGTAGTCAAGCATGATGTGGAAGTAACTTCTCAGTAGGACTTTAGATGGATATCTAAAATCTGGCCTTGTGCACTGCTTTCATGAGGCCACCCAGGTTAGAGTGTACGGGGTAACTTTGAGAGATTCGTTAAAAGCAATCGCGGTAAGCAGCATGGAGAGTGGTCAAGGCTTAGTCTCTGGTGTAAGTGGTTGGGGGTCCACAATGAGTCAACACACTGAAGAAATCCATTCTGCTTAGATGAGGGTGGGGGTTGTACAGAAATGGTTATTGCAGGCCCAAAACACAATAGTAAAATGATTCAACCAGGTAATATTACACAACACTCAGCTATAAAGATTGTCACCTTGGGTTTGTAGAAATGCATACAATTCACTGAACAAAAATAAGGTAAGTAATGCAGTAAAGAAAACCAGTTCACAAAAATACCATAACTTTATAAGTTCAATCCCTGTGTTGAATGGGGTCTTTTGTCCAAGTATTAAGCACGTTTTGGAGCAGTACCCTTTGGGTGCACTACAAGAACCATGTCCTCCTGGCAATAGGAATCCAACCTTTTGTATAAGTCTGTACTACACAGGTTGGTAGTGTGGCTGAGCGGCCAGGCTCATCTCAAGAGGGGTCAATGTGAGCAGTAGGGTGGTTACACAGATTCAGTGACAAGTATCCAAATAAACACTTATTTGAATGGATTGTGTCCTCCCACGTATTCCTCATTTTACGATATTCGTATCCGCCAGCTTTGCTGCTTCGGGGAAAAAAATTCTCGTCCGAGGGCATTGTGCACGAGGTCATGGCGTCGGTGTCCCTCGACGTGCTCCGTACTGTCGACGTCACCATCAGTATAAGTAGCTTGTGCCGTGCCCATTGGCTTCAGTTCTGTTTTTTCTGATTGCTTCGCTCTGGTCAACGGCGCGCTTTGAAATTTTATTCAAGAAAATGTTGTCGTCTTCCACCCCTTCTACTCCCAAGACGGGGTTCAAAAAATGTATCGACTGCGGGTCGAAATTGTCGATTATAGACCCTCACTGCGTTCGTCTATGGTGCCTAGGTTCAGACCATCAAACCGGCGACTGGCTCCTGTTAGTCGATGATGGAGAAGGCACTTCGTGAGAGAAAAGGTAAACTGGTGGCGGGGCAGGAAGTTTCCAAGGCCTCTTTGAAGGCCTCGTCAAAAGTCCAGCGATTCGCAGGAATCGGATCGCCGTAAACATTCTAAGAGGTCTCCATCACGCAGTAGATAGAGATGTTCATCTTCATCAAAGAAGGTTAAAAGGAGACCTAGATCCCCCCTCCCCCCCTCCTCTGATACGTCTACCAAATTGGTAGGATGTCCGACTAAGTCGGTTTCCCCAAGAAAATGGGATGAATTTAGAAGGAAGATGATGGTCTTTGAGAATGCAGCCTCTACCCCCTCAAACCTCAGAAGAACCAGACCCCGGTCGCTCTGTTGGACGACACAGGGAAGTCAGGAACTACTGTGGCAAGATCCGGTAGTAAAGGTGAACATTGAAAATCTTGAGTCAATGTCAAATCGTCGAAGACTCGAATCGAGTTTCCCCGACACCGACAAAAAAACATAAATTGTCGAAGCCCTCGACGACGACATCGAAGCCACAGGTGTTCAACACCTTTGTCGAAGACTTAATCGGTGCCATCAAAGATTCCTTCGACCCAAACTCAAGCACGGGAAAGGAGATTTACTACTTTACCTAAGTCAGACTTCTTTAAATCTGTCTTCTAAATTTGAGGAATGTGCTTCAGAAGAAGTTTCTCCTTTTGGAGTGCAATATAGTACCAGAGGTTCCAGAAGACTTAATCGATCCAGAATCGAAAATGAGACGTGTGACAACCTTGACTCTGCTAGTGGCATTGATACGTCACCAGAGCTAGAGTTTGCAAAACCTGACCCTGCAGAACATGCAGATTCTGGGTACAGGAGTTTAATGAATAGGGTTGTGGAATACATGGGCTGGGGTAGATCCTCACCCACATTTCATCAGAATGATATGACTGATCTACTTGAACACAGCCCCCAGAAGGACCCAGTTCTCCCCTTCCATAGGGCACTTCAGAGGACAGTGGGAAAAACTGGGAGGTTCCCGATACTGCTTCTGCAGTAAACAGTAATTTTGTGAAGAAGTACAGAACTGAGAGTTGTGACCCAGATTACTTAAGGAGGCAGCAACATCAAGACAAACGTCTATCCATCTAGCCCGCCGGATAGAGGATAAGAAGGTGGATGCTTGGGCCCATAAGGTCTTTACCTCGGGTAGCATGGCTCTCAAGTCTACAAATTTCACCTGTACCCTGACCAGGTTCACCCATACCATGTGGGACTGCATTTCAGTGGCGGCTGATCACATTCCAGAAGGCAAGGAAAGGTAAGGCTTTGTGAATATTGTCAAAGACGGAAAGGAGACAATGGTGGAATGTCTCCAGTCTGGACTGGATACTGCTTATAGTATCAGTGCTACACAGATTTGCATGGTTGAGGAAGTCTGGTTTGCACCAGATGTGCAGGCCAGACTACTCAACATGCCTTTTGATGGCTTGAGGCTGTTTGGCAGTAAAACTGATGAAAGCTTAGAAAAGCCACAGCTAAATCTCTCAGCGCTACTATGTGACGGCCTCAAACCTTATTTGGGCTTATCTTCCTGGAGAGGTTGTTCTTTTTGGTACTATTCCTCTTTTGGCAGGCTAAGAGGACCGGCCATACCAAGAGGTAAAAGAAACAAGCCTCAGGAACAGCATCTTTGCCCTCAGCCACTCCTGCAGCCGTCTCCAAGTCACTGAGGCCTTACCACACAAAACCCCAGTGGGAGGCAGAATCTCACAGCATCTGAAAGAATGGCGGGGCATTACTTCAGATGCTTGGGCACTGGAGACAGTAACTCAAGGTTACAGCCTTCACTTCCTAAAAAGACCTCGGGACCATCCACTGGGAAACTGTCAAAATTCCAGATCCGCTCCTTGTGCTGGAAATTTTAACCCTATTACAGAAAGGTGCAATAGACAATGTACCTGTAGCGGAGAGGAACAAGGGTTGCTATTCCCCCTACTTTCTCATCCCAAAGGACGGAGGATTGAGACCCATCTTGGACTTAAGAAACTTGAAGTACCTCGGGAAGGACAAGTTCAAGATGGTAACCCTTTCTCAGATCCTTCGGGCTCTTCAACTCCAAGACTGGCTGGTATCATTTGACTTTCAGGATGCTTACTTTCATGTGCCAATCCATCCCAAGCACAGAAAGTACCTGAGGTTGGCGGTTCTCGCTATCATTTTCAAGTTTTGTCATTGGGGCTGACCTCCGCCACGAGGGTTTTTACCAAATTGATGGCGGTTGTGGCAGCGAGTCTCGGGAGAGGGGGATTCACGCTACTCTTACCTGGAAGATTGGTTGATTAGAGTGCGTTCTCCCGAACAAGCTCGAACATCTGTCGATCACCCTTCACAAACTGAGCTTCTCCCTCAATTTCAAGATATCCTACATGATACCATCCCAAAAGCTCCAGTTATCGGAGCAGTCTTGGATACTTTCTCGGGCAAAGCCTCACCACCAGAGGTGAGATCTTCACAATCTGCAGATGGTAACAAAGTTCCAGAATGCCCAGCATCTGCCGGCCTTAGATTTTCTGAGGTTGCTCTGCCTCATTGCATTCTCCATTTTTCTGGTGCCACAGGCTCGACTGAGGATGATCAATGGGCCCTCAGAACTCAGTGGTACCAATTCTCGGGGTATGTCGGATCTTCTGCAAGTTCCGAGTGCAGTCGCTCAGGATCTACTATGGTGGGCTTGCAATGACAACATCCTCAAGGGAGAATCTTTTTGGCAACCATGGCCGGAGATAACAGTAGTGACGGACGCCTCACTCACGGGAAGGGGAGCCCCCACCAACTATCAGCGGCCGTTGGTCTCCATCGGATTCCAAACTACACATCAACCTATTGGAGCTGAGGGTAATCGGACTAGCGCTGAAGGCCTTCCTGCCCTCTGTACAGGGAAAGAATGTCCTGATAATGACTGCCAACATGGTGGCCAGGTACTACCTCAAGAGAGGTGTAGGGTCACTACCACTGTGTAGAGTCAATGCAGCTCTGGTTCTGGGCAATAAGAGAAGGAATCTCTCTATCGGCAGTTCACCTAGCCGGAGAGCAGAACACGGCGGCAGACGCTCTGAGCAGGCAGAGCAGTCTCCCACGAGTGGGAGCGAGCTCAGGAAGTCCTGGAGATCTTCGACCTTTGGGGAACCCCTCAGGTGGATCTGTTTGCGACCATGGTCAACCGAAACTGCGAACAGTACTGCTCAAGGGAATTTCCTCTGAGGAGCTATAGGAGACGCGTTTGTGGTGGACTGGAAGTTTCCACTTCTGTACGGGTTTCCTCCAGTACCCGTGATTCCTCATGTAATCAGGAGGTTGAGAAAGTTTCGGAAAACCATGATCCTAATTGCCCCAGATTGGGCCAGGACGTGGTACCCAGACCTTCTGGATATGTCCATCTGCCCTCCAATACGTCTTCCGCAAAGTGAGGATCTTCTCACGCAAGAGGAAGGTCGGGTTCTTCATCCACTGGTCAAAACACTCCACCTTTACGCATGGTTTCTGAGAGGTTGAGATAAAAGGATTGGAATCTTCCGGATGATGTAATGGAGATTTTGCTTTCGCCCAGAAGGCCAGTAACTAAATCCATGTACGGATGTCGGTGGAATAAATACAGTATCTGTGCAGGGATAAGAATGTGGACCCTTTTCAATGTGGCACCCCAATTGTGCTTGCTTTCATATTGCATCTAGCCAATCTGGGGCTCCAGATTGGGGCAATTAAAGGATATCTGGCTACGCTGTCAATTTTCAAGTGCTCCTCAGAAGAGGTTTCTTGAAAAATTCCATTAATCATTCAATTCTTGAAAGGGCTTACTAATGTGTACCCTCCAGTCACTTCATGTCCCAACTTGGGATTTAAATCTGTTACTTCAGTTTCTAACTTATATACTTTTGAGCCTCTTCACTACTGTCTCTTGAGGCTTCTAACATTAAAAACTGTCCTTCTTTTGGTCTTAACATCAGCCTGCAAGGTTAGTGAGTTACAGGCTCTAATGCAAACCTCTGTATACTACTTTTTACAAGGACAAAGTCCTTAAGGTTAAACCCTCTTTTTACCATAGTAGTTTCTGACTTTCACTTGTCACAAAAATCATATCACCAATGTTCTACCCTCCTCCTCCTCATTTGGGCAAAGAGAGATTACATACACTGGACCCTAAACAGGCTCTCCGTTTTTACATTTCAAAAATGTCAAAATTACGTCTGGATGACCAACTTTTTGTAGGTTATACTGGTCATAAATTGAGATTAGCAGTGATGAAACAGACCATATCCCGCTGGATCATTTTGGCTATATTTGAGTGCTACAGATTGGCGGGAAAGGACCCACCGGATGGGCTTCAAGCACACTCCACTAGGGGGATGGCTACTTCTGCGGCTCTGAAGTGTCCCTGCTGCAGATATTTGTTCAGCTGCAACATGGGCATCAATGCATACCTTGATCGAGCATCATTGCTTGGATGCTTCTTCCAATGAAGGTTTATTTGCCTAAGCGGTACACCATTCCGTCCATGACAAAAATAATTGGTACTCCCACCTCCAAAATTACCACAGCTATAGGGGTCTATCATGAGATGAGTAATAAGTGGGAGGACACAATCCATTCGAACAAGTTACTTACCAACTGTAACGTCCTTTTGACGATATTCCTCCCACGTATTACTCATCACCCCTCCCATCCTACCCAGCAGTACAGTTTACGTTAGTTACACTTCTCTCACACAAAGGGTCTCAGTCATGAGGCACGCCTGGGTGTATCTTGAATATTTCCTTGAAATAAATTAATTGAAGCCAACGGGCGCGGCACAAGCTATTTATACTGATGGTGACGTCAACACGGTGCGGAGCCCGTCGAGGGACATCAACGCCACGATCTCGTGCACAACGCCCTCTGCCGAGAATTCTTTTACAAATCAGTGAAGCTGGCAGATACGAATAACATAAGATGAGAAATACGTGGGAGGAATATCCAGTCGAAAGGTTAGTTGTGTTCTTTTCCTTACAACAGAACAGTGTTCAAGTGACTTTACAATTGAATGAAACTGTCTGTTTATTGCAGGTGCAAGCCACTCCTATTGAAACAGTCACCTGAAAGTGATGCCTAGGTTTAATATTTGTGTTGGGTCCCCTTTTATTAGCCTTTTCTTGTTTGTGAGGTCTTGGGTTTTACTCTGCACCAAACCAGGTTTGTTCTGTTCATTTTGTCTTTTGCGGGATTCACGGGTGAAGCCTGCCTCTAGCTCCAGCATGTCTGGCAGGGCAGGAAGCGAGGGAGGTTCCAGAAACTCCCTCTGCTTAGTCTCCTTGGTTACATGAATGCACCCAAAGGTTATTGGCTGGCTGTCCATCCTTGGAGGATGGCCACTGTGCTGTGAGTGGCAGCTAGGCTGCGAATGAATGGAGAAACCTGCTAAAAGGCGAGGGCTTTTGCAAGGAAGGCAGAGTCGACCACTGGACAAAGGAACTGAAGAAACGAAGCGAAGCTTGCTGCACCCTCCTGGACTGTTGGTTTGTACGGTGAAGCCCTGCTGCAGTGCTGAAGCTCCAATTTTCTTATTGACTAGATGAGCCTGGCACGGACTACCTCACTTGGGTTGATGGGACCAAGTGACCCCAAGACTAACTTGACTGGAACCCTTCACCCTGCTGGCTGCACTTATTTGCTGCTGCTGGAACCGAGGGCCAGGGGACAGGAAAACCAACAATGAGTGCATAGTATTTAAGCCAGACCTGAGCTCCAGGAAGATCTTAAGGACTCCCTTAAAGCAGGATAACCCAAGCCTGGGCCACCTTAACAGAGTGCTGGACCCCAGAAGACAGGGGAGTCCACAAGGTTTCCAAGAACCGCTGTGATGCTATTGACCAGTAGCTGAAACTGAAGTGCTGCTATTCTGGAGAAAGCCCATTGCTGCCATCAAGCTTCAAACCGTAGTGCATGAGTCACCAGACGTCCTCCCTCTTGTCCCCATAACTGAGGCCTAGGAACACAGGATCTGCTGGACTACAACACGAGCAGAAGCCAGCTGGACCCTTTTCTTCAGACCTAAGGTACTGTCTAACTAGGGGTACCTACCTCTTGTGTGTAGCTTGCTTGCTCTCACTGGAGAATTGCACTTGCTGCCTTTTGCAGAGTTGCTTGCATCTGCTTTGCACAAGCCTCACAGCTTGTGGCCCAACAGGGATTCTTTTCTACAAATGCTCTATATAACATTGCACAAGACATTTGTTCTGTCTTCAAGAAGTGCCTCGGCTCCCCTAGATTTGGTTCAATTGACATTGGTTGTCCTGGCTCCCGGCAGACTCTTCTTACCCTCTGACTTTGTGTTTATCTGGCCCTCCAAAAAGTCATACGTAAGTTACTTGTATAGCTGGGAAAGGGTTAACCTATAGTTCATTGGGAAGGGGGGGGGTTGTGAAGTACTTACCTGTTCAGTGACCTTTTAACCTTTGTTTCCTTCCCTAACCTTTTCCCACAACTCAAGTATTGCATTAAGTGTGAAAGTGATATATCAATGTCCAGTGTCCTAGCAATTGAAGTCCCATCAGGGTGTAGGAAGCGTGACACATCCCAAAAGTGTATCTACGTAACAAACAGTGTTTTTGAAGTGTATTTTGTTGCATCATGCCCTTTCTGAAGGCTTATTTTAAAACTGACAAATTAATAATTTTAATAAGAAATCTCAAGTATAAGTGTTATGTGGATACTTGTCACACTGAATCTGTGTAATATCCCTAATGCTCACATTGACCCCTCTTGCGATAAGTCTGGCTGCTCAGTCGCTTTGGGTTCCCTATTGTCAAGAGGACACAGCTGGTGTAGTCTCCCACAAGGTTACTATGTAGAGAAGGAGCCAAGTACCTCCACCTCCACCACTTGGCCCATATTGTCTACATGTTGGCAACCAGGGTTTGGGACACGAGCAAAACCATTGTAAAAACAGATACCAAGGAGAATCCTGGAAGCAAGGTTCCCATTGAGAAAACAATACCTGCATACGAGACAGTATGGTGGCCATTTGAATGAAATCCCTGAAGAAACGGGGCAGCTGAATGGAAGAAAAGAATGGTGACGTCACACATGAAGTAAGACTGACGCACATAGAAGAGCTGCAAAGACGAGAATGCAGATATTTTGTAAGGCATCAAAGTATCCAAGATAAGTGACATCTTGGGATCAAGATGAAGCTACAGTACTTATGAAGATATCAAGTCATTTTACAAGTGTACATATGCAAAGAAACGCAAGCAGACAAAGTATTTTTGAGGCTAGCTTTATAGTGAATAGATTGCGGCATGCTTGTATGTCTCTGCTTGGATCACATGCTATGCATAGGCCGACATCTAGTAGAAGCTGCATGTATTATTTTTGAAACTCAAATGGACGTTGAAAGGATGTACCAGTAATACTATCCCTAGTGATGTCCACTGTATCAATGGTCCTTCACGCGTTGAGGTCCCTCAGATTGTTTTTTTTTTCCGCCATTTTGAGCAGTCGCATTAAGCAGTTCAATTTCGGCTAACGCCATTTGCTACTGCAATGTTAATGTTAAAGGACATTTGTACCGCGCACTATCGCCACCGGAGTGGTCCCCTGGCAGCTCTGACGGTGGGGAGGTTGAGTTAATAGGAGGAAGCAGGAAAAGTGCAAGAGAGCAGTGATGTGCTGTTGGCGCCTCAGCCCAGTGGGTCCATTGGCTGGGGTGTTTGCGGCCGGTAGTCGTCGTGTACTGTTGTGCAAGACTGTGTTTTTTGTTTTGTTGCAATGTAGTGAAGTTTGTGCGGTTTGTTGTGCTGTTGGTTTTGGTTGTGCTTGGTTTGGAGTTTGAGAGGTGTATGCAGAAAGGGAAATGGTTAGTGTGGTTGGTTAGTTTGCGTCTCTATCCTGAATTTATGCGCTCGGCTTGCATAGTCTCCCCTGATGCGGCTGTGTCCTGATCTGGGTCTGACTGGCATATAAGGTTCCTTACTACTCTGGGCCCCACATCTAACACGCTCTCTCATAACTCCCCTTATCTTTCCTTCATACTCCTGTGGCCAGTGCACCTGCCAATGTCGGCCTCTCGGTAGTGTGGTGATTGCCAATAGCTCGACAATTCCACACCACTGTGGTACCTGGCAGTAACTAGGGGCGGGCAAAAGTGTTGGTGGAATTGTCTGGGGTAGTTGACTCCGTCTCTGTGCGTGCCTCCTGTGTTCAGTCTATCCGGTGTCACCCGTCCAGGTGCTGTGGGAGTTACTCTCTCGGGTCTGGGATGTCTGTGTCCTTTTCGGTTTAGTCCTCCTTTTCCGGTTTTGGTTTCCAGATTTAGTCTGTGGTGTTAAAGAGCCAGGTTTTTAGTGATTTCCTGAATTTTAGGTGATCTTCAGTGTTTCTCATTTCTTTTGGGATGTTCCAGGTTTTTGCGGCTAAGTGGTAGAAGGAGGTTCCAAGTTTTTTCTTGAGGTATGGTTTGAGTTCCAGGCTGATTTTGTTGCTTGATCGGAGGGGGTCTCGTTGGTTTGTAGACTATTTTCTTTAGTATGAATTCTGCTCCTTGTCTGCTGATTGCCCTGTGCGTTATGCACATTGTTTTGAAGGTGATGCGATGTTTTACTGGGAGCCAGTGTAGTGTTTTTAGGGCTGGAGTGATGTGGTCTCTTCTGGATAGTTTGAGGGGTAGTCTTGCTGCTGCATTTTGGATCCGTTGCAGTTTCTTCAGGAGGTATTCTGAGGTAGGGGCTGTTTGCATAGGCGATTTTTGACATGATTAGGGCGACGATAGTGAGTGTTTTGTGCGTGAAGGAGAGGAAAGGTAGAATTCTTCTTGCCGTGTGGAGGAGGAAAAAGCATTTCTTCACTGTTGCATTCATTTGTGATTCCAGGGTTAGGGTGTTGTCCATTAGGACTCCCAGATTTTTTTAGTACCTTCGATGGTGTTGGTGCGTTTCCCATTTCCGTAGGCCATGGGATGGTGGTTTCGTTCTCTTGGTCTTTGGATACGATCATGATTTCTGTCTTTCCTGGGTTGATTTTCAGGTTGTTGGCATCCATCCAGTTGAAGACTTCTTTTGGCCAGTCGGCTAGGGTTGAGTGGCCGGCATCGGTGTCTTTGTTGTAGATGATCCGAGTGTCATCTGCGTAGTTGTAACATGTAATTGAAGATTCTGATGACCGGAGTCTGATGTTGAAATTTAGTGGCGATAGTGAGGATCCTTGTGGCACTCCAGTCGTTTACTCGTGGAGTGGATTTGAAAGGTATCCATACAGTTTGTTCTGTCTGCTAGGAATGATTTGGTCCAGCATAGTGCTGTCTGTTATGCCTATGCCTTCTAGTCTTTTGGTCAGGGTGTCGTGGCTAACTGTCAAAGGCTGCGGCGAGGTCGAGAAGAATAAGGGCTGAAGTAGTGTTTGAGTCTGCGTTAGTTTTGAGGTCGTCCCAGATGGATAGTAGTGCTGTTTCCATTACTCTCGCTGGTCTGAAACCGACTTGAGCTTGGTCCAGCAGGTGGTGTTTTTCTACGTGTTCTTGGGTTAGTTTATATACGTAGGTTTCTTACATACCTTAAGTTTTGCTGGGTAGGGGATGTTCGAGATCGGCCTGTAGTTGCAAAGGTCATCTACGTCACCACTTGTGTTTTTCAAGAGTGGCTTGATGTATGCTGATTTGAAGATGTTTGATACAGTCCCTGTTGCTAGTGATAGATTTAGAAGGTTTCGGTAGTGTTCTGCTTGCGATCCTTGCGTGAGGATTGATTTCTAGATGTCTGGGGGACAGGGGTCCATGGGTGATCCCGCTTTCTTGCTTCGTTTAACCAGCATTGCGAATGCCTCTGATATTTCAGGAAAGCTTTGGAGTTTGTGCTGTGGTTCCGAGTTAGGTTCGTTGGGTTGTGAGTTGTGGTTGGTTGCTTTTTTCTGGTTTGTCGGATGTCAGTTTTTTTTTTTTTTTGTGGTCTGCCAGGTTGTTGCATAGTTTTTCTGAGGGGATTGGGGTGTTTTCACAGCCTGGTGGGTTTCTCATTTCTTCAATGATAAACATTTCTTTTTGTGTGTTGGTGGCATTGTTGATTCTGTCATCGTAATCGTAATGTCTTCTCTTTGCCTTTTGAATTTCCTTCTTGTATGCGTGGATTTGTTTCTGGTAGTGTTTTTTTTCCCTGGGTTATATTCTTTCCTCCATTCCAATTCCATCAGCAATGTTTAAAGATACTTTTTTTTCTGTCTTTTTACGCCTGACACAGTGGAGAATGAAAAGGACAAGCCTCCAGTCAACTTTCGACACTCCTTTCGGCCTTGGAAGGCCCAACAGGCCTAGGCCCTTACATTAGAGTGTGGGGGGCGGTCATTATACAATGTTTTTTTTTTTTCTCCTCTTCCCCTTATCGCCCGGCTGCCTTCCCCAGACATGGATAAGACACAATTTAAATTCTGACCAAATTGTAACACAAGTCTGTGGATGGACAAACACAGGGTCTGTAACCTCTGTTTGACCCACGACAAAGGGCACTGTCGAGCTAGTAAGCTTTCGACCCATGACCCTTAAGGATTGCAGAACAAAGTGCTGGGCCCATCATGCCATGCAGGCCGAGGCCACCATGGAAGGAGCCTCCAGTGACGGCAGCGATGACGGCAAGGGTGACTGGGAACAGTCACGTTCCCAAGTGCTAGCCCCCAGAGACAGGCCGGCGGCTCTGTGGGGACTAAACCCGGCGGCTAGAGCACTAAATCTTCCCACAACACTAAACCTACAACCCACAGCGATGTGTCGGCTCCGCCAGACAAACGCTGAGATGCGGCGTCTAGGGGCAGATAAGTGGATTCCCTGTGCTCTGGTGACTCCAAGTCATGGTCGCCTCATGACAGGCCCCAGAAGACTAAAGACTCCGCCCACACAACTGAACGCCACGCAGCGAAGGTCCTTCCCAGTGCCGAAACTCTGCTAGTTTCGTTGAACCAGCAGGGAAGCCTAAAGATTAAAGGTTATCTCACCTGATTCAAAAACATGTCCCAGAAACACGGATTAGAGTTCTTCCTCTAAAAGCCCAAATCAAAAGTCCCAAAAGGCCAAGATCCATAAGGAGAAGTCTCAGAAGGTGGAGGAAACTGTAACTGCCCCACAAGAGGGGGGCCCACTAAGGCCAGCCCTGCATAATAAAGATCCTACCCAAACACCTAGTTTACCTTATTCTGGGATCTTCCCCAGCTCTGTTAAGTGGTCATCAGGAGACAGTTATGTCTAGAATGTCTTTCTTTGCAGACTTTTTATTTTTAAAAGAACCCTACAACTTTGGAAAGGTGTCACAATACACCTCCAATTGATCAGGCCTCAAGCTCTCAGCCCAGGGCTTCAACTTTTCAACCCCTGTTTTCATCCCAACCTCCAACTAAAAGGTCTTGCGCTGCAGACCTTTGACATGCACGCATGCAGATAGAGGAAGATCAGGAGTAGGATGTCTACTATGACTGGGATGATGGTGATAATGACGATGAGTCTAAAGTTTACACTTTAGACTCTCCTATTCCACAAGACTCCCCCTTACCTGATTCCCCAGTGGATAATTTAGTGATCTATTAATCAAAGCAGCTGAGCACTTTGGAATTGAAACCCAGCAGGACAAGGATTTTGCAGAGTATATCCTGGCGACAAAAAAGCTGCCACCCAGTTTATACCCATATTAAAGTCCGTTCAAAGGAGGATCCAACCCTCTCTTGAAACACCCAATCAAACTAGGGCAGTCAATCCACAAATAGAAAAACTATTCCGGCCAGCACCATCTGATCCATTATATCAGAGGACAGTTTAAGAGGACAGCTTAAACCAGATTCACTGGGTAGAAGCTCCCCAGACAAGGAGTACAAGAAGCTCTTCACCTTGGGTAGGAAGGTGGCAACTTCGGCAGCGTACCAAGTTGGAATCGCCAACAATTCCACACTGTTGGCGAGCTATGACTGCAACAAATGGGACAACATTTCGGTCCTTGGTGATGCTCTGGCGCCTCTACGAAGTAAATTTGCCCTTGTAGCAGTTGTAAAAACAGTAGCAGCTGAAAAAACACAAGAAGTAGTACTGCTACTCAAAGGGTCGACCCAATTTTTGTCGATGAATGCAACAAAACATTTTGGTTATATTGGGGAGTCTTTGCCAGTTATACTAATGGAATATATCCCAAAGTTTGTAGCCCGTGAAATTGTCCAGGAAGAAAAGACACGCACACATCTGGAGCTGTGAGTGTAAATTGTATGTATAGAGACAATACAAAATTATCTTGTGAACGCTTATATATAACAATTCTGAATTGTTGATGAAAACATATAATGGAATCACAAAGTAAAACAATGTTGTGACCCTTATTCTTAAAATTAAAGCAAAAGGTTTCAAGAGAACAAAGAACATAAAAATATATGTATAAATCAATTGCGCAAGTGATTCAGTGCCTGTAAGAATCTGTGAGACTGTCTTTAAGGTAATGCCCAAGTTTAAAGTATCTGGGGCATAAGCTTTTGTGCAGTGCACCTTATGTTGCAGATGCATATTGGGTTCCAGCAGTCATAGATTTGCCTATTCTCATAGATTCTGCCAGAAAGGAAAGACATTTTTTTCTCTAATAATCATATGCCACCGGAGCAGGGGGTGGGTGAACGCAGCGGGGTGGTAGCCGTGTGGATTCATTAACAAATGTTAGAAACACATACAGTATTAATCAAAGTCCCCCAGACAATAGGTTCATTTGTCCCCCACCTTGCATAAATTTCGCGATTCGGCGGCAAACGTATTCGTCTTGGAACTGCATCAGAGGGATATGTATTTGTACATGATAGCCGCCTTCATCAGGGCGAGTAAGCGGCCCCTATACTAAAAGAACCAAAAGAGAAAATTGGAAAACAAATAATCATCTGAATAATGGGCTTATATAAAAACAGGGTAGAATATTTACTAATGCCTCTGATTCTGCTCCGGAGCCTCTACAAAGTAAACTTGCCCTTGTAGCAGCTGAAGGCAAAGCTACTGCCAGCAGTCTGCTAAAAAATAACCTAGACTCCGCAGAAAATGCCGAACGCATAATTGCTGATGAACCATTCTCAAGCGCCATGCTTTGATTCGCCAGTCCAGTTTTAAGGTGGAGACACAGGCAACGTTGCTCAACATGCCGGTGGAACCAAATGTACTAATCGGCAAAGCAGTGGAGGATGCTCTTAAGTCTGCCAAAGAGGAGTATGAAACTCTCAAATCTCTTGGCCAATTTACCAACAAGCAGACTGGGCAAAGAGGCGGGAACAATTTTTTGTAGTTTTCACAGACCAAACTCCCAAAGAGGCTCAAGCTATGGTCAAAACCAGAATTCTGAATGGAACAGCAACTGGAGTACAGCGTCCTTGGACTTTCCTGGAGGCCAGAGCAGGGGCCGCGGCAGAGGGAGCTTCCACTTCCAGAGGTGGGGGACAGCCTCCCAAACAATGACAACCCACTACTGGTCCCATCCCATGCCTCCCCAGTAGGGGGACGAATTTCAAACTTCACCCATGCGTGGGAAGGACTAACCACGGACAAGTGGGTCAACAGTAGCAATAGGTTATTGCGTGGAGCTCATGGGAAAACCATCAAACTTCCCTCTGCGCCAAAGGAAACATTAAAAGGAACAATTCATCTTAATAGAAGAGGTCCATGCGCTGCTCCTCAAGGATGCAATTGAGATTGTGCCATACGAGGTAAACCAGGGTATTTATTCAACATACTTCCTTGTACCAAAAAAAGATTTGACACTGCCCAGTATTAGACTTGCGCCCTGCGAACTCTTATGTAAAGCCACATCCTCTGCTAAAACGGGGGGCTGGTGGGGATTACATGGCAACATTGGATATGAAAGATGCCTATTTTCATATTTCAATGTTCCCAGCGCACAAATCTCTTGTGGTTTCAAAGTAGCAGACGAGGGCTATCGATTCAAGGTGCAGCCCTTTGAATGGCTTCAGCTCCAAGGGTGTTCACCAAGGTACTGGCGGTGGTGGCGGCGCACTTGCGCAGGGAGGCAATCCCAGTGTACCCCTATCTGGATGACTGGCTGATCACAGGAGAGACCGCCCCCCACCTTTGCAGACTAAACCCGCAAAGAACCATAGATCTTCTCGATAAATGAGAAAAAAATGAATTTGTGTTCCAAACACTTCAAAACAGTTCCTAGGAGCTGTATTGGACACAGGTACAGGCTTGGCCTTACCTTGCATGGACAGAGTGCAGAACATGCTTCAGCAAATACCCCAGTATCAAGCCGGTCTCCAGTTAAGCGTACGCAAAGCTTTGCTTTTGCTAGGCATGATCGCATTGTGCATATATCTAGTCACACGCACGTCTGCGCATGCAACCAATGCAGGAATGGTTGGTGAAATAATTGTCTCACGCAAGTGGTCAGTGGAAAGATCTAGTGGTTGTTTCGCCAACACTAGTACAGAGCCTACGCTGGTGGTAAAGAGAATCTGTTAAAGCGAAAACCCTTCCACAATCTGGAAGGGCAAGCAATTGTCACAACAGATGAGTCACTCTCCGGGTGGGGGGGCTCACTATCGTCAGCGCATGGTCTGTTGTGAACCCAGGTCACCGCACAGAACCATATCAACCTGCTAGAACTACTAGCAGTACTCAAAGCACTCGAGGTGCAACTGACCAATCAGTTGGGTCAAATTCTGACTGACGGCACAACTGCGATGTTCTAAATCAACAAACGGGGGGGCCCACATACTCCAAGTTGGCACTGAAAATATGGAAATGGACATTTGGATGAGGAATATCCCTATCCTCACAACCCGCTCCAGGGGTACTCAATACTCTAGCAGAGTCTCTGAGCAGAGATGCCCTACCAGAGGAACACGAGTGGCAACTAGACTCTGGCGTCGTAGACCACATCTTTTCTCAATGGGGTTACCCCACAATAGATTTGTCTGCTATAGGAGAAAACTAGCAATGCCCAGACTTCGCGTCCAGTTCCCCCAGCCAGACTCCAGGGGGGGTGGAGGCGCCCTATGGATGAACTACTCAGGGAAATTTGCTTGCGCTTTTCCCGCCCGACTCAATTTATGAGCAGGATGGTGAACAAGATGCACAGAGCAGATGACGCTTATACTAGTTACTCCTATGTGGGCGAGACAATGATGGTATCCACATCTGCGCAAAGTGGCGATGTGCGATCCCATCAAACTCCCATACCTAACCAACCTGTTAACTCCACACAGGGTAACAATAGTACACCCTCTACCACACTGACTCCTGAAGTTGTAGAGTTAAGTCACCTTAATTTACCACTGGGTTTTATGGATATCCTCAAGGAGGCAAGACAACCTTACATTAGACACTGCTATTTCGACAAGTGGAGAAGATTCGTAGTTTGATGCCAGTCCAAACAAACCCCATAGAATGTACTCCTTCACACATTCTCAAGCTATATGCTCCACTTGTTAGACTCTGGGTTAGTATTCAACTCTATAAAGGTCCACCTGGCAGCTTTATCAGCTTACACCACCTCTCAAAGCAAGGTATTGTGATGGAAGATTCCAGTCATTAAGGCATTTATGGAGGCAGTCAAGAGACTCCCTCCTATTCAAGCCCCCCACCAGGGTGGGATCTCAATGTAGTGCTAGCAAAGCTCATGGGAGGGTGGGGGGGGAGGTGGTGGCGGCTATTACTTCCATAAGAAGAGTTGGTGAATTGCAAGTGTTCCTAGGGTCTCCCCTAAATTAATTTCTAAATGCCACGTGAACCAAGCCATTGAGCTTCTGGCTTTCTTTCAGGGACCAACTAGCTCAGCTGAAGTAAAATTCCACACATTGGATGTGAGGAGGGTGGTCCTTTACTACGTAAACTATATATAGATAGATAGATATTGAGATGAAGATATATATCCACTATGTATAATAGCATAGATGGGCTAAAGAAGGAAGGCCTTTTCCAGTGTTGCAGTTAAAAGCAATTGAATTAACAAGAGTGTAACTCAAAGGCAGACTGGATGAGCCAAGGCCATCTCAGGCTGGGCTGAGCAGACGTATACAAATCGTGTGAAAGAATTAAACTCCTGTTCTCCAGCATGGCGTCTGGCATGGATTCACATGCTCATGAATATTCCTCGTCATCGGGCTGGGAATTATCGGTAAAGAGAAAATCAGTTTCATTTCTGAACCATCTTTCTCCTAACAACCAATTGCTGATCTCTGGGTCATACTGCCCCCAGCTAATGACTGCCCTGTACCTAAGCCCCTCCTCTGGCAGCCATCTTCAGATTTTTACTGCACATTCAAGTATTGGGAGTCGTCGTGCTATAGCTCTTGAGCTTTTACTGCGTTTTGCAATTTTCTAAGTTTTGCTCTATTTTTTCAGTCAATAGAGCCTCTAGCTCCATCGATCCACCTTCTGATTAGCAGGTACCCGTTTTCGGATTCTTCAGCACCCCTCGAGTTCTTCTTGGAATATTCCAGAAGCTTCTTCAAGGCCTACGTCGTGTGGACATGGCGGATGAGAAGGAGGACTCTGCGTCTCTTCAAGGTTTGCCCTGGCTGCAACCTACAGAATGTCTTTTCGGACGATTGACCTTCTCTGTGCCTTTACTGCCTGCACTCAGACCCGACGCACATGGAGGATGACTATGCGTCTTGTCAGGAGATGGTGCCCTGCACACTAAACGATTGGCGCAGGTGTTTCGACGAGTGACTCTAGGCCAAGGCCCCTGCTCTGTGCGAGTCCCGGCAGCATGCTACCCTGCCCAGAAGAAAGTTGAGCGGTCTTCTTAGACCTTTGAGGGCGCTACTCCCACAGGTGCCCAACATAAGGCTAAGCACCGCAAGTCCACTGTCGCCGGAAGCGCCGTTGCCACAGGCTTCTCGGCGGCCAGGTCAAGTACAGCGTCTCAACGGCTTGGACCACAAGCCAGCGCTCAGGATCTTCAAAGAGGAAGTCGGATCATCCGAGCAAGCTCTGGATAAGACCCAGACAGGTCCTCCGGAGAAGTTCAAGGGGGGAGCGGGGCTCGACCAGGGCTTTGAAGGCCTAGGTACATCTGGCGAAGGCCCAACCTTCCATCGAATGAGTGGTGGCGTCCTTCGCGAAGACCACCGTGGCGGATCCACAGGGCACGGCCCCAAAGGCAAGAGTTATCCCTGCCTGCTAGGTAGGAGTCCTCTTTTTGGCCCATCGAAAAGACACCAGAGAAGATGCCTATCATTTCACCAAAACAGTCTGCCTCAGTCGCAGAGAAGGGGGAGGGGGGCGCACGGTAACCCTCCAGGGAATGGATATCTCCTCATAGGAGAAGCTTACCAACCTCCAGACCTTCCAGGAGGAACAGTGCGTCAGAAGCATGCCTTACGGGAAGGATCCCGATGAGGGTGACGACTAGGAGACCAAGGAGCAGCTTAACCTGCATATGCCCTCACCTCCGTCGCCACAGCCAACTCAGCAACCACCTGGAGATCTCTGTGGACATTCTCGCTGCTCTACATACACTAAGCTTGGAGATCCGGACCAGGATGCCTCTTGCGCTGACGGCCCCTGCCGCGGCACCAGTACCATCAGCGGAACCACCATCCAAGAAGAGAGGTCACCCTCTGCCTCCTTGCCACCCTTCGCTGCCTACAGACCTGTTTCCCGCCAGGGTTGAGACAGATCCTGACACGGCGACGACGGGCACAGACAGCGGGTTGGGAGATCGCCCATCTCTGCCTCCCAGATCTTCACTGCCTAACGGGATAGGCTTGTTCCACGCCATAATCTCCAGGGCCTCGGAGCTGGTACAGCTTGTCCCGGAGTGTTTCCTACACCAGTGCCGCGTGGCAAGGAGGAAGGCCGTACTTTCGATCCTGCTCTTGGATGACATTTGGGACGAGGGGTTGTCCCTCATGAAGTACCCTTCCTTGGTCCCAGTGAATAGGGGGACGTGAGAAGAAATAAATGGTGCTGGACCCTGCCCCCAAGTGCTTGTGGTCCCAACAGTCGCTGGACTTTGGTTACGGCGGCAGCTCCTCGTCTTCGGCCTACCCCCAACCCGGCTCGCCCCGGGCAGTGAGGGGAAGAAGTTGGATGCCATGGTGCGCAGTTATCATATCGGCAGCGACTACCATCAAGGCCGCCAATGCCCTCGCATTGTGGCACGTTATGACGGGGAGCTCTGGTTCAAGATCGCTCCCCTCCTGGACTTCCTTCCAGAAAAGAGGGTGGAAGCTTTGGAGATCCTACTGGAAGGCCGGGTGGCATCGAACCACACCATTGCAGTGGCCAGACATCGCGGTTCTGCCAAATGGCAACAGTGTTTGCCTTCGGTGGGGCTGGCTGAGGGCCACTCATTTTCACAAGGATGTTCAGTCGAAAGTGTTGGGAAGCCCTTTGATGGGGACAATTTGTTCGGGAAGACCGTGGACGAGTCTCTTCAGGCCATCAAGGCGGACACTGACGGCTCGTGCCTTGTGCATGCTTCAACGACTGCCGTCCTTTCGGACTTACGGCAGAAAATCCCAAGGTTCTTACAAAAGATTCACTGGAGGTGCGTCATCCTTCCAGCTCATCGGCCCAGCGGAACTAGAAGGACTGTGCCAAATCTGGAGAACTACGTCGTCACCAAGGCCCCCAAGGCAGTGCTTCGCTGTCAAAACAGGATTGATTTGGCCGTGGCATCGGGGCCCCATTCGTGCACCCCGGTGGGAGGCCGGCTGGCAAACTTCGCCAGCGCGTGGAAGACCCATCTCCACCGACCATTGGGTGCTGGACGCTCTCGCCTACGGACAAACCCCGGAGTTCTAACAAGTGTCACCTTATACCACTAGTGGCCTGGCAGGAAAACCACGACCCACAGTTTCTGCTGGAGGTGTGGGGCATGCTACTAAAGGGTGCGATGGAGCTCATCCCAAAGAGGCTCTGGCGGGTACTTATTTTTTCCTTGTCAAAAAGACCAGCGGTTGGAGGCCCATCCTAGACCTCTGCTGTTTGAACAAGTACATATAGTCTCAAAAGTTTCAGATTGGGACTCTTCAGCACGTGCTAGGGCAGCTAGAAGAGGGGGATTTTCTATTCTCGCTGGACTTGGAAGATGGGTATTTTCACATCCCCCTTACACAAGGACACCAAGTTCCTGCGCTTCGTGGTTCAAGGGCTTCATTACCAGTCAATGCCCTCCCAATCTGATTGAAGTCGGCGCCAAGAGTTCAGTACCTGGCACCAGTGCCTGCGCAACTGCATCTACGAGGGAGCCATGTGTACCCTTAACTGGGCGACTGGCTCATCCAGGCAAGCTCACGGGAGATCGCTGTCGAACACACAACAAGGTCTGTCTATTGGGGAGAATTCTTATAAATGGTTGATTTCCCTTACCTACCGAGCCCCTCAGCAGCTTTGCTTTGGATTTCTAGGATTTATTTTTTTCACCTGATAAGCAAGCCTTTTTTTCCCACTCATACATGTTTTGCTATGTGTATTTCTACTTTGTGTGATCTTGGGCACTGGAGCTTCGCCTACTTCATGTGCACCACTTTGTGTTACACAGCACCCTCATTGCACTGACACATGGTTGTCTTTGAGACTTCCCACTGACTCCATTTTTCTGGGGCTGAATACTGTGGGAATACTTAAGGCGCCTGATAGTCTAGGTAGGCAGGATGTGAGGGAGGGATCTTCAGACCCCTGCCATGGTTTCCCTTGGTAACCCAAGTCACACTCTTGTCTGATTGGCTAAGGGGACTGGCCTTGCCAGGCCAGCCACCCTGCTGTGATTGACAACCAGGCTGTATGAATGGGGGAAAACTGCATAAAAAGCCAGTATCTGGGACTGGAAGAACAGTCTCGCCACTGGAACGAAAGAACCAACGAGGAACTGGAAGAAGAGGACCCCTACAACGACTGAACTGCAGGTCCGAATCTCCAAATCCGACAGATCCTCCAGGAAACATATTCCCTTGAGCTGGTAGGGCCAACCAGTTCGCCCAAACTACAAGCAAGGACCCGTCCTCTGGTCGAATTCGCTGAACAGAGCTACAGTGGGCCGGATAGCCAGGAAGGTCGGACCCAGCTTGTGTTTTAAGGAGCGCACCTTTTATTCGTTTGGCGCTGCTGCTGGTTTCTTCCCCTGGGTAGTGCAGGACCCTCCAGTCTTCCTAGTTCTGATCAGTCCGACAGTCACTTCAGGAACAGTGAGCCAGCAGGAACTACAGGAACGTCTGCCTCAGTTACAGCCCCCTCTCCATTTAAGGATACTGTGCAAATCCGGTTGTGCGTTTCGCTCTCCACAGTGAAAGTGTTTGAAATCTTTCTCCAATCCGAGGGCTTGACCTTCTCTTCTCTTTGAACTAACATTTCTACCAACCAACCTCGTCCGGAATCTGTGCCACAACTTTACCGCAAACTACCCTGAAATGTGATCTTGAGCAAAAGACTTTTGACCCATTGACTTTTGCCCCAAGCCTTTTTTAGCTGATCTCCTCACTGTAGTGTCTCTTCAATTGCCCCGAGTACTTAACTGTTGGTTTTGCCTAATTTCTAATAACTTACTTTCCTTCCCTTTTTTAAATTGCTGGAGTGTCATTTTGCTCCCACTTCGTTTTGTGAGTTTAACTTATATGGAATTTAAGAGAAGTGGTGTGGTGTATTTATGATTGTGATTTTTAACTTGCTTAGAATAGTGAAATGTTTTACAACTGTTGAGTAAATATATATTCTTTTACTTAGAAACCTTGAGTCCGTGTTTGCCTGAATCATAGTAATTGCTGTCCTTTGTAACTATTTGTACAGATCACTTACTCTTGATGTCTGGCTGCTCCGCTACTACCACTATAACTGTGGTACAGGCTTGTACCAAAGGTGAAATTGTACCGTCACTTGTAGTCTTAATTGTGTGTAGTGTTCCCAAAGGTTACTGCATATAATTCTGCCTAACACCGTACAACTGAGGATCTGGGTTTCTCGGTGAACTATGCAAAGTCTTGCTTGACTCCATCGCAGGGCATGCGGTTTCTGGGATCCCGGCTCAAGTGTTGTTCCTGGTGTCTGTTGGAGGAAACGGTAGCAGCCATTTTGGGCAAGGTGCTACAGCTGTTTGCCCTAAAGGTCGCAACGGTGAGATCCATCAAGTCTACTTGGAATGATGTTGTCATGCATTTACCTCATCCGACTATGCAGGCTGCGGATGCGTCCTCTACAGGAGTTCCTCGACTGATGTTGGATACAAGTGTCAGGAAGCTTCCAGGACAAGATCAAGCTCGACTAGAGCTTCCGTAAAGCAATATGATGGTAGTGAGTCCGCTCACATCTGTCCGGAGGCATGGATTTCCAGACGCCACCGTACCTGGAGACGCTCACCACGGACGCCTCACTGGAAGGTTGGGATGCTCACACCGGAAGTCTTCACGCAACAGGCCTGTGGCTGCTGGAGAAGACATTGCCCATCAACATGCTGGATCTGCGAGCAGTGTTTTGGGCTCATGTCCTTCCTGCTGTCCCTCACGGACAAGGTGGTGCAGGTCTTAACAGACAACACTACCACAATGTTTGACATCAGGAAGCAAGGGGGGCACCAGAGTCCCGGCGCTTCCCAAAGAGGCGCAATACCTATGGCACTGGGCCGTAGCCCAGAGGATGTTTCTCATCCTGTTTCATCTGACAGGAGTGAAGAACACTGTCACTGACTCTCAGCAGGGAGCTGCACTCTTGTCATGAGTGGAAACTTCGGCAGGACCAAGTGGATCACATGTTTCGCAGATGGGACCATCCCCAGATCGATCTATTTTTGCAACTGCAACTAACCAAGTGCCGGAGGTTCGCCATCCGGTTTCCCCAGCCAGGGAGCATGGGGGCGCATTCCCTTTATCCTGGCAGGGCCTGTTTCTGTATGTTCCCTCTGTTGCTTCAACTAGTCAATGAACTCAGACGGTCCCAGTCAAGCTTCCAGCGGTCGCAGATCTCGCCAGAGGTACGATTCTGCACCATGACCCAGGATCACTGAACCCGAAGGCCTGGCTCCTGCGGCACTAGAGTTTAGGGGCTACGATCTCCCAGTGGATTGTAAGGATGTGCTATGGGCACAAGTGGAAGAGGTTCGCGGTTTGGTGCTGTACTCAGATCGATCCTCTACGAGTCGGTGCTTCCGTATTTGTTGTTGATGGCCAAGGCAGGACTGGCCTATGCTTCCATCAAGGTTCATCTGGTGGCTATCTCCCGGCTATCTGGTTGCATTGATTGGTCAAGGAGTATGTCAAAGGACCTTTTTGCTCGTTCCCGCCGGTGTAGGCTCCGGCGTGGGAGCGCAATGTGGTGCTTACTAGGTTCATGGGTCCTCCGTTCGAGCTTATGCATTCGGCACCACTGAAATTTGTTGAGTAAAACAGCTTTTCTTGTGGCCATCACCTGCGCACGAGTGGGAGAGATCCAGGCCCTCTCTTGTGGCCCAACTTATTTGACATTCCGCGAGACAAGGGTAGTGCTATGGACGCACCCCTCCTTCATGCCGAAGGTGCTGTTGGACTTCCATCTAAACAAGCCCTTGGTGTTATCTGTAGTCTTCCCAACGCCTTCGTTCACTGCTGAGAGGCCTCTGCACTTGCTGTATGTGGCTAGGGCGCTGAAGTTCTATGTGGAATGCACGCTGAGTTTCCGGAAGACGTCACAACTTTTTGTTAACTTTGGCCCTCTGAGCCATGGGAAGGCCCTCTCCAAGGGTTCCATTTCCAGGTGGCTCTCCGGCTGCATCATCCATTGTCACTGGTTGGCAAACCAACCGTTGCCTGGCCGTCGGAGCCCATTTGACCAGAGCGGTCGCTGCAACTATGGCGTTCCTGTCAGGTGTGCCCCTGCTGGACATCTACTGGGCTGCTACGTGGAGGTTCTACTGCGTTGACAGGGATTCCAGGGAGGAGTCAGTCTGCCAAGCAGTGTTGCGCACCCTGTTCGCTTGAAGGTGAGTAATGAGGAGGTAAGAGATGCTTAAAGTTGAGCCTTGCCACCTCCCGTGGTTGTGCATGTGTACTGCTATGTATTTATTCATGAGCATGTGAATCCATGCCAGATCCCGATCCCATGCATGTAGGAGCAAGTTACTTACCTGTAACTGGTCTCCAGCATGGGTCTGACATGGATTCACATGCGAACCCTCCTGCCTACTGTTGGGGAGAATTCTCATTTATTGCTAATTTCCCTCACCTAGTGAGTCCCTCAGCAGCTTTGCTGGGTTTCTGGGGTTTATTTTTTCCACCTGGTAAGAGTGAGCCTTTTTCCCACTCTTATATGTGTTATGCCATGTGTATTTCTGTTTGCGTGATCTTGGGCTCTGGAGCTACACCACTCCATGAGACCCACTTTTTGTGCTACACAACACTTTCAGTCCAGTGACACAGGGTTGTCTTTGAGACTTCCCACTGACTCCATTTTCCTGGGGCTGACTACTGTCCCCCAGAAACAAGTAAAGTTGCCATTAACTTTATGTAGTCATTTAAACTACAGACCCAGTACACCCCATCTTACATGGAGTGTTGGAAAGGGTTAGTTCCTATTCCTTTTTGTCTGTACCTCTGAGCTTTATTTTGCTCTTAACACGAAGACTTGGCTGGTGGCAGTGGCATCTACCCTAACTTTTCTACCGTGATTATACTATATAAACGTGGTACTGTTTTAGGCTATTATATTGGCCTCAAACTTAAACCGACCAAATACTTTTTTATTTTGGCTCCGGTTGAGTTTTATCGCCATTTCTTTTTGTTAAAGTACTTGTGTTTTACTTTGCGTGGCAAACCAGGTTTGCCTCCTTTGTTCACTAACCTTTGGCGGGCTTCTGTCCAGAAGTCCTCCTTTGGTGTCTGGGTCTCTGGTGGGGTGAATGTGAGCAAGGGGGTGTAGTCACCCCCTGCACAGGGTATCCTTGGAGACCCAAGTCACACTTTGTCTTGATTGGCTGTGGTGGTTGTCTGGGCCGGACAACCCCCCTGCTGAGTGATTGACAGCCAGGCTGTTTGAATGGGGGATTTTGGCATAAAAGGCAGGACTCTTGAGCTGGAAGTCGAAGTCGCCACTGGAACTGCAAAGAACCGAAGAGAAGCTGAGAAGACTGCTGCTGCAACTCCCGCGTCCCGGTGAAGCCCTGCTGCAGTTCTGAGCTATCTACCCCTCAACGACAAGAGAAGATCCAGTCCGGAGTCGTCTTCCCTTGAGCCTGGTGGGATCAACCAGCTCATCTTCCACAGGCAGAAGATCCTCTTCTTGGTCGAAATCTCTGCACACAGTTCTAGTGGTCCGGATAGCCATCTGTAGAGCCTTTCCTGTTTTAAAGGAGCACACCTTCTAGTCACTGTTGCTTTTGCTGCTGCTGGCTTCATCCCTGGGTAGTGCAGATCGCTCCAGACGTCCTTCTCCCAACGATTGAAGCTTCAGGAACTACCGTGGCACCAGCTCTTCATACAAATAAGGTACTGTGTCCGACTTCGAGGAACTCGGGTGAACCCTTTTCTCCTCACCAACGGCTTGTCCTTATCTTCCATCTAACTTTTGCTTCCCTTTTGATATCGAAGTACTCCTGGCAATCTCGAATCGTGAACTATTCCAACCTTGTGATCCTCGACAACAGGACCCCTGTCCCATTGACACTGGCACCGGCTTATTGACCTTTCTACATTTTAGAAAATGTCTCTTGATTCTATCTGCCTTGGCAAAAGTATTGCCTTTGATTTTTATCCCCAACTCTCTTGTGTTAATTATGTGCTGAGTTTTTTGTCTACAGTAACATTTCTGTTCGCGGGTACGCTTCTCTTTCGTATGACTGAACGGTCATTACTGTCATTACTGTCAAAAAGTGATCGTGTTAACCCCCGGTAACGTCTTTGTTTCAAAACACTGGTCTGTCAAATCCAAAGGTACTTAACTTTAATTGTTCTGCACAAGGGGAATTAGTTGTGTAGTGTATTTGAAGTGTGGTTTTAATTTAATAGAAGTGAAGTGTATTACGAACAGATGGTTTAAAATAAATGTACTAATACTTTTTAACCAAAAACCTTGTCAGTGTTTGCTTGAGTCACAGTAATTGTAGTCCTTTGTTTAATCTCTACTACTGCTCATTTGCTCTTGAGATAAGTCTGGCTGCTCAGCTACTGCTACCACTGTGTAGTACAGGCTTGTACCAAAGGTGAAATTGTACCACCACCTGTAATCTTAATCTTATGTAGTGGTCCCTACGGGCACTGCCCAGGATTCTGCCTAACACCTAACCCTCTGCGGCTCTTCTCTTGGTCCCACTGGCACTTTACGTGCCACCAAATCTGAAGATGGCTGCCAAAGGAGGGGAGTAGGTAGAGGGCGGTCATTGGCTGGGCGCAGTGTGATCCAGTAACCAGTGATTGGTTGTTGGGAGAGACAGTTCAGAAGTGAAACAACATTTTTTCTTTGAGGATTCCCAGCCTGATGTCGGGATATTCATGAGCATGTGAATCCATGCCAGACCCATGCTGCAGAACAGTTGCAGGTAAGTAATTTGTTCCTTCAGGAGGCATTGGCAAAAACAAGGGAGACGCTGGAGGTCTATTAAAAAATTCGGATGCTTGTTAATCTGCTTAGAATCGCATGCTGTGCATATGGTCCGACATCCTGTGGTAACCGCAGAGTATTGCATCTTGTCTTTCAGGGACCGAAAGGGAATGTGTAGTGTACCCAAAATCCCTCAAGCGCCTGGGTCCCTCAGATTGTTTTTTTCGCCCAGATAACTGGTCGCCTTATAGCGGAGCTCTTCATAAGAGACCTTTATCTTTATAGCTACTGTTATTTCCCCTTAAGTCACTGCGATTCAAGCAACCTCGACGGAGACTGCGGGAAGTTTTGACGCCGGTGGATTTCGGCGCTTAAGATCCGGCGGCTGAGCCATCCACGTGGCCAGGCACTCTGGCCGGCCTACACAGTAGGGAGAGTGGTGTCTGGGTGGCCATATCTTTCGTTATGTCTATCCTCTTCCCCCTGTGCCCTCTAGGTCTGGTCATCTTTGTTTAGTCCTTTCGCTATGGAAAGGACTCCATTTAGGTTCTGCCCTAAGTGTAGGGTCAGGTAACCGTGGAAAGACTAGCACAGAACGTGTAATTCTTGTCTACCCCTAGATCACAACAAAAATCGATGTGCAACGTGTAAGCTCCTTCGGCCTAAGACCTTGAGGCAGACGCTTCTAGGTCCGCCACGCCCGTCACAACCCCTCTAGGCCTGACGTAAGTCTCGCTTCGGGGACAACACCCAGGGACAGGGGTGTACAGAAACCACAAAACACTAAGCACACAACCCCACCACCAATTTCAACGGTTCTGTCAAAAAGGGTGAAAGCGCCAACAGGACCGCCAAAAATGTCGATGGAATCCTCTGATCTGGTAGATCAGCAGCCTTCCCCCGCATCCGAGCCTTGCGACTGGGCACTCCAAAAATAAGGTCTCTAGCTCTAAATCGG
This sequence comes from Ambystoma mexicanum, assembly GCF_040938575.1. Lineage (NCBI taxonomy): Eukaryota > Metazoa > Chordata > Amphibia > Caudata > Ambystomatidae > Ambystoma > Ambystoma mexicanum. Next base: position 176,129,281 of record NC_090941.1, on the reverse strand, counting down.
GCTTACAAAACTAAGCGCGGTCATCTGGTGCCCCCCAAGTCCATGGTAGGCCCTACTCCTAGGCCTCCTAGCCTTTCCAGAGGAAATATCTACTGCTAGCCCCGCTGACGCCGCGGTAGAGCTGCTGCTGACCCATTGACTCACGCCGATTCTGCAGAGATTGAGGATAGTATCGCAAGGATTACTTCGGCGGTTGGGCTGACACCTAAGATACTGTCAACACATGGAGCGTACCACAGACAAGTCTAAAGACACACTATGATGCTCCAGTACTCGCGAATCCTACGAGGACAGTCAGGAGCCTATGTCCAACACCCTTGAGTTCGAAGGATGCATGGACCATCTAGAAAGGATTCTCGCGTTCTGAGCAGCCTTCCCCTAAGATCTCGTGAAGACCCTATTTTGGGGTCAGCTTCACATTTCCAGGAAAATCTTGAATCAGCCTTTGGCTTCTGCCCACCATGAAGATGTGGTCCAGATGGACACTTATCAGGACATCTACGACGAGGAAGAAGACCCTTCCTTCCTGCAGGACAACCCTGATGACCAGGCGGATGCCGTTGTAACTGGGAAGAAACCCAGCAAGGGGAGACAGAGCCATGGACGCTCCCCACACACGATCAGGACACTGATGTCCTATGCCTAGATTCTCCTCCCACCACTCTGGCCCGCCAGGCCTCGCCTGTAGACAATCAAATGGCCTTCAATGCCATTTTAAAGAAGGCAGCAGAGCACTTTCTGATCACCACCCAGGAGGTGGTTCCCGAACAAGATTTTGTGGAAGACATTCTCAAAGAGAAACCCCCACCCCCCTCAAGCCAAGCCATTCCCCTTCTGAACTCTTAAGAGAAGGTTGGCCCCCTCCCTAGTCACGCCAGCTCAGACCCAGGCAGTGAATCAGAGTGGAAAAAACTATTTCTGCCAGCTCCTATGGACCCTCCATCTATTAAAGGCCACACCACCCCGACTCCATGGTAGTCACTACCACCTGGAAATGAGCTGGGGTACCCATTGCTACGCGGGAGCCACCTCCGGTTAAGTAATCTAAAAGGTTGTACACCTTAGGGAAGCTTGTTCCCTCATCAGCTGCATACACCACATGCATAGCGAATAACACCACGCTGCTTGCAAGTTATGCAGACGTACAATGGAACCTCGTACAAGAGGCTCTGCAGGAGGTTCCTGAACCGGCTAGGTTCAGACTTCTCACCATTGTGGCCGAGGGCAGGCAAGTAAATCAGAATATAATCAAACACACTCTGGACACTGCTGAAACAGCAGTCAGATCCCTGGCCCAGGGCACACTAAAGCCGCAACTCTGGGTGCAAGCCTGAAACACAGGCCGTTCTTATTTATAAACCCATAGACGAGACCAATCTCTTCGGGAAAGCGGTCGACGATGCTCTGGAGAAGGCAAAGAGAGCATGAGACTCTTGTCCTTAAAACAAATAACTCTGATTACCCCTGCCCCCCCAAAGGGAGGCAGTTCTCGGTCCTTTCGAGGGCAATCCTGTGCAAGTCAAAACTACAATACGGGAAACTGACTCTGGACAAACATCTGGAAGCACTGCCAACACCTAGGGGTCAGCGACGCAGCAGAGACACCAACCCCAGAGGAGCAGCAACTTCTGGTCAGAAATGACCAATGGATCCAGGTCCCCTCCCATTTCACGCCGGTCGGGGGGGGGGGGGCCTTTACCATATTTCCTCGCGGCATGGGAGGGGCTATCTTCAGACCAGTGGGTTATAAAGATGGTCTCGCCCACGGGTACTGCGTGGAATTTGCCCGACCACGACAGTTCAGACCACCACGTTCACGACACCTCTCACCGGACCATCTGCAGATTCTGAATCGAGAGGTGGAAGTGCTGCTGGGAAAGGACACCCTAGAAGCCATCCCTGTTCAGGTAAACTAGGGTATTTTTCCAGTGTACGTACTTGTACCCAAAAAGGACCTCACATGCGCCCTGTTCTAGACCTGCGCCCAGTGAACACATTTATGAAAACTCAAGTTTCGTATGGTAACGCTACAGGAAGTGATCCCACTGTTGAAACAGGGGGGACCACATTGCAACATTGGACATGAAAGATGCATACTTTCATATTTCAATGTTGCCAGCGTACAGGAAATATATAAGGTTCATGATAGAGGACAGGCATTACCAATTCAAGGTGCTCCCCTTAGGCATTGCCTTGGCGCCAAGGGTGTTTACAAAGGTCCTGGCAGTGGTGACAGCACACCTGCGCAAACTATCCGTCCCGGTTACCTTGACAACTGGCTCATAACAGGGGACTTTTACGACGCATGCTTTTGTTCACCCATAAGACTGTGGACCTTCTGTTCAGTCTGGGATTCTCTATCAACGAGAAAGTCCAGTCTAGTCCCCAGTCAAGTAAAACCATTTCTGGGGGCTCTTATCCGGATGAAGGACTGCCTAGTCTTCCCCTCCGAGAGGGTTCAGAACATGCTTTCTCAGATCCCTCAATATGTAGCCAGTCAGGAGGTGACGGTACGCAAGGCTATGCGCTTGCTAGCTATGATGGCCTCATGCATATACTTGGTTCCCCATGCGCACCTGCGTCCCATGCAACAGTGGCTCAACAGCCAGTGTTGTCAGGCCAGCGGACAATGGGAAGATCTGGTAGTTGTCTCGTCAGCCCTCATTCTCTCTGCAATGGTGGTCAAGAAACAACCCCTTGAAGGGGAAGACCTTCACCACCCTTGCAGTGGAAGCCATTCTCACGACAGTTGCATCTCTCACGGGGTGGGGGGCTGACCTGCTTCAGCAGACAGCGCATGTAGTGTGGTCCCCTCCAGAATCGTCCAACCATATAAATTTACTGGAGCTATTAGCAGTGTTCAAAGCACTGAAGGCCTTTCAGATGCAACTGCAAGGGAAGACGGTGCTGATCCTAACGGACAGCACTACAGCAATGTATTACCTGAACAGGGGGGCACTCACTCTCCAGGGCTATGTAAGCTGTCACAAAACATTTGGATATGGGCTCTCAAATACAAGATATTTTTGTTGTCCCAACATGTTCCAGGGGAACTCAATCTTCTGGCAGACGTACTCAGCAGAGATTTTCCTCTGCCAGACGAATATGAATGGCAGCTACATGAATACATTGTATCCAACGTCTTCGCAGAATGGGGGTTCCCAGAGATCGACATGTTCGCAACTCGGGAGAACGCCCAATGCCAAGGTTACGCCTCCAGGTACCCCAGAACCGATCCAAGGGAACGGTCTCTGGATAACCTGGTCGGGGGAAATATGTCTACGCCAGCCCACTTACCCCCCCCCCCCAACTCCCCTTCTCAACAAGATGGTGTACAAGATGCACCAGGAACCAGTTACCATGATACTGGTGGCCCCATGTGGGCTCACTAACCCTGGTTCGGTTCGCTCACCTGATGGAAAGGTCCCTCTCCCCACCAGTAAAACTACCCTGCCTGTACAACATGTCTCAGGACAGGGGGAGACCCTACACCCAGGCCCACAACCCCTGAACTTAGCAGCTTGGCTCCTGAGATCATAGAGTTTGGACACCTGCAACTCATTCAGAGGTGCATGGACATACTCAGGGAAGCGAGAAAACCGAATACACGTTATTGCTATGCTAGCAAATGGAAACGTTTTGTCATCTGGTGCAATTCCAAGGGCGTCCCATCGATTGCTCACCCACACACATTGTGCTGTATCTAAAACATCTGTTGGACACTGGGTTAGTCTTCAATTCCCTAAAGGTTCATCTGGCTGATCTGTCAGCCTACACCACTTCACAACAAAAGGTGTCGTGGTGGAAAATACTGGTGATTAAAGCCTTTATGGAAGGGGTTAAAAGGATTTATCCTCCCATTTCTCACCTAGCCCCTGGATGGGATCTGAATATGGTTTTGACCAGGCTCATGGGAGCTCCCTTTGAGCCTATGCATAAAGCAAGTCTGAAAGACCCGACTTATAAAACAGCCTTCCTAGTGGCTATCACTTCTATCAGAAGGGTTAGCGAACTACAGGCTCTTTCTGTTCTAGACCCCTTTGTTACAGTCAACAAAGATAAGACATCTGCGCACACATCCCAGATTTGCACCTAAATTCATCTCAAAGTTCCATGTGAATCAATCGAACTACCCACTTTCACTAACATGGCCGAAAGAAGCCTACACACACTGGATGTGCACAGGGCAGTCATGTTCTACCTGGAAAGAACTAAACCACTGAGGAAGACTAAACAGTTCTTCGTTTCAGTGGCAGCTGGTAGAGAAGGGGATCCTGTCTCTAAATCAGCTATCTCAAGGTGGATTGTCAAGTGCATAACACTGTTACACTCTTGCTAAGAGAGAACTGCCCTTCAAGCCTAGAGCACATTCTACTTGAGGCTCTGGGGCATCCATAGCATTCATTGCAAATGTTCCCCTCGAGTCCATTTGCAGAGCGGCAACCTGGAGTTCTGTACACACCTTTACAAAACACTATTGCCTAGATACTCATTCTAGGTCTGATTCTCAGGTGGGACAAGCAGTACTAAGACATCTTTGCTCTACTGTTCCTTCTCACAACCCACGTCCAACTCCGGGTACTGCTCGCTAGTCGATGCACAGCATGTGATTCTAAGCAGATTAACGAGCATCAGAAGCCATGCATTACTCACCGTAATAGCATTTCTGATGATTGTATCTGCTTAGATTCACATGCGCCCTCCCTACCTCCCCTCTCGGGGTGGAAGGAACATAGACATCTTACTACTTTCTCTCTTTATGTACTCACTCTAGCCTTGGGCTCCCTCATGGCAGAAAGAATACAATCGGAGGGACCTCGGCGCGTGAGGGATTTTGGGTACACTACACGTCACGATGGGGATAGTGTTACGGACACGCCCATGCCGACGTCTCCTTTCGGTCCCCGAAAGACAAGATGCAATACTACGCAGTTATCACTGGATGTCGGACCATATGCACAGCATGTGAATCTAAGCAGATACAATCAGAAATGCTATTATGGCGAGTAATGCATGTCCTACGCGTCATTGGGGACTGAGGAGTGGTGCTGGTGGGCGGAGTAAGGAGAGCGCATGATCCCAGGTCTGTGCCTCTAAATTTAAACAGGAAGATTTTTGTTTTTTTCTGGTGAAAAAGGTTCTCCCGTCCCTACCAATGGACGCCCATACAGTATGGAGGAAAGAAGACTATGGACTACTAAGTTGGTCACTACGGTGAGTAACTTATATCATTTTTGATAAAATGGTCACCCATCAGTGCCATACTGCAACTGAGGATTCAGCATGTGGTGAAAAAATGAAACCACTGCCACCTGCCATTTAAAGTAATGAGTTTAACATAAAACTTTTGCTTGAGTAGGTTGGAAAAGGGGCTACTAGGTAACCCCCCCCCCCCCCCCCCCTGCGCTCCACATAAGATGGGGTGTGCTGGACCTACAATGAGAAGGTAAGAAGGTAAGTAAAGTCAATTTCACTTTACTTTTCTTGGGAACAATGGTTCACACCAAAAAAGGTATTTAAACCTTATGAGAAATCTAAAGGATTTCTGTGACACTGCACCGATGGTGCCGTCCCCATACAAAAAGTAGATGCCTATGGAGTTTGCCAGACTCCAAAAACAAAGGAGGTTGGTAGCCGCCGGAAAAATTAGACCATTCTCAAATTGTGGAATGTAGTATTGTTTGTAAGAAACTGTAGTGGTGTTGGAATTAATCACCTTAACCCCAGCGTACTAAATATTCAAATTATCTCCGCATTTTAGAGACATCACTAATGTTGTTAGAATAAATCATAACGACTTTTCTACATCCCTTACTTCAGGGGACATGTGTTTATTTACATGTATTATAAGTAAAAATCAAAGAAACAACATATAAGCATACAAAAAATTATTGACATTACATATAGTCAAGGAATGGAGACATCGTTTGGAACCAGATTTCCTCATATCTAAGTCAAAACATAGGATCTGGAAATGGAAAACAATGCTGGATTTAGTAGTAGATTATTTTCTGTATAAAAACCATTCTTGAAAATCAATTAGCTCCTAATATTCAAAAACAGAAAAAAAGAGAGAAGAAAAACCAACTAGACAAACGTGTTTTTTGCTAATATAGTGATCTTCAAGTGAAGCAATGCTGGATTGTAATCCATACAGTAATAACACAACAGATTTATGATGCAATATTAACAAAACAGTAATGGCCAAGATTCAACAAAAGTTCTATTTGTGGTGGAATCTTGCGTATTGATAGGGTGGTTGCCAATCCTTGGTCTACGTCGGGAACTGAAAATCCCTGGTGTTTAGCTAACAGCAGGTTGAGGCCTGCTGCAGTGACGTTTCGGCTTCTGAATGGACAGCCTTCTTCTGGGCCAGTCACCAGGGATTTTCAGTTCAGGCTGGGGGACCCTCCAATAAGTGACTTTGCTACATTCACACTTGAAGTTGGCTGTTCAGTAATTGAGCCAGCCTCTTAGAATCTGCGGGAACAAGAGTGATGAACCTCGAATGTGCATTAGGACTAGACCGCGCCCACCAATTTCCTGTCTGGTGACAGTGGTCATCTTTCCTGAGGAAGCCTGTGAAGATGCATGAAGAGAAAGGACTCCTCCCAACGAACACCTGGAAAGGTAACTGCCAACAGACGCCATACCACCTTGAACAGGACTGAAACCCAATCAGATGCTATTTTGAGCATCATCCTCCTTGGTGAATAATCGTGGAAAAACCTTGCATCTGCCCCACCACCCGACTTCGGAGGTGCATGGAAATTAACAAACATGTTAATTTTTTGACATAGTAATGGGGTATGGTGTCCTGATAGCACTTCAAGGAAGATGCCGTGTACTAATATGGGACAAGTGATGGTCATAAAATGGAGATGATATCCCCTATTCAGATAGTCTCCTGGACTCCGCAGTGAACTTAATATATCAAAGATAAAGTGGCCCTAGGGGCACTTGGCAGCAATCTACATACGGTATGTGTACTGCCTGTCAAACCAAACTCACATAATCATTCTCGTAGTGACAATGATAGCTTTGTCTTAGACAATCTACAGAGCTACATGTTAACAATGTCGCAACCTGACCCACCTGCAACCTTTATAGGTTATTGTGAAACTAAAGCAGAGTGCGCAGACTCCGAATGGGAATGTGTTTATTAGAATGTGAACTAGTTTACTGTAGGGTCCCTCCCTTCATCCTTCCAATCTTGTACAGTGGTCATAAAAATCTGATGCAGATGTCTTCACTATCGCCAAACCTAAATCCTTCTTTAAGGCTTCCACCTGTAAGGGAAATGCCACTCCAAGTTCTAGAAAATCAATCCAAAAGAGTGCACGTGATATGAGAAAAACAAAAATGTATTGCAACAGCCTAGACGGGGAATTAACTCAAGACAGACTATATAACCTAAGATGGCCGGTTTTATTGCAAATTACAGAAGAGAAAAGACTACAAATGTTACAACTTATTCACATTTTCCAGGCCTCTCATTTAAGTAATAGGTACAATAGGTGCTTCCATACATTTCCTGACCCTATTGGTTTGTTCCAACCTTGTGACTAAATAGGAATATCAAACAATTCATTAATGTTTAGATAATCTTCTCCCAAGGTGCTGTCTAGCTAATACTCAAACTTGTATCATTTAAGCTTACTTAGTAATTATTGGTTGCTCCAAGAGTATGCGTGGAGTGAATGGGTCAATTTCAATAATACCTATGTGAGATGAGCGTGACATTGGAATTAAAACTTTTAAATCCTTTCACATTTCGCCAGTCATCACCAGGCCACGTTGCAATTCGTTGTTGGAAACATTACTTGCATGTCCTTCCTTTCTCATGATTTTATCTATCGTGCCTTTGACCTTACTTGCTGTGGCTTAATTGCTTGCACATTACATTTTCTTGTATCAGGATATGTATATTTCTCCAGGATGGGGTCTGGCATGGATTCACATGCTCATGAATATTCCCTTTTGTCAGGCCGGAAATCCTCAGTAAAAGTTTCACTTTTGTTGTCTTTCTCCTTTCAACCAATCGCTGAGTTCTGGGTAATACTGCCCTCTTCCTAAGCCCCTCCTCTGTCAGCCATTTTCAGACTTCTACTGCACGTTCAACTGTTGGAGTACTCGTGTTTTGCTTTTAGAGCTTTCTGCGTTCGTGCTTTTGGCTAGGAAAACCCTATTTTTGTTCACATTGAGCCTGTGTGCTTCTTTTTCTAGTCATCCGATTAACGGGGACCTGTTTTTCGGCATCTCATCGCCCCTCAATGGCAAAATCATTTTCTTCTTGCCAGGTTTGGACCAGGTGATCCAGACCAAATCGTCCCGGTCGATCAAGCTGGTCGCTGCCTCCCTGTCGAAGGCGAAAGTGGCTGATCCGGTCCAGGCTACCCCAGTGGCAGTCAGGGTGGCTTTTCTTATCAAGGGGGAGGTTTTGACCAAGCCAGTGGAGAAGAGGATGCTGGGCCTCAGCCCAAAGCCGAGCGACACCCACCCCCACCGCCCCCCCCCTGGACCCAAAGAGGGGGCGGGGAGTTGAAGAGCTCCACGGCCAGACATTTCTTCCAAGGAAGAGTGTTTCCATCCCAGAGGAAGCAGCGGCAATGACGTTGGCAGGTACATCGGCCCTGGTCCCAGCGACCCTAACCCCCAGCCACCTCCCAGAGATCTGTTGCATGATATTCTCTCGACCCGCCACACACTGTCGGAGATTCAGAAGAGGATGCCAACGGCACCACCAGCGATGACCCCTTTGACACCAGGGCTGCCATCTCTGAAGAAAAGGACACCCTACACTGCCACCCCAACCGTCACTGCTCCCACCCCCCCATCTGCCATCACCCCCTAACATCTCTGCCGGATGAAGTGGGATCCTTCCACTCCATGATCGCCCATGTGTCAGACCTCTTCCAGCTCATTCTGGAAGAGAAGAAAAGGTTCCTGCATCTGTGCCGGGAGGTAAAAAGGACGGCCATTCTGTTGGTACTGCTCCTGGACGGGATGATGTCTGGGATGAATGGCTGGCTCTGTTGAAGAACCCCGCCTCAGCCCTGGCGAAGAGGGACCGGCTAAAGGAATAAAAAACGGGTGCTGTAATCTGCACCCAAATGTCTGCGGTCTCGACCATTGCCGGACTCTCTCGGCTATGGCCAGGAAGAAGTCATCCAATCCGTCGTCAATCTCGGTCGCCCAGGCGGCGAGGGGAAGAAACGGGATGCTGTGGGACGGAAGGTCATTTACTCTGCAGCGACTATGGTCAAGGCGGCCAACGCCTTGGTGATCCTGGCCAGGTATGACCAGGAACTATGGTACAAGAAGTCTCTGATTCTGGATTTCCTCCCTGAGGACAAGCTGGTTGAGGCAATGGAGATACTTCAGGAGGGCAAGGTGGCGTCTGACCACGGAATCATCGTGGCCCTGGACATTGCGGAAACAGGGATCCGCCAGATGGTAAACTGGGTTTGCCGCTGTCATTGTGGCTGGCCGAAGGCCACCAAGTTCAGACAATCCAGACCTGGGTCCTGGACATGGCGTTCAGAGACATTCTTTTCAGCAAGGCAGTCTATGAATCTCTTGAAGCCATCAAAGCAGATAGACGGCCTGTGCCCTGGGCACGCTGCAACAGCACCGTCGGTCCTTTCGTCCCTCAGGAGGGAAGTCAGGGAGATCTTTGAAGAGTTTTGGCGCTGGGTCGTCCTCTTAACACCAGCCCTCCTGTTCCTTGACCCAGGAAGCCTACATGGCTTGTTCCAAGGCCTTCAGAGGTGGCCGCTGTTGTCCGGCCGCCAGCAAGGCTCCCAGGGCGGCGTGCTGGCCTCCAAGCAGGCCTGAACCAGCCAGGACATTGCCCCTGCACCCCAGTGGGAGCCGGCTAGCTGGCGAACTTAATCAGCGTGTGGAGAAAACCTCTCCACTGATCGATGGGTGCTGCACTCTTGCCCACTGATACTTTGGAGTTTCAGCAACATACCTCCGGTGGCCCGACAGGAACACATCCCTCAGGTGCTTCTGGAGGTTCGGGCCAGGTTAAGAAAAGGGGTGATAAAGCTGGTTCTGAAGTGACTCTGGGGCTCTGGAGTTGCTCAAGGTACTTTCTGGTAAGAAAGAAGACCGGGCGCTGGAGGCTCATTCTCGATCTATGACTCAAGTTAATAAAGTCCCAGAAATTCAACATGGTCATGTTGCAGCACATGCTCGGCCAACTGGAGGAGGGAGACTTTCTGTCGTTGGATCTGGAGGGTGCGTACTTCCAGGTCCCCATTCACGTAAACATCTCAAGTTCCTCTGCTTCATAGTATAAGGGAAGCACTACCAGTTCAAGGCTCTCCCCTTCGGACTGAAGTCGTCGCCCAGAGTTTTTACAAAGTGCCTGGCTCCGGTGGTGGCCCATCTGCGACTACAGGGAATTAATGTGCACCCTTACAACTGCTAATCCGGGCCAAGTCGAAGGACATCTCCGTCGATAACATGGAGAATATCCTCCAGCTGCTGACGCATCTGGGGTTCTCTGTGAACAATGCAAAATCCTGATTGACTCCATTGCAGAACGCACTGGTCCTGGGGTCCAGGCTCAAGTGTCCTGTCTGGCGGCTCTGGAGGGGAGGGTATAGCGGCCATTTTGAGCAAAGTGCAACAGCTGTTGGCATTGAAGATCGTCACGGAGAGGACAATCAAGTGGCTGCTTGGAATGATGTCATGCATCTACCTGGTCCGGCTCTGCGGTTTGCGGATGCGACTGCTCCAAGAGTTACTGGATGCCCGTTGGATCCAAGTGTTCAGAAGCTTCAAAGACTGGATTGTGCTCGATGAAAAGTTCTGTCGAGCGATAAGGTGGTGGGCACTCCAATATCACCGGGCACATATTTCCAGAACCCTCTATACCAGGAGGTGGTCACGACAGACTTTTCCCTGGAAGGGTTGGGAGCACACACTGGACGTTTCCCACCAGAGGCCTGTGGCTGCCCGAAGAGAAGGCGCTACAAATCAACATACTGGAACTATGGGTTGTTTTGGGCCCTCAAGTCTTTTCTTCATCCCTCAAGGGCAAAGTGGTGAGCGTCTTCACAGACAATACCACCACAATGGTTTACATCGGGAAGGAGGGGTTGGGGGGAGATCCCTGGTGCCCTCCAGAGAGGTGCAGGAGTTGTGGCACAGGGCAGTCGCCAAGGGAATGCTCCTCATTCCTTTCCACCTGGCGGGAATCAAAAACACGGTCAGACTCCCTCAGCAGGGAGCTGCACTCTTGCCAAAAGTGGGAACTTTGGCAGGATCAAGTGGACAACCTCTTCTTCAAGTGGGGCAGTCCCCAGATTGATCTGTTTGTGGTGACTAACACCAAGTGCCAGAGGTTCGCCGGCGGTTTTCCCCAGTCGGGGTGCAGGGGGGGGACGGGACGCATGCTCCTTCCCTTGAAGGCCTGTTCCTGTTCGCATTCTCTCCGTTGCTGCTGCTACTATGAGTAATTGTTCAACTCTGACTGTGCTGGTGCAGGATGATCCTCGTTGCGCCAGCGTGGCCAAGTTAAATCTCATACTCAGACCTTGTCAGCATGTCGGCGTCCGTCCCAGTCAAGCTATCAGTGGTTGCGGATCAAGTCTGGGATGGCACACGCCTCCATCAAGGTGCATCTAGCGGCTATCTCCTGCTACACCAGGTCTCTAGGAATTTCTTCTCTTTGGTTGCACCGTCTAGTTAAGGAGTTCAAAGGACTGTTACGTTCCTGCCAGTGAAGGCGCCTTCCCTGGTGTGGGAACTCAACGTGGTGCTGACTTGGCTCATGGGGGACCCATTCGAGCTGATGCATCCAGCTCTACTCAAGTTCCTGTTTTGGAAGACCACTTTCCTTGTGGCCATCACCTCTGCCAGAGTAGGTGAAATCCAGACCCTGTCCTGCATGCTGCCTAACTTGACTTTCCATGAGAGGGTAGTGCTGCAGAGGCACCCCTCCTTAATGCCCAAGTATTCTCTGGAATTTCATCTCAATGAGCCCTTGCTGTTGCTTGTTTTTTCCGACGCATTTGTTGCTGGCTGAAAGTCGCTGGATGTGACCAGAGTGCTGAAGTTTTGTGGCCCACAAAAAGGTTCCGGAAGACTTTTCAGCTTTTTGTGAGCTTTGGTCCTGTGAACCATGAGAAGGCCTTGTCCAAGGCTTCCACCTCCAGGTGGCTCTCCGTCTGCATCACTCATTCACTGGTTGGCCAACCGACCTCTGCCTGGCCGTCCGAGAGCCCATTCTACCAGAGCAATTGCTGCTACAACAGTGTTCCTGTCTGGTGGGCCCCTGATGGACATCTGCAGGGCTGCTGCTATGTGGAGGTATATGTACACCTTCACGAAATTCGACTGCATCGACAGGGATTCCAGGGAGGAGTCCAGAGTCGGCCAAGCAGTGCTAAGCAACCTTTTCACTTGAAGGTGAACCTGGTTGTCAGATGAGTAATTGCTTCTGTTGAGCCTTGTCACCACCTGTGGTTGTGTATGTACTGTTATGTTTTTATTCATGAGCATGTGAATCCATGCCAGACCCCATGCTGGACAAGGAACAAGTTGGTTACCTGTTCTCCAGCATGGGTCTGTCATGGATTCACATGTGAACCCTCCCTCCTGCCCCTCTGCGGCTCTTCTTGGCCATAGCTGGCTGCCAGTGCAGGGGCTTAGGGAGAGGGCAGTCTGACTGGGGCAGTATGACCCATAGCTCAGTTATTGGTTTATAGGAGACAGTTTATAAACAAAAGTGAAACTGGTTTTTCTAATACTGAGGATTTTCAGCCTGACGGGAAATATTCATGAGCATGTGAATCCATGCCAGATGCATGCTGGAGAACAGTTACAGGTAACATCTAGTGCTTATCGCTGAGTATTGCGTGATTTGTTTTCAAAACTCAAAGGGACTGGGCGTGTTAATACTATGCCTTGTGTGATGTCTACTGTACCCATGGTCCTTCACACATCGAGATCCCTCAGATCGTTTACTTTCCCGCATCGTGGTTGGTCGCTAGTTGCAGATTTCCTTTCTGGTTAACGCCTTTGATTTGACAGTTTAATTTTACTCTTTCTAGCCTTCTCCAGCATTTTATCTTTCATAGATAAACATGCTGTGAATATTTCCAGGCAGGCTGAGAATCCTCGGTAATATAGAGCAGTTTAAACTTGAACTGAAAGCATTGTCACTTTTTTATGCTTAGTAATTTTGAGTCATACTGCCCACAGCCAATAGGAATACCTCCCGTAGCCCCGCCTGTCGGGCATCTTCAGATTTTCTTACTGCACGTTAGTTTGGGGGAGCACTCAAAAATCATTTAACTTTTCTACAAGTAAAATTGAAATTTAATACATTTCCCACAAAAATATATTCTAATTTCTGTTGACTGTCCCCGTGGCTGGTGTTCTTCGAAGCTTTGTCTGCATAGTTGGGCCTACCTCATGGTGGAATCCACAAGGAAAAGCCTGTTCAAGGCCTGTGCCTGCTGTGGACTGAAGAATGTCTCCGTACACGATCCCCACACCACGACGATTGCCTCTACTGCCTTCATCCTCGCTGTCATCCAGGACTGAAATCTGCCAATCGTTCTCCAACAAGACACTGAGGGATTGTTGCTGCCGTCTTGTTGCGTAGCTCGGATGCTGGCGGGGCCTCTGACTGCAAGGCAGGATTGGCCAGTGAACCACCTCTTGCAAGAGCTCTAGGTCTCATGAAGTCCAGGCTTCCAGCAAGAAGCAGCATAGGGGATACCTTGGGTGACTAGCCCAGTTCCTCGCACAAGGCCTGGTCTTCACCAAAAGTCAGTGCCCAAGAGGTATCCACGGGGGAAGAGCCACAGCGCTGTCCTTTGCCCCAAGGACCCTAACGTCTATAAGTCCACGTCGAAATGTGGTGGCCATTCTTTCGAAAACAAGCTTGTCGAAATCTGCAAAGCCTCACTCCAGGTCATCTAGCCGGAGTCTGTCGACACCACCCAGTGAACGAAAGTCTACGACCACGCCTATCTCACCGCAACAGTCGATGACCAAGACTACCTTGCCAACTAAACTGTTGCAGGCTATGACTACAACGGCAACCATCACGCCAAAGACCACGAATCTCATCGACATCTGCGTCCATGTCTTTCACACACTCGACACCGTGGACAGACAAAAATGACCATGCCATTATTACCTCTGTCTTCGTCACTGGTGTTTCCGACACCAGTACAATGTCTGCATTGACTGCCTGTCCACAGGCATCTTTCCCTAACCTTGGGGTGGTCTTGCTGCCGGTTGGTATTGTTTTCAGAGCCAGCCCTCTCCAATCGGAGGAAGAGGAGGCCACTATCCTATCACTGCCGTCCTTGCCAGAGCGCACGGGACATGGCCTCCCATAAAGCAGGGTGAGGCAAGCCAGATTAGGCTACCATGTTTACCACCTCTGCATTTAGGGTTAGCCATCACTCCTACAGACATGTCACTGGACATTGTATCTACTCTTACCACTCTGGTGGCAACCTTGCAAAAATGGCTGTCTGCACCAGCCCCTATTACAGTGCTGGTCAGACAACCTTTCACGGATATCCCTGGCTCTTCTGGGGAAATGGACAACCCCCCACCCCACTAAACACCAAAGTGGGTAAGCGTCGGATACTGGGATGGACACACACACTGGTCCTCCACGCACACGACCCAAATTGATGAATTTGACAGTCATCGCAGCTGATGGAGAACCAGATGTTCCACTCAGGAACTCGCCCCCTGATTAGATGGAGGCCTTCCACGTTCTCATGTCCAGAATAGCCACGATATGTGCCCTTGCGCCAGAGCAACCGAGAGCAGCACAGGAAATCTGTCTCTCCTGCTTTTGGAAGACGTCTGGGATGATTGCCTCATCACCTTAGCACATCCTGCACCTGCCCTGGTTAAAAGACTGGTTGGACAAATACAGATCCCCCAGACTGCTGCCTCCGCACTCAACCCACGCCAGACTCAGTTGTCTCTGCTATGGCCAGTAAAAGGTTGGCTAATCCATCCTTGTCAAGTTGTTCCCACCCCGACTGCTACACCCAGACAAGGAAGGAAAATGCCTCGACACCTTTTGGTAAGCAAATGATCACCACCGCAGCCACAACTTTCAGGACGGCAAATGCAATGGCCATACTCTGGTTACGATCACGAGCTGCGATACAAGTAGGGTGCTTGCTGGAGTTCCTACCAGACATGAAGCAAGTGGTCTTGGACATCTTCCATGAAGGCTAGTTTACGTCGCTGCATGCCATTACGGGTCTGTGGACATCAGACTGTTTTTGCCAGCTGGGGAATGGAGTGGTCCTACGCTGGCAGAGTTGGCTCAAGGCTACAGATTTTCAACCAGACGTCCAGTCCAGGATCGTAAATATGCCCTTCGATGGATCTGCCCTCTTTGGGAAGGTGAACGAAGCCCTACAGTCCATTAAAACAGACACTGAAACTGCTCGCTCCTTGGGCACACTACAGCAATGGCGCCATTGTTTGGTTCAGGAAAAGGTTGCTATGGAAGGACTACGCATCAGTCTTCCTCCTCTTACAAGATCCTGTATTAATCGTGGGACCAGTACAGGAAAAGGTCCCAGTCTTACAGGGGTTTACAACGATTGCATGGCTCAGCCCAATCGAGGGACCACTCTGGCAAGCAGGCATGACCCGCCCAGGCCCTCCCACTTCAGCACCCTAGTACGAGGACGCTTGTCAATGTTCATCGAAGAATGCACACGCCTCTCAACCGATGAATGGGTGCTATCCCTCCTCCAGGGCCACTCGCTGGAATTTGTGGACTATCCACTGGCCATTACTCTGGCGCACAAACCAGAAAGATTGCGACACCTCTTGCTTCAAGAAGTTAGCTCTGCAGTGGCAAGTTCCTGAAGGCGCAAACATTGTGCATGGTCACGCTACAACAGGTGTTGTCCCAGCTACAAGGAGATTTCATGACGTTCCTTGACTTCGGATGCCTACTTTCACATCCCGATTTGCCTCAACAGTAATACCCACACTTTGTGGAATCAGTAGTACATTATCGGTACATGGCCCTTCCATTCGGTCTGCTCCACGAGTGTTTATCAAGTGCCTTGCACAAGTGGTGGCTCTACTGCAGTGATGGGGTGTCCACGTTTATCTGCATCTAGAACAATGGATTGAGAGGGCCCCTCCTATCTGCTGGCAGAAACCAACACTACCCCCCACGATCCCGTGTCTACAGCCACTGAGTTTCTCAATCTTCCCAAAGTCATGCCTGGTTCCATTGCAACAGGCCCTCTATCTCTGAGCAAGACTCGATACCCAAACCTGCA
Source organism: Ambystoma mexicanum (assembly GCF_040938575.1). Lineage (NCBI taxonomy): Eukaryota > Metazoa > Chordata > Amphibia > Caudata > Ambystomatidae > Ambystoma > Ambystoma mexicanum. The sequence continues at coordinate 176,112,977 of NC_090941.1, read as the reverse complement.
CCGCCAGACCCTCTTAGTGGCAGCTTTTTTACACAAGGGGAGCTACCTCAACAGCACCCAAGCAACGCCAGTCCACAACTACAAATTACTGCTGGGAATGTGATCATGCATCCTGTTAATCTCCAAGTGCTGATTACACGAGAGCAGTGCAGGGAATCCTGGATGCCCATTGGGTACAGTCCTCGTTGTCCTGGGACGACCACATTGCCCTAACACCAGGTTTCAGACCAAGCCTTTGCTGGTGGTCAGTAAGGGAACACCTGGTACAGTGCACCCCTTCAGATTGCAGAACGATCAAGCTACTGTCAAGTCAGCTGCTTCACTGGAGGGCTGGGGTGCTCACTGTTAAACCGGGGGCCTTTGGTCGGAGGTGGAAAAGAGCCAGCATATCAACCTGCTGGAGCTACGAGCAATTTTCTAGGCCTGATGTCTTTTCTTCTGCTACTGAAGGGGAGGTTGGTACGGATTTACGACATAAATGTTTGTCTTTACAGCTTTCCAAGGAGGAACGAGCCCTGTGGCACTGGGCTCTACAACAAGGCATGTTTATCATTCCCCTCCATCTACCAGTGATTAGGAACACTGGCTTTCTCCCTCAGCAGGGAGTTTGGCTCCTGCCACAAGTGTGAATTGCACCACAACCAGCTTCACTTGTTTCAGACGTGAGGCACTGCAGAGATCGACCACTTTGCCACACACAAGAACAGGTGCTGCAAGACCTTTGCCAGCTGCTTCCCCCTTCTGAAGAGCTTTGGGGATGCCTTTGTGATTGCATGCGAGGGGAAGTTTCTTTATGCAGCTCCCCATTCATCTGGTGACTCGAGTACTGCACACCTTTAGACTGCATCAGTGCAAACTGATACTAGTGGTGTCTACATGGCCAAGAGTTTTGGTACCCATACCTCCTTGCCCCCTCGACGGCACCACTGATCAAGCTGCTCCTGCATTCCTCCTGTCCAGGAATCAGAGTACTGCACCACAACCTGACCTCTCAATCTGACGACCTGGCTCCTGTTTTAGAGTACATGGCTCTGTCCCTTCTGCAAGACTGCCAAGCTATTCTGGCCAGGGCTAGAGCCCCTTCCACCTTGAAATGCTCCAAGACCAAGTGGAAACGTTTGCAGGAGCCAGGGACTGCAACCTCAAACCAACTGACTGGAGGATCTGTTGCCATATCTGCTGTCCCTGGCTTAGTCAGGGATAACATGTTCCTCCATGAAGGTGCACTTGGCTGCAATCTCTAGGTACCACCATTTTGGGGCCTGGTGAAGGAGCTTTTACGGGGGCTCTTCTGTTCTTTTCCACCTGCCGCGCTCTAGCGTGGGAGCTCAATGTGCTACTTGGAACACTCATGAAACCACACTTCGGGCCCATGCACCAGGCCTCTATAACCTCTTTCCTGGTTCTTGGTGGACATAACTTCAGCCTGACGAGTGGGTGAAATCCCAGTTTTCTATAAAACCACCCTATTAAACGTTGCACAAGGACAAGGCTGTTCTCCATACCAACCCAACATTTGTGCCAAGTGCCACCTGCTTTCCACCTAAACCAGCATGCGCTTTTGCCTGTATTTGGCACACCAACGTCCCAGTATTGTGGCATTGCACAATGTTGGATGTGGTGCTTGCCCTCAAGTACTATATAGTGCGTTCTATATCATTCTGTACAACTGATCAGTTGGTTTCATGTGGACCTTCTGGCCCTAGGAAGGCTCTCCAAGTTCTCTATTGCAAGATTGATTGCGGCCTGTATCTCGTTCTGCCATCAGCAAGCTGGCGGACAGCTTTCCAGCCGGCCCCTTGTGCTCATTCTACCAGAGCAGTGGCTGCAACCAGCTTTTCTCTCCAATTTTGCTCCCTGACATCTGCCATGCAGCCACCTGTAGATCAACGCATACTCTCACCAGGTTCTATTGTGTCGACACATTTTGCAGAAGTATCTAGAGTCCGCCAATCTGTTCTGGGGAACCTTTTTTGCGCGAGGTGGGTACGTCTTCAGTGGTAAGTTATGATGGGAGATGGTCTCCACCCATGGTTATTTTTGTAATGGTGGTTTGTAATCGAATGGCTGGAGAAGTAAGTTACTTACCTGTAATTCCGGTTCTCCAGCATTGATATCTTATATAGATTCACATGTGACCGCCCCACCTACCCCGCGTGGCTCATATTTTGGCTCTTAATGCCACTTGCATGCGCTGCCAAATCTGAAGCTGGATGGCCAGGGAGGAGTTAAGGGAGGTGTTCCTATTGGCAGTATGACCTGAAATGACTGGAGCATAAAAGTGAACTTTTAGTTTCTTCAGCATGGGGTCTGGCATGGTTTTACATTCTCATGATTCCCGGTTAGGCCGGGAATCCTCAGCAAATGAAAGTTTTTCACTTACAAAACTGTATTTATCCTCTATACCAATCACTGTACTCTTGGTCATACTGCCCCCAAGCCAATGACTGCCCTCTCCCTGAGCCGCCCTTTGATGGCCCTCTTCAGATTTTTACCGCACGCTCAAGTGTTGGGAGTCCTCGTTTTGCTACATGAGCGTTCGACGGTTATCATGCTTTTACAACAGTTACATTTTTATCAAGAGCCCTTGTCTCCATCTACCGACAATCAGTTTGTCATTGAATTTCAACACACCTCCACGGCAAGGGTCGTTAGGTTTTCATTGAAGTTTCCAGAAAGGCCATCTGGCCAACTCCGCACCTCTGACCATGACGGAGAAGATGGAAGGAAGCTCCCTTTTCAAGATCTGCACCAGATGCGGTCTGCAGAACGTGTTCAGCAATGCCTCTACTGCCTTCACCCAGACCACAAAGGAGATTGCAAGATATGCCTCTGCTTCTCCAAGAGAATGATGGATCGACACAAGACAGGCGACGTGGCTAAGCGCCAAGGCTTCTGACCCATGCCTCAAGCAGTGTCATGCCTCACCAAGGACCGGCCGGTTCGTAGAGGGGGCTTTTAAGTTCTTTGAGTGTGCTCAATCTGTGGGGGCCCAAAACAAGGCCTTGCACTACAAGTCCACTTCCATCGGGGTCACCGCACAAGCTGGTCCCTCAATGGACAAGGTGCGATCAACATCACTGTAAAGACTGGAGGGGGGTGTCTGTACTCCTGCTCTCTATATGGTAGAGGAGAGGCACAGAGGACCCCAGCCAAGAGTCTCTATTGTTGGTAGCAACGGACGAGCAATTGAGGCCTAGCTTCTCAGGAGTTGGCGGTGATGAGGGCTGGTTCTTAAGTACAGTGTAGTGCCCAAGCACCCACAAAGCAATGTCCACACCCTGGATTAGTTAAAACAGTCTTTATATAATTAAGGTTAAAGGTTATATACACAATCACCATAACTCACTTTGTGCGCAGTTACTCTGTAATGGAAAATATATACAAATCTAAGTGGTAACACTATCAGATTTCATTAAAGTACACCAACAATAGACATAGGAGGAAAGCAGTTGGTTGGAACAATTGGCAGAATACTGACCCCTACCACTAGACGCAGCTCTTTGTGGAGATGCCCCCCCCACTCCCCAAACCTGGGCAACCTGTAAAATAAAGATCTACTACAAGCCCAGTCCATGTATTGTTCAATGAGTCTTATTTCCTTCTAAAGTGTTTCTACCACCCCAAAGTACCTGGAATAGCAGAGTTCCTCTGAGGTGTCAATGGATCCTTCTTGAGGGGCTCCCTTTAAAGCAGGAGCCAAGGATAGTCGATGCGCCTCAAAGAAGGTGAACTTGTCGATGATCCTCAAAGTTCAATGGCTTTGAGGCAGCAGCTTCGGTCCTGGCATGCTCAACGGCGAGTCGAAGACTTCCTGCAGGGAAGAGGCATGCAGGGCACCTCGATGTCAATAGTTCAGGACCGCAAAGAGTTTGTGAATTGTGGCCGAGCAAGGGCGTCAAGTTGTCCGGCGCCTCTACAGTCTTTGGGTGGCGGGAAACCCACCCGTGGATGCTCCTTGGCGTGTCGACGGCCTGGCCTTCTCCGGCGGGATAAGGCAGCCGGCAATGCGGACGAGCGAGTTCCGGGAATCACATTGTCGTAATCAATGGAGCGATGCGGCTCTGGTCAACGATGGCACGGCGTCCAGCAGTCCCCCCCCCCCCCCCCCCCCCTTCTAGGCAACTAACTTCGACAGGCCTCCAGCGGTTATAGCAAACCTGTGAACCCTGGTCGATGTCCGGTGCTTCTCTTCGTTCTCCTCGGTGGTCCCCGTCTCAAGTCGGCATCCTGTCGAAGTTCTGACTTCCAGGGAGCTTCGGCAAAGGTTAGCAGTGCATGATGGTCCCCTCGTAGCTCGGTAAGACGGCGTCTAACCAGGTCCTCTCTGGATCAGTTCTTGAAGACACAGCAGCTTTCAGATCGATTAAGTAGAGCAGCAGCAATACTTCTCTTCCAGCAGGGCTTCAAGGTTAAGCTTCAGTTTCAATGTCAGTTTCATCTCCAGCTTTGAACGATTTCTAGCAGTGAGGGGCCCCCAGATATACTGTTTATCTCCCATTCATTCTTCTGAGTCACACTCGAGCAACCAATCACTCAGAAGGGCATTCAGGCAGTCAGTCATCCAATCGGGCGCACAGTGCATTTAGGCCATTCATCTCTATCCAGACACTCGCAACACAGAATGTGGATTCGGAAAAGTATCACGTCATTCAATACTACATTCATACCCGTTTCGGGCAGGGCTGGCTCAGTCATTGGGTCAAACACCAGATACTAGACATCCACAACACAATGTGTATTCGTCTTGCACTCCAACCAGGTCCCACCCACAGGCGTACCCACAACAGTCATTGGGAAGGCTGCAGCCATTTTAGTCGGCACTTCCCCACACTACCCTATATGGAACTTCCACCCAACAGCCAGTCAGGGGGAAGGGACAGAGTCGGGGCTTCCCGGGAGGTTTGGGAAAACCAAGCCAACAGTCGATGGAAGGCAAGAGGCCATCTTTTTTCCATCAGGAATCTACTGATTCCAACGACATGGCCTGCGCACCCCAAAATCGAGGACGTTCAAGGCACCTGTCAATTCAGCACAGAGCTGCCACCAGCCTGTACCCTGCTCTTTGGGCCACATACAAGTGTCCAAAAACATACACTTGGGGCACAGGGTTGTACCCCGACCCATGGGTGCCATAAGGGAATCCCATGGGTCTGTACACCAAACCAAGAGCGGCACCACCAGGAGTCCCACATGAACTCCTGAGTGGAAAATGCAACAGAACGCATGATAAACAGTAAAGGACAAGGATACGGAGGTCCTTTCCCTCTGCATTTCCAGCATCACAATCTCCATCTGCCTCCATCGATGAAGCTCCTCCTCAAAAGAAGTCTGTGGGAGAAACCTGAGAAGCCTAGGGTTGGGGAAAAGACAGCTAACCTGCTTTAGAAGGCCCAGGCGTTGCAGGAGAGAAGTCTATTTGGGCTGGTATTGGCCGCCCTCGCGAAAGCCAAAGGGGCTGACGCTGTGAAGGAAGCCCCTACTGCTCCCAGCGTGTCCCCCTGCCCCCAAAGTGGGAGGCCTCAACCAGGGCAGTGGAAAAGTGTGCTGGCACACCCGAGAAAAGAATAGTCGCTAAGCCTGGTTGAGGCCCCTCGGGGTGCAGAAAGGGGTGTGGGGGAGGGAAGATTAAGTCCCAGGCCAACCACATGCCATACCCCCAACACATGGACGTTTCGTCTTCTGCCTGGGAGTCCCTGCACACGGTCATCGCGTATGTGGACAAAGGCGGTGACGGCGCAGGGCCTACTGTGACCACACCTGCTCAGCCGAGAGATCCCTGGACATCCTTTCGACCCTACACATGCTGGTGTCCGATCCAGAAGAGGATGCGCAAGCCCGCCGGCTCTGGATTGGCCTCTGGCTAAAAAGCATCATCAGACGCTCCCACGTCAACTTCCACCCCTGCGCAAAGTGCCCTCCACCCCAATGGACCCGGCGACTGCCACAGCGATGACATTGTCACGGTGGGTGGATTGCTGCCGCACTGGCTGAGGTGGGGGTAATTTCATGCCATGGTCACCAATGCTTCCAAGCTTTTCCAGCTGACTGAAGAGACCAAGAAGGAAGGCTTCCTATACCATCATGGCAGTGCCCCTCCTGGACGACATGTTGGAGCATGGCCTAGCCCGCCTGAAGAATCCTTGCTCGGTCCCGGCCAACCAGGATAGGCTGGAGGAAGTACCGGGTGCCGGAGTCGGCACCCAAGTGCCTACGGTCGCAACCGTCGCTGGACTCTGTTGTCTCGGCAGCTGCAAGGAAGAGCTAGTCTAACCCCTCATCGTCCTTGGTCCCTCTGGACAGCGAGGGGAAGAAGTTGGACGCCACGTGGAGGAAGGTCATCTACTCCATGGCGTCAACCATCAAGGCATCCAACGCATTGGCGATCCTGGCCAGGAACGACAGGGAACTGTGGTACAAGCTGGCCCAGATTCTGGAGTTCCTGCCTGACAACCGGGTGGAGGAGATAACACTACTCCAGGAAGGTGAAATGGCTTCGAACCATGCCATCACGGTGGCCCTGGACATCGCCGACACAGGTTTCTGGCAGATGGGGAACGGTGTCTGCCTGTCTTCGAGGCTTTCTGAAGGCCACCAATTTCTGCCAGGAGGTCCAGACGAGGCTACTAGACATGTCCTTCAGGGATAATCTCTTCAGGAGTGCTGTCGGCGAGTCCTTGCAGGCCATTAAGACTGATACGGCTCGTGCCCTGGGTACTTCAACAGCACCGCTATTCCTTTTGCGCATCTGGCGGAAAGTCATGCAGATCAACTAAAGGTTTGGTGGAGGCTCCTCGTCTTATTGTCTGCCCTTTCGGTCCATGACCCAGGAGGCCTACAGAGGTTGGTCCAAGGCTTTCGGTGGAGGTAGTCAGCGCCGTCATCGCCCCCAAGGCGGAACGCAGGTGCCAAACCAGGACTGAACCGGCCAGGTCGTCGGCCCCCCACCCATGCACCCTGGTGGGAGGCCAGCTGACTGGTTTCATCAGCGAGTGGGAAAAATCTGACGGATGGATGCTGGACACTCTCGCTCATGGACATACCCTGGAGTTTCAGCAAAATTGTCACTTCCCCTCCAGTGACCTGGCAGGAGCAGCATATCCCTCAGCTCCTGTAGGGGGTACGGGCCCATGCTTAAAAAAAGCGATGGAGCTAGTTCCAAGACTGCGGGGCTCTGGAGTCTACTCCATATACTTTAGTCAGAAAGAAGACAGGGGGCTGGAGGCCCATTCTAGACCTGCGGCGTCTCAACTACCAAATATTAATGATGGTCACGTTGTAGCATGTGCTAGGCTAACTGGACGATGACTTCTTGATGTCGCTGGATCTGGAGAACACCTACTTCCACGTCCCTATTCACAGGAAGCATCGAAAGTTCCTACCCTTTGTGGTGCAAGGAAGGCACTACCAGTTCAAGGCCCTCCCTTTCGCCCTAAAGTCAGCTCACGGGGTGTTCACGAAGTGCCTGGCACCAGTGGCAGCCCAGCTACATCTACAAGAGATACATTTGTACCTGTACCTCGACTGGCTCATCCAGGCCAACTCGAGGGAGGTAGCAGTCAACCCACGGAATACGACTGCCCAGCTGCTGACTGATCTGGGGTTCTACGTAAATTATCTGATAGCCTGCTTGACACCCTCGCAGAACGTTCTGTTCATAGGAGACACTCTCAACACGGTCTGCTGCCTAGCGTCGCCCTTGGAGGAGAAGATAATGGACATGCTGGGCAAGGTGCAACAGCTGTTGTCACTGAAGATCATCACAGTGCGGACCATCAAGTCGCTGCTTGGCATGTCGTCGTGCATCTACCTTATCCGACTATGCAGGTTGCGGCCTCGACAGGAGTTCCTGAACGCTCTCTGAATAAGTGTCCGGAAGCTTTGAGGACAAGATCCCACTAGAGTTCCGTTGGGCGGTGAGGTGGTGGGGTGTACTCAATCTGCCTTGGCACTGGGGTTCGAAACCCCATACCAGGACACGGTCATTGCAGACTCTTCCCTGGAGTACTGGGGAGCCCACACCGGATGTCTGCACGCCAGATGCGTGTGGCTGCCAGAGGAGTAGGATCTCTGCATCAATATTCTGGAGGTGCGGGCAGTGTTATGGGCCCTCAAGGCATTCCTTCCATACTTGAAGGGCAAGATGGTCAGGCTCTTCAGACAAAAACACCATAATGTTCTACATCAGGAAGCAGGGGGCACCTGATCACCAGCGCTCTCCAGACAGGCGCAGAACTTGTGGCACTGGGCCGTTTGACAATAGATGTTCCTCATCCCCTTTCACCTGGTGGGAGTCTAACACCATCAACGACTCCCTCAGCAGGGAGTTGTTCTCCTGCCAGGAGTGGGAAATTCGGCAGGACCAGGTGGACCGCTTTCATCAAGTGGGGCAGGCCCCTGATCGATCTGTTTGCAACAGCCTTGAACTCCAAATGCCAAAAATTTGCCAGCAGGTTCCACCAGCCGAGGAGCATGGGCTCCCGTTCTCCTTCCTGTGGGAAGGCCTGTTTATGTACACGTTTCCCCCGTTGCCTCTCCTGCTGCGAAAGTCAAACAGTGCCGATGAGGGATGATACTCTTCATCCTGGTTTGGCTGAGGCAGATTTGGTACCTGGACCTTCTCAACGTCTCCTCTGGTCAAGCTGCCAGTGGTCGCGGATCTGCTCACCAGAGGCGCAATCCTGCATCCTGACCCAGGATCACAACCTGAGGGCTTGGCTCCTGCAGCCCTAGATTTTGGTGGATACGAGTTTCTGGCGGACTGCGGGGAGGTGCTTGCCAAGGCTAGTGCATCATCACAAGTGTAAGTGTTTTGCTGCGTGTTGCAGTCTCAGATCAACCCTCTCAGGGTCCCGGCCCGCAGATTCTTCCATAATTGTTGTTCTTGGCCAAGGTGGCGCTGGTGCACAATTCCATCAAGATGCATCTGGCGGCTATCTCCCGCTATACCAGGTCTCCTGGGACTATGTTCTCGTTGGCCCCACCATCTCGTCAAGGAAAGTACTGTTTCGATCTGTCCTGCTGGTGAAGATTCCTGCCCCGGCTTGGGAACTCAACATGGTGCTGGTGAGGCTCGTTGGCGGAGGCCTTTGAGCCCATGTAAAAAGGCCCCTCGCAAGTTGCGCTCATGGAAAAAGGCTTTCTTCGTGGCCATCACCTCTGCCAGGAGGGTGGGTGAGATCAGGCCCTATCCTGCAAACTGCCATATTTGACTTTTCACAAATCAAGGTTGGTGCTACGGACGCACCCCTCCTTCATGCCAAAGGTTGTCGGAATTCCACCTCACTGAGCCTTTGGTGTTGCCTGTGTTCTTTCCGAAACCTAAATCACCGGCTGAAAGGACTTTGCACTTGCTGTATGTTGCTCGGGCTCTGAAGTTCAATGTGGCACGCACAAAGTTTTCAGAAGTCTCAACTGTTTGTGAACTTTGGTCCTGTGAACCATGGGATGGCCTTGTCCAAGGCTTTCTTCTCAAGGTGGCTCTCCGGCTGCATCACGCGCTGTCATCGGTTAGCGAGCTGACCAGCAGTCTGAAAGCCTATTCTACCGGGGATAGCTGCGATGACAGTGTTCCTGTCTGGTGTGCCCCTACTGGACTTCTGCAGGGCTGTTATGTGGAGGTCCACGCACACCTTCACGAGATTCTACTGTTGATGGGGATTCCAGAAAGGAGTACAGGGACGGCCAAGCGGTGCTACACAACCGGTTTGCTTGAAGGTGAGCTTGTTTCGGAGGTAAACTTATTTGCTTCTGTTGAGCCTCGCCTCCTCCTGTGGTTGCGTAATGTTGTACTGCTATGTATTCTTTATTCATGAGCATTTGAATCCCTGCCAGACCCCATGCTGGAGAAGGAACAAGTTGCTTATCTGGAGTTATTGTTCTTCAGCATGGGTCTGGCATGGATTCACATGCAAACCCTCCCTCCTGCCCCTCTGTAGCTCTCCTTGGGCATATTTCCACTTGGGTGCTACCAAATCTGAAGATGGCTGCCACAGGCGGGACTTAGCGGATAAAGCAGTGATTGGCTGGGGGCAGTATGATGCAGAGTACAGTGATAAAACCAAGGTTTTAGCAGAGAAATACAGTTTGTAAGTGAAACTTTTTTCTTTTACCGAGGATTCCTGGCCTGACGGGAATATTCATGAGCATGTGAATCCATGCTGGAGAACAATAGTTGCAGATAAGTAACTTGTTCTTTTCATCACTGTGAGCAGGGACACCCTTCTTGTATGCAATTTAACTTCACTCATGTGGTTAACTTTCCATTTGTACTTCCTCAAAGCGCTCAGTTCATATGACTGTAAATTGAAGTCCACTGTTGGCTGGAATGCAATGACCTGCTAGTCTTTGCTAAGCATTAATATCAGAAAACTCAATCATGACTGATGAAGATAGCATTTTATTTGCAAATATGATACAGAAAAAACAATGCAGCAAAATGAGTCTCCCTGCACTGGTAACCAAAGTCTGAACCGATTCCACTAAACAAATGCAGTTGGGTGGTGGGGTTGCAAAACCTCTCACCTTATGAACATAAAATCCAAAATGTTCAACAGTAGTTTTTGGTGGCTCACAGGAAGTAATGGGATGATTTGTAAAAGGAATACTCAGCAACAGTCTTTCAATGGCTCTCCTGGCTATCCTGTGGTTTCCACAAAGCAAATTACTTCGATGTCATTTACTTACCTGGAAATTGGGGTTGGGTGTATCTCAAAAAACAATTTTAAGTTTTTTTTTTTTTTTTTTTTTTTTTTAGTAATTTCACCATTGCACCAAATTAATTTGCTTTGTTGAAATGACATGGAACTCTTGTAGTTGCTGATGAAATTTGATAAAATACCAGTTGGACTGCTGGTCTTTTTGTGTACAGCTGAAGAGGGAGTACCATACTGTGGCATGTAGTTTCTATGTTTCTACCTTGAATAGTGAAACACATTTTATGGGCTATAGATGGTTGATGTATGTGTTAAGTGAAAAGTGGCTGTGAACTTGCCGTTTGGACTCAGATATTTTCTCAGATATTTTCTACCAAAGGTGTACTTGGACAGTTGACTTGATGCACTTTCTTTTGACAGCTGACTGGAAGTACAGGCATGCTGGATTAATGGCACTCTCGGCTATTGGAGAAGGTTGTCATCAGCAGATGGAAGGAATTCTAAGTGAGATAGTGAACTTTGTCTTGCTTTTCCTCCAAGATGCTGTAAGTTATCATAGGCTTAGTTGATAAGATTTTAGGGTTTTGTGATTTGTATAATTGACCTAGTTAACTGTATTTCAGCATCCACGAGTAAGGTATGCCGCCTGCAATGCAGTTGGTCAAATGGCCACTGATTTCGCACCAGGTTTCCAAAAGAAATTCCATGAGAAGGTAAGCATTCCCTTTCGTAGTAAACGGTTTCTTAGATGTTTGTTTAGTTTTCCAACATTGGTCTTGGAATTCATGAACTTTAGAATGTCTTAACAGTTTTTGGATGATTATTACATCTTGCATTTGCATTGCTTGAAATCAAGGGATAATAAAGATCTCAATTGGTTTATTTTAACTGCTATGCTTTTTGTTCGTAATCTCCTGTATTGAGTAAGTTTACTTTGCACTCGTCACTTTATTGACCGTGTTTCTTGGTGGAATTAATTGCAATTTGATCAGACACCGACTTTGTTGCTGCTATTTAAGACTCCTGTCCGTACGCTAGCCAACACAAACTCAGTGCACTATGGTTGGGTAAGAGTTTCATATTTATGATCTTCCTAAACTGTGTGAGCCCCAGAACTTTTTGCTTGGACTTGGTGATCATTTTTCCTTGTCCCTATGTGAGTGGGAATCTATCCCCCCCCGTTCCCCTCTCACTTTTCCCCCTAGTATTTTATTCCTTTTGTGGGTGACCTTTATGTCTCACATATAGCGGGGGATTGGAGTTATAGTTATCTATATCTTTTGGGATGACTGCAATGTACTATAGCAGCACAGAGCATTTAATTTTAGAGGTGCAGGTTTGCCTTTGGGGCTTCCCTTTATAATGTACTTGGGTGAACTACTGGTCCCAAGGGGTAAAGTGGTATTTACATCCCCTTTACATTTTATATAGTGAGAAGCACATCCCACCCTATGTGGAGTGCTGGGGAGATACTGTATCCCCTTTCTCACTTACCCGGTTACATTTTTGTTACAAGTTAACTTGAATGGCTGTTAGCAGTGAAACTACTTATGACTTGGTCATTATTACTTGCAGGCTGTCAAATCAGCAGCGTATATGTACAGGAGGGTCACCAGTCTACTAGAATGATGGACTCCTTCTTTTTGCACCATTACTCGTTTGCGTGTTTCTTGGCTGCTCTTCTTCCATCCTAGGCAGAAAAGACCTTGGTTGAAGTTTTGGCTTGGGCTGGAATCTTTTTTTTGTATTCCCTGCCGAGGCTCCAGTGTCTCTGAAAGAAGTGAGGGAGGAGTCCAGAACTCGGCAGCCCTTTGTCATTTCCCTTTCTGTGAACTGCAGGGAGAGTTTGCAGAAGTTATGCTGTAGTTCCTGATAAATACTCTGATACTGGAATCTGCGGACAAGTCGACCACTGGACCCAAATCCAAAGAGTAAGATGTAGAAACTATGCCTGCAATGGTTTTCAGCGACCAGAGAGCCAGCTGTGTAAACTGAGCCTGGAGTTACCCTTCCAATTGACCAGAGTGTCCCGAATGCAAAGACTCGTACCGATAGGCTGATGAGATGCACTACTCTTATGAAAACCTCCAAAAGGTGCCAACCCCTCGACGTGCTGTGACCTTGCTAGGCTGCAAGCGCCAATACCAGAGGACCGCGAGCCTGAGTGCAGTGCAACATCTAAAGTCCAAATCCTGCTGAAACTTTGGACTCCTGCTTGTCCTCCAGAGACACGATTTTAATCCCATAAATCCCCTCACCAGAGTGCAGGACCGAGAGAGTGAAGAGAATCCGCCCCGTGAAATTTGTTCATCTGGTTTCTGCAGAAGGCACCAAAACCAGAGCCTCAAACCTTGAAACTTCCTTTGTTGGGAGTCTCTTCTGGTGACTGCTGCATTTTCCCATTCATTTTCTTTCCTCTCCATACTGAGTATCCAGGGACTGTGCTGCTGCATCCTGAAGGCATCCACCCAGAAGAGGTACTGTTGGCTTGGGTAATACTTACCTCAAGTCTTGTGTGAATCCTGTGAGACAGAGTGGGCTATTTGTGTGGTTGGGAATATGCCCGTACTATTCGCCCTAGCCTATTGCTAGAACGCATATAGGGAGCTCTTAGGCAAGATTTGGAGCAGTACCCTTTAGGTTCACTACAACAACCTTGTCCTCAGGCAATAGGGACCCAACCTTTGGTATAAGTCTGTACTTCACAAGTTGATAGTGTGGTTGAGCAGCCAGGCTTATCTCAAGAGGGGTCAATGTGAGCAGTAGGGTGGTTACACAGATTCAGTGACAAGTATCCAAATAAACACTTATACTCAAGGTTTCTTGATTAAGCAATTATTAATTTAAGTCAGTTTGAATAAGCCTTCTTCAGAAGGGGCAATATATAAGCAAAACACAAATACACTCCAAAATACACACTCGTAGTTTCTCTAAATCGGCAGATATCCATTGGGGGATGGCACACACACTTCTTACTCCCTCAGGTGACTTAAATAGCTAGGGCACTGTGGACCACTAATGTCTCACTGGTGCATTTAGAGCAATACTGAAATGAATGTCAAAAGGATTATAGAATAAAACAAGAGATCACACAATTATTCTGAATCAGGTAAGTACTTTTGAACCCCCAATGCAAAGTAAGGTCTCCAGCATGGGGTCTGGCATGGATTCACATGCTCATGAATATTCCCTGTCAGGCTGGGAGTCATCAGTAAAAAAAATCAGTTTAATTTCTGAACTGTCTTTCTCCTAACAACCAATCACTGGTTTCTGGGTCATACTGCCCCCAGCCAATGACTGCCCTCTACCTAAGCCCCTCCTCTGGCAGCCATTTTCAGATTTTTACCACACGTTCAAGTGTTTGGAGTCCTCGTACTATAGCTCTCAAGCTTTTACTGTTTTTCTAAGAGTTCTACTCTTTTTCCGGTCAATCAGCCTCAAGCTCCAGCGATCCATCTTCCGATTTAATGCGGGACCAGTTTTCAGATTCTTCAGCGCCCCTCAAGGGTGATTTTCATAGAGTTTCTTCTTGGAGGATTCAGAAGCTTCTTCAAGGCCTACCCCGCGTGGACATGGCAGAGAAGGAAGACTCAACGCCTCTGTTCAGGAGTTGTCAGGATGTGGCCTGCGGAACATCTACTTGGACGATGGGCATTCCGTGTGCCTCTACGGCCTGCATTCTGACCAATCACACATGGAGTATGACTGTGCGTTTTGCCAGGAGATGGTCCCCCGCACCATGAAGGATCGGCGCAGGTGTCAGACGGGGTGGCTGCAGGCCAAGGCCACTGCTACGGGTGAGTCCCGGCAGCATGCCTCCCCCAGCTATAAGAAGAAATGTGAGTGGTCGTCTTAGACCTTTGAGGGCGCCCCGGTGATTCTGGCCCAACAGAAGGCCAAGCACCTCAAGTCCAGGTGTGCTGTTGCGACAGGTGGGCACAGTGTCCCCAGCGGCCAGGGCGGGCACAGCGTCCCGGCACAGTCGACCACGAGCCAATGCTCCGGTTCGGCGAAGAGAAAGTCTGGACACCCGGGTAAGCTTCTGGAGAAGCCCGGACGGGCCAGTCGGACAAGGCCAAGGGGGAGCAGGGCACTGCCACTCCCCAAGGTGAAGGCCCTCATCTCGACCAAGGTCGTGCAGGCCCTTATTCACCGGCAAAGCCGTCCATTGAAGGCGTGGCGGCGTCCCTAGCGAAGTTCGCAGGGTGCAGTCCCCAAGATGAGAGGTTCCCTGCCTGCCAGGAGGGAATTGTCGTTCCAGCCCATAGAGAAGACGCTTGATAAGGTGATGCCCGTCTCCTCAGGTCAAACAGAAGGTGAGGGTGGGTACAGTAGTCCTGCAGGGCACGGACGTCTCCTCTGAGGATGAGCTTTCTACTCTGCAGACTGTTTTGGATAAGAAATTCGCCAAGGCCTACGGGAGGGACCCCAACAAGGGAGATGTCGAGAGTGCCGATGAGACCGACTAGGAGCAGGCCGTGGAGGAGATGGAGAACCCTACACCGCTGCCACCGTCGCTCCCACCTCCGCAACCAGCAGACATTTCGGTGGACATTCTCCAGGCACTCCACACCTTGTGTTCTGACATTTGGACGAGGATGCCCCTTCCACCGACGGATGATCCTGTGGCGCTGGTAGATCCTGCGACACCGCGGCCATCGGGTGCGCCCCATACCAAGAAGAGTGCATCCTCCACCGCCTTTTCACCTGTCTCCCCTCCCTCCACCGAGGGAGGATACAGACCCAGAGCCTCCACGTCCGACATGGGCTCGTTCCATGCCATGATTTCTAGGGCCTCGTACCTGAAAAGGAGGGGTTCCTGTACCAATGCCGCAAGGCGATGAGGAAGACTGTGCTCTTGATTCCTCTGTTGGACAACATTTGGAACGAGGGGCTGTCCCTTATGAAGACCCAGTCTGCCCTGGCGAAGAGGGACCGGTACAAGAAGAAATACAGGGTGCCGGACTCTGCACCCAAGTGTTTGAGGTCCCAGCCTTCACCGGACTCGGTGGTCGCGGCGGCAAGGAAGAAATCCTCTGGCTTGGCGAGGTCATTGGCCTCCTCTCCCCAGACATTGAGGAGAAGTTGGAAGCCATGGGACGAGTCTCATTACGACGGGGAACTCTGGTTAAGATCGCTCCTCTCCTAGACTTCCTTCCCGTGGACTAGAGGGCAGAAGCCTTAGAGATACTGCAGGAGGGCAAGGTGGCATCGGACCATGCCATCACGGTGGCCACGGACATTGCCGATACAGGATTCCGCCAAATGGGCAACAGCGTTTGCCTTCATCGGCAGGGTATTGGACGCCCTACACCCCGCTATCTGCACCCCGGGTTACAGCTTTGGTAACCTGAGGTGCTGATGACGTTGGTAACCGTTCCGCGGGCTACACTGGGGCTAACGTCCTGGTGACCTTGTTGAACACCCTTGGCTCAGCATGTGACTTGGTGCGTTGGGCAGTTACCCCCCCCCCCTGCCCCCAACCCTTCTTTCCGGTGTAGATGGTTTAGCAGGTTAACACTTTTCTGATTCAGAAAATAAGGACTGGCCTGCGCATCATCCTTGAGCTGGGGCCCTTGAGCCACAGGTTCTAGATAATCTCCTTGGTCCAGATTATGCGGAACTTCGAGCTACAGGACTCATTGGTGTTAAGATGGATTTCTAAAATCTGGCCTGGTGGACCGATTTCAGGAAGCCACCCTATGTATAGGGAACAGGGAAAATCTGTGAGATTAACCAAACCAATCAAGGTAAGCGTGGAGTAGTCAAGGCATAGCATCAGTAGTGTGTGGTGAGGGGTCCACACAGTGAAATACATGATTCTGCTTGGACAA